>NC_060250.1:60019717-61269717 GCF_921293095.1 Ischnura elegans | reverse complement strand
CTCTCGGCATCCGTTAAGCCAACTTTTTGGAACAGGACCAACGGTTCTGGACCGGGAGAGACCGTTATACCTACTAGCACGCTTCGCGCGATACCAAGCGCCTGCTGCTATCTGCAAAATTCGCGAACTGCAATTACAGGGAGGCGAAACCGAAACTCGAGCATCAGCGGCCAGATATTGAAAGCGTGAGAAATTTTTAAATCTCATTCCGTAAAGGCCTTGAAATTTTTATTAGATATTGATTTTTTGATGGATTACGTCCGGCGAGAAAGGGCAAATATCCGTATAAACCAATCCAGGGATCAAATTGCCAGATTTTATCAAAGAGGGAAGGATATATCGATTTAACGATGATTAAGTCAGCCATGATTTAAATTGCTTTCACCCAGGGTTTTCTTGAAGCGACCGGCTTGATTGTTATTTAGTTTTAAAATTACTGGGAATTTCCGCCATACGTGTGAACATGAAAAGGATTAAAGAAAAAAGCCCAAGTTTCCTTTAACCATCATTTTCCTGAGTAGAATATACACCGAAAATAGAAAGAGTCAAATACACGGTCTCTTGAGCTGGCTTTACCCAAGCAGTCGTCATCATCCTTAGTCAACAATCTAAAGATTGGTTTAACATAGCTCTCAACTCCGATCTTTTCGCAACCCCTTCAATACATTTAAGTATTTTTTTCTCATTTACACAATTTAATCATTTTCCCCATGAAATTCATTCGAGACCTTGCTTTGCCTTTCTTTTAGTTCAATTGTACTACGACGATTATCTTCATCTGTCATTCCTAAGTCTTACTGTAGCCAATTAAGTTGCTATGTTTTCTTCTTTAAGGATTTATATGACTTCCATTTTCTCCCATTCTTCAAAGGACTTCGCTATTGCCTAGGTAAGCAGTAAAAAGATGAAAAGACGAAATGAAATAATTAATGGCCCATTTTATGCTACTTTATTATAACTATTATTGTGGCCATAATCCCCTATAAACACATGCGTTCTCCCCCTGGGAGAAATAAGATATTTGGGAGGCAGAATTAAGCAAAACTTGAGAGAAATGACGGTGCAGTGGCCCACTGCAGGTTCGTCAATACCCTTAATATGCAACATAGACACGGATTGAGCGATTTTTCAGCGCTCAATGGGAGATGTTGTGGTGACAATGAGTATAGAATGACTCTCCTTTATGACCTTAGCATTAACTTCAGCTAAATTGTCACAATGGCTAACCGCAAAGAAAAACATAAGTAAGCTCTATGAGGATAGATGGCTAAAGCATGAGTCTATTTTTTTCGCCATCTTGGGTTAGCCACCGCTAGTAACAACTGGAATAACAGGTTTCGAATTCACCTCGCATTTCACTTATTTATAGAGCTGACATTCTGTCATCAGTTTTTCTAGGAAATTTTATTAACATAAATGGATTAACATAAATATGCACAAATTATTTGTCTCTTGATATAATAGCCATGCTGACACCTCAAGTATATGAATTCAGATCACCGACACATATTCATGAGCAGGCTTCTAGGGGACATACATCTCCCGGTCTTTTTTGTTGACGGATTACTGGCATGAAACTTACACTACCAATTTCAAATTATCAGGTTATATAAATCAGACCGTTTCCAACTGCATCTGAAATTGAAAATTCAAACCTTTCAACTATTTTCTCAGATGTAATTTCATTATATTCAGGATACAGATACATGTCAATCAGGGTTTACTCTACTTGCCGCAAAATTTCAAGATAATATAAGTATATAATATAAAGCCTACGCCTGATCACGACAGACTGACTGATTCATACAAATGTTTGGGGTGAACGAGACGAGATAAAACAAAAAGTCATAGAATCGACCCCATCTAAAATCGCCTGAAGCCCTAAGAAAACTTGTCGAAACACTAAAATTTTCTATATATTACACTTTTTCCAATACCCTCTATGCCTCTACTTTTGGAGGGCATTTTGAGGTCAAAAAATCGATTTTTCAAAAATTTAATTTATTTTATGTAGACCGCATTCAAGAAACCAATTTCCAGACCGATCGAAGTACTTTTAATGTTGTCCAAATCGTGCAATTTCACTATTTCGAGAATTATTATCTCAACAATGGAAGGAGATACGGTGTTGCGTCATAGTATACAACAAAAGTTGTAAGAACTGGCAGAGTGACCGGAAAAGGCCGCAGGTGTGCGAGCGAAAGCCAGGACCTTAACTGATAATCGAGAAATTCGTCACCAAAATCGATACGATGAACAAAAAACGCACCAAATGAATTTTCTCTTTATTTTCCGTTCGACTTCACTTTGGATTACTTACGCTTCAAGGCTCTCCAGGGTAGTGCACTCCTCCCTTTTTTAAGTGCTAGAAGACGAGGTCGTGCGGGTAATGCCCCGTTCAGATTACGATGGTCTGAGCGATCGTCCTAACGATAGATGGCAGAACTAGCTGTGTGAATGCAGAGTCCTCTGGATGGCAGTTCTCTACACTACTCCCTCATAGGGTCAACTTTGTAGTGTATCATCAACAATCCAGAGGACTCTGTGTGAATGCATGTCCGGAAAATAGTTCGTGAAGTTCCTAAAGTTGCCATTTTACTATGGTTAGGCGCTGGGAGACCGGAAGAGGAAGCGACAAGAGAAATACGAAAATTTTGTGAAGCTCCCATCGCTTTATTTTTTTTGTATTGGTCCAAGCAAGGAATAATATGGGCGGAAGAAAAAATATTCGTTACATATCCGTTGAACACAGTAATATCTTGACCTTGCATACCTAAACAGTTTTGCTAACCGTCAATTTCTCGTTCACTTTAGATGTCAGCATTAGAGGGCAGCACAGGTTTTAACCATCGTTGTGTGAATGCACGGTAGTTCAAACGATTGATGGAACAATCGTAATGTGAACGAGGCATAGCTCCGTTGGTGCACTGTACTAATCGGTCAGGTCGAGAGGGAGGCATGCGTTCTCTTAAGTCAAAACTCCTCGACCGGGAACAAATGCAACAGGAAAGCTTCAAGGTCCCGAAAATATCTAAGTGGGAGGATTAGCGAAGAGTCGCGCATCTGGATCAGTGTTTCCCTTCAGTCAAATTGGTGATGCCTCGCCTCGTAATCCTCCTTCGCCAGACCTTACTAGCAACCCCCACTTCCATTCCTGGCGAAAATCCAATTAATCAACCACCTCCCCCCCCCCCCTCGTCTCCCCTCCCATCATATGCAAGTGATCCTCATTTAAACAGCTGACGACGCGAAATTTCAAAAGGTCGATATCGAAGTTCTCTCCGAGCCTGATGCACGTAATTACTTATGCCGAGATCGACCACCATTAGTCCCAGTGCAGTAATGCACTTACCCGAACGACCACGTCTTCTAGCACTTTGAAGAGGGGAGATTAACTACCGAGGAGAGAGACTTCAAGCGCGCGTAATCCTGAGTAAAATCGAAAGAAAAAATTCATTCGGTACGTTTTTTTCCCCATCTTGAAGGATCAACTATCCTGATGTAATTTTGACACACTTCTACACCCATTTCTTCTATCAACCCATCTTTTCGTACATTTATATTCCTTTTTCTACATCCTTCATCAACTGGCCTAGTTACCTCTTGAAATGGCCTTCCTCTGCCCTTCTTCCCGTTCACTACCCGTTCGACAATTGTTTCTATCAATTACGCCAACTGATAATGACGAAAAAAGTGAAACATGGTCAATATTAAATCAATTCGACAAGCACTTGGTTGCCAATTTTTTGCTTTATCAACATCTGCAATACTAAGAACGTAGATTGCTGAATGGTAGAGGAAAAACTGCGAATAATCGGAATGCTGATAAACAAATTCAACCTATCAGCAACTAGTTAACAACTGATATTTTTACAGTGCCAATATTTTAACTCACCAAATTAACAGCTACTTACGCTTGTCAAAACATACCTACACTACAATTTCTTGTTTTATTATCCCTCAAAATAATACTTGCTGATTAACATGAGCGTAAATATTACAGGTTCCGACGGATGCGTTATAGCATCTGGCCAAAATATAACCCAATATGCGCGCAAAACCAGAGTCTTAGCGAAGCACATCCGTATCCTGTAAACGATCAAAAAACCAGTGTCCATGTTAACACGATTTATTAAGATTTTTTCCTTTGATTCTAATTATAGGAACTTTCAACGAACTCCATATGATAAAATATTTACTCACTTTGGACTGGAAAATGATAATGCTCAAGCTATTTTAGTACAACACAACTGCTTGAATAATCCCTTAAAAATACTCTACCATTAGAAAAAAGGTACCACGTCGAATTCCAAATTGCTACTTTCTGATTTGTTAAAACTCTTCCAGAAATATATCCTAGTTTAATTTGATGCAGCAAGAAAAAATACTAAGGGTAAATTGACCTTCAAATTTAGTCAATATGAGCAAGATTGGGTGTAATTGGAACTAAGTCCTCCACATAACAGCATCAACGACGCAAAAATCGTTACTCTCCGTGCAAATAAACATCAGTGCACGATAAACAAGCAACATCAACCTTTTACGCGACCGCCGGTAGGTTACCACGACCCCGTAGAGATTAATTACGCGGGAATCGTGGAAATACTATAGTGTCACACTTTCTTAAGCGGTATACGTATTGATGGCTCTGCCCGCGTCACAACGTACCAACATTCGATTAAACTGAGCTCAAGCCAAATTAGTACTACGGCCTACACGCCACAAAATCCCAGAAAGCTTTAACGCACACATAGGGTGGTCCGACCACCTCTCCAAACCATTCCTCGCTTCGCCAAAAGCTCACGTTCCGCGAGAGAGGATCTGCCATCATCCTTACGGTACGGCCGACAGGAAAATCCAATCAGATATACATCAAACAACACCGGGCGAGACAGTCAACACACCACGTGGCGACGAAATATTTCACACTCAGCGGGATAGGTCAGGGTAAGATATCATCTCGCGACGCCCATGTGTAGCAAAGCCTATCACTCATGTAAACGGTCTGAAGGTAATGCATATTTATTCCACGAATATCGATTGAACTTTCGCCTAACACCAAACCAAAAGAGCATTGAAACATCGAGGGCTGGACGCTAAATATTCTTTACGCTTGGCCAATGCCCATTTGGAATGATTACTACAGACTATTTTTCTTGCGCTAAAAACATTCTGCCGCGTATTGGAAGAGTGTTCATGAAGTGAAAGGGATAAAAACTACGCAACAGAACAATTCCTTTTGAATTATAATTTAATCTAGAATTAAATGCGCATATACAATAAGGGTATTCTTAAATAAAATTAATACAATTTCACAAAAAATATAAAGCACAACAGAGCTATCACGGAGTTTGAGAATAAAACTTCAATTTTCCAGGGTAAAAGACTTTGCTCTTTTTAAGTTTCAAGACGTCAAAGACACCTTCATCGAGTTCTAGCTTACACTATGATAACAACACATTTAATATGAGAGGAACGCTCCCTTCGCGATTTCAACATTAAGGATAGGTTTATAACCACTTCAATTTTATGTCGGTGATTTTTTTGTAAGTATAATTGCAATGATTATAAGAATCACTACAGGAAACAACAATCTTGCAGAACCAATTTCAGCAATGACAATCACCTTGCAAAACTCTCCGCTTCTTCGCCAATAATACAGCCTCATAAATATTCCTATTCCTAACGATGCCGCATAAAAAAGCTATTTTCCTAAAACGCTTTTCACTATCGTAACTGAACATGAATGCTTAATTCACCTGCATTACGCTGTACCATAATCATAATTGTGCATATTTTGTTACAATCGCAAATGATCACAACTGCGAATCACTGCACTTGAATAAAACAGGGTTTAGAGTTGTGTTAAATACCCGAGACAACCTTAAAGAAGAAAAACCTTTGCACCGACAAAATATACTATTTTTCAATTGCATTTCTAATCATAAAGAAGTAAAATACATATCAAAGCTAAATGAATATTCCAAAAGTTAAAAGTAATTTTTTTATATGCTCGCAATTGACTTGCACACAAGATGTAATTTAAGGTGATATCATTCACTTAGTGATTCAATCCGAAGGCAGGTTTGGGATGGAATGGGGTAGAGTTCAGCACGGACTAAGCTGCAGGTGAGTGAATTTCACGCACTCAAGGTAGAGGGTCAAGTAGGGGCAGCTTTAGGGGAGATCACAGGGGTCAAAAACCCCTCCCCCAAAACTTTATCAAAATGTTTGAATTTTTATAAGTTTAATAGTTTTTGCATCCTTTTATATGAGTAAAGAGATTATATACAAATGTATGGCTACAAGTTCCAAAAGTGAGAAACGCTACAGTTTTATTTATCATAGAGCATAGCACTTCCAGCAGCAAAATCGCCCCTATTTCCCAGGGGGTATTTCATTCAAGGTAAGAGACCATTTCCTTTTATCGAACAACCTCGCAATTCAAGGGTTTTTGAATGGGTTGTGCATAGGCTTCTCCCAGAATTCGAACCCGAGAACCTTCCATCAGAAGGAACGCGCCCTTCCCACTACGCTCCCCTAAAAGCAACATAACGCGGTGAAATGAAAGAGAGCATTTTAGCGACACATGCAAGGTTCCCATGGGCCCACAGTGATTCCTAGTGAGAAATACCGAGGGTCGTGTCCCCAATGTTTTTAATGGACCACCGCCGTCCCCGTTTCCTACCAGCGCACAATTTCCAGAACACCTCTTAAGAACAATAAGCATCTGTCTGCATTTTAGAATGCATCGTTTCCTCGCCAGCAGGTTTTTGCTCCGCTGCATTAAAGTTTTTCCAAGTAAAAAAGCGCCGAATATTTTTTGGGAATTCGAGACGCCCGCAGAAGAGGAAATACTTCACTCCGCTGTAACGGCTGATTCCATCGCTGCCCGAGCGGTGAGTTACACGTAGCGGAAACATAATTATCTAAAGCCCGAACGAGTTTCAGTCTTTATAGGCGCTTTAATACACGTCTCGGGCATACAATCTATATAATTCACAGTGTCCGGCGATATATGGTGGAAATGTTTAATGTTCATGATGATAAAATAAAATAAAATGGTTAATTTCCACACACTTTTTTATTAACGAACTACCGACCCGGTTTCGACACGTAGTGTCAAGTGTAAATCGAAACCGGGTCGGTAGTTCGTTAATAAAAAAGTGTGTGGAAATTAACCATTTTATTTTATTTTATCATCATGAACATACAATCTATAATTTCTGCTTGTATATTCCCTTCAATGCATTTGGGCGTAAAAATATCTTGGATTCATCAGACGAGTTCAAAATTTAATGACTGACAAAAAACTATCAAATCATTCGTTGTCTATAGCGTGACTTCATGTATGTTTGGGTATGTTTGATGACATTTTATGAACTTTTTATGGCGAAAAACCAACGAGCAGCCATTAACGCTGTCCAAACCAGAGCTTCTTCTGAGTGAACTTAAATATCAAGACTTCTCATTTTTTTTAAAGCGAAAATTTTTTACTCAATCATAATTATTGTGGCAGCTACACATTTCACAAAGAGAACACGTAGTTTTACTTCCTGAATAGAGCTGAAAATGCATAAACTTTGGATGTTACTAAGAAGCAGCTTTGGGTTATAATGGTTAAAAGAGGACAAGAAATCATTAAGTCTCGCGGAATGTCAAAGGTGATAGGATGAGTGGAGGCAGAATGAAGAAAAAACATGGGACGACGCGAACTCACAATCCAGGGTGTAAAACGTTACCCGAAAGACATCTCTCCTCGCGCAGAGGGGTATGAGGGGATCCTAAAGTCCTAATTACGGGACCTTTGCGAAATGGAATGAGGGAGAGGAGTTCCTCCACGCAAATTGCAGGCGAAGCGACCGGCTCGCTTCATAAGCCTCGGGGAGTATATATATATGGGTGTGTACATATTTTTCAACGCATTCAAAGCGACCGGGAGTCGATAAAATTCGGCTCTTTACGTCGCGTCGATTGGCCCCTTAAAGTGCACGCCTGAAAGGGACGCTAAAAAGGCTTCCGCACGGCCTGTCACGCCACTCGCCTCGAAATGGGGACTCGTCACGAAATTGTCGCCGAAATGGTCCCGTAATGAGTGAGACTTTAAAGGAAACATGGAAACAGTAATGAATACCAACCCGCTTCATACGCGGCCTCTACTAATGCAGTCTAAGTGATGGAAAATTCCATGATTTCAAAACAAACAATTTCTCATCATTCATAGACGACGTAGATTTCAAGACAGGCGATTACTGTATCCCGCGACAGTATAACCCTGAGCAACCCTAGCTGAGACGTAAACCGTGAAAAAGAAGGATTCGCAGAAGTGGAGATTTATTAACAGCAATGGGCGTCATTAAAAGTGCATAATATTATTAACCGAAGAATAATTCACTTCTCACCTACCTGCTACATAAATTATGTATTCGAGGCGCATTACAGCGTCTTGCGATATCTACACGAGACAGAAACAAGCAATACAGAGAAACGCGTTGTGCAAATACAAAAATATATACGAAAAGGGCGACAAAACTCACTCTGCTACAATTGTAAAGAAATTCTACAAAAACTGAGAGCAAATAATATAGAAACGAGTCATCGTAAGTCCCCTAAAAATATGATCATACATATTTTCATTATTTACCCGTGAATAAGATTAATAAGCATTTATATAGTCTTTTTTATACTCTCATCTCTGCTTTTTTACCAACCCCAATTCATGGTCAATTATGAAAGACCAACAAAACTGCCTCACTTGAAAAACTACCTGTCATGAAACAAAGCGAATAAAATGATTCTCTATAGCACGATTAAATCTATGGAGTAAGAGTGAATTGACAGCGAAATCAATTAATAAAAACAAATTACTTTCAATCACAGGAAAAAATGAGAACTTAAATTACGAAACATGCTCACCAAAGTATTAGTCGGTGTTGAACTTTAAAAGAACGTTAACAGGAATTCTCTGACGAAGTCTTCACATAAGAACAACGGCGAGTTTTATTGACTCACAGTTCGAAACTCGAACACTCTTTCCCACAAATGAATCAATCGAGGAAACCCTTCGAGATTGCTTAAGTTTACTGCCGCATAATAACCTATTCTAAAGTGCATAAGCAATTTCTAAGAATAACGGAAATTTCTCATCATCACGTAAATCAACATTTAGAGCAGTAATTTAAAAAATATAAGCATTAGCTATAAGTTGACGTTTGATAATAATTAATATTAAAACCTTATCAGCTAATAATAATAGTGTTTTGTTTATAAACTATGTAACTATTTTTTCTGAATCAAATGCATTTACGGTTAACAATCGAAATCCTATTGTGGATTTCAATGGAAATTAGCCCTAGATTCTGGATTTATTAGCCCTGATGATAATCCCCGAGTCGGAGCTCGAAGCGTAGGAAGAAATAGAGTGTTTAACCCGGTGGGTATCCCGAAATAATTTTACCCACAGAATTAAACAAGCCTAATCACCTTCCCTTAGTACATTAGGAGGCATCCATAAATTACATGAGGCGTTTACGGGGCCCGGAGGCTGGTCAAGCCGATTCTCACCCTATCTCACGTAAAGTAAACAGTGTAAAATTGCCATCTTAGTAGATAATCCTTAATACTAATCTTAAATAAAAATAATTTGTTTCTTCCCATTAATCCAACGCAAGGAAGCATCGATTAACGTATTTACACTGAAAATGCGCATTTTGAACAATCTCACGTGAGATTATAGGAAGGGGGTCGAGCCATATCTCACAATATCTCGCTAAGTGGGTTAGGGGGGGGGGGAATCGCCAAAAGCACCTTACGTAATTGATGGACGCCCACTTATTACATGTGTAATATTTTATCCCGTTATTTTCCCATTTACTATTTAAATTGAGCAATGTTTAACTTTGAATTCACTTCGTAAACAGCAAGGCAGTAAGACAAAAATTTACTACCAATTTCGATTAAGCAAGGCTTTGTTCAAAATCCACCTCAAGTATGACGAAAATTACATTTTTTGTCCCTTGGTAAATGCCTACCTGACGTGCCATGACGTCCAGCAGAGAAAATAAATGTTCCGTGAAAATGGATGCAATACTTGGGTGATGGATTATGGAGAGACAAGGACTTTCCCAACATTGGGAGGTACACGTGGACTTGACCTTGTAAGGTCAAGCTGAGATAAATGGGTACGGGTTATGTCGTTCAGAAGAGGCCCTTTTCCTCCGGCTAAGTGGAGTTCTACCGTAAGGTGAAAGGTGGGGAGAAAGTGATGTGAAATCTGGGGATTCTCAACCGTGAAGTGGACGTAAAACGGACAGAAATGCAGGGAATAAAGTTCGTCACTCAATAACAATCCTTCACCGTGATGGACAGCTTCAATTTTCCTCCGCGCAATCCCATTTCAAGGTCCAAAGCACTCAACGTAGACAGAGAATAAATAACTAAAAACCATTTGCCTAGTAAGTAAAAAAAAATTATCAGTGAACAAAATATTTTGTTAAAAATTCGCAATCGCTTTCAACCCTCAAATACCATAATTCAGGAATAAAACAACTCCCTACCACAGGAAGTACCTTAAGAAAAGCCTTTTTAAGTTGAAACTTGCTGTGACTGCGCTCTTCCATCAGCAGAATTTATTTCATAATAGATTTTTATGCAGCAATAAAGTTAAGCATTCTCGAAGGGTTTCCGAGATTTATTCGTTAGTGGAAGAGAGTGTTCGAAATTCGAACTGTGAGTCAACAACCTCGTCGCTGCTAACTGTTCGTGAGTGAAGACTACGTCAGAGAACTCCTGTTAGCGTTCATCTAAAGTTCAACGCCGAGTAACATTTTCGTGAGCATGTTTCGTAAGTTAAGATCTCGATTTTTTTCCTGTGGACGGCAGCAATTTGTGTATATTAATTGATTTTGCTGTCAATGCACTCTTAATCTCTAGCTTTGATCGTACTAATATGCTAAAGAGAATCAGTTTATTCGCTTTCTTTCATGACAGGTAGTTTTTCAAATGAGCAGGTTTTTTGGTCTTCACAGGTTGAAACTTGCATTTTTGCGAAAAGCGGCTATGACCCGTTACATAAAACGATTTTTCTTTTCATAATTATTGCAACACTAAATGAAATATGATTCATAATCACATATTCTAAATGGATATTCGCGAACATTTGTGGCTCAACAGACAGGTGAAATACAGAAAGGTTTCGGATTTACATAACGTTATTAAAATATAAACCTGATATTTCGTGTTGCCTTCCGCGTTTTTTTTTTATCTAAGAGTACGACATGTTTCGAGAAAACTGCTTTACCTTCTTTAAGAGTAAATTGACATTTTCATAATTTCATGACATTACATAGGTGGTAACGAAATATTTGACAATAAAACATCAAATGCTAATGATAGGCTTAAAAATATCGCAATGAAAAGTAATCATTTGTCCGACACTTGCAGCAATTCAATGAGGAGCATTAACCGCTATCAACACATGCGTAATGGCATTATCAAGGGAGTCCTTCAATAATGAGTTGCACACATGTATTGAAACTAGTTGGGCAGGTTAATTAGTTGGTAAAGGAATAGTTTTATTTACATTGTCGCAACTGGTCAGAAAAAGTTTCAGGGTGATGGTTACACAATCCTGCCAATGGACCAGTGATTTCGAGTAATTTAAATCATTAATTTTTTTTCTTCTTGTATTGACCTCGTTTAATTGATGGTAAAATAGCTCTCGGAGTAAAGGTCAAATGTATGTGATGCAAAAAAGTTTTAGCCAACGTTTCAGTTTATTTTAAACTATCATCAGACTATGAAAGAAAACATGAGAACAATATAAAATATAATGATATACAATATTTTATCCTTTTTTCATCACATGCATTTGACCTATACTCCAAGAACTATTTACCATGTCATTTAAATCGATTATGGCAAAAATGTGTATTAAATCCATTAAATATTAGTACCCATAAAGACGTATCAATGAAAGTTACATGGTTTCGAAATCAAAATGTCGGAGCTCCTACAGAATCGATGCTCGCTCGCGTCCCCATACCTGTACGAAAGGCAAACATTGCCAACCGCCTTTCCATCAAGATATCAACGGTGTTGCAAAGCAAAAAAAAAAACTTCTGAAATGGATAAGCAGCTAAAAACTGCAAAGGCTGCTTAATAAGAGGCAATGTTGCTCGCGAATGGATCAATATCTGCAATAAGAAAGGCCACTGGCAGGTACCCAATTGAGACGGGGCCACTAAATTTCCATTCAGCCGTCCACTATTACGTTTGTTCGGTCATCATCCGAAATTGCGGTCCACGTCACCATTTCTTCATAACGATTAGCTTAAAGAACTATGTACTAGGTAGGAGAGAACAAATTAAATTCTCACCTTGATTACATTCAGCGTAAATTCTATAGCTTCTCTTTCAGAACACTACGAAAGAGGGCATTCCTTAAAACGAGGTTAAGAGGACGTATACGTCCTGCTTAACCAGTCTTTTTCGGTGAAGCATTACTCACATGTCACTTATTCTATCACATTAGCATTTTCAGCGCGAGTAGAGCCTGTTCAACTGTATCTAAAATCAAATGAAATTACATCCGAGAAAATATTTAGGTAAGAGGCAACAGTATCAAATTTCAGATAGAGGAAAATATCGACAAGTCTACGTTCTAAACCCTGAAAATTTCGATATGATCGCTTAAGTGTACGGATAGTTATCCGTCTCCAAAAAAGACTGGTGCAGTGTGAGATAAGTACCCTCTTAATTTTAATTTTTCCCCTTATTAAGACCGTGACCTGTCACATAATGCGACGACGAATTTTAATTTCATCACAATACCACACATCCATTTTATGCCTATATCCTTCAAACTTACTTGAATGAGGTAACTAGAGGAAAAATAAATCAATGAAATATCGCGTTATCGAATATTAACGGCACGCCCAAGTTATAATACCAATAATATTTATTCAATTCCTGCGCCCAAATTTTAACCTTAAAGTAGTCCAGAGCTTGAGATACATTCTTAGAAATGAAGAAACAAGCATGACCTTTTGTGAAGGCATTTAGAAACCACAGTCGCAAATAAATAGTCATTGTGGGACTTCTAAATTGAATTTTATTTTCCAGTACCAACGATAGCTTTATTTATCGAGAGATAAAAAGTATCACTAGTCTCTAAAGCCGATTTCACGATCACTTGTAAGTCGAAAGCATGGTCGGTGATAAACTGCCACGGTGGACCGTCGAAATTGAATTTTCTTTTCCTATTTCGCAGTGGCACAAAGTTATCCCGGAAACGCTAAACATTGTACTTTGCTACCAGATTATTTCAAGAGGAACTTGAGCATTCCTTAAAAAGTGGATATTTCATGTCAAAACAGGCCATTTAGATCAGTTGTGAATCAAAAGATGATTTTTTTAACCATTTAACTCCAATTTAGCTCCAAACTGAGGTTTTAAGGTTCAAATTATCCTAATTGATAGCTAATCTAGACATTTCTATAAAATTAAACACATAATTATTAACGCTTTCGGAAGAAGACATGTCTCAAGTCTTGCTATTCCGTCAATATTCCATCGACATGGTCACAATTTGTTGGTTTTTTTATCCCATCAAGCTTTGTTTCCCTCTTCAAAAAGCACTTTTGCTCCTCCTTTCCTCTGTCCCACCCCTTGAATCACGCGAAAGATGATGGATTGCCTCCGAAATCTTAAAGAATCCCACCCTTGAGGACTCTTCCCGGAAAAAACCTTGGCCACACCAGCCTTTTATCGCTCATGGTGGCTCTTCCCCCTCGGATGCCTTCCTTCGCCCCCCCTATTCCTCTTGGATCGGTCCCATTCCCCCGAGGCCGCACTTCGAATTCGTAAACAGGGGCGGCACACGGCGGAGAAGAGATGGATGGAACGGAACGCAAGGGCCGGCCCGGTGTACAGCACACTTCAACCCGTTTCATTCTTTCCTTTTTTCCCCTCTCTCTCTTTTCCCTTCGCAGTAGGAGTGAGCGTTGGGAAGGCCGTATATCCTCGCACGGATGAGAAAAAGGTGGAGTAGTTATGCACCACCAGTTGGGAGGGAAAGTGTGAGGAGCTGTGAGCGCAATCTGTGAGGAAGCGATGCAAATAAAATGATCCAGACGGGAACAAATGGGCTCATAGAATGGGATGATGCGAGATATTTGGAATGAAACGAGAGCTCTGGAATGTTCTGGGAATGCTTCCCTTTTGGGAACGGATTGGAAAAACACTCTACCTAGTTTTGCGCCCATGTCGTCGGAGGCAATTTTGCAGTGGCTCGTGAAAGAAGTCGCGCGGCAGTTATCCCACCCAGTGACGGCCAATTTTGGGCGAAAATATGGAAACATAAACACTTTAAATGATAATGCACCTAGATTGAATCTATATACACATCAAATATGAAAGATTTTATGAATAAAATTCGTCCAAATAAAATCAAACTTGACAGGGGTTCCAAAAGAACGCAGGTCACATGGTCATGTGCACCACGCTTCCATCCTTCCCATGCTTTCTTTTTCCTCTCTAAATACTCGAAGCGAGCGCAAGGTATGCCCTAGCGTCACTCGGGCGATAAAGGAGGAGTAGTTATGCACAATCAGTTGTAAGAGTACCAGTGAGGAGCGGTGAGCGCACTTTGTACGTAAATGATTCAGATAAAGAGATTCAAAGTGAAGCGACGACTTTTGGAATGGTACAAAGGGAGAGATTTGGAATGGAAAGAAGATTCTGGCCGTAATGATATCCTTTCCTCCCTAAAAGGATTGGGAAATCTCTATGACTGGTTTTGTTCACAAGTAGTTAGTCTTGTACTCAATACGAGACATAAAGGCGGCAAGTATTAACTATTTTCTGTGTACGTCAATTTCGTGGGAGAAAGGAATTTTAAATGACTCATGGTCACTGTTGAATGACTTTGAACATAGTTCGAACTCATTCGTATCAATTATGAAATTAATTTTCAAAACAGAGTTCAAATCAATCTTAAGTGTCATTCGAACGGAAAACAGGCCATTTACAGCACACTTAAATCCTTTTAATTCTTCTTAATATTCCCTATCTCGCTATTTGGGCCAGGTGTGGAAGACTTCTATTCATTTGGTTGAAAATTTGGACAAGCTATTTAAAACTGGGGTAAAACGAGAGTAAAAGTGATTTAATTATATTAATAAGCGAATTGTTTGATGAAAATGAAATACGAGTTACGCTGTGAAGGAGGGGGGATAAGGTGGGAGATTTCGAATGGATGTTTCCAAGTTTCTACGCGTTTTGGAATCTTTCCCGCGAAAGATAACCTAAAAATACAAACAATAATTCTGGATTTGCTCAGCTTGGTGTAAGCCGCACTATACGGATCATTAACGGAATCGCGGAGCATTAATTCCCTTCTATAACAGACAATTTTTTACGGAAAAGAGAAGATAAAGCTACTGTCATATTACATTTTAAAGTATCATATAACAAGTATCATAATATAAATATAAGTTTGTATAAAATACCTATAAAGAATTATCCAACTTTCACTCCATGCTCATCAAAGATAAAATCGTTCGAGAAAAAATATTCAAATCATATGAAACTTCGCAGGAATTCGAACAGAAGGCAGGCTGCACCCTTTCGCCCACAGCCAACTTCAACCTTTTGCACGAAGGCTTCCGTGGAGTCCCACTTTCAAAGAGACTTTTCCTCTCTACACTTTTTTCCGGCTCTTCCTCCGCTTCAATCTGTACCCTTAGACGAAGTCTACACATGTTCAAGGATATGGACAGACGTGGGGAGAGCACCGAAAAAAACAGTACGTCACCACACTTTAATCCTTTTTATTTTATTTCGTATTCCTATCTCTAAGTTCCTCGGTGGGCCAACCGTAAGGAAGGCCGTATTTTTTCGGTCGTAAAAGATCGAGTAGTTGTTTAGCCCCATTTGGAGAGACAGAGTGGGGTGCGATGCGCGAACTACGTGAATAAACGATGTAAAAAAAAGATTGCAAGTGGAAAAACGCGATTTTTGACGGGATTGGGATAAAATTCCGGAATGGAAACAGATTTTTGCAAGTGATGGGATCATTTCCGCGACGATGATTCGAAAAACTCTCTACTGGTACGGCGCGCAAGGTGTTACTGACGCATATGAAGCAGGAAGGAGTCGCGCGGCCGCGATATGCAACTGCCAAATTCGTACGAAATGGTGAAGATACAGCAACTGCAACATGATGAACGTTTGGCTCTTTACACCAAATATGACATCAGCTTTGAAAATAAATCATTCTAACCAAGTCAAACTTAAAAAGGATTCGATTACATATTCCTTGGTGTTGCAATTGCTTCCGGTTGCAACACCAAGTACTAACTAATCAACTATCACCCACCCGTAACTAGGAAGAAATTATTTGCATTAGGGATGAATTATCCATTTCCATTGTCCGATTGTTATACCTAAATATTGGGTTAATACGAAAAATATATTACGGGAAAATCCTTTTTGCGATCATCTTCATAAATACTCGCAATGTTCTCTCGCAACTCTACACTAGCTCTACCGAGGAGTCATTTTAGCTAAAGTTCCCTTGATAAAGCCCTTGTGAGTAAACAGAAATACGGATTGGAAACTCTCTGCTGGACATCAATACCCACTGGTTCTTCACTACCGTAGCTAACGCTTGCGAAGACAAACACAACAAATATCAGCCAGTGCGAGTTTCCTTTGAAGTCATCCATGTCATAAGAATGAGGACTACATGACATTTGAAGATTCAACTCACCAGGTAAACGATTTTTGGGATCTCTCATGGCAAGGATATAAATCAGTTTCTTTCCTTGTCTTCTTTCGGGTTATGCAAATATTGAATGCGGATAATATCACATCGATTCCACAAAGCTCGCGTCATCCCATGCGATTTCTTGCAGATTTATCTCAGACATCCTAGCCGCAAGATGAGGACAGCAGGAGATAATCATCCTTCAAGGTTTAATGAACATTCTAGTCACTCACACCAAAATGACTGGGGTGCAATGGACTGGTCCATAACTTGGGTCGGGAATACCAGAGATTACATAGGATGACTTACAATGAAGATTCCTACCTCACGAGCGTAGAATCCGAGTTCAAGGATTCCAATTCTACACATTTTTTCTAGGTTTTAAATCAGAATCACATCCCACCGATGGAAGCGTGCTTTGCGATCCACTTAAAAAATCTTTTCATGATTTCTTCTCCAATAAAGGAATATAAAATATAGTTAGCCTGAAAATCGTATTCAAATGAAGTTGCTAAATTACTTATCCGACATTCGTACGATTTATTGCATTGAATTAATAATTATTTTCATGCAATGCAACGCGTGGTTGTCGCAGAACTACTTTAGTCCGCAGTAAATTACGAATTATACTAGACTTAATGCACAACGAAATATTCCTAATTCCAAACCAGAGATATCGTATAATTTTCGACATTAACAATCCACATTATCAACGCGCAGCACACATTTAAACAGTCCGTAGAAAATTTTTACATTGTCATTAACGATGGACATAAAAACTGTGATAAAAGCATGAAATTGTAAATTTCACTAGTACCGAAGCAATTTTAATTCATAAACAGCATCTGCTTTTTACTCCATTAATTAATTTTGCCAACATTTTTCCTCTATCATTACGTTCTTGGAACATTATAGTTATGTAAAAATCACCGTGAACAGGATACATTTAAATGGTAACAGTCAATTACCATTGTCCTGGCCACCTTACCATGAATAACCTATACAAAAAAATGCCATAAGAAAATACAGAACCCAATAGAATACAAATACTAGTGAGAGGAATTGAAGAAGGAATTAGTCACACAAAAAGGACTAGGATGTTGACTTAAGAGGTCTCACTCCAATGAATAATTTATGAGTCCCATCATTGCCATGAGACATATGGAAAAAATCCTTCATGATTTATTACACGCGTATTCGATGTGGAAAAGCCCTCCGCTCACGTCACTTATAATTCCATCGTCACATTCTTAAGAGCAGGAGGAGGATGGCGAAATTTTTTTCCAAAGAATCAGAATTCGGAAAACATCAAGGAAAATCACGCCCAACTTTTTCTTCCCAAACATCAAGGAGGTGTGATTAATTATCTCGACATTTACTTCTCCACCGAGCAAATTTGAAAACAGAAAATGAAAACAACCCAAAAATCAATTTTTGACTATTTCCACAAATAAGTGAAAGCAAGTTTTTATGCTTAAAATTATCATTTCATACGCTAAATTAGAACTCTGGTTTCCTGCACTCAAGCAAACACAGAGATCAAGAACAACTTAAGCCAATGGCGTCATCAAATCCACGTTTCTGTTTTTTTCTCTTTCCACCCGACACCTTGATGCATTAGTCCATTAGAAATCCCCCTTTTTCTTTTTTTCAACCAGCTCGAGGGTAGATCAACAGGATTCCTGATCGTATAAATCTTTCACATCCGTGGTTTTGTCTCAAAGATCGCCTACCAAAACTAGCGGTCCACTGAATCCCTTATAAACGTGTTTGAAAAACTAATCACTCCTTGGGAAGTCTTTCACACATTCAGTGACAGATCCAGTTGGATTTTGCGCCGAAAGAATGCAGCTTATTCTTTTCGGTAGCTCAGCCTTTTATTTTTCTTTACTTTAGAAAGGCACGTAAACTAGAACAATGGTGATAACAAACTGTTTACAAACATCAACTGTTACTATATATCCAACACCCCCACTTAACAGCTTATGTCGTCAGGCCCATTCCATTCCTTAATTCTTCAAATTTTATTTTTGGAAGTGGCTTCGTCAGTGCATCAGCAATCATGTCCTCACTCCTGCAGTAAACAAGCTGAATAACATTATTTTTCATTAAATCTCTTATAAAATGGTGCCGGACATCGATGTGCTTCGTTCTGGCACTAAATTTTTCATTTGAAGCTATTTTTATGCATCCCTGGTTGTCTTCATAGATTATTATTGGTTCATTCTGCACCTCCCCCAGATCATGCAGTAATTGTCGTAGCCAAACACCTTCCTGACTGGCAGATACTGCAGAAACATAATCAGCCTCTGTTGTAGACAGAGCGACAGAAGACTGCTTCCTGCTGGACCAGGAAATTGCACTGTTTCCCAACTTAAAAATATATGCACTTGTAGATTTCCTATCTTGTATATCTCCACCCCAGTCGGCATCTACATATCCAGTCAATTTAAGATCTTCACAGGCATAAATATTCAATGCCATATCACTGGTTTTCTTGAGATAACGCATTAGTTTCTTTAAAGCTTCCCAATCTCGCTGTCTGGGATTACTAACCCGTCTGCAGAGAATACTCATTGCTCCAGAAATATCTGGTCTAGTAGTTGTTGAAATATACAGAAGTGCCCCCACTGCTTCCCTATATTTTCCATTATTTGGCAAGGCATCATTCTCTCCTTTCAATTTGGGATATTCAGGATCCATCGGTATAGATACACCTTTTGCATCTTCCATCCCGAACTTTTTCAATATTCCATCTATTTTGGATTTCTGATTTAACTGAAAACTTCCATCCTCTTTTCTCTGGATTTGTATTCCTAAATAGTTAGTTGCATCTCCCAAATCTTTTACTTCAAAGTGATGATTCAACATTTGTCTTAGTTCCTTAATTTTATCTTCATTATCATGAATTATAATCAGGTCATCTACATAAATCAGAATATACATCTTTTTCTCATTTTCATTCTTCGTATAAAGACATGGATCTGCTAGGCTGCGCTGAAATCCTTTTTCAAGCAAAACATCACTTATTTTGACATTCCAAGCTCTTGCTGACTGCTTCAGTCCATATATTGATTTTTGAAGCTTGCAAACTAGCTTATCTTCAGTGGTTTTTGTGTAGCCCGGTGGTTGTTTCATGTATAATTCTTCTTCGATGTCGCCATTAAGAAATGCTGTTTTCACATCAAAATGTCGGACAAACAGCCTTCGTTCTGCGGCTATGCTCATAAGGACTCTAAAGGTGCTTTGTCTTACAACTGGTGCAAAGGTTGAATCGTAGTCTTCTCCATATTTTTGAGAGTAACCTTTTGCAACAAGTCTTCCTTTTCGTCGACAAATATCTCCATTTGAATCATATTTTGTTTTGAACACCCATTTGCATCCAATGGCATGTTTCCTTCAGGCAATTTAGTTAAAATCCATGTTTTATTTTCTTCGAGAGATTTTATTTCTTCATCAGCGGCTTTCATCCACTCCTCTCTTTCATTCGCAGGCAATTCCATTACCTCTTCTAAAGACTCTGGATCGGGCTTTGGGTTAATTTTAACAGTGTATGATAACCATTTTGGTGGCACCCCCTTGCATTCTCTTGATGATTTTCGAACTGGCTGATCTGTTCTGTCCATTTCCAGTTTGGTGCTATCATATATCTTGGTGATTGGTATTTCTCTTTCTCTCATCAACTTATCATCCTCGTATGTATAACGCTCAGATGATTCTTACTAGAGGCACGTAAACTAGAACAATGGTGATAACAAACTGTTTACAAACATCAACTGTTACTATATCTCCAACAGATCCAAGATAGGGACATGGGGAAGGTTGAGTGGGGGGTAACCTACCAGCAGTATTGGGGGTCCGAACAAAATTACCATTCTATCTAGTGTAAATTGGATACCCAAAGGGCTATAGCCCCTCTCTGTATTTGCTACTGGATTGTAACATACCAAAAAAAGTGAAAATTTAGAGCTAATACTTATTTCAATTCGTTAAAGTAGGTAAATGTATCGGAAAATACAAATAAATACTTTTTTTACAAAGTGGCAATATCCAAAAATTTCGATTTCATCTGGTACGTGTGTTTTGATCTAATGGGGGGAAGCTATAGCCCCCTCACGTTCCCCTTTAGATCCACCACCGCACATTCACACACACACTCGGATCGAGCGATAGAAGAGGGAGATGGTCTCAAGGATAACGATAACGAGTGCAAGAGAAAATAAGCACACTCTTCCAACCACCCTCCCCTAGGAATGTGGAACAGGTTCATATCAATATTCAATATTGTGAGATTTTATGACATCTACCACAAGGAACCAAAGAACGATTTGTTTTACCTGGCTGCAAAAATATTGCAGCTAATACGAAAAACTATTCTTTGCGATCGTATAAGTAATTATTATTGGTTGTTAGCAATGATAACATAAATATTTGTAGCCTACATTTTTGCCCAACAACAATATTGCAGCGTCGTTTATTCTCTCCTGCTGGAGTAACAAAGGAGTATACAGTGGCAACAATCTAATGATCATCAAAGAAAACATTCTGCTAAAATATTTACTTTTCCAATAATATCTGGTGACCAGCACTCGACATTTTCAGGTTTGGTATATGGAGGAGGCGACCAACAGCTGAGGTCATTTGCGCCATGAGGGAAGGGTAGATAAGGAAGGGTGGAGAGAAAACCCGGAGTCGGCATTAGCCTGCTCTAAACAAAAGGCGTCAAGGGGACCGCGGTTTAACGTCCCATACGACGGACGGAGTGCTGAACTTGAAGCGCCGTCCACAAATCACTTAATTAGGTATCGAGCAGCTTCTGAAAAATCTCTGCCACCGCCGGAATTTGAACTCGGATCATCTGCATGGGCAGTCAGCACCAGTGGCGGATTCAGGATAGGGACAAGGGGGGGCTAAGTGGGGTTAAAAATTGCAGCAGCAGTGGGACTCGGAAGAAAATTAACATTATATATAGTGTAAATTGGATACCCAAGGGGGGGCTACAGCCCCATTAGCTCTCCCCCCCCCCCCACCCCCCATAGATCCATCACCCGTCAGCACTCTAGCTACCATACCAACCCGATACCCTCGACATTGCCTCCTCACATCAAAGAATACATATACTTTGTCAAAGCATGCGTAAAACATCTCGCTGCGATGTGAGGACAACGAATTAGTGATTAAAAAATCTTCACGAGAAGTCAGACGCGGACGAACCCTGAAGAAAGTAGGTTGGGGGCAAATTGCTTTTCATTCCGCTTCTCTCGCCATTGCGTCAATCCCTCTCATCCTCTGCTCTCATTTCCTTCCCTTTCATCGGGAGGTGGAAAAACTGCTGAGCAAACACGCCTCTCAACTTGGCGATCTTTTGTGCGCCCGAGTGCTTAGTGCACCCATATGTATACCCTACACTCGCGGTTAATTCCGTGTGAGCTTTCAATCCACCCCGCAAGAGAAAGACCAGGTCATCACCATCACACTGAAGACTTGCACATGGTAGAGCGATAGAGAGAGAGAAAAAAAAGAGAGAGACGAAAGCGCTCACCTTATAATCCCTCCTTCCTTTTTTTCCCCCCAACTCCGCCATTGACTCCTCTCACCCCCCGCAAGTGAGATTTACCTCTTTCGCAATCGCCCCGTGCCGCCTCTGCAGTGGTGTGTCTGCTCCTCCGTGACTAAACATTCGCTCTCGCAGGCCTAGAGAGAGAGAGAGAGAGAGACGAGGTTAATTATGCATCAAGAGCAACTGCATCTCGCCTGCCTCATCAAGTCACTCTTCTATGATTTTTCCCTGTATATCTTCACCTCCTAATAAATCATTGGTTATTGATAAGTAATGTTACTGTTTCCACATTGAAATTATTTTTGAAAGAAAAATAACAACTATGAAAAAATTAATAAAATACTATCACATTAATAAAATTTGGACTGTAATTTCGCATGACACTTGCGAGAAAAATAATAAAAAATAAATTCAAAAGAAAATTACCAGAATGATAGAGTAAAAAAAATAAAAAATGGAAAATACCTATTTTTAAAAAATAATAATAATTGATCCAATTCTTAAAGTATTGTGTTTGTACTGAACAACTGCTCCTGCACTTTGTTAATAATTTGTAGATTCAAGTTTATATTTTTTAGAAAAATATAACTTCACACCAACAACGGTGCACATACACTATTTTATTCGTGTTCCCTAGTAAACTGGCTAGTTGGATTGGGCTAAGGGTCACTGGAAGAGCTGAAATTTACCTGCCTTCGGCGCGGTTATCGACGTGATCAACTGCATCTCGCAATCATCCGAGTGGCTTCCAAAGAAGGATATGTTGAGTTTCCCCTCAACATCAGCCCGCATTCAATTTTATGCGTACCTAATACTATTTCTGCTATAAGAAGAACTTCAACTCTCTCCTGGATTAATAAATTAATAAAGAAAATATATTTTGGTAAAACTTTAAAAGAAAAAAACTACACAGAGAACAAGTCTCTAAATACGAAGGAAATAATGAACACGTGAACTCTCTCCCTCCTTTTCTATTGGTTGATAAAAGTGAAAAATAAACTTATTTTGGTAAATTTTTAAAGGAAAAATACTTCACAGAGAACATACATCTAATTATGAAGGAAATAATAAAAAAATAATTTATCTAAGAAATAATTATATGGTACACATTCGGTTGCAAATAGACATTGGTCCAAAAAGGAACATCAAAGTATTCCGAAGTCCTTTCCCCTATGACCTATAGGGGAATGTAGATTTCGCAGAAATGTTAATAAGAAAGTCAACGTAATTAAGCAATACAGTTCAAAACTATGAAAATCAAAATGATGCTAATCTTTCATTAAACCCAAAAGGACATCATCAATTACATAAATGATCAAGAACATAAGAATGAAACTGGCAATTCTGCTATAGGTCATCATTATATGTCCAGATTTTTTCGGCCGTTTCGGGCCCTGTTGGCGCCTTCTCCACGTCAATATCAAACGCAGCTACAATAATACTAATTGAGGTCGAGACGAAAAAACATAATGCGGTACCTATCGAAAAATGTCATGCTTCCCTGTCCTTAAACTATTCAGCAGTTCGTTTATGGCACGAACATATGCAGCCACTTGAACACACCTTTGGTTAGCATCCGAGGTTAACAGATTTATCTTACTCAAGAATAATGCAGTGGAATGCTAAGTAAATCACTTAAATTAAATTACGTTTTATTCAAAAGAAAGGTATTACAAAAATAACTGCATATTCTAATATTTCGTCATTATACTACTTGTAAACACCGTAACGTCTGAAACTTTATCCGCATGGACTTTTCTGAACTTCAATTTCAACATAAATTGGAGTGGTCGTATCTGATAATTACGCTTTTGCATAAACACCTGTCTAATCGATAGCAATGTGTTAAATTTCATTTCTCAATGACAAGACACTAACGAGGAATATATATTTCCTCCATCTTCTTCCTGATAATGGAGATAACAAAAGTAACAAAAAATGCGCAAAAATCCATCCGATGAATTATACAGTAAGTAATTAATGCGGGAATGGTTCTCGGCGTATTTTGGAATTAATTAAAACCTAAATTAGGAGGTTATCTCACATAAGATTGAAATTGAACCCGAACACCAGCATTTGTTTCCGTATCCTACATGAGACGCTGCATAAATATTAATGAGCCGCACGAGAAGTGAAATTGCACCTGTGTCGAGGGAAATCCCACACATCAGGGTGGACGGAATTCAAAATTGGCAGCAACAAAGCTGTCCGCAAACTTTAAAGTCAAAATACACAAATTGAACAATTTTCTAAACACATGATTATATCAATCATCACGAAGCGTCTTAGAATAATTAGAATATTTCACCTGTCTCAGGCAGAGCCAATATGGAATAAGGGTGATCCGCAGAAGTCGAGTTGAAAGTAAAACTTTTAGTCAGATGGGAAAGCGCATTGGCAGCAAAGAGCTTGAAAACGCCAATTTTTACTCCCAGGGGTAAATTTTTGGCCTATTGAGAATGACCTTCATAGCAATCGCGAATATCGCGATTCCAGCCAAGGGAGACACCACCTGGCGGAGAACGCTCGTAACAGAGGAACGATGGTCATGACGCGGTAGTGCTATGAGGAATAGTGTATATGAGACCTTTACACTGTTTTATTGACTAGTTACGGGGGATACGTACTTTTTGGTTTCAAAGCAATTATTACCGTTACTTGAGGTTAAATATTCTTTAATTCTACGACCCTGTAATAACTGCAGCAGAAGTGTAATTGTTTCAAAGCGAGGCGACGGCTGTTGTTCCCGCACGTAGGTAGGAGCAGAAAGCTCTTGCTTAGGGCGATTTTAATGGAGATACGTTGGTTTTACATGTTATATCTATTAACACAGTGTTATTTCAATTGAAAATCGTTCATGTGTCAGGTTACGCAGAAAAAGGTAGAAAAATAGCTTATATCCAATGCATCAAAGTATCCGATATCCGTGATCGCGGTTTTCGAGATTTTCAGTATAACATACTCAATATTTACATTGCCATTATTATGAGCGGGATGGTATTTACCCGTGTTAGTCTGATAAATGTGTTTTTTTTTCTTCTGTGCGCGATGTGCTATTGAACAATTTACCTGAAGTTGCTGAGTATAGTAACTCAAGATTGACGTTAAGTATCAATAGCAAGGAGGCTGAACCTACTGTACCATTGAAAGAACGATTTTTAAGAGCGTCTCACGATGTAAATTAGTAATATATGAATTATGGTAAACATAATTAGCTTATTTTGATTGATTCCAGGTGTCAATTCAGTAGACAATTCGAAGTCATACATAGTCACAGAACATACTGCTTTCAGACAAGAAATGGACGACTTTCACCTATTCAAGGCAATGCCAAGTTTCATTTCGACTTTGAAATGTAATAGTGGGCAAAGAAACTTAGTCCCCAAATACCTTTCCCCGTAGACAGTTACAATAACTCATTCAACGGATTATTACTTAACTGTGATACCCAATTTAAATTCAAAACTCAGCCAATTTCATGTGATGCTCTGTCGAATAAGCATAACCTGGTGTTAATAAGATTGCTATAAATAATATTGTTTCTACAGAATATTACAAAGATAATATTGCAATTCCTTTCTGAGGTAACCGAACGATTAAAGCTAATATTATTAAGACAAGTTCTACTTATCATATTATTACATGATTCATGTAAAAATATCAGGCCATTCAGTTTCCTTCTAACCATCAGCGGTTGGATATCCAAAAGGCATTTTTTCTCTGTATGGGGTATGTTTAGTGTTGAATCTACCATAGTAGTTTAAAACTTGCTTTGTACCCTTTCAGTTTTAATCATTTACACTTTATAATAAGGATGCCATATAACTCTGTTAAATTCGAGGATAGAGCATACCAGTTCTGAATGCAATACTTTGAGCAAATGAATGTGTTTTGTAACTCAAAGCAGACGATTTTTAAAACCTAACATACATACGAGCCTTTTGCAAATTACCTATTAATTACACCAACTTGTATATTTTCATCTGAGGAATTATTAATGAAATTATTAAATGTAGCTAAATTAGTAGTAGTAGACATTATTTATCTGAAACCTTGCTGTTCAGTAACTAGTATGTACATACTTCAACATGAGGTTAAAGAACGAATAACTATCGTCTCCATGATTTTACCAAGAACAGGTTGTCAACGGAGATGTGAATCAACAGTAAAAGTCCTTAAGTCTTCCTTAAATTTCTAAATTATACCAAACAAAATCATTTCCCAATGGTAAATCACACCAAATAACTATTTTGTACATTTATTATCCGGAAATATGATAATAATATAGGTGAACACAGCATTCCACATCAGTGAAGCAGACGGCTGTAGCGCCCAAATACAACACGAAAACTGCCTGGAATGGATTATGGTTCCATGTATTGAAGCGGCAGATTGTGTATGAAATACAATTAAGTTCTTTTGTAGTGTATTCGATAGAAATGGCTAGGAAGAAACGTAATACGAGTCGGATGGATGCAAGTCGAGAATCAAACCTGACTGGTTTGATTAGGTACATTATAAACACCTTTAGTTACATCGTCAAGCAGTTTTCTTCAGTTCTAGATCTTCTTACGGACGAAAGAAGCCGATAAATACACCATATGAAGGTTTTAAAAGAATATTTCTATCTTATTAGCTCTTGATATTAAGGTTTATGTTCTCTCCGTACGCCAATGCTTTACGATTGTTTTGATTTTACCATCATTCTGGCGGCCATATTGGAAATTGACGTCACTGACAGCAGCGCCGCCATCGGTCATTTGAGTCTCGAATTAAACTGTGTTCTATCAAACTATAAATTGCGCAAATTGACGACATTTTAAGTCTTTAAAGTCCTTTGCCTGGACCAAAAATAACAAACGAAAATGATACCATGACCGACAACTTTAAGTTCAACCCACAGTTAGTTCATTTCTTGAGGAAAGGCTTCCAGATTAAATTGTTAAAATTATGGACTAATACGATGACATTATACGGCATCAAATACCTTAAAATATGCGTTGAAATTTTGAAATATAGAACTTAAAAAGAACTACATAGCACCTACCAGTCTAAAAAAATCTGGAAGTTTACTCAGCCAGTGGTTCAAATGCAAAGTTGGATTGCATTGGTGAGTGTAAGGCTCATACAAGACGGTACCACTATCGAATGAACTTTACACAGTCCGGGTAGGGGGAGGAGAGTTCTTTTCCCTCGACCACCTCGTACTTTTTCGTAGGATTTTCGTATGGGTAGTCCGACGACCTCACGCGAGATTTGGACCCTTTACCCTTAGAGCAGTTGCCCTACACTCGATCAACGGATTAAAGAGCATAATAGGTTCTATTTAAATTTAGGACTTCACCAACTATCGGAATAAAAAATAAACCTATTGCAGTGTTCCATTCCATTTTCACATGCGCATAGGACATCCATAAAAATAATAAAAAATAACGCAATATATGAGAGGAAGTAATCCATTAATATTTCGCATAAAACAAAGCATTGTGACAAAGTTACTATTGAGTTATTTTCCAAAAATCTCTTTCAGTCAAATAAACATGGACGGATTCGGGGGAAAAATTATACAATAAAATACGCTAAAGCACACTAATACACTAAACGCTATACGCTAAAGCTAAAAATGACAAAAATAACTAAACGTTTTTAAACTACCTTACATGCCACGGTAGAGAAACAAGGAATAATTCCATAAGGAAAAGAAATTAATAACTATGTTACCGTCTTTATTGTATTTTTCCAAGATAATTAGTAGCAACTTCACCATGCGTAAAACAACGCGGAGTCCCTGAGTAGCGACGGTTTCAACGTGACCATGGCTTCTATGCGTAGGAACACTTGATTTTAATGAGAGAAAACTAAAGCAGAGATCCTGTCATAGGTGACCATTCCTCAACATATTTCATCAAAAAATGTAAGTTTTAACACTCAAATCCACTAAAATCTTTGGTAGTTAAATCTTAACTATGGTAGCTAACGAGTTATTTAAGAAAACTTAAAAAAAATTTAGAAATTTTTAATACTTAAATGGAGCTATTTGATTCTAACCCATACTTTTAATTACTATCTACGTACACAAGTGGAAAATTGAATATTCTTCTGCCGCAGAGCTTAATGTCACCATTTCAAGCATGTTACCTCCCCTTTCTTAAATTACTTGAGGTTTTAAATTTTTTGATGGAGTACAATGCTCTAATTTCCTCGGAAACTTTCTTTGGCCCGAATGCCAAATGATATTCGGGTACGCCAACGACTCAGTTCTGACTTTCCTTCCCAATGTCCCCATCGTGACCCGAATACGCGACTAAGGAGGAAAAATGAGAACGTAATTCTCACCCTGACGAGTCTCACGAAGCTGCAATTACCTTTAATTCTACCAATCCCGTAGACGCCATTTCAGATTTTCACCGTTGCCTTGCTTGACTGACTACATGTAGAGTGCGAAAAGAGTATCGAGACAACGGTTCAATAAACTTAAAGATGGTACCATGAACTCTCTGGATATAACATACCAATCGGCCTCGGTGACGGCGGGGTAAAGTCGTCGCCTGCCAATCAGACGATCACGAGCTAAAGTAAGTCCCCTATGAAGGGCATGGATGTATGCGAACGTTTCATAGTTAAAATATACCCCGATGTAAAGGCCAATAAATTGCTCCTTTCGTTGGTATTTCAATGAATAAAGAAAAAATAATCTATGCATAAAGCAAAACTATGTTTTCTATGCATTTAATTACGCAGAATGCCTAAGTAGTGTTTTTGTTAACACTAATTGTCCTCAAGCAATAATTTTATAAAATGTTGCACCAAAAGTTCGTGTTTTTTGTAAGGAAGCTTTATAAAAGCAATGTGTTCATGTGGTAGCGCAATTTATACAGGAAAAATTAAAGTTATACTTGTACAAAGTTGTACTTATATGTATTATAAGTGGATAAATGAGGCGCCTATATAATGACCCTGCGTACCATAATTCCATTCATCACTTTCAATTTTCCTTTCAGGCGATGCCTTACTCCACGCCATCACGGAGGGCGTTCCGCGGATCGTGGAGATGCTGGTGGACCACCCTAGCGTCACGGTGGCCACGCTGGCGCCCGAGTGGGTGGCGTCGCGCGGCGGGGGCTTGGGGTTCGACGCCCACAAGGGGACGACGTCCGTGGGCGACGAGGGCTCCGACTTCTCGCCAGATGTCTCCCCAATCATCCTCGCCGCGCACTGCAACCAGTTCGAGATTCTACAGCTGTTCCTCTCCAGGGGTACGTTACAACCACCCTTATCACTATGCTAAATTCTGACCATTTTCATTCTTTCGCCTTCAAATGCACGATAAAAAGTATCAATTTATGCATTTTAGATACACGGAATCAAAATAACACACTCTGATTCAGCTTTATTTTCTTACTTTTTAGTAAACTCTTCATCTAAATTGTTATTATTTCCCAATTCTGTCAGGTTTTCGTATTTCTCCCCTCGAAGTGAACGTGCAATATCAAACTCTTAAACGCATTTTTCTTAGACATGCATAAATAATGCAGAAGAATTCAGCGGAAATTCCACATAAATCTCTTTCTCACAGCGTAACACCTCTTCTATCAACGTTATCATATGATATAATTGTAATTCTCGAGGGCTACATTTGTCATCTACTAATTAACTTTTTGAATCTTGGCTGTATTGAGTTAATCATAATATGTTAATACAACCATTTGTGCACTTAAGAAGGATAGTAGCAAATTTAAAGAGTTTCGGAGATCAAATGAAGAAATAGCTTTCATTTATACACGAGAATAAAGTAAAGATATAGGATTACGAATTAGGTTGGGCTCTGCTCCAAGGATGTAAAATGGCAGAAAGCTAGTAACAAGATCTATTTGAAAAGCTGTGATGAACCATATATTACAATTCAAGGACAGTGGGCATTAAATTCCATTCTAGTCCAATGAAACTATCCGTGTATCCAATAATATTTTCCAACACAATCTTCGAAGCACAAATATCACACAATGAACCAAAACCACAAGAAACACGCCAAGAAAAACACCACGCATTAATCCGTATACGTTCCTGAAAGAGCAAAATTAAACACCAATCAATTCTAATGTTATTATAATAATTATCCATTAGGCTCTCAAAATCAGTGCCTGGCGCTACATAACTCATATCCTTCATAAGGATGAAAATCAAATATCCTCACGTTGACTTTAAATAGGGATGAATTAAAACGCAATTTAAATTAATGCAATTAATATCTAATTCATTGATATAGAACGTCTTGAGTACAAGGTCAGGGAAGGATTAGCATACGCATTCAACTAAAACTTTACAATAGTGAAGTCAAATGGGATTAAGTTTTTCAAGGATGACATTGTGCCAATTAATGCTGTACTAACGATCACATTTCAAGGATGACATTGTGCCCAAGCTAACATTCAATGGCTATTTAAGGTAGTTAGAGTTTGATGAAACTTTGGTCACATATTCTTTAAAACAGGCACTTTAAATAATCTAAAGAAAAAGGGATTTCCATGTGCCGTTTTTGAGATATTTGACGATAAAATTAGGATAATTTAAAATGGGCTTTTATGTATAAATACAGTTTTTTTCGAACTAGCATAGCTGTTTGTAACAAGAAGTTCTTGAGACGGCACCCACTTGAAGCAAAATTTAGTGAAAAATCTAAATATGTACGGGAAAGTGTAAGTTCGTGATAAAATAATAAATATATAATCATCACCAATATAACCAACGCCTGGAAGAAAGTGATTAGAAATCCAACCAATCACGGCGCAGCAGCAAGGGTAACCGGCCAACACCACCGCGGCCGCGAGGAGGGAGAGCTATATATACGCGGCAAAAACACCGATTCGACCTGAAGACGCCTGGTGGAATCCTGGCGAAACTGTCGTCACCTCTAACCACGAAACGCGGCGATAACCCGGAAAATGGAGAAATCCACAAAAATATTTGCATAAAACTGCCTGAAACTGGCAAGGCGGCTGGGAATCTCAGGTACCAACACCACAAAACGCAAACCACTACATCGACTTAGCCAAAATTACGCAAATATATATTTAGTTTCCCGGCTTCTACATACGCCTTACATATCTTTTGTTTATAAATTTAAAAATATTCATTCAGGATTTACCACTTAAATTGTGAATATGTACTCAAAAGTTTCGTCAACATTCCAGGGTGAAAAAGTAGGAAGCAGTGTTGAAATTAGTCAAGTTGACTACAGTAAATACCATTTAAAATAATTTTTGACGTTTTCATTGTGCTGAAGTGCAAAATTGCACTCACATTCCATTCATAATTATGTTTTCTTTTGTTCAAATTTTTGCAACTCTTTTGCTAAAATGATAGGTAGCCCGAGTACATCTACCTTAAGATATTGTTATCAGCTCGTGATGAGTACCCATCAAAACGTAAAATTCTGATTGCCTTAACCACTTTCCGGAAAATCCTCATTCGGGCTGTCCACCAAGAAAGTACTAAAAAGTAGCAGAATATATAAAGCCGTCTATGTTCGCTAGTATTATCGAGGGAGTAATAAACAATCGGTTTTCGAAGGACTTTTGGAATTAATGACACAAGCTTAGCAATATAATTGTGATGAAGTAGCAAGAAATAGCATTTACGCCGCAAAGCTTTTGTAGCGACCAAATCATGGTTGAACGAAATGATGGGCGCTATAAAATTTATCAAAAAAAACTTTCAATCACTTTCAAACAGGCCAAGAGTCACATTTTACTTAGTTCCTTTATGATTATTTATTTTTTATGCGCATTTCTGATTTTCTCAGCAGCCTACAATGATCCACTGTCTTCATTACGGCTAAGTTAGTATGAACAGTCACAAAAATATTATAATTATTCTTTTATTTCATCCTCCGGTAACTAAGAGTACAAAATTAAAACTACCTCAGCGGCATTAATTTCATATGTTGAGAATGGTATCATAGAAGTAAATCTCGCGTTTGCAATCTCTTCTCTACTATATGCTTTTCTCCGACAACTCGCTATCCCACCTTGTCTCTGCTACGCATACCGCAGACAAAAGGAAGCGAGTAATTCACCTGGTCTACTCCAATGTTGGCGCAAATCTAACTCTACCGTCCCATCAACCCAATCGTATCACCCATGGGCATAAAGAATGATCTCCCAGCTAATATACTCAGAAGATAAATGCGAAGACTTTGGCAAACATGATTCCCTCATCCTCCAAAAAGCAGCGCATAGTCGACAGAACGATTGATGAAGACATGAACACAGAGATTGGACGATCAGTCAGCCCAAGAAAACTGCATAGAAGAGGCACCAGTCCCTTCCGTTACAAGCTTGATTTTTGGTCGCATTTTAATTAGGGTTGGAATATATTTGCAGCGCGGTTACGACGTGAAAGCCATTCATTTACTCTTAATACTTATACACAAGGGCGTGAAATCTTGTCTCTTCGTCAATCCGTTTTCATATTGCTAACTTTCAGCGACGCGGGTGCCGAATTTCGTAAACCAATGAAAATTGGTTGGCGATTGGTGGCAACAAATCTAGAGGCCATGGAGAAGCCTCTCTCTATTGCAATACTCGTGATCTAGTCACTAGACTGCGAGCCAAAATCCTCCGCAGTGAGTAAAAAAAAACTAGCAAACGTTAGCGCGTAATTAAGCAGAATCGCCCATTTAAACATTAATTAAAATGCTGTACTAACGATCACATTAAAAGAAGAAACAGTACTTTGGCCTTACTCCGCAGAGCGGTCCATGGTCGTCAGTGACTTTACCGATGATGTGAATTGCGAAGTTTTCGAGACAACGCCTGAGGCGCTTTCTATCAATGATTCTCCATACTCACCTCCTGTTCGTGGATGAAGACGCAAAATGCGGGGTATCGGGGGTCACATTTGAGGCCCTCCATGATAATTGCCCATGCACTTTTCTTTATCTGTTCATCCGTTTCCCAAACATAATGCCATCCCTATCAAACTACAGAAGAAACTGAGGAATATACTTAGTTATAGAACATTCTTTCATTTCTATAGGAACAGAATAGCACAGTGGCGTGGCCAGGATTTTTAATTGGGGAAGGGATTTACCGGAGATTTTGGGGCCCTTTCATTTGGTATGATAGCAACCCCAGGGCCAATGGGGGTCCTCCCCCTGAGAATTTTGGGATTTTTGAAGTTGAAAACGTGATTTTTAGGACTGAAAAACAGTACATTTGTACGAGTATTTATTAACAGTTATTTATAGACGCTATCTTACTCGTTTTGGGCGCCTCTTTTAAAGGCTCAAGGGCGAGGGGAGTTGTAACCCGGACAACTCCCCCACCGTGGCTACGTGACTGGAATAGAATGTTTTCGCTATGGTAGCTCGCGTCGGCTTAACGACAGCGCTGAGATTCTTCCATCCCATACCTTTCCATCCCAATCCCTATTCTAGAGACGGCCCTCAGGAGTGTAACTTCGCCAGTCTGCCCTGGGTACTCGATTCCAAGAGCCCATCATAACGCATGTTGGCAATACAATTCTCTTCTACAGGCGCCTACATCGAGAAGCCGCACCCGCTGTCGTGCGGGTGCCGTCGGTGCACGGAGGGTGTCCTCAAGGACTCGCTGCGCTACTCCCTCCGCCGGATCCACACCTACCGCGCCCTCGCCTCGCCAGCCTGGATCTCCCTGACCAGCAAGGACCCCATCCTCGCCGCCTTCAAGGTACAACTGCCACCCCTCCTCCAGCCCCAACAACATTCCCTCTTCCACAGACAACCCTCGACCACTATCCCCTATCCTCTGTAACGGTGATGCACGTGGATCCAGTCAGAGGGTCGCTTAATCCGATGATTACAGTTACTTGAAAAATACTTAACTTTTTTCGAATAGAATCTACTCTTAAGCCATGATAAAATATAAGATATAAATTTTAAAAAGTTAATTTCCACACTTTAATATACAATTCCACTACCGACTACGGTTTCGACACTGACATGAGTCATTTTCAAGGCTTAATAACATAGTGTCGAAACCATGATGAGTAGTGCAGTTATATATTATATTGATGAGTAGTGCAGTTATATATTAATTTAAGTGTAGAAATTAACATTAATTGTTTATATTCTTATATTTTATCATGGATAAATCGCATTCCCACCGCGTTAATCATGAAACGATTTCATGCATACTCTAAATCCTTGTTTACATGTCTAATTGACTGATATTGCAGTCGATTGTCACCCGTGTGGACAGAGACTGCGAAAAGAGTAGGGATCGATCAAGGTCTGGACTAAAAATGTTAGCGAAGTTCAACTTGGCACGTAGAAGGAATCAACGGCTGAGGACATTATGCAACGGGAAATGTTAAGAGAACTTAATTACAAATTGCTTTTTTCAACTTATTTCTTGAAATGAATACAGGGTAAGCCAAAATTTATTTGATATTCTAAGAAAGGAGAGTAAATGAAAGTATTTCCTCACTGCATTCGTCATCTCTTTGATTTTATACCTCAACTATCAAGAAGCATATTGGTACTGCTGGGACACCTCTGTGTAGATAACAGTAGCGAGATGATAGTAACTGGTTTGCCATTTTTTTTATTTTTTTATGGGATAGAGTACTTTAACGTCTAGTTTTTTTATTAAAAAATCAATGTTTTTATGCTTTCCGCACTTTTTGGATGCTTAAAATTTTCTTATTTTTAGAATGACTGTTGAGTATCTGTGCAGCATCAGATGAAGCTATTTACTCAGTTCACTTACTGAGGTGCTCGTATTCCATTGATGGTTCAGTAGACAATTTTAGCAAATTACATCGACGTTGTCTGAAAAAAATATGTATCACACAAGGAATTATTACCCTCCAAATACTCATTTAAATCTAACGGTTAAAATAGCTTGATTTATTCATTGCTATCCTAATGGTAACGGTTGAATTTATTAAGTCGAAGGTCAGTTTAAATCTCATTTGAAAGAGTTCGGCAATGTATTTATCTCATGAATTACTGATTAATAAGAAACTGTACCCCTATTATGCCAAGTTAATATTTTATGCATGAATCGGTAAAATGTGTCAAGACGAATGTCATCATTACAAGTCACCTGGAACGGCTCGTTAAGAGAATTTCGGCAATTTGAATAATCTCACTAACATATAACATGATATTCACAGAGGTGGTGTATTGAATATTGTATTCACGCATTAATGACTGCTTTTTACAAGTCTACTTTTTTTCCTTTTTGTCGACTATACCCTCTTCAATTTCCCCTTCCCTTGCCTACTGCATCCAAAAAACGCAGCTGTCGTGGGAGCTTGAGCGGCTGGCCCTGGTCGAGAATGAGTTCAAGGACACGTACCTGGAGCTGAGCGACCAGTGCAAGAGGTACTCGTGCGACCTACTCGAGCAGTGCAGATCCACTGAGGAGGTAAAAACGGGTCAAAAACAAGGCCAAACCAAATGACCTCGCGGAGAGAGAGTCGCGAAATAATGACTTCTGACGGCGACGCTTGCATGTCACACTTTGACGTGCTGCAAAGCCAACAAATATTTGCACACAAAATGCTGAAAATTCCCGTCAAAACAGAGACTTTTCTTATACTATTTCAGTTAGAAATAATGTATTTTTCCTCGATCATTTGAACTTATAACTATATCTCATTACGTCTCAGAAGTTTGTCGATGACGTTTTTAATTAATAATAATTTACTGATTCTTCAGCGTTTCCATTTTTATTTAAATATTTGCTAAGTCTTAAGAAATTTCTCCTCGATACAATCTCTGCATTAACTTATTGACTTATTAAATTAATGACCAAACTTTGAGAAGTAAGAAGACATAATTGCAACAATAGCTAGTTTTTTTAACCTTTGACATTTTATATTATATCTTAATAAATGAATAAATTGGATAACTACTAATTACTCATCAATAAAAAAACGCAGGTAAAATTATTTTCTCTCAAATATTGTTATATTAGTATATATATACTAATATAGTATATATTCGTTTTCAGGGTCATTATATGCTACTGAACGAATATAGAGATACTAAAAATCGAAGTCATTGAAAAAAGTCAAAAAATCCAATCCACTTCAGTCACCTTGATGTATCGAATTATAGAGAACTTTTTGTAATGTCCACTCTTATTGACGTAAATTGGTTAGTTACAACAGGTATGGCGTCATTATCTAGTCAAATCAATAATACTTAATTATTATTGTTACATTTTTTTCTATTATTGTTACTTTTGAGCAAGGTAAATAATAATAAAATGAATATATTAAATTGCCCTGATTTTTTAGACACTAGTAAGAAATAATTTTCAATAAATGATAACAAGTACGATATTTAAAAGAACTTGGAGCTGTTCGACTTAGGTAGTTTCACGGTTAATGTTACTAATGAATAAAATATAGAGTAAAAGACAATTTCGAAAAGCATAGAAAAGTAGAAACTAACTAATTTTCACCATTTAAAAGATTACACTGAGCAAAAAGTTATTATTCATTCAATCTCTAGATTTTCTCCTATTAAAAGGACGCATAATTACTTCAACAAGTCGTTTTTTCCTATTTGGTAGGGTATTACTCGTTTAAAGTTTGTGTTACATAATACCTATCACCTTAAATTTTTCAAGATATACAATATTGAGCCTCTGTCATCATCTGTCTCTACATCAATTTTGGAAAAAAACATCTAATAAAGTATTGAAGTAAACTTTTAAATAATTCACATTCTAATAATAGTCAACTCTTTTTACTGAAAAAATTTCAAGGCTAGCGGCATAAGAATTAATTGAGTGATGCGGCAAGAGGATAGGGCAAAGGAGTTGAGCCCAGCATCCTTTTCTAGACCGTCCAACCCCTAGGCATGATGACCAAATTTGTCCTTTCAACGAATTCATTTCAATGTTTCTCTTCCATCAATTCGAGCAGGTGATCGCCGTCCTGAACCGCCAGAGCAACAGCTACGGGGAGGAGGACGAGTGCGGCCCGCTGACAGTGGACGATTGCGTCCCGGCGGCGGACGGGTGCAAGAGCGAGGGGTGCGGTGGGTCGTCAGGGGGGGCGAGGCGGGTGGGCGGGGGGCGGAGGCACAAGGGGCGGGGATGGGCGAGCGGCGGCGTGCTCAGCGGGCAGAACAACCCCCTGGCCCCCGGCGAGAGGCTCACGCTGTCAAGGCTCAAGCTGGCGCTCAAGTACGAGCAGAAACAGGTGGGTGAGGTGGAAAGTGTAGGCGAGCGTCCAAGACCACAGAACAAATTGGAGAGAGTGTGACAGAGACATATATGGTGTGTAAAAGCGTCGATTATTGGTCTCTGAAAGACCATATTCATGTATAGAGTATCACCGTTTCTGTATTCGAACACCAGTTGTGAATCAAATCATGTTTCAAGGAAGATTAAGGTAAAATTTAGCAATTATTTTGAGGCTTTCGTCGCTACCAGAATACTTTGACCCAACTTGTAAATCTTTTTTCTTAATTGCCTAACGTTCCTGGTATTTTATACGGGGTGCTTCAGGAGGAATCTGCTATACTTCAGGTGGTGGTAGAGGAGACAATTTTAAGCTCATTTTGTCCATAGACAATGTCAAACAAACATAAAATAAGGAGTTGGGACCCCATGTTTATTAAACATGGAGCCGCAACATGGGGGGGTTTATTTCTTAAACATGGGGTCGCAACTCCTTAGTTTCTGAGCTATGGCAACGCTAACATTTTTGTTTTGCATGCACTTTGTAGTCACCATGAAAACTGTTTTTATTGGGATTTTCATAGCTTTATCAAATTTTATTTAATATTCCAGATTTTTAAAGATATTGAATATTTAAGGTTGAACGAAAATGAGCGATTATTATTGTAAGAAACAAATATCAAAATGGGTGAGATTGTGCAATCGTATAGTTGATACTCGCTTGAAGTTCTCGTTTAATTAAGTTCAAAGATTAATTTTTTATTACATACAGCGTATATTAATTTCAATAAATTAACCGAAACTTTTTATAATAAAGAAGGAATATCTAGAAGTTGCGACAGTCTGGGAGCAACGTAATCCGTAAAATAATTGCTAAAAATTTACCTTTATCTTCCCAGAAACATGATTTTATTTGCAACTGGCGTTCAAAAACAACAAAACAAGGTCGATGATGATCGTAAAATCACTAACAACAAGATTTGAATATTTTCTTGAGAAACTTGATGATCATATTCTATATATTTCACACTACTTTTAAGAAATATTACTCATTTCAAATTCCATTCCACTATGATTTCTACTTTTCCCCATAAGACTGTGTTTAAAATTGCATTGTATTTCTAGAAAATTATACTGTTCTAGCAATTTTCTTTAAAAATAAAACATGATCAAAAATTCACACATATCCTAAAAATATATATGAAACGCTTAACACTTAACGTGTTCAGCCACCACTTAATTGTATTTACAAGTCACCTCTAAAATCAAAACTCAATTTCACTCCCTACACAGATGATCTCTTCTCTTTGGCCAAAATTCATGTGTCACTGAAAAGTTGTTGCCAAGAAGCAAGAAAAGCAAATATAATTGCGCCCACGGGATTCTAAAATGAGAATGGACGCCTGTTAACTAGGCACCCATCAATTATATTATGAATCAAATTTGGCCTACCTTACAGGATAGATCATTATCATTTTGTGCCTAGGATTGTCAACATAAAGACGAAACTTCCATCACGAATCATCGTTAACTAAGTAAGAAAATGAGGCACAATTAGGGCACAGACCCTTCAATTGGCAAATAAATAGATAAATTTCAAAAGCAATGCGATTCGTGACGGATAAATCTTAGCTATTATCAGCGGTAGATTGGAATGATATTAGCGTGGTTGGACGCACATGAACTATGGCCGCATAAATGCATCAAATAAGGGCTATTGGTCTCCCAATGTAGAAACAAGTATTAGTACAAATTTTATAATTAGCGAAGAAACAGGACGTGGAAATACAAGTGAAAGCTAGATTTATGACGGAAAAAGATAAAAGTAAAGGGCATGTTTTTCCGTCGCTTTATTTCAACATATCCACAAGCTATAAATAATGGACAGAGTAACCCGACAATGAAGGTGGAAAAGTTTTAGCGTGAATTGAAAATATCACCCTTGCAGGTACTTAACACTATCCAAATCTCATTGCAAAACAAATCAACAGCGGACCAGAAAGTGTTCTATTTGATCCAAATAGTTTTAATAATCGCTTTCCATGGCCTAAAAATAAAAAGTTGCACAGCATCCTAAGATTTTATTCTAAATTACATTTTTTAAATCTCCATATCGACGGCTAAGTTCTAAAAACACGTATCTCAAAAATAGCAACGTTTCAGGAGAGCAAAAAAAAAACGATTAATTTCTTTTACTTGCACACTGAAATTAAAAACCAAAAGTTCATAAAACTGAAAAAGAAGCATTCATTTGCAAATAAAGAGTTGTTCTTTGCTCGTATTTTATTTTTTTAATTTTATTACACTTTGTTTAGGATACCCATCTCAAACCGGCCGAATTTCAGATACGTGTTTTTAGAACTTACCCATCAATATATAACTTCTATATCTTAGATGTCATTATTTTTTCACTAATCTGAATCATTCATTCACTACTGGGCCATTAGTTATAGAACTAATTAATTGGAAACTTAACTCCTGGGACAAGGAAAATATAAAACTTAAATGGTAATGATTACATTGAAATTAGTGATCACTATGATGTTTGATTTCAGTTCGTAGCACACCCACATTGTCAGCAGCTGCTGACGTCCATCTGGTACGAGGGCTTCCCAATATGGCGGCGCCGCAACGGAGCAGTCAAAGTGCTGCTGTGCCTAGCCATTATCTGTGCCATGCCCTTCATCGCGCTCACCTACCTCCTCTTCCCCAGGACGTCCCTAGGAAGGCTCATCCGGTCCCCATTCATGAAGTTCATTTACCACAGGTTGGTTTTCCATACGTTATCCTCCGAACTTTTAGCCAACAAGTAATGGGCACATTTTATTAGTAAAAAATTTTCAACGATAGAGAAAAATTGAAAATGATACAAAATTTTCAATAGCGCAAAAATCTGCTCATGGATAAACTCGTATGCTTTTCCGCGAATGTAATCATAAAATATTTAAAGTCATAAAAAGATTCTGAGGATAAAATACTTTTCCTCATTAATACTGCTATCGCTTCAAGAAAATGCAATGTTGCTTATCATAGGAAGAATTGCTACACTGATAGCGGAGATAAATGCATAGTCGGCTTTATTTATCGTAACGAAAGTATCAGTATAACTCCAATTCAATCTCTTATGGGCAGAGAATCGCCTGCTTGGAGATTTCAGAATCGATGGAGTTAATTACAAGAAAAACTTCAAATATTTTTTAAATTCTTCCCTCTTCATCACATTATTGACATATGGCTGTTGTATTAGAAGAATAAAACGTTTAACATACCGAGAATAAAAAGGAGTGACTTAGAAGTTACGATTGAAGTAAAAAAATAAGTATAGTTCCATAAATATTTTCCATGATTCCCTCTCCATTCTTACAGTGCATCATTCGGGTGCTTTCTCGTGCTTCTGGTGCTGGCATCAACAAGAACTGAAGGCACCGAAGTCTACCGCCAGAATATTCGAGGCCCTTCCCCTTCCCTCATCGAGTGGCTTATCCTCTTTTGGGTGTTCGGGATGGTGAGTTTCTCTGAAATACAATCACACTGTACACTAATTTCCACTTCCTCAGCCTCAAAAATTCAACCTTAATTCCTTAAATTAATGAGTAATTAACCTTTTAATTGCATTCCTCATCTCAAAATCGGATGTTAAAATATTTTCTCAATTTTGTCATAATTTGGAAACTGTTCAAATACTTATTATCTATTGGGGACAAATAACTTAATGACTATTGCAGAAATTAAATATGTATTAAGTTATGATATCCTTAAAATTTTAAAGAAAATTAGATGATATTCATGCAATATTAATCTATAGTCTTCATGTTACAAATTAATTATATTCAATTCTCTGATTCATTATCAGCTGTAAGCCAAAAGAATCTTTTAAGGCTAATAGTCTGATCCAACTGATTTTTAGCAAAAAATATGGACAGTGAGGGATAAACTATCATCACTCATATGTACAGTGACATACTATGCATAGTTTTCTTATCAACTGCTATGAAGTTAGTGATCTAGTCCTTATACAATCAACGACAAAAATATTATGGAAAAAACAATGCCAAATCCTTGAGATTATTCAAACTCAAAACAAGACCACTAATGATGAGGTTACCTATCCCAAGGAGGCAAAGTAATGGCAAGTAAGTCACTCAAAACAACTTAGGACAGCAAGAGCACCAAAGGTATTCCAAACTTTTTTAACAGTGGAAGCGTGTTAAAATTGTTAAATGCATATGGATATGCATATTGTGATACATATATCCATTCACATAATGTCATAAGGGGAATAAAAATGTATTTCCAATTAATACACAAGGATAAAAATGATAGGTGCATAATACAAAATGGACAACGACAACAGTGAAGTGAAAGTTAGTAGATGCCAAAAAATAAGAGGGTAAAATGTTGCATGACAGGGGTTTGAGCTGAGTTTCTTAAAATTAAAATATTTATTCCTGACATAAAAGCAATCACAGCCAAGACAAAGAATAATTTGATGAACATTCTGATAAATATGGAAAGGAAAATGACCAGGTATCAGCTGAAAATCCACAAAAAGAAAACTAGGAGATTAGTATGCGGCGAAAGAGAGGAGACAATGAAAATGATTGATGTAGGAAAGCAAAAGTTTGAGGAGGAGAGAGTTTTTTTTTAACCTAGATAATAGCCAAACATAGTTAGATAACCAGCGATGGACAAAGCATGAAAGAAATACTTAGTAGGATAGCACACGAGAGGAGGGTATCGTACAAAAAGAATCTACTTATAGCTGAGTAAAATATCACAAAACTAAGGAAGCAGTTCATGAGATGCTACATATGGAGAATATTTCTAGATGAGAGCGAGGTTAGGAAACTGACAACAGAAGAGAAATTAAGAGTGGAAGTATTTAAAATTTGGTGCTACCAAAAAATGATGAAGATAAAATAGATCAGCTTGGTAGGTGAGAAGGTTGTTAGAAGAGTGGGAGAAAAGAGTATTCTTCTAAAAGCCCAAAGAATAAGGCAGGACGATTAAGTAGGCCACATCCTCTAAGGACAGATGGGCAGGGTTAGGGGTAAGAGATGCCCATAATTAGCTACGTAGGACAGGTATTTAAGGATGTATAAGAGAAGAAATTCATCACTATGGAAAGGCAAACTGATAGGAGAGGAGAATAGGGAGCTGCAACAAAATAATCTTAAGATTTCCATCTGATGATGACGATGATGATGAAAAAAATAGAGAATACATAGTTGAAAAGTGAACTTGTATCATTGCTAAATATACATTAAAAAACTGAAAACTATCCACTATACTTCTTGATCACAAATATTCTATCACGCAAAAGGTTTGGTCGGAGTGTAAGCAGCTGTGGGAGGAGGGCCTGAAAGCCTACGTCCGCCAGTGGTGGAACTGGCTCGACTTTATCATGCTCTCCCTCTACCTCTGTACCTTCTCCCTCCGAGCAGTGGCCTTCACCCAGATAAATACTTCCAAGTACGGACCAAGGTAAGCAGCAAGGAAAACAATTGAGGAGGCTAATCAACCTAATAAATAAGCATTTTAATTAAGGATTAGGTCTAATTCCTTTTGATTATGTAATTTTCAATAACACACTACCATCAATCAAAGTGTACTTCATTTTGCATTGTGGTCATATACACATCTGCAGGGCCGGAATAGCATCCTATTGCAACCTGGTCAAAATGGAAACATTCCAGGGGGTTGGTAGATTTTTACTTATTTTTGAATCAATCTGCATCAAAGAAGTAGCAAAAAAAATACGAAGCCTATTTCAAGCAGTGAAAAATATTTGAGACTGATTTCATTTGTCACTAGATGCTGTCCAAAATTAAAAGTTCCCATAGTACCCCAAATTATTCCACATGGGTTGAGATTTTACATCAAGCAGAGGATTTGCATCATCTTTCAGTGGTCTAGGCACCCTCATTAAATATCCAAATCTGCTCATTAAGTAGTCCACAAAGACTCAGGTGTGAATGTCACCTATCCAGGACATGAAGTCATGACATGGAATACTGGCTTCACACCAAGTGGTCCCTTGTTCAAATCCCAGCGGTGGCGGAGTTTTTTCAGAGACTTCTCGAGTGCTTTGAGGAGGGCACATTGCCTTCTCCAAATACAATGCCTCAGAAAATATATGCATAGCATAAGTTCATTAAAAACTTATAATATAAATGTCATTTTAAATGAGAAGTTTCCATTTCCTAGCAAAAATTTCCACCAAAGTTGACTAATTGTAAGTGAATGTAACTTTTACATGATATTCACTACTTTTTATTTTGAAAACTTTACAGGGAGATGCCTAGGAGCCAGTGGCCAAACAATGACCCCACCCTCATCGCAGAGGGTGTCTTTGCAGTCGCCAATGTCTTCTCCTTCGCCCGCATTATTTACCTCTTCCAGACAAATCCACACCTAGGACCACTTCAAATTTCTTTAGGGTGTATGATAATAGGTAAGTAATATAGATGTTGAAAAAATTCCAGGTGTCATTGGAACCCTATCGAATCTATGGGCATGAGATTAAATCATTCAAACAGAGATGCAACTACCACTAATTCAGACCCTCATGACGACTGTCAGATAACATCAAATTTAATAAAAGAAATAGGAAGCAAAATCACTGGATTGAAATATAGTACCCTGAAGAAAAGACATCTAAAAGACTTTCCAATAAGACTAAATTTCAATCTTACCTAAATGAAGAAAAAATACATTTTATCATTGATTTGATGATTCTATAATAAGTTTTTCCAATTTGGGGCCAAGAATTGACCAACTAGGACTCGAGCAATCAGCAGTGGGGGCTAAAATCGAGGATGAGTTGGATCCACTTTTTCATTGGTTCTGATTCCAGTTTCATTCCCGCCATTAGTTCTTGGTTCCTATTCTTAATCAAATGTTTCATTTGAATTGCTCACTCAATTTATGGTCAACAATTTTTGCAATAGTTTTATGATCATGTAAATCATGTAAAATAACAAATCATGTAGCCATGTAAAATAACAAACCAAGTTCATTCTCATTCAAAATTAAATGATAGTATCCATAAAATTATTGGAAGCATGCAATCAGGGGCGGATCCAGGATTTCTTTCTGGGAGGGGCACAAGCAAGGCCGTATCCAGGATTTTGTTCAGGGGGGGGCACCTTGTTATGCAAAACGAACTAAATGATAATGGGCCCGTATTAAAAAGCTAGCATATTTTTAAGGGTCTGGGGGGGGCACGTGCCCCCGTGCCCCCCCCCTGGATCCGCCTATGCATGCAATGTTTATGATTCTCAATAAAAATGTTCAAATTAGGTTTCACATATTATGTGAGTACCAACTCCTTTTGGCTTTGGTTCTAATTCTTATTCTAACCTTGAAAAAGATTCAAACCAATCCATTCCTAGCTCAAACAAAACACCTCACATTATACACCTTAACCTCCTTAGTGCCACCAAAATTTGGTGTGATTTTTGGCCACAAATTCATCACTACAAATAACGAGATGTAATAAGTTGCACTACTTTTGCATGCAAAGCCATTTAATTTTCAGTGTTTTGATTTCTGACCAAAGAAAATGAATTGAAAATAAAAGACTATGTTACGAGAATTAGACAAAAACAATAAAACTAATTTTATTCAATTACAGATATTGCCAAGTTCCTCTTCATTTTCTTCCTGGTCCTCACAAGTTTCGCTTGTGGCCTCAATCAGCTTTACTGGTACTATGACTCAACTACTGAGTACTGCCGCCAGAAGCCCAACGGAAATGTTGAATGCCAATCAAACCCAGATGCCTTCATGACGTGAGTAAAGTTGCTACACACAGAAGCAACAATTTTATGCATACTCATTTGACCATACAACTCCCTTACCAAGGTTTATACCAACTTTCCCTTTTCAATTTCCATGACTTTTCCCTGATTCCATTCTAATATTTTCAAATTTACCTGACTTTACATCAATGACAAATCAGTCATAAATAGAGGTTGATGGAAAAATTCGGTAAGTGATATGGTGAAATAATATCATATTATGACAAGTGGTAGTAAAATCAGGTACAGTACTCTTACAACCCCAATAAAGACATAATTATCCTAATATCATAATAATCCTTAAGGAGCAGTGAATTTATGTTAGTGCACAAAGCTTTGTATGCCATACACATACATGTCGATGCACAACACTTGAATGGTATCTGTCCATGAAATATACATAAATGATGAGAATAATTTTAAGTGACGTAAGTATAAAGTTAACCATAATTTCCCATTCTCATAAGCTTTTGATAAACTTTTTGAGGAAAGGGTGAGAATTGATTGTTCTACAGCAAAAATTCATAATTCACCTCAAAATTTTCCCCTATATGATATCTGTGCAAGGTAGTCAAAATATCCATCGTGTAATAACAACATGTTTTGGACATATCAACCTCATTTAGATATCTGAAGAAGGATTTCGACTGCTGCTTGGGTATTGACAGATAATTACCACATTATAATATTTTTCTTGGAATTTTTTTACAAATACATATATGTACGTAGAAAAGATAGACAGAGCAAGTATAGTTTACTTTCATTACAAAGGCTGCACTGAGGATTACCAATCCACCAATAGTATGGGGAATGAATACGGTTGACGATCAACTTGGCTTTGAAAAGAAAAGTCAACGCAAGACACCATAGCTATTTAAGGAAATTGGAGATATATGTTTATGACATGACACCTTGCCAAATATATGTGAAGGACCATCAAATCATTGCAATCACAAAAATTAAAAAGGGAAGAATAGCAATCAACGAATCTTCAAATTAATTTCTCCCTTGAAATGCCATTTCGACTCAGTCATTACCACAAACCGTTTTAAGAAATAACACTTGCTGATTTAAAGAAGTTTAATGCTTACCATTTCCTTAAACAAGCAATGAAGTCAATGGCTGGACTTCGGCCCTCGAATCGCAGCTAACACTGGAAAGATGAAGCAGTCACTGGCTCCAGAGTGGGAATATGTTTAAAGCAAACGCCATCATCAAGGAAAAGGTCGACATTGTAATCACTTCGTCCTGTAGCATTATTATCCTAGATATATTGCGCATGACGACTAGATTTTCTTAATAAAATTCGTATATTTCGCTGATTTGCTTTTAAACATTGGCAGAGGTTGAGTTACCAATTGTATTCGTATATCACGCAGAAATTAAATCGCGACGGCTTTCAATCCGTGAATTAAGTTCTGCGAAGCACAGGCAATTGTCGCGATAAAAAACATGATCTGTCAAAACCCTGAACACAGTAAGCTAACATATACCTTTTAATGGTCATTAATCTTGTACTAATTATATCCAACGCTAGAAGGATAATAAGCACTTTAACAACGTTAACAGTACGGTAATAAGCACTGTAACAAGGTTATAACTTCGTAGTGTGTACTGATTAAGTCAAATAGCTCACAGGTTCAGGCGACCAAACAACAAACTCTGAAAATAATTACCGATAAAAGGAGAAATCTGAATCAAAACTGCCAAAATTTTACTTCATTTGGGATGCACTTAATTCAAACTGCCCACGAGCGAAATGGTTATTTCAACTGTTTAGGCGACACGGATTTGAATATGGCCGCCAAAATGATTGACCAACCGAGACAAGAGTAGTCTACGAAAAATTATCAAGTCTCGAAACGCTCGAAACCACCAGGGTTATTCGCTGATTGTTTTATTTCGCTAATTGGCCTACGGACCAACTAAATGAACTCAAGCCTATCTCGCTCACGTACGTAATAATTGCTTTGCTACTGCCATAAAAAATGGTGCGTATTTATTTCTTATCCAATTTAATTATTTCCAACCTCATTTTTACCTGAATTTTTAATTGCTTTCATTTTTTTATAGTTTGAAAAATTGACGTAAGTTGAAATTATTTCTGACACTAGAGGGTTTCGAAATGGAAGAAGGAGGTGATGAGGCTTCTTCCATGGTTTCGAGTCGTAAGGGCCATGAAAGGGCCAGTGGTGGCACCACCATCGCCGGCGGAAAGGTGACCGGTATAAATTTTGTGTTGGTAACTGGAGTTTATTTATTAAAATTTGCGATTTTCTCGATAATTGAAGCCTTTCAACTTTTATAATTGGACAATTCAACTGTCTTAAAACTAAGACACGACTTCACCCGTGTCTGACCCAGCTGTTTCGATACAGAGGCAGATCCATGATCAAGTCTTGGTGAGGGTGTGGAATGTCCCCTCTAAAGTCGTAGGAGCTGTTAATATCGGGAGTAAGATGATAGCTGTTCACCTGGATAGGTCATCTCTTGGCCAAACCTTTCCTCCCAGGCTTCCAACCTTGTCCTACTGAATGGCCTTGTTGACTCCATTCACCCCCCATTCTTGTGAAACAGTTTTCTGGAATTGTGTAGGTGAATTTAAACATTGGCATTGATTGCAGTAAAACTTTGTGGGGGACAGGATTCTGGGGCATATGGAATACCTTCCAGTGGCAGGAGGGCCCGGAAATTGTGGCCTTCGAGCATTTTCTAACCCATTTATGCGAATTCATAATAACCTCATTGAATTTTCTGGGAACCTATCCTACGTATCAAATGTTGGAGGGGACGCATCCCTCTTGTCTCCCACAGGATCGACGCCAGTGGTTCTAACACAGACTCTCCTTTTTCCTACCCAAGACAATATTTTCCACTCATTCATAAAGAAAGGTTTATGGCATGTAGGCATTACCCTGTTGTGACAGATGACACTCCAAAATTCAGTTTCTAATGATGTGGGGTCAATAATTGTGGACATGTAACTCTCAGTGGCGTAACTATGGGGGGGATGAGGGGATTGATCCCCCCTCCAAATCCTCAGAAACTTATACAGTATACTTATGTTTTTCCTGCAGCGATGTTTCCCTACTGGACGAGTGAAACAAATTTTAAGTGCCAAAATGGTGTAAATGTATCTTCAGGCAAGTCAGTTTTAAAAATTTTTCCGTTGCCTGGGGGAAGATGGAGTCCTCCCCTCCAAAGCATATTTCTAGTAACACCACTGGTAACTCTATTTTATATTTTCCAAGGTATTCACCTTAGTTTATATCACCCTTTGATAGAGTTTTATTCATATATCTGCTATATGATACCATAACTTACATGTCTTTACAGTCTGGATGTCACCTTTGCTACCCTCTTCTGGTCTCTGTTTGGCATCAGCTCACCCCGTAGCACGGAGTTGGTGGAGGGGCACACCTTCATTGAACTGGTTGGCCAGGGAATGTTCATGGCATACCATGTTCTGTCCATAGTAGTTCTCATCAACATGCTCATTGCTATGATGTCCAACAGCTTCCAAGTTATTGAGGTATCTAGTATTTGATGGTTGTATAGATCATTTCTCAAATCATGAAACATTATCCTGATGACATAATTATTGACAAAAATATTTATCAAATGAAAAATGTAATATATAATGTTTTATTGCGCACTGTTGGCTTGATTGAATCCTAGGGTAAAATCCAGAGTTTATATTTTATAAGATTAATTGACCCCTTTCTTGCCATGCATCACCTCATCACTTCTTGTATAACCTCAAATTCTACTTTATCAGCTGCCGTATGCCATTATGCTGTGTTGCTCAATCCTATTCTTGGCATCTGCTGAAAAGTAAGATTAATGGGGCTTGTCAGCAAATATCTCAAGAATGCAATGTGAATTCATTGATTTTTATATTTCATGAACAAAATTAAAGCCTTGAAAGTGGTTCTATAAATATCAAAATATGTAGATTAAACAGGATAAAAACTTTTTATTGGTGGATCAAATTGAAATCTTTTAACCCTTTTGAGACAGTGGAGTTCTCGCCTTAGCATGACTGCTGTACTGAGTCCCAAGAGACTCTTCCGTCCCCTCCGTAGGGAGCATTTTTGCAGGACATTTGTTGAGAAGGGCCTCGCTCATAATCATGCACTCTCAGCACCAACCTTTTTTGACCCTTCCTAGCAGGGACTATGCATTATCTCAGACTCCGAGGGTAGTTGGGCTCCCTCCTTTTGGGGTTTATAACCCTACCAGCGGCATTGGTTTGCGGTTAATCATGCTTTGTTTGTATGAATTAGCTATGTATATGGATAATTGTTGCTTGAGCTAAAAGTGCAGACTTAAAATTGAATTCCTCATTTTATTCTGAGAATCATCAAATTTTGAAAAAGCTCTATACCATCAATATTAACGCATTTAATGCAGCAACAGTTTCCATGTTGATGTTTATTCTGAAATCAAGATATAAGTTAATATTCATCGTAGAATTTTGTTTAAAAATTGTAAATGCTGCTCAAAAGACAAAGAATTCTATTGTTAGTTTATATTTTTTGATAAAGGAATAAATATTAGAACGTCATTAGTAGGGAAAGGGTTAATTATGTTTAAAATAAATAATCTCCTAGCTCCATTTTTGTTCCTATAAGGTCATGACATTACCTTTTAAAGTACATACTCAGTTCCAATTTTTCTGGCTTGTATTTTGCCTTTTTACAAATGACTTCATGCATCATTTCCATCACCATGGTTGCATTTCTAAGAAGTCCAATTATTTCAAAGAATGGTGCATGGGTATTTCAAAGGTGCATCACTCACCAATGAATAGCCTCCAAATAATGAGGAAAAACTTTTCACTGTATGCTTGACATTTCAAAGCAGTATCAAAGCTCATCAGGGACCTTCTTGTTCATGAATAAAGGGGCTGCTCTGACCCAGACCATAAAGTTTGCATATTCACATGTGCTAAAACTCCTTCTAACAAGTACATATTTTTACCAATAGGCTCAAAATTTAGGATTAAATACAAAATTTACTTTTCTGTATAATTACCTCATGGTGTTGCTTAGCCATTCTTTCTTTAATCAAGATTTTCCATTTTCACAGGACCATGCTGACCAAGAGTGGAAGTTTGCCCGCTCAAAGCTCTGGATGAGTTACTTTGATGAAGGCTGTACGCTGCCACCTCCATTTAATGTCATCATTAGCCCCAAATCCATCCTATACTTCATTCAGGGTCTTGCAAGACTCTTCCAAAAGCTTTACTCAAATCCTCAGAAAATTCAACAGCACCCGGTCAACAAACCAGTTAGGGTTCAAGGTCGACCTAGTAAAGGAGTCTCTTCAGATGGCCCCATACTTACAAATAAGGTGAGTTTTCAGCTTTAAACAATAGATATTCAAATCATGCTTATTATTGTGGTGGGTTCGCGCAGAGGCCCCACTTAACTGCAACCCCAGAAAGGCATTGGGCGCCGAGGACGCGGAGCAGTGAGAGCGACACCGAATCGTGTATAAAAGGCCGTGTCTGGTGGCAGGGGGGGAGTTATTGCTGTTTCAGTGGCGCAGTGAAGGGGGGGTTTTGGGGGATGAGCCCCCCCCCCGGAGCCCAAAGAAATTTTTAAGTTTAATCCATTTTACTGAATGGATTAGTAATACTTATAGAATAGTGTTAGGATTAATCAAATATCTCTCATAAAGCAGTAAAACTAATCATTTTGAACCATTAATCTTAAAATTTTCTGGAGGAGGGCCACTGCAACTCCTGCTCACCCTGGTGGGTATGCAATACCCCTACACCCCAAAGTATTAGTTGCGCCTAAAATCCCCCCTAGCCTTCATTCTTGGCTGCACCCCTGTGCTGTTTAACCACCTAACTGTGCGGTCACTTGTGGGCATTACAATAAAGAGGCCAAACCTGGAAATTGTCGGCATTATAGTTATTTTATGGCAACACCACAATTATGATTTAGATATGGATGAGGATGGAGAAGGTTAGATAGGAGAAGATCAGAAGAAACAAGGTGGTGGGTTAGGAGGGAAATTTATACAGTGCAATAAGTTGAAAGATAATTAGGGATGTAGATCTTACAGTGTAATAAATAGAGGAATGCAAGTTCAAAGGAGATATATTTGAGTTAAACCGAGAGACTGCACACCTTCTTGTGAATATTTTCTGTATTAATGATTAATTCAAGGTGTGTGAATCACAATTTTAACTTTTGTGGTCCATGAGCCCAGCAATATTCTCTTTTGGGAGTACCTGAATCACAGTTTGGATTCAGTGGCTTAGCCAGGAATTTCATTTGGGGGGGGGGGGTCCAAAACCAGGATGGAATTTTTTTTTAAAACAGGGCCCCAAGTAGAGGGTTTTAAACTAATTTTAACACTTTTCATTGTCAAAAAAACTTCATTTGTCAAATGAATCTTTTTTAAATTCATGATTCTTTTATGAAGGAAAGAAATTGTATTTTAATATTTTGGGGGGGTCAGGACCCCTGGACCTTCCCCCTTGCTACACCACTGTTTTGATTAATGGCTATATCATAATTAAATAGAGAGCTGATTTAATTAAATATCTGATATTTTGGTGGATGCTATTTGGCATTAAAATATCAGTATAGACAACCTGCATACCACCCAAGCACTTCCTGCCCACCCACTGAAACATATTTTTGGCTATTTTCCTGAAAACCTTTTCATCTCTGACACTTGCCTTGGCAATATGATACCATAACTCACCCGGTATCCTAAGGAAAAAAATGCCTTCCTTTCGCAATTTACCATGCAAATGAAGCAAAAGTCATGCATTTATGGTGGGTTGCCTACTACACATGTTTTTAAAAATGGTCTCTAGGGGCAATGTAGAATATGATTAAATCCATAAAAAAGATACATGCAACCGGTGTAGATTTCAGCATTCAATCAATTTAATATTTTGATATTCAATTACCTGAAAATGTTGCAGTGTGTAGAGTTGATATGTATTTAGAAACTTGGTGATAATACTCACAAGAGTTTGCAAATTCTGTAATATACTCATGTGAGTTGTGTTATGTTACCAAGAATTGTTCAGACAAAAATTAACCTAAAGAACCTTAAAATTAGAATTTTACCTACAAACACTTCGATCCTAATTTTTTCCTATCTACATTTCAGGATGCTGAGGAGCATTTAGAGAAAACTTTTAGAGAAAACCAGGAAAATGTGAGTACATATATCAGAGTAACAGAAATTTACAAACTCATTCTAAAGGGAATACTTTTTGTCCCTCATTAAAATAAAAAGGAAATTGAAAATTAGAAAGGGAAGGTACGAACATGGCATCCTGGCACATCTGTACCATAAAAAAATCTCCAGTGAATGATTCCAAAGAGAATTGGCATTCCCCATTGAATTCAATGGGTATTAGGACGTCAGGGTCGGTGGCGTGATTTCTCACCAGTTGCCTTTACAGGAGTTCTGTGTAACTAGTTTCCAAACATTCTGTATCCTAAATCATGGAACTGCATCCTGAAGCAGTTACCTCGTGGGCAACTTGTGTGTGATATAACTGCATTTTATAGTACCTGACGATGTAGTCTGATGTCTCACGGTGGTTTAATGCTTCAATGGAAATCTATTTCTAGATCCACCATAATGCCACTGTGCATTGTGCATCACACAGCAACTACTACTGGCTCTTAAGCAAGCAATTACGGCATACCAAATATGGTAATGCCAGGCCCCCATGCAATATGAATGCAAGCTATTATTGTACAACTCTTGACTCCAATTTTGATTTTTACTCTGCAATTTTTCCTTTCAATGCCTCCTTTATTGCCAGGATTATTTTCATATGCACGCATTTACCTACATATTGTAAATTCTAGGTGGAAATTCAAGAAGAAGAATTTATTATTTGGTTGCGTGGCATTTACCAGATGCCAGGCCATTTTCTTTTCTTTGCCCACAACATATTTTCATAGTTAGGAAACTAATATTCCTTGCATCTTATTATTTTATGATTCTTAAATAGTCACCAATATGATTGTAAGGTTCACCATGCATGTGGAATAAATTTTGATTCTTCGTTTTTTTTTGGAGTCTGGTTGACATCATGCGACAACTTGAGTCATTATATGTTAGATGCTAATAGCTGGGTGATATTCATTGCAAAGTTTTTAAGTACATTTATAATTTAAAGTAACAAATGTTGAAAGCATTAAATTTTGAATTTGCGTCGAGAACTTACTATTGTTCTCACATGATTTTAGTGAATTTTGGCATACAGTACACCAATTTCCCCTCTGCTACAGATGTTTATGGTTACTTATTACATTGATCTAGATGCATAACATGAATGGTAAACATACACATAACAATTTTATGGTTACATTGAATAATAACTTTCCCAACTGAGGGGAGATGTATTGGTTTAAGTTCAACTGAATGCAATATCAATATAAAATGTCTCCAAGATCAATAATTCCCTCTGTAGTCAAAATTATTTGTTACGTCATTAGCAAAATCTGTACTGTGAAAGTGTGAAAAAATGTTTGCATTTACCGTCCAAATTAAACATGTATATGACTTGCATGAAAGAAAAACTGTAAGAAATATCAAAATAAGTAGGTAGTATTCAGTCTTTTATTAATACAAATATCTCCATGATTATTATGCATAAATTTGTTGTTCATTCATAAAATTAAGTATTCAATGAATGATTTAAAACAGCTTTGTATTTCTACTTTCATGTATTTTGTTTAACCATTCCAAAATGGTATCTGGGAGACGCTGTGTGACAAATAGCTTTCCAAAATGTGACACGACCGACGGAGGGTTAGTAATGTGGTAAATATTTTTTCTCTGCTGTCCAGAATGAAGTCGGAGATGGAAAAAGGCAAAGCTTGGAGGAGAAGGATGAAAATGGGTTACACTGGCAGGCACCTGTACAGCAGACACCAGCGTCTTATGAAGAGGTTATGTGTCGACTTGTGAGGAGATACATCCACAAGGCCAAGAAGCAAATGCGACAGGATGGTGTGAGTGAGGATGATTTGCTAGAAATACGGCAGGATATTTCTAGCCTAAGGTGAGTGAAATAAAAAAAATGATGTCTTCGTGCCAGACTTGAAAATACTAGCCTAGACAGATTGAGCATGACAGAATCTCCCCTGTAATTAGCCAAAATTTGTCAGCTGGCCATTCCCTAAGCTGTCTTTTTGAATGAGAAACACAGGGATAGCACATACATGTGTGGAATAATTGGAAACCCACAAGTAGGTGGCTATACTTTTTGATTATCTCCAAATTTATTTTTGCCTGGCTGAATGCTATGAGTCATACCTCACTTTCTCAGCTACAAAGATTCTTTCCATCGTTATACTCAATTTTAAAAAATTTCAAATTTCATCTTATATTCAACATGAGAAAAATCAATTTGTTGAGATTTAGTTCCAGCTCCCCCATTTAGATCCTTGCATGAATGCTGTTTAGGTCCAATGGGAGTTGCAAATTCTGAGTTATCACATATTCTCAGTCTTCACTGATTGCTGACAACCTCTTATGCAGAGAGCAAATTTTACTGATGATTTGAGTTCATTAATATATTGTTAAAGTGGGCCTGCATTGCAATTTCCAGATATGGGCAGGGACAGGTAGATGCCCTTAACTCACCGCATATTATGGCACAGATGTCTGAATCTTATATATTCTGGGTAGGGATGGACGGATCCAGGATTTTTTTCGGATCCGGATTCGGATCGGGTCCTTGATTTTCGGAGCCGGATCTTTCAGATTGGATATTTTCGGATCCAAATACATTTTCAAATTCCTGACCCTGAGATTCCCCCGACGATTGTTCAATCTCTTGGGAAGAGTCACACTATGTGCCAGTTGTATTTTGCCTTTTTTATTTTCCACGGCTCTAGTTCGCCTACGTAACCTCTGCGAGAGCTTTCAAACAAAACGGTTCATGAGCAGGACAAGAATCGCATGCGACGGCGCAATCGAAGATAGATTTGCAACTCTTTCCATTGCATTCACTGAAGCTATTATTTAAAATTTCGGATCCAGATTCGATGTCTTCCGCGACTTTGGATGCGATGTATCCGATGAAGGGCAATATCCGCGGATATTTGGATCCAATCCGACCATCCCTAATTCTGGGTAAAGGCGCCTCTGCCTTCCCCTGGGCTCTATTGGACTTCAAGGATTTGTATTCTGGGATGACCATGGGGAACCCAGGAATATAAGATAGTCCTTTGCTCTAACCATTCGGTTACCATACATTCACCAGGATTATGTAAAAATACCAAATCACTCTAGCATAGCTGAAGCAATCAAATAGGGTATTCTAGCCCATCAATCTCCAAATCTATTTATTCCAGGACTTTATACCCAAGTGAAAAAAATTCAATTGACCAAAATGAATGGATACACATAAATGGTGAGGAAACTTGTAAAATTGTGAACAACTCCTAATGGGCACATGGGGAAAGGCCAAACACAGAATTTTTTCAATAAACTGTGATTTTAAGTCAGAGTTAACCCCCCTTCCCAAACATAATGACATGGTTATTACTATAAAATTCATTCCCTATCAAGGATATTATCCCTTGATTCTCAAATCAGTCTTTATAATGATTGTCCCATCCCATCTTGCCCTTCATGGGACATTCACTTAGAGGTGGAAGCAATGTGAAAAACCAAAGGAGAGACTTGGTTTTTCACATGCTTCCTCCTTGGATCCTTTTAAGATATATTTTCTTTTTGAGTGTGTCAAGAGGTGTGCCTACCCTTCAAGATGTACTACCGCAGAAGTTGTATGACCTCAAGTAACAAACAGTGATGAGAAAACGACGCAAAGGACGCATTGGATGCAAATGAAAGTAGCAATTTAGGGTTTGGGGAGCATGAGATGTACCTATGTACCAACTTTAGTCATAATCCTTGCAGCCGTATGGAAACATATAGCAAACAGACAAACAGACATCCTCTTTTGTGTATAAATATAGATTAAGGAGTTATAATTCCTGCCCTTTTCCAACCTTTACCATGATATCATCCATTTCTATATTTTATCACCAAGGTATGAGCTACGGGAAGATCGAAAAAGAGAGACTGCGAGGGCCGCCAGTCAAGTGGAGTCCATCAAGAGAGACATGCTCCAGGCTTTGAGAGGCATCATCCCTTCGAGCTCCACATCGCTGCACATTGTGCAGCCGCCTGCCTCTGCCCAGCCCCAGCACCAGCACCCATCGCAGTCGCAACAACAACAACAACAACAACAGCAGCAATCGTCCCACCAGCCCACCATCATCCAGTCGTCCCAGTCCTCCTCACCCCACCCTTGGCAGCACCCACACTCCTCGTCGTCCTCGACCCAAGGCCACCAACCGCACCACCTCCAGCAGCCGTACCCAGCTCCCCACCCCCTATCCCACAAACACTCGCAGTCCGTGCCGACCAGCACGGCATCTTCCCTCGCCCCTCCTGCCCACCTCCAGCAGGCCACGCACCTCAACGCCCCACCATTCCTCAACGCCATCCCCCAGCAGAGATCGGTGGACCTTGGGATTCTTGGCTCAGAGAGCACCAGGGCCAGCCAAGTGAGGGCTGCCGACGGCCCCAACTTTGGGAGCCACTACGGGAGCAGCACAGCCACGGCCAGCAGGTTTTCCTATTCTCATGGTGAGATGATGTGACCGGTGTTCTGGATTTCTCACTCTCACTTACTCACTCACACACGTAGGTTTGGACCAAGAGGTTAGGGGCGAATTGGGAGGGATGGGGAATCCCCCTAACCGAACCAACGGGGATTCGGGGATTTTGGAAATTTGGGATTTTCAAGACTCAAAAACGGCTGTGTTAGGCTAATTCTTTGATAAAAAAAAGACATTACTATGCATGTGTGGTAGATTGTTTTATTAGTACCATAGCATGTAAATAGTCCCTAAAATTAAAACAAATTTGTATTTTAATTCATTATAGTTGGTAAATTTACTGGAAAGTATAACTAAACACTTTTTTACAAAGTGGTAACCTTCAAAAATTTCGATTTTATCTATGTAGTATATGTTTCGAAGGGCTATAACCCCTCCCCCCCAATGGATTGACCACTGCTCGCTCACTGGTTGTCTCTGAAACTTGATTTTGGATTGGTGAGGGAACAGCTCATTCTAGAATAAACCATAAACCTCTGAATTTCACACGTTCAGGTTAGGGTACCAGCTCCCTTCTCTGGCCCACCTTGAATAGTAAGGATATTTTTTGGGAGTGCTTCCACCCAAGATATTCTATTACACAGTTGTAGGCCCAATCAAAACCCAAAGGACTTACTGCTAGTAATACTAACTCAACTGAGTTCACTCATAGTCGATAAAATGAATGGCAAGAGATGAAGGAGGGAGGATAGAGATTTCCATTTTCTCAGCCCACTGAAGATCATTGAGTTTATGTTTTGGCATGATTTGTACTATGATTTAATATCAATGTATCATTGAAATTAAATGAAGATATCTTATACATGATACACATATCATAATAAAAGGGCATTGTAATCACAGCTTGAAATATGGTCGTGGAGCATTTTTTTCAAAAAGCTCCAATGAGGCTAGATATTTTTTCCAATGAAGCTGAATTATTTTACAAAATTATAAATGGTGGATAAGTTTTGTCTTCCCTGCCTTGTCTTCTAGAGAAATTGGCTAAGTGGAGATTTAGAGCTAATTATTGTTCCACCGAAACTCATCGTAAACGTGTATGAAAGATTATTAATGCAGGTTGGGAAATAAAAGGAACATCATAAATTCAATACATACTAAATAGGTAAGAGTCTGATTTATGTGGGAGATGTATGTGGATATTATGCAAAGTTTAAGCAAAAGCAAACATGCGACACCAGGATTTCATAATGTGTGAAATTCAATTCTTCATCAATGCATTGATTGTTGTGGTCAATTTTCATCAATTCACCGGTAAAAATATTAATGACTCTTTTGTCAGTAGTTCTAGAGTTTGGTAGTAATTTTGAAATAGTAAAAGACAACAGTACATTTATATTGTAAAATTAATGAAAGTTATGATTAAGCCTTATTACCAGTAAGAAACTTAGCATGATAATATGCATGACAATAAATTGCATGGACATAATAAGTAGCTAATAGCAAATCATAATGATATGCAACTAGAAACTACTATATGTTAGAAAGGCTGAAATTTATAATGCATACATATTTTAACTAATTTCTTGAAACAATAATGCATAAACATGATAAATGTTTGACTCTTGTTTTAGCAATCAACATTTCACAGCATCAAAGTCAATTAACTGCATTTAGCGCTCATCATGGCAAACTAATTTGATCTCGTACAACTTTTCAATAAAAGACAAAGCTTGTGAAATGATAGTGCACCTGAATGATTTTCAAAACCTTTGTAGGAAACCTCTCTGCGTCGCCTTCCACAGCCACCACAGCGTCGCTGGGAGGGAGCCATGTGTTCCTGCCTCGCCAGTCCTCCTACCCGACCCCTTCGACCACCGCCGTGGGGCACCAGCACCCACGGCAGCCAGACGTGCAGCAGCAGACCTCCTCCCATGCCCCTTCCCAGTGGGACCTCGAGCAGATCAAGAGCGAGCTCATCGCGAGCCTCCAGGCCGAGCTGAGGGAGGCGCTCAGGGAGCTGGTGTCCACGGCGTCCATCATGGTGCCCAGCCAACCGACGGCGCCTCCGTCCATCGTCCCACCGACCATGATGCCCCAAGGGGGTCCACCTACGCAGCAGCCTCCGCTGCACAGCGGTACGGCTGTGCCCCAGCCTTCTGTGGCATCAGCTCCACCCCCAGCCTCCAGTTCCACCGCCCCTGGCCCAGTGCTGCCTCCTGGAGGGACTCATCTATACCAAACCCACCTCTACACTCAGCTGTGAAAGGGTGAATAGAGTCGATGGGAGGTTTATTGTTGTTGCTCTCCGACAGGAGTATGTACCTGCTCTGGGAGTTATAGGTACGATTGAGCAAGTGTGAGTGCCCGCACGTAGTAGGAGAGGGAGGTCATACCGTAAAGTCTCATGTGCTCATCCGCACCTCTCTGGGAGTAACGGGTGCAATTAAGCAAGCATGCTAGCAAGCTCATGATACGTATGGGAGTACACACTATATTCTCATGTGCATATTTGAGGCAACTTGTTCCCCAGTTTAGCACAGTGTTTCTTCTGTTGTTCTAACACAGCAACATTGCTGCTAGTTGAGAAAAGGTGTCTCCTTTATTCTCAAATTGATGTCATTCAGCTTATCTCAATCAGGAAAATATTTTCAATATGAAAGGCCTATTGCTTTGACAATACACATCCACCAAATCAGGAAATAATGCCAGCAAGTACCAAATTTTCAATGAATTTCCTAAGGGTCGTCGTTTGATGATTATTTTTAAATTTTTTTATCAGTCTTAAATTGATATACTCAGCAAAACCCAACCAAATTTTAACACGTCACAAAAAATTGACTATGTCTAAGGTCCTGCCTGAGTTCTCATCCATTAGGTACAGTATCATTGCTGTCTGTGTATCATAACAGTCAAATAAGCGCTTCATGCACCCAAATTAACTGAAATCAAAGATTACATCAAACGTCTAAGGGCTCTTCATTTTTACTATAACTTTTTGAATATTGAATAGGCAGCAGAAATGCTTCTGGGTAAATAAAGTGTGTATTGTGGCTCCTGGTTGGATAAAATCAAGAAATATGTATTGCCTCAAGCACATCCAATTCAACTGGGTCCTTTCCGAATACTCTTCACAATTTCAACAAAGCTAGAATCATTTCATAACTTTGTGAAGAAGGTTCATACCTAATAATTTTTAATTGAGAGAAAATGTTTTGAATGGAAAGATCATCAGCATTACATATGTTTGGCTATTGTTCATATCCACTTTTTAAATTAATATGCTACTATGCTTTCAAGTAACCTTTTTTTATTACAAATAAGTAGAAAAATGCATCCTGAATATTTATACAATAAGAAGCTTTATCATTTTTTAAATTATTTAGTCCAAACATTCCTAAAACTTTCTTCATTGTGAAAGCTTATTTCTCTTAGTCTTCTGAATTTATTAACCTAACAAGCTTCATTTTTTTCAATGGCTCTTTCACGTTCTCTGAAGTTTTTTTCTGATATTGAAGAATTCCACATCATTGCTGAACTACAACATCTTGTTGCAATAGCCATAACTTTGTTAGGTGGAGAATATTCCTATGGGTCAATCCCTACTTTCTGTCACTGTACGAAATTAACATATCTTAGCCATGCAGTTTAGAATATCAGGAATTAGTTAATACTTTGAGTAAAATTTCATATTTGGGATGTATTTATTTCACCCAATGATAAGCCTTATACAAAATATTTGTGCAGCTGTGTTAAGCAGGGAATAAGAGTTACCGAATGTCTGTGTGTGTGAATTGTGCCATGATACAACTCCTAACACTTTAAGGCCAATAATTGCCTAAAACTGCCATTATACCATGTTACAAAAAACTCACATGTGCAATTTATATGCATAGGAAATGTTATGTAGAAATTTTATTCATTTCTAAATAGGTGCTACGGGGCTGTGACACAAAGGGGATTACTTGAACGAACACCAAGACAACTCATCTGTCTCACATCATAGGACTTGAAATGATGCAAGATGAGCTGTCTTGAGATGTTAAACGATTTAAAAGAACTGCTTTATTGATTAGGGGAGCTAAAATTATGGCTTGTATCCTCTTACATCTTTTATGGGGAAAATACCAATCAACAACAATATTGTGTGCGAAAATATGTATTCATACCCCCTCAATTGAAAATACATTATAACTCATTGTCAGTTTGTTATTGTTAGGTACCTAAAATATCTTTGTAGGTCCCATCATTGAGGGGCCAATCCATTTTAAGAAACTTAAGCTCCCCTAACCATTCAGTTCCACTAGAGATGGGTCTGTAAGTCATAGGGGTTGTCAGAGAAAAGCAGAAACGTCACAAACCACTCACGAATGGTTTACTGTGGGGGTTTTAATGTTATGCAATGGAGTTACACACACCACATGCATAATGCTTGTTTTGATGAGTCTAGAAGCTAGGAATTGGCTCTGCTACCACAATATTTGTGGATTTCAATAGTGTGATAATAAGAAGGTTTTGCTTGCATTGTATGTCTGGTATAATACCATGTAGTTAACATTGCAATAGGCTATACATTATGATTTAACAATGTACAGCCACTGTAATTGTTTCACAGATTTAAATATCTTTGAATTAAATTAGCATCAAAAATGAATTACTCGTATAGAAGAGAAGAAGCTTCAGTTCAATTTATCATCAACGCCAAACAATTTTTCCTATAGGAATAAAATTTTAGTCCAAAGACAGTGAAAGGAAGGTTCATTACCAGGATTCCAATGGCCCCTTTTAAAAAAGAACCGTTATTATTTGGGATGGCAGAAAGGCACAGCAATAATAGGTATAAGGGCAAATAACATACTATTGCTTACTCAAAGCTTATTTCATTTTGGCCTTTTAAGTTTTCAATGCCTTGCATAAAATAAAATGAACATTTTTTGAGTTTCCAGAATTTTTGAAAGCTCATTTTCTAACCACAGCAGCAGAGTACACAAGTAAACAATTCTGAGCTCCAGATAGACATGCACCGAAACGATCGTCATGTCGTTCCTTGGAATCGCAAAGAGAAGCTGATTTATGGTTAAAATTGAAGCATCTTAAATTGGATGCATTATACCTATGTTAATGGCTTTCGGGGTAAACCATGTCAAGATTTAAAAATGGCCTATGTTTCCTTTCCTACGCCATAGACCTCATCAGGGCTAATGACTGTGTTGCCACAAAACGTTGGCCATTTTAAAATCTTGATACGGGTAATCCCCAAAGCCATTAATATTGATGAACATGGACCGCTAAAGTTTTAGTAATTTGAAAATACATTATGATAACCATTTTATTTTTACTCAAAAGCTGTTGAGTTCCATGAAAAAACCCAGGATTTATGATAAAAATTAATGTTTAGAACTGAGATGGAACGATAGAATATTGCTTAAATAATCAGCAGTACATTATAGTTAAATCTCATTACTATCGGTGATAAGAACTATGGGTTTTTTACTAACTGAAGATGAACTCAGATAATCTCATTGACCCTTTTGCTGCGGCCCACCCTACGGAAACCTACCCTCCACATATGGCGAAAGCGCTGAGCGCATGGTAGGGAGGATGTAAAGGTACGTTCACAGCAGCAAAAGGGTTAAGTAACATCCATTAGAAAAAATAAATAACTGCTCAAAACATAATACGTATGTAACAGGAAACAATGTGTCCATCCTTCCAATGTGTCCATTTTTTAATCCAATTTTTAAACAATTTTAGACCAATTTAGTTTTCAAGTCAAAAAAGTACATAAATGGACTTGATTTCTGGGAGAAATTAATAAGTGATGGCCAGGATTGAATGAGTTTACGGCATATAGCTAGGAGTGGCAGGAAAGGATGGATGTAAGGGAGTTACACTGCTTACATATTGATAAAAAGAATTCCATTTTCAACAAAAAACTTCAAATTAAGTATTTGTGCTACATGAATAGCATTGAAGAAAAGGTTCCAAATCTGTCCCTAGACAATGGACTGGAGCAAGGTCTTGTACTGAAAGAGTTTTGAGTTGTTTCCCTTGGTGGTTTCAATCGGGGTGATTCATTTTGGGAGATTTAGCTAAGTGACTTGTTTTGACAAATTTGTGGGCGCTCATTTGGAAGGGCAGAACTTAATCACTGATTTCAGAATCTAACATAAAAGTTTGAGGCACACAATATCTACACAATGATTTTCTAAGGTTCAATAAATGATTTTTGCCTGGAACAAGGGCCTATAGTGACCAGGGTGCAGGGGGTGAGTTACAAGGGGTTCTAGTCCCCTTAAAAAATTTAGGAGGATATAGTTTTCATTGTATCACCTCCAAATGAAACCTCTTCCCAGATAAACCCCACCTAAATTTTTTGCTAAGGCCTTGGTAAGAAAGTTCACTTTGTATTGTACCCCCAAAAATTTTGGAAGGGGGTTTGAATACTTCATCCTCACTTAGAATGACTTTCAATTGCAGCAACCAAGGATTGGCAGGGATACTAGAGCCCACTGAAATTTCCAGTGAAACTGATGTCAAACAATACACAGCAAACATCTTTCCAGTAAAACAATGACAGCATATGCAGAAAAAAAACGGAAAGGAGAAATGCTCTTTCCTCACTTTAGTGCTTCAGCCCCCCCCCCCAGATTTTTTCCCACCAGGTTTGGTTTTTTGCTTACCACCCACCCATGGGCATACCCAGTAGGGGGCACGGGGGAAAACTGCCCCCCCCCCCCTAGAAGCAAAAATAAATTTAGTTCAAAACAAAATTTATGAACAAATTTTCCTAGAAAAATGATATTAGTATAAGACATGTAACTAAAATAAAAATCATTATTTTCTCAAGCAAATAATTATAAAAACTAATAAATTGCTGTCATAATTTCCTTAAAATTTTGGTTTCATTAACCTTTTCTGAGCAAAAAAGTTACAACTTGAACGATCACAGCTAGTTTTGTCCCCTAGTTTTGATTCTGGGTTTGCCCATCGATACAGCTGCTAAGGACTGCCCCTGAGTTAGTGGTGGCACGGCAACTCTTCTGTGGCTCCATATTCTGATATCGTTTAATCATTTCCGTTAATTACAGATGGTGAATTTAACTTCCAGCAATGAGCAAATGCAATAAATAGCTGACTTTTTTAATGGTTTATTGATGCATGAAAATTGACAACAAAATATAAGCAACCCACATAACTCCCAAACATCCACGTGGAAAATTTCTGGCTACATACCCATCTGCAGGGGTGGATCCAGGATTTCTTTCTGGGGGGCACAGGCAAGGCCGTATTCAGGATTATGTTCTGGGGGAGGCACAAAGATACCTTGTAATACAAAACAAACTCAATGGTAATGGGACAGTATTAAAAACCTTGAATATTTTTTAAAGGTCTGGGGGAGGGCACACGCCCTTGTGCCCCAACCCCCCTTTGATCCGCCACTGCCCATCTGTGCTGGAAAATCACCTAGCATTTAAAAAAATACTTTTTAATGGATACAAGGAAAGCAAATGAATGATAAAACTAAGAGGGTTCTAAGATATTGCTCATATCTTTCCAAAAATAATCAAAAGATAACTGAGTTTTTTTATACATACCAGACAGCTAGAAACAAGTGCTTGTTATCCTCATCCATGAAGTCACTAAACATCCTGAATGATTATGAGAAACTTATAATTCAGGCTCAAAGGACCAAATGCTTAAGTAGCCATTGGGTGAATGTGTACCTTATACTATGGATCAAATGATAGCTGAAAGCAGACTTGTGAACATAACATAATTTAAATTATATATCACTGGCATATGATTTGACATGTTTTTTAATGGATACTAAGAGAGAATTTTTTAGGGAATGAGATTTTCAACAGGGATGAGTTAGTTAACTGCTAGATTCCACTTAATATATGGGGATAGCAGGTGTATTGGCAGCTAAACATGTTGACTGTGTAGCACGTCTATTGTGGTCTGTATTAGTCATGGAAAATGTGCTGACTTTATTGTAATTGGTGCACAGCTGATTGCAAGTGAACAAAATGACCAGCAATCAAAACTTTTTGATCTAAGTAAGCTATTTAAAAACCACAAGACAAAATAATGGTTGCATTTCTGGGCTTTATGTTATCTTAAAAGCCACAGTCAGGGTTTTTAATTGTTAGGAAAAGAATATTCATGAGGTTCTTTCAGCTTTGATGCCTCATTTCTGACTATGGTTTTGACTCGGTTATGTCTTTATCAAGGCACAACAAACTAATGCTGCAAATGCTAAACTGTGTTCAATTGATTACCTTACTTTGGGAAAATCCTGGTCTAATTTGAGTCCATGTCAAGGTGAATAGCATCCAGTTATTGGATTTTTTACCCCTAGAGTTGGCTCTGAAACTGAAGCAAACACTGTTGTTTTCCACCCTAAAATATCAGATATCTTTCATCACAACTAGAATTGATGGGCAATGAGTGTAATCTCAACACTTTGTTTTATTATACACAATTATGGTTTATTTATACAGAGCACCATCACCAGGAGAATTTATTATTTTATTTGATAAATGCAGTACTTTTTTGAGAAAATACCTCTCAGAAATATTTGAGTAAGTTTACATCAATATATTTCCAAATTTCATCAACTTATGTCACAATAGCATCTGTGTTCACTAAATCTGACTATAAAAGAGTCACCCCTAGTTAGCCTTTTTCTGTGACTCTAAGTTGGAGGCAGAATTAATTCAGGATTTTGTAAACTGATCACAGAATAAATTCAGGTTGATGCCTAGAGAGGAAAATAAGGAAAACTTTGAATTATCACTTGAGTCAGCGAAGGTTTGTTTCAATTTTTATAACTGGATGATGTGCAAAGATGGGCCAGGGCCAAGTTTCTCAAGAGAAAGCCAATTAATAGACAATCATTGCGAAGGAATCAAGGCTGATATTGTTAAGAGTAGTGGTCATCAGAATCAAACAGTGCACAATACTCAGGTATTCCATTCATTCCCCCACAGAATTTATTGCTAAGATGATAGGAATGGATATGTGGCCATAAGGAGGGCTTCCATTACATAACATACTGAACTTTGAAAATGAAATTCAGGCAGCAAAGTCAGTGAAGCTATTTACCATGCTTGGAATATGGCTTTCGTGAAACATCTTGATATCTCATGAGATCAACCATCAGCCAGTTTCATATATTAATAGCATTACAATTTGTATCTTCCATTACTTCATGTAAGAAAAGTTGGCTTCAACTGCCAATATCACCAAGAATAAATATTTTCTTTGCTCTAATCTTTAACAGTGCTCATAAGTAGTCTTTGGAATGAAAGATTGTATGGCCACATCGAAAAAGTTTCAGTTTTTATCCTGATATTGATGGATCAAGAAATTCCACTATCCATTTCAGAGGTTAATAAATATCCATGACCTGCCTTCATAATAAGTTGATAACCATTCAGACTGTTATTGAAAAATACTTGAGCAAGAGTCAATGGCATCACTATGACCACATTGGATATCACCTTCAAATGAGTTGACACCAGCATGCTAAATGTTACCACTATAAATTTATGTCACTCAGTGAAAATTGATATTCATTATTTCAGTCCGTTGACAGAAATGTAATATGTATTGAGGATTAACAATATCTATAATCTGTTTGTTATAAACACAAAAATATTTGCTGTGGTTTCGCAGGGAAAATAAAGAGTACAGTAGGGAGAAAAGGTTATAAAGTGAGTTACCACACTAGGAGATGCCAAACTTGTATTGATGCAATTGGGTGGAGTTGACACTCTGTAACCAAGCAGGGCCTTGTGTTTGTCAACTAATAGGAAATAAGTCAACTTTCACTCCATTCGTGTACTTCCGTAGGCAAATAAAAACAAAACACCATCAAAAGAGAGAAAAATGAGCAAAGTAAGTTTCTCTTCAAGGAAATTCATCACTTCAGCTGCTAGAAAATGTTTGCGAGCAAAGTTTTTCTCTGCTATTCACAACAATTCTGTTTGCAGCCTTAGTATTATTTTGCTAATGGTTACATTTATACAAAAATTACTAAGCAATCTATACATTTTGCTCTTAATATTCTTATTGATGATGCTGGTTGATTATGTAACATGTACCTGTTACTTGAAATGATGATCATGTAATTATATTGGCAATGTACCTGATCAAATGTAAAGTGAACAAAATTTCGTGTTTACTGCTAAATTGCTTACCAACCAATTATTTCTCTAATAAATATAACCAGTTGGGGCATTAATCAAACATATTATGAATATCCATTGCCAGCCATGTTCATGCATAGATGTTTTCAGAGAAAATAAACAGCTATTTAAGTTGTGTTACCATTTTCTCATCTCATATAAAAAGTAGGACATGAGGTTATTTAAAATATGAAGGCCAGAAGGATATAACTCATGTGCTACTGTCATTAATTGCATCCATGCATTACCTCTACAATTATATGTAACAAACGTTAACAAGTTTAAAATTAGCTGTAAACATAAACGTAAAATGTTGAGGTTACAACAGGATAATCAGAATTATCTACTACTTTATAACCCACTAATGCAATAATGTAATATAGAATTGTAATATAAAATACATGATAAAAGGTAATAAGTGCTAGATAAATAAAGGTAGTGATTAGTACTTATTACTGGAGAGTATTTCTCGATATGTTATATAAATATTTTATCTAAAAGTTTCATATGTATAAAGAATGTCATGAATTAAAACCAGATTTAATTATTCTATAAATGGGAGTAATCATTTTTATCTTTTGCACGTATTAAATCGTCTCTACTTCCTCACTTGAGGCAGGCATTAAAATGGCTAATGAACCTAGAGTACCTATACCCTTTGTTTGGAGGAGAGAGCTTAGAAGAAAGATCTGAGGTTTTCCCGGCGTATGATGTTGTTGAAGTTTATTCGGGATTGCCACCGGATGAGGTTCTCCATCTCTGCCGACGTTTCGATGGCCGAGTCGTCCATCGTCATCAGGGCTTGTCTTTGCGTTGAGTGATCCCACTTATATAGTATGGGCTCCAGGTCAGGTGACTCGTGATTGGTCCGCCTTTTCCCGCCTTTTTTCCCGGGCTTCGCTGACGTATTTAAGCACCGGTTTCCAGGAATTGCTTAGGGCGTAACCAGCATCACGGTTCATGGTGTTTGTCGTCGTCCGAATTAAAATAGCTTCCTTGGTCAGCCTTTCCCAGAATCTGTCCACACGGCACAGGACCTTCGTGTTCTCCCAGCGAATGGCATGGTCGCGTGATATGCTGTGCTCAGCCACGGCGGATTTTTCGGGTTGGCCGAGCCTGAAATGCCGCTGGTGTTCCTTCATCCTGGTGGCGATAGTCCTTCCTGTCTCACCGATATACACCTGGCCGCATTCGCATGGAATCTGGTAGACCCCTGGTGTCATGAGACTATCGCCACCAGGATGACGATGGACGACTCGGCCATCGAAACGTCGGCAGAGATAGAGAACCTTATCCGGTGGCAATCCCGAATAAACTTCAACGAGAGAGCTTAGAGTATGCATTTACTGAAGACAAAGAAAGAAAACTGATGTTGCATCATGAAAGAATCACCAAAGGGACACATCGTGCGATGCCAGAGAAGGGAGAACTACAAACTGAATATATGATGGGAATTTGCACATGCAAGTCTTATTTTTAATGCCAGAATATATGTATCTTTAAGTTTTCTTTGGTATCCGATGACCCTGCATTATAAGCCTGCAAGTGGTCGCAAAATTCAGCCGGTTGGAGTAAGTGTGAGTGTCATGGCATCCTCACAAGCAGGGGCGCAGCTAGAAATTGAGGCTAGGGGGGGTTTCAGGCGCAACTAATACTGAGGTACCTGGGGGTGTGGTATACCCTCCAGGGTAAGCGGTAGGTGCGGGGGCCCTCCGCAAGAAAAAAAGTTTAGATAAATGGTTCAAAATGTTGAGTTTTACGGCCTTCTGAGGGATATTTTTTTAATCCTCACACTATTCTATAAGCAATATTAATCCAATTAAGTAAAATAGATTTAACTTAAAATTTCTCTGAGCTCTGGGGGGGGGGGGTGTTCCCCCAAAACCCCCCAAATGATACAAAAATAGCCTTGAAAACCCAAGCAATCTAACATTCAATGTATAATTATTAAATCTCAAAATAAGAAATTGGCAAATAGAGAAGATTTAAAGTGAAATTCATTTTCTTGATTTCTAGCAGAAAGTTAAATTGCAGAAAAATAATGGTAAAATTGAATTAAAATAATTTCCAAATTGAAGCTTTTGCAGCTCATGGTGATTAAAAAGTGACATACAGGTGTATGCTGTGTGGTACATATGTACATCGGATTTTGCCCCAACGTTTTATGACAGACTGCTGGTTGGGGGATGGTCAACCATTCCATGAAAAGTAGCAATTTAATGAAATAATTAACTGCATTTTTAATGATTAATTTTAATCGTTAATATTTTTAATCATTAATTACGCTCCAGTATTTGTGCCTGGAAATGGTCACTTCTTCAAGGGAATGATGAACCAAGAAATCTAAAATTATATAATACCGGGGCAAAATCCAATATCCTACGCGGTATACACCCTGCATGACACTTTAAAAAATAATTTATTCTATTTATACTACTATTTGTTAAAATATTTCTTGGAGTGTAAAAACAAGTATTAAACATGTATTCAACCAGGTCAAGATAAGAAGACAAAAAAATAATTATACTACTATTCTAAATAGTATAATAGGTGACACTAATAGTGAGTCTTGAGATCCATGGGAAATAATCCAAAAAAACCTACACCAATCAGGTGCCACCAAGCAATCCTCAGGCACAGGCAGTACCACTGCAAAGGGTTGTCAAGATGAGGGCTCACTTGACAGGGATGGAGATAACTGTATTTTGTCTGCTTGAGACAGTTGGTATTTGCCCAAGACATGAAAGAAAATGCAACAACCCTTCATAAGCAAATGATGGTCAATAAAAGGTCTTTTGCAAAACAAATGGGGAACCTCAATGAAGGCTAAGGGATAGGTTGGGGTAATTAGGCTTATGGAAGTGTTTTGTCTATATATGCTAATGATTTAGAGGAAATGAACCAAAGTTTTCTTAAAGCACTGCATAGAACAAGTAACATTGTACACAGTCACGCACATGGGTGCAAAGTTGTACACACTGACTATAGGCACTAGCTATATTTCCTTGGCTTGGTGATGAAAGGGCCAATGTAAAAAATTTATACTTTTGTAATTTAACTCCATAGCACTTTTAATCTTGGGGAGCTAGGTAGTGCAAAAAGGTCAATGTCTGAAACAAATAGGAAAAAAAGTTATACATATGTAACAGTTTTTGGGCCATCGCCACAACACATTATTGAACACAAAAAAAATTTATCTACAAAAAATATTTTTTTAAAATATGAAAAACATAATTGTAGAAGGGAAATAAGGTAATAATTTTCTGAAAATTCTAAGAATAAAACTTTTTTAACTTAAAATTTTCATTTACCATTAAAGTAAGGTTGAATTTTCCTTTATAATTTCAAACTACTCTCCTGAAAGGTACAGGATTTTAACATTGGCCCTTTTAGCACCAAGCCACAAATTTATTTTCCGACAGTGGCTTAGTAAGCACGACTCCTGTACCGTCTCCAGTACCACAGTGTGAACGCGAGACATCAACTACTTATTTGATTAACCCTTTTAACACAGTGGGCCAATATATCGGCTCCCACTCAGTCCATTATTTAAATAGCTATAACTTATTATATTAGACTTATATTTCAGTAAACGTAAAAATATTTTGTCAATATTAACCAGTTTAACCTCATCAATTTGAAAAAAACCGCATATGGATATGTAATAAAATAGCTTTGTATTGTTTTCTTTCCTAGTGTCTACATTTTTTTGAAATACCCTCCGCATTTCTTGCCAATACCCCTGGAAGAAGGATAGCACTCAGATGATTAACCCAGTCTGCTTGGAAGAATATGGCTTGGTGGTGTAATTGGTGGCATACCTGACTGGCAATTGGGAGACCTGGGTTCGAAACCTGGCTAAGCCAAATGCTTTTTTCATTGCAAATTTCATCCTTGGTGTATACAACCAAGTTTTCTTCCCTGCAATCAGTTTTGCTTTGCAGAAGAGCTGTGATGGTTACTTTTTGGTGCATATCCTACTAAGGCAGGTTGTACAAAAAGCCTGAGCCATGTGAACGAATATGCTGGACACCTGACAATATTTTCCAGGCTCAAAGTCTGAAGCATGGTTGATTATTAAAACTATTGATGAAAAATTCAGTTAATTATTTTATTTTATTGCTACTTTTCATAAAAGTTAACTTTTGACATATATCATTTAAAATTTTGCTTACATTTACTCAAAAATAGTTTCAGTTAATTTTATTCGCTAAATTTTGGTGAATGCCAATCTGTTCAAATTTGGGCACAAAGCCTATGGCTAGTACTGAGGGGAAGGGGTTAAATCCAAGTAACATATCTGTAAAATATGCCAGTTTACCCACTTTTCAACATCTTCGTGTGAATGAGGTTGAGTAAAGTGCCCTAAAAAATGTTGGTATGCACTCTCACACAAAGATACATGACACCAAGAAAAGAGATTTTCCTGGAGGACTCGTGCATGCATTGAAAAAAAGGGAAATTATAAGTCACAGTAACACATGCTCACAGTATTATATGCTGTATCACCAACAATTTTGATGTTTTTGACAGCGCTCAGCCCTTCGAGGAAATCCTTATCAAACCTTTTTAGCTTTGGGTCTATTTCTTAATTTATGGAATCGGAAAAAATATTTTTTGTGTTTTCTTGGTTAGGTAGCTGTTAGTAATACTGCTACTTTTTTGTAAATAGTATTTATCTTAAGCCTGAATCACACCACCATTTTGCCATTGTTTCGTCCCTCTTAGTCGCTTTTCGGGACCGGAAAAGTGATCGCTCGAGTGATCATTTTTCTGAATCACACGGTCCCTCCCGCCGTCGCTTCTCGCATCATTTCCGGTATCACAGTTCAGTGCCGCAACCCATGTCGTTCCCACGACTGTCTAACGATGCGCTGCAATCGCTCCATACGTTCATGCGTTCTGATTGGCTGATATGGGGATTCAGTGACGGTTTCAGCGACGGAAAAAGCGACCAGACGAGTGATGCAAAAAGTTATGGGAATCCTCATCATTGGAGTGATCGCGAAAAACAATCGCGCGCGACGATCACTTCCGAGTGATCACTCGAGTGATCGCTGGAGTTATCATTCGAAAACGGCGAAAAAAATGATCGTGTGATTCAGGCTTTATTATCGTAATCTAGTTACATAACGGAGGACGAAATGAATTAAATTGGTTACAATAAGTGAGATGTAACTAAATTAATTAATGTAACTAATGGTAATTACCATCATAAGATATATGCATAAATTTACGCCGGAAGATGATCATTACTCATTGAAACCCGGGTCGCTATATGTAGAAAAGTAGTGGTATAAGTAACAGTTAACAAACTAAACAACCTTATTTATAACGGAATACCACACAGTAAAAAATGAGTTAGCGAATTTTTTTTGCTGTTTGGAGGTCGCCCCGGGTAGTTGCCCGGCCCTGATAACATTCATAAAAAGCATTTGTTTTGAAACGCGCAGACGCGAACATATTTCCTTCAGTCGAATTATAAAACAATCTGGCGCATTGGCGCAAGATTCGTTTCAGCCACTCGTCACCATTTTAACAGTAATTTTTTCCCCTCGTCCCCGTGTTCCCATTATTAAGAGGGCGGGCATAAATTTCGGTGCGTATTTTAGCCCGCGGTCTTTTCGAAACGAACGAAAAGGAAAAAAAAAGAATGGAGACGTTTTTAAAAATATATATTTAGGTTCTCCCCACGCGTGCGTATTTTTTTTTTTTTTTATCAACGAGGAATCTAATTTCGTTGGATTCGGAGAGGATTCGTCTGCTGGAATGCTTCGGAGTATCTCGAGCTTGACAGCTTGTCTTTAGAAGCCCTAAGTATTACGCCATGAAGAACTAAGCCAAGGCGATATGTCCAAATAATTACAAAATTGTGACCCAGTCTAGAAATATTCTTCGATTTCAATGTTATAGTGGAAGTTAATTTAATGTCGCGTCGTGATTTCAAACGAGACGTTCATACAGTTTTGATTATCACTCTAGATCATCTGTAGATCGACTAACTGAGAGGAAAACGCAATATCTGAATTAGCTCCGGGAAAAAGTTACGCATTAATATATTCGTATTATATTATTATTTATTACTCAGTAAATCATCATATTAAAACTTGTAAAATGATTAATCCAAAAAGATGTGATTTGATAGTGTTGGATACAATAAAGTGAGGATATGAGTAACGCAGGAGTTTGGAGTGGAATAAAAAAATGTGGACGAGATAATTATACAATTCCAATTTCATGGCTTACAAAAATTTAATGTCGAATAGTTATTTTAAACACTGACAAGGCAGACTACGCTGTATAGTCTTGCTTAAAACTCAAGAAAATCGCAAGAATATCATATTTTCATCAACATATCAGGAATAAATTACAAGAGGAAAAAGTTCGGTTGCATTGAAAAAAAGATAGTAATGAAATAATTTTTCGAAGGAGATATAATTTAATGGTGCTGGGTTAATACAAAACAACGATTGAGGCAACAAAGAGACTTGAGTATGAACATAATGTGACAAAAAGTCGTCGCAAAAAATGCTCAAACATCCCACTTTGAAATATTTCCAAAAAAAATTACAATAAAAATTTGTCTAAGGAATGAAATGGTAGCAATCGACAAAGAAGTTATGTTCACTTCATATCAGCCCATGCCTGGCGGCACATATTTCCACCATCATATCGGGAACAAATTATAAGAGCGAAATGAGAGGAAAGGGCATGCTTCAATTGAAAAAAACACTAATAAAATAATTTTCCCAAAAGATATGATTAAATGTTGTTGTATTACTAAAAAAACGATGATAATAATAATAATTGTTTATTACTCCAAAAAATAAAAGTACAGAATAGAATTAATACATAAAACGGAGTAACTTTAGGTAGCCATTAAGGACAACCTGTTTTTTGGCTACCATCATTTGCATAGGGTCATGCTGACGTATAAACATTTGAATTGAAGTAATAATAATACAATTATGATAAAGGCAACAAAGAGACTTGAATTTGGAATAAAATTAAATAAAGAGTGGAGGCGATATAGACGCAGAATTTATTGATTTATAATAAGTTTTAGATGTTTGAAACGAAAATTTGTAGAAGATTGCATTGATCAATCAAGCATAGCCGAACCACGTCGAAAGAGAGTATTTATTTAAATTGATAGAATAAATAAAGAGGGCAAATGAGTGGCATCGGAATTTGTGAGATAGTAAGGGATGCGAGAATTTGTCAATTATAACTAATTAAATATTGCTATCATGGGTGTGAAAACGGATGAAATTGGTAAAAGAGTTCATAAATGTGTCTCAGGTTTGATGTACATGCGTATTCGAAGATTTAAGAAATATTCTTAATATTACTGTAGACGAGTAGCCTCAAAAATATTTCATTGATTCCAGGGGCATAAATATAGATTGAGAAATTCCATACTGAGCATGAAAATTCTATTAAAATAATTTTATGGCTAAAAATGGTGTCTCTAAGCATATAACATTGCATGAGATAGAAGAAGCAATATGACTGAACTTGAGCTATCACTTGAACTTAACTAAAATCACCAACTTAATGTTACAAAAAGTCGTCGATTTCGGCTGGGCAGTTTCTTTTTCTGTACTGATATCCCTCAATCCCCCCAAAACTGCTCAATAACCTACTTTGATACGTAAAATAAAATTACAATAAAATTTTGTATAAAATGGTATCAGTCGACAAGAAAGTTATGGCCACTTCATATCGGATCATATCTGCAATACACAGCGCAGATTACAAAAGCAGAAAGGGGTTAGATTTGCTGTGGAGGCTACATTGGTGGCCCGTGGTCCCGAATGAGAATGGTGACTATATTTTTCTGAGACTTTTAATTTCATTCTGGATGGATTTTTGCAAGGCATTTCAATCGGAACTCGCAGTCCGTACAGCTAAGATTCCCTTAGCTAATTTCATTTTGAACAGGCTAAGTCCGACGTTGGATTTCTTTCCACCCTCTTTTTATTGCGCAATTGAACTCATAAATGGGTCATCTCCTCTAAATATCCATATACTTAAGAAAACAGGAAGTATATAGGAGGCATTTCAGATGGTTGCGGATGGGATATCCGGTCTCCCTGTTAATTTAGCCCGTTTTATTGGGTCCTCCCCATGTTAGGGTTTTTGCCTTTTGTTGTGGCAGCAAAATGGTTTTCCATGAGAACCATTCCACAGAAGCACCCCGCCGACTGTCCTTTATTTTCTTTAGCTTCATTCTTCGGAGTGGAGAGGGGGGCTGAGAATCTGACACGGGTATTGGCGATGATATTCAGGACAAGGTCACCATCGTTTTCTCATCCTCTTGTTTCAAACGTTAAAAGCAGTTGACCCATTCTCAGTCTGCCCATTAAATACCGATGTATCGAGGTCAATACTGCACGTAAAAGGCACATAACTGAGACAAGTACTAAAAGCTAGCTTTAGATGTCTAAAATCAGTCGAGAGTTAAGATAAAGTGGTACTTAGTTCACTTAGTTTTAGTTTATACAAAAAAACGCATTAAAATCAAACAATTTAAATCGACACGTAATGGATCTCGGAACAAGCTAAAAACAAATACAAATATTAAGCTGAAAAGATTCTAGATTGCGAAAGGTAATCCTATTAACTTTCCTATCAATTCTGTATGCTGAAATGTTACAAAAATGACAAATATAAAAACCATAAGAAAATTCCCTATGCACTGAAAATTTCTGTAATTAGAGATAAAATTATAATATAATAAATACAAATTATCGTAAAAAAACACCCCTCCTTCTTTAAAACTAAGGTTATGAATTTTCTGTATGTTTCCACTTACGTAAGAATGTTATGAGTACCATTATTTAAGGCAGTGCCCTAGACTTTAAAGTAGTTATTATGCTCTTATGTTATATATGACAAAACCGCAAAATACATCAGCCAGCATTAAAATTAAACGATGGATACATCAATTCAACAGAGCCTTTCTTTGGATCAGAGAGCACATGTATCGGGAATTTTTTACAAAGTAGGCAACCACCACTGCGTCTGAGTTTTGCGGGTACGGGTATCATCTGGGAAAATCAACTTCGAAAATCATCAGGGGCCTATTCACTCCATAAGCATTACATTTTCGAGCAAATAGTGAGCATCTACATACAACAGACATACAAACACAGCAGGCACTATACACCCCCATTCACAGAAGTTTCAGGGTTAAATTTTTCCTTTGAGCCTCTGGCGTCACATGGTTATCCAATTAAACTTTTAGTGCCAAAACTTCATCTAACCAGATTTCACACCTTGGAATTTTCAAATGTAATAGACACCCTTGGGTTTCTATTAAGAGCGGCTTTATGACGTAACCAGGTTATCACATTATCCTGCATCATTTTTATGATGTAGGTATTCGAAGGATGATTTAAATTGATGGGATTGGCGTCAAAATTTGTAAGTAAAATATTCTTTTGATCACATCAATTTATCTTTAATCATGTAATATAGGTCTAAATAAGGTTTTTCTGGTAACACAAATAATTCCGTAGTAAAATTTTTATTACGTGAGGTATACTAATTCCAATATAAGCAACAGTTGGTAATATTTCACAAAAAAACAAATTTCACGAAAAAGTACCTTCTTCGGGAGAATAGGTTTTTGATTCTTTAAATAAATATTTGCTCGGGTTTATTTTCTCCCCGATTGTAATGACTAAATTAAAAGAAACAAATTGCTTATTCTCCTTATTTTTGGGGATAGGAGTAATACACATGCTATCAACCTAAGGGAAAATTCTTCACGAGCACCGGTATAGAATTAAAAATACCATTCACTTGGAGATTTGACAAATCATCCTCCAATCAAAAATATTTTGACTGTATAGTCTCGATATCATTTTTTCGTCGCTAATCTTCCATGTTTTGTCAATTTACGCCGTGAATCACATATTATGATATTGGAATGAAAAAAACTGAGTATCAGCAAAATAAGCACAAGTCAAGACGATGAAGGAGCAAATGAACTCAAGATTTACAGAAAGCGCGGCTGTTACATGTTATTTCTGATAGATTGTACCAAGTGTGGGTGGATTTTTATTAATAACTGTAACTAAAACAGTCACTCAAGCTCCGTTCGCCAAACAGAGTTATAAGTAAATATTGCCCCAGAGTAGTATGGACGTAGAATTATGAACTAATTACGAAAGATAGCCAGTTAACGAAATCAGAATACAAAGAGACAAAGTGGAAGGAGGGAACGCATTAACGTGAACAACTTATTGACATCTACGTTAACAAAAAATCAGTGATACACTTCCTCTCCACATGAACACACCTAGTTTAATTTGTTTTCGGTTTTGATACGTTGTACATCTTCCGATGGATAAGTAAGGATTTTAACGACCAGAGTTTTATCTACTTAATAGTTCCAGCTTTTCCAATCATTTTTAAAATAAACAGATTTTTCTGGGAAAATTTCCAGTACTCACTCAAGCTGAGTATTTTTTTAAAACTTCTCCAATGGAGTGAAGCATTAGTAGCGATTCATATCTGGAGGAAATGACTTTTCTATTTTCTTTCTTATGAAATTAACTACGAGGAGATTGAAAACTAATTTATTATTCCATAAATTACTTATATTGTCGTATTATGTTCAAGAATCATACAGGTAGAATAAGCTCAAAGGCATGAAAAACTTTCTCAATAAATATGCCTAAATAAATTGAGTACGTAGCCAATTTACACGAGAGATGCATACTAATGATACTGGAGCTTAATGGAAACTTTAATAAAATATTTCAACCATAAGCAATCAATGACTGAACAGGATTCAAAATCTTTTTTTTTGCCTTGTACGAGGGATTTAATGGCTGTGTATATCATTCCAATCTCCCCGATAACCCATCTTCCAACCCACTCCAGCTATAATATCTTCGCAAACACTCCGTCACGAAAACAACAACATCACTCTGCTAAAAGGAAATTTTTTAGAGGCTGATAAATATTTGCGATCAACCTGAAGCCATTACGAAAGGAGGGAGGTGGTCCGAGTATCTATTTCCGGGAATCGGGAGCCAACACACTCTAATATCGAACTTAATAGCGCGGCTCGTGGGTTTCGCGTGGCTAAAATTAAAACCAAAAGGAATCCGCACAAAAAATAATGTTCCACAAATACACACATATGCGACTGGCAGGGAGCATAAAATATTCGTAATCATTTTTTTTTCCTCCAAAGAGCGGTCCGACGCATTTTTTTTAACACTACCAACCACTAAGAATCGACCTATTTTGGTCAGCCAGGAAGAAATATCCTGCTTTCAAAGAAATGAATAAGAGAAGAATTAGGCTGACGCCACAGAAGAAACCTCTTCGTAGGTCTTCACCGATATAACTTTTTTCAGCCTTAAACACTCCTCAATTACTTCAAAGTATAGAACAAGCAAAGGAAAAATGTTTGAATGCATTGTGCTCAGAATGTTGGCTTAGTGTGTCATTAGCAGATTAAGAAGGTATGTAATGTCATTTCAGCTACGTATTCGCAAAAATATATTCGTTACAACTACCTTTATTACACGGTCAAGAAAGTGATGAAAAATGTCAGAGAGAATCACAGTTCAGGATGAATGGCAATGGTAAATTATTATCTGAGTGTTTATGACTTCCAAGGTAATCAGGGGTGGATCCAGGATTTCTTTCTGGGGGGGGGGGGACGAGCAAGGCAGTATCCAGGATTTTGTTCTAGGGGGGGCACAAGGATAACTCGTAATACAAAACGAACGCAATGACAATGGGACCGTATTAAAAATCTTTCATATTTTTTAGGACCTGGGGGGGGGCACGTACCCCCGTGCCCCCCCCCCCCCTTGGTCCGCCTATGAAGGTAATGGTGAAGGAACAATTTTAAACGTAAAAGTGAAAGGTAAAGGGTAAAAGGCTGTGTATGAAAGGGTTATCAGAGCAGCGTAAGTTACTCTTGGTTTTTCTTTGGCATAAAAAGTCAACTTTTCAAAAGACGATATATGTAGTGTACTCGAATCATCTTGTGGTGATTTTATTGACTAGGCCTTAAGAAATTTCGTGAATTGATAAACCTCGATTAGTAAATTCTTCATAAATAAGCTCTATTCCTACCCAGTGACTATTTACCGAACCTACATAACTGGATAAGGCGAGGATGGAAGTGGCTCCCCTTCGAATCTAAAGAAAGCCTTTCTCATGCGAAGAATAAGGAGCAGGGATAAAAATGCGATCGAGGTCGACTCCTTGAATGAGCGGAATGGGGAGTTGTGGCGCCTCTCAATGCGGTCTCTTTGGTGAGATTTTGTCGCTTACGTCGTCATCGCTGCTACATAGATGTCACTATATATGTACTTGCACTACCACCTATATCAAGGTGTACTCAGGGATGCACTCAGTGATTACTCATGGTAGTCAGTCGTGCTGCGGCAGTCATTACTGTAATGACTTTGGACCAATAAATACCTATACAACAATCAATTTTTCCATCACCAAAGGAATGGTGAACTTGAGGTATACATCACAATGCTTTCAAGCAATCGGGATGCCTCTTATAAAAAAAACTCCCTCGTATCATGATTCTTAATGTATTAATTTCGAAAAAGAGCTGAAAACATATCGTTTTTCATTGATCATATTAAATTAGCGTCGATGAATTACTGCATAAGAGCAAATGAGCTAAACTAGTTGCCCTAAGACGATTTTGCCCTTCCCTTACGAGCCTTATCACGCAGCCAAAAGAGACGGGCTAGACAAGTGTGGCAGTGTAAGACCTTCCCGATGAATCAGCGGCGTCGCGTCGGCGGTTGGGCCGCTTCAAAAAGGCGGGAAGGGAATCGTAAACATTAAAAATAAGCAGATCCCGTCCACTTGCTTTTCCAGCGGTTTGGTCTCCCGGGCGACGCGCCAATAGGAGTCGACTGCTGTGGAAAGGCAGAATGGGGACGGAATTTTGACTACTCAGCGAGAAACTGAGAATGGCGCCGCTCAAATAAGTGCACTGAAATAAAAATAAATAGAAAAAAATTCAAAAACACGCTTTTTCTAAAAACTGCTGATTAGGTTGATTTGTAATGAGTGAGGAAGAGCCTGATAGGCGAGTGAGGAAAGGCACTCACGCTTCACTCTCCGAGAAATGAAAAGATTATTTTTTACTATTTAGTGCATTTTATACTGTTTTTGAAGAGGGCGTTATTTTTGTCTTTTTTTATTTTCTTCTTTTTAGAACGAATATAAATGCGAATTTTGGATTAAATTCTAATCCATAATTTTAACCATAGTTTAATATTATTTTCATAATTTTATAAAAGTGAAGCCTATAAGGCTACCAAAAAACTTTCTCATATTAAGTGCGAAATAGCAAAGCCTTAAAATATGAAATCCCGTAGAGTCGATTCATTAAAAATTATTTCAAGATTTGAGGAAATCAATCGCCTATTCCAGAATTCAAATATGTTACCTTCTATTCAGTGGGCAGCTGGAGAAAGAGTTCCACATCACGTCACTTACTGGTCGTAGTCAGTGGCGTAGCCACTTGGGGGTTTTCTGGGTTCCAACCCTTACACCCTTAAAGAGCCTTTTAAAAGCGGTGACAAAAACGAGTAAGATGGCCTCAATAAATAACTTTTAATAAATACTCGGGCAAAGTTACTGCTTTTGAGTCCTAAAAGTCACACTTTCATCATCAAAAATCCAAAATTTTCCGGGGAATGACCCCCATTTGCCCTGCGGTGTTTTCCGTACACACCGTAAGGGCCCCGAAATCTCCGGTTAACCCCCTCCCCCATTTCAAGATGAAAATTGGCAACGCCAATGGACGTAGATAGAATCATATGTGAAAAGAATGTAGAGGAGAGAGCACATTTTGATTGAAGTTCGAAGCCTGATGAAGTATAGATGCGGTGAAGATGTTTTCCTCGCTGCGCCATATGACGCAAAGGGGTGCGCCTCTCTTCCGCCATTTTTTTGTTCATCATTACGTCGTTGGGGACGTCTCGGAGCGGTGAAGGGGAGAAATGGGGAGGGGTGAGAGAGAGGCAAACAGTTGAAGGTCGTCGAAAGGAATCCCCACTCGGGAAAACAATAGTAATAGACAGAGAGGGATGAGGTTGATAACTCAAAAAAAATCTCGGAAAACAGGGAATTGAAAGGGAGTAGGAATAAGAGAATCGTCATGGGAAAGGGAGTCTTTCATCGGTTGACCTCATTTCGTAGACTTTCAAGGACGTGGGTGCTTGGAGATTCACCATTAGGGTCCTGCTCAGCAGCTGGACTGCGGCAAAAAGAGAGGGCCGACTCAAGATCAGAGGAGGAAGCAATTTCTTCTCTGTAGGAGAGTGTGGTGTCACCCTCCCTAAAGAATCTTAAAAGATATCTATTTATAAAAATGCACAAATATTTGCAGTTAAACAAATACCCTACTCTAGCTTTCTGATATATTAAGCATGGAATAACTACTGAATCAATAAAGGATAACTACAGCTAACCTTATATTCGACTTGAGAGAAGATGGCTTTGTGATGTTATTTATAGCAAATATGATAGCCCATTTAAAGATACGTATTGTAATCCTAATCACGTATAGTGATTTTTTTACGATTCGCCCAGAATGTTCATGCATTTTGTACACCTGAGCGCATCATTGTGTTCCAAGTTCCTTGTTTAACGCAGTAATTAGGCAAACGTTAGATAATAAACGATTTTATTTTTCCTGGTGAATAATATTGAAGAATTCTTCTCGGGTTATCCCATGTTAATTCAGTCGTATTGGCTAAAGATTGAATTAACCTGGTGCAGAACCCGAAAAGAATTCCTAAACATGAGATGTGCTTTTTGAAATTTATTTTTTCTTTACAAATGTTCGACGCTTTAACATTTTCCACTAAGATGGAGCTATTCCATCAAAATAAATCTATGAGTAACCAAATAATTTCGTCAACGAGAGGACTATGACAAAAATATTCTAGTGACAACAGTATAATCGAAGTCAGTGACATGAATGGAACACAACGGGATACAAAAAATCTGACGAGTGCACCTTTTTTCCCACCTAAAAAATGAATAACGCTTGCAATAATAATTGCAGCTGAAAACGAGCCATTATCAAGCAATAGCTACATGACGTCAGCAAACATGGAAGACCCCAACAAAGCTGCAAATTAGGGTAAAATCTTATCAACATTACCACGAAATTTTTTCGCATGTTTTAAAGATATCTTTGCTACACTTATCAAGACGTATTTTGCCCTTTTTTTAGCTCTGTAAGGTTGATAAGACACATTATATACCAGAAAATTGAGAATCATCTTATGCATAACTATTATGTTATTCAAACGCAAAATGTTAATGTCATTTAACTGCTATGTTATTGAGTAACAATAATGTTATTCTCACAGGCATATTATTTATAATTAAAGCATCAAATAAAATGTTAGGAATTGCCAAAGACTGGCTTTTCTCACAAGAAATATTTGAACATTTACTTTGATGTTATTTCTTTAAAACACTCATGTATTATTTACTAAATTATTATTTTCTTCTATATGCATATCCATTTTTGTTACTTGATGGTGGCTCAATTCTGGTCCTATGACCTTGGAGACCACCTTAACCTCCTTCTCTTTGATAACTTGTTATTCAGCTGTAAAATCAAAGTGTAGGAGTAAATATGATTGTTATTAATTATGAAAAAATATCGGAATTCGAGGCTACCCCATGCCGTAGTGGGTAATATATCTCCTTTTCTTCATAACTCTTGAAAACCCCAAGCGATAGAGATGGTTCCCGATCGAAAAAAAAGAAACGAACTATCGGAAGACTTAAGTTCTTCTCCCATCGACCTCAGCGGGCGAACACAAGGATGGCGCCAGTCTAGAGCAGTTACTTTTATGTCAGCAGCAAAAACTTTCCTCTCACTCAGAAGCATTCTTTCATTCTTCGACTTTTTTTCTAGCTTTGTCCCTCCTCTTTCAACGAAGTGGGACCTTGGTAAACTTCAGGGCCACCGAAGTATATGTGTTTTGTCTCCACACGTCGAGTCTCCAACCTTCTTATAGAGGCCCTGAAGAAAATGCGCGGGGGGAACATTCCCATTTTATTTCGAGAAAACTCTCTTTCCCTCAGAGACGGCAGTAAATCGAACGCAATGGCTTCCTCGAGTGTCCTGGAGTTCGTTTTCTTTCACCTCATCCAAGTCCCTCTCCTACTCTACTCATAGGAACCATGGGCAATGGGCCACCGGTGGTCCATTCATTGTTGTGGGAAAGCAGGTCATTGCCGACGACGGCCCAGTCCCTAGGCCATCGTCCCCCCGCTGCAAACAAAACTAAGTCGGGAGCCAGCCTTTAAATCAAGAGGTTATTTTCGAGAGAAAGAACTTCGGAAAGGGGTGTGGGTAATATTCGTCACGGCCGACTTAAAACTAAGTATACATAAATTCTTTCCCGGGGACGAGCGACCGGAGTCTTTCCTGGTTGTGAGATCTTGGGAACACACCAATGTATACTAGATATAATTAAAACTGATACCATCCAGCTGAATATGAGTCAAGCTCTTTGAAGTAAAAAAAATCAGAAACAATGGGAGCCGAGATGAATTTTGAGGTATACCAGATAACCTTTATTTCCACGAAAAATTGTTTATTTCCTTTTAAACTTGCTAATGCTACAATTTGTTTTTCTACCAATCTATAGAGTATTGTTAGGTGCTTCAAAACGCAATTTAAATAATTAATTCTGTCATTTGTTGAAAAGCGTATATTGAAGCAGATTCCAGGAAGGAGCTTCAGTTTTCTGCTGCCGGTTGAAACATCTTCAACGACCCTAACCAAGGTGTTTTAAGGAGTTTCAGAGCATATGCATTGTATTCCTGGTCATGTAATAATTTAGTCTTCCGAAGGAAAATCTTTACCAGGTACAAAATGCTACCTGAGGAGCACAAATGTATAGTATGTGAGTTTGAAATACGCTATTGATGTACAACATAAAGGTAAAAAGATTATGTAAAAACCGATAAAATGACCAAAAATACGTTAAGATGAGAGGAAAGAAACTCGATATGTATTTCTAACGGCAATCTTAAGATTTTGTTGCTTGCAGCAACGACGCATAGTGTATGCTACTGAAAGTTAGGTCATTTATTTTGAAGATTTCAGCCATCTTAACAGGTGGCCTGTCAAGTTAAGAGTCAGTAGTCCATTGTCTTAAATTCCATACTACTGAGATAGACCTACCTATATTTATTCTCTGAGAATCAGGTAAAGCTTTAAGAATTGCAAAAAAAAACTTAAAGTAATTTAAAGTAAAGTTGATTTAATCTTGTCCGCTAAAAACTTTAATTAAAGTTTAGTCCCTATGAATAACTACTGCTATCAAGATGAAAATCTATCATGACGTCACAAAAAAACCTTATAAAACCGTGGTTCCTGGGTTTCATGTACCTTGAGGGGCCTTTTTTCAATAATTTGAGTAAGGCCTTTTTTCAAGTAATTTTTTAATCAAGCGTCCTTGATGTCCCCTAAAAATCAAACGTTTGGTTGAAACTTTTGATGAGAAAACGATTTTGATGCCACAATTCCGTGTAAATCGATCGAGGGATTGGGCTATATTCCTGAGCGGTGTGGGAGCAAGAAACTACAAATAAATCAACGGATAACAACCATTCCGATATCAAACCATCGAGTATTTCAATCAGAGCGATGTTCACATTTATTTGAAGCACGATTGAGAAGGGCACAATTGCTTCAGATATAAATATGCAATGACTCGAAGTTGTGTGCAAGTGCTAAAACCAGACATTTACATGTATCGTCCCAGAGTGCAAAGGAGCAGACAGTTTCGCAATAACACGGTGGGGTAATTTTTTAATCGCAAGTTTTCCCTCTCACCCGAACAGAGCTGCCGAATGAAATATGAGAACGAAACAGCCTATTCAAAACGGAGTGTGATCTCGAGATAGTCCGACCGGTGGATCGCGAGTTTTTATCTTGCTTAGTGACACTTATCACATCAATTCCGCCATAACATGGCGTGACGGCTTCGGTTGCCTAAATGGTTTGGCCTTTACACCAACGCTAGCTTCCCTTTTTTCATGATGAGTCTACGATTTCCTTGAACGGCGCTGCTGATTTTTGCCCCAGCATTACCATGCCGAGATATGATCAGACCAGATTTCTTCATTCATTGAGAAAAAATAGAGGCGCGCTCAGAAGTATTTGCTGCAGTGAAAACCTACCACTCAGGCGAGAAGCGAATTAACCCAAAATACTTATATTCAACATATACATTTAAATTTTACATTAATTGAGTTCTTCTACCCATTTCTTAAGCAAGTAAGAAAAATTAACGCACTTACGCATGATAGTGTAATCAGTAGTCATCATAGAATGCTTTTGATATTCGAGACTAAAGATAAGAATTTTTTTAAGAATATAGCTCAATTGGCTTCAATATTACACCACAATTTGGTATAACTTTCCTTAAATTGATAGGATTCGGAAATATATACATGCATAATCCAAATCCCATATAATCCAAACCATTAATCACTATCATTAATTACTGGGCGAGCTGAGACATCAGTGCAGCTTAATCGGCGTTAATAAAATACTGCATGGTTATGAGGATAAATTATAACTCTCCGTCTTCCACAGGGTTTTTAATCATTTTTATTAGTAAGCGAACAGCCGGTTTCGCCTAGTTAAAGCAACACCAGGTACACTGATCAAGTGACATTGCTATGCATAGACGTCTTCAAGTGTGCCTAATAATACTAATGCTTTAGATAAACTAATTGTACGCTCAGTACGTGAAGGCCCTCAGAGGACACAAAGTTATTTTATAAATTTTGTTAAAATCATTAATGCCTTCCACCAAGTAACTCTTGAAATAATTTTTATTAAGTTCTGCAAATTTACTTATCAATCGTTTCCTATAAGCTTTAAGCTAGTCTTTTATATGCCACGATGGTACATAATACTTACATAGTACTTAACACAAGAGGATAGGCAGTAATCCACAATAAAAATACATCAGGAGGTTCTTAATGTTTACTAGTTACACAGATATAATTATCTCTAAGATAGCCATTTATATAAAACTGTGACGTTAAACAGTACGAAGAGTAAAATTTTGATTGTTTTGCCAAAACGTGGCATTCAAAACATTTCCTCGTAAACGATATCAGCTAAGATTATCATGGCAACAACTTGCTGGATATACTGATATGAAAACAAAGGGGACGATGAATGTGCGTTTGTGACTATCCACCCGAAAATACCTTGGGCTCTGCTCGGCAATCACTAAATCATTGATGAAGATTTTGGAGTACTTATTAAAAGATACGGCAAAGAGCTTCTTTTGTTCCTCTTGAACTGGCGTTGATGAGAGATCAATCAATACCAAACAGTCACGTCCGTAATCGAAAACATTATCATCAGAATCCTGCTTGTAAAAAATAACACAGTGATATCCCAAGACGTGAGTAAAATTTGACAGCCACAGGAAATCCCCAGGTTTTATTTCGATAAAAAGGGCACAATCGAAATTCACTCTTCCTGGATGACACGAATGGGTTAGAAGTACTTCATTCAAATATATATATATATATATATAGCCAATTGGAAGAAGATTATCTTAAAATGCATTTAATGTGGGTGTGAAATTGAATAGGCTACAATAAACCTAGTTATAGCAATTAATCTATATATATAAAAGAAAGTCGAAAATCGTGTTAGTTAGAACACTTATAACTCGAGAACGGCTGCACCGATTTCAATGAGATTTGGTTCTTTGGATTCGTCTCAGGCGGGGTTAACATATAGGCTATTAAAAAAAGGATAATTTCACACAAAAAATTCATCTCTTTCCTATGGGCATGCTTTTAGGAGTTATAGTAACACAACAATTGATAAGTCGGTCAAAACTACAAATTAAATAATTTGTTTTGTTTTTACCACTTTAATAACTGAATTTAGTAACAATATAACATTTTAATTACTAAATATATTCAAAATATTAATTAAATTGAAATTACATTTTTAAAATTTAATTCAGGCTGTTCGTAAGCCCAGCCGTGGCCCAGCTCGAGTTGACACTTCACTACCGTGTTTGTAAACAAATCTCCAAGCAATTGTTGACAAACGGTAATGTCCGTATTCCTGTCGAGGAATCGAGTAGTTTTAACTCATTTCCTTGGAATGATTGCAAATTAGTTTCAGCGGAAGGTGAGCTCATCAACAAAGAGTTCCAGAATATGATTGATCACCAAAAGAATCAAAGATGGTTGATTTAGCGAGCAAGAACGAAGATGTGGATGACTAAAACGAGGTAAATTCAAATAGTTCGTACTCTGCATGGATTCGAATCTTTTAAATGTGTAACAAACGAAGACGAAAACACCAACTATCTATCTGAATATTTTAAGTCCTTGGACGTACCTGGCTTACCAAGGCACGATTTACAGAGAAATGTAGTTTCTGTGCTCATGATCTTTCGAAGCCTAAACCAACCATAACTATCCAACGGAACGTGTTTGATGATTAAAAAAATTGGTGATGAATGTGATTCACGCAACTTTACTCAAAGGAAAATTCAAAGATTAGGAAGTCCTCATTCCGTAGATTCCATGATCTCAACTCATATGCCCTTTGGAGCTTAAACGTATTCAATTTACAATTCGTGTTGCATTCGTGATAACGATTAAAAAATCGCATGGTCATTCTTTCAGTTTTTGTGTTGTTTGTGCTCATGTGCTAATGAAAACCCATGATTTTCTCATGGTCAATTTAGCGTGCTATGTTCACGAGTCGATAAACCATCCTCTGTATTTCTTCCTTCGCTTCAAGTGCGTAGCTAGGATAGGGGGTTTTGGGCGCAGCTAATATCACGGGTCTGTAGGGTATAGAAAACTCGCTAAGGTAAGCGGGAAGTGTGGGGGCACTTCCCCCAGACATTTTTTAAGATAAATGGTTCAAAATAGTGGGTTTTGTGGCTGTGTGAATAGTTAAATATGTTTTGTTTGTTAGTCATCCGTCCCCCAAATATTAATAACAAAATCTTTCATAAAAAATTCTCTAAGCTCTTGGGGGGGGGGGGGGGGTTTATCCCCCAAAACCTCCCCTCGCTGCGTCACTGCTTTGCTTCGCTATATTTATTTAGCTTCATCCGCTTCATCTTGCGCCTGATAACAAAACAAAAACTGTTGTTTCTCAGAAGGTGCTTGACGCAAGACATTAAACCCGAATGTGTAGGGCTCACCGTGGTGCGTTTACGCATGCAGTACGTTTACGCAGTGCATTTTTTCCAAACAGAGATACTAAAACTGGCGCGCCTTAAGTCATTTAATGCGAATGCTGCTTCATAGGGGCTTTTCTTGCACGATTTTGAGCTACAATCAAGCGTCGGTCTGGGGTCGTGTCAACCTGCCCCCTGAATGGGCCAAGTGTATGCAACAAACTTGGACCTAAAAACATTTTTTTACAGCTAATAACGCAAATAGCCAACAACTGAATGCGTTTAATTTTTATTTCATGAACTGCTTTATTAAACCACAATGCCCAAAATTTCTTAAGCTAAAACGTAAGAAAATTTGTTGAAAAAAATCCGCGTAAACGTGCTCCGATTCACCCTATGTAGATTCAATAAAGAAAATGTCTTTCTGACAAGCAATTTTGGTACTCATTTACGTAGTTTTATTGAATTTGTATCCTTATTTTATTATAATAAATTAAACATGATTAAAAACGATACAGCCGCTCTTGATTTATAAATGGTGTAAGTAAACTGTAAGTTCATTGATTGTTAGGCGGTACGAAGTTCGCCGGGTCAGCTAGTATGGAATAAAACATAATTGAAAGAAACTGCAAACTTTAAATTACGACGACATACAGGTAAAAAATTAACTATTTAAAAAAATCTTTATAAATACAACTACTGTAATATAAACGATTCAAATTTTTCCTGGTGAATACTTCTGACGAATATTTCTCGAGTTCTCAGTCAGGTTAATGCTTTTATATGAGACGACTTGTCTCCCATCCTCAAGGCTGTGATGCTATATGGAAGTCCAATTTCACACTAACAATAATTTCATTGTAATATAATTTTTATTAAAATTAAAAACTATCCTCATATTGATAAAATTAAAGTTATTGAACATTTCTACGAAAATTATTCCAACTATTAACAGGTCCGGCTTATACTTATCTTTTATCGATATATGTGAAGGAGGATGTCTGTTTGTATGTCCGCTCTGTGTTTCCATACGGCTACACGGATTGAAACAAAAGTTAGTACATAGGTGCATCTCATGCATTTAAATCTCGTAGTGCTACTTTTAACTGCGTCCGATGCGTCCTTCGCGTCGTTTTCCTAATACCATTTCTTGCGTCACGTCATACAACTTCTATGGTTGGACATCCTCTCGGGTAGGAATACCTCTTTACTCATTCAAAGGAAATACATAACTCAAAGGATAGTAAACTCGTTTATTAACCTTTTCGGTGCAGAACTGTTTGCTGAAGTATGAGTTCACACACGTACGGAACCACAAAGCGGTCGATGATGTGGAGCGGGGTATAAGCTGATACCTTGCACGGTATGCGGAATTCATTTTTTCCATTGTTTGCTGTGCAGTGTGTCTAAAAAGCCGGACCCTTGATACGGGCCCCTCCGTAAATATAAAAACACAATTAATGTCCATCAAAAAGGAAAAAAATATTGAAAAATAATGAATTTACAAAATGTATCTTAGACCAATGAAGTCTTTTCGATTATGAAAAGTGTTAAAATTAGCTTAAAACCCACTACTTAGTACCTTTTTTTATGTCCCCCGGTATTGTACCCCCCGAACGAAGTTCCTGGCTACTCCACTGTAAAGAGGCAATTATTTACCTTGATTAATCTGTTATTTATAAAGAAGTTTCAATTGACATGAAATCATATCGACAATATTCTAGGATGGGAAGTGTCTCACCCGAGTTTGAACCCTCTACACAATCCAGTTCTTATCCGTTTTCTTAACCGAAAGAGCTAAGGATTTTTTTTCATAAAATTTCTGCGCCAGTGGAAACCTTTTTCCAAGAAATGGGCAATTGGTCATGACGATACCAATAGACGCGGAATGTTACGAGTAGAACAAACGCTCAAATTTTTGTTGATACTGATTCAGACTCGTTATCATAACATTTTAATTGATTTAAATCTAGACTAGAGTTTTAACACACTCAATGCGGATTTAAGACATCGGTCACCATGCGTTTCTTAGCCCGTCATCTGTTCCCGCATCATCTGCTAGACCCTTCAATTGTGTCCAGTGTCCCTGTGTGTCTTTCGCAGTGATCGGAAACGCGTCGTATGCTAATAGCAGAATTTTTGCCTCCACAATGCAGATGTATTATAAAAAATCAGCTCCTCGTAACGGTGTGTTTTGATAATTATTTTCAGCGCAAATGTTAAAATACGCATTATCCTATGCTGAAACCTTAATTTGTACTTTTCTGCGAAATTTTTCTTTTAAAAATTACAAAATCAAGTCTTTTCTATTTGAAATATAGTTTTTGATTAAAAAAATAATATTCACTGAACAAATTTATCGAAGTGAGAAAAAATAGGAAGTGGTTTAGTGGCATGAAATTTCCTAGAAATCAGGTTCGCGTGTACCTTTGGGACAAAATTCCCTTATCTTCAACAGCGATGTTGGCGTTGGGTGCTAGGTGTTAGATGATTGCTTTTAAAGCTTCATTGTTTGAGGAAATCCATCACAATTATTCGCGCGTGTGTCAATTTCTCTGGTCGTGTGTTTGGAACAAATGGCAAAAGATGGCTGTCGCATAATCTCAAACTGCATGCAATATACAGTTATTCTCATTTTTTCTTGCTGGAAATAGTTATCTAGATTTAAACTTGAAATGAAGTTCTCGTTGTTTTAGCCTCTATTCTTCAGTATCAAAATGTAAGCTGTTATGTGCAAAAATAATTCGTAAGGTTAAAAAAAGACAATAACGGCAAATCAAATTCTAACTCGAAAATGAATTCCACCAGAAGGTTTGGAGCACTCTCGTACTTAACATAGATATTGATTGAGGAAACAAATGTTGGTCGATTTTCCTGTTCGTGACGATGCTTACATCGTTTATTGTCCTTGAAATTGGATTTTACTGATTGCCTGCCAACTGATTCGGCTCCAATTGTTTACAACAGATAGCGCCAAAAAGCATTGTCGGCGCATACGCCATAGCTGAATTAATTTCTTTTCATCTCACTCATTAATTATTTTACCACGATTCCACTTGCGTTTACTGAAAATAACCATAAGCAGTTATTACTCTATTTCATGATCTCCTCATTGGTTTTTAGCATAAAGACGGGTTCTAATTGACGCTGAGGCTAACTGGCTCACATATTGACAGCAATATTAAGAAATGAAACAAAGCCTTCTTTAAATATTATATTTTATTTAAATAATGATTATTTTTCAATCAATCACGGGTCAAATTTCTTTTAATAGAGGTTTTCAAATCAGCACAAACAGCCATTCAACTCAATTTCAGTGACTCACCAAATCAAATATAAAAAAAAATGGATGGTATCTAAACCAACCTTCGGTTTGTATCACTGATGTCAGTAAGTGAAGTTCTCGTTGTTTTGGCCTCTATTCTTCAGAATCAAAATTTAAGCTGCTATGTGCCAAAATAATTCGTAAGGTTAACAAACGACAATAGTTATTGCAGACGTTTTTTGTTTTGTAAGTAGGGACATTTTGGCTTCGGTAGGTATTTTTTCAGACCGTATTACTAATGAGTATCGTCCTGAAGATTGTCAGCTCATCATCCCCGTTTATTTCCATGCTGAGCTCAGGTCTTTTATGCCTGGGTTACGGAAATAAATGAATGCAGCATAACGGCCTCCTCCTTAGTAACCGCCAGAGGTAGAACATGTAGGTTATGTGAAGAGTGATTGTGCAACGAATAACAGTAATCAAACGTTTCCCAAGGTTTTCAGCGGCCCGGAAGAATTGTTTTTGCCCCATAATTGAGAAAAAATTCGCCGAGAAACAACGCACGCTATTCCGGAAAAGTCAAGATATTTCCAGCTTTCGCGAGCGAATGCTGTTTGTACTGAAACGATGGTTTCGCATCGTATATAGGATAGGTGTTCAAACAGTGACGCTACGCGTGAGATAAGAGCCAAACACTCAGTTTGTCGGGAAATAATTCAATGGAACTCGTTCTTGAACGTCCTCTGTTTCTGGAAAACTCGTGAAATAAAAAATACTCGTAAACATTAATTAAGTGTAATAGTTATCCAGAAACAGAAAAAAATGCCCGTTGTTTAATAACTAAACATAAATTCAGGGAAACATTAACTTTATGTCATAAGAGCCTTCAAATTAACCTCATGATATAAAAATAGAAAATACTAATGGCACACGCAGATGAAATATTTATATACAAGCTGATACTTGAAACTCCAAGAGAATCATTGGTATGAGACAAGTTAGTCCGAAATAAAAAGCTGAAATGGCTGAATTATGACTTATTAAGTTGGTATGTGCGTCAATAACGTAGACGGGGAATAAAGTATCAACAAGATCATCGTGTTGTAATTAATTTCCTTCCCTAAACCCGTATGATATATTCAAATAGACAATGCGATCATCTGAATACATATTATTTTCCTTTGAAGTCTTCTTACGTCGCCATTTAACGACAGTAGACGGTTAAAAATCGGCAAGCATATGAAGGAATTTTAATTTTATCAACATATAAGTTCATTTAATCTTTTGAAGCGTATATTTATGAGAAAAAGTTTTTAAATAATTTTATCATAATATTTTATGAACTAAGGAGTCGTAGGGAAGCCTTGGTTTATCATAAAAATAATGACTAAACGTTCTCATAAAAAAATCATTTTAAAACATGATAATTGTTTTGTAAACTTGAGGAAGAATAACCAACGATACAGAAACCCATGCATCGCAATTTGAAAGAAATGGCCAAAGGCTTCATTTTATGATCTAACATGCATGCATAAAATTAAATTAAGTTTAGCTCATTGATTACCAAGGTAACTGCAAAATATAGAGTGAAAGTAAAGCACTTCTCATGGCATCCGTCGGCAACAGTTGACTGTTATATAACCGTAAGTATTGAGCTTTAAAATTTCGCAACGCCTCATAAACGACCCAAAAATTACCTCGCCATCCATGAAAAATTTATGAAGGGTGTGGTGGCTGCCAGCTTTCTCTCTTCAACAATGGTTGATTATACTCATCAAGTAGTTTAGAAAGTTCTCGGACAGAAGGAAAGGTAAGGTCATAGTTCATGCACAACAAAGACCTTCTTAAAGACCTCCATATCACCCCGATCCTGCAAGAGCTGCAAGCAAATCTTCATATTTAAAAAATCACTTCCCCGCACCGAAAATATTAAAATAATAAATCTCTGGAATTACACGCCAAATCAAACAGCAAGGCACAGAACCCCAAACTCCGTTTTCCTTCCCAACCAGATCCCTCCCGAAAAAAGATCTGATCCGGCACCACCGGGTAATCCGGGTACGAGTCGTACTCCATTCTCAGGGCTGAATGATCCTCGTCCTGAATTCAGACCTCAGGACTGAATGATCCTAAATATACTAAGTCCCGAAACGTCGGCAGCCATGAAGGAGATTACCCGGTGGAGTACCCGAGCAGCCGTCACTACCAGATCCCTCTCATTTAAAATTTTACCTGCCATACTGTGAATATTGACTATATTTTTACCTAAAATTATCATCTAGAAATGGAATTGAGGCAGCCAAGTAGGCTGGGACTAGTGTAAAAACAAAAACAGATATTCCGGCGAGGCGAATAGATACCTGAGATCGATCACGACAACCGCCTTGGAGTTGCCTTGCCTAGGATGGGGAACCTGCAATGGAAATATTTCGTCAAATATGACAAAATGTCATGAAATCTGCAGCTTCGATTTCAAATATTTAGAACCAGTTCAGAATTGAAGAGTTATACCATAAATCTCGCCAATTCGTATATGGAAACATTTCTTTACAAATCTATTGAACGTACTACAAATTTCAATGACTAAGGGATATATACACAACGAGGTTGGAATATACTGGAGAAGCTACTTCCCAGTTTTTAGAGTGGTCAAAGTTCCGCCATCTTAGTTTGACAAATTTAGGACCTAAGTCTCCAACTGACATTTTGAGGTAGCTGAGTTTTGTTTTAAAAATGCACTAAATTAAGTGAAAAATGCTACCATAATTTAGCCGGTGGTTGTCGCCGGATTTTTCCCATCATTCGCGATGCTTCTTTTAATATATAAACTCTGTGTCATATTAGCCACTTTACTGGTGGGGATATCCTTGAAAATATACTTTTACTCTGTAATTGTCACATTTCCCTTCACTATAATAAATTAAATACCAATATAAGTGCAGGGAAATGACTTCTTTACTCTCGTAAAATTTTATATTCAGCTGAGCTGATTTGTAGAACGTAACCATGGTGATTGATAATAATATTTCCCTGGGAAAAGATGTTTGAGACATATATGATTTTACACTTTCCCGGCGAATAACTTTAGAAAAATCTTCTCGGGATTGCGCGCGAGTTAGATTATTTAAGAGCGCCGACGTTTCAACGGTCTTTTCGAATTTTCTATCATTAGCCGTGAGAATGGGTAGCGAGTCGGTACCCGAAACGTCGGCGCTCTTAAATAATCTAACCCGCGCGCAATCCCGAGAAGATTTTTCTAATGTTTGAGACATAATTTCACGAAGCCTACTTATTACCTACGCATAATATATAGAGCTCCAAGGGATTCAAATAGGGTCTGAGCCTCATTCCAGCGCTAAATGCTGTCTTGGATGTGTGGTAATTTTTAACCTGACACTTGAACGACGTTAAAAATTCACTGTGATTGAACTTAATTTATGAATAATCAAGCTCATCAATGTATACTTAACGATTTAGCACTGTTAAAATTTGTGAATGTTGGAAATCAACGTCAATTTTACGATAGGAAGCGAGTTTATTCGGCACGTGGTCGTTCTAGGCTGATACTTTCGGCCTAAAGCAGTCGGTGTTCATTTTGAGGGCGAATTCGAGTACTCGATTGATTTATAGGTTTTTGTGGATACTTTTTTTACCTTCAGAAGAATTTTTAATATTTCCGATTTTATAAGGTTCGTGATATATTTTTGAAAGAAGAAGAAATAAATGGAAGTCGCGATTTTTCTTTAACATCCACCTCTTGTCTCCGTTCTTTTCAGTTTTTCTTCAGGTCACTGCTCTTTAATTTATTTCAATCCCTAACATGTCAAGAGGAAAAACTTCAAAGAAATTCAGCCGGAAACTTTCTATAACTAACGACATCAGGTCACGCATCGTGTGACGATTTAACGATTGAAGTAAGAAAAAAAAACTGTTTACAGTGTCGGTTCCATGTTTTATTTCAATATATTAACCAGTTATAACCAAAACTTTCACCACATAGTATGCATTGTCTCTTATGGGACTGTCAATGCTTTGGCTAATCCTACCCAAGCATCTCCATTCCAGCCACACTTCGCTCCACGCTTGGAACCAGTGGTATCTCCTCCAGTATATTACAAACTCCTTATTTATACATGAATTACCATGAGAAAAAATCCCCCTGGACCGGGAATCAAACAACGGACCTTTGCCTTTCCGGGCCACTGGGCAAACCACTACGCTATCCATGGATGGCAACGTGAGGAAGACTTCAATGAAGACACAAACCGTTGAGAGCCTCTAACCTGCGCTAAAGTTGCACAATCAGCTCATTGATTCAATGATTACTTTATGAGTTTTATTTTGATATTATCGATCAAAAATATATATGTTCATGCGATCAGTTATCATTTTAAAAAAATATTCAACATTTTCATTTCATAATTTTGGCAATTAGATGAATTCCGGTGGCATAATAAATCTTGCATGCATACATATAAATCTATGTTGAAAGCGTTATTTATTATAGGCCTGCTAAATTGACCGGAAATCAAATTAGGAATTAATCTATGGAATGACCCTCGTTTCCGGTAATAAAATGGTAATGGAATGTATACATATAAAGGATTTCCGTAAAATCGGTGGAAATTTATTCTTAGCCATTTTTAACACATTTTTTTTCTACCTTTCCCAGTCGTGGGCTCATATTTCCATTGCCAATATTTTTGAGTGACATTATATATTTCAAACATCTTCATCTTAGAATGGCCAAAAAGAATATACAGAATAGTTACCATTGAATAAGAGCAAGTAAAAAATATGAAAACATAATTCATCTGCCATCCGTAGAGTTCACATTTTCAGATTTATCTGATAGTGCTCCGTAAGAGTTAAAGGAAGTTCATTGCGGCAAAATCCAACCGAAAGGGGGATAATAATATTTGATACAAAATATTATGTTAATTTGGCTTAAATCACACGTTTTTTAAGTTGTCAGTCGTAAAAAGGTCAACTTAATTCAGAAAAGAAATATTCCCTCATATTTTGTATCTTTTAAGCTGCCAATACTAGATAATAGGTGCAAAATTGAAAACCAATAGCATAAAGTTATTCCCTATAAGCGCAACATACGCTTATAAATGCGATTTCACATATTTACGTAATTAGATATTTTACCGCGTTGATCATATGTATTTCATACACTCAGTAAGATGACATGCCATACAATATACAGCATATTAATAATTGGATAATGAATAGGATGCGAAATACGTTTCACGGTTCGGTGTCAGTTAAATCGTCGCACGATGCGTGACCACATGTCGTTAGTTATAGAAAGTTTTCCGGCTGAATTTCTTTGGAGTTTTTCCTCTTGGCATGTTAGGGATTGAAATAAATTAAAGAGCAGTGACCTGAAGGAAAACTGAAAAGAACGGAGACAAGAGGTGGAAGTTCGCGACTTCCATTTATTTCTTCTTCTTTCCAAAATATATCACGAACCTTATAAAATCGGAAATGTTAAAATTCTTCTGAAGGTAAAAAAAAAGTATCCACAAAAACCTATAAATCAATCGAAAACTCCAATTCGCCCCCAAAATGTACACCACAGCTTTGGGCCGAAGTATCAGCCTAGAACGAACGCGTGCCGAATACACTCGCTTCCTATCGAAAAATTGGCGTTGATTTCCAACATTCACAAATTATAGCAGTGCTTATTGTTAAGAATACATTGATGAGCTTTAATATTTATAAATTAAATTCAATCATAGTGAATTTTTAACGTCGATCAAGTATCAGGTTAAAAATTACCACACATCCAAGACAGCATTTAGCGCTGGAATGAGGCTCAAATCCTATTTGAATCCTATATATTATGAGTTGGCATTCTTCATGGGCCTTAACTGCCATAAGAATTAAGGATTCTGGTTAAGGATTCATTTTACGCTTAAGGTTGTGTGTGCAGTGATCTGGCAAGTCAAAGGATCTTTTTTGATTACTGGTTCAAGGTGATTTCTTCTCCTAGCTTTTAATTTAAATAATTTAATTTACAGGTAGCTATTGGCATAGACAAAGAGTAAACATAAGAAAAATTTAAAAGGCTACTAAGCGATTAAAAGTAAGTCACATACGGGTGTATGCCGCGTGTCGTGATGGAGATAGCCCCGACGTTTCGCGACCGACTGCTGGTCACTTTTTCAAGGGAATAATGTTAGGATTGGGTTTTTGCTGCCTTTTTATATTTCAGGTGGGAGGGGTGGGCGGAGGGTGTGGGGAGTTAGGACTGGAGGGGGAAGATAACGAAATGTTGCGGATGACTGGGTTCCAAGTATTGCTGATTCTTAATCCGGTATCTCTATTGTAGTTGTTCTTGTTTTTCTTTATTTCTATGGCCTCGCGGATGAGTCTGGTTTTAAAATGTTTAATCCTCGCGATGACTCTTGATTTTTCGAAGTCGATCGCATGTCCGGTGGCTTCGTGCTCCGCTACGGCGGACTTTGAAGGGTAACCCAGTCGAATGGCCCGCTTGTGTTCTTCTATCCGAGTTTTGACTGTTCATCCGGTTTCCCCGATATATTTCTTCTCACACGATCGGCAGGGGATTTCGTATACTCCTTCAATTTGAAGTGGCGTCCTATCCTTGGCATTTCCGAGGAGGTGTCGTACTTGGGCGTGTGGTTTAAAAATGGCTTTAATGCCAAATTTCCGGAGGATGTTACCGATCTTATCCGTCGTTCCTTTCACGTAGGGGAGGAAGGCTTTCTTTTGGCTAATGATGTCTTCTGCGTCTTGGGAATTGTTCCTGTTGTCCTTGTTGATAATCTTTCTAAAATTTGGGGATATAGCTCCGTTGTCGTAACCATTAAGACATAGTATGGATTTCAGCTTAATAATTTCTGAAGATAGATTCTTCGGGTCACTCAGCCGGATCGAGCGTTCAATTAGAGAGGTCAGCGTTTAATTGAGCAGGGTGGTGATGAGAACTGGCATGGAGATACCGATTTGTTGATGTCGGTTTTCTATACACGGCGTGGCCTAGGCTTCCGTTGTCATTCTTCTTCACCAAGACGTCGAGAAATGGCAGTTTTCCGGATTCTTCTATCTCCATTGTGAATTTAATATTTCTGTTAAGAGTATTTAAATATTCAAAAAATTGTTCTAACTTCTGTCGGCCATGCGTCCAAATGATGAAAGTGTCGTCTATATACCGTAACCAAATTTTGGGTTTATGCGTTGCATTTTAACATTTTAAAGCTATTTCTTTAAGATTTTCTCTTGTGATGACTCATTTAACGTTCATAAATATATTTTGAGGAGTCTTTTCAGTTGTAAAATATGTATCATGACCTCTGCTTGAATATATAACTTCAATAGTATTTGTTGATTAGCTCCAATATTAAACAGTTGTAATTGAACTCATATTTTCACTACGACAGCTCAGTTTCTTATGGTTTTTTCAATATCCAGACTGCAAAGTTAAGTAGGTGATGTGATCGTGTGCGCGACGCCAATTCTGATGTTGTAGAAATTATAAGCCACGATGATTGTTCTATGATATATCATTCTACATCAAGAGCTTCCACTAAGCGGAAATTCCCTTCAATATTGAAACAGATGAGATGATAGAGGTTTCAACGAGAGACAGGTGTGCAATGAAATTATTCATTTTCGATCACTACCGCCTCAGTTGCTGTGGCGAAGACAATAATTTTTCTGGCACTACTCCCAGCGAAACTGTCGTCTTCGCCACAGCAACCGATGTGGTAGTAACCGAAAATGAATATTTTCATTGAAACAGATAAAACTGACCTCATCCTTCCACTTTGACCACTGAGCTGGCCATCATTTATTTAATTTTCTGACGGAAAACTGTAGCAGGTGTTCTAATCACGTGCCATAAAAAAATTGCGATAAAAAAGAGTTCATAAGCCGTGGTTATTTTACAAGTATGTATTATTAGCTGCGGTTAATGCTCACGAAGATACTGAACGTTGAAGTTTACCCGCGTTCTCAAATTGTCTGACATGACATAGGCGCCTGCCCCGGAGGCAAGCCTTTAAATTGATAACGGCTCATCGTTTCCCCAGAGGCGAGTTCCAGAAATCTCCCGAAAATATATTCGTATCGAAAACCAATTTTCAGACACGAAAAGGGTGTAGAGGTCCGCCTATCCTCCTTCCAATTCGTCCGAGAGGGTGGAAAGACAGGATTCCAAAGGTGAGCGGCGCTGGAAACACACGAAAAAAACACATAAAAATGATTTTTTTTCCGTGAAACAAATTTAAAATATCCCCCTCGAGAAACTTCGCGTGTGATACGGAAATAGCGAAGGGAAGATTATGCGAAGAGTGGTGGGGGAGGAGTTTGGGATTCGTTCAAAGTCCTTCCACGTGCGGAAATTTCTCCTTTTTATGCATCTAAACGCGCTTTTTATTTCTCACGATCGGTGATTTAAAAAAAAAAACGCGAAGTAGAACTGCCGCCGTGAGAAAAATATTCGCGCCGATGGATCGATCCCCCATCTTTCTGGAAAGAAAAAAAGACAATAATAGGTCGGAAGATAACGTTTTTATTGCGCGAGAGAAAGTTCTATGAAAGCTCTCAAATCCGCGCTCCAGTTTCAGGGTTTTCGGAGAGAGGAGAGGATTATGTCGTCCATCAACCGATGAGATTAAATTTAAAGGCTCACTCTCTCACAGCACAGTGAAGTTGTCCCAAGGGAATCTGGTGAAATACCTCCATTAGGCGAGGATTAGAACAAGTCGACGCGATGATCACTCGAATGGATTTCGATCGATATTTTTATAGAATATTTCCTTTCATGAGAACATTTGGTGGATATATTTTCGGTTATTTATTATTATTCGGATATTTTTGGTTGCCAATATTTTCTTTCTTTCACCTTTATATTCACTTCCCTTTTCTTCATCAAATGCCAATGAGATTAATCTAACGGGTGTCGTTTTAACATAATGGGTTAATCTCATCGGGTGTCGTTTTAACATAAGGGGTTAATTTTAATTAATTTTAAACCAGTTTAAATACTTTTCATGATAAAAAACTTAATTTTTCATATAAATCTTTTGTAAGGTCATGGTTTTTCAACATTTTGTTTTCTTTTATGAAGTAAAGAAATTGTTCTTATTATTTTTTTGGGAGGGGGGTTCCGAACCCCGCGGACCCTCCCCATCGCTACGATACTGATTATAGCCCAATGTTGCTTCTATGTAACATTAAAATGTATAAAATTTTCAGCTCTATTCAGGAAAGAAGATTTAAACTACGAATTCTTTAGTGCTAATAAGTTCAGGGCTGGGGAGCCAATTCATTTCTTGATGCCACGCAGTAAGAAGAGGTCTTTTTTGTGTTTCGGAGTGTCCAAAATCTTCACCAGAATTTGAACCCTGGACTCAGCGATCAACCCACTAAGTCATCACGCTTTAGTCTAAATATTTAACCCTAATGAGAGGATATATTTAGTGCTTAAAGAGTAAATTTAACATTAGCTAAATATCTATTATTACTTCGTAAAATGGTGAATTCATTGGTGCTGAGGATATAATACGAGAAATGGACTGAAAATAAAAATTGCAAGAAAACTAGCATCGTGAAATTTTAAATAGCTTCGGTATAATGCTAAAATATACTTGTTTCAGATATGACTGGCTATTAAATCAAAATGCGAAATAAGGCTACACAGAGTGTGGGCAATCGAATGAGTGCATTCATACGAAAACACCTTGCCTAGCCGTGTGACTAATATTAGAGGAAAGAGGACACAGGGTGCTATAAAAGAAGCAGATGATCCATTGCTGATCCATATACACACACAAATACTAATTTGAAGTTGAATTATCATTAATTGATTGCTCGGTTGTACAAAATGTTATGGATACTATGACTCTAAATGAAAGAAACGCAGCCTGGACGTTATTATTCAATTCAATCTGTTGTATGCTCTTAAAATTATCACAAAAAATATCAAATAAACGAGAGCTCAATTTATATAGTAGAAAATTATATTAATTAAAAAAACTCGGCATGCACGTTTCGAAGACTTTTATGCGTACCTACCTATTTAGATAATTTCTCGGAAACTTTTGGAATAGACTACAAAAACGAAGCATGTCAAACGAGATTAATTTTTAATTAATTTTTAATCAACTACGATATATGTTATTCATACTCGTGTATTCATTACTCATAGGTAGCATTAATTTAGGAAAGCAAGGCTTTCCTCGAGAAGTCACCAATCTTACCAGCTATAATTTTACAGAAGAAAATCGTAGAAAAAAAGAGAAAACTCCGAGAGAATACATAACTTATAGGGAAGTATTAGTTTACACCAACATTTCCCAACGATTATGGGAAAATTAATTAAATGATATAGTAATTAATGGTAAGAAGTTTTAACCATCTTTCGGCTACTTAAAAACCGACTGCAAATGCTGAGGAAGTGTCCTTGATTAGACGTATTTCAGTTAATTTACACTGCCTAAAGAATATTTTATTGATATCAATTTCTGATTATACTTAATGCTTCGGCTTCTGCTTTGAGATGTAGAATTAAAAAAAGAAGCTGTTTCTTTTCTACCGAAATAAACAAGCTAAAGAGAAGTTAAATTGTTTACTGGTATGCAAATAGCAGTAGACTTAGGTCAAAAATCGAAATAGGATCAAGAACGTTCTTAAATTGTAATGTATTCGTAATAATCTTCAAACTAATGTTCAACGATATTCTCTACGCGTCATTCACCTTTGCAAAAATAATTCTACGAAAGATTCTTGACTATTTTACATTTTGCCTTTTTTATGAAGCTAACTTGTAATCCGGCAACACGGTGTTTAACTTAAAGCATTTCTTCGTGCACTGAAAGCGTGGATGAGGTACGATCCTTTATGAAGGTCGAATATTAAGCCTATTTTCCCCTGAAGTGTGACGAATTAAAAACAGCAAGGTATATCTGCTTCCTTGAGCGAAAAGACGTAAATCATGACCGCAATGTGATGACTCCTTACTGGGAACTGTTTGCAATGAAATAAAACGATCCATAAAAAGACAATTGGTGCCATAAGAATGGATGACTGACGCTCATTTCTCGCATTTCCTTCAAAGAACTGAAAACGGCTATAACCTCTCCCCCATCGAATTTTCAAGAAAAACTCCAATCATATTGTCGGAAGACGGCAGCAGAAAAGGAAATTGGCATTTCTTCACAGAAAGGAAACAGCTCAGCGATTCAAAATAATAGCGTATAGAATATTTTACGAGATACGTTAACCCAGATTTTGGCAAGAAGAAACAAAAACCAGAGGACAACATTAACTTTTGTCTTCAAATTGCTTGCCCAAATTTTGAGCCGACTTTTCCTTTATCTTGGCCAATTTTAACTAAATTACAGCAAATTTCGTGGGCGCGGGATGTATCCGTTAACCCCTAATTCCAGCCATCGGGAACTCAGTTTTCGCACGCGAGTTCCACGAAGTAAATTCTAAGAGAGCGTTAATAACCTAAATCAATATTACGCATTGCTCTTCCATTTAGCGTACGCCTGCATGCTGCTAAAACGCCTCATCAGCTAATGCGAGTGTAATAATATTCTGCAGGTAGCTAGAGAAAAGTCTGGCCCAAACATAGATTTCAAGGAACCATCAATGAAGAATGGAAACCCCCTGATATAATTTTTACAACATGATGGGATGAAACCACCACAAAACAAATTATTTTATGCGATGTGATAGCATAATACAACTGCAAAGATGCTGCTTGCAGTAGTTAAAAACGCACTAGGTGATCGCACAGACCTAAAAGTTGTGATCAACAAATAAGGTATGTGATATTGCTGTAATTACTATATTCTGATAAAATGGAGAAGAGTTAATGCTATTAAATAAGTAGCTTTTCATCAAAGTGTCACACATCTTCTTCAATGTAAGTCCTAAAATGAGTTAAAAACACTTTTAAACGGAATTCACTAGTTTAGCAGCACATTTCAACGAATTCTATCTGTGTTATCGTAAATTTTCATCTTGTAGTTAGGTTCAAATTGTTATACCAACGCTAGTCAACTGACTGTAACACTATTCTTGGGTACATATAGTGTTTTGACTTCAATTTCAACATACATTTGATAAAAACTCGGATAGTTCGGTATCAAACTAGCTCAGATCTTGAGAATGACGCCTTAGCGTCGAAACACGTCGCACCAATAAAAATGGAAATTCAATGGAAATTTAAAAAGGTTGTTTACCTTCATTCAGCACGAGTTTTAACCAACTAAAAATCGAATCTTTCAATTTAATAAACTTATGTTTTATTTTTATCACGATGCGTTCGGTAAAAGGAAAATTATATCAGTTGCCTGTCAAAATGTTAGTGAATTCATCCCTCTAATTGACCTCCTTAAGGATGGTTTCTCCCTTGTTCTGACATCCCCCTAAAGAATCTCCATCCACATTGTCGAGCACGCACGCTTGGCGCATTCTGCGCTGGCAACGGCGTTATCCGGGTCACGGCTTCTTCCAGCGACTCATACACGCGCTCAACTTTGAAAGCGACGGCAAATAATACCCAGCTCTCTCTCTCCCGCCATCCTCCGACACTCATAAAAAAAGTATGCGACGGAGAGGCACGTACATACATTTGTGTACCCTCTCACCCTGTCCACTTCGGTACGATACGAGTCGAAGCAAGAGCGTTTTCAAATGAAAGACCCCCACCTCCTCCCCTCGGCGCTGTAACGGCCGCTTTTTACGATCGCCCGCTCCCTGAGGCTGGAAAAAGCTCGCGGCTTTAGCAACAGGAGTTATGACCCAAGAGACTATTGCAGTAGGAGTTCATTCTTGCTGATGAGTGAGGTCCAACTTCATGCTTAAGGGCTGGACGAATTAGGGCGGAATAATGGGCCGCTTTGCAGACAAACCGTCGTCGGTAAGGAAATTTTGGTCAACCGCATTATAGTAGGTCAATGCTGTAAGGTGGTACTGGTTGAATAATCATGTGCAGCACGTAAAGTGTGATATTCTACGCTAGTATAGGAAGCAAATGCGCCTTTCGTATCAGTTTAAAGCGAAACTTCTCGTTCACCTTAAAATAATTACACATTACCATTGTATGATAGCAAATTGAGAGAAAGTAGGAAGCAAATTAAGCTTCTATATAGTTATTCAACACATACCTTGATCATATTCAGACGTCTATTATAGTTTAGAGATTTTTTCAGAGACTCCCCGATCCCTGCTAAGCGTTTTGTAAAGGGCACTTCAAGTACAACACTTCGTCCGTCGAGTGGGACGTTAAACCGTGGTCCTCTTGGCGCCTTTCGTTAGGAGTAATGCCGACGCCGGGTTTTTCTCCACCCTTCCCTCCCTGCCCTTTGATTATGGCGCATGTCCCTCGCTGTTGGTCTCCTCCTCCAGGTCTATCATGAATATAATTCAAAATATGCTATGATTCTCCCTTCAGGCTTCGTAGAATGCTACTTATATGTTGGCATTAATGAGTACTAACATATATTATTACAATATATATCGGATGGGTGCAATCACTCAGACAATTAACCGCAATTCATTAAAAATAAATCGTTACATAGAGGGAAAAATAAGTTACGACGAAAAAAACTTCCACATTCAGCAATTTTCTCGTAATTATAAAATGCAGAAAAACGCGAAAGTTGCTTCCCTTTTTTCATGCGTTGGTGACGCCATTAGGGTTCCGCGGTTCATTAACTCGTTCACGGAAGACCGCTTCCGAGGGAGTGAATCGCTCACTAGAGAGTGAATAACAAGGTACCACGGGAGGCTGACGCCAGGAAGGGTTCAGAAGCGGTGACCTGCTCCCCCTCTTAGACCTCTTCCTCGATCACACGGCATCCTTTTCTCCATCATGGATTTCCGAAGTTCTAGCTTTCATGTTCCAGGCATATTGCCTTCATAAGAAGGGTATTGTAGCTTATGCGCCATATTTAGCGTACATGACGCGTGAAGCATACTAGTGGAAGTAAATTTTAATCCTCTTGTGTATTTTGGTGATGTTTCACCTCCTGCCAAACACTTCTGTAGGCGGAGTAAAATCTGATGCTTTCCCGGCGAATATATTCGAAAATGGCTATTCGGGCAATTTAATACCATGATCAAAGAACATAAGAGGCACCTTAGGCTCTACCAACCGGAAAAATCCGCGGCTGTAGAACAGCCATTTAATCCGACCATAGGGTGAAGTGGAACCACGTGAAAATTCTATGCCGTGAGACTAAATTCTGGGAAAGACTGGTAACGGAATGCATCGAGATCCGGCTGACAAGTAACACCCTCAATTGTGACGCCGGGTATTCACTATGTGTGGAAACCGGCACTTAGGAAAATAAGGTAGGCTTCCTCCCGTCCAATCACGTTAGACCTTACAACCAACTGAAGACTATATAACCTGGCAAACTTCATCCACTCACCATTAGCCCTGAGAATGGAACCCGACTCGTGTTCCGAAACGTCGGCAGAATAGAGGGAGACCACCCGGCTGGAACCCCGAATAGCCTTTTTCGGACTTCAGTAGGCGGCTTGCAGGTTAATATGTACATGTAGATGTTAAAAGGTCTCCGCCACTTATTTTGGTTCTAAGGTTTGCGCAGCGATCAGATGCACAATTACATTCAATTTTTCGGGTGTACGTCTGCGTGCTTAATATTTAACTCGACGTTTTGTTCCTCCTGCTGGGAACGTCGTCAGAGGAATGAAGATGCAAATATTTTCTTTCCCCTAAAAGAGAAAAATAGAAATAACTCTCAAGCAGAGAAAAATATTTACATCTTCAGTCTCCTGACGACGTTCCCAGCAGGACGAACGAAACGTCGAGTAAAATATTAAGCACGCAGGCATTCGCCCGAAAAATGGAATGTAATAGCGTCTCTGGCACTTAGTTTACGATCCTTCCACATACTCAGCCTCCTCTACATCTGCTTTAGAAGTTTGCTTACCCACCATGTTCATGCCTACATCGCTCCTTTACCCTCACCAATTACCTCATCTTCAACTCCGTTCTTCTCCACATACATATCTCAAATTTCTTCGGCCTAATATTATTCTCCCATGCTTGCTCATGTTAATGTGCCGTATCAGGCTCCCACAGTTAGTAATCCTTATCCGTGCTCTCTTTCGAACATGTCCTCCCATGAGATCATATCAATTCATTAAGGCCCTTTGAGCTTAGGCAATTTTCTTCCTGATGGTGTCACCGCTGTGTCCATTTTCCTATTATAATTGGCGCTATTAGTCGAATTTTTAAACAAGCTCAGGTTTATTTCCATCCATTTTTACTCTGAGTATCAATTCCATCAGTTCCGTACCTGCTAGAGCCGATATATATACTAATAGGAATACTATATTATTCCTCACCTCTAGCAATAAAATGTGACGTTTATCACTCATTTTTTCATTACCCCATTGCATATATGAAGCTTACGAACGCTATCATCAATGTGAAAAAGATTGACTTCATCATCTTATGATATTTTAATCTGATAATGCCTTTAATACGATAACCTGATTATCAGAGCTCACATAATTAAATATATTCAACACCAACGCAAATGTTCACGCATATTTTCCTACCAGTATGATTAAAATTGGTGAACGCTCAATCTATTTCCGTCCCTGCTAATTAATGACCATGACTCTTATAGCTCTACATTTGGGTCTACATTTTTTCAAAACCTTTCATAATTTTTACTTAATAATTTATGTCGCCGCTGTTATCACAAGGAGTACAAAGTTGATGCAAATGAACGACAAATCTTATTACGCTGCGTATTGGACACGTTGAGTGAAATCTTCTCTCGCGGGGGAAGTTATTAAACCCGATGGCTGGGGATTGGGAGAGGGTTCGATTCAATCAGTTGTTCCATCGCCCGGTGATTGATCAATTTCCTGAACGCCCCCCTCCCCCCTTCCCTCCTCACTTCAACTTCCGACATCCAACGGGGAAAATTGCTATCCACGCCTCAGAATGAGGTCGACCGATACCGGAGTGCCCGGATGTAGTACAAAAATTCTATTTGCTGGATGCTCGACGATCCAATCACACCAATGAGGAAAGCTCACAATGAATTTGTTGGGAGAAGCGTCCGCATCAATTTTTTCCGAAGACTGGCTGCGAAAGTAATCGACCTAAAATCGGATTTTCTAGTGATTAGACAATTAAAACTTCATCGCAGTTACACAGATATTCAATACTTCAGTTTATAACGAAACACACTTTACTTTCTTTACTCATACCTATCTTAGGTACCATTATTTAATATTTAATTTTCGATTAAATAATAATAATAATGCATACTAGGAAAATCCATTGTCTAAATACCGAGCTCTGCAAGTCACAACTGAAATCGTATTAATTTGATGCACGTCGAACAATTATATTTGACCTTTTCTGAGGTATACTGTAAAGGATGAAGATAATAATTAGCATGAAATCTAATAAAGCAGCCAAATAACCAAATCCATTAATGCAATAGAGGAGTCGATTATAAATGATAGCGCTAGGCACGGTATTCCACATTATTATCTTATCTTTGACTTAAAAAGTCCTGGGTAATTCACGGCCATCCGTTCTTGCAAACTGGCTATTACTGAAGAATACATTATATGGATAAAGGATTAAATCTACCATACTCGTGACTGCATACAAAGTTACAAAATCAAATAATATATTCTTAACCTTACTCGTAATTTCATTGTCACACGCAAGACTTGCCAATGGTTTAGTCTACAGTGATCGCTATCTCACTTGTCCTCTGAACGCCTTGGTTTGATAGTTCGAGTGGAAAAGTACGGATAAACCAGATTTAAGAATATGAATCATACAAAAGTATACCGTCACACATAAAGCCTATCCTAAATCATTTAAAAGTGGAGTTTATAAGTTTCAAAAAGAATATAGCGGCAAAACTCATACGAAAAAATTTCTAACCTCAATTTTAGATGACAACTTGAGAGATTGGTCCATATTTATTACAATAGAAGATTCTCTAGTTGGCCACAAAATGTCACCTTCCGCGCATTTGAATGGGTTTTTAATTCACCTCCCTTGTCGTTTTCCGTTAGAGCAACCAGAGTTCCACGGGAAAATAAGCCATAAATAGGGCTAAATTTATTTAAAATTTATAATCTAGACGACATTATGTAACATGTTCCGAACTTTTCAATGTTATTCCCCGCAAAAACAAATACTTTAATCCAAGAATGGAGAACAAATTGATAGCTTTAGGCCATGCTGCGGACATTATTGAATATTGATTAAAGCTGAAAAATTATAGTAATAATATCTAATAATAATAATACTTATCCTCATTATTCATAAATTGCAAAATACATATATACAATAAATAAAGTAGTAAAGAATAACAAAGATACCTCTTAGGTATACCTGAATAGGGGTTACCATCATTTCTTAAAGCAGTGGCTGGTGCTGATTAATAAACATTAAAAAAAACATAATAGGATAAAAACAATGTTGATAATCAAATATATGCATGCTTTAAATAATATATCGAAATAGAGAAAATAAAATTCAATAATAATAAAAATAACAATGCTAACACAAAATAAACCATGAATTTAAAGAAGAATAGAGACTACTTATGGAAAAACTTGTAGAAATGATAACTTCTAGCTGTAAAAAATACGAAATAAAAACAAATTAAAATTATCAAGATTAGACAACACATTTTAAACAATTTTTCGATATTTTCACTCTCTTGGGAAAAAAGCCATTGTTTTAGTTTCGCCAGAAAGAAAGCCAAAGTTTTTTTAAACTCAATATTTCAACCGGGAGGGAACAGAACATTTTCGGTGCAAGAAAAGTGTATGTCTGTTTGAAGGCATCATTTTTGGGCTTAGATAATAATAATAATAGCATAATAAGGTCATAATAAGGGCTACAGTTAACTGAAATTTATGATCTAGATCAGATGCCTCCAAAATACGGCCCGCGCACTCGTTTCAAGTAGCGCATGATTCTCGCTCGTTTAACTCTGTGAGACGCCTCTAGGAGCATTGCAGCGCTGTACTACACGTCAAAGTCGCCTTCAACTGTTCGCAAATAAGAAATACGCCACCGGATACTTCAGTAGACGTTGGCATCGAATACTTCAGTCAACGGCAAATATGCTACCCGCCCCGCGGGGCGACTCGGAACTTGGAATGTGGCCCTCGTCGCCTAGTAAATTGGAGACCCCTGGTCTAGATGATACGAGGGGGTGAGAAGCCAAGGGGTACAAGTGATTTTTTTGTAAACAGGGTAAGTTGCAGAAATTACGTAAAGAAAATAAACGAGATCAGCTAGATATTTGATAGCGCATTTGATTTTCCACTCGATGTCAGCACAGAACAGACACTCACTCCCATCTCTTGGCCATCAAGTTTTTGTACATTTCTCCTATCAATTTCTGTACCTAACCCCGTTCAGAAAAAAATATCTTGTACCCTTATGATTATCTCCCCTATCACTATCTATGTACCCCTATCACCCCCTCATATATCAAGTTCAGAACTTTTAACAGCTATTCCTCCCGAAAACAAATACTTGAATGCAAATATTGGGAATAAATGCATCGCTCAGCGCCCATCGCTGCGCTGCGGACATTTTTGAAAATTGATCAAAAAGTAAAAAAAAGAGGCAGCATAACTTCAGCTTCTACCAGACGGACATCTTCTAATTAGTGCTTTCCTTGGATTGACCGCTTGCGACAAGTCGACCCTTTGGCGCGCTTCAAAAAGCGGACGTTAAACGTTTTGAAGCGCTATCTTTCACGTAGCTCTTTTGCTTTTTTTATTTTAACAGCCGTCGTCTTCAAATGAGAACAAAGGAGGAAGATGAAAGCCACACAAGCACTTCGTAAACGCAATGAACGAAACACTTCCAGCAGCAGAGCTAGGAGACCGACTTAAACAAGACTTGCTTACATGGCGAAATGCATGAGACACGAACAGACATCATCAAGTCTGACACTTTGCGAGGCTGTGTCCTGGAAAAGAGTGGCCGCTTTTCATTCAAGGCCCGGAATTATAGGAAGCAGGAAGAGGATATTGGCTGAATGGACAGAACATTACATCCCTCCGCTCTGGCACTATTTTCTCGGCGAAAATCTAAGACGATTTCACAACAACTCCATTCTATGCTCTCGGAAACCCTTTTTTCCGAGGCAAATTTATATAGCTAGTTTGAAGTTGAAAAAAGGAATGATTGTACAGGGCTTCAAAATGTGGCTAGCACCGTAAAAATTGAAAGAAATTTGCCAGCCTCGGTGGCGGCGGGTGAAGTCCTCGCCTGCCAAACCAAAGGTCGCGGGTTCGAGTTCCGCATGAGAAAGTTACCTTTATCCAGGGCATGGATATGGGTGCACGTTTGATAATTTTTTTATGGAAAATCCCTATGTAAATTTGTTTGTTATCCATTGAAAAGACCCCTATGTGCTGTTTATGGGGAAGTTAGAAATAAACAAAAAAAGTTTATGGCTTCGATTGGATTTAAATCCTAATCTTTTGCTTTAATCTCCAGAACAGCTAACTTGTAAAAGTTTTTTATCATAGTAGATACGGATAACATATTTTAATAGACAACATTGCTGATTGGGGTACATCTTCATGCCAATAAAACTCACAGGTGACTCATTTAAATGGCATCTGTAGAGGACAGACAATGAACAATCTAGCAATTTTTACTAAATAAAACTAAAAAACGATACAATCATTTAATGGCTTATTTATATTGATAAAGATTCCGACAAGGTGAATACAAAACTCTCTTAAAAGGACAGATTCCTCGAATTTACATCATAATTTTGCTCGAAACCCTAAAATGTCCCTCTCTTGGACGCTGATATATAGTTTTATTTACCACGATTACTATTTGTTTTTACTACTTGTATATTGGACGTTCAGATGAAAGGGTATAATCACAAATTTTTGAAAAAATATTTTGTTATTTTGTTGTCATCCTTTTATGCCATTAGAAGCAATAACTGAATGACATATGCATTTGTACATTTATGTATTACATATTTTTAGGAAAAATATATTACCATTAATGAAATTGATAACCACAATAAAGGGAGGCTTAAACATGGTATTTACAAGTTATGATTTGTTTTGAAATAAGCAGGTGTTAAGTATAAAAATTATGCTTAAGGGTAATGCAAAAATATCTGGAACCACAGCTGTTTATTTCCAGTGGACTAGTAAATTTGTTTGGTAGTAGTGCTTGTAAATTCATGGATATAAAAATTAAGCGCAAATGGAGAATAGCTGGATTTCTCTGACCCTAATTTGCTTCCAAAATATGACGATGGTACATGAAAGGCTCAGGTTGAATGTAGTACATTTTCCTGTTTTATGATCCTTTTTCCCATAAAACCAATATAAGTGTGCATTTAGTCGGTAGGTCAACGCGAGTGATAGGTGTGTATTGGGGCATATACCTTATTTAATACGTGGTACTTTTTTGGAATAATACCATAATTTATACATACTGAATTAATAAATTACGTTGAAATTATATATTGGATACATCACTAGACTCTAACCACAAACCACTCCTGGCATGAAAGTATTGAAAATGACACATAAATCTCCGAAACGTTGGTCAAAAATGAATTTATAATCAACAAAGAGGAGAAACCATGAAAAATGAAAAAATCTACATATATAAGAAAAGTAGAAAAATACAACTCATTCTGACATCACTTCTGTGGGATATTAGGTATTTTCGACAGAACTCCTGGAAATCCGTAACATCCAAGGTCGAGAGTCTACTCAGACTTAACAACCACGAAAGCCTTCGATTTGGACGAGGAAATCGGATATCCATTATTTTATATGCTCACAAAAACACTCCACATTTCCGTACGTGAAGTCGTCTCTGATAGGCACGGGACTAAAAGGAAGAGAGAAAACAACGGCGGTTGCCATGGCCACCGCCACACAGTGACACTGGTTGCCATGGTACAGCCACGCACGAAAAGGCCACGCTGTCGGTCATCCCATCGGAAAAATATACGACACTTGCTACGAGAGGCATGCATCAATCAGAAAAATCACAAATGGAAATCGTTCCTAGGGATTTTAAAGTCCTGACATGTACTATTACAATCAGTGATGCTCTATTGCTAATACCTGAAACCAAATATCCTATCACTAAGCTAAGCTACTGATTGGTCAAATTGAAATTCAAACGCCAATTGAAGTTAGAAAGAAAAAATATCTTCGAAACAGGTACTTCAATTGTCTCAGGCAATTACCAATAGGGGCAGAACATGTCAATGGCCTTTAATTTTGGCCTGGCCCTCGGCGGGTTAACATCCGTTATCCTCCCGGTTGAAACGTACCTAATACATTCGAAAATCCGGTCGTAGATAATATTTCCTTCTAACTCTTATTGGAATTTGGATTTGCTCTCTCCGGACTTATTTTCACGATCCTTGGCCACGCACAAATCCAAGAATGCCAGCGAGGACATGATTTTCAGGAAGATATCTAAATTTCTCAAAAACGTCCTTACCTGGATTTCATGATATTTAGAACTTTCAGAAGGTGGCTTTAGATCTTATTTTTATTTTAACTTCACCGCCCCGAAAACAGCGCGCGTAAGGACTTATTGCGGGGAAATCTAAAGTGACAACAAGATAAGAGGAACATAAGCACCCATACACTCGATAGGGCCAACTTACTTAGGCGGGACTCGAACCCGCGACTTCGATTTGGCAGGTGAGGACTTTATCCAGCGTAACTGATGATTGTCACCTTGTTACCATGGAAATCTCTATTCTTGGGAGGCCAGAATGGAAATTAGAGGTAATAAAAATTACTTAGAAATGAAATTATTACACTCACAATCAGTAAGTACCGAAAATTCTTATTTTATTCCTAAGATATAAACAACAGACTATCGCAATGAAAACGCTGCAACGAGAAAACTTGCTTGAAAGACAGCTGCCGAGTCCTACTAGGAATAAAAATGAAAACTAAGATGACCCCTCTAATTGGAGCATGCAAAACAGCTAAGAGATGCCAGCGATGATGCAGGATTTCCAATGTGCCCTCCCTGAATCATACGACACTAAAAATTATTTATTTGTTAGTAAGCTCGCTAGCAACCTCAGATTTATGCATGAACAAATAACGAATATTTAAGACTTTGGATACCCATTTTTCAACTTCGAAAATACTTAAGATTGGCTATATTTAGCCTCCATATTGTCCGTATCCTGACCTAGGCATATCAATTTCTTTCAATTTTAACTTGATTCTTTTTATTTAGTGTTGTATCAAAGTTTGGAACTAACAGTATCACCTTGAAATTTACAAAGTACACAGATTAGATCTTTGCCAACGTTTTCCCACATCTTAAGTATGAAAATGTATACATGAGACAATCCTCATGTGTAACTTTTAAGTTTTAGATACAGTCAAAAATTAACCAGGGTCAGATTTACATATTATGAAAACTTCATTATCACAAAATACATTATTATATTCAATTGTTGACATTTCCACAAAATATGATCTGATTCCTGATTTTCCTTTATAAAAAATAAATCTATTTCAGAGATTTTTGCGATATGACGTATAGTCTATCATACCCTTTTGAGATAAACTCAGAAAATATTTAATAATGAATAATCTTTGCCCACCAAATGTGAAAAGTTGAAAACAAGGGATGCGTCACCACAAAATACTGGTAGAATGGGGTATTGGGGTATGCTGCTTCTTCTTAAGATAAATTTGCTAAGCACTTCAATTAGAGACACTGCAATGGAAAATTTCCATGATTTAGCCGCCACATCGTCAATATCGTGCCCTACGCATAACCATTATTTCCAATTTTAACTTGATACTGTCTTAATTGGTATTTTAACACTGTTTAGAACTAAAGTATCACCTTTAAATTTTCAAAGTGTACAGATTAGACCTTTGACGACATTTGCTTACATCTCAAGTATAAAACTTTATACAGGAGACCATTCTCAGGCGTAACTTAATAATTTAAGATACAGTCAAACATTATCCAGGATCGAATTAATCTATCATGAAAATTTCATGATCGCAAAATGAGTTTTTAACAAGCAATAAGTCGCCACAAAAGACCGGTGGAATGAGGTTTGCTGCTTCCTAATGAGATAAATTTGTTCAATACTCCAATTAGAGAGAATGTAATGAAAAACGATTCTCAGTTCTACCTTTAAAATTTGAGGAAGAGTCAAATATTAACCAAGATGAGATTATTATATGTCATGACAATTTCAAGTTCGCAAAATGAGTTTTAAAACCAGTAATGAGTCACCACAGAAGACTGGTAGAATTGGGTGTGCTACATCCTCTTAAGATAATTTTTTTAAATACTTTAATTAGAGATAATGTGATGAGAAAAGATTCTCAGGTGTAATCTTAAAATATGAGATACAGTCAAATATTAACCAGGATCAGATTAATATATATCATGACAATTTCAAGCTCGAAAAATTAGTTTTAAAACGAGTAATGATTCACCACATAAGACTTGTAGAATCGGATGTGCTGCTCCTTCTTAAGATGAATTTGCTAAACGCTTCAATTAGAGACAATGCAATGGAAAAAAGCCGCTCCGAGAAGCTAAGGCGGTTACCTCACTGAAAATATGGTATTTTGCGCTCTGCTCCGCCGTCAGTGATGAATTGCCCCATCTCCCCAGTCGGCTGCGTGTGCTGATGACGAGGGTGCGCGGAGTGAGAGATGGAGAAATATTGCGGGCCGACGTGCCCCATTGCTCCGGTAGCTCGCCACGGAAATGGATGGATAGCTCAGAATAGTGGCGAAAAGGAGCGTACGTGACTATTCGCCAGTCTTTAAAAATTGGTTCGTACCGACGATTCTCCAGGGTCGGTCATTTCAAAAATACACTGACCCAGAAAGTTCTACTGACGAATTTTTCACATTTGGTGGGAAAAGGTGATTTTATATTAAATTTTATTCACTTTATTTCAGAAGGCTATGACTGTTTATGTGTCGTATCGCAAAAATCACTTTGATGAATTTGATTTTTATAGAGGGAAATCAGGGGTCAGACCATATTTTGTGGACATGTCACGCAGTTGGATATAATATGCATACACGTATCATGATAAAAGTGTTAAGTGGTTAAGGCGGCAACAATAAATAACATTTCTTAGTTTTAAAGTCACTGATTGGACATAAGGTTATATTTATTTTTAAAATAATCTTTAAACGAGAATGCATGGCAGCGAATAACAATTTTCCTTAAAAGCTCTTCGATTTTTTTTAAATGTGCTGAAATTTTTCCTAGTTACAAACATAATTTTTCTTCTGTTAAGTTTGCCTTGAAATTATGGCGAAAAATTTTGGTCTTTCATGATCACTATTATGTCAATAGAAAAAATATCAACAAAACAAATGTTGTAATGAAATAATAATGTTACACATTTTGTAGTTGATGAAAATACACACTCTGATGACTAAATGTTTAAGAGTAGAGGATAAGAGAGAAAATGTTATTGACGGAGAAGAAATATTTTTTTGTTATTTTCGGTGCTTATATTGCTTTCTGTTTATGTCTGGTGATAGATAATGGAGGAAAAACGGAGAATAATTGATTAATTTTATTGAACATTAATTTTAAATAGAAACCCTGTCGATTACTAGTCCAACTTGTATTTTTGAAAATCATTTTCTTGGCAACCACACTTTTACAAACCTGATAAAACGGATTATAATTCATCGACTACTCAGAAATATGGTCGGCATCTCTCAGCCGTCGATGTCATCAGCAGAGCCTTCAACTCTCTTGCCCCTCACGAAGACGCGTATCTCCGTCCTGTGATCTCCACTTCAGAGTAGTCCATAACGATCTTCTTTTGTCCGCTTTTTCCCGTTCTCCACGCCCCCTTGGGATCCCCTACTCTCTCATTACATATCTGTGTCCTCAATACACTCCCGCCCTCTAGTTTCCAATTTCTCCGGGGAAGAGGGAACCATTCGGGTCACCATGGAGACCCCGCAACGATCCGCATAGCAACACAAACAAGAAGTGGAAACAGGTTACGAAAATGCTTCCTTCATCTGAAACCTCGTTCTCATCTGCTCAACTTGAGGTAACTTAGCATGACTCGATATTGCGACGCCAGAAAAAAATCTCTTCATGTTTCAATCAAATTTGAAAACCCTAGTGTTAGGTGGGGGCTCAAAAGAGTATTTAGCGCACAATGAGTGTATTGATGCTTAATTGTACTAGTTTAGCTTCAGTAAGGGGATTCAAATTATTACGGCCGTCAGTACATGCAATTTTGTACTCCTCCCAAAAAGGAAAATAATCCTTCACGGCAAGGATTATTAAATGATGGAAAAATTAGTCGATGTGTTTTCAAGCAAATTCTTAGAATTTTTTGTGCTTCAAAACAGGATAATTTCCGTACGCGAACATGATAAGAGGGTTTCATGAATAACTGAACGATTTGTGTATTCTACCTAATATTTTTTATTTACATAAATATCATGTGCCTATATAAATTCCATTTATCACCATAAAGGGTCGATTATAATAGATCTTGGGAATCGTGATTTTATAATATTCTAACGCCACATATCACTTTACTCTAAATAGATACAGACAATGGGGAAAGCACAATTAAAAATAATATTTTCACAAGTAGTACACACAAAAAATATGTAATTTATAGTAAATAACAATATTAGCATGTTTTCTATAGAATTGGTTTTAAAAATATGCTGGCAATTATGTTAAACAAGCTGTGAAAAACGAAATATAACCGAGAACTCGGTCACGTCAAGGAAAATACGCTCCTCACACCAAAATCCTCTAGCAACAACCTTGCCTTGATTCATAATAAACCATGAATAAAGGTAAAATACGTAAATTCACTATTCCAGGATTTATAAAGGATCTGAGCCCTGTTGTTCTATATCCTACAAGGTTTTATTTTAACTTTACTATGCTTGACATTGACCATGACGATTTTATCCAAAGAAAAAAAGAGAATATTTTAGTTTTAAAAGTTTCACGGTTGTTCTTTGCTCTAATGCACAATTGATAATGGTCCTTCTGAGGGTGAAACTGCAGTTTTCCCCCATCCTTGAGAGGGATGTAGAGCTGGAGTCACAGAGTTTTCTATCTGACGTAAGGACCAAGGTCTGCGAGACTGTGGGTAGCAACGAATCTAAGTTTCATGATTGCAGCGAAGAACTCAGCTACACTCGGTCACCATGTGGAGGAGAACTCCCCCATGGCTGAATAAACCCTACCCCAAGCGCCTTTGCGAGGCCGTTCTTGGAAATATGAAAGCCCGTCCGCTGATCCATATCACCCCATCCCTCGAGTCATCACGAACAGCTCCACCCCCTCCCAGAGCGAAAGGAAACACGAAAGTGTGTTTGCCGAGCGAAACAGGCGAATCAGCCGGGTGATCCGAGCGCAAATATTTCTTCATTTGTCTTTCTCATTCCAATTTACCACCCCGTCTGTTTACATATGTCTCCACACCCTCCATCTCTGGGTAGTTGATTATATTTGGAATTTATTCTCGGAGGAAAAGAGCCCTGTATTCATCCACTCAGCTGTTAATCAAATCGCATGACTTAAAGTTGCGTCCTTTCAGCACCTCGGATTAATATGACGTTTATATAAATTACTGTTTGCTGTGTTTTTTCTTCTCCTTTTTATTTTGGAAAAACATTGATTGCGACGCCAGAAAATTTTGTAAAACAATTGAATCCTCGATGTTTCTATATTATAACAATTAAAATTAATGAATTATGAGATACGTTGACAAAAGGGTAAAAAATAATTATGTGACGAAACCATAAGGCCAAAAGTAAAAACTACTTTAAGTGAATATTAATGTAAAATGCAATAAATAATTAACGCTACAACTTTAGACAACGTTTATGAAACCTCCAATTGGGAAATTTTAAAAGTTGCCAGCACAAAACTACCACTATTTTAGCATCAGAAATGTTTCAACGATTAGAAAAATATTCTTTCAATTGAAACATATAAGCCTAAAGTTTATTCCACAAGCTGTGTAACGCCTGGCAATTGTGTTAAATCATGGTATACCTAGAGGTATTGAAAATGAGTGCAAATGGTTCACGTAAATTCCATGGAAACATAAATGGGATAGATCGCAAATTACTTTACTCATTGACATTTACTTTGCGAATTTTTAAGAATGACAATTGACAAAATTAAAAGCTGAAAATACCGGTATATTTTCGCTTCATATTCTAATTATCCGATGAGAAATTTAAAATAAATCCAACAACAATGCTGATCAATTTACATGATGGAATGAGCAAATTTTTTACCTATTAAATCCCAAATATTATTAGCTTGAAAATTCCAAATATTTTGACGAATTAGCAATAAAACAGACTCGAATAAGGTAAAAATAATTGTCTTCAATTTTTGTCTCGATCGGTCATAAATTCGCGGATCGGTCATGAATTCATCTCTTTCACCCCTACATGTTTAAGCTTTCTCATCGACGACCAAGCCTCGACTAAAAGTCTTTCACATACACTAAAGAAGTCCTTTTTTACGTGGCGAAGAAGAGGCTCGACTCAAATCTCACACCTTGCTGAGTGGAGGTCGATATGGAGCGGGGCTCCACTCAACCAGAAAGAGAAGGCGGATTACGGCCCGTTATAGTACTTCCCCGTAGAGAGGAACCTGCGCAATCATTTTGCGCGCCCATCTTTTCTTATCTCTTCGGGTAAAAGACATTGATTCACCCTCTTGGCTCTTCTGGTATCACAATATGCTGGAAATATTAAAAAAAAAATACTCCTTCCATTCTGTAATGGGAAACATGAAGAAATAACTAGCTAATTTAAAATTTATTTACGCAAATGGCAGCCTTATTCTCCTCTCAGCTTCAAATGGGCTTTAAAAGATTTAAAACAATAATAATAATTAGTCATGAGGATGAAAGAACACAAAAACTATAATAATTTATCACTATTCAATCAAAATTACACCGACCTAGATTTCAATGAGTAACCGTCCTTGAGAATGACGTTTACCAGTTTGAACTTTGGTCGGTATGAGTTTCATCAAAAAATTCAAAGATTTATAAAGTTTTTGAGCACTTCCGTCATCATGGATGAAAAAATCCTCCAAATAAAAAGACTATGTCCAATGTTTTCATGCAATTATTTGGGTTGAATTCCATTAACTTCAACTATCGTCAAATTGTCATCGAGAGCATCACATTTTTCCAGATTAATACATTTCCTCACTAACTGCAGGAGTCATCAAACTAATGGTGTCAGATTTTGTTACAGATAGCGATCGTTTTTTAGAAACTAGAAGCATTATTATAACGTCTTCATTGCGATGACATCGTCACCCTCTAAGTCTACAAAATGCACACCTAAGAGGGGTTGCGAAAATACAAACCTGTAATCCTAGTAGGGCAATAAGCACACAAATAAAAAACAGTCATTACGAAAAATTTACATTTTCGAAGAATCTTCATCATGATAATCCAAATCATGCCCTCTCCTTCCCTTCAATTTGCACATTTATGTATGCATTAAACCGGGGACCTGCTAATGTATGTATCTTACAATCGACTTTTGCATATCAGTGGTCAACAGGCTTCCCCTCTGATCTGCGTGGAAGATGGTACATTCATATATTATATCAAGAAGAAATACTATTTACAATTAAATTAATTTCTTGGAACTCGCTCCCTGAGTTTAAAAATACCTCCGCGGTTATCTATAAGCGTTGTTTTCGGTATACAAATTTCATTTTTTGCGTTATAAAACTACTTCCACGGATAATACGATGATGGCTAGGATATTTTATTGAATGGGTGAATACATGGAATAATAACGTCTTCAATTTGTGTGCTGTTAAGCGCCCTGGTTTCCTGGAAAAATTTTTTCAGCTTGAAATTTTCATTTTATTCCTAAATTGACAATATCATATTTTCTTCACTATCAGTGAAAATAATAATAATTGTAACGATTATGAATAGGATGAGTAATACTTGAGGGATTTTCAAGTTAATACCATTCCGATATGTATTAATCCGAAAGCTGGAAATTCATATAAATAATAACTACTCGTTGGCTTTGTTAAAATCTATACTGAGTTGCCTAATTATATTATTTTAAAGCTATCCGTCTGTCGAGTTTTTCTCGTAGAACAAGAAAATTACGTGTGATAAGTATTATTTGCTAGAGTTGTGTTGGGTGTATGGCGACAATAGGAAATACTGATTTAAGTCCAAGAGAGAAGCGCGCAGAGAGCGCGTAATTACAGCGTAACAAGGCAGACTCGCAATCGAGCGTACCGCTTTGGTCTTATGATATAATCGAGATACCATGCACATATCACACCACTCGTACAAACTTGAAGGCCGCGCCAAGGTTAATCTTGCTGTACAGCGAGTACCGAGCGAAAAAAAACAACATCAAGCCGAGTGATGGTGTAATGAAGGCGGTTGGATATTCCAGTTTTTTTTTAATTGCCACCCTCCTCGTGCAGATGCATGCTTCACATGGTTACCGGGTTTATCAACGAGGTTAAGAGAGAAAAAATTGTGAAAGATGTAAAAAGCTATATACGCCTGGAACAAGGTTCGACGAAGGACCAATGTATGGGGGAGAACTAAATATAAAATGCGCCTAGTTTCCAAAGGAACGTTAAGATAAGTTTTTAGGTATATTTCCTTATTTTGCTGAGGTTGTTTCGTAGTTCACACCAATATTTAATTGGTTAGGCGTTTATTTTAATGCTCCGTATAATCATGTGTACATTACATGAAGACAAATGTGATTTATAAATTCGAAATTAAAAGAAAAATACTAAAATTAGGTTCAGAAATTTCAATATAAATAATGAATTGGGAATCCATTCACGAAAAAATTGATCTCAAAAAAGAAATACTGAAACTATTAAGATAATACTTAATAGATAGATAGGAGATAATAGATAGGAGAAGATAAAATTAGAATTAAGGATATCAAAAGTCAAAAGGCTTTAATACCAGTCTTGACCACTCTTGTAAAAAATAGTGTTAATGAAGGTATTGTTCCACAAGGTATGAAATTAGCCTTAATTAGACCAATATGTAAGGATGGCACTTTTACTGACGTGAATAATTATAGACCTATATCAATCTTGTCATCTCTCAGCAAAGTCCTTGAAAAATATGTAGCTGCTCATTTAACTAACTATGTATCTAAATACAGACTTATAAATAAAAATCAATATGGTTTTCAGAAATGTAAGGGTACAAGAGAATCTCTTGAAACTTTTACTGACATTGTGAACTCTTGTCTAAACAAGAACAAGTATGTAATTGTTTCTTTCATAGACTACAAAAAAGCATTTGATACTGTAAACCATGAGATACTATTACAGGATCTCCAACAATTTGGAATAAGAGGAAATGTCTTAGATTGGTTTAAGAGTTATCTGTCAAATAGAAAAGTAGCAGTCAGGATTAATAGTGTTCAGAGTAATTTCATGATTACTCAGTATGGAGTACCTCAGGGATCAGTACTGGGACCTATATTGTTTAACATTTATGTGAATGGAATATTTAAAGCAAAGTACGGTAAAATTCTACTTTATGCAGATGATGTGGTTATAATTACAAACCATAAAGATTACACTCAAGCAGTAAATTACATGCAAGAAGATCTGCAAAACATAGCTGCATGGTCTCACGATCACGACCTAACAATAAATCCTAACAAAACAAAAGTTATGCAAATTACTAATGTAGGATTTAAGATTACTCCCATTATACTCTATATGCATGACCACAAATGTCTACATAAAAAGGGCCTTTCTAGCACTTATAACTGCACTCCTCTGGAACAGGTTACACATTACAAATACTTAGGTATAACCATTGATCAGCATTTGAAATTTGATAGACACATAGTTAAAATGAACAGTAAACTAAGGAAAATTAATTATCAGATGTATCAAATTAATACCCTAGTTCCAAAGAAAACAAAGGTTATGATATATCACGCACTGGTTGAATCAATACTACGCTACGGAATTACCATTTGGGGAAGTACTGCACAATACTATCAGGACACTCTGTTAAAAACTCAAAAAAAAATACTCAAATTAATTCACGCAGGGATTGAATCAACAACAAACCATAAAAATGCAGGTATTTCCCTCAAGGGTTCTCCTGATCATAATAAATCTTTGTATGAAGAACTCGGTATACTAAAGGTTACTGACCTGTACATTTATGTGTTAGTAATTAATAATTATTTCAACAATACATTAAAGATTCACAAAGACTACAAACACTCCATGGAAATGAGAAATCTTACTCATTACTATGTACCGAAATATAATAACAACTATGGTAAAGGTGTAATGAATATTAAAATCCCAATGGCAATAAACGAGTTACCAGATAACTTGAAGAGAATAAAAACTATTAGGGAATTAAAAAGTAAACTAAAAAAGCGCCTACTGGAGAGATCGTAAAACGGTTGTCTTATTATTTCTTAGATATGTTTTTGAGTGTCATAATGTAATACTCTATGTGGCTAGGGGGTATATGTAAATTGTCTATGTGTTAACACTTAATAAATGTTTTGTAAAAGTAAAGATAATAATGGAACCTGCTGATAAGCTTAATGCTTAGCGGGACCATTAAAATGCAAATAATGTAGCCTTCATTCAAATGTAAATATTTAAAGAACCTGAATGTTTTATTGGAATACATACTTAATTGAATTGAATTATATAATGACAATATCTTTTTTTTTAGATAATATTTTATATATTGTAACTTTTTTAAAATTTTGTACTATGTTAAGCAATATGACTACTTATTTGAATGGCTATTAACGAATGGTTAATATTTTATAGGTATGGAACTATTGTATGAAAATATTTTTAACTATCAAATGTATTATTGTAAACAATTTTTTTTATCCCGTAACAATTTTATCCTGTAACAATAAATATTTACAAAGTTAAAAAAAAAAAACATTTAAAAGATTCTTGGAGTTGAAGGTATTTCATGCCTTTGAAATCTGCTAAAAAACATTAGAATCACAACACGTACGAAAAATATTTTATTAAAGTCAAAGCATAAAATTTATGGGTGGTTTCCTAAATATAGTAAGGATCAGAGACTGAGAATAAGGTTGATTTGATTTTAATGAATCATTAAAAGATTTAAATCAGAAATGGAAGGTACGATGAAAGAAATACAATAATGGAAGCTCGCAATATCTTGTATCGTATTCGAAATCGAATATAGCATATATTGCTGTTGTAGAAACATAAAGATGGACATATCATAAAAAATAGGAAACGACATCAAACAAGAAATTTAACAAAAAAGATTGAACTCGGTTTCTGGAGTGAGAAAGGTGGGGTCATGAATATTTACACAAACTTCGCGGTTGAGGTTTATCAAAACATCCCCTGGTATAGCGAGAAAAGTTTTGCATTTTTGGCGAATATTTTGTGAATATAGTAGGTACTTACGGCAGTTTAAGAGGTATTTTACAAGAATAAATTTCAAAAGTAAGGGCATTCATAAATATATCCATTGATGATACACGGAGTGGCCTGTGAAGAGTTTTTCCTGGTTTCATCCATTTTGTCAATGGCGTTGCCATGGGGAGGATTGCTTAGCAACGCCTCCACTTCCTAGGATTTTGCTTCCAAGCGTGTGAGAGGGGAGTTCACGGGGAAAATCATGTTGGACGAGGTTAGTTTGGATCGTCGAAATTGAATGAAGAGGGATTAGACACATTGAGTTGGGTACAAAGACAGGAATATAATTTACGAGAATGTAAACGCTTATACATTTCAATAGGTAAAATGTGAACCTTCATCAGAGACAATGACCTCCAAACAAGCCACTCGAGGATTTTAATATTCAATAAACAACATTTATAAGCTTCTCTCAACTATATTCCTCTTCCAACCGTGCCCATTCGTCACGGTTGTGCAATACCACTTTCTGAGCAGAAGCGACTAGTAACGGCTTAGAATCGTCAAGTAGATTTAAACTAATTAACGCGCGGTTACGGTTCTCGAGCAGATGTGTTAGGTAGAGTAATGGCATCCCACCTATTGAATCCGGGTTCAAATCCAAGCGGTGGCCGAGACTTTTAAAAGATTTCCCGATTCCCGAATTGAGCATATTCGAACTGTTAATTTAATGTGGCGACTTACCGCTTTGATCAATTCGTAGGAGTTTGGTTCATCCCCGTTTACTTCATAGCAAATGAAATTTTATTCTTGGGAATCTGAGGTTATCTATAGATTAGGGTATTAACCTATTGAAATAAAGTTCCTGTACTGCACACAGGCTTAGTGAATCCTCATTATCTGCCGAAAAATATTATCTACTATGGCTGTACATTTCTCAAACCACATGAAGTACTTACAATACTCATTTAAAGTACTTCCATTAACATCGCCATTTTTATTGAACAAGGCCATTGTTGAATTACAAGAAAGCGGATCAATTATTCTGATCGTGAACACTATATAAATATCAGCATGTATATTGTATATATGCATATAAATGAATTTATAGTTATTGTTTAAATGAGTTTTATTTAATTTCGTTATAATTCCTTAAAACATGATTTTATTATAATCATATTTTTCATAAAGATAAACATTATACGCTTAGAAAGAATTAAAATAACATCACAATATGAACTCTCGTAATTCCAATGATCGAGAAAGTCCCCATGTCTCGGCTAATTTTTCTATTGCGAAGGGTAGACTAAGAAATTTTCTTATCACTGATATTGCTGAAAAAATTGATTCATAAAAAACTAGTGATAGAATCAATAATGTATTTTCCAGAAGAGATCAGTCAGAGAAAAACGAGCATTTTATCAAAGAGGAATCACATCATACGATGAGTTACAAATAGCTTAATACTTTTCCATAACTATACAGAAATTTCACTACCTCCAATTCAAAATATATGGTAATCCAAAATTAGAAATAGATTTCTAATGTGTGTGGTGTGTGATCTTGCTGAACATAATTTTCTTCACATTTTATACAATGCTTTAGTTTTGCATCCCTTTTCCATGACTGAAAACTTCAAGTGAACAGAGTTTCCGACCGTGTGTAGCTGCGAACAAATTAGTTTGAAGCGACCCAAAGTTTATTTACTCGGCTGATAATAGAACCATAGATGACTTTCCAACCCTTACCAATACTTAGATGTCCCATAATTATTAAGAGTAAAAATGAAAGTCAATGAGCAGGGATGCCTTGCATTATCAATGCCTTAAGCCTATCTTAACGGGGCAAAAGTAAATTGGGTTGCATAGAAAGCAGGATCAATATTAGCTTACTGTGAAACACATTCGAAGTAAGTTTAACGGCATAATACCTCATTCCCGAAGGAATAACTGAATGAGTATCCTAGATAAGTGTCATGGTATTTTAAATCGCCATTTAAGTAGAATATCCTAATATGATCGTTTGTGAGAGAGACTACGTATTAACTTACTGCATTTAATAATACCATTATCATTCACTATATCTAAATAATGAATGTTAAAGAATATTACAGCAGCTGATTCGTTTTTTATTGTTCTATATATTATTCTCTACCATTTTGATAGTTAAGAACTAGTAATGAGGTGGATGACCTCAGAACGGAGTGTATATTAAGCACCTTCGAGTGAAGATAAAAATATCATTCCTTTGGTTTTCTTGAAAATCTAACGACCACTTAAAAAATAAGAAAAGAAAATGGTCTTCGAAAAAGGGAAGAGACAGAACACACTCGGGTAGGAGGGTGCTTCCTTGGAGAGCCACCAGAATAATAGCTCAAGGCCATTTCCTTTTGGTAACTACATGTTTGCACGGGCCTTCGAATCAATACTCAATGAAAAACATGAAAGTGCGAATAACAACCCGTGATAAGTCGCTAGAATTCGTTCGAAATATCTGCAAACACATCTTTCAGAAGAAAATTTGATTAGTGTCCTTGGCAGAGATCGTCACACTTGATTCTAAATCAATCTTTTCGTTCCTGTCAACCACTCGTTATTTTTTAAAACATTATGGTGGATGGCATTAGACTAATTTCAAGTTCGTAAAAACACCTCCTTGAGACCTTGTAGAAAATCACCTCGTGCTACACGCACAGCCCTCTGGTGATTGCTGCTAATGGGTGGTCCAATTTGAGCGAGTTGTTTGGATGTTTACCGGAGTCTAGGTCGTAATTGGACAGAAGAGGAACACGCGGAATGAGCCTTTCACACATGTGATGGGCGCAACGATGCTTCCATAAATATCTTTGATGAATGCGCTAATTAGCTCGTTTCATTCCTAATCGAATCAACACGTCATCCAAGAAATCGAGCATATCAGTAATTTCTCTTTTTGGATCACCTTATACTTGCCTCTTGCAATTTCAATATTAATTAAATTATTATACAATAATTTTAATTTATTTTATTATTTATTATATTATTTATTATTACAGCAGTTCTGAGATAAATCCTAAAATAGCACTATAATCCCGGTATACAGTAGCACTCTTTTTATTCCATTAACTTGCTTATATAAACTCATTTAGCACGAGAGAATAAAATAACTGTAATAACGAAGAGGAGCAGAATATGCACCAAATATATAGTCCCAAGTTGTCGCTAACAGTGCATCTGAAATTAAAACCGTGCCCCCAATACCCCTCACCCAAACTACTGCGCCCCCCCCCCCCCCAGACGATTAAAAAATATACAGAATTTTTATACCGTTATCATTACGTTCGTTTTGTTTTGTGTATTACGGACCCTCAATCATTCAATTTCATATTAATAACTTTCACCTTAAAATGAAGATAATATTACGTACAGTAATTGTTTTATCTTGTTTTTAATCTCAAGTATGAGATGGTGGTTTACCTGTCAGACGCTAGTCCCCAGAAAAAATCCTGGATCCGCCCCTGCGTATAGTTATGACTGTATCTTTTCCTTATAAATTAGGTTTTTATATAGATTTAAAAACACCTATTCACATAAAATGGTCTCATTATCATTAATAAACAATCCTGATATTGGTTTTACGCATCTCTCCATTCCTCTCTCTAATTTCATTGCAGGTGCATTTCTTCTCTTGTACGTCCTTTATAACCTGTCCTATGTATGTAACTCATTCAGGACCATCCATTCTTCTTCTCCCCATCCCCTTGAAATGGTGTTGATATTATGCTTGTCGTCTCTGATAGTGTGACGTATCTACAGTATGCTTGCAAACTGAAAATATAATTTTTTCGAACAATTTTTTAAATAAAATAAAATGCATCGAAGTTTTAACATTAATTTTTATCGCTGGTAAATAAATAACTGCCATTAAATAATGCATACGTGCATGAAATTTGTTCCAATTTTCTTGTATGTTGCCATTTTGATCAACTACGCATACAATTGAATTCGAAGGCACGTTCTCACACTTAACCCGATGAGAGGACCCAACGGCTGTTGGGTGCGGTAGTTACCGTGAGACTTCGTGTGTGTTCACACGCGGCTCCAATGGTTTCCTCCGCGCGAACGCGTTGTAACTCCGCATACGTCACTCTTTCCCTCAACTCTAGCTTTTTTTTAGTGCTCCCAGACTTTGCGACTTCATGCGTTATCGGCTGATGTGCGAGGATGACATGAATGATATAGGAGCAGACGCGCCAAATGGATTCGAAGCTCCTCCACGTTTATTATTTTTCCTCCCTCCTCGTTAAGAGATAAGGCAGATGACGTGAACATATGCTCCGCGCAAAGGATGGAAAATCAAATGAGAAAGTACTCTCGTTGGTAAACTCTTCTCAAGATCCCCGCCGCGTTAAATAATCCATATTAGCCAAAGGTTCATGGTGAAACAAAAACCAAGTACTTTTAAGTACTTGGTCCTTATAACAAAAATTGCTTTCAAATGGCTTCGTTTGGCGCGACGCATATTACGCGGAACATTTTCATACTCTTTTACTTGGTATTATCGCATAATAGTGGGTGATAAAATTCAAATTTGTATTCGTATCAGAAATAATTAATAAATCTTAAATAATTGCAGATACAAGGACAAATGTATGACTTACTGGGCGAATGTGTTCACAAAAAATTAACTAAAAAGTATCTATCCTCTATCGTAGCTACATGTAATTTATAAAAAAATCTGTTTCCTTAACTGATCTTTACTAAAAAAAACTAGGGATGTGCGAGTAGTGCTTTGTGATCTTGAGTCGAGTTGAAAAATACTCGTGAGTATCGAGTCGACTTAAATCATTCATGAATCTGGTAATATGATAATTTATGCACCAACTCATTCTCGATATTTCAATCGTCTTGTAAAATTTATATCCATAATGCTTAGTTAATGTAATTAGAAAACGATAATGAGGAATGTTGATGAAAATTGTGTCAGAATTAGGGGATGAATGGAAATAAATGAGTCTTCAATATTTTCATAAGCACTATTGAGATTAATTCACCTCTATTAATAAGTCGTCAATTTCATTAATGTTTATGTATCCAAACTGCTGGAAAGAGCCATGAGTGAAAGCATTTGCACCATGGCAATAATTTCAAGGCCATACATAATGTTTAATGATAGCGTCTTCTGTCGGCAGATTTCTGAACTTACTGGTCTCGACAGCTCTGTAACCGAAACTACTCGACTCGACATTTTATTTATTTTTATTCATTTCTCACTTCCCCGCAAACAGCACAGAATGGCCTTTACAGCGGGGTTTGCAACATTAACAACAGAACATCACAAACATCCATGCCCTGGATGGGGACCACCTACCCAGGCGGGATTCAAACCCGCAACCTACGGATTGGCAGGCGAGGACTTTACCCCACCGCCACCGAGGCCGGCAAATATAATATTTGTGATACTACTCGAATCACTCGTCTCGAATTTTCGAATACTCGCACATCCCCAGTAAAAATATGTTCTCTAACTGGAATAATTAGGAAACTTGGTCGTGCATCATGATTGGATAGCTCTGTGTCGCTAGATGGCGTTCGTTCCGGATTTTCGTTTTCGCGAACTTTCCCTCACTTCTGATATTTTATGTGGAACGGTTTTCCAGGTATTGCAGATGGAGTACCCAGATTCTCTATTGAAATTATTTTCTTCGAGCATTATTTCAACAGCTTCCTTCGTGAGGCGATCCCAAAAGCCTTTGGCGTGGTAAAGTAATTCGGCATTTCCACCACATAATTCACCGAAAAAGCATCACATCATATTTCAAGTACTTTCGTTCCTACGGAAAAAAATTAAAGTATCAAACGGATCCCCTAATCTTCGTATTTATACATGTTTTCTCGCCTTCCGTGGGTGGGTTCTATCTTCATTGTCCCCCTTAGTTACGCCACTCTAGTTGTCGCAAGATTTGGTCATTTCAATTCTTCGTTATGCGGCTGAATAGAATTATTTAAAATTATATACGTTATATTTATCCTGAATAAATAGTGCATAGAATAACTCTTAGTTTGGGTAAGCTAATCAAATTCGCACTCCGATCGGACCTCAAATTTACACTGATTTTTTTTTTTAACCTTATCTATTACCCTTATCTAGTGTTACCTGTCTGCAAACACATCCTGCATCACGCTCTAACGACTTCTCTCAGTTATTGATGAGTATTTGTTTTATTCTCGAAGAATGAAGATTGGATTATGTGCCCTCGTTCAAAAAAGGGCACGAAAATATCTAATCTCGTTAATGACAAAATTCTGCCGTCACAGCATCAGAGAGAGCACCACCGTTTCGAACGAGCCAAATTTGGGATCTCTCGACGCCATGACGTCAGAGCGTCGCTATTGTCGGCGTTCGACTCGTTTGAGTCTTTCCTGAATGAAGCATCAGGGCCTCTAAATCGAAAGGCATTATTATTTTTTTCCCTCGCGCGCGAGAGCTTTGCATGGAATAAAAGCACCTCTCAGTGTGCAAAAATAAAATCCTTGAAATGGGTGTAAAGGTGAATGAAGGATACAAAAGGCTGAAAAACGAAAGCAAATGATCAACCAACATCTCTCAAACCGGCATTTCAGCTGCTAAATAAATAATAATATAGGCTATTCAGAAACGGTCATTGAGCTCATTGGAATCCATCAATGGTAATTTATGCAGGTAATGTATGTACCAAAATGAACCCCATTTTCTCTGCATTATATCTCAGCAATAACCATTCATTGCTTATCGCCAACCCTCCAGCTATAATGATAATAATAATAATAAAATGCCTTTGTTCGGGCGAGGTTGAGACTAAGAAGTCCCCTCTTCCACCTAACCCCTCGATAGCGTCAATGCAAACAAATTAAAAAATGGAAGACAAACGTTTACAATGCAAAGTATATACAATATACACTTTTTGTTAAATGTCAAAAATATAAACAACTATATGTGAAAATTTTGTTTAAAAAAGATTTCTGTTTGAGGGGAAAAAAACATGAGGATAAGGGTGTAGTGTCCTTCAGCGAAAAACCCCACTGCAGGAAAACGCCTACAGAAGACGGGGGCGTGAAAAACCTGCGAAACCCTAGGGTATAACGTGAATACAGAACATGATGAACGGAATCACTAACACGTTTTAAAATTGTATTGACATGTATGCATGAGGTGAACACATTTTATTACCACTTTGTTTCATTATTTATCCGAAACAATTTTCCCTCTTGATTTGAGGATTCATAATCTTACTCGTGATAATAAGGAATAAAAATTCATTTACTCCTACATTTTGATTTTACAGCTAAATAACAAGATATCAACGATAAGGAGCTTAAGGTGGTCTCCAAGGTCATAGGACCAGAATTGAGCCACCATCAAATAACAAAAATGTATGCCAATAAAAGAACATTAAAATGCAGTAAATAATACATGAGTGTTTTAATTAAATAGCATCAAAGTAATGTTCAATTACTTCTTTTGAGAAAAGCCAGTCTTTGGCAAGTCATACCATTTCATTTAGTGATTTCATTTTTTAAATTTTAGCGGGCAGTAAATGAAATAACTTTGGCCCCATGTAAAGAAAACCTTGTCTTAGTGGCAACAATTTTAGGGCCACAAACAACGGTAATGAGTGTTCATAAGATTTTTTTGGACAATATTACCCGAATTATTATTTTTTGAAAAACGAGTGCACGCTTCAATGTGCTCATGTATGCACTGTCCCAGCAGATTATACCATAAGAGATTTTAGAATGAACAAGAGCACTAAAAATTGTTTTTTAACCGGAAGTGGACATTTGTTTCGTAAAGAGTAAAATTTGGACAAGGCACTTCTAAGGCATTTGTTCAGAGTAAGCAATAGCAGTAAGAATGACGGAGCAATAGATAAAAATCCAATTGGGATTAAAATTGAGGGATAATCTGGTTTACTAACCGACAATGATAAGCGCGTGTGAGATAAATGTGTTTAGGCCAATTGATGAGTAAACACAGATGATTACATCAGCAGTCTGATCCGATCAGCAAGCAAATACATTTAGAATCTATATTTATTTCGAGATGGAAAGAGCAACGGGAGAATCAAATTGGAATGTGGTCCTCTTATCAACTCGTAATTTTATAGCACTTATTTATTTCGGTATTTAAGATGAGGTCGATATTCAATGAGTTATTTTAAGATATGTATCAATGACAAACATGAGTATTGAGAAAACAAACCTTGAAAGATTAAAAGGCGCCTTCTCTGAATGTAGCGTAATTTACTTATTACTACAAATGAGAGGTCATTGACCGCAAAAGGCATCAATCCACACACTTGAAAGAGCATTGTGGAGCAGCCTTGTGAGGTAATTAATGCGCAAGTATGTTTCTTTTGACAGAGAAAGTAATCCAATTGATATGCAAGGCTTTTCGCGCGCCAAAAAATAAAAGTACCTGGCAGAGAACTTCAGAACGTAAGTTATGAATCCTGTAATTTGTGGAAGTGGAATGGACTGCGAGAGGTTCCAGGTGTAAAATATAATCCCACAGTTCTCACTGGCCTGTTAAACTTTGGATCATATAATTTCCACAAATAATACAAGTAAAAATGTTGAATGTCACAAAAAAGACAAACAGAAAAAGACTATATCATCAACCAATATCAATGAGGAAGATTGTCTATGTGTCACATTCAATGTATAACATTAATTTCTTGGGTTAAGTATTTCTTAGCCTTAAATTAAGCATAATTGGAGGATTATATGCTTATCCGAACTATTATATCCTTCCACTTTTTTAAACATGATTAAGTATGCGATCTCTTTCGGATAAAAAGCTTTTCTTTTACATAAACATGGCACGTTTTTAATGGATGTCACGACCAATTGTTACAAAATCATAGATCAGTAACAAAATATTATATATGCTCCGTTTTTTTCGCCTTTGTCGTAATAATTGCATTTTCAGGATGAAATTTAGTTATTTCAATTTTACGTAGAAGATTACTGCTGAAAAATAGTGGCTAGCGATGCATGAAATGTTCTTAAAATGCATATTGAAATGTAAAACTATAGATGAATGCGAAATGAAATGAGGATTTTATTCCAGCGTATCGCATTTTTAAAACGATTTCAACAGAAAATACTTATGAACGAACCACACACACAGCTAAATCTCTAAATTGTTAATATTTATCTTACGTTGGAGGATTTAATATATACGGCTTTTTATATGAGTGCCAGTTGCAATTAATATTCTTTATAGTAGCATTCTAAAATTTCGTCCACAAAAACAGCTCCTAATCCTAATTTGATTAGAATTGAAATTTTCAAACAGCAACACTCATTTTGATAGAGAAAGAAGTAATCTCGACCTTTTCCCAACGTTGGGGGATTTATGCTTTTAATATAATTGGCAGTTACGATTAAGATTCATCATAGCAAAATCCTAAAGTTGAGTTTGTGAAAAAAAACTAGTCCCGAATCCTAATTTGATTTGAACTGAATATTTCATGCAACAACTCAGCTCATTTTGAAGGAGAAAGAAGTAACCTCGACCTTTTCCCAACGTTGAGGGATTCATACCAAACTTCTTGTGATATAAATGACAGTTGCGATTAATATTTATTATGTTGACATTCTAGAGTTGTTGTCTACAAGTTCGAAAACAATACTAGTTTCAAATCCTAATTTGATTTCAACTGAATTTTTAGACAAAATTTCAGCTCATTTTGATGGAGAAAAATGTGACTTCAACCTTTTCCCAACGTTGGAGGATTCACAACTTTCAAACTTTCTATTCCAAACTTGTTTCAATATAATTAACTGACAGTTGCTTTTAATATTCATTATGTTAAAATTCTAAAATTGTGTTCGAAAATGTCGTCAACAATAACAGTTCTTAATCCCAATTTAATTTGAACTGAAAGTTTCAGACAACAACTCAGCTCATTTTGATGGAGAAAGAAGTGACCTCGACCTTTTCCAATTGCCGCTGGCTGTCCTCCAAAATTCTCCCGCAACACTGCTGCAACGCAACCCCAGGCGATGCTGCTCTCCCCCCCTTAAGGCACTCTTAAGCTTCTGAATTTTGAAACGACGCCCACCCGAACGTAATCCCCCGCTTCGCTCCCTCTTCAAACACAAAAGATTCTTTTTAGTCTCTGAAATGAATTTCTTTGCCTAATTTGGAGATGGGAAAAGAATTTTATTTGTTTGCGCATCATCCCAGCTTCGCGGAAAAAAATAATCTCCCAATTTCACTGCATTCAGGTCAAATACTAATGGCTAATGCTTATATTTCCATTAATTTGAGAGATGAATTTGATTTTTTATTTATTCGCTCACACTAAATAGACACTATTAGACGCAATTTAGCTAAAGAAAATTGAAACGGCAAGGAAAAATGTCATACTTAAAAAGAAAGAGTATAAACGCTGGAATTTTTATTAAATTAAGGATAATAATCGGATGTATAAATACGCAATATATTGAAAATATATAAGGTGCATATACTGTCTGGATATTAAATGAAGCACTTGAAAAGAGTTACAGAAATGATACCATAAGTAACAACCATTTCTATAGTAAACATTTTGATTGCTCTCTCGTAAATAAACTGGTCAAATAACCAAAATATACTACATGACTTATCACATATTACCTAAACTGTAAATTAATACACAACTGTACAACAAAATTTTCGTCGATGAATTTTTTATTATCTCCAACAAAGATAATTTCCTGCCATTAATACCTGAAAACTTTCATGAAGCTTGTTTTTAGTAAGTACTCCCCCTAACCATTTCAGACATGAATTATATTAACATTTTCCTCAATAGTTTTTAATATTCACCAATATGTAATGCTATACAATAAATTTTCCATTTTACAAAGTGAAATTCCTCACATTTTGTATTCATGTGCCAAAATATCAAATTCTATCTCATCATTTGTAAACGAAATGGTTCCCGCGTTACCATATAGCGCAGTCACTTTGATGTAAACCTCGATAATGCGTCTATGCACCCTAGGTCTCTACAATAGCCCCGTAATTCAAACTTTATTAATTCCGCCAACTCATTTCGATTAAATCTAATAGAAAGTACTTCTTTATTTTCTTTGACGAATACAACTGCAGTGAAGCCATTTATTCAGTAATCCATTTAAACTTTTGATCCATTAATCATTTAACATTTAATAAAATTCTGGTTATCGTTAAAATGACATAACCTGAAGTATGAACTGTAAAAACATGGCGCGTCTTGTGTCTTTTAACGATTGGAAATATTATAAATGGAATCCAGTAAGTAGAATCCAGTAATTATTAAATATTTATACGAAAACTACCAATTGAAAGGAAGCATATTGCGCAGAACTGTGGGCTCACGAATATCGTGTGAAATTGATGGTATTCAATTTAAAGTATAATTTCCATTGGTGTTTCTTCCTCTCTTACGGAAAAATATTGTTTGGAATTTTTATAGGCGATAAAAAAACTTTTTTACTTCGGTTACTCCACAACGGTATTAAATACTATCGTAGATTAACGTCGTATTGGTGTCATGCTTGATTTTTTGGCAGTGTAGCAGAGCAGTTTGGGCAATCCATATTATTAGCTTTGCTGGAATGATCCCTTTCCCAACCAGAGTCCCTGAATCGATTCTCCAACTATCACGCTACTCGAGAATACTAGAACTTTCGTCAGGGACACTGACCCGATATCTGCTATCTCAGTGAAGCCATTTATTCAGCTGGCCATGCGAGTCGCTAAGACAAGGGTTGCGTCAAATTTGACTATTCCATGCACTACGCCATCTGGTACTTAGATATGGAGAAACTAGATACATTGGTTGTATATTTAATCGATACAACTGTAATAACGACCTAGAGTAGTAGAAAAAGATTTTTGAGTGAAATCAGCGGGTGAAGTTGAAATATACACGCATGTTCCATAGCTTAAAATTTCTGCTGCACCATGTCACAAAGAGAATCCCAGCTAAAAGTGCAAACATTTTATATGCGATGGAGTTGTACCTTCAGAAATAATTTAAATATACTGACTTTCGGGGTGAACGCAATCCCTTCTTAGCAATTTCAGGAGCCTTTCGCACTAAAATGTAAAACAGCAGGAATATCACTGGCTGACATAACGCTTTGTAGTTTTAAGCTCTCGTGCAAGAGTAATTATCTGGAAATAAAATTAATATTTAAATAACCAGATTTTACATTTTTAAATTACAAACTTAATGTAAAATACACAAATTTATTCATTTTGTAATTATTTTTATCCTGGGAGATGGGAGGGTTTATAAAATGTTCTTTTTAAACCTAGTACGTCTAGCGGTACCGAACAGTACTAACTGTTAGCGTATTTTAAAAGCTAAATTATTTTATATTGGTCGGCATATCTTAAAATTGCTGAGAATTTAACATAAAAAAGTATTGAAGTTTGTGATAGAGAAAGTTTACCTTTAATAAGTTATATTTACCCCGTCTATATCAATTTAAAAATTCACTATTTCAAGGCATAGAGAAGTGGGTGACAAGTGTTCTTCTGGCTGGGAAAAGGCTGAGAAATGATTAAGGCTGGGAAAAGGAAACAATACTGCAAAAATATGGATGAAGACACTTTTATCAAACGAGGAGAGAGGTCAAGGATTGGAGGGAGGCCGAATACGCGGGGAGAGCAAGGGTCGTGGAGATATTTTAAGGAACACCGTCCAGAGTGGACTGCCTTGCACGGTGGAGATGTGAGAGGTATATGAGGATGTGGGAGAAAAAAAAATAAGTTGAGTATGAAGGGTCAAGAGTTGAACGGGGAAGAGGTAAGAGTGCCTCCTCACTGACATGCAAATAAATATTCCAAATGTGTATATAAAATATTACTACCGAGTGTTTATGCCTCGTTAGAGACTTCGTTATTTATTTAGAACTTATTCATCAACGTTTAAATACTATCCTGCAAGCCGCCTTTAAAGGTGTGTGACGGGGGTTTTAGGACACCCGCCATCTACATATAAAAAGCAAATGTTCAAACGGAATTACGACCAGCATTTATTAAAGTCTTTTATGGTTCGGGGGAAAAACGAATCCGCATCTCATTCCGATCGGCAAAATATCTCTCTTAATGTATCGCTTCTGTCGGACCTGGAAATATAGTGGGGCTCTAAGATGACGTTCTCCGTGTCGCTCCTAAAGATATCTACTCTCAACTGCTCAGGCAATCTAAGCCTATCGCGCAGACTCCGAGTCTCTAGCGACGGCTAATAGCCTAGTACGTTTAGCATCTTTCTAACGCTTTCTGTATGCCCGTTGCAGTTTTTGACGAATCGCGGAGCTTTCCTTTGCATTTTATTCAGTTCGCAGATTATGTCTTTCTGAACCGGATCCCATATGCTCGCTGCATATTCAAGGTGTGGCCAAAGGAGTGAAAATAGCATCTCCCATTCACTTTTTCAACGAAAATATTCCTACGATACCCTTGACGAATATTAGCTTCTTCTGGACTAGGCCAGAAGTATTGCTCCAATGTGTTCCACACAATGGGTTAGAAGCTATCCTAACTCCCAGATTACTTAATTCATTCTACGTCAGTGCACGTATACACAGGTTTAAACAAACTTCATTTCTATTGTGAATAATATGATAAATAAGCAAAGAAATTGACAAAGTCAATTCTAAAAACTATTTCCCGTACACATGAAAAAATACAATTTTATATGAGTAGCAGCTTGACTGAGTAAGCACTGTGGTACAAGGGCCAAACTAGGGGTGTAAAACCATTCATTATATCAAAATATTACTGGAGAACTGGAATTGTATCAGCTGAGAGTTCTGAAATCATTAATTGATATAATTAAACTAAGTAGTAGCTGCTTTCAATAAATATTCAATTACTTATAAAAGATTTCTTGTTTTGGGAAATCATGCGGATAGAATCCTAGAATTCAGACCAGAAGAATTTTCTCTAATGAAAAATTACAGCACCGTCAAAGGTCTGGCATACGAGTACAAAAAAGGCTTCAGAGTTATGAAAACACAGTAATCGTGAATTTCTCAAATTTTGATTTATCTCTTGGCACTCTTCAATTGGCTTCTGCGTATTCGACAAAGATTGAAAAATTCGATACCAAGTGATGGGTCTACTGTTAGCGGCAGAATTGGCGTTGAAATTATTTTTAGAAAGATTATATTATTTTATATTTATTTTTATGCTTTTATTTCCAATTAAATTCCTTTTTCAGAAAAATTAAAGTCACGGAGATGGAAAATTACCAGCATTTTCGTAAAACTTTGGTTTATGCGTTTTTAATTCGCTAACCCAATTAAGAATTACGAAATTGGGGCTTCAATATTCACCTCTGCTCATGGTACTGCACAGCTACTCTTGCAATAGAATATTTATTTTTCAGAGCCTATTAAATCCAACGGTGAGGTTTTAGTATTTTTGAGCATTTATTTAATTAGCTGATCGTAGTTGAGAGGTGGTGAGAGGAAATAAATATACATGGAGGCTACCACTCGTGCAAAGAAAAAATAGCCCTTCGCAACGGTGAAAAGGACTCCTGTGATGGCCTTCCCTATAAATGGACATGGTTTCTTATCAGGGCCTATATTTAAATTAGCATTGCAGGAAGACGATAGTATATACATTTTCACGCTGTTTATTTCGAATGAAATTTTTATTTCCATTAAAATTTAAGTCACGGAAATGGAAAAGAATCATTATTTTAATAAAAATTAGATTCACGAGTATTTCATTCACCGACGCATCCCAATTCAAATACAAATAACTAAATTGGGGCCTCAATATTGGCCTAGACTGCTGGTACTATGCAGCCATCTTGAGCACTCTTGCAAAATTATTTTTTTTTCGTGGCAAGAAGGTACTAATTTTTCTAAGCTTATTGAATTCATTGGTGAGGTAAGTTGAGAGAGGGAGGCGGTAATAAATAAACATGAGGTCTTCCACTCAGGCAAAGGAAAAATTGCTCTTCACAACGGCGAAAAGGACTCCTGTGACGGCCTTCTCTATAAATGGACATGGTTCCTTATCAGAGGGGCTATATTTAAATTCGGTGACCCCCCCCCGACGTGAGCATTCTGGCTCGGGCAAGGTGGGACCTCTTTTATGACGTCAGTGAACTGGAAGAGGCGGAGGGAGGGGGGCAAAAGGTCGGGATGTGACCTTCCCAGTAGGTGAGATCCTCGACAAACAGTGTGAGATGAGAGTAGGGAATAGAGGTGGAGTTATGGAGTCGTGACATTCGTGTGAAAATGACGTACGACCTTTTGTATTTCCAGTCCCTTGGAGCGTAACCACGCCACACCTTGAGCTGCCCCTTGCGATTACACAGCGGAGATAAGGCGAAAAATTAGGTCACTCCGGAGGGACTAAAAATGATACTTAAGGGATACTTTGGTCACATTTATTTTCGGGAAGGACAAATAAAATGACTGAATAAGGGGATGAAGGTTGAAAATATGAGCGTCCTTCGTCCGAAAATATATATCCACAATTGTTGACGGTTTCAGGCTCAGAAAATGCCAGATGTCAGAAGAAAATGCCGACACGGTTAAAATTTGCGATGAAAATTATTTTTCCGGCATCGGCAGTTACCATGGGGCATAAAGCAAGTAATTTTTCTAAAAGGAATGGAAAACTGCTCCTCCCATGCCATAATCACCGAAAACCGTTTTACATCCATATTTACAGCGATAATTTTGTGTTTTAATTTTTAGTGGCCTTTTCCAACATATCTGTCTGCTATGCAACCGAAAATGTTTGATTTTTGCTTTATATAGGTAATTTAAAACGCTTAGGCATCAGAACTTCGCTTAAGGCAATGTTTCATATGTCATTGGCTCTCTTTTGTCATTTCGCTTCCTTACTAAGAAGAAATGACAAGTTTTTGATTTTAAAGACAAAATATACCAATTAAAATACGCGCTCTTTTTAATCTCTTCATTAAAAAATGTATTATACCCAGGGAAATCGAAATCCGACCAGAAATTTCTCATGAAAATTAATAATTAATAAATTACGCTCTTGTTTGCTTGAACATTAGTTAAAACACACAAATTTATTCTTATGCAGCATAATACAAGCTTCTTGCTGTGGAAACAATAATTTACCTCGAAATATCCTTCCCGTAATTAGCTATGATATGTAATTCCTTCTGAATCAAAATATGGCATTCTTTAAATCTTAAAGATCAGTTAAGCCGCAAAAATATTGCCTTTAGGATTGCAATTCTGTGGAACAGGATTATGACATAAAATATTGTTTACATATAAATTAAAACTTTTAATATGAAAAATATAGCAACAACCTAGCATTTTTGCCGTTAATACATTAACACATACGATTTTTCGCCTACGGTAATTTTTTCAAGATTAAGACTTTTTCGATACTTCCACTGCACAAACGCCTAACAATCGCCCATCGAAACAGACCCGCTCATGTAGAAGCCCTAGTAGTACTAGATGAGCGGATTTGACTCGGTGGGCGACTGTTGATCATTTGTGCAGTGGAGATATCGTTTTCCTGAATTGAATGGCAACTGATATTCTTAATAATAATAATAATAATAGTCGTATATTTTGATTTAGCGAAAATAGAATTAAAAATAAAGGATTTCAAACTTCAATTATGTACCCAACCTCTATAGCCTTGAAATCCCACTTTACAAAGTACTCTAAGTACAAATGAGACTCTGAATGCATACATTCTGAAAGGATGCTCATAACTGCACAATGAAAACCATAAATCTTAGGATTTATGTCTCTCCAATAAAACAGCATATAGATCGGAATACGGCCTACGGTGCCACTCGCTACAAATTCCTCCCAAACAGGCAGTAACAATGTTTGCTATTCCAGCGGGGTTTCAAAAAAAAAAAATAGGGGAAGGAATGATTTCCGGAAATTTCGCTCGTTCGCATCCATACATCGCCCACGCTCAGGCGCAGAAACACCATCCGAGGTATTCAACGCGAATTTGGCGCGAGAGTGGGGCTTGAGGGTGAGGAGTGGTGGATTTTTTCCCAGAATTCTCCGTTCTCATTCTCCCCCGCATTGATCTCCGACGCATGCGCAGATGAAGTTTGATCGAGAGAGGGAAATATGAATGCTGGCAATGTTTCCCTGAATTCTCCGTTACCATTCCACATCCTATTCCGCATTGATCTTCGGCGCATGCGCAGATGGACTTTGATCGTGAGAGGCAAATACGAATTTCAGGAACGTTTCCCGGAATTCTGCGTTCCCATTCTACCTCCTCTCTCTCATTGATCTCCCGCGCATGCGCAGATGAGCTCTGATCGAGAGAGGGAAATACGAATTTGAGGAACGTTTCCAGGAATTCTGCGTACCCTTTCTACCTCCTCTCCAGCATTGATCTCCGGCGCATGCGCAGAGAACCTGCGATATCGAGTGAGGGAAATACGAATGAGATGGTAGGGAGCGGGGGAAAAATGAGGGGGTTTGGAACATGAAAGGGGCCGCTGACTCGGATATGCGTGTGTGTGTGTGTGCGCTAGGATACGTGGGATGGGGTACGACAGGGGCGGCAGAACGTGTGCTGCCTATTGCTGCAGAGAAACCCACTCCACCACCCAACCTCTGAATCCTTGAATGGAACTTCTGGAAGGGGGTAGCGGGTCATACATGGGAGATGGGTGGAGACTGGCACATATTTCTTTTCCACGGGAACGTGTGGGAGTGAACGCGGGAATATTTAATGGACAAGTTTAATGGAGGATAGGGTAGTTCGAAATGGAGGAAAAAGCACGTATAACGGTTCCATGGAAGAACGTAGGAGTAGTAAAAAAAAGGCATTAAAATGGAGGGAGAAATAGGGGAATTCGGAAAGATGTGGGTGCACGTATATGGAATGGGATGAGGGAAATTACGCGGGTACATGGAATGGGATGGAAAAATAGGGAATACATTCTGTACCGCCCACAGGGAGAACGAATTTTGCAAGTTGCGTCACGGAGAAAACTTTGTGTGGGAGCATAGGCGGATTTAGAGGGGGGCATGGGGGCACGTGCCCCCCACAGACGCTTAAAAAATACTCAAAATCTTTAATACTGTTATCATTACGTTCATTATGTTTGGTGTATTACGGAGCCTCAATAATTTGATGTCATTGTAATAACTTTCATATTAAAATGAAGATAATATTAGATACAATAATAGTGGTATTTTGTTTTTAATCTCAAGTATAAGAAGGTCGTTTGTCAGTCAGACCTTTGTGCTCCCCCAGAAACAAATCCTGGATCCGCCCCTGTGTGGGATTCAATACTTTGAATCGATTTGAAAAATACACTTAAACAATTCTTACTGAATGAAATCACCATTACCCATTTTCAAGTAATTAATATACAGAATGCTATTAAAAATAAATGAATATTGACATTGGGAATAGTACAGTAAACCAGGTTCCCCAAAGAACACGATTCCCAACTTAAGTTTCGGGTAAGGATGTCCAAGAAACGTGGAAATATTCCCCTGAGTTTCCCAAGTTTTCAAATAAAAAGTCGCATTTTTAGAAGCTAATTTCAATTAGCTCTTAATGGGCGAGAGGGTATTCGAAATGAAAGATAAAACACGTATAATGGTTCCATGGAAAAAGTAGTAGTAAAAAAAAGAGCATTAAGATGGAGGGATTAAGAGGGAAATACGGAATGACGTGGGTGTAAGTATATGGAAGAGGATGATGGAAATTACGTGGGTACAAGTACATGGAAGAGAATGGAAAACTTGGGAAGGAGGATAGAGATAATGGAATCCATTCAGTACCACCCACAGGAAGAACAATTTTGCAAGTTGCGTCACTGAGAAAACATTGTGCGGGAGTGAAAACTTTTAATCAATTTGAAAAATACACTTAAACTATCCTTACTGAATGTAATCACCATTTCAAGTAATTAATGCACAGAATGCTATAAATAATAAATTAATATTAACATTGGGAGTAGTAGAGTGAACCATGTTCCCCAATGAACACGATTCCCATTCTAAGTTTCGGGTAAGGATGTCCAGGAAATATTGAAATATTTCCCTGAGATTCCAAAGTTTTCAAATAAATAGTTGCATTTTTTAGAAGCTAATTTCAATTAGCTCTTAGTGGCGAGAGGGTGGTTGAAATGAAAGATAAATCACGTATAATGATTCCATAGAAAAACGAAGGAGTAGAATTAAAATGGCGGGGGTATGAGGGGAATACGGAATGACGTAGGTGCAAGTACATGGAAGGGGATGATGGAAATGACGGGGGTAGGTACATGGGATGGGATGAAAAACTTGGGAGGAGGAACGAGATATTGGATGGAATTAGTTCCGCCCACAGGGGGAATGAATTTTGCAAATTGCGTCACTGAGTTAATTTGAGGGGGAGTCAAAGCTTTGGAATACTTTGAAAAATATACTTAAACAATTCTTAATGAATGCAATCACTATTACCCATTCCAAGTAATTAATTAACAGCAGTGGCGTAACTATGGGTGGATGAGGGGAAATATCCCCCCCAAGCCCCAGAGAAATAAAATAAATATCAAAACTATTGTCTGGTAATGGCATATAAAAATTGTATCTGCTTGAAGTTAAATTTTAAGTGAAAAAATGATGTAAAATTTATTTCAAGGCATTTAATTTTTATCAAATTTTTTGCCGTTGCCTGTCCCCACCCTAGGCCCCATCATCCCCCCCCCCCCCAAGCCTATTCCTAGTTACTCCACTGATTCACTGAATGCTATGAATAATAAATGAATTGGGAACATTGGGAGTTTGCTCACAGTACACGATACTCAAGTTTTGGGTAAGGGTGTCCAGGAAATATTGAAATATTTCCTTGAGTTTTCCAAGTTTTCAAATAAATAGTTGCATTTTCCAGAAGCTATTTCGAGTTAGTTCTAAACAGCTATTGTTTGAAATTGGTTGCAACCTGAGCAAAGTCACCGTTATATTTCTCCCTCCGAATCATATAGAGCAATACTCAGGAAAATGGAGCGATAGGAGAAAGCACGACTCACAAGGTAAGTCCCTCACCAGATCTCCTTCAAATGTTGCTCGATGTTATTAAATAAATAGCCATTAGGTGTAGTTTCTGTGTCAGCAGCCTACGCTCAACACTTTTAGAGATATTTACGATGGAAAGGACAAGGGAAACACCTACAAGTATGCAACCCGCATCACAACAATACACTACCAGTGCTCATCGTCCCAGCAACGGAATATAATGTTCTATTGTGTTCTGAGGGCTGCATACATTTAGGCGTTTCCTGTTAATTTTCGTCTTAAATATCTCGAAAAGCATTGAGCGTTGCAAGCTGAATCAAAAACTGCACCTCATGGGTATCCATTTCATAATATTTGAAGGAGATCTGGTGGTGACACTTGAGGGACTTCCGTTGTCAGTATAAGAGGACCACATTTATGCACGGCAAGGGCTACAAGGCTGCAATTCGGCTGAGAAGGACTGGACATAGGGCGACGAAACAGGAAGTGGAGTTGCTTCAGAGGAAATACCAAAAGAGGGATAATTCGCTTCGACGCATATGAACTAGATTGAAACGGCAAAATATTATATCTAGTGATCACTGATGGGTCTCTGAATGGCTGATTCCAACGATGGCGTTTTTGCCATGTTGTTTGTTTCGAATAGTAAATTAAATTTCAACAAATTTAAAACTTACGAAGAACGAATAAAAATCCATGGTAGGTTAAATTTAAAAACTGAGTAAACGACAATTTTTAACTTTGCTACATCATTATCAAGTTAAATCATCACACTTGAAAACGTCGAAACGCGTCTTGCCTTAAATCAAGTGGAAACTGAGAAAGAACTTTCATTCACGACGTAACGTTTACACCACAACTCACCCGAAAAAACCTGTCCCTCGAAGGAGGAGATGTATTAGGATCTTAATAAGATCCATTTACCTATAATTCCTTAAATGCTTTTTTCCCTGTCCATCAGCAATAACAAAGCTGGAGTTTCAATGCTGGCGTCGTCTTTCCGTTACTAAGCAACCACTTTGAGCGCGCTAATATACATTTATCGTAAGCGTATTTGCTTTCCTTTGCTAAAACTTTCACTGCATATTCCCGAATTTCTACTTTCCTTTAAATTTTATTATTATTTTATTCCCATTCCATTACTTTAACCTTAAATATCATTTGTTATACTATTTCAGATGGATATGTCTCAGTATTTTAATAAAATCAATTCATGATCACTATTTCCGCGTCCTAAAATAAAAGCGTGGTTGGAATTTCAATGTTGGCTTCGTTATTTCGGTAATACCAGATTGGACGCTCTTGTAAATATTTACTCCATGAATCGAGTATTTTTAAGCACTAAAACTATAGTAGAGAGGTACTTTTCAGTGCTAAAACTTAAGTAGAGAAGTAATTATAAGCACTAAAACTCTTCCTGTTTATAAACGATTTTCCGGGTTATCAGAACTGATGAGTAGTGAACCATTATCAATGGAGGGTGTGTGTTACCTGGGAGACACTCATCTGCGCATTTCCCAGAAGTCGCAGGAGTGGAGGGAGGGGGTTGCTCCAAGGCATGTTTTGTGAATGGGGCCGCCATATTGCAGAGAGGGGAAGGTTGGAGGGGAAGTGATAGGGGTAGATTGCAAAATCGCAGGGGCGTGGTGCCCCGTTGACTTTATCCAACCACCAGTGTTTGAGTCTGCGAAAATACTGCGGCGCAGTTTCCTACCCTTTGATTCAAAGCACCCCAAGTCCGGGAAGCACTCTAATTATAAAGGCACGTGCTAAGAAAAAAATTAATGAGTTTTCCTTTCCAATTTTTTAAATAGTTGTCCATGCCAATTTAAACTCCGTTTTCTCATAAGGGGATTGCGATCCCGATAATGAAGCTCGTGACACAGGTTCTTCTTCTCCAGACCCACAGAAGAGGGCTTGATGATCTGTAGTGCAGGAATTGCTGACAAAACAGAAAATTAGACTCTTCAGATCCAGTCATAGTTTTACCTTTTACTTCAAAGAATATGATTGTTACCTACCCCTATTTCACGGTAACGAATGCGAAGCTTAAAAAAGTTTTACTCTCATTAATGAACATTGTCCAAAACGCTAATTTGTTTTCAATATGAGAGATAGAAACAAAGTTTCTTATTAGCTTCAAAAGATATCGCCAGAACCTCCACAGGTATTAGAAAAAATCCTTTGATTATAAAAAAGAAGATCCTTTGATTATAAAAAAAAACGAAACAGCCCAGGACGAGTGTTAAGTTACATCGATTTGAAAGTGGCTGCCAAGGGCATTTACAACCCGAAAAAAATTTTCAGCCCTTACAATTACCAAAGGATAGAGTTCCATCATCACCGTCATTATGTTTTATAAAGAGCTCATTCTGAAAAATGTCATTTTTTATAGAAAGAATATATGTCAGTTATTACGGAGGCTTTCGCGGTGAGTTGATTGGTGATAGTTTTCCGGGTTTACACCGCGTTGATTCATGTTATATGATATGTATATATGATTCGCCAATATATGTCAGTATTATAATCCAAAATTATATATGAAGAAACTTATTTATTAATTACGCTCTAGGACTATTATTACGACATCTCTTAAACATAGAAATAAGCTCGTATATTTTCTCTGAATTATGTGGTACATAGCTATTAAAGATAGCCTTCATTAATGTCACTAAACAACCGTTTTTGTTGGCACGGATCGTATTTACCTTTTGAATACCTCCCACAGCTTAAATTCGTGAAACCCTCGACATGGATATGAGAAGATTTCACAATATTTTGAACCCAACCTCCTTTCATTTGACACTGCCAAAGGATTAATAGGAGTGGAGAAGAAAGAACGCGAGACCTACATCTCGTTACCGTAATTGAAATCTTTCTCCCAGCAAATCCACAGAGGATTTCTCCCATTGACCCCACCACGTTTCTAAAGAAGCTGCAGGTTTGAAGGGAGATCTGGAAAATACCAATGCTTTGAAGGCCTAACTCCGCTGTCCCTCCGTTTTTCGGCCGATCCTAATGTGAAAATTCTATCTCTCTTCACCCACCTCTTTTTCACTCAAAGATATCACGTCTCAGTCAGGACGAGATTGTGAAAATATTGTGCTTTCTGCGGTAACTAATATGCTTGGTGTATAATTTGCCATGCTCGCTTTCGACAGTTATTGCGGGAGATAAAATAGTTATAATATATTCTCAGGGTAGGCATCTTTGGAGGTGCGGTTGCAAATTGATGTCTATACATACATGCTTTGCGGCAACGCATGTGTTTTGTATTTTCCAATATCCCTCCAAATGAAATCTCACAGAAAGAAACGTCCTTAAATAAATAGAAGTGTGCTACAACTACTTATAGTCTCGCCCGGCTTTATCCGCAGAAGTTTAAGAGATCGCTCTACTCCTCTCGGAAAATTTTATTTCCGATGAACCAAGTCATTTTTCCTTTGTTTCCGGACATGCTTATTATTTCTCTCAAATTTTTTTTTGTCTAATTGCTTTTAATACAAAATTTGTTTATTTTCAACTACTTGTGTTATTATTTTTCAATGTTTCATATTTTATCCAGAGTTTTCCAGTCCTATGTAGCAATTATTTACTCTCAGCAATAATTTTCTATCTCTGTTGATTTTAAATGTTATTTTCAGTATAGTGCACTCAAAATACTATGTGAAATTAAACGGCCTATTAAATCGATTATGTTTGCACGCGATACGGGTCGTACCTAATATTTTATTTTGAAAAAAAAATGTCTTGCCTTGCAAATGTTTAGTAAGCATTAATTGCGTTTTATTTTGCACCATTGTGTTACATCATTCAATAAGTAGTGCAATGAAATGTAAAGTAAGTATATGGTGCTGCTATGTAAATTTTTGGAGTTTATGCTCCTGCTTTTTCTATTTCAAACCATTTTAATTATAATCGACAAATAATCCGCTAACTCTGATCAGACACAATTGGTAAAGTTCTCTGGTACAAAACACGTTCTGTTTCATCAAACCATTTAATTTGAAATGAGCAAATATTTTGCCGCAGACACTTACCTCAGAAACAATTAGCAACATTCTACAGTCCTTATACGCAACAGTAAATTCACCGCCACCGTTACTCTTTTCAGCTCTGTAATACCTGTCGCAATATCTCTCCTTGGTGGAGGGCGCTTACAAGACCACCGGAGCACTAACAAAGAATGGCGAAATGATAAGAAAAAGAGAAAAGGTTGGCAACAATGAGGAAGAGGGGAGCATAGCGTGCAGGTGAGGATCGAAGTTGTGGATAGGCTAGGGGGCGTTCATCCCTGGGTGCGCACGAAGCATTAAGGGGGGGGGGGGGGAGAGGTAAGGGAGGGGTCCGCTGGAATGAATTCTTTCGCAGCGGGATAGATAGGGATAGTGGCGCGTGCGCGGCTGCAGAAGGGGGGCCGGGCCGCAGAACCCTGGAGTTGGGATAGGGTGCGGAAGGGTGTGGAGCGGGGCCCGTACCACACACGTGCCAGGGTCACAGAGCGGGGAAGGGCTAGATGGAAGGAGTTAGGAGAAGGGGTGCGTGGTAATATGCTTCCTCCCCCTCACCACGCTTATCCCCACTTGTGCCTTGTGCTCCTGAGAGAGAACGACCTTCAACTCGGGCAACAATGGGCGGATTCACCCAGGGCCTTGCGTCTCCTTCACACCCACGCCTCTTTCGCGCCGGTAAACAATAGGGTTAACACTCGCACGCGTCGCATGACGATACCTCCACTGTACAAACGTTCAACAATCGCCCGCACAATCAAATCCGTTCATCTAGGAGACCAGCAATACGAATCCACTCAGCTGGCAGTAGCATTAGTACAAACTCTCACCTCCCCAGCTAGAAGATTTGGAGATGAGCGTTTATCTTCTGGCTACTGCCAGCTGAGCGCATTCGTATTGCTGGGCTCTTCGATGAGTTCCAGAAAATAAACGCTCATCTCATCCAGAGCTGGGCTCCAGAAAATAAACGCAGTGGAGATATCGATTAGGAGACCGCACGAGCGTGATGAAACAAGCCAAATGAATGGGTGTGAGGATAAATAACTTTTTCTTTATATTTAGTGTTGAATTAAATCATTTTTTTTAATTCCGCAGTGTGTTTCATTTGTTTTTGACATCTTGATTATTTTTATATCGTTGTATAGTATGACTTGGTATGATTCGAGAATAAAACCAGTCTTGTCTTTTTTCTGTTCCCAAAGGGAACGGACGAGCTCTTATTCCTCTGTGCGATCTCGCCTTTTTCTTATCATTCAATACGCTAAACTGCTGAATCGTTTTTTAAAATAATTAATCATTTTATTTCCCTCAGAATTCTTCAACTGTGTAGTATTTCGAAGCCTGCTGCGTGAACAGCGGTGAAATGTACATGAATTGCCATGAGAAATAAACTCCCCTGTACCGGGAATCGATAAATGGGGGACTTAGGCTTTCCGAGCCACTGCGCAGACTATTGTGAAGAAATTTTTTCTCAGGGAAATTCGTGTATTTTCATCAACTGTAATAAAAAATTATGGTGGGGTACTCTTTTTTTAACACAGACTGAAACAAATATTATAGCAAATAGCCTGCTTATAAATAAGAGAATTAGCATCTGCCGAATCTTAAAACTTTATGTTCTAAAATATTCAATCATACAATCCTTATCAATGCATGCTTTGGTTGAATTTTCCACTCCAATCGGAGTGTAATGTCCAATTTCTGAAGGAAAAAATACTTACATTTAAGTAGTCTTATTTGAAAAATTGATAAAATTGTTGACAACATTATCAAATAATGTCAAATACTTACTCCGTTCATGTATTAAGAAATTCATGTCTATATAATAATAAAATTAACAACCGTGTAGCAACTTCCCTCGCTTTCAAATCACTCGAACAGCATGTTAACCATCGACCAAGGTTGCCATACGTATTGGCACTATAAATAAATTTTAGGATGTGGAAATTAAGCCACAGCTTTTCGTAGTGCATCGGCACCACGTTTATAAATGCAAAGTCTACACCAACCGACAGCAAACAAATGTGCTGATGCCTCCAGGCTCTTAAAGGAAGCTTTGCATTATACATAAATAATTTCGAATACATACATCTTTCTATCAGCCCATCTTACTTATTAAAGCAGTAATACAAAATTAATACCTAATCCCACACCTAATTCCATATGCCCCCACCTCCTACCTTGGCCTGGGTATATATACCGAGAGAGTACTGGGTTTTTTCACCTTGAAAATGACATTTAGGTGTTGAAAACATGGTCGGTTGCTGAGTTGTGACATTAAAAGTGTGGAAATTATCATTGTGTTCTTCTTTTTATCATGAATACAAAATTGTTCATTTAAATAGCTATATTAATAGTATAACATCATAATGTGACCACCAATTCGAAGGGCCGAGGTTTAGATCTTATTTCCATTATACTTTTAAAAAAAGAAGGAGAATTAAAACAGTGGAATAAAATGGATATTCATTGAATTCAATCAAATTATTACCAGATGAATTCTGAAACTGAGTTGAACGTATTGTAAAGCTGCATTGATTTTACTAATCCACTTAAAAAAAGGGAAAAAATGACCAATTCATTGAATTTCTTTTAATTAAAAATAGATTACAATTGATTTATTTAAGCTGGAGAAGAAATAATACCAAAATTACTTTTAAACTTGCTCTATAATCTACGGAATATCTGTGAATCAATCAAAATTTTTATAATGGCAAGAATACAACTATTAAGTATAATCTATGAACCGCTGCATTGCCGATGAAGTTTAATCCCAGTCGAAATAAAAAATGAAATGGTCCAAAGCATTTGGCACTATTTATGGGAACTAAAAGTTGAGTGAAAGGGTTGAAATTAAAACTACGTAAGCCCCCATTAATTCGAAAGCTCACTGAAAATCCCGCGACACCATTACGGGTAAACCTCGCCGTAAATTGGAGCATTTGTGGATAAATCGTTTCCTTTTTTAATCATACCGCTTACTTGTTCCTTTAGAGAAAATTTTCCAAAATTAGGGCATTAGGTATCATTAAAGAACTTCGGATTACCGAGCTTAAGGATCGTAGTTAACGGAGCCTATTCAATTAAACGTCTCCCAAGGCCCGAATACTGGACGCCATCATGGTTACAAATAACAACTTAGCAAAATGAAACCGACATTATCATGCCTTCATAATCCTTGAACGTTCGTTAAAAGGAGCTCCCAATTGACTAGGAGGCAAAAGTGAAAAAATATGATAAACGTGATATTCAAACTGGATGTAGGGGGGTATAGTTTAAAAATTGACTGTTAAATTTACTCAGCAAGCATGTCATCTATTTTATTCTTCATCCGATAAACAAGTCACCTTACATTTTCATAAGTATATAACATTCGAAGTTATGCAATCCGACCCTATTTCCTTCTTAATTGAGCATATTTTTTTATAATTCGTCCTTCACCAAGCACAAAAAGATTTTTTAGTAAATCATGCCAAACATAGTTTCATCGTGATTAAATATTTCTCCTACTTCCAAAGTTTAATTTTACCCCTTGTGGTATACACTGTAGGATAAAACGTGAATCGGGTAATTATGTGGCATAATCACAACACCTTGTAATTTATTCCCATTAATGTCCAGGCTGAAGGGCAAAATCAAAAACTTTTACAGACATTTAGTCATATTAAAATTACTCTGCCTTAATTAATTACGCGTCTATGTGTCTTACGTATGTCTTATTCTTCTTCTAATCAAAGGTTATTATTCAAATTTGTCCTTGTTTCTTCTAGGTAATTTTTTTTTATCAAGTTATCCTTGTTAATTCAATAATTGAAAACAAAGCAAGCTTCATTATAGCTCGAAAAAGGCTATTCGGGCTGCCAGTCGAGTGGTCTCTCTCTATTCTGGCAAAATGGAGGGAGACCAATCGGCTGGAAGCCCGAATAGCCTTTTCCGAGCTATAATGAAGCTTTCTTCATCATCCTTGCTTACTTACTTACTTACATCAGACCTTACTTAACTACAGCTATTTCTATTGTGACTTCAAAAAATAAATAATGATAATAAAATGCCAAAAAGAAAATTAAAATATTGAAGTAATGTCCGTACCAGTAACGGATTGCTCCCAACTAATAGTTTTATGTTTATTTTTTCACACAGCCAACGGTACATATGCGCCATTTTTAAACTTCTTTTTGTAAACTGGCTGGTTGGGGTGAGTTTTGACTCACCGGGACAGCTTTTGTATACACACCTTCGGCGCTGACATTTAGTAGATCTTATGTGGCATAATATTAAGCTAAATAAAATTTTACATCTTGCACTGAGCGTGAAATTTAAAAAATTAGGCATTCAGTGAAAATCAATGAAAGTCATATTTCAATATATTTTCCATGCTGCCTTTACAGGAAACGGAATTTTTTCAACAATGAAAAAACAATGAAAATATGTATATGAATATAGTCTCTACCAACAGTGAACCACGCACTGAGATAAATAAAAATGGACATAAATTAAGGCTAATTAATTAAGGCTTAACGAATAAATAATGAGAATACAATAAAATTATATTTTAAAAATTATAAAAAACAAATGACCGTAGCTCACGGAAATACTTTAGGATAAATCCTTCTTAATTCATATTTATAGCAGGACATTACGCCTTAAGCATTGAAAATATTTTATTCTCGCAAAATGATTTCTTTTCTATCTCTTCCATGCGTCGTCCATGCGAACTTTCCCTTGAAAAATAGCAATATCGCATGACAAAAGGCATTTACGCAAGGGTGAAATTATTGAGAGTAGCAGTCAAAATAGAATTCCACGAGTAATTTTCATACCGAGACTTTGGGGAAGTAGGTGCCAGATCGTAGGTTTACAAGCAGTGAAAGGAAGATAAATTGGTCAAAATATCAAAGGGATTAGGTAATGTTTGGATGATTAAAGGGCGACGCCCTAAATACAGTAGTATTTCTGAAAAAATACTGTTGCCAAGCGAAGGGGTTGTAAAAGATGGTGGCTAAAGTGAAAACTTCTTGAATGATACCTCAGATTGAAAGTGAATGCCATAGTTTTAAGGAGCGAGAATTGAAAACTGCCATTCATGCTATGTAAATTCCGGAAAAGAGGAAAAGCGTAACATAACCCCTATGAAAAAATTGTATAAACCTGTTTCAAATTTTTATACATTGCCATGGTAATGTATAAGAATGTATAAAATTTTGAAACAGGTTAATACAATTTTTTCATAAGGGAATATCCACGCTTTAAAAATACGTACTTGAAAGTGGCAATGCATACAGAAACCTTGGTGGGTAAAATAGCAATATGTATTTGAAAATGGTGTAGTAGCCGAAACCGGTAATAAAATAGAAACTCTTTGAATTTTGTGGAAGTAACAAAGTGTTTTTCATTATTAATACGGAGCCCTTCCACCACGTAAAAGCTTCAAGTTTCGATTTAACCTTGGTGGGTAGCTGGTATATATTTCAAGTGATTGAATAGCGTGGAAAGTTATTGTAACGATTTTTATTTTCTCTTCAATGTTTCACAAATATTGTTATTACATTGCTTAACACTTTTTATAAGTTAAAACTCGGGAGCAAAAACACATCCGCACGCCATGACTACTACAATCTAAATTCCCTTACACTCCATACCGCGCCGTCATCAACAACAACAATGCCTCACTCCACCTCTGCTGCTCATTATTGTCCGCTTCATTGTCCTCCTGCCATCAATCGTCAATTCTAATCCAAAACAACTCAAAATTAAGTGCTATATTATGGAAAGTTATGATATTATTATATTGACTTAAATTTCATGATTAGAAACCCATCGTCGGAATTAGCTCGGCGCCGGCATCATTATCAATATCATTTAGAATAATATAATTAAGGCGCCAAAGGTACCACGGCTAATCGTCCCATCTAACGGACGGATTGATGCCCTTGAACAGTAAAATCACTCAAGCAGGGATCGGGTACCCTCTTATACATATCTCTGCCAAAGACGGGCCCAAGCGGTGAGGATCAACATTCGAGCCATCAAACCAACCCGACCCTCAACATATATCATAAATATGGTGTTTACATTTGTGCGTCACATTCTTCCGTTTGAAATCAAAACTGCATAAAAACATAACTTCCGGCATCGGTGGCGGCGGGGTTGAGTTCTCGCCTGTCAAAGGAGAGGTCGCGGGTTCGAGATACGCCTGGGCGGTTTGCCCCTATCCAGGGCATGATTGTTTTTGCACTAGTACGTGTATAAATTGCTGAAAATCCCGATGTAAGAGGCCAATGTGCTGCTTTCGGTGGTAAGCAGTGTCGGATCCAGAGAGGAACAAGAGGTATCCACTTTAAAATATATAAAACGGTAATTTTGTTCGGACCCCATTACTTCTGGCCCCAAAGCCCTTCTCCTAGTTCCCCCCCTTCACGTCACAATCCTGTATTCGGCGTTAGTTTTATGGGAATACAAAAAATACGAACAAAAAATCTTTTTTTTTTTTAATGATGCGAATATGATGGCGAAAGTGAATTTATTGGACAAATTTAAGGCAAGTTTTCCTGGATATACACAATTACTTATACCACTTATTTGTAATTTATTAATCATTTGTAATTGTGTATATCCAGGAAAACTTATAATGGAATGCCACAAAGTAAAGCAAGAGTTAGTGAAATTTAAGGCAGTAAAAAAATTGTGTTCAACGAGAACCATCATTTTCATCGAGTGAAAAATGTCTCTGCAATATTTTGGGAATGAGGTATTCATAGGGTCTTACAGTGCCAATTCCGCAAGACCTTCACCTGATATAACTTTTTCAGGGTCACTGAAGCTTTTTTTCCGAGCACTTTATCGCTTCTTTGCAATTCCACTCATTGGTTATTGGCTCCCGAGCCTATCGCTGCTACGAATCGGTTTGCAATCCCACGAAATGACGGATCCGAGTCTCAAATTCCCGATAGGCCCGGGTGTTAGCAAACAGTGCCGAGTGTTTATTTGCATCTCTCGAATGGCCAGATGAGAGGTTTGCGAGCGTCTTCCCTCGCCAATGTAGGAAGGTATTCCACTCTCGCGATTGGCCGCTGAATTCACACAGGGACCCGGTGAGCGACCTTGGGGGACTATTGACACGATACGTATTGACATGCCACTCCAGTCAACGACCAGTTTCAAGTAGCAGCAGTTAATAACAGTGCAGTCCTCTTATGCCATTCAACTCGTGCATTTCAAGCAAAAGTGCACGATTATTTACTAATGAGTCTGAATCAGACAACCATTTTCAGGGAAAAATTGAAGAATAACTTGGCTAACGCTTTTTAATAATCATTTATTCACTAAATTAATTATTATAGTTATAGGAGGTACGATGGATATGAGGATATAATAAATTTGGATCAACTCATCATTTGTGACATCACACTATCTCTTATGGACATTGATTTCGTAATGAGAAAGATTTGACAAAATGTTAAACTGTCATAAAGAGAACTCTTTCTCGATTCAATCGCCAATTCTCCACTGAGGAAGAAAAATAAATGTCAAAAAACATTAATTTGTCTTTTCGATATTTTTAATTGAGAATCTGGCGCATATAAATGAGCGTTGGGGCAAATTTGACTTTGATATTTTAGGGATATTTGAACATTTTCAACACGCCAGGAGGTTTTTAGAATTCTTCTCTCGCATCGATCTCCAATGAAATCAAACCTGTGCACACAAAGCTCTTGGGTGAACATCTATTTTGGGAAAAATTTTCATTTCTTTCTTTCTCCCCCGCGATCCTCCTATTTCCGCCATACACAATTCATGCCGTGGAACGCGGGTTGCCATGACGACAGACCTTACCCCGATAGAGTTCAGGGAAGGAACACAATGGACAACAACGAAACTCATTCCGATGTAGATACCATTCTTCGGACAGAGATCTTCTTTTGTTCCTCCCTATCCCGCAGCGCGGGCGAGAGAATGCCGAAGTGAGTCATTGAGGTATGCACCAAGAATGTTTAAGAAGGGATGTACAATGTGGTAGCACTTTTGGGATGAAAATTCCAATTCTCTTGGAAGGAAAGATAGCGGATGTTCCGAGCCTGCGGACCCTGGAAGAGATCGATAGCAAGAAGAACCGATGAGGAGATAAACGGGTAAGAGATACCCACAGAAAATGGGAAGGAAACGGAGTGAGAAAAATGTAACGTCCAATGCCCAAAGAATTTCAATAATTCGTTCACCCTAACCGCATAATCATTGAAAAATATTTTACCCAAACATGCTCAGAAGGCCATAAACTTCCTGCAAGATTGTAAAATAGAGGCAATAGAAGAGATAAGTTTTGGGGAAAGATAAATGCGATGTTATAGGAAAATTCCGGGCAACAATTTGGACGTATCTAGTTTCTGGGCTCGTCCGAAAGTCGGCAGGGGGATTCCTGAAGGTTTATCACCCAAAAAAGAAATAGTTAATGAACCACATAAAATGCGCGAACATAGCTGCAAGCCTTCGATACAAATTTGACTGAACCGAGAATTTGACAGTTTAAAGAAGTTGGTTTTCACTGAAGAATCGGAGATGATTTATATTAGTGCATAATGCATTCCACGGAAAATTCGGACACTACACGCGCTTCGGAGTGAAAGCTGTATGCTAATAATCCGTGTAATACATGCCTACACTTACATACAACGACACTTGGAGAAGAGACAACACTTTCACTCTTGGTTTAGGCAACTTCTTCCCGGCTCTTCCATGGAATTCATGACTGTAGGAAAATCAACGTTTAATCAAGGAACTTTTCCAACGTTCTAAGCTGAGTTCAATAAAAAAAACCAGTTATGACGTCAAAAGTAAAGAAGAATGATAAAGATCAAATGGATGAAGTAATAAGAGGATTAAAACAGAAGAGAAGCCTCACGAGAACCTTATAAAGAAGACGAAACAACTTAATTGGCTATATCTTGAGGCATGATGGCCTGATAAAGACAATCGTCAAGAAAGACAAGAGGTTAGCAAATATGGGAAAAGAACACCTCGAATAAAATGTATGGTAAAAGGTATGTGAAAGAGTATGGTGAATTACGTAGGCATAAAAATATATTGTTGACCGGAGAATTGAGAGGAGAGCTGCAACAAACCAATCTTAGGATTGTTGACCAGTAATTATGATGATGAAGAAAAACTCTATTCTGCCCATGAACCCTAAGTGACAGCCACAAAAACTTCAGGCATCTTATTAATACTACTGGTACAAAAAGGTTTTCCTCTCGTGTATCTTCTTTTTTAACTTATCCTCAATTATAGTTCACCACCTCAAAATTTGTGACACCCTTGACGCAAATTAGCTCGATAGCTGGTTGTTATCAAAGGAACCAGGCTGCCAAAAATGCGTTGAAATATTTGAACACTTAAGGTAAATTGAGGATAAGCATTGATTATTAGCTCCTAATAGACTTAAAATTTGAACACAATGCTGCTCAAGAGAAAATAGCTTCACCAAAACACTCATTTAAATCCCAAATAAAATAAAATAAACGGCACATAACAGGGAATTTATTTAGCCAGAAGTTGAAATTGTGATGTTTCCAAATTTTACCTGGTTTTAAACTCACAAAACGTATTCCACACACTTTGTCATTACCGCAAGAATTTAAAACCGGAAATAAAACCAACTGTAAGAATAAAGGCGAAAAGATTAATTTCATCGCGGTGAATGAAATTTTTATTTTTTCAAATCAAGGCCCGTAATTGGATTACATAAAGTCTAGCGCACCGGTGGCAATTAAAACTGCACTATTAACGCCCACCTTTTTAATTATAAATAAGTCCCTGCGCCATTGTACATATAGTCCACACAAGCTCTTATTGATCACCAAGTCGTGGACGCGGGTTCAAAATCCAATTAAAGTTTGTGAGTATTCCAAAGCTTGGAAGTAATTGGAGTGACGGTCGAGTTCTTGAATTAATTGCTCCCGTAGCTACGATCCGTCACATCTCAAATACTTTCATTTACAGCCGCCGAATTTTTTTTGCCATTCAACATTCAATGTTCAATCAAGCTTGAATATGAAGTCAGATAGAAGGCAAGAGTCTATCCGACATAAAACTTACTTTTTTAAATTGAAGTTCGTTTTCTGGCGACCTATTTCTTTCCTAATCAATTTCAGTGAAACTATGGAACAGAATTGTAGAATACTTTATTTCCTCAAAAATACCTTGCCCATAAATATTCGTATCTCAACTGACTGTAGTGGTCGTATGTTTTGATTAATATTAAGATCTCTTCTATACAAAATAAAAGACAGCCATTTATGGAAAATTAAAGGTTTGCAGGAGTTTTATTCAGTATTTGACACCCAAAATTTCGTCAGATCTTTCGATTCTAAACTATTATAATTAGATATACATGTAATAATCCTTTCGATCAAATTAAGTTTTCCCCATTCTTTTCAATTTTATCTTCCAAAATATATTTACAATTAGTGTGTAACTAAATAGTAAAACACTAATTCTCCCTCTTGCCTGTGTTTTCATTTTCTATTGCTGGAGTTTAAAGGGAAACCAGTAAATAAGATAGCGTAAACGTAATTAGCACTCAAAATGAGGTCCATGTTCATGTGCAAAAATATAAATGGAAATGATGGGATTATGAGCGTTTTCAGTTATTGCACGAGAAAACCCTTTAAAGTTATCAAGTTACCAACTCATTTCCCTCCTTTGAAATTTTAATAGAAGAAAATAATAAACGCCTCTTCCGAAGGTTTTACCCTCTTCTCGTGAAACTCTGAGTGAAAAACACTCCTGCGTGTCACCCGCCTGCGATATCCACTTAGCGCCACATCTTCACGTAAACAACAACAACGAGGCGTCATTTGCCTCGTCTTCTCTTCCCTAGTGTCGTCTCCGAGTAGTTTGGAGCAAGGTCGTTCGATGTCTCGATTCTTTGCCTTTTTAAGACGGAAATCGGCGGAGCACACAACGCCGATATTAATCGATCCCAATTCTGAGTTACCAATGAGAGCTGAAGTAAACATCAACTTCGAGAATATTATGTTCTATCACATGCGCTTTATCGACTTCTCAAAGCATAATTTCTAGATTACATTTCAAGGAAATTGCTGGCAAAATTTCAAACTTTTCCAAAACTTACATTAGCGTGCTTTACAATTTAAAAAAGACACATAAAAAAGGATTAAGACACAACTGCCGTTTGAACAAAAAAAAACTGTTTGAGCAATCGTCACAACATAAATACTAGACTTAAAGAAAATTCGTGCTGATAATGATATGGATGGTGCCAAGTGGTCGTGGCGCTTCTGGTTTTCCCACCCATACGGTCCGCGTTAAAACCTGGGAGGGGTGGGAGGTTCCTTTATGTAAATGGACACACTTTTGATGGCACTTTATCCAGATGGAATGCTTATCTGTGGTCCTTTGATGCCATCCAATAAGAATAGGGTAAAGCTGGCCATTCCTCTCACGCCTTCTTACCTTCCTATCCTCAATGCGCAGAGATACAGAGCCATTTAGAGATGATTAATTATTTTATAACTGAATGGAGTGGACACCAATGATTTTCCTCGTTTCTAGGCTGCTACGTTGCCAAGGAGATGTCGCCTAGCAACGTAACTAAACTCATCAGAGTGGAGATGTTAATTCCAATGAATGGGTTCTGGGAAAGAGAGAAATATCGGAAGGGGACTCATCAAATTTGTGACGGGTTCATAATGAAAAAATGCTCATAATTTTATCATCTCAAAACATTTCCAATTAATATAGCTTACTATGTATTTTAATTAAATTGATAATTATTGATATTAACAAGCACGCTCGCTACAGCATTCACGTACAATTTCCAAGAAATATCGTTCTTGGAACCCGTCACCCAATCTGCAGCATTCAACTAACACCATTTCTATAGCTCGGAAGAAGATACACACACATTTAATTTTTAAGGCACCGCAACTTAGCAAGATTAGAGGATTCAAAAACTCTCAAATCACTGGTATATAAGTCAGTGGTATAAGTTATGTTATCATTAATTGTTCCATTCACCAAAAAGTATCGTGCATATTGCACTATTCTAATGCTTAAAATAAAAATACGAAAACATTATTCCCATTAACATTTAAAATAATAAATACGGAGATTTCAAGTGTTTATATTAATGCCTTATGATCAATAACGAAGTTTACTTGGAGGAAAACTCCAAAAAAACAACATATTTACTCCAGCCAACATTAGAACATTGGTAACTCTTTGATTATGAATGCTTGCTAAATCTGAGTTCTGGGACTCAATGGTCCCCATGGGTGGGCTAAGAGGAAATTTTTGTTTAGTGGTAGCAGAAGCTTTTGTGAAAAGTGATTCAGTTACTGGTATAAGTTATGTTATCATTAAATGTTTCATTCACCATAAAGTATAGCAAACTGTATTATGGCGTTGCATCCACAAACGAGTCTTACAATGCAAATTTTAACCTGACCTTAGGCTACTTATGTAATTAAATGTCATATTACTGACGGCATATCAAAAAAAGTTCACTCCCATGATCCATTTCTAAAACACATACCCAGCTTTATTTATTTTAGCTGAAAAACACCTCTTTATGATTCTCCTCGTTTATTTTTGCCCGCGAAGCAAGGGTAAAATAAATTTCGTTCACCACTAATAATGAATAACAGTGCTCCAGTTCCTTCTCGCTGCATTTCATCTCTGATGGCTAAAACTTCAACAATCAAATCAAATATACAGTAATGGTGCTGGAAAGAGCCACATATCATTCTCAAATATCGAAAATCAATAAGCCAGCGAATGGATTCTCTAGTGTCTGTTTCGTTTGATAGTCGCGCAAAATTTCCTCCACGTTACATCAACGGTTGATTCGTCAGTCAAAATATCGATACAAAAATTACGCAGTAAGCACCTCTCTGAAACCTTGTCACCATAAAGTTTTCGCCAAAGACACAATCAGTATTTACTGCCAAACAGGAACTATTTCTCTCGACTGGAGCGCATTGGTGAAAAAACCCACTCACAACTTGAAATTCGTCCAATTTCACTCCCTCACATTCCATACTACACACGCATTTTACGCTTTCCTTTCATATTTAGTGCAAAACACCGGTTGTTTCAAATTGAATAGCGGGGTTTTAGGACTATATAGAATTTTTCAAACTGAACTGAGCTGTAAATGATACCTCAAACGAAATAGCAACACATACCGTTTTGCTTGTTGGTATCAGTGCGAATGTAAGCACATATATTTAGCGTAAGAAAATTTAAATTAGCGTAAAAAATCCTTTGCTTACGACTCATTTGAAAACATCCGTTACTTATGAACGAAACTCATGAAACATATGAAGTCGTCAAATGAATGCATCCAGACATCTTTGGGGTATGGTGAACAAACACCAGGAAGATATTCCCATATGTAATATTTACTCGTGCAATTTTAATTGTAATCTTCTCAAATGTTATTTCGTGACGGACATATGTTTTCTAAAAGACATAGCAATCGATAAATACACATGGGGAAATATAACTGGAACTCCTAGTAAATGTAACCGACACTTGATTACCAAAGAAATTAAGACGATTGCGTGATGATCATTGTGTATCAATCGAAACAGCCGTTGTAAACTGTTAAAATAAAATTAGTGGCGAGAGCAACATAATTTTTTAATCATTATTATAAGACTTTTAATCTCAAACTTGTACGTATGATCTTGAATACGAGGTAGCAGACATAATCCCAAACGGATTATCAAGAAGTCAACGGGTTTCTCGTGGCAATCGATATTAATTTGAGCCATTTTCAGTGAATGGCCATTAATATTTAACAGAAAATAGATTAAATTGTATGATAAATTCTGATAAATTTTACACAACGGGGTATTCTCATTAATTTCACCATAAATCGATGAAAATTTGAGCAAGCGCACCAACACAATATTGAAATCAATGTATTTATAAGAGTTAATACAAGTAGATTTTTTATAAATTGCATAAAATCCTTTATTACTGATGTTCCTATGAGCATAGTCATCGTAAAAGCTAATTAAAATTACACTTAACAGCAATATTGTGATACTTCTCATAATAGGTCAGACATGGGTAGATCATAGTGAAACCAGAGTCAGTACTTAATAATTTTACTTTTCACAGTTGTCATCTTCAAACAGTTGCAGTTCCACTATTGTATGTGCACAAATTAGGCCCTTGGAAAAATTACTACTATTGTACTATTTTTTATTTTATCATCTGTTCTTAAAATGGAACAATAAAAACACTTGCAGACATTGCCTTTCAATTTGAAAAATTATTTCATTCTTTTAAAGATTAAACGTAGCTTGTATTCCATTTGCCTTCAAAGGTAAAAAGAAAAATATTACTTATTAAGCTAATGAAAAAATCCGAATACGCTATGTTTATAACCATTGATGGACGGACATTATGTTGAAATATAGTATTCGAAAACTGGATAAGCCTATTGTTTCCGCAAATCTAGACCTATTCGAATTCCCATATTTGAATTAAAATTCATTTTGGGTGAGTCTCTACCATATATTTGTACTATATAGGCAGGGGAAATTCTAATATTTGACACGTCCCAACAAAATCCTTTAGAGCCGTGCATCAAAACGAATAGATTCATCAAACGTTCGCGAAGTAATTAACCAAAAACGAAATGCACGGGCGCCCGCGCGAGGCGGTAGATTGCTTCATTCGTCGAGAAAAACGTCTCCTTCAAAGAGAAAAAAAAGAGATCTTTCATCGCAGAATCCGCCCGTGCACCGAGCAATACTGGCTCCAGGAGATGCAGCAGCTAGCTACAGCAGCTATACATCCCACTCAGTTTTTCTTTTGATACATTTCCCTTTAGCATCATCCCTATTGAGAAGGCCAAAACTGGAATATAATTGAAAGGCCAAACATCTATAATTTGCTACATAGGACAAACATCACAATATTTAAAAGACAGTATTTCACAACCAAATTCATCATTAAAAGGTGGTATAACACTGTGTGCCCTTGTTAGCCACAGCATAAACGATGGCCAAGTTTTCGATTTTGACAACGCCGAGATTTTGGATCATGAATTTGAGAAAAAGACTATTCAAAGAAATGGGTCACATATCTAGATCAATTAACAGTTTTAATTTAAAAAATAGTTTAGTAACCTACTATCAAAAAACAATGCAAAAAATTGTTTTCCAACGTTTCGGTTTATTTTAAAACCTTCATCAGGGCTATGAATGAAAAAATGGGAGTACAATAAAATATAATAATATACAATATAGATGCATAAATAAAGGTTACAAAGCAGCTTTTTACAACAATATATTAAAAAATGAGAAGGGAATATGTGCAAAACTAAGGCACGTCAAAATTATTGTATATTTAGTTTTTGCATTGTATGACCTATACTCCAGGAACTTTTGATCATTAAATAAAAGAGGTCAAGACAAAAAAAAATCCAAAACTGGAATGTCCGTTTTCAACGAAATGCCTCAGCCAGTCTAGTTTCTAGCGATAATATTGATTCACATATTACGCACTAAGTACTTCCCCGAAACCTCATCACCGTTAAAATTCCGCCAAAGATACAATTAGTGTTCACTGGCTAGCGGGAACCATTTCTTTCACCAGGAGAAAATTTGTCAAACGCCCTACTACCAACTTGAAATTCGTCCAATTGCCCTCCCTCACATTCCATACCACACACGCATTTTACGCTTTCCTTTCATATTAAAAACAAAAAAAAGGTAGTTTCAAAATTAATTGCGGAGTTTTAACACTAAATAATGATTATTAAACTAAACTTACAGCTTTAAATGATACCACAAATAAAAGAGAAACTCAAAAATATTTGCTTGTTGGTACTAGTGCACATGTGTGCACATAAGTACCAAATATTCTGAAATTCTAATGTTCCGCTACCTGCCATTCATTTGGAAACATCCTTTAGTTAATCAAAACATATGAAGACGTCAAATACAGGCAGGAAAAACGTCCCATTTAAAGAATGAAAGAGATCTTGCATCGCAGAATCCGCCCTTGCTCCGAGCATTACCAGCTCCGTGGGAGGCTGCTGCAGCTATGCATCCCACTCAGTTTTTCTTTTGATACATTTCCCTTTAGCATCATCTCCATTGAGAACCCCAAAACTGGAATGTCCGTTTCCGAGAAAACGCCTCAACTAGTCTAGTTTGCAATTTTTTTTATTTCAACGTTCCACCCTCGCACTTCTAGTCGTGGCAGGAGTGGGAGGAATAAAACTTGGGGGAGATCATAAGATTTACGAGAGGCCGGAGGAGGGGAGATGAGAATACAGGGAGTGGGTAAGACGGGCACTGGTCCAAAACAAGGCTCGTAAGGGAGGGAGACCTGCACTTCCCCTCTTCCCCCTTCTCCACAACCCTGGACCCCTCCCCTCTCCTCCCTCTCGTGGCAAGGTCAATGGCGAAGCGTCGAGGGCGCGGAGGAGGGGGGGCGATAGGGGGGAAGGAGGAGAGGTAGGGGAGGGGAGGTTCGGTTGAGGGCTTTGAGGATGCGCTCGATATTTCGCCCCGGCGTTCTCCACCGAAAGGGAAGAGGGTGCAGGGGAGGCGAGGGGCTGTTTGAGGAATCCAGGGGGTTATAGGAATGGGGGGACAGGGTACGAGTGGGCGGCCCAGGCAGCCCCTTCAGAGGGAGAACTTTGTTCTAATTCTAATATCGCATTTTACCTCAGTTCGCACGTAATAACTAAGCTGAGGACACTGTCTAAAATGCCTATTTATTCATTTCCTAGCGAAACCGACATCAAATTCAAATATCGCATTTTACCTCAGCTTGCACGATATAACAAACCCTAGGACGCTATCTCAATTGCCTATTTATTTATTTCCCAACGAAACCAATAGTTAATTCTATTATCGCATTTTACCTCAGTTTGCACGTAATAATTAAGCTGGGGTCACTATCTAAATTAAATATTCATTCTTTCACTAAGGGAACTGATATCGAGAACCTAAATTCTATTAATAATCGTTAATGGCGAAATTAGGGCAATTTTTATTGTGTCTCAACTCGTTTCAACTCTTGCTAGGCATTATGATGAGGTAAATACCATCAAAGAATGTTGGATGAATAAAAACATAACGCACAAAATACTACACGTATGTGTTCTACTGCAACTAAAACACTTTTATAACTTGACATATAAAGAGGAAAGAGTCAGCCGAGATTCCACTCAAGTGATTTAAAAAAATAAAATAATTTCCGCAAATCGCAATGTCAACCTGCCAGTCATTATATTCATTCTCTAATGGGAAATTGTACATTTTTCCTCAGAATCACGAAAATACGCTATTTCATTCAGGGTGAAGCAATTTCATAATGTTGTTAGCATCTCATCTCAGCAAAATTCCGATAACAGTTTTAGGCATTGATAAACTCGGACGTGACAATTCGGCACAAACTTTATCGTTTGTTTGGAGATATTCAGCGCTATCTTTCCAATCAAACTGTGTACTGTAGGCTCTCAATAACCTTGATAATAGTGTTTTATCACAAGATATTTACTAACGACACACTCAAGAAAATGGGAAATATCATACTTAGGTTTATTTTGCCATTAAAAAATAAAGCCGAGTATATCAATTTCTCTCGAATAGCTTACATTTTCCAACAATTTTTAAGAATTTAATCAGTTGAATTTATCTACAGAGAATCCTTACGTTTTTTGTAAAATTTAATTTTTATGCTTAGCTTTTCTTTCAGATAAAAATTTAGGTACCTAATTCCAAGATAAGAAACCATTTTGTCATAAATTCCTGAAAATCACTTTGGTATGCGCTATAAAAAATATCAACCGGCCAAAGTTTGGCAATTAACTATAAATATACGGGGTGATATTTATTATCAGTATCACTCATTCACTATTAGCCGTTATATCAAATTTAGATATACTTGGTTGACTTTTTGCATGATCTTGTAGTGGTTTAAAATTTTAATACCGAAAATGATATTTAAGTGATACCACCTTTTACACTTAAGGGATGCAGTCGCGAAACTGTGATTGGTGATATAAAATTGATATGCTTTACACTAAAAAATGGCATATTCTTGGGTTGTTTTGAGTAGCATACTGAGGAGGTTATAAAAATAAATCAAAACCGATGGAGTGGAATTTTTCCATATCGAAATAAATACTTGCCATTTTCCACGGTTATAAAATTTGTTTGGACCTAAATTTCAATGTCACTACATAATCTTCAAGGTGATAGAGTAGCCTTGGTACGGCTAGGTTTTAACGCTACTACATCAGCTTTAAGGTAATGGAGTAGCATTGAAACCCAGGTCATCATAAATTTTATAATCTTGGAAAATTGCAAGTATTTATTTCAAGATTATTATAATGATCAGGAACTGCCAATCAAGCCACTTCGACCAGAAATAAGGGGAAGCGGAGGGATGGAACGGGGTTAACAGAGTTGGAGGGTGGAAAGTTGGGGTAGAGGAATGGGCCATTAGGAGAAATTCCACTTGAAGGGTGAGCACCCAAGCCCTCCCGCTACAAGCGAGGGATGCATTCACGAATCGACCGAATATGGAGTGCAACTTTTTAGCCCCTCGCCCCAGATGGCTTCCAATTGGCCGAGAACAAAGCGACGTTGGCTCCGCAGAAGCGTGGGCAGAGGTTGTTAGGCGAATGGCAGAGGATGTTAGGACACCAGCCATTTACACATAAATATGAAATGCTTAAACAAAATTACGACTAGTATTTATTAAAGCTCTTTATTGATCGGGGTACAAACGAATTCCCATACCTATACGTTCGGCTAAATACATTTCTTAATTTATCTTCCATGTCGCACCTGGATAAATAGTGGGGTTCTTACATGATGCTCTCCTTGTCGCTCTTGTAGATAATTATTCGCAATTGCTCAAGCAATCTAAGCCCAGCGAGCAGCCTCCGAGCGTCAAGCGTCTCCCAGCCTAACTTGTTTTACAACTTCGTAAAGCTTTATGTACGCCCGGTTTGAAGGATGGTATAAAATTTGGCAAGCCGCCGCGGAATACTTCCCAAATAATTAATATAATTCAGAATCCCTCGCTTTGAGCCATACTTAAATATGTGTAGGGTGTAAGATATTTTTTAGCCCATTCACTCATCATTTTTATGCAAACAATCGTTATTTTCTCGCAGTAATGGCTCGCGGCAAAAAAAAAAAACAAATCTCAATAAATTGTGAGGAGGATCTATGCTCCGCGTTAAAATAAAGGGTCTAACTCATGCATGTGGAAAAAGCTTACGATGATAAAGGAAAGAAAAAGAAGAATCCTTGCACAACTTAAAGATGCTTCGATGCAAAATAAATTAATATACATTTCAACAAAGGAATATAAGCAATGTTTATTCCAAGTTCTGTCGTCAGTAAAAATAACATTCAAAGCCATTTCGATATGGAGCATGCATTACTGAGATTCTATTAGAATTGATTATTTTCATTCTAGGAATAATTCAGTTACTTGAAAACTTTAATAGATCAAAAGGACCAATATTAAAACATAACTTTTTACCACCTGACCAATTCGATCTCTCTCGTCTCATATATCGGTTGGTTACTATAATCTTTCATAAACCTAGTATAGAGCAACAAAAATTAGTTGTATAGAGACAACAAAAGGAATCAGAGAGACATAATGGTCCCAAAATATTATTACAGATCATGGAAGTGCCGGCATTCTACAAAAACATTACGCAAAAATTCTACATAAGCATTCAACAAAACATGGAATAATTAGCCACCAAGCTATTTTTCCGAAGCAGAATCATCTGTATAATAGAATTTGTAGATTATTCCAAGTTTTTTTGTCACTACAACTTCAAAGCCATTATTACTACTACTATTGCCATTACCTATTCAAAGCCATTTTAATATGGAGCATGCATTTCTAAGATTATAATACACTAGATGATTTTCATTCTAGGAATAATTCCGTTACTTTAAAACATTGTGGCGAATACGTCAAGAGAAAACTTTCAAAATAAATTTGGAAATAAATTAGAGCTTTTATAAATCCACAAGGACATAATTTCCTAAAGTGTCTATATTCACGGGATTACCGTAAAATTCTGGCCAAATGATATGCATTTGTCGTTACGAATTCTATGCGTCGGGATATGCAGTAATAATTACGTTGTATAATCACTTCACACTTGTTAAAAAGTACGTATGAATGTCATTGAGGTATTTTTGAGCTGCGTAAACAAGCTGATCCCTAAGACACTTCGAGGTGCTTCGTTCGACATCATCACACGAGGTCCCATCTCCGCGGTTAATCGCCGGTTGTTTTCGAATGGAAGGCCTGAATCCATTAAAGGAAACGGATGCACGCATTTTAAGTGGCTCATCACTGCATGTTTGCGACTGGGGAGAAGTTAGGCTCCGCTTCTCGTCAAGTCTGCCGAGGGTCGGAAAATAGACTGTGGTATCAAACTGATGACGCCCTACTCTATACTTGGAAATGCAATTAACCGAGAACTGTTCCAGGCAAATCGTCAGTTACGTCATTAATAATAATAAATATTATTATATTAATGGATATTTCTCCCGAAAATTACACATAAATTACTAGAGCGCCAATCTGAAAACAACGGAATATTTGGCAACATATAAGAATATTTTCAGTAAGGTGACCTTCCAATAAATTTCAAAATAAATTATTATGCAGCACCCACGCATATAGCTTTAATAAATCAATCAGATTCAATATCCTTCAAGGAGTATGCAGAGCACTGAATAGAATTTCACCTTTAACGGGAGATGAATAAAGGAAGGCCAAGATTGGTGCTAAACAGTGAATAATTTTCTGCAAGCTTATTGATACAAATTGACGTTTTTTACTTCAACTACAAAATTTTTCATACGGTATTCTCACTAATTTGTTTCACCAATAGCTCATTTATATTTTTACTAAAAATTAACTGGCGCAAAATATCAAAATCATTATTTCATTCAACCAAATAGACCACATGCTACGTGCCATAACGCTCTATGATTCAATGATAAAATTAATTTCTTTTCCGGGGGTACTTTCATCAGGAAGACGCGGCCTTACCTAACACATGCTGGTCATATCTTTCAAAAATTTAAAAGAGAGCAGTTTCATGTGATTTTCGGGTCGATGGATCGTTCCTGCAGGAGGAAAAACTAAGGGGGAAAGGATTAGATAAAAGTTTATAGAATGTTAAGTACCGTAAAGATCCACAAGGAGGTATTTTCGCAATTCCCCATTTGATTGATGTCTAAATTTTATGGTATCTACATTTACATAATACCCTGCGAGGCCCCTCTAGGGTATTTGGCAGGGGGAAATCAATCACTAAAACGCAGCATGCAAGAGGACCACCACATGCACAGTGTGCTGGATAGCACACCGCACGGTCATAAAATATTGCGCAAAATAAGTTGATGTGGTATTTGTAGGAGGCGACCGACAGCTGAGGCCATTTGCGCCATGAGGGAAGGGTAGGTAAGGAAGGGTGGAGAGAAACCCGGAGTCGGCATTAGTCTGCTCTCTAAGAAAGCCGCCAAGGGTACCACGGCTTGGCGTCCCATCCCACGGACGGAGTGTTGCGCTTGAAGTGCCCTCCACAGAACATTCATGCTGCGATCGGGCAGTCTCTGAAAATTCTGTGCCACCGCCGGGATTTGAACCCGACCCACGGGGTGGGAAGACAACACTCTGGACACCACACCAACCCGATCTATTGCGCACAATAACAAAAATACGTTCACATTCATGAAAAGGCAAAACTTGCCAACGGCTAAGATTCCCTTAGCAAACCCATGCAAGATTATAAAAATGGAAAAAATAACGGCATTCAAAGAGTCAACCTAGGGTGTGACTCCATTAATTCTATTAATCGAGACACCGTTGATATCCGTATTAGTACGAGGAAAGAATGGATTTTTAAATCTCTTTTTTTAAGTGTAGTTCAATAGTGTCATAGTGCCAGAACCCACCGGAAAACCGTTCCGGCACTGGTTACTAAAAAGACATAATAGTCAAATAACACTTTAATCAATTTTTTGCCTCAAAATTTCTAATTTAAGCATTCGTAACCAAAATAAAAAATAGTAAGAAAATGTAAATAATGACTTGATATAAAAAAACACACAAGAGTAATATTTCACTTCTAACGTAAGTTAAGGAAAGTGCTTTCTGGCACTGCTAATTTTCCCATGATGTCATTGGTCTATTTCCTTCATTTTCTTCTCGTAATCACGTCAACCACAGACGACGGTTAACGAATTTCGTCTGGGGAGTACTGACAACACAATATGAAGGGGTCGAGTTAAAAGAGTGCCAACTATTATTTCTAGTGTTTTGAAATATTCACATTTTAAAGTATGGTTGGATCCATAAATCTTTGTGATTATTTAACAACCAATTTCAAAACATAAGTATTAACCCTTCACTGCATATTGTATCATATATGATGCACTGCTCTAATGGCTGTTTTTCTGAAGGGCACAATTCTTCCTCTCTAACGCATGGTGTATCAGATATTATTTCACCCCGTCATTATACTATGTGGTTCTTGAAGCAGTAATTAGGTGCCGAAGGCGATCAGCTTCTAATTATGTTGAAGAAAGTCAGCTCCCCACATGAGAAACGAATAAGAGGATTTACCCGAGTGGTATCTATATATGTGATTAGTACACGGGCGGCAATGAAAAGTTTTCAATGAGTACCTGACATGAAAACCTTTTGTAGATAATTTCCAAATCTGTGAAACAGATCCATTTAATGTGAAAGCTGCCCATAACAATAACGTGTTAAATGTGATCCATATTAAAAATTTCCCTTAAAAATTAAAAACATTCAGAAAAAGTCATTAAAATGTAGTCATTGCAGCGTCTCTAGATATTTTGTTATAAAAAAGAATGTTTTTGCCCGTATTTAGATATTCATACAGTGAAAGGGTCAATGAAAGCTCGAGCAATTCTTCATTCAGTCAGTCAGTCAAGTCATGATCTTCGGGATTGTATTTTAACTATTTTACATCTTTGATCTTGACCATACCTTTTCATCACAGCAGTGTCACTGCCGGCCTAGGATAACTTTATCCGTCCGATGATAAAGGCTTTTTTTTCTCTTAGGGCGGTGAAATTGGAAAGGCATGCCCGCATGAGTCTCATCAAGAAAGCATCTCGATCAGATGATCTCTCTTTAAAAAAATTAGTGAAGCCGAATCAAGCGGTGATCCCAAAACTTTAATGTGCGTTAATTTATAATTTTTTTACTACTAATAGTGAGATTTTATTAATGAGGACCTGAAATGAAAGCATTTTGAGGAAAATTTCCAAATCTGTGGTACATATTCATTGAATGTAAAATTTGTCTATAACCATAATGTATCATATGTGATCCATATTAAAAATTTCCTAAAAATTGCAGAAAAGTTATTAAAATGTAGTAATTGATGCGTTTCTGGATATATTTCATAAAGAAAATTTTTTTTCGTATTTAGAAATTAACGCAGTTAAGGGTTTAGTCTATACATTTAAATGTCAAATCACGTATTGAGTTTAATCCTAAAATGCTGATATGGCTCTTGTACTTTTTTACCAATCCAATTTGGCCAAAATTGATGGTTTAAAACTCTTTAAACTCGACCCCTTCGTGTGATATACCGCGGACACCAAAATTATCGGGGGCATGGACTCTCTGCAGTGAACAAATGTCCAGCCTTTGCTACACGGAAAGATTGAAGCTCTCCAAACAACTCTATCAGTGCACAAAGCGAAGGTAGAGAAGGCAACGGGGGAGGAGAAATGGGGGACGCCTTGGGGGGACCAAAAATGGGTGCGAGACCGCGTCAGCGAATACATAAATAGTCGCGGGAGAATTGGAAGATTGCTCCCACACCTGTGAAAGCAAGAAAGATAATTTTTGCACAAGGCGAAAAATAATCGCGGCGAATAAAAGAGAAGGGCACAAGGGCGGAATGGACACTTGCCAAACGGGTTAAAAAAAAAGTTGCTTCCGACTGCGTATAACTCAAATCTATAAGTTCCGAAACGCTTTAATTAAAGCATCTGCGCGATGTGTATACTTTGCCAGAGGCGTGAAATGGGCAAGCAAGTGTGGGAAAGAGTGGAAGGACTAGTAAGTAGCTGAGAGGATAGATGAATTTATAAGATGAGTCACAGGATATAGATATTACGATATTATAAGGTTACGATCAGTAATACTGTTTCGATTACCGCAAAAAAACTTAATTTGAGTAAAAATCAAAGCAGTTTTTTTTATCGTCAAGAGAATTGCTTTTAAGTGAGTATATATAAGATATAAACATGAAGATAAAAAATTGGCATGTTTTCAAAATAAATACCCCCGTTTCATTCTTAATATTAGTAAACTCATTAATCTTCACCATGTCCGATCAGCTCACCATGAATTACTTTATTGCCCGTCTATCAAATAAATTTAAGTTCAGGCTGAAAAGCACAGGTAATACACTCCTTACAGACATGTGGGATTACGGCCCAAGTATCCCAACTACATACACACACTGCCTTCCAAATTACTCACCTATGAGTATTTTCTACGTCTCAACCTACAAATCACAGGTCTATCAAAAATGCTTTTCCTTATCAAATTTTCGAATTCACTGTTGCGATCTTGTTATTAAATTAATAAAAATAATTTTTTTTAAAGTACGACAACCAAAACATGAAAAAATATTAAAATTATAAAAAAAATCAAGTGTTAATACTGAACAAATGTGCAAAAAAGGACAACAACAATAATTTAATAAAAAGAGAGCGAGGAAGATTTTCTTTGATGTCTCTTCTTTTGTACAAATTTCTCGAATATTATTTGGTTTTTAAGTTTCATCTTTACACAAAGAACATTACGGGCGACAACGGAACAAATGCGCACGACACCTTTTGTGCCTCTGTTTTCTGACTGGTTGAGGTAAGATTGACTCACCGGTACAGTTTGAACATTCGCGCTTTCGGCGCTGCCAGTATGTGACTCATTTTATCACAATTAACTTTTTCGGGTCTTACCACGTAGTACAGGCGAACTCCCGACGTTTCGCGGCCACTGATGTTCGCGTCTTCAACGGTGATTGTTGAATCACATTTGAAGAAGCGACCATTAGGGGTCACGAAACGTCGGGAGATTACCTGTACGACGCGGTAAGACGCGAAAAAGTGCATTTTATATTACATGAACCATGAAATACGAAAGCCTTAATGAAGTATAAATATGTCAAGTTTCATCATACATGATGATTAGCAAGTGGCATCATTTTAGTGCCATCGATTATATTTACTGATTTAAATTTTAATATGGCCACGCTATAAAGATATCCGGGAACTTGCCATATATATTGCAGAGTGGTGCTCAACATAACCCGCTGGACTGTACCATGCACATCTCAACCACTACCCGTCAGCCCTATATTTCCTCGGGACATACTTAGTACTCTGAGTGTCTTAAGAGAATGAGTACCTAGAGTTTGGGAAACGCAACGCGACATTTGGCAAGGAACTAAAATTCCATCTCCCTGATACTGAAACAGCACTGCAGACGCTCTTCGTACCACTCGCATGAATTTGAAATGCCTCCACATGGAAGATTGATGACCCCACGAGGCGTGGGAGGAGAGTCGGAAGTGGGTCGACTTGCACGTGAGGAAAGTGGAAGGGAGATGACTGTCACGATCGTTCTAGGAAAAGTGACATTTGCGAAGCATGCTTTGGAATTGACGAAAAGATAAATTGTTCGTGGACAACAGAGTATTCAAATACCTTGGATACGGACAATACGGATGGAAAAAATCGCCCATGCTTTCCTAAGGAGTACTGTGCAGAGAAAGGGCACGCTGTTTACGAAGTAAATCTGGATAACTAGTAAAAAAAATAAGCCCATGAATATTATCACATATATACTTTCGCCCGTATAATCAAGTACTTTAGAAACACTCAGTAACATTCCTAGACAATATGAAAATTAAATATCACTATTTATTTCCAAGCTAACAGTCAAAATTGGAAGAGGTAATGTCGATAAAATACTGAACACAAGAAATAATTACATGCCACCTTAACTTCCACAAGTTCTTAGCCTAACCAAAACCACAATTATATTATTCATAAAAGTTACACACTCTTTACAACATAAACACTCAATAATGCTAAGGAAATAAGGGATGGAGAGCTCTGCTTGAAGTGCCCTCCACAAAGCAGGGATAGGGCAACCTGAACATTCCTCGCCAGTGCCCACGACGAAGTCCGACCAAAGGAATGGGAAGCAAACACTGAAGCCATGACCATAACCAGATTTCCCTTAGTAAATCAGCAATTGACATAGAAGCTGGGGTTGATTTGATCGCAGAGGATTGAATGTCGTTCAGGAATGACCAATTTTTCAAAAAGGTGAGGAAACAACCTTCGAAACTTAAAAAAAATCGAAGTTCTACAATAAGCTCTTTTGTTATCAATAGTTACTTTGTAAAACAGTGATAACAAGAGAGAATTACTTAGTAATTTACCACGCAATTTTGATTCACATAGACAGCTGTCTGATGAATAAGTTGCCACCATTAGAGCAAACTTTACCTCCTAACAGAGCTGGTGACATGCGTTCTTGGCGTAACAAATTCATAAGGATAATTAGAGAGGAGGAGATGTCTTTAATGAGTTACCAATTGTTCCAGGAGTACGAAAAATTTCATCCTACAACAATCAATCATCTGCTAAAAAAATTCTTAATAAATAGTTACCCTCAACGTAAGAGCTACAATAGACAAATACAAAAGAGCAACAATAACGCATGATGCTAACTTTTATTGAATCACAAGACCCTCATGTAAGTCCATAGGTACTAAGTGTTTTTAGCGTGTTCAATTTGTACATACCCCACTCAACACCTACCAACCGAATCCCCATTACTATTTACCATATCGTGTTATTTAAGGAGAGCGTGGTAGCCCAGTGATTAGAGGCTTAGCCTGCTTTTTGAAGGGCCCTAGGTTCATATCCCGGGTTAATCCTGCGAACACCCCCAAATGTAATTCCCGAAGCGCTAGGTAAACAGGGAAAAAACCCGACCGCCCGTCCCCCTCCATTGTGTAAAATTCATACACCGATTCCATAGTATTTTACATCAATATAATACGCCGCAAGTCGCCTCAATAGGCGTTTGGCGGGGGTTGCTATGACACCAGCCGTTTACACATCAAAAGGTATTGCTCTGAATTCCTCCTAACTTTTATTAAAGTCCAGTATTGTTCGGGGAAAAGCGAATTCCCATAGCTATCCATCCAGAAAAATATCTCTCTTAATTAATTGTTCCTTTAGGACCTGGAAAAAATACTACGGTTCTAATATAATTTTCTCGGTGTCACTCTTAAAGATATCTACTCGCAAAAGCTCAAGTAATCTTAACCCAGTGCTCATCCTTCAAGTTTTAGGCGACACTCTGCCTAACTCCTTTACCACCTTTTAACAGTTTCCTTTAACGCTTTCATTAAAGTTCTTTATTCTCGGGGGTAAAACAAATTTCCATACCTATTTGTTTGACAAAATATCTCTCTTAATTTATCGTTTCTGTCGGACTTGGCCTTGCCTTCATCCCCCACCTATCCACAGTGGCGGATCCAGGATAGGGACGAGGGGGGGCTAAGTGGGGTTAAAAATTCCAGCAGTAGTGGGGGTCGGAAAAAATTACCATTCTATCTAGTTTAAATTAGATACCCAAGGGGGATATAGCCCCCTTACATACCGCCATAGATCCGCCACTGCCCATCCAAACCAACATTCGAGTTGAATTACTGAGTGAGTTGGGTGTTTTTGTGGGTATTCCAGTTCTTTCGGTGGAATTATTGCTTATGGGAGGGAGAAATTCCACTAAATTCGCCCTGTTCCCTTTCTGCCCCAAGTAGATGAATCACAGTACAGGAGGCGCCTCTGTCGTGGAGGTATTTCCCGCGTGGGATTGGAGCGCGTTCTCGCATTCTGTGGCATGATTGATTGGACCATGTGGGCGAGAGTGGAGACACCAGCTCATCCCCTTCCCACATTCCCCAATGATCCTCGCGTCTTATCGCCCAAGAATGTACCCGCGTCACAAAGGATGAAAATTCCTACAAATGAACGGAAACGCCTGCCACAAACGCCGCTAATGATCCCGGGATGTTTCTACGAGATGGGATTCAAAATAACACTTAAAGAGAAAAAAAAATTGCCTCGAAATTTTACTTCTGGATAGCTGATGCCAAAGATCAGGACCCAAGGGGGGTCCTCTGAGGGTTACAACACACCGGAGCCGGAACCCAGTAACTTAACAGATACGCCCGCGCTCCCAGGGAGGGGTTTAGAAAGCAAGGAAGAAGGAAAGAGGCGCCGCACAGTGGTCCCAAATCGAAAAAAGCTGGCCAAAAGTCGTTTTTTCGAAAATTTTCAAGGAATTTTTGAACCTTATTTTCGGATTCTACAGGATATGGTCTACAAAATACACTACTAAGTTAGTATTTTTGTTCATCAGAGCGGCTGCAGTGATCCGTCAAACATGGAGCATTCACCGTAAAAATCACAGTTGCGTGAAATCGGTCGATTTTGAGGAAGTTCAGCGTCATGCAGGGCAATCTTTACGCGATATATTTGGCCAAAAACATTTTTAACTACAAATATAAACATTATTACATAGTGGGGCATAAATTTTATTCGGATTTTACTATGTTTACTATTTTATATATATTTTGTAACTTTTAGTATTTTTTACCCGAATTTTCAAATAAAATGTACAATATCGTTTAGAGAGGCACGTGAATGCACGGTGTCTTTTACACCAATACAAAGGGAAAAGTATATGCAACGCAGTAGTGAAGAAAATTTTTGCTACTAGTTGCTACTCCGACCTCAGCATTGATTTAACTATAATGATGCAATGCGCTGACGCGGGCGGCGTCCTGGCTGGCGCGTGGTAGGGCTCGAGGAAATCCAGTATTTATGGGTGTTATTCCACATTGTTGGATATTTTATTTCTACAAAAAATATTTACCCTATGAATAAACATCTCCTGTCATACGTAGAACGTTTTATCATTAATAGTTTCCACTTGACCTTACCTTTTATTTACGCGTGCCCATGCTCTCATAAACATTGCTTAAGGACTCGAGCGGAAGGATATATTTATGGAACGAAAGTTCGCAGCTGTGCTTATAGTAATCCTCAAAAACATGAATGCATTCAAAACAAAAAAGAATCCCTCAAATGCTACTCCACCCTTTCCTTCCGTTAGACGGGTTAGTTTTCGCCCTCACGCGGCACATTGTCCCTCTGTCGCCTCCTTAGCGGCCTCCACAACCACATGCAGGGCAAACGACGGCCGAAAAGGCCTAGGCTATTGATTGCGCCCATCGGGAAAACAGAACCACCGCTCTCTGTACACTTGTTATGAATTGCACTTTGGCCACCGGGGATGAACGGAGTAAGCCTTTTCACCTTTCAAATGTGATATTTCCTAGAAAATGGAGATAATAGCATCGCGAACCTCACACTGTGGAACCCCCAAATTACTTCTAGACATCGCTTGCCCGAAATTTTATCGCCAAAACTCAGTTTTACTCAGATTTTGCTAAACGAAAGACGTGAAAGTTAGTTTCCTCAAGCGTGAAGATCGAGTCTTGAAAATGTCGAGTATCCTCGAACTTTTTAAAGAAGACTTGTGGGGTTGAAGAAGAGTGCCCATAGTGTTTTAGTTCGATAATTCTGAAAATTTTCATGCGTCTTGAGATGCATGAAAAATTTCTTGAAAGTGGAAAAGGGTCCGTATCGTTTAAAAACCAATACTTATTGGATTGCTGGAGCAACAAGTTAGAGTTAGATGAGGACGTTAATTCAAAAGTTATCCTAAAAAAATTGCGGAGAAGTGTTTTTTCTCTCAAATTATCTTCGCCGGTGGAAGGAAAGAAAAAGAAATGACAGGATTTTTAGAAGAAAGTTCGCTGACTGCCTAAATGAGAAGTTGAAATTTCCTCCGCCTTTATTTAAACAATTTGAGAAGTCCAGTGAAAGGGCCTAGAGATGGAAAACGGAGGATCTTAGAGCTAGCACATCGCCAGTAGAGCATCCATGAGTTATCGAAGCAAAGGTGATGAGTTCGTGGCGAAAATAATAAATGAGGTGACAACAACCACTCTCTCAAGAGCGCGGCGAGTGTTATCAAAATGGAGAGCCAAGGATGTGAGGCAAAGTAAAATCTCCCACGAAGAAGCCCTTTCCATGATCGTTTCTGGTAATTTCACGAAACATCTGTACTTGCTCCTCCGACGGACATCTAAAGAAGCTGCCCTTCCTATTGTCCACTTGTCCGAGGAGGCAATGGGGGCGAGGAATAAGGACATAAGAAGATTCAGGGAGCACCATGCAAGGAAAATTTCCTTGATAGCAACGAATGAAGACCTGTTTAAAAGATTACTCCTAACTTCAGATGCAATGATATCAAGTATTTCTAAGGCTCAAAGAAGGAAATTACTTCAATTACCAGTCGAGGTAAAGAGTTTATTAATCCTGGATGAATTGAGTGGATAACGACTGTGATGAGGATTTGTCGAATAGTGATTATGAATGTATTTAAATTTTTTTCGTAACAATGACTGAGAAAGATAAGGAGATATGTTAACTTATTTTTTTGATAATTAAAGAAGCCCAAATTAATGGAAAATCTCATTTAATTTTTCGTACCAAATCATGTGCTCGTTAACACTAGAACTACCGATGGAGTCATTTTGACTCCTCGCCATTTTTATTTCTCTGCCCTGTCTAAAATTTTCCGAATTCCGGCCTGAAATTCCGTGACTTTTATTCATTTTCGACACAAAATAAGGCTTTGCGATTAAAATAATTCTAGAAAATAAAATAGTGCACGTTTTTCCAAATTTACCTTTAACTACCAAAGGGAGTCATTTTGACTCCCTAATGTATTTTGCTTGTCTTTTCACCAAATAGTAATATTTATACAAGTTTTTATCTCTTCTTATGTCAATAATAATTAATATAAATCAATCAAAGGCTTAAATATACAATTATTTTCCTTTTGGCTGATATTTGCGAGACTTTGAAAGCATTTCTTATTTTACGGGTCTGTGTTTGGATCTACAAACTATGTGAATGTCCTGATATTATTTTACCTTGCGATAAAGTGGTGAATATGCAATTAATAGCATTTTCAACTTCATGTGTTTAGAATCCGTTGTTTCTGTCCCTCCTCCGTTACCCCTTCCTTCTCGCCGCCCACCTTTGCCGCCGCCTGCTAATACTGTGCATTGCGCTGCAGCACTTTTATTTCAGCCTTGACTGCGTGGAAGTTGATTTTCTCATATAAGAAACAGTACCTCTGATATACCGATTCCCCAGAAAAATTGATATACTGATGAACCAGGAAAATAAATCAGTAGAATGAAATAAAGTTACTGTCCTAGCACGTTCGGCTCTGACAGCGCTGGCTGCCGGGTGCCGCACAGGAAAACCGTGCGCTGTCCTTTGCATTAGTGAATCCAGTGAACTCCTGAGTGGACTGCAAAACTCATATGAAGCAAGGATTTCATTTTTCCTGACTGGGAGTATGGCTAGAAGAAGTAGGCGAAAGCGTGAAGAAGTCCTATCTATGTTGCATTCTATACCGGAAGGTGAATCGGAACGCGAAACAAAAGATCATTTCGGCTGTGACGAAGTCGAGGATTTTATTCCTCAAAACGTTTCCAGTGAGTCTGAAGATTCAGACAAAACGCGTGCGAAATATAAGCAGTAATTTACATTTACTTTCCCTTTCATGGGTAGTTACAAAAAAAGGTATTATATACGATTATTTATCGATTCGTTTATACTGACTCACATAAAGCAATGTACAATTGTGGAACCACGCAGGCAAAATTACTAAGATTTTACACTTTCCGATGTGGAGCTAGTTGCATGTATAGCCATATTTTATGCCCGAGGAATACCAGGTACAAATGATTACTCTATTGAGAGTATTTGGTCAAACGACTGGGGAATACCATTTTCTACAACTAACGACTAGGTTTGTTAACATTTTGCAATGTCTAAGAGTTGATGAGAAATCTAATTGATTCCAGCGGCTCAAAACTGTCAAGTTTGCCCTCTTTTCAATAGTGTACGATAGATTCATAGAGAATTACATTGCTTGTTACAAACCTGGTCCGTACATTATAGTTGATGAACAACTTTTTCCCAGTGTAATTAGGTATATTTCACTCTGTACATTCCTTCTAATCCGGACAAATACGGCCATGAATATTGGCTACCTGTTGACAAGGAGAGCAAATATCTTGCAAATGCCTTCCCTTATGTTGGAAAAGGTAATTCACTTCATGCAGATTGCCGTTTAGCAGTACTGATACCAATGCAACCATTTCTGAAAAAGGGGGAAATGTTACTGTATATAATTACTTTACCTCAGTCAAACTCGCTGAACAGCAAAATAATCCAGGGTACTAGCATTGTGGGAAAGGTAAATAAAAGAGAATAGAAGAACCAAAAGAGATGAAATCACAAATATACCACAAGAACGTCTACTCAGTGATAGCCTATCTACTCGTTGGAAAATACTCCCGACTTAGCAGGTGTTCATGGATAGTGTACAATGAGACTACCTAAAACATTTCGCGCAAGACGTTTTAGAAAAAGCTCGTTACAGAGTTGGCTGATCCTCATGTTAGATGTAGATAAAAGCGTTGCGTGTCCAATGCCGCAGATTCTTCTGACGGGTTTCTGCAAAAAATTTATTTCCAGGCAAAACCAAAGTGCAAAAATAATCTATCAGTTGGGAATTGTAAGACCTGCCAAAAGTCTTTGTGTGGGCAATGAAAATGAACGACAATGCTTGAACTCTAAAGCACCTTAGACAAATGCGTGGCGTATCAACTGCATTTTTTTGCTTTAGTTAATTATCTTCCCAACTACCATGTAGCCTAAGTAATATTTTTGATTATTCAAACAATATGATAAAATGTGTTGAAAAGTCGACGTTAGCTGTTTTATCCAATTCCTCCATTATAATTCTATTAAAACAACATAACATGTAAGAAAAAAGAATTTCAAAGCAACGCTGTCGAATTTCGCATTTAAAAAAATATATTTTTTTTTGTTAAAACGACGTCTGAAATATTGCAATTATTAACAAAAATGATAAACTAATGCAATCTATCAATAAAAATAGACATAAACAGCAAAAATAAACAATAATAAGGTAGGAGTCAAAATGACTCCATTCGGTAGTTCTAGGGGGAGGTGTCAAGTCCGGTATTCCTAGTGTTAAATTGATGCCTCACTTCGTGAAGAGCTTATTGCAAGCGTATCAATAAATTTGGCGTTTAACTTGAGTTATAGGAGTTATGAAATATTGTTTATAACATTTCAATGATTGTAATAATGCCTCCGTTGAAACTTGTGAAATACGGAACCCCGTTTAAAATTGCTTCCAAATCCATTGGCACGTTACAAGGAACTATAAAATTGTCTACTTAACTAGAATTAGATATTATAATTTTTAAACTATTAATGCAGTACAATAATATTAATAATATACTTATAATATAAATTTCCAATTAATATTAACTTATTTTTCGTATCAAATACGATCAAACATATGAGAAAGTAGAAAATGTTCTCTTGGTTCATTCAAAATAAGTTGTTCAAAATTTGTCCAAAAATAAACAATGCAGTCATTTTATATGCATTCATGTATGTTTTAAATAACTAATTCAGTTTTATGATATGTATAATTTTAATTTACTATCACCAGTATAATCTCAAATTCCAATGTTAAAAAAATTAATTGTTTAAACAAAATGTGAAATAGCAATAAAATTATTGCAAATACATAAAAAATAGTTATAAATTCAGAATAAGCGGGTCAAAAACAATAAGAATAGACCTTTAGGTCAAATATATACATAATAACAACGGCGTAATTAATTTTGGCCAGCTTTTTTCGATTTGGGACCACTGTGCGCCGCCGCGATAGGAGCCCGATGACACCTCTGGGATAGGGATAGGAAAGGAATGGCGAGACGGGAGTACCCTCGCCGCTACAGAAGCGACCAGGGCCCACTACTAGCGAAACCTAGCTCAGCCATTAATGTGCGAACGACTTTGGAAAATGTTCCTATAAATAAGAAAAATCCCTCGACCAAACCGTTGGATTGCTAATTCCTGTTGAAGCCAAAATTAATGATGATATTTCAATCAAAAACGCAACATTTTTTAGCCAGAGAAACTTTGAGCCAAGGGCTCCGATTGGCTGCGAGTTTTCCCGGTTGGTGGACCCCTTGGATGCATCGCAACCTCTAGCAGGCAAAGCATTCGAAGTCATGAGTTCCGCATATTCTGACACTGAACGTTTACTTCAACATTATTATCTTCTTTTTCGTTCGATGTTCTGCGGTACTCCTGAATTGCACATTTTTAAAACAAATAACGGAATCGTGAAAATTTAATTCTTAAATTATTTTTAAAATTATTTATCGATTCAATTGTCTTTAAAAGATAAAATTTTCCTATGGATAGACGCAACGAGCGCCTGAAGATGCATTTACGCCATTACTTAACCAACAGATACAATCAATCCTTCGTGTGAATGGTTTCATGATATCCAATTCGCAGCGAACATATGGGATCCGTCGCAAAAAGGCTTAATCCGTGACCTTTATAAAATACAAGGAAGCCTGCGCGATTCGCCATAAACTGCTACAGGCGTACAAAAAATATTACTCAGATGATGAAGGAATTAGGCTGGGAGCCGCTAGAGACTCGGAGTCTGCGCGCTGGGCTTAGATTGCTTGAACAATTGAGAGTATATATCTTAAGGAGCGATACGGAGAACATAATATTACAGCCTCACTATATTTCCAGGTCCGACATAATCAATAAATTAGGAGAGATATTATGCCGAAGTGATAAATATCGTTATTCGTTTTTCACCCGACCCATTACGGACTCTAATAAATGCTAATTGTAATTTCGCATTTCCTTTTTGTGTGTAAACGGCTGGTATCCTTAAACCCCATACCACATGCCTTTTGGGAGGCTTGCGGGGGTAGTATGTTGATGTAGATGTAGATGAAGAAGTCATAAATAAGTGAAAGAGCCCACACCCCTCCCACAATTAATTTGCATCCTCAACTCGTCGATACGACTTTTTCTCTTCATACTCTTTACTTGCAACTCCAACGCCTTCAACTTATTCCCGCCTTCTTCCATCGTTTACACATCTACAGCTAAAAATTCCTCATAACTAATCGCACTCTTCGCTACGCTATCGTTACATGTCACACTCTCACAAAACATTCCAGGGGCCGGGTGGTCTGGGATGATTAGGGGCCTTTTTTCCCGGGGAACACGGGGGGAAAATTTTAGGAAATTGCATCTTCGGAAATGGATTTTGACATATTCTGGCTCTTAAAAACTACATAAAAATTAATAAAATAAGCGATGTCGTATGAAAAATACCATGAAAATTGAGAATTTCATAGCTAATTAAATTCAAAAAACGTATTATGGTTCAATTATCTATTTGTTTCTTGAAACTGCGCTGAACTCTAATAAAAACCTCTAAATTAACCTCTTCGAATTATCCTTTCATAGAAGCATCATGTTCCCTTTTACCTTCTGACACCTTTATAATGATTAGTTTTTATATAATATTTTTACACTGCGTTCGTTGTATACAAAGCAACTAATGACAACGTAAAACTTTATAATTGCAAAAAAATTGTTCCAGGTAGTCTGAGTCTTTTTTAAATTCAATTTTCATGTGCACTCCACAATGGACGCGAGCATTGTGGGGGGCCCCCTATTCTCAGGGCCCTCGGCGATTGCCGACCAGCCGACCTAGCTACACCGTCCCTGCAGTATTCCTTTCATCGGATCCCTTTACAATTTCTTCCCTATTTGCTGATTTCACAATCAGTATCCAGTGGCACGACTTTAAAATCAATATACACAAGAATACACTCCAATCACGGAAATTTTCCATCACTAGCTGTGTGCTGTACTACTATGAGAGTAAAAACTCTCTTGAATGGTCAATATTTGTTAATTCAGGCACCACAGTGAGCTTAAGGAGATAAAGATTAGCTTTTTGAGGTTGTCATTAGTATAGTTGAAGGTTATCATTAATCAAATGTTGCGTGATGGCTTGTCATGAGATATCTCAAATGCTTTTTTAAAGCATCAAAAACTGTAAAAGATAAGGATTGCAAAAGTCATTTCTATAAAGTAAACTGAGAAATGCTAACACTGAAATTATCTAAGACAAATTTTAAAGCACAGGTATATCTTTTGATTACTTATATTTCAACCCCTTATCCAGGGGCGGATCCAGGATTTCTTTCTGGGAGGGGCACAAGCAAGGCCGTATCCAGGATTTTGTTCAGGTGGGGACACAAGGATACCTTGTTATACAAAACGAACGAAATGATAATGGGACCGTATAAAAATCTAGCATATTTTTAAGGGTCTCGGGGGGGCACGTTCCCCCGTGCCCCCCCCCCCTCCCCCTAGATCCGCCTATGCCCTTATCAATTCAGAATAGGTCAAATTCATCGAACTAACTTTAAATGCTTCTTTCTCGTAAGTAATTCATTAATGGTATAAACCAAGGGCGGATCTAGTATTTTTTCTTGGGGGGCACAAGGGTCTGACAGGCAAACAATCTTCCCATACTTGAGATTAAAAACAAGATTAAGCATCGAATTATTCTCTATATTTTAACACGGAAGTTATTAATATAAAACTAAAATGATTGAGGCTCCATAATACACAAAACAAAACGAAGGTAATTATAGCCGTATAAAATATTTTGTCCATTTTTTAAGTACCTCCGCCTGTAGTATGTACGTATTTAAGCTCTAAAGAGACTGCAGGCATTAAATTTAAATTAATAATCAATATAAGAAACTTGGATCAGAGATGGAAACTTAGATCAGAAATCTCCTCATTCGGGTAAATATCAAATGAAATTTAGACCTGGTTGAGTCAAAGGAGGAAATATATGAAAACAATAACCAAACTGTAATGTGGTCGCATTAAAATTATGCTTCTGAGGCTGATACAGCTCTCCCGAAGAAATCGATCGTACCTAATTCAAAATTGGAATCACAGCTACAGGTGTGAGGTCGGATACTACTACAACTCAAAGTATCCATGAAAAAAATTACAGATGGACATAAGGAGCTAAAATCCGTACGGAATGCTGGCAGAACATTACTTAAAGAGTAATTTCACGTGGAACTCCATTAGATTAAAATAAACTGTAACTCCATCATTACTTTTCATTGAAATTTAAAAACTCTCTTGGATATCTTTTGTATTTATCTTAATTTTATACTTTTTACAAAATTTAATCAAGGATCAAGCCGAGCCAATTTGGAATCTCAATTAAGTCACATGCAAAAGAAAGTAATATAAAAAGTTTGGGCTAATTTAAATGGTTACAAATCACTATCTGTATGCTAAAAAAAAGCAATAACGATCGATTGCATGCGGTTCGAGAATGTGATGAGTCTGCAGAGAAAGGGTCATATTTGCGAAATGCTACACGTCTCTACCGAACTGATGATTTTGGAATTGAAAGTTCCATCCACCAGACACAGCGGCTGACATCGAGAAAGGAGACCCCATTTCGGAGACTGAATTCTAATCAATGGGGACCGATTGAAAAACCGAGGGTAAGGAATGACTTCAATTCGCAGGGGTATCATTAAATCAAAATTTGATATTTTGTGCGTGAAAATAATTAGGTATTTTACTTGATTAAAATGAATGTAAATGTTATAAAATAAACGTCACTTCCATTAAATTCATTTACGCTGATATCAAGTAAAATTCATATGGGTTCGTGCTGACACGGTATGTATATTTTATTTATTACACTGAAATTAATACCAGAATTTCTGATCAAACATTAAATAGCACAGCCCTTAAAAGCACTTGTTTTGGTAACGCTAATAAAAACTGTATTTTTCCGGACAGACCCATGATTATAATGTGAACGATAAAAAGGGGGCAGATTTTATAGCTGTAGAAAATACCAAAATAATGCAATACAAAATTGACCCAAAAAATTTATGTTTGGCAAAAACTTCCAAAAACACTGTATATTAAATGAAAGAAAATACTATATCATCCGAGTAATCTAAAACGATCACCTTTATTGCGTCACCGAGAACAAATGCTTAATATGTTAGAGGACATTAAATAATAAGATGATACCCTCGATGGAACTGAACCATTGATGACCATTGATACTGTTATTTTATATTAGATTTACCACTTATGTGCTTCCATTGATGTCTTAAAAGTATCAAAATTAACTTCTTTTAGCTTCTATCGTGACCTAAGTCTTTGAAAACACGCCAGGAGATAATATCTCTTCCAAACACCACACCTACGAAGTACTTCCATCGCACGAAAATATTTCGGCTCCAAATATCCAGTCTGGGATATTTTCGCAAGCAGGCGTCTTATGTAGTGGCTCGCATGTGATAAGGCACCAAGAATTTCATAGTCGAGAGGGTATTTACTTCGCCTTTTGAAAGCGAAAGAGGAACCGATACGATCTCTTCGATACGGTCCCATCATGTTATTAATACGAGCCAATCGCGATAGGCCACTGAACTCCGCCAAAGAAAAAATAACCTTCCACAAGAATACCTATTCTACAGGCATAACAAGAGTGAAGTAAAAAGGAGATGATCTATTTTTGGCAAAGTTATCAGCTCGTTATTCCCTCTATCTCCTCTGCTTGGAGCTAAAAGCCTCTCAATGATGTTAAGGCAAACACATAAAGGGAATCTTTAAGTGCTGCTCGCTAAAATAAATTATTTTCTGCTGGCCAATATTAAAATGGCTACATTTTTCTAACAGAGGAGAAAATGAATACTAAATTTGAGGCCTAGAAGAATATATGATCAAGGAAAATTTTCGAATACATTTTTCGTTATATTAATATTATAATTTGCTCATAAAGGTAAAGACTCTGGATTTTTACTTATCTCTATCACAGTTATAATCAATTTTTAAATTATTTTGTGCAATCATATGCTTCAGAGCAATGCTATTCATATTCTTTATTGTGGGAAAGTTGATTTGACCTCTCACTTGCACAAATTCCGTTATGCTAGCAGAGGACTCACTTAGAGAATTTGAAAAGCTCTGATGGTAATAAACGAACATATTTCTATTAATCAAATCATCGAGGATTAAATTTCAATTTCATCAATTTGTTTGGCTTTTCCAAAAATACCTACTGTTTATAAACAACAAGAAGAATCAAATACACCAAAACCGATTCCTTAATCCAAAATTCTGAATAGGAAGGAGAGAAGGGAATATATTAAAGTTCACAGAATTAGATACTTGAAACTATTCTTATCAGAACGTACATTGACAACTTTTCCCGTCCTCGATTACTACTCAAGGATAGCAATTACGTCGTCGTTCCAGAAACATATTGAAAAGGTTGTGAACAAAAATTTTGGGCGAGGATATAAACTCCAGCTTCCTCCGCCAGCTATATGGGGTAGATTAGGTATAAGATAGATCCATGACTTCGAAATCACTCCTTCAGGCAACCACGATGGTATATCAGAGCCATAAACGATATCAGGAGCCATAAAACTAACGTTGGTAACACGTCGCATTTTGAGTACTTACCGCTGCTTTGAAAAGGCTTTTCTTTCCAGCTCAGCTTTCCTTCCTGATTTTCCTGTGCCTTGTAGAACTCTTAGGCACATAACAAAAGCGCGATGCACGGACCATCTTCAAATTTAATAGCTTTTAGCAACATTAGACATCTCCCAAGTGACGACCTACACTAGTTCACCGTTGAAATGAACGAAACAGCACCGCGATCATGACCGCGATAGTGGACGCGCGACATGCTCCCAGGGCCACCGTTAAGAACTAAAAAAATTGAATAACGTGGGAGGATTTTGGGGTCAACCAACCAGCGGCGTAGCAGCCGAGTTGGAGGGGGCTGATCAGAGCTTTTTTTATGAGTAATTAATCTGTGGAAGCAGATAGGTGATAAATCTTGAATGAAATAACAGCATCGGTGGTTCAGTGGTAGAATGCTCGCCTGCCACGCGGGCGGCCCGGGTTCGATTCCCGGCCGATGCAACAGTTTTGGACAGTTATGTGAATATTTTTTCCTCAACAATTGTGTTTCAAAGACACTGCAGTCTACTACGTCCACTAGAGATCATAATAATATATACTTTCTCTCCTTTCTTTAATGTATAACACCAGTAGTCTTTAGAAAAACAGAACTTATACAAATTTACCAGTCAATGCAGTGGTGGAATGCTGAACTCATTTCACCAGTCAAACCCACATTAATCTATACTCACATTTTCATTCTTCATCTCGGAACAAGATGTATTTTCAGTCATTATTCCATTAAGCCATTTATCTTTCTTCCCATTCCTGCGAACATCGTTCCCTCAATCACTATTTCTCGCACTCCCCATACCATATGTAGTCGCACCAACCCTTCTGCGTAATCTCAACAGAGATAGTATGGATAGTGAGGAATCTCCTCACCGTCCATATCTTTCACTTCCTCTTTTTCTCAGTCGACTTCAACTTCTATTTTCTTCTCCACACCCACACCTTGAAGCCGGCCAGTCGATTCTCATTCAATTCTCTCAGCGTAATTATAAATAATGGGCAGCGTCCATATTTCTGCATACGAAAGCGCAGCACGACATTTAAGACTCTTTGCTAACTAAGTATTTTCTCAGATCTTTGTATTCCTGCGTCAATAACAATCAAATATGTAAATGCCGAATGTCTTCTTCTACTCCTCAATTCAACTTTTAAAAAAACTCCAAGAGCTCCTACGGCATCGCTTGGAAAAACATTTTCATTGGGTCTTTTACTAAAGGCACAGCGGAAACGGTGAGTAGGTTTTGCAGTTTACCCACTGTGCACCAATACACGAAGATTATCTCAGGAGCATATTTGAAGAAAAGAGAAAGTTAATCCATTAATTATGAGATGAAAACTGGGCACAAAATTGTATAACTACCTATTGTTGATATCAGTTTAACAAAAGTATGTTCTTTGCGTCTTACTATAGTCTAAAAAAGCAAATTTGAGGAAAAATTCAAAGAAGAGATATTCACCTATCAAGAAAAAAAATGTGAAACGATCTCATAACGTTTTCCGGGAATTGCCACTATTCCAGGAATAAATATTAAAAGTGCAAAACGAGGCACTTATAATTCAAACAAATTTAGTTATAACCCACAGCAGGCATTGTCCCTTGAACAGGCAAAGTCTCCATGCAGAACAAGTGAGAAGAAAATGAAATATTCCCATGGCCATTTGAAGAGGCGGGGGCGGGGAGGCGGGGCGGGCGGTTCATCTTGGAATCGGTTCGAAATAAATAATACGATAAATATAGCTGAGTATGTGGGGAACCAGAGTATGTAATTATTAAGAGGCGTGTGCTTTGAAAAGAAGGGGAAACACTAAGATAGCGTAGGTGGGTGAATATTTTCCATAATATTAGGTATTTAAGTCAACCGTGGATAATATTTGCTAATGAAAAACGTTTCGAGTGGAAGAACATAAACTTAATGTTTGACCCCTTCGTGAGGATTTTTAATGCGACCAGAGAAATGCTTACTCCATCTTTTTTATTCAAATCTTACCTTATTACCGATGTAACCCAACGCCATACTAAAATATTGCCCTCATCGGGAAAAGCATCCATGGCAAAAGCACGGAATCATAAAGATGACATATTACAAAAGTTACATATTAGGTCGGTACGGTGAAAATCTATTTTGATAAAATCATTTATATTTTAATATCACCCTTATTATTATATTATCTATTATTCATATTAGTATCAAATTATTATCTTAAATATAAAGATGACCTTGCCTCATGCAGGAAAATATTCTATCTCAAAGAAAATAACGAAGAACATTTTATAAGTTCGTGATTCAGACAAATTGTTTCAAGATTGAAAAACTGAAAGACAAGTTTAAAATTTCGCGAAACAGCACGTTTTCCACGAGAGGAAAAAGGACTAGTGAGCGGCAACATTGCGCCCTCTTAAGGAATGATCACAAAGTTTAGGGAAATACCATTGAGAAAGGTGGAATATTTTGAATAAAAGGCATATACTCACTTGATATAATAAAAAATTATCAATATATGAAAATTTTTATCATCAAAATCATTCCCCCGAACTGTGTTAAGAGGCAGAAGTATAATCACGTATAAAAATACGGATTTTATTGCACACTTGATTAAACTTAAGGAGATAGAGCGTGAATATAAGATGAAAAGAAATTTTTGCATAGTATCCTCAAAGTTTACTTCTTAATGGACAAACGGTTCGGTTAATATTAGATTAATTTGATTGAATACTTGCGAATCATCTAGCGTCATACAGTACCCATATCACACGCAACGCAATCCTGTTACACAAGATATTGAGCTTGGTAATATCGAAAGACATAATACGGGTAGGTAAAATAGTTCCTTAAAACTAGACCATCCAAGATACGTACCGTAAAATGAGAAAATTATTTCATACGTCAAATTATTGTTTAAACCCCGAAAAAAAACTTTTGTCGTGAAAACATTTACCTTCAAACCGTTTAAATAGGCCTTCTTTTAGTACTTTGCTTAAGCTATCCCAAAACTATTTACATTCATATTTTTAATCGAAAAATTTAATTGAATTAGGGCAGAGATACCAATAAAATAACCTAAGATAATCGTGTACTCACGTAAAGTTGATCGGTTAAATTAAAGGAAGAGACATCTGCCATCCGATTTTTTTTCAACAGCAAGGCGAGGGGTTACGTTGTGAGATCCCAATGTCCCGACGAGATTCCTCCCAAATAAGGTAAACAGAGGACTCGAGGCTTCCATTTAATTCTGCAAGTGTTTCCGAGAAGAGTTTTCAATTTTCGTGTACCAGGAAAAGGGCGAGGGCCTAAGCCCGCGTTGCCATTTCAGTCGGATTTGTGGACTGGAAAAGGTCTGGGCCGGACACGGAATGGATTAAGCGGCAACGATAAACCTGGATCACAATGCATGTATGGCTTGGAACCGACCCCGAGAACAAGAAAAGATAATCCTCAAGAATAATCATCGGGATAGTGCAAAACAAGGATATTGAAACGTGCAAAACTTGCTGCGTTCAATACTCACAGTCACTCCACGCATAATAAGTCTGCGTGGAAAAGAATACTAATGAAACTAAACGAAGTTAATCTGCCTTTTAACGCACGGCATTCTTAGCAATATAGTGCACACTGCACGTTCAATTTAAATTTAAAATGGGTAAATTTTAGCAGCATCATTTATTTAATAGCTTGAAAACTAAACATTACTCTAGACTTACGGGAGAACTTCATCATGATTTGCCTATGGATTTTTTTTATCCATTTGCCATATTTCTCCTGAATTTTGATCTCTCAACCTCGTTTTTCACTAAGCTGCCACGTGATTTCGGTAATGTTTCAGATTTTTTTACCAGACAAATTAATGAGTGAAGAGCTGTTTAACGTACTGCATAGAGCCAAAAATTTATTTAAGTTTATTTTGGGATTGATAAAAATATAAGGCTACAAACTTACTGCCAGAGTAACGACTTCTTGTATTTTATAACTTTAACTTCGTAATTACCTCATATTTTATTTTTATCGGTAAATTTGGTTATGTGGCGCGAAATCTCCTTTTTGAGCCTCAATCTGATAGCTTTTACTATTAGACAGATTTTTTCTAACTTGCCAAGGGAAATTTTTAGGCGTTTGCCTAACTAACTTCCATTAAATACCAGTTAATCAGTAAAATGAAATAGATTTCCATCATCATCATCATCACTTGTTAACGATCCTAAGGTTGGTTTGACGCAGCTCTCCACTTAATTCTCCTATCAGCTAATCTTTTCACACCTAGGTACTTAATACTCCAAATGTAGGTTCTTACAAATCGTTTCCTTACTTCCATGTTTAAGTTTCCCGCAGTACTAATAGTGCATAAAATAAAAGAGCTTAGATTATCTATCGGCGACTAGCCTTTAAAGTTCATTGCTAAAAGTCGTTATCGTTATCAAAATAATTATCGTCGATGAGTTTGAGGCTAGGACGCTGAGGGGATAACCTAAATTTCATGTTGAATTACTAATGAATTCGCATACATTTTTCATTTTACCCTCAAGATGATATTATATTACAAGACTGCAGTTTTCTTATGAGAACTCATTTGGTCACTGGACCCCTCCAAAAAAATTCCTTTAATCTCCGTCTGAAATCTATCCTCTCTCCAACGAAATCTCGTCACGGGTGGAAAGTCAAATGCACAACAATATCTAGTCGATATCGTTTGTTTTCTTTACCCAATTCTGTACCTAACTCTGTTTATAATAAGAAATCACTTGTGCCACTTGGCTTCAATCCACCTCATATATATATATGCATGAAAACTTTTTCAAGTTACACAAATATATCTCATTGACAATTTTTTGTACATATTGACTAATGTGCTTCACAAAAGAGAGGTCTTCATCTTTCATATTTTTCATACGGCACTTGTAACGACATTTAGTAAAAATACCCACTTAAATTCAAAAATTAAATATTTTAAAAATAATAGTGTTCCATTTTTATCACTTGCTGTTAATAGAATGTATACTCTTAGACAGCTTGGCAGAAGTATAAGAAAAAATAGAAATATTCATTTTTCCCCCTTAATTGAGGCAAATTGATCGACCTTTGCGTCCGTCCATGCGTGTCCATCGAGGAGGGAATTCCCTTTTTGGTCCCTAAAAAGACTGATTTTACCACGAAACCTACGTAAATTCCAGTGATTTAACTCGAGAAAACGACCGAAAGGGAGCAGGGAACCGCAGAAATTTTCCAATATCTCTCATTTCACTCGATTAACATGGACATATTCTAAATCAATTCTACTCGCTGCTCAACCTGAAGAAATCCCTTTCCCCACAAAGGCTGTTCTTCATACATAATTCATTCCTCATGTTCCTCGTATTTTTGGTTTGAGGTACCTCAGCAACTTAAGATTAAAAATAGCTGTGTCCAAAATGTCACGCTCATAATAATGAAAATATTGAAATCGTATCCAACATGCCTGGAAAGAGACATTTTGGGAATAAGTGAAGTAAAGAATCCGAAACAAACATTTCCTATTACAAGCTACATATAAATTTACAAATAAATATTTCATTGTATGCGGAAAATCATCATACTTCGAATACAAATTCAATCAGAAGAGAGAATAATGTTGTGCTATGACGCGACCACCGAGGGTTGAGCATCCAATAGTGATGGAAATACTCAAAATAAGAACCAACTTGACATTGCAGTGGGTAGAAATATTAATGCAACGATAGGATTTTAACCCAAAAACCCACACTATAGCGAACTGACCGAGGAGCTAGGTAGGGACACCTTAGCTTCCTTTAATTCATCCCCCCTTGCCAGAAATTCAACCCTCTCCAGACGAACCCACCTTAATATCCTGAAAGCTATCCCGGTAGCCCTGACTCCTTCACAAAGCTAAGATGAATTCTTGTGGGAAATGTCTAAAACCTTATTCAATTTACATAGCATAAAAAGAAAGAGTGATAACATTTGTTCCAATATATATTTGCTTTCTTATAGCCACTAAAACTATGTAGATATTGCTTCACATGTTCAATTGAGATACTCAGTATAGGCATTCAAAATGACCGTGGCTTTATTATGGTGGAAGGGAATAAACCTCCCATCCAGATTTCTAATATTCCATGTTATATGGCAAAATTTCAAGAATTATCATCCAGTAAGGTCTAATCAATTTTATCCAGCCTTCCCCGCCCAAAAAATCCAAATTTTAGTTATGCCACTAACTGACAACCCAATCGAACTTATCCCTCAGTAAAATTTTTGTTTTGTAGAAGAACACCTATGAAATGACTTCAACCGGGGTCAACGGAGGAAATCATGTTGGTTTCTCGGAGTAAAATACTGACATTCTCTTTTCCTCTGCCAAAGAGTTCCTGTATTCACGATCATTTAAACGTCTGAGAGGAAATAGGAATATATAGCTCCGGTCCCGTCCACTGTCGTGTCAAGGCGTCGATTTTCTTTTTAAGCAGCTAGACGGAAGGGTTGGCGTCGAGAATAGACTCAAGGGTGAAGGCAGGGAGACGAGCAAGGCAGTGCATTGACCGCGACCGATCCCTATTCGAGCTACTGTGCACGAGGAAACTACACCGATATAATGGGAAATTAAGAGTAAGACAGTGGAGAGGGGATTGCGATACGTGATCGTGTCACACATACACGCTAAGTGGTGCATATTGCAAGGGCATCTGCTTCGCTTTGGCTCATCGTCAATTTGGGCCCGTTTGCACCATAGAGACTCAAGTTTTACATGCTAGGCAGGTGGGGTAAGTGGTTAATATACCCTCTGTCTCAGCTTCCCCCAAAGGTTATGTGTTAAATTATTCGATGCCAAAAATTTTTAAGTTGAACTGAACATTATCCATTAAAAGGTAGGCTTCCGCGGTTAACAAATGAAAAGACGACTTCGTTGACTTCCACTGATTTATTTTCTCGATACGACACGTTTCGATCATTTTCAAGTATTTTTCTAGAACTTGAGAATGGTCTCTATGGATCGAAACATGTCGTACCAAGAAAATAAATCAGTGGAAGTCAACGAAGTCGTCTTTTCATTTGCGAACATCAAATTCCACATAGTTTATAATGATACCTTTGAACGTATTCCGTGGTTAAAATTACTGCACTATATCGGTCTTCGGGTTGAAGCCGCGTCGAGTTGTCACTGTTCACATACCTGGCCGACGTTTCCGAGGCGATGCAGCACTCCATCTTTTAGCTACAAAAGCGATCAACTCGAACAGTGACAACTCGACGACGCTTCACCCCGAAGACCGAGATAGTGAAGTGATTACCCTTTAGAGTAAGCACCTACTTAATTTTGTCTTTATACATTACAGCATAACAGAACTTCATGCCTTGACTATACGTCCTCCTAAGGAACTTCGACTCTTTTTTTAACTAACGATTCCAATAATCCAGTTATGAATGTTTCTTTTTAGCTCTTGTTTATGAACAATACTTCTAACAAAATATTTTTAACAATGCCATATAAATGAAGTGAAAAGAAGACACGACCATCGGTGTTTGAAGTCTTTGTAATCCAGTTTGAATTCCCACCAATTCAATTCGTTCTTCTTTTATTTACAAAGTCAAATTTGTGTTGAATAAGTAAGTCAAATTGTGTAATTGCCCCCACGTGTTCCGGTGCCGTGGGCAGGCAGTCAGCTTTTGGTCGCCATGTAGAACGGTTGAACGGGAGAGTTCTCCTTTTTTTGTAATATATCATCAAACCGAAGTATTGCAATGTCAATTACCATAAACCGCCTGTTCCTTCGAATCATTTATCTTTGTACCCATCGCGTACACACGGTAAAATATACGCACTAAAATACCAATGACGATGGTAAATTCTCAAAACTAGAGCATTACCAAAATATTAAATAGCAACTTAGGTATATTTGTGAATCATTATCTTAATAAAAATTATAAAAATGCAATATACATATCCTAACTGTCTTAATATTTCTATGACGCATGTGTGCACCATGGAAGGACAAATGAATAGTATAAACGAAAAAATTCTTGCTAAAGACAGCGAATAATTAACTGAAGATTACAGGAAAAAGGCAAAATATGCCAGATAAAATTGACGAAATCAGGTGAATTGATTGGAGATATGCGTCAACCCAATCATTGGATTGTTAACCGCTTATGGTGCGATACCTTCATCGTAATCTTTGATTGATTATAGCTTGTAAAAATGTTTTATGGTGTTCAAATTTTTATTCGGACACGTCGATATCAGTAAATTTACAATGGAACAACACTCAGATAATATTTTACTTCTATGGAAAATAGCTTTTTTATTGTTTAAAGGTATTTCATATGGCTACTAGAGAAAAACCGATAAATTTACTATCACCGCCATATTTTAATAGGATTTTTTAAGGATTAAACCATGTTAAAAGCTTAGTATCCACCTCCCATTGTCTGTCCGCGAGAAAAGCGCACAAATTGCGCAGGTCAAACTAATAATACCAGCATTATAAGACACGCAATATCCTCGCTTCTTTCCTCAATTAAGAGATCTTGAAAACAAGGATTTAAGACAACAGCAAGGGGTGATGGAAAGGTGGGGACGAAAGAGCTTGCTAGCGGAATTAAGTGGTTAATCGCGACGAGTCCTGTCACTAGTCAGCAGTTTCTATTTTCTCTTGCTTATTTATGGCCACCAGCGCTAGCGACGAACTTCCAGAGGGAGACGGAAAGAAGATAGGACTCCGAAATGCACTATAGTTGAGTTCAATTTTCCGCATGAATTGACCTTTGCTATTGTTAGTAAAGTTAATTTAATTAATTAGCATGAATATTGAACTAATTTACTAATGTTTTCACTGCATACATTGAGATAATATCGTTTTTCAGTACATGAGCTAATTTTCTTAGCATATCCAGAGCATATTTTTCTGTTTTTACCTATAATTTGGTTGAATCCGTGGATTTCAAGGAGAAAAAGGTGAGGGTTTCATCTTTTTACTACTGATCTTAATAAAAGACCAAGAGGTGTTAGGTCATTAATTCACGGATATAATAATATCATAGTTTAATGGCTAATTACAAGACAAAGTATTCGATGAAATGAACTTGCAATGAGCGAAACATATATCAGGAAGCCTCTTGCACTGCTACTGTACTAGCAAACATGATTGCGAGGGACATGGAGGATTGAGTGACCAGTATCCACTATCTCTAGCTATTAGAAAAGGCGGAATCACACAATTTTGGATGGGGTTTCGTTCTACAAAGAGGCAAATGAGGAGCGCGGTCATTCAAGTTTGTGCACACGCAGAAATATTTTGATAGGATATAGGATAGGATGATTTTCGGATAGGGCTAGACATAAGATGCATCTATGACTAGGAAGCGCTCCACCAGGGAACCACGATGAGAGATTAAGGGCCTTACGGACTAACTTAATCTATGAAATCAGGTAAGGCACTATTAAGTTGTGAAAACACAAACACCTTCACAGCATCGGTGGTTCAGTGGTAGAATGCTCGCCTGCCACGCGGGCGGCCCGGGTTCGATACCCGGCCGATGCAACTGTTTTGGCCACTTTTGTAAATAGTTTTTCACAATGAATGTTTTTTGGGACATTGAAGTCTACGTCTAGATATCATAAAAATTCATAAATTAATTCCTTTCCATAATTTATTGCACCATATCATTATAGAATTGTTAGAAATTTGTCTTTATCAATTGAGAAGGAATAAATTTACACCTCAACGAGGTAGTGCAATAATAAACTGATTACACCGAGATGGCGCAGGTGGGTGAATTTTAAGGTCCCCTTTCATAATATTAGATATATCTGTCAACCGTGGACAAGATTTTCTAGTTAAAAACGGTTCAAGAGAAAGAACTTGGTTTCACTAGTCTACCCTACCGTAATATACTACCTCATTTAAAATATTATTTCATCTCTCGGCACAGGACATATTCTGAATCATTCTATTCACGGAGCATTTCTCTTTCTTCCCATTCCTCCGAATAACGTTCCCTCAATCACAATTTCCCTTTTACCCCTAAATTGTCGCACTAAGAGGATATTTAGGACAAAGTAAAAGGCCATCTATTTATTATATAAGATGAATAATCAGCATAAAAAGGCATACCTATTGACGTTTTGATTAAAATTTCAATTATGATTGCTATCTTATTTCTTTATTTCTAAGTATTTATTTTGTCCAAAAAAAGGCAAAATGTAAGCAAAAATTCAGATTTAAGTATATAAAAGATCGCAGCACTTTTCCACAAGAATTTTTAATGCGTACAACGCCTTTTGGCTCACTGAGCCATCATCTGGTACAAGATGATGGCTCAGTGAGCCGAAACGCGTTGTACGCATTAAAAATTCTTGTGGAAAAGTGCTACGATCTTTTATTTACTTAAATATGTCTAACTTCCACCTATTGAAGCCTAAAATCTGTTGAACTTATTCAAAAATTCAGAGTTATTAACCTATTTTTGAAAATTTTCTAACTATCTCATAACCTTTCCGGGAATCACCACTGCTCCGGTATACATATTAGGCGTACAAAATGAAACAACACCTTTTTCAAACCCTTTTAATAATGAGTCACAGCTCCCTTTGGCGGGTAGCTTCCTCTGAACTGGGATAATGAACATGCAAAAGAAGTAAGAAGACAATGAAGCGTTCTCAGGGCTATCTGAAGAGACCTGGTGTTCAATTTGGAATCAGTTCAAAATCAAGAAGAAGATGAGGATTGTTAAGAAGGTAGGAACCACTAAACGTAAGGATTAAGAGGTATGTGTTTTGAAAAGAAGGGAAAAAACATCGAGAAGGCGCAGGTGGGTGAATTTAAGGTCCCCTTTCATAAGGTTAGATATATATTTCAACCGTGGACAAGATTTGCTAGTGAAAAATGGTTCAAGTGAAATAGCTTAAACATAATCTTTGACCACTTCGTGAGGATATTTTCAAATCAACCAGAGAAATATTCCATCATTCCACATATATTATTGCATCTCGCTTGCTCAAATCTTGTCCGGTTAACATATTTAGTTGGCAAATTTTTATTTTGCATGATAGTGGAAGTAGAATTTTTCGGTATGCTTTTTATTTTTATGTCCGTGGGGTTGTCATTTGGGATCCCTCTTGCATTCTGCATGATGGTGATTGATCACCCCCTGCCAAACACTCTAGAGTTGGATCCCAGGGTATTATTTAGATGTAGATGAACCAAATGTAATATTGAAAAAGCGCCCTCCTCGAGATAAGCATCCTCTGTGGCAAATACATGAGCCACCCGCACGGTTTGGATAATTGACTTCGACATAACTCGAAAGTTATACATTAGATCAACACGGTGATAATAGTTTTGGGTAACGTCATGAATATTTGAATATCATGTTCAAATATTTCTTGGAGTGTAGGTCAACGTATGTTATGCAAAAAAAGTTATAGCTAACGTTTCTGTCTATTTTAAACCATCATCAGGGCTTAACTTTGTACATATTTATGGATAAATATAAATATCAATAAATATGTACATAGTTAAGCTGTGATGATGGTTTAAAATATACAGAAACATTGGCTTTTGCATTGGTTTGGGTTAACTTTTTTGCACGACATGCGTTGAACTACACTCCAAGAAATATTTTTAAATGAATTAAACGAGGTCAAGATAAGGAAAAAAAATAAGTATTTGAATATTAATCTTATTGAACCAGATTTAAAAGGCGAATTTTGCTCTCCACCTATCGTTCGTATGCATTATGTTTTTGTTACACAAGTAATGCTCGTATGAAACTAAAGCTATCATCCTGAAATTTTTATGGTATGTGGAGAAAACGTTTTTCTACGCTCAACTGTTTCTCAAACAGGAAAATATACCATCTCAGAGGAAAAAACGAGGAGCATTTTATAAGTTCGAGATACAGGAAAGTGTTAACGCCGCCTGCTTTGGATATTTAACCTGAAATTTTCAGGATTTCAGCACATGTTTTACGCATAAAAGACGCCAAAGAAAAATGACTCACTAGCGGTAGCATTGCGCCCTCTTCAATGATGATCACAAAATTTAGGAAAACACCGTCGAGAATGGTGGTATTTGAAAATTCGATTTTTTTTTCAATGAAATTCATCACACTCATATTCCACCGCGATCCAAAACCAGAACTTAAACCTGGTAATGTTCGCTTCATTCTTTCCAGCTGGTCCCGATATCCTTCAGAGTGACCTTTCTATGAGAGGAAAACGGATTAGCAGCACTAAATGCGCGAACGCAGAGAATTGGAGGGGATACGTCAGATGAGGGGGAGAAGAGAGAAAAATAGCCGCGGGAAGGAGTATTTTTTGGATGCTATTAGCGGCGGGGAGGATAAACATGTTGACCACCAATTCGTATCTGCTTCACATTCTTCCGTCGGAGTGAAATTGATAGAGTGGGTGATATGCAAACTGTCAAGTCAGAAGATTCGACTCGCAGTTTAAAATCGTATTTGCAGGAGGTGACCGACAGCTTAGGTCATTTGCGCCATGAGGGAACGGAATGGAAGGAAGGGTGGAGAGAAACCCAGCGCGGGCAATAGCCCTCTCCTAGCGAAAAGCGGCCAGAAAACCTCGACCTAACGTCTCATTCTACGGAAGAAGGGCCCTACTCAAAGCACGCAATGAGTGATCGGTCATCCTCTGGAAAAACTCTGCCACTGCCGGGATTCAAACCCGGGCCAAATGGGCCAGCACTATACCTGACATACCAACCCAATCCCTGCAGTACGTGGTGGTGCTTAAGAAAGCTTGAATATGTTTGCATAAAGATCACATACGAGGATAGCAGTCCAGCCATCCGAATAATTACAAACGTGGCTACGATGTTCTCGACAATTTCAGTCAAAATCACATTAAATGATAATATGTTGCTGCAGATGACCACTTTTATTTACCTTTGCAACTCGTTTGAACGCTGTTTCATCATATTTAACGCCATTTGCATCTTTCATAAAACGCTCAATATGTTCCCCAGTCTCTCGCCGCAGAGCGTTTGACTGAAGTCAACATTTTAACCATGTGACCTCTCGATAATGCTGATATCATTATGAAAAAGTCAAAATTAATGTATTAGTGCTTCAAAAGCAGATTCAGAAGCATGTTTAAAGCACGTAATACAATGTTTTCTTCATTAAAGCATATAATATTATTTTCGCCATTCTTATATACATTTTATGGGAATAAGCTTTTCTTGCGAAATATACAGTATCTCTTCTTCATCATCAAAAATGCATTAGACGTATTAGGCCATTCAGCGGCCATGCAGGAAGTATGAAGAGACAACGTGAGTTAGGGAATACCTTTTGTTTTAATTTTGGATAATATTCTCAGGAGTAAAAAGAATTTTCTCTTTCCTACTTCACCACAGAATTCTTCGATGTCAGCGAAGAGGGGTAAAAGTCCTCGCCAGCTTATCTAGACATTGCCGCTTCGAATTCCATCCGGTAGGAGTAACTTAACTTCCAGGATATTTAGTTTCCAAACGATTTGATTTCATGGAATGACTAAATAATACTAATAAATTGAATACTTTCTACCGCGGCTTTGTGAAACTTCACGTCTGATTTAAAAACTTAACTATTTAAATGATTTTCATCATAATTTGTATTTAATGGACGACTGGTTTCATCCAACATCCGGTCTTGATAATGTCCACCATTGGATTAAACCAGCCGTCCGTCAAATACAAATTTGAATGAGAAACGTGTAAAAAGTTAAGTTTTTAGTCCGGATCCCCGCTGTTAGTCACATTTGGTCGTCTTTTTAAGAGAAAATTTGGAATAAATCCTTAACAAATTTAGTTTTTTAATAGTTTTACATTAGCTTCTTTAAAAAATCACCATTACTATGTTTTCTGAGACACGGACTGATACACTTATGACGACAATTTTATTTATAAAACCCAATTTAAAGGCCTTAGTGCTGTTTTTTGTGTTATACAAAATAAATATACAATTAAAAGTGTATGTCTTTTTCTCTGTCCGCTATGCGTTTCCATACGGCTGCACGAACTGCGATAAAAGTTAATACATAGTTGCATCTCATGCTCCCGGTCCTCATTACCGTTTGTTACGACACAGCATACAACTTCTGCGATTGGACATCCTAACGGGAGGGTACACATTTTGACAGGCTGAAAGAGAAGACATAAAATTTCTATGTTACCATGAATGCCAAGATCCAAGTTTCCCACTCTTCTGGGTACTATCCTTCCCGAGCAACGCCGGGTGGCCTGCTAGTCTATCTATATGCGAGTATGATCTCTGCATTCTCTTCGGGTTTTCACCGCGTCCGTTGGCTTTTGGCGACAACAGTTTCGCTGACATTGCAGTCAGCGTCTTCAGGTCGAAGGCACATACACGAGTATGTTGTAATATAAAAGAGGATGTCAGTCTGTCCGCCATATGTTTAGGTACGGCTGAACGGACTGCGGTCAAAGTTAGTACATAGGAGCACCTTATACTCCTAAACCTCGTAGTACTACTTTTGGTTGCGTCCGATGCGTCCTTCGCATCGTTTTCTCATTGCCATTTGTTACATCACGTCATACAACTTCTGTGGCTCGGACATCCTACCGGGTAGTCACATCTCTTCACTCCTTCAAAGGGAAAGCATAAAAAATACTACTCTTATATATTATAGTTAATTACTAATTGTTTGCTTGGGCCTAAAAATCCTGCTATGTGACCATGAGTCTTGACTGCTAATCGCCGGATGAACCGGAGATGAACTGAAATCTGAATTATTGTTTAAAGCCAGACATTTTACCGGCCTGCGAGCCACCCCTTTGTCATGACATGAAACTCTGTACAGAGAGCCCTGGGTTGGGGGAAGATGGGGTCATCTGTCCTCACCCAACCCAGGTTAAATTAACTTAAGTAAAGTAAAGCAAGTTATGAATTCCAAGTTCCAAGTTTCCCATTTGTCTGAGTACTATCCCTCCCGAGCAACGCCTGGTGGCCTGCTAGTAAATAATATATTTTTATGACCAGAGCAATGAAATACTATGCTTAAAATAATGCGCTCCATCCCACGCTTCGAATTTCCATTGAATTTGCCCCGGAATATCACAAAGGCGTAGCGCGGAAAACGTACAACAACACCGAACGGATCCGATTCGAAAATAATATTAGAGAGAGAAAGAGGCGGAAGCAAGAAATGAGTGTCATTCGCAGATCCGAAGCCTAAAATATCTCTCGGCACCGTAATCTGGTCACCTGAGAACTTCCCCCGTCGTGTTTTTCCAGAATGATGATAAAAAATATGTATAAATGGAATCCGCCCAGCGTTCTCTCCATCGTAAATTATGCGCAGCCCTTCCTTTACTCTCTTGGAAGGACTTAACCCTTCTCCGGTCCGACGTCGAGGCTGGATCGACAGACATAGTGCTACCTACCAATGAACTACCTACTAAAACGATAATTCTTCTAAAAATATGGTAAAATAATGACTTTTCCCTTAAAGAGAGCTAATTCCAAGATATGGGTACAAAATTACTAATATAAGAAATATATTATTATACTAGCCTTTTAGTAATCATTTTTTTCTAAATTAGATTTCCTCAACAAAATTGGAAATTGATAAACGTTCAACATCGAGTTGAGCTCGACATCACAAGGCACTCAGATTATAATTTCAAAATATAAACTCATTGAACATGCATAATACTGCAACCAGTGGGTTTTTACTTTGAACAATTAAATAAGAACATTTAAAAGGTCAATAATCAAACCTGGATTTTTTTCATTTTTCCTAAAAATAAATTTGGAACAAACTATGGACTTGATTTTTTTTTAATTGGACCGCATAAGGTTAAATTTAAATATTTTCTACCGAATGGTAGCCCTACTCCGGGGTGCAACTTCGTAAAATTCTATCAGTCTTCATCCGCAGATGGCGCGCTTAAAAGCGTCATCCGGTGCCCTACTTGAATTACAATCGACCCGAAGTCTCAGCACGAAGGTCAAGGTACAAGGGCGACGGGAGTCAAAGCCCACTTTAAGATTGGACAGCGCCCAGAATTAACTTAATTCGGCTGTTTGAAATCATAGAGTGAATACGGTCTCATCACTGGAATAATAATACCTCTTTCATGTTTTTCAAACTTCCGGAACACTTCCTTCGATTTTTCAGAGTAGAAAAATGAAGAAGGGAAAAATCATTAGCACTTCAGTTACTTCAGTCGGATTAGCAAGCCAACAAATTTATTTTTCAGCCAGACCACTATTTCATTCACATCTTCATTTCTATGTCAATTCCAAAACACGGAATATAATTGGCGGCCTGCAGGGTAAAGTTGTCGCCTACAAACAAGGGGTCGCGAGTTCAAGAACCACGTGGGTAGGTTGTCCCTATCTAGGGCATAGTTGTTCGTGCACGTATTATTGTTAAATTGCTGAAAACCCCCGATTTTAAGGCTAACATGTGCTATTTTCGGTGGTGTGGAAATAAAAAAATAAATAAATAACATTCTGGATGTATGTACATGATGGCGATCAATTCATCGACGGGATCATAAGCATTAATAATAAAGAATAATTGCAGTGGTGAGGAGTAAGATTCTCAATTATATCCGAGCCCATATATTTTCCATATACGATCACTGACAGAAACTTCACAAAGAAATGCTTATGCGTTGCTTTTTCTTAATGTGTTCATCCTTACCCCAAGAAGAAAATGATTCATAAAATTCCCTATACAGGGTGGTAAAATAGAGGAAAGAGATTGTCACTACAAGGACTGACAAGCCACCTTCAGCTTCATAAAAATAGCAATCACACGCTTTACCGTTATTGTTCATTTAAAATGAACTACCTATCAAAACGATAATTTTTCCAAACATAAGGTTAATTTAACAACATCTGCCTTAAGCAGTGCTAATTCATATATATGGGTACAAACGAGCTAACAGAAGAAATTTATTATTATACTAGCCTTCATGGAAGCATTATTTTTCAAAATTTTGGTTTCCTCAACAAAATTTGGATTTAAAAAAGGTAGGCACCACTACTTATGGCCAGAATCGCGCGAAATATTAAACGAGAAACCCCTCCAAGTGACAGATATTCACGCGGGCCATCTACTTTATTCTACGTGCCCCCATTTATCATTTCTCACCGAGGACAATAACAAGGGATTACTCCATGCCGATAAATCCTAGAAATTTCAAAATCCAACGAACATGATGCACGAATGCAATGATGGAATTTTCCTGTCTGAATTCAACGGGTTCAAGTTCAGAATCTCGCTGAAACTGAACGCGCTAAAGCTATATAAAAAGATAAAAACTGTAAAAGTAAATATGAATATGAACATAAGGCATCCCTAATTTTTTTGAGATAAACTTTATGTACTCAGTAAGCAAAAAGATTGGAGGATACTTGAACTATGTATTTTTACCTAGAGCAGATTGGGAGAAAGAGATTAGCAGGGAACACTGAAGCACAAAACCATTTCTGACAGCTCGATCCAATTTCAGTGAGAAAGCCGAATATGCTACGAATTTGAATCACAAAAACAAGGGAATTTTATGATAATTTGTCACGGTTAGGAGAGTTTAATACTTTCTTTGGAGAAAAGAGTGATGGTAAAGTTTATCTTGAAGTTTTAAAGGCATGGAAAAAATTTAAAGCGTGCTGTATATAGCGGATCAAAGTCGGTAGAACATTATATTTCTAAGCCCTTTAAAGGTAGAAAGGTCTACAATAAAAAATAATAACAATAGGAAAAGCTAATGAGATTCTTCTTGCTTGAATGAAGTGTCAAACTTTTGCTATAATTTTCATTGGCCTTGAAATATTTATTGAAATAGTAACTGGTCGCGGTTTCGTCTGATTCCACTAATTGTTACAGATAGTTTTGCCTAAGCACCAATAGCGATGTGCTTCAAAGACCACTGTTTTTGAAGAAGGTCAAGTCCCAGAGACCACTGACCCTGAAGTTTCTATACTACTTGATTCGTCAGTTTTCTTAGATCATCCTTTTCCAAGGATCATGACAAAAAAAATAATAATTGAAAGCAGGGTAAAAGTGCATGGTGATGACAGAGGACTGTGAAATATAGAGTAGGAAATACGCGTACCCTGATGGTTCATGGGGACTTAACGAGGAAAACGATGCATCAATTTCGGTTATCTTCCACGTCTACCTCCATTCTCGCATTCCAATTGTATCTTCAACTCGTGGTAGTGCCTGTATTGCTCTTCATTCAATCCATGAATTCTGTTCTCTTCCTCTTCATTCATCGTCATCTTAAGCACCTACACGCTACGTCCAATTCTCCTCATCCACCATGACTTCGTCCATCTTCTTCCCCTACATGTATCTCATAGCCTTCTCTGTATCTACGTATTATGCAGACAATTTTAAATAAATTGAAACGGATTCACCCATTTGAGAAAATTGAAAACAAAATCATCCTTATGAAACGGCTTTCGATAAATAATTTCTTCGGAGTACAAAATAATATCTGAACGATCGCAAAAATATCGTTAATAATTATTTTATACATGGAAATGAGAAAAGAGGATCCAAATGAAGGAATTCATTTGTATATAAATGGGCTGATTTTAAATGACGCATAAGCATATCTTTGCATATTTTCCTCCCTCACGATGCTCATTCCGCCCCGTATTTATAGCCAAGTTAACCTACCACTACGATCTACGTAACCACGATTCATTTCAGATTCTGTGCCAGTCTTTTATTTGTACTCTCACGCAACGATCATCTCGTCAGCACTATGCACTTCTCCAGTGCTAATTTCCACTAAAAAAATTCTTACTGCTATGTCCATTGCCTCCATCCGTCGTGTCGTAACATTGCTCTATCTGCCAAATTTTGACATCGTTTTCCGTTATACTACGCCTCAAATTCTCTTCTATAAAAAACTTTTATAAATTCTAAGAATAGGCTTTTTCAACATTCTTTCGATTAAGTCGAGTCGAGTTCGATTTCGAGGCAAAAACTGTTGAGTTCAACAGGTAAACGAACGTAAAGATTAATAAGCTAATCTCTGACCAACACTCGAAGCATCGGTGGTTCAGTGGTAGAATGCTCGCCTGCCACGCGGGCGGCCCGGGTCCGATTCCCGGCCGATGCATCTTTTTGCCGGCCTCGTTGGCGGCGGTCAGGTCGCCTGCCAAACCGATGGTCGCGGGTTCGAGTCCTGACGGTGTAGGTTGCTCCTATCCAGGAATGTTTTTCATGATTTTTGTGTACGATTACTTGATACATGTTGTTTTTAAAAAAAACCAAGTAGAGGCCAACTGTTGCTGTTTTCGATGGCATGGGAGTACATAAAATAAATACAAAATAAAAAGTTTAAAAACTCCACATTACACCAGTGTTTTTCAAGCATAACAAAATCCAAACGTTTTTAAGCATTCGTCATTGAGATTTTTAGATTCGTCATCGAGTTCCGGCAAATTCCCCTCAGTCTGCTCTCATACAATTGAAAATGTGCCTCTATCGTTTTAATTTCACTGTTTCAACCCGAAGGCTCACTGGGACAGGTTATGAAAGCGCCCACCCCGGACTAAGTCATGGGCACTAGAATGTCGCAATGTCACATTGTCGCATTTCTTAGATTAGAACATTTAAATAGGCTTAAGGATAATTAATTTGCTTGAGAAACTGTTTTCGATAAGTTATCTTCAGACTTCTTTTCAAATTTTCTAGTTGGCGGTTGCTTTCGGGAAATGCTGCGTAGGTATTATTATCTGCTCGACGATTCACTCCTCCTACTGGGAGCCTTTTCAAGAGAAACCATTCTCGTCCCGATTTATATAGGTTTTATTTAACCCAGTGTTGACCCGATTTTGAATTTTCACGGAAGGCACTAGCCGTTGGTCATTAGATTGGGCCAGGAAACCTCTCCATATGCGGCTGAGGTTATATCCATCCTCCATGTTGAAGTTGTTTGGCCTTTTCGCTATCTCAACGGATTCACGTATAAGACGCGGATGATATTCTTCCGTCTTCCCCAATACCGTGTAGCGTTAAACATTATTTTATGCCCAGGGCTGGAGGCGTAATGTTCAGCGACCGCTGATGCGTCCCACTGATGTAGTTCAAACGCTGTTTCATGCTCTTTAAGCCTTTGGGAGATAGAACGCTTGCTCTGTCCCACGTAGCTTCTGCCGCAGCAGCAGGGAACCTCATACACCCCCATGGATTGAAGGGGAGGATGGCTATCCTTCGGTGAAGGTAGGACATTTTTAGTTTTCTTCACCGTGCAGAAGCGAGTCTTGATGTTGCCTTTTTGAAGGATACTTGTGATTCTATCGGTGTCTCCGGAGATGCATGGAAGCTTAGCGTATGCGTGCGTTATGCGTATAGTTAATAGCATTTTCTCCGAAAGGAATGAGAAAATCAACATCAATTGGACTTAGCGTTGATCCTATAAAAGGACTTTTCCTCCAGGTAGACCAAGTCTGACATGTAAAACTATCATAATACACTTAAAGTCCCAACACGCAACAGTGATTTGGATACAAGGGTAATAAGTAGACTCAAATGTTTGCCATATCAGTGCCTTAGAGGTAATCATACTTAATAATTTGACTCGTCTTCAGTTGAAATACACTGTAGTTAACGACATTCACTTTATGATAATCAAAATTAATATACATAATAGAAAATTTTGATTGCATGATGAAAAATTAATCATTTAGCATGTCATTTAAATCCACTCCCATTAATTAGAAAAAATGTCGCAGCCCCCAATTTTGCGAGCTTTCCAAAATTTCCAATTCTTCTGGGTGTGTATTTCACAGGACTTTGTATGAGTTAAAAATTTACCAGTTAGGCTATGTCAAAACTTCTCTAATTCCAGAAATCTAGTAACAATCACGTTACCGAAACACTCCCCATACTCAGCAAATATCCAATATTAGAACTTCTCCAAAACCAGAGCCAAAAAGTTTTTATATCATCTAGCAACGCGATTCGAGGAAAAAATGGAGACTGCGACCCTTATAGGGGTGTACACGGAGAAAGAGAAAAAGATACCTAAGTACAAAATATTTACCCTGAGCTCGGAATGAACAGAATATTGATCACTGAAACTATTAAATTGCACTCCAAGCGAAAACTGTCGGGTGAGAAGTACTTCTTGATGGCGTAATCAGCAAGGCATTATGTAATCAGCAAGTATAAGGGGGGATCGTTTTCGAGCCCTATTCAATTTTTATCGTTTATTCCTCTGAGTTTCTTCGCGCATTAAGTTACCGATGTAAGCTACACCAAATCTGAAGAATAACAATGGGAGGTCGGATTATTTTAACCCAGTCATTTGAAAAAGTCTCAAAACATCTTGCGCGATGAGGGCCTCCCGCACAGGAATAAGTAACCATGGAGACGCTTGTGTCCATTTTAATCCGCTGTCGGGATCGCAGAAGAGATGAAAGGGCAGGTGAGTAAGACGGAGTGCCAAAATGTCACTCTCTCCCAAACGAATAGACTAAATTTGTGTTTTTTAGAAATCGCAATATATCTTATTTCTGTCTTGTGATCCGGACGCAGGTCAACACCACGAAATTCAGTAGTGCGTCGCAGCGTGCCTTAAAAGTCAAGGTATAACTAGTCGATTTTAAAAGAGATTAAAATAGATATCTAAAAGGTACATTACATTTGACAATAGAAAGCGAGGAATAATTTTAGTATATAATTGATAATTTTAGGGTTATCTGTGTGTAACCTTTCCATTATGGAAAATGAGAGAATAAACTTTGCTAGGTTCACTAATGTATTTGATTAAGCACGAACGGGTTTTATTACATTGTTACCTGATGATGGATTTTGAAAATTAGGTGAGATATTACGTCGGTTGCACGAGAACCCGGTGAGTGGAGGATCTATCCCTACTTTAAACTTGATAATTTTCATTACTTTTCAGTTGGCCAGGACCTACCACAGTGTGCAATATCCCCTATTAAAGATTCTCATGTAAATCTCAGTGATATACGAGCAGAGACGGATTAAGGCCCATTTGGTGGATAAAATTACACTGGCTAGCTACTTGGCGGGACTGCCTTGATGTATGCAGCATACCATAATAAATTATAGCTTCTGGAGACCTTAAAAAATGAACTAAACATGACAAGCAATGTATGATGAACATACAAAATTAAAAGTTGCAATGAAATATCACTTAATATGTCAACATTTTTCAGCTCCCCCATGAATTACAGAGGAATAAGATTTTTCAAGGACAATATTGGGGGACAAATAATAGACATTTTAGCCGCATATTCGTTAAGGATAATTGCGTAGCTTGATAAAAATTTAACACAATTTTATTTTAGCCCGGCTTATTATCATACTCTCCGATTATAAAATAATTTTCCTGATCGAACTCCTTCCTTTGCATTTTTCAAAACTTTTCTTATTCTAGAAATATAGTTACAACCACGTTACCGAAAACTTCGTAAACATCCGTAAAGTGTGGTGCACACGACACCTCATAATACGTCATTAAATAGTTATGCATCATGTTTCTTGCTTGCGCAAGTACAGGTAAACTCGTTCAATGGTGCTTACACCAGAAGTCTGTAATAGATGAAGATATTATAACCCCGTATTAAGCTTCAGGCATTTGTGAATTTAAAGCTTTCGGGATAAGGGGATTGCTCCATTTCCTGAACAAGTTTCCACCCCGAGGAATTTTGCTGGGGAACATCGAGAGACGCAATCGGAGTTGAACTCAAAGCTTCACTATCATTCACCAAACACTTTACTCACTAATCTACCATACCTTTGCGTTAAAACTAGAGGCATAAAAATAAAGTTTTCCATTCGAATTAAGAGTAAATGGGGCATTATATTTCCGCATTGCTTAAACGGAGCTTTAACCCAAAAAAAGATTGCATTCGTTTGTTAAGGGCATTGCATTGCATTTAAGATATGCATGAAATGTATATATTAACTGTATAGGGGCAGTTCCTTTCTCTAAGCCACCTCGTACTTCGAGTATTTGCGTTAGGGGCCTTCATCCGTATTGAACCTGGGGCCCTCGATCAGCGGTCTAACACTGCACTGCCTAGGCTCACTAGCTAAGCTCACAATGGCATATTGACAGCAAAGTTCAACAATATTATGTCAAAACGCATTGATCATATTTAAGAAATTTTCCTTTTCAACCAACTCTCATTTACGTCACTATTTTGGTCGGTCAGGGCGTGGAACAAAATCTCTCTCACCTCCATTCTGTCCGAAAGAGGAAGCGGGGGTGTGCTCTGTTGGACGACCGCCATTTTGGACTCTTCCCGAAATGCCTCGCGGCATTTCAACCGGACGTGTCCCATCCCTCACCGATACCCGTCAAATGCTCCCTCTGTCTCTCTCCCATCTATACAGCAGGGCTGAGATGCAAAGCGGTTGGAAACAGCTGAGCCTAAGTCTCAATTTTTTTAAGACAACGTATGCGTCAAAGCAGACATGGGATGTCATTTACGATTGCAGCTATAGAATACGTAAGACAATGCCCAATGATTTTATCCATTACTTACTATACTACATTAATTATATGACGAAAAACAAGCAACCAATGTTTTAAAAAACAACTAATCACATTATTCAATATGATCATCTTAATATATTATAGGCAGATCCTGGGTTACAGGTATAGATGGTGTAAGAACCTTCCATCAGCACGGTACCCATTTTTAATGAGTTTTACGTCACAAGTGAAAGCAGCAGTTTTGGTGTTGCATATTTTTGCTTTGATAATTTAAAACAGTATACCTTATAGAGAATAATTTTCTGGGACTTTAAAGTGGGAAGGATGGCACAACAGCTTAAAAATAAAAAATACTTAGCTGGTAACGGAAGCATTTCGAAATCTGAGTAGCCATCTAAAAACTGGTGTTGGATTGCCAAATTCGTGGCGTAATTATATTTTATTTAACATTAATTCTTCGGCATACCACAAGGTGGCCTTTTGGTTCCATCAAAACGTTACAAGGTTATTACATTCTGACGGAATTCCGTCATTGGATTTTTCTCTCCACTAGAAAACTATTCAGTGCGAAATAGAAATCTTCGAGTTCTACTCGGCGAATACCTATTTACTGCACTTTGAGAACCTGTCCACATGATTGACATCCCATTTCATTGCATCAGCTTACCGTTCACGTCACGAATGAACGATGTTCACCCTGGAACAATGAGGAAGAGATCGAATCCACAGAGTAAATGAATGGAATCTTTTAAGCAATATCATAGACAACTTCCTGGTATTCCATGAACAGAAAAAATTATACTTTCTTGCGGGCGAACAAGTGACTTTGAGACTTCATCATCAAAGTTTAAATCATAAGAAATAGTTTCCTCACTCAAATCGGTGGAAGAAATATCATCCATATTTTTACTGATGTATCCACTGCGCGAACAAGGAAGTCAGGAGAAACATTAAATTGCTTCATGATTTCTCTTTTTCCTCAGGTAAATTTCCTCGCTATCGCCGACAGCTACATCACGAAATAACTCTAAATATGTTTTCCAAAATTAGAATGCACGCAATAAGTACATAACCTTGCCGGATGACACATGCAATGAAATTATAGAAATAGTGCAATAAGAGATTCCAGTTTGAAATGATTTCCCTTGCGGAAAACGTGAAAACTAAAATGCACAAAATCACGAGACCCTTATTTATTTTAAAAAAAATAGTAACTGAACGTGTAAACTCATATGTACATCAATCCCATCAGACACTTCGCTATTCCCAGATTTCAATAAGAAGTAATAATATCATATATTTTCTCAGTATTAAAAGAGTGAATTGTTGAAAACATGCATAGTGTTAGGCAACAAGGAAATCGATATTTTCCAACCTAAAAATAAAAAAGAGGAAATTCACATGTATTCGTACTATAAAATAAGCTGATTTCAATTTTCCCATAAAAACTCAGATTCAAGTCAAAGAAATGATCCATGAAATTTTCAAGAGCCAATAACAAGTAGCAGTAATACTAACGAATAGATCTTATTTGATTCGAGGTGAATTTGATTACGGTCCATGTTATCCGAAGAAATCAAGACACATGATCACTAAATATTAATAGCAATAAACAAAAAAATTGCCTATAACGATTGGTGATTGAAAGCTAGAGTATTTAAAGACCTTACTTAGCTAACTATGCAATAATCTAGGTATGCATTAAGTACCTCCAATACTAGCCGCCGCAAATATGTAGGCTATTATTCGAATAATGTATTTCGCAGTCGATAAATCCCACATTTTCCCCACTTGGTACTCGCTCTAATTCACATGCTTATCCCGTTCCAATCAATATTGATTTTCGGTATTCCCTGTGCCCATTATAGCATTAATCGCGAAGACATAAAACTGACTGACACCAGGTACTTGCAACGGAAAAAGGATGAGGTAAATCAAAGAAAGAACGGAACCTAAACAAAAGGAAAAATACCTTTGAAGCTAGATTTTCTGAAGAAGAAGGAAAATCAGAGAGGTTCGATAAATCTAAGAGGAGGCATTCGATATAATTCCACGAGGTAATCTCGCACATTGTTCAATGGATGAAACTTTAATTTGGAATTACGAATCCTTCACGAGAGCCAGATAGTCTCCCGGGTACATAATGACGACACCGAAATCCTTCACTCAGGATTAAACCGTCTTTCGTAACGCAATAACATCAAGTTCTGGTTTGGCCTTCGTGGCAACAGCTTTAGCAATTCACAATGCCTGCATTTAGTACTTATCCAGATAGCTGGCACGGTAGGTGGCCAGTGGCGATTAATCCGTGAATCTGCATCCTATTGATCCATCAAAAGAGAAAAAACTCACAATGCATGCACCAGTGGTCTTCGCAAACACCAAACAATCAAAGAGTTTGCCCTTGACAACGCCCGTCCAGGCTTTAGCGAGAGAATACCGGCACGGCAAGTCACTAGAGGTCGGGATAAGGTGAGGCGGTTGTTTAGAGATGGACGATAAGCATGAGTAGTGTGATGCGAACAGCTGTGTCTCTAACGCCTGGCAAAGAGAAAGGTTGGTTCACCAATTATCTCCAGCAGACCAAAGGGGCTAGCTAAAAGCGTACATGATGGATACCCTGGCTGCTCTACATGTGATACATAGCTGTATGTGATCAAACTTTTCCCAAGCAGATGGGTCAAGTTAAAAGCTAATATCGTCTTATTAACCAGTAGCCATTAGTAGTGGGGCTACTACATTAAATTTCCAAATGTTTTTAACGAAATTAGTGGTTGCCTTTTATTAGCAAATTATAAAGGATTATTCATAAAATGCGTTTTCCAAAGTATTTATAGATGGAAGAGTTAATAATTGATTTTTTAAATTACGGTCTTATTTCCCAACGAAAAAGGGATAAGTTGTACAACTTTGTTTTTTTTTCTGTAATACAAAATGATTTAATGACAGAAAATATTAAACAGCTCCACCCCATTATTTTTTCTATTTTAATATATACTACATAATTCTTTATCACAATTGCAAATTCTCTCAATTTAATTCATTCTTTAGTGTGTTTTATGTCAAAATTAACCAGTATTTGTTAACTCTGCAACCATATCGCAGATTTATATCACCCATTAGCTGATAAAGTTCACTTGATGGAGTAACTGCCTTCCTAAGTGCTAAAAAAATATATTGGTCATTAAAAAGTCAATTCAACAAACGTCTGCCCCTTCAGATCTCAGATTTTGATGAAAATTTCTGCATGGGTATATTATTCGCCTCAAACAAAATACTCCGGACAGTTTTTCTAAAAACAATATTTTATTCCCTTTATTAAATTTTAATTACATTTTAAACAGATAACGTGCCTTGAAACGTATATTTCCTTATAATCTTGCGAATTAGAATTTATCTTCAAAGCCCCCGAAAACAGCCCATTTCAAAACAAAAAACCAAGATGGACAATTTTTTTCAGCTTCAATTTTAATTAAAAGAATATCGAAATATAAAAACCAAAAACAGATATTGCGCCGGTTTTAACTTCTTAAATTAACCAGAAACACGTATTGAAAGTAAAATAATTCTTGAAAGTTGAAAAACGTCTTCTTGGGGGGACATAGGAACACACACTAGGTTTACTGGCTGAGCTAGCTAAAACCATGCACAAAACTCCGATTAAAAAATCTGTTTTATAAGACAGTGAGAAATCAGTGGCGTACCCAGGAATTTCGTTCGGGGGGGTCCAAAATCAGGGGGGCGGAAATTTTTGAAAAATAGGAAACTAAGTAATGGGTTCTTAACTAATTTTAACACGTTTCATAATCGGAAAACTTCATTTGTTAAAAAAGTTTTTTGTAAATTCATGATTTTTCAATATTTTGTTTTTTTTATGGAGAAAAATGATTGTTTTTATATTTCGGGGGTTTCCGGACCCCCCGGACCTCTCCCCTGGCCACACCACTGGTGAGAATAAGTTTGAAAGCACTAATGCCAATTTTGGAGAAGAACTCTGGTAGGAGCCCGAGGATGAGTGTGATAGTCTCCAGCGACCTCTAAAAAAAACACACATCCAATTGGTTGACAACTAAAAAAATAGGAGAAGACTAGGCTTAATGGGATAGGGCAGATGTGGGCAAGGTTGTGGAACGAAGACTTGTGAAGGAAGAGGAAGCAAAGGCAGAGAGAGAGAGAGAGAATGGCATGGGAGAGGTGTGGAAACCTGGCTCCAGGCCCATCCTACGCCTTTCCTTGTTGCGTCACTTATAAAAGAGGAGAAGGAATAGCTGGAGGAGGTCCTCGCTGCGCTGCGCTCGCGGAAGCCGACTAAAAATACCGCGCATATCTCCTTAAAAGACATAGGGTGCCTCAAGTGGAGGCAAAGGGGCCATTATGCAATCTGCGAAAACACTGCTTTTCCTTCCGCCGCACCTGCATGCAGCTAGTGACGAAGACAACATGTGCTGAGTATGAAACTATCCCCAACTCCACAGCAAAGAGAGATTTTTTCAATATATCGATTTAAGTATACCGGCACTAGCCACGGGGATAACTTTACTGAGTCACCACCCGCAATGCACAAATTGCGCGAAAATATGAAAAAGAAAAAAACAACATTCGTTTTGACCGGGTTTCGAAGTCGGATCCCCTGATTTCCGGTCGAGCGCTGTATCCAGCAAAGCTTACGCCACGGTAGCGTAACTAAAGCACTCGCCCGGAAATCGAGAGATCCGGGTTCGAATCCCGGCCAATGATTTTTTTCTCTGTGGAATTTTGGCTCAATTTATGCATCGATGTTTCGGCCGAGAAAAATCAAGTTTGTCATCAATAAACAGACTGAACTTTATTTTTCTATTTCGACTAGAAACGATATTACTATAAGCATGATAGTTTATAGACAGTGTCAAATCTTCTCGGAGGGAAAGTGGTGGCCTAGTGGGTGGAGAACTTGGCTATTGGTCGAAGAGTCACGGATACAGCTTTCGGGGACCTGCAAGCAAAACCCTCAATGAGCGAGAAACCTATCATCTCCGTGAGAAAATCTGCACGCCCGAGGTTTAGTTTGGGATTATTTCTATCCTCATCAGCTCAAACCAACCTTCTGGTGAACGATGTATTGCCAACTACCGATCTCTTACTTAACACAGACCATAATTTTCGCGTCGTCAAAGTCAATTTCGATCATCAAGGTCTTCGTTGATGGAAATTGCTGAAACCATAGCAAATGGATTTGTAAGATGCCTGCATAATTGGTAGGAAATTCCCTCGAGGTAGTGCCATCGCGTCAGTTGGCCAGGAACAAATGATGCTAATAATCGAATGAGATCCAAAATACTTTTAAAAAATACAAATAATTAGCCCACAAGAGGCCACAACGGAAGCCTGAAATCATCAATCACTCTAAGAATTGCAAAACTTCAAAGAAGAATACCCGGCTCTATCCTTCTTTTTGAGTGTGTTTCTTTGTTAATAAGAAATAATGTCGAGGATTATACACCAGGTTTTCGACTCTATGTATTCAAAAATGGTGGTGATCTAGTACATTTATAGATCAAGATAGCTATTGTCAGCTTAGGGACATTCCAGATGATAGGTGCCTACTATAGATTGTACAAAAGTATCAGCGGTCTTAAGATATGCGCACAAAGAAGTATACTTCTCACTAATAATCTGATCTAATACAACTTTTCCACAAATTGAACACAATAGATACCAGAATGGTGAACGCGGTTTAGAGTAAAAACTTGCCAAGTTTAAAGGCATTCTTCATTGTAAATGTTCCATGTTAAGAGCCAATCTTGTGGTAAGGAAAAAGGTGACCTTTCGTACCCCGCCCATCTACATACCATACTCGAAAGCTAATAAGTATGAGAAAATCAAAGAATCATTTATACTCCCTTGGCATAACCACCGATTGTTTTGCGTCGTTCGGATCGGATTAGACTGGTCAACACAGTTATGATAACACTCATAATAAACATGGCAATAAAAACTTCTTTCGATTTATTCTAGATTCGAAATCATCGGCAAACCTTCCGTGTTGGGAAATTATAATACTGTTTTTTGAAAAGAAAAAAGAAGATTAGATACCGAAAGAAAAGAAATCATTAACTAAATGAGATTACTTTTGAAATAATACTTGTTTTCTTCGCAAAGAAAATGGTGTCTTTGTATGAGTGTTATGGATTTTAATTTGTAAATAAATAAAAAAAATTCACTTTATCATTCAATTGCACTTCGCCCTCTCCATTTTTATCATATATATCGGTAAAAATAACATTTGGTCGACACCTGTAGAACAATCTAAGTATTCGACCTTTGAAAATGAAGCACCAATGTGCCTGGATGGCAGTGTTAACGGCCGAAAGAGGAGTACAACGTATAGATGGACGCATGCTGAGGTCACCAACATAGTTTAGATACCTCTCCTATGCCATTGTTATGAATGGCCCTTTAATTCGCTTTAGTCGAATATGTGAATGAAGTGAAATGAATTTTTTCAAATGCATCTTAAATAGTCGTTCACGGTGTTATATATTGCCCAAAATGTTTAGGTTTAAGACCCATGATTTTTATTGAAATCCATACCAAAAAAATAGGATGATGATTATAGACTTCCGTAAACCTTCCGTACCCATTCATTATTTTTAATCTTGCAATATCTACAAATTAATATTTTTATTTTATCTAAATCTTTGCTTAGAGCCTTTCTGTGGTAGATTCTATTACACAAAATTCAACTTTTTGGTAGCTAGAAATCATCAGTAAGGAAAGGGTAAAGTTAGAGGGTAGAGCATAGCACCCAGGTTCTTGGAAAAGTCGGAGGATTAGGAACAAATATTGAGTTAAATCGAAATTAGCATATATTTTTGTTGAAGCATAAACTACTGTAAATTATTAACAAAATACTATACGGTTAGTTGTTTGAAAACATAATTTAGTAACAACTACGCGTCTGGTCCACCTTGAAACCACCGGAAAATATTGCCCCGTAGCTATAAATGCTACAAATAAACTGAAAGTTGTTGCAAACCTCCACAGTTTAAAAAATCTTAAATTCTGAATTATTCTGATTTATTTGCTAATATTTCATGTTACAACAGGTCCACCACGACTAAGTATCGAGCACGACTTAAGTCACAAGTAATGGTATATCACCACCCAGCATTTATTGGTTACCTCTAAATTATGAATATGCATTTTAACTCCAGCAGCAGGTTCCATTTTCTCAATAGCGTTTTAATTGAGTGATATAATGTAAATGAATTAGTGCCGATAAAAGTCTATGTAGGTGTTAAGAAACCATCTGTTTTTTTTTTTTCAAAAAAAGGAAATGCTTTAACGAAATTACTCCCAGTATTTATTAAAGTCCTTTATCGTGCGGGGGAAAAATGAATCCCTAAACCTATACCTTCGGCAATATATCTCTCTATCGTTTCGATCGGAACTGGAAACGTAGTTGTATACGGTTTCCTTACTTATGTATTTGACCTTAATTATGCAGGAGTCGTAACCATGGTCGGTAATAAACATACAGAGAGGAACGTACACACAAAGAGATTTTTTATTTTTCTACATAGATGTCAATTATTTATTTCGAAACCACCTATTCCAACCTCAATGAATTTTAACGCATGATCGGCCACCATGCAAGAGTGATATGAAAAGGCTAGTCAACTGTCCAATCTGTAGAGTAGCGCTTTACGGCGAGGAAAAGTGAACGCTGAGGATAAAGGTTCGTAAAATACTGGAGGCGTTGGATATGATGGTAAGTAGGAGAATGAGATAGAAAGAGGAATGACGAAGTGCTAGACATGATGGGCGAGGAGAGGAAACTTATAGTTGAGATAAGGAAACAGTAAGAATCATTGGCGTAGCCACGGGGGGTTGGGGGGTTTCCGGGTTACAACCACCCCCTTTTGGGCCCGGGTTAAAACACCTCTTTGACCTGGGGTTTTTTCATAGCTTCCGGAAGGGCCCCGAAATCTTCGGTACCCCCCCCCCCCCCCCCTCCCATTTCAAAATCCTGGCTACACCACTGGTAGGTATGGTTATAGCGAGTACTATGCGGGGAGGTTATATTGAAAATAGCTTTGGAGGCAAGAATATTAGGTAAGCGTGGGAATGGAAGGAAGGAAGAGAATTGGATTTATACATAGAATGACAAGGAAAAGGTCTTATTAAGAATTGAAGAGGGAATTGCAATTCGTGGGTGGAAAAATTTGAAGTGATTCGCTGAATGCTCTATATATAACCCTGCCTTAACCGATGAAATACCTGCAATAAAAAATTTAGCCACCACACTACACTTCCCTACCCATTATATTCGACCACTTTAGCGTAATTTTCGTTCATTCTTATTTGCTTAATGAAGGCTTTCTCCATTATTGGCATTCATGAATATTAAAACAGCATTCTTGTCCAGCTGAGAAAACTGGGCAACCACTTTCAAAGAGACAATTTCCCCGTAATGACGGCCGTAATTTCACAATTCTCGGCGTTCCGGACATAATGATGATGGTTGATAACTTGTGTCACGAAGATTCTAATATTGGAGGCGTTGAAATTACTCGTAAGAGGTCGCCAGCGCATAAATCAATCGGGAACGCTGATTGGAGGTAATCCGTCTTAGCTATTCGTCGACAAGGTGGAAAGGGGATGGATATATCGATCCAACGTGCATTCCGCCGGTAGGATGTGTACGTTAAGAGGGCTGTGTTGACGTCACTCTTGAGGACTCGTGTGTTGGTAAGGAGCAGTCTCCCGCCCTCTGTGTAAAAAAGGGCGCGGCCCTGCGATAATTCTATTTCCGCGCCTCAAACGTGACCTGCCACATGCCCATGTGCGTGACGGAATCAACTCCCTTCGTGCCCGGCACATCCGACAGCACGGGACGCAGCTAGGAGTCAGGGGGGACAAAGATCGGTTTTCCCGACCTCCTAACTCCTTTTTATGCATACATTAATCCATTCACATTATCGCACTAATTTAAAATGCGAATGAGAAAGTGTGACCAGCTGCTGGAGTTAAAATGCATATTCATTATTTAGAGGTGACCAATAAATCCTCGGTGGTTATATACATTTACTTGGGAATTGAGTCATTCTCGATGCATCGTCGTGTGAGGACCTGATGTAGCATGAAATAATCTCGAAAAAAATCGGATGAATCTCATTTTAAAGTAATTTACATTATGTTGCAATGCACTGGTGCTTAAAAAATTTTCAGTTACTTATTTGTAATATACATTGCCACATGGAAATATTTCCGGTGGTTTCAAAGTGGATCAGACGCGTAGTTGTAGCTAAATTATGATTTACAACTATCTAACCAAAAAAGTATTTTGTTGGCATCTTTAGGTAGTTGATACTTCATCAAACATCTATGACAAGTTTGATTTTGTCAGAAGAGCAAAGATCAGTTTCCCGCCCCCCCTCCCCTGATCCCCCCTCGCTACCTCCCTCCCCAACCATTAAAATATAATACAATATTAAGCTTTTTTTGAGATGCGGTAGTTGAAGTTATACACCGTATGTTTGCTAATAAGAAGTTTTAATGATATTATTGTTTAATAATATATAAAATAATATTGAAATAAATAATTCCAAATAATACAAGGCCTAAAACAACAATAATAAAAAATAGCAAATTAATATTAGTACAATAAAACTCGCTTATAACGAAATTCCGGGGACAATCGTTCCATTTTGTTATAAACGGGATTTCGTAGCATTCACAATTACGGATTTTGCTATTGTAGTATTTCCGGCTAATATTCCGCAAAATCGTATTTATTCAAGCAGCTGGTCAGTAACAATTACTCAAGGCACCAAAGAATAATTCGTAATAACGAGGATTTCGTATCATCCGTACTCGTTACATGCGGGGAAATTAACATTGTGTATCATGGGAAGTCCAAGGGACCGGCAACTCACCTCGTTATAGGTGGGATTTCGTTACATTCATGATCTTTGAGCGAGTTTTACTGAAGTTGCAATTACACACCGTATGTTTTCAACAAAGAAATTTTATTAATGATATTGTTTAATAATTTATAAATTAATATTGAAATAAATACTTACAAATAATACAACAAATTCTACTCCATCACGCTTGAATCTTCGGATTTTAATATATATAAATAAAATCTGTTAAATGATTAAATAATAAAAATTTAAAAACTTTCAAAATTTTGCCGCCCCCTGAAATCTGCCACCCGGAGCACGTGCCCCATCTACCCCGTCCTACTTGTTCCGTGCCTTATCTGACAACACGGGGCGGACACAATTTTTAGCGGCTTAACATAGATAACTAGAGGGTTTTGGCAGCATCGGAAGAAACTTTACGTATTATGAAAATATTCGCCTTCGCAGAAAATAAATAATTCGTTAACTCCGAGACAAAAGAAGTGAGTGATATTTAAATAATAAGGTGCAATTTTTAACAACAATAAATTGCCTCGCATGATTTAACTCTTTTGCGGCGAATAGAATGGATAAACTTTTTTCAGGTTTCCGCGCGGGTGAGAAATCTAGGAGCGCTATTTTTTTTAAACTGCAATTTCACCCAAGTTTTGATTTTAAACATATTCTTCACGTTTAAAGCGCGTTGAAACCTGCGACGAATGAAAATGTATTTTTGCGAAAAATTCCACCTTATTTTCATATGGACAAATTCCAGTCATCTCGCTAGTACACACAAAATTTATAAGATATGAGTGACTTTAGAGCATACATTGATAATAAAACTATATTTTTCTATTTTTTCTTGTGCCTTTTCCAAATGTCACATACACTAAAAGTCATTTTACTATAACAAATGAATTGTGAAATCTGCCAAATGGCCACCTCTTATCAGCAGTCACTTTACTCTGCAACGGAGCGTTATTTCTTATAAACTCAATGTATTTTTAACTCCTTTCTGTGGACAACTCCTTCAATAACCAGCAACCACGTTTTCCGCCCAACGGCTAACCCTATTGAGACAACCTTTGAAAACAACTTGGTCGCTCATTTATCGCTTGAAAATTTCCTTTCATGTTCTAGAAACTTGTCCCTTCCAAAGAGTATCGAGTTATGGAAAATATTTCATTCCTGATCACTCTGCTTCCTTTATAGCTCAAATTTGAAATGAAAATGCCCTTTTGAGCATGATCTGCGATTAGAATTTCTTCATTAATACTCCAAGCAATGGCATTTATCCCTTAAATTGCAATTTTAAATTTATCGCCAGGTAATCAATCAAAGTTTAGTTCTAAAACGGATTAATGACTCACTTTATGATTAATCATTATGAGCGGTTACCCTTATTCGAATCTGCCTATATTGAAGAAATTGCAGGAGAAAACTATAATGTTTATATGGTACATTGGAATTATCCACACCCCGCAGACCCCTTTTTTCTATAATCCCAGCCCCGAACCATGTGACTTTACGATTGCTACTGTTCCTCGTTGCGTTGGAAGGCCGCCTACGACGCGGTATCCTTAGTCACTTGTGACTGGTAGAGTGGCCCGAGGCTGAGAATATTTCTTCCTCCCTTAAAGATGACATCGGAATTGCGCGGAAGCACTGCTTGCGACCCATGTAGATGAATATTCCCCATCGATACCAAAATAATATTAATTCACGATGGTAAGCCAATAAGGCCGCAAACACTGGTTGGGAAAGCCTAGGAAATTGTATGAACCTTCTAATTTGAACGCTTAGAAACATCCATCAAACATTACCAATCCTTGGTGATTTCTATATTTTTGGGTAAACAAATAATATATATACGTTTACCGATTTTGTAAGAAGCAATTGTAAGCATAGGATCAGTAACATAAATACAATAGGTCACTGAATATCAATCAGCAATAGTTAGATATATAATATAGTTAATATATTTCAAAATAGAGTGGCTCACCAAAATTTCAAAAACACTAACGCGGGTTTTATCTAGCAAGTATAATCACTCAAAAAATTATTCAACCCGAAGGTTGGGTGTTATAGCTCCCTCAGGCTAAGTTAAAGTGCTTATGAAAACAGTCGGAGTTGGGCGTTCATCTCTTTTCCGTGGGGAACTAAACATTTTGAGGCCCTTAATTTGGGTTGCCTGAAAGATATGGAACAGGTTCCCGTCCATCAGCAGCCAAGCTATCAACTCAATAGATCTCCAATCTCTCATTCATAATAGAACTCATTATTGAGATATGTCATATCATCATCAAGTAACTCTGAATGTTTTGAAGATATTTGTACAGCAGTCCACCAGATTGGGGCAATAAGGGCAGTTTCTCGAGATCCATGGTTACACGGACTCCCGAAGGCGTCCTTTACGTCTCGCTCACTGTCCTTAGTGTTGGAGAAGATCGGTACAAAAACATTTCCACAGGCGACCAAATGTACATATCTAGGCGGGCCTAGCCACAGCAGTAACCACAAGACTTCGCGGTCTTTAACCAAGAACTTCTTTAAATATTTAATGTGACCGAATGTATGTACAGCTTGAGTACTTAGAAGGAAATAATATTTTAAGACGGCAATTAAATGTGGTGCTGCGTGGTTAAAAAAAAACTGTTTGCTATTGTTTTCTCGAAAAGGCAATACTAAAACTACGGTCTACGATAGGTCTTACTCAATTACACCTTATAAATGTTTCCCCATTGGTACTCTTCCATAACAAAATTTCAGCATTGACCTTCACATTTCCATAAATAATGATGGACCTATCACACCAAAAATCTGATAACTTTTGTTGGCCAGCCTACCACCTGTGATAATTTCAAATTCTCTAAAACACATTTATAATCAACACGTCACAATGCCATTTGATACGTGATGTTATTTATAAGATACTCCGGCCTCAGTCTTGAAATTCCTTAAAATGTCACTAACCGATATGAAACTTACTAGATAAACTAGAAGGACACTTCTGAGAAAGGATTCAGGTACGATATTATCATCTTATGTTACTGATCGATAAGCGATAGTATACGATTATCAACAAACATCTTAGGTGTTTGTTTGATAACTTCAGGGCCGCATGTTTGACGACTACAGATGAACTCTTAATTATATCTAAAATCGAGATAAGATAAAAAAGAGTTGCAAGTCCAAAATAACTCCACTGCTCGCGGTATGAGAGTTATAAATATTCTTATATATTTCAGCGCCTCTATATTTTTTCGATTTAAAGCACTGAATTCACCATCACCCCTGGGGTGATCTTTGCATATTCAAGAAGAACTTTGCAAAATGATTCTTTTTTTATGACAGTGCACGCACTTTCTATACCTTAGTATCTCGTATTTCCTTATTCATCATCGCCGTAATTAAATGGAATATCGTCACTTGACAGCTTTGCTTTTAAAATAAAGTAATTCGTCCACGATTTTGTGCAACATTTCTGAAACATGACAAATAAAAGTCAAAAGATGACGGATCTCATCTCTTTCATCATCATTATTATTAGTCAACAATCCTAAGATTGGTTTGACGCAGCTCTCAATTTCTCTCTCCTCTCCGCTAACATTATCATAGCGACGTATTTTTTCTCTTTTACATCTGCATCTGATGAATTATTTCCTTACTTCTATGCTTCTAATATCTTTATAAAAAGGAAAAATGCTATTACATTATTCACTCTATAAAAATCGATATATTCTGTGGCATTATTGCAAACTCGATTAGAAAGGGATAATAAAATTTCATTTCCGTATCCATTCCCTAATCATTTACACTAACACTATGGCTTTCACTACCATTAGGTCAATCCCTATTTATAATTTGTATTATTTACTCTTTTACTTTTCTTATGTCCACTCTTCCCATTTTCACAATATTATTGAGTAGGTCTTATTTTTAGTGAGGGTTCAGAACAAACAAATTGCACTGCTGTGGTTGAATCACATTCAAAGGTAACTTTTTCAGTCCCTTGTAGTTCTGAACGCCTTTCGAAGACATGAATGACAAAATTTATTAAACTAGAATGAAATGAAATAAGCAGCTACGCAATTACTATATCCTTGGAAAATGTATACGAATAATTACTACTTAAGAAAAAGAGGCAGCTACCAAGAGAAGTTATCACAGGCAGCTAGTCAAAATAAATATTCCCCAACGTCAATGCTCCTGGCTGGATGGAAATAAGTCTTCTCGACTTTCGCTTAAAGCTGAGCCTTGTAGAAAAATAAAATTATGCCAACCCATATTTTGATCGTCACCCTGTTATTAAAATAATATACTCATTTAGGTGATTAGTGTATCTGCTCATCCGTTAAATTCTGCCAAAAACTAATTTTCGGTATTTGTATGTGAAATTATGTCAAATTTATACTAGTTTTACTTAGTATCAAATAAATTATGTTCACTAATTATAAGAAACTAATATCATTCTTGTTTTCTATGAAGTCATCTTAACATCACGAACGATGTTAACTTTCATGGGGTGGTATTATCTAGCAGATCTTTGTAATAATTTTGATTTATTTTAAACTCACTGAAAAAAATACAGCTATAACTTGCCAATACAAGAATGTTCATATTTCCAGCCTTTTAAATTAAATCGCTAACTGCAGAATGGCATCATGTCCAATTTGGACGATTTATCTTTTTTTATCAAAGTGGTTGCTAGGCGCAAGACTAAACGTTTCCTACTAAAAGGAAACATGTCTCGCTAATGACACCGAGCATATTTCCATAGCACGTTTCCTTTTAGCACGAAACGTTGATTAAACAACAACTCCTAGCAACAACTTAAAGAAGAAAAAATAAAAATCGTCCAACTGGAACATGATGCCTTTCTACCGATAGCGATTCAATCATGAAAAATTAAAAAAATTACGTTTTCACTGAAATGCATTTAAAACCCAAAATCAATTAATTTAATGTAGATGTGATTATTTAAGTTCATAGTAGTTAGAATGAAAATATTTATAATACACCAAAACTTTCTTCGCTCGTGATGCATTTAAAATAAGTCTCGACTATAGGAACAATTCCTTACGAATACTGCATCTAACAACCTAATTTATAGATCAATTATATAGCCTTACGAAATGATAAGGATAGCCAATGTTGCCTCACGACTCCATTCAAGTATATTTGAGGTTGGAGGCAAAATTTTCTCGGGATTTCCACCGGGTTAATTCTTTTATAACGGCCAACGTTTCAAACTCCGTCTCGGCGCTCATCAACAGGACTGAACATGATTGGAGAAACCCACTTCATCTCACTGTAATTCCGGAATTTATACATTTATTTTGGACCATACATACATATTGGACCATCAAAAAAATTCCTATCCACCTCGTGTAATTGCGATGGCTAAAAACATTTTTATTGAAGAGGAAATTTTATATTTTACGCTAAAATAGCATGAAATACGGCAAAGTGTGCCTGGGAGGTCGTTTTTCGTTTCTAATGTCGTACCCTCTCTTAAAATGTCATTTTGTTTTGATGGAATTGCCATGTGATACTTTATTCAACCCTAATGAAAGAATTAATACGGTGGGAATCCCGAGAAATATTTACCCACATATTTAGCCGGGAAAGCATCAAATCGTATATTTGAGGTTCTTGATGGGATTGAGATTAATGCAGTGGACACTTGAAGCAAATGAAAATGTGTCTCCTTCATTCAACATGCATAAATCAATTTTGCTTGCATGTAACGATGGCCGAGATGAGGTATTTAGTGAGGTGACAAGTTCTGAAGATTGATCGCCCTTCCAACGGCAAAATGGTCATAGCTCTGAGACGCTCTTGAAAAGTATTGAGAGCCACTTCCTCAACTCACCCTCTCGCTAGGAGAGCATCTATAATAAAACTAGCAATGCGGGAACTCTTCCCACTCCCGTATTTTTAGGATCTTTTCCACGCGCGAGTTTTATTATCCGAGGACCTTGGTGGAGATGCTTAACCTAGAGGAGTGGATCCGCATGAGATTCACCCTTGGCGACGAAATCACCCAAAAACAGGCAGCTCCGTCTATAAATTACGACTTGGGAAGAGAGGATAGGCTACTAGGAATATATTCTTACCACTTGGGAATAATTTTCGCGATAAAAGCTACAGAATTTCTCGTTACTATACTTAGTTTAATTTACTTAAGGCGATAGATTCGATTTGTGATTTTTTTAAATATACTTAAAAATTATTTCCAATTCATAGTGTAGAAAGATAAAAACATTGTCACCAGATGTATAAAATAGTTTCTGGCTTAATTTTGTGGAATAATGCTATATCCATGATTAAAGCACAAATGGTAATTTCCCACTATTTTATTTATCACTTAACCGACCATGGCTTCGACACTTGGTGTCATTTTCAAGGGGACCTTGATGTCGAAAGTGTCGAAACCATGGTCGGTTAAGTGATAAATAAAGTAGTGTGGATATTACCGTTTGTGCTTTAATCATGGTTGTCACCAGATGTTCGACAATATCAATGTGTCCAAATTTCAAAAGCCTTGCCTTTATTGAAACCAGACATGAATGTTAAGTATCACATGGCAATTCCATCAAAATGAAATGACATTTTAAAAGAGGGTAGGACATTAGGAACGAAAAACGACCTTCCAGGTACACTTCGTAGTATTTCATGCTATTTTAACGTAAAATATAAAATTTGCTTTTTATAAAAAATGCTTTCAGCCATCAACAATTTCACGAGGAAGATAGGAATTTTTGATGGTACAATGACTATAAATACACAAATTCTGGAATTACAGTGAGATGAAGTGGGTTTCGTCCAACTTGGAATAATGAAGAACGATTTGACTCGGTTTTCAACGTGTCTACATCATTTTCAGGGCACAGATAGTGTTAAGTAGAGGTAATTGATGTATATTTCATTTCATCATCAATATCACCTCATCTTTCTTCTCCTTTCATTTCCTCCAAAATACGTATGAATTAACTATACTTAACGTAGAGTAGAAAATAATGAGATTCGCCCTTGGAGGAAAAATCACACAAAAAAGGCGTTTCCTCATTATTAAGGCATGCCACATTTCAGCGTTCAATTTATCTTCCTACAGCTTCCGCACAAGGACAAAGATATCACTAATCAGAGGAAGAAGGAAGACAGAACGTATCTGCTGTGGGTTGATGATATCGCTAAACAACAGATGTTCGCCTACGATATGCATTCGCCCTTGGTGTCACATTAGAGAGGCGGATTTTATTGAGAGAGCCATCATCCCACATGCTTTCACGGGAGTCAACAACCCGAGGATACTCAAACAACACGCCAAGGGTAGCAGATAAGGATTGGGGAGAGGCGAGCGGTAAACAAATGGCGCACTTCAAAACAATTTGTCTTTACTACGGTCGAGATGATTATAATGCACCCATTCTTGTAGAAAAAAGCAGTAGTGAACACCCAAGAGGATGCATCACTCCCTTTTGACCGGTCGTATTCCGCCTTGCTCATTAAAAATCATTGCTTCTTTTCTGAAATATTGGGTACCGGAACGTGCGTCAACACATTTAATCCTCATAATTTTCAAATGTAAGTTCCCGTCCCTAAAATTTCCGATTTTTAAAAACTTGTAATACAAGTTACAATGAGGAATCATGCTTTACCAATATAAAAAAGCGATGAAATTTTTTTACACTTCCCAATTTTCCCTGATAGGTGCCGGAACGCCGTTCTGGTTGAAATTAAGAGCTGTTAAAAACTACGTTTTTTTCCTTTAATTTTTATCGGTAAATTAATAGATCTTTGTGAACATTTGCCTTTGTCTCTGGCACAAAGTTATGCATCCGAGGAAATGCAGAGGTGAAATTTTCACATTTGAGATACAAGGCAATGTTTCCAAAGGTCTTATTCACACACCCAAAACATTTCAAAACACAATCGTAATTTTTGTATGAGTAACGACGGTAATAATTCACAAAAAAATAAATTTCGAGCAGGATTGATACGTCATTCAACTATTTTAAATTATAGAAAACAAAAGGTATTGTTATACTGATAACTAATCCTAATTATTCACCATTCTCCTGGTAATCGGTATAATCTCATGTGTTAAGTATGAGAGTCGATTTCAATGTTATCGAGGTCTGTCCGTTCAAATTGACCGTGAAACTAAGAAATCAAGAGGAAACAGAAAGAGAATACTTGTATCTACATCTACATACTACCCCGCAAGAAGCCTAAAAGGCGTGTGGCAGGGGGTGTTAGGACACCAGCCATTTGCACATAAAAAAGGAAACGCTCCAGCGAAATTACGACCGGCATAAGTCCTTTACGGTTCGGGGGATAAAGGAATTTTGCATATCTATCCGTTCGACAAAACATCTCTCTTAATTTATTCCTTTTGGCGGACCTGGAAATATTGTGCGGGTCTAATATTATGTTCTCCGTGTCGCTCTTAAAGATATTCATTCTCAATTGTTCAAGCAATCTAAGCCTAGCGCACAGCCTGCGAGTCTCCGGCGGCTCCCAGCCTAATTCGCTTAACATCCTGGTAACGCTGTATGTACGCCCGTAGTAGTTTTTTGACGGACCGCGCAGCCTTCCTTCGTATTTTATTCAGTTCGCGGATTAAGTCTTTCTGTACCGGATCCCATACACTCGCTGCATATTCAAGGTGCGGTCGTACGAGTGCGAAATAGCACCGTTCTTTTACTTTCTCATCCGAAAATCTTCCCACAATACGCTTGACGAATCCCTATTTCTTCAGGGCTATACCGCAAATATTCCTTATAATATGTGTTCCCCACGAGAGGCTCGAGGTTATCGTAACTCCTAGGTACTTCACTTCGTCTGTTGCCTTTATGTTGCCTACACGTATGTGGGACTGTGCAAAAGTTTTATTAATAATTGAAGATGTTAAATGCTAATACATACCATATCGAATGATTCCGACAGTTTGTTTCAATTCCACTTATGAATGGCGTTTAAATAAGGAAAATTAATCCCAATTTACGACTTGAATACTTGCTATCATCCATATTACTCAGTCAAACAAAAGCCACGACAATTTTGATAGGTAATAAAATAACGCATATAGGCCCTTGTATTTCATTTTAATTCAATATCAGCTGAAAATCAACAAAAAGAAGACTAAGATATTAGTTTGCAGCAAAAAAAGGAGGCTAAAACAAACATCAACCTAGGACAGCATAAGATTGAAGAGGTGAACGAGTTCTCTTACCTGGGAAGCCGAATTACCAGCGATGGACGGAGCAAGAAAGAAATACACAGTAGAATAGCGCAGGCGAAGAGGGCTTTCTACAAAAAGAAGAATCTTCTTACAGCTGAAAACACCAGCATAGAAGTAAGGAAACAATTCATCAGATGCTACATATGGAGTATGTTTCTCTATGGAAGCGAGGCTTGGACATTGACAGCAGCAGAGAAATCAAGAGTGGAAGCATTCGAAATGTGGTGCTACCGAAGAATAATGAAGATAAAATGAATTGACCGTGTGAGTAACCAGGAAGTGCTAAGGAGAGTGGGAGAAAAGAGAAGCCTCCTAAAAACATTAAGCAGAAGAAGGGACAACTTAGTTGGCCACATTTTGAGGCACGATGGTCTGATGAAGACAATCGTTGAAGGACAAGTGGAAGGGAAAAGGGGCAAGGGACGGCCCCGAATGAGTTATATAGGACAGGTTATAAAGGATGTAAAAGAGAATAAATATGTAGCTATGAAGAGATTAGCGGATAGGAGAGAGAAATGGAGAGCTGCGTCAAACCAATCTTAGGATTGTCGACTAATGATGATGATGATGATACTTTTAATAACGCTCGCTCGTCGTATACCAGGCAAATACTTCCTCAGCCGCTAATAATTTCGTGGAAGGAGAACGACCTCTCCCGATTACAGCATCTCGCCACTTTCCGCGAGAAGAGCTTGACCTACACCAAGTGATAACCCCGTTATTTACACTTCTCTCTCACAATGTAGTCTTAACGACTTTCTGAACGTCCCAGTTAAAGCAATATCACCCTTCAAACAAAGATGTCAATCTCGAAACAGAGGAAAAGGTCGCGAGTCGAATAAGTTAACATCTGTATATTACTAGCTTATCTAAAACCATAAATCTTAAGTTGAAAAGAAGACTCGATTTTACAGTGCATATGTTTGTCCAAAGTACTAGGCCATGATACTTTTGCTCTCAGACTGGCTTCTTGATTGCGTAAAATATCATGATGCAATCATTTTCGTCATAGCTAAAACTGCAATAATTTCCATTAAAATTCTGAGAAATTCTGTATTGTAAACAAATGCTAGACTACCTAGACGTGAGTACCCACCTACGTGCTCTGCAACCAGGTTGACCTTGCTGAGCTACCAGTTGTTACCTTATTGGCTGTCATGGCCCAATCGCGAGAATCATGGGCCGATTACGAGAAATAGTCACAGAGAGCTTGGGGGACATGGAATTAATTGTGGCATGCCAGTGCCAGGCTCTCCTATGCTTGAGTTTTGCAAAGAAGTATCACTGCAGTGGGAAGAGAGGAATTAATTATGGCTTGCCATTGCTAGTCTCCCGTTTTGTGGACAGGCTGTTTTTTCGTCCGTTTTGCACCTTTTTTCGCCCGCAACTTTACGCAATGTCCACAGCGCTGGGACCAAGTCTAAAATGCACGGGCAGATTATCTACGTCGAACACAAACTACCCGATGTATTTTCGAAAGCATGCACCATGCCATGCGAGAACAAATTTACTCGTCTCACGATGTGCACCTAAGGACGATAGTTTTTTGTTTGCGTTCAAAGCCACGACCACTTCGACTCCAACCACAAATTACATCCCTGCCGCTGAGATGTGCCCGGTCACTCTATCTTCCGTCGGGGTGAAGCATTTTATTTTCGAATTCAATGCGTACGGACCACTTCGACTCCAATCAACGAGTTCACTTCATACCGCTCTAGACACTCACGAGTGCGAGTCAGGGGTCCACAAAGTTTACCTTCAACACAGGCAGACTGACACACTACAAACATAATATATACGGATGACCCTTACAGGCTAAAAGTATGTCGAAAAAAGCTATCTCGTCAAATGAAGCTTAACGGACTGTAAAGAGGTCTTGGAAACAGAGTATACGAGTTTGGTACGCATCAAGTACTATCAGGGGAGTATTACATCATAAATGCGCCTCAAATTCGTTTTCACGAAATAGTACCATTAAAACTAAAATCTAACCTAGTTATCACCACTCTTACCTTCTTAATCACCGGTCCGCCGCAGTTGCCTGTCGGGAATACACCAGTGGTCGCGTGGCCACACAGCTGCTAGGAGACAGTCACAGAAAACCGATGTAAACTCCTGCTTTCCCAGTGACGGGCCCATCGGGTTTACATTGCTACAGAAGGCTCCGCTAGGTAGCAGTAGCAGTCTTAATGTGAACCCGATCCCCGTGCATTAAATCGCACTCAAACTTTTGCCTCCAGTGGCGTAAGGATCGGTTGGTGTCAATGCATTTGGCATTGAATCCCTTTCCGAACAGCGGTTGAATACATGTTATCATGGTCTGTGATTACGAAGTTCTTCTCCCATAATAAGATTCCAGGATCGAGTCTCCTTTGTGGTACTTTTATCATAATTTCTTTCTGCTTTTTCTTTCACAGAAGCCTGCTATTCACAATTATTTTCATGATTTACTCTGAAAAGTTTTATTTTTGTGCGATGAAATTCTTTTTTTTTTTATACATGCGCCATCTATTTTTCCCCCATTTCTTCACACGGAAGCTTCACGGAATTGTTTTATTTCCTTGTCGCAACACGACGCATTTTTAAGATACACATGTACATTTAAGATGACTCTTTTCATGAAGCGTCTTCTTGGTAAATTTTGTTTTTACCTCTTTCATCAAGAGAATTATCAATTTTTATGGGTAAGGCATGTATTTTTCAAGTTATTTTTTCCTACACCGCACTATTGAAATTTCAACCAATAACACAATGGAATTCGAAAATTAGTATTGAATTGTAAGAATGAGTCTACAATATCATATTGCAACATTGATGGAAACATAGCAAATGAGTACCACAAAAATGCGTCGTGTTGCAACACGGAAATTAAATATTTCAAAAAAAAAGCTTCCGTGTGAAAAAATGGGAAAAAATCATATGCCGCATCTGCACAAAAAATTTCCTCGCACACAAAAACAAGTATTGCGAAAATCATGAAAAAAGTTCTGAATGACAGCCTTCTTTAGAAGAAAAAGTAGAAGAAATTATGAAAAAAGTATCAATGACGAGATTTGATCTTAGACCTCAGGCATATCGATCACTATAAGTACTGAACCACAGTAAAAAATGCATTCATACCGTTTTGAAGGATATACATTTTACTTGCTAATGTTTAATGGGTTTTTTAAACTATTAGTTGTGTAATTGAGCTTAATATTAATAAACTGAGCTTAATTGAATATTTATTGATCCTAATTGTTAACAATAAACGATAAAATTCACCAAATAGTGTATCTCTAGCGGGCTAAAACGTATTTTGACGTTAACCCCAGCAACTGGAGCGTCGCTATTTTTTTTACGAGCGGTGGGGTTGGTTAAATTAGTTCTTCGCTATTAAATTAAATTCAAATATGATCCTTCAGTTAAGAAAGCGTCATCGATTCAAAATCATAGGATTGCCGAAAATACAATTACACTTAAAATATCCTGCTTGAACGATCAAAGGAGGAAAATTGCACATACCATAAAAAGTGGTTAATTATATTAACCTTATGCCAAAGCCTAAATAAATAAACTGGAAACAGAAGTTGCACAAATTCAATTTGGACCCGTAAATACTTTCAGATATATTCATCGATGAAAAACATGCATTTCCCCACACGGGCCTCAAAGAGAAAAAAATGAAGTGTTTACACAGTGTAGCCATATGAATCGTTACTTATAAAGTACAATATTCCTAAAGGAAATTCTTAACTACTTTCAGATACAAATTAAAATTAAGTAAACCAAGCAGGAATTTACATGATAAAAGTGGTTAATTATATTAACCGTGTGCCAATTTGTCAATGAATAAACTGGAAATAGAAGTTGTACTAATTCTATTTGACCCATAAACAATTTCAGATCAATTCGTGGACAAAAAAATATGCATTGCACCGCACGGCCCTCAATGAGAAAATAATTGTTTAGACATTGTAGCCATATGAATCGTTACTTATAAATTACGAAATTCCTTAAGGAAATACTTAAATGCTTTCAGATACAAATTAAAATTAAGTAAACCAAGCAGGAATTTACATGAATTCAGACAGGTTGGTTCGTAATGCAGCCTGAATATCGTACATTTAACGCGTTGACACTGTAAAACATAGCATGAAAAAAACGGGCTCGTCCGGGATTTGAACCCGGGACCTCTCGCACCCTAAGCGAGAATCATACCCCTAGACCAACGAGCCGCTTGAAAGAAACACAAAGCAATAGAAATCCGTTATCTCTCACTGCTTTGACGCCAGAGACAGCCGCGAAGAGATTAGCTCTTTTCTCACGTTTCAACGGCTTCCGCTCGAAGCGAAGGCAAGCCGTTTCATCATTTGAGTCGTTCGGTAGGTTTTCCTTTTAGAATAGGAAAGTGCGCTCTCCACGTGAAAAACCTAGTGGGTGCCACGAAAAAAGGCGAATGTTTGCTATGTGGTCGATTGCTATGCATATGTGCTATTGAATCTCATTAGCAATAGGCCTCCAATGAGAGTCTCAAAATATGAATCATATGATGCCCAGTCACGTAGCCGTTGGTGGAGGGGGGATGCGGGGGCTTCAGCCACCCCAGTCCCCCAAAAATTTCTTATGGTCTCTTGTGGCGTATGCCTGCGATATATCTTTTACAGAGGCCATTTATACAAACATTTAGGCCCCTTGTAGGCCCTTGTATACACTTGTAGGCCCCTCTACTCACACAATCTGTTTTTCGATACAGCTGCATTTCATAATGTCTGCCATCAAATCATTTTGTAGGAACGCATCAATGATTCCAGCCCTGAAGTTGAAAATTAGTGCGAAAAATCAGGCGAACTATGGGAAAATATGCCTACAGAGTCCAAACCATAGATACTGTGTCCATTACGGTGAAAACCAATGAAGGCAACACACTTCAGCACTACGTAAACGGAAAATAGATACATATGAAATATAGCTAATTTAATGAAGCTTATGGTTTTCCGATGCGATGAGCGACTTAACTGCAAATTACTTAGCAACTCCCACACCATCAAAGCACCCCTCGAAGCAAACTTCTGGTTTCGTACCTGATGAAGGCCTCATGAAATTTCATGGGTCATTAGCGAGAACCATCAGAATCCTGTCGAAATGGTTGTATACCGGAAGGAGACTAGTTCAAACTAAATTCAATACTCCGCTAGAGCTTTAATTATTCAATAATTCAATGGCTTTATTAATGGCGTATGAAATTAAATAATTGTGTAACAAAATCTATTTCAACGCAGACATCGCCCCGATAGTAATACAGAAAGTATCCATCAATCACTTAATCTAATGAAGCATATTGAGAAATTAGCAAAATATTTCACAGTGTTATAATTGATAATGGGTACATTAAGTCGTGTAGAAATTATTCTAATTAACTCTGTAGCTCTTACAATTTTCTTTAGGTAGGTTTATGGAATAAAATATGTAGTTGATTCGAAGTACCCATATAAATATTAATGAATTCTTTCCTGCACATATTATCATGCAATAAAAGCTCAAAAAATAGTATAGGTATTCAAAATCGATATCTATTATATAAAATTATATCTAAAACTGTAAACTGAAAAAATTTGCATATGTATAAAGAATATCTTATGAAAATATTTTGTAAATAGATAAGTGCATTTTTTTGGAAGGTAATTTTTTTCACTATCAAAAATCCCTATTTCAGAATAAAACGACAAATGAGATAATTTTCACCGCGCCTAGTATGAGATTACAGTATAATTACGCTTTTTCAAATCTGATTTCTATCGCCAATTGCATCCTTGTATTGACTCCACGACTTTTTTTACCGTCAAACGAGGCGTTTAATGCGATTTGCAGAAAACAATGTACTTTTTTGGTTATTTCTCTCTCAGGAAGAAGGGTGAGTGGTTCTATCAAGGGGACTGAATAGAGGAGACCCGATTCCATCCCACAGAGGGTTGATTTCAGTTGCCACTTCAGTGGCACTGTAATCGGCTTTGAAAAATGTGCGCGGCGCGGTGATGAGTTCAATGCGATCCACTTTTTTTCATTATTTTGCAGTATGTGCTTGCAATCGCGAGGAATAGGATTGAAAAGTTATGAATTTGATATATTACATCATCATACACATGAATTTCGATTAAAACCGCTAATTATAACTTATTTCCCTGTGAAAGTCGGATCACTTTGTCCGTCAGCGACGCGAGTGGCAACTTTTGTAAATCCATTTCAATGCGCGGAGGGTGACAACACATTTAGAGGCCCCCTTGAGGATCCTCTTTTTTAATATTCGTGGGTTCAATTTTAAATGTATTCCTCCTGGCAATGAGTCTCTCGCTTTAAGCTAGCTGCACTGAGGGGAAAATCGATGATATGCGTTTGACACATAGTTGTCAAATGGAGACTAAAGCTTTCTCCGAATCTCAGATTTTGTAATGCCTTTAAATTCCACTAAGAAGATGAGGCTTAGGCTCACCAATATTTAAACTATTCATTCGTCAAGTACTACTTTTGGGAAGTCAATTTCTTTGAGTCTTACCCATGCAAATAATACCTCACAAAAAAACTTGAGAGAACGCAAAAACTCCACTTGGCAAATATATTGTATCTTTGTCCATGGCGTATTAAAGGTTATTGTGGAAAATAGTTAAATGTAAAATGGAAGATGATTGAGGAATTTTTTAAAATATTGTGTTAAACAACTCATAGAATTCAATTTGAGAATATGAGCTTCTTACAGATGGAAATTATCATCAGCCTCACCCAACCAAACCTATAAAAATGTCGTCCCTTAAATTAAAGGCCATAAATTCTTTTATGACAAATGCTTTCAATTTTAAGATGAATATTGAAATTTCTCAACAGATGAATAGCTCCATCCAGATAAATTAAGTAGAGCTGGATATGGGTAAATATAATATTGTTAATGTTAAATTGTCACATTAAGTCATGTTTATGGGACTATTCGTGATTTTCAATGAGATTTCATGCCATTGATGACTCTAAAGCGATCATAAAAACTGGCTGATTGCAATTATGATATCCTAGAAACCAAAACTTTACTCCCTTTATTATCTTCGGATAAAGAATATCATCGACAATTGGTATTTCTCAGAGTGGAAACAGGTTCCAAGCAGGAATTATATCATGGTAGAAATTACAGCTTGCCTTTTGAACAATACCCACATTTTTATCATAACTTAACAGAATTAGTCAACATGCATGGAAATTAGAGTAGGGAATATTATACTTCCATATATATTTCTATACTTCCTAACTTCTGAGCAAGAGAAGTTTCAGCTCTTGCACAAAATAAAATTCGCTATGGCTCAACAAACAGCATCACATTATTTAGACATAAGGCATATAGTATAGCCATGATCGTTTCCTTTATGCTCCATTAGCACATGAGTAATATACACGATACACGCACCCTTATTTCCAACATAGACTTTTCTCAATGGAAGTTAGAAACCTGAATTTGAAGAGCTTCCAAAGCTGAGGCTTGCTCCAGTGAATGACGTGAGAGGCTTCTCGGATTCTGACTGACGTTTTACGATTGTTTCTGGTCACGTTTTCTCTTGAACGATAAGACTCTGGTGTTTCACTTACAAGGGAGCTGCGAACTGGAAGGGAGAATCCTCATCGGAAAAAACTGCAACGCATGATACTGCGGAAAATTCGCAATAATTAAGCTGGTATGATGGAGATCGAAAATAATATGAACGTAAATATTTTTTAAGGTTTTTTCCAGAAAAACCATTTAAGGACAATTCAGTCAATGTTTTTAATCGATCCCGCGCAGCTTGAAGTTGCTATGAGGGTACGGGAATATTTTTACACATGCGAAATTACAGTCGTCATTAGCAGAATAGTACTTTATTTTTCCCAGCACAACATTCAAAATACATGACTTTAAAACTTTGCAATTAACGGTGGTAAAATAGCTAAACCAGGCTTCAAAATATTTTTTTTAATTACCGTTGAATAGTTCTGAGCCAATGAGCGCAGGAGATATAATTGCGAGGAATAATTTTAAAATCTCATGCGAGGAAGATTCTCTCTTTGCTACAAAGAATGCCTGCTCATGCCGGATTAACTTGGGCCAGGGTCATGCGATGCCGGTAACCACATTATCATTGAACTCGAGTCAACAGCACGTCACCAGTTCGTGTAAGTGTCTGAAACGCACTAGTAGGTGATCCCACCTTGGGGAACTCAAAAGGCTACGAAGGAGGCGAGGTCAGAATGTTGAAAAGGTTTTGGAAGGATAATGGAACCCTTGAAAGTCTTGAATTACCATGAGAGAATCCTTGGGAGTCGCTGTATTTCCTCAGATATGTCACTGCATAAACTCACAGCATTAACCTATAAGTGGTCTGAGTTTAGCATAGATAAAACGTAATAATCCACAGTACAATATCTAACAATTTCGATAGTATTAACCACGAACTATATGCGATATAAATGGGTTTATTATTATCGGTACAGGGTAATCCATCCGAAAAAATAACTGAGGTAACTCGATTGCTGGATAATTTATTGAATGCCAGTTCAAAAGCGAGATTTCCCTAAGGGAACGGAAAAAATGAGCAGTATTAAAAATGAATCGGGAATCTTTTCATACCCGTTGGTATAATAATTCTTGATGTTTACAAAAAGAGGAATATTAATGATTAGACCAGAGTAACTAGAATTGCCATGATGGAAGCGAACATAATGTGCATTTAACGAGATATTTGTACTAAAATAATAATGATCAAACTAAACTTTAGCGCTACACTCTAAATAAGAGTAATTATTATTAAATTTATTATTGATATATGTTTAATGTCAAGCAACGAAACACAAACCCAATATGTACAAGATAAATTTTAGTAAACCATTACCACTAGTCCGACATCCATCGAAAGCAGTTCATAAGGGCAACGCTCAGAAAAAAAAATTATGAGAGTGGCATATAAGAATGTTGCACAAGTATGAATTCAGAAATAGTGATAAACTCTTTAGCTTATTACCGATTCTTAGACGAGAGCGAGAAGTCCATATCGATGGCTATGCTCTAACAACACGTATCTCAAATTCGGCCGGTTTGAGACAGGTATCTTAAACCAAGTAGAATAAAATTAAAATAATAAAATTCAAGCAAAAAACAACTCTTTGTTTGCAAATGAATGCTTCTTTTCCTGTTTAATGAAATTAAATCAAAACTTGAAGCATTTACGAGGTGAAAGAGTTCCATATAACAATGAAAACACTTTGTTACTTCCACAAAATACACAGTTTCTATTTATTACCGGTTTCGGCTATTACACCATTTTCAAATACCTCTATTTTACACCTATTTCAAATACCTACCTCTCCTCGTATTTGAAAATGGTATAATAGCCGAAACCGGTAATAAATAGAAACTGTGTATTTTGTGGAAGTAACAAAGAGTTTTCATTGTTAATACTGTTTAATGAACTTTTGGTTTTTAATTTCAGTGTGCAAGTTAAAACAATTGAACGTTTTATTGCTCTCCTGAAAAGTTGCTATTTTTTAGATACGTGTTGTTAGAACTTAGCCATCGATATAAAAAAATATCTTCCATGGAATAAACCTTCGCATCAGCTAGTTTTCTGCATATCATATATTGAGGATGGCATTTTCTCTTTCCAGAAACTATTTTACCACGCTTAAATAGCATTCAAAGTGACGCGAAGAAACTTAAAACCTTGAACGAAGGAATAACACAGCGCCAACTACCATTCAATAATAGCAAGATAGCTTTGAATGCTTTCGAGTCCTTGGATGGTTGTCTTGCGTTTAGACATTCTATGTGCATCGGCAAATGAACACCACGCGCTTGTTTCTTTTACGAGCGCTGTTGAATAGATTGGCATACATGCCAAATAATTTCATATGTTTTCTTCACATGCCATTGCTATTAAATTGATTGCTGATTGATTCAGAATTGCCTCTCATCTGGAAGCTTTCCGATAAATATCTCTATTCTATCCTGAAAACATGTTTTTTTAACATTTCCTGCATGTGGACTTAATATTTATTTATTAAGTCCACATACAGGTAACGTTAAAAAACACAGTATATTATTTACACTGATAAATTTAATTATACCAATAAATTTTTTACTACCACTTTAAAGATTCGACCTTTAAGGGATCCTCAATATAGAAATGGTATGACCTTGAATATCTTCCAAAGGTTTTATATAAACTTTTTTTATTAGACTTGAATGATTCGTGCTCAAAACCGTTGTATCATGTTTAATGAAAACAGCCTTTCTAAAGTCATTCAATACTTTAATAATTTGCTTTGTGCAACTGCCAATAGCGTTATCTTGGCCCAGGTAAAACAATAAGGAGGATTGAATGAAAGTTCCTGACAAGCCACGGAACTTTATTCTCCTTACTTGATGAGCATCCGAAAGTTAGCTAATGGAAAATGAAAAATCTTTCAAAACCTATATTAGATGTATTTTTCATATTTTGTTTAAACTTTAGGAAGCAAGTCTTTTGTAATTCGACTCAAACTCTTACTGCACAGCGCGTCCAAGTATAATATCATAGAAACCCTTCCAACAACTCACTGACTGGTTCACAGAGGAGGTCTTTTCTATGACTTTTTGTCGTATCTCGTCTCGTTCACCCCAAACTTTTTATGAACCAATCAGTCAGTCGGTCCATGGTCGGAAGTGGGTTTTATAGTATTTGAACATTCTGTGCACCGAGAGTGTGAGTGGAATTACGCTGCGAATTTATACGACTTACTCCCTTCTTCCCCCCCGAGAACCTTAATAGGGTAGTTTCCTTCATCAAAGAAAACGAAAGGCATTGATTGCGATTCGTTACCCACCATTAGTGTATTCATAATACACAAATTATTTGGTTTTATAAATCCCAGTTTAGAAGAATGGCAATGGTCGATTTTAACCGCATTTGAAAAAGGCGAGATTGGCGCCCATGCGATTCCACTCCACGTGACGTCACAGGGACCTAGTTTCTATACGAGTAGATAGCAGTTTTACATCGTCTGAGATCACCAATGCATGTATGAGGCACAGAGCTCAGGGAAACATGTCTTAATAATCACCTATTAAACTGGCTAAGGTCGGAAAGTTTTCTTCGTTTGATAAGGTATTAATAATCCTTATTTAAGCCAAGCGCTACCAGCTAGCATGGTACTCTGCTACCTGCTAGCATCCTGCGTCGTATCAGCGCTCAAAGCCTCGCCCCAAGGTCACCTCATAGCGGCAGCGGGAACCAGAACGACGTCACACGGAGTTTTCCCAGCATTCATACTTAGCCGTCGCGTTTTCGCGCGCTTGAAATTTTTCACTTTTCATTTAATCGCGAAAAATAGATATCGTCATTTAAAAATCTAAAAGTGTAAAATACGTACTCCAGGAGTAATAATCTTTCGATTTAGACAATAAAAAAATAATAGGAAACCACCCTATTTACCCCGAGCTACGTGTCATTATCGCATTACTGTACTTATCACAGACCAGTCAGATATCCAGACACTTATCCAAGAACGGGTGATAGGTTGAGCCTTCAATTAGGCGTTCAGTCTTCTTCCAGCCCACGCATGCCCGTTCGTCCACCGAAGTGAAACGAAAGAATCTTTTTTTTTCGCCTTCAAAGCTCGCTAAACACTTCGTTCTCTCCTTAACGAGACCTGGGAAATTGCGTCAGTCTTCCCGGACTCCTCACTGCATTGAGCACTCACTCCACGCCTTTATGAAGAGAAAAAAACGAAACGCTCGTTGAAAAGAAATGGGAGACCAAAGGATGTCATTACCGAACCGCCTCGTCTTATGGCTGAGCCGTTAATTGAGTGCCCCACGGAAAGACCCAAGCCGCCGCCTGCTCTATACGATATTCCGAACCAAGAGGACTACACTGACGAGGATGCCAGAGGCTGTCTCCTCGAAGTTTGATTCATGTTGCCTCTTAGAACACATTTTAAACAATTTAAAAAAATGTCCGTGTCGTGACGATGAACTCAGGGCTATCCATTATTCTAAGCGATAGCTTAGTCTTGTTAGTGTAACTGACCTCTTAGATATACTCGGATGGGAATCTCTGTCGGACCGTAGATTGAAAAATAGACTAAACCTTTTAGATAAATTCAAAAGCAGTGTCTTTTCTGACGAAGTTAACCATATCATACGGACGCCAACATACTACAGAAGATCATATCATATAAATAAAATAAGAGAGATAGATTGTAGAACAGACAGATTCAGAATGTCATTTTTTTCCACGATCAATAAGAGATTATAACGGCAGCGATAGAACTCATAAAGAGATTGCATGACTTGTGGTGTAGCCAACTAACCTCTGTAAAACTTAATGCATGTTCCTTAATTTTATTATTATTTCTAACAGCATATAGTAGTATAATTTGTTAGTATGCGTGACGTTTTTGTACTGTGTGGTGTGCATGTTGTAATCCAATTGCATGCTGCATGCTGGTTATTGATCACCCCATGCCAAACACCCTAGTAGTGGCTCGCAGAGTATTATGTAGATGTAGATGTAAGAGTATTTGGACGCGCATAGCATTGGAAAGCAATGAACTCGATAGATCTTTTCAATAATATCTAGATTACTTCAATATAATTTAGATAATTTCATCGCGAATAGGCCAAATTTTCATCATTTGGATAATCATCATCAGGATAATTTCATCGATTGACATGCCAAATTACATTCGATTTCACCTTGGAAATTTTGATCACTCTTATATAGACGTCGCGAGTTGCGACTTTACTCACTCTCAAGGCCACTAATGTCCTAGTTGACATTTAACTGCGCCAACAATTTCCCTCCGTCTCTTTCCGTCCATTGCTTTCTGTTCTGAAGCTCCAACCTTCCCCATATCAGAGTTTATTTGTTGAAAGATCAGTTCTGTTTGTTCTTATTTATGTTTTATGCGATACTATATAATAGCACTATTCTGTACCTGAAGATGATGCAGTAACATCGAAACCTGGGTCGGGGGTAGAATTGCACGTGCATTCTTTCAATATGGAAAAATTTCACACCATCACGCTTATTTCTTCTGATTTCAATAGATTTCAGTAGTTCCTACCATCTCTTTCTTGGTCTTCCTCTCGGTCTTCGTCCATCTGGGTTTGCTTGTAGAACTTCCTCCGTCTTACTTCCGTCTTCTTTTCTCAGCACATGTCCAAACCATCTTATTCTTCTACCCCTAATGTCACCAAGTAGCGACTTTAGTAAACTCATTTATTTTCTCGGTGGGTGATAGCCCACAAAGGCCCACTAAAGGTGGTTTGAGTCTCTCCTTGGGGCACTCGATGAACAGCTCAGCCACAAGACGAGGCGATTCAGTAATGACATCCTTTGGTCTCCCATTTCTTTTCAAAGAGCGTTCCATTTTTTTCTCTACAAAGGCATCTATTTCAATGTTTCATTTTTTGAAAGAAGACGCCAAAAAACATCCCTCGTTTAAAAACTAGCTCATCCACAAAACTTCTGTTTTTTTGTGATCACCCTGTTCGGAAGATATGACGCTCAGAGTCACCGAAAGAAAGTGAAGCTTGGGAGGCCTTTCAAGAAGTGTGCAGTAACTTTCTACGGGAATCATAAGTCACCTGATTACAAAACATGGACAGATTAATTACTTCATTTCGTCAGATGGGATGTAATATGTCGCTGAAGTTACACTTCCTGCATTGCCACCTGAACTTCTTCCCTGAAATGTACAGCTTGGGGGACGTCTCTGACGAACACGGAGAAATGTTTCACCAGCAAATAGCTACCATAAAGAGGCACTACAGTGGTAAATGGAGTGTGAATATGTTGGCAGACTTCTGTTATAATGTAACACGTGAGACACCCTGTAGTAATTGTAAGAGGAGTAGAAACACCAAGTGACACGCAAGATTTAAACTTTAACTTTTTACGCAATTTTATTTGCATAATTTATATTGATTTTTAATGATAACGTGAAAATTATAATGGATGGAGAATAGCATCTTTGGGCGGATATTGAAACACCCCCCCCCCCCACCCACCCTCCTCCCAGAAAACTGGTACGTCCTGGAGAAAAACGGGTCACGGATTCGAACTCAGGAGCACGAAATCTACAGGAATCACCTATTTTCGTTCGTGGGAGCGAAAAAAAGTTTCATTTTGCCGACCAGTGTTATTAAAGGCTATTTATTGAGCATCGGTGTGGCAAAGTATCTCTAGAATCAAATGTGTCACAAATAAAACCGCAGCCTTCACATGACGAGCTTTTAACTTAATGGATAGCTAGGCCCCATTCATCGAGGTTATGCTAGCCACCCTCGTATAATAAAGAGAGAGTCATTTGAGTCATTTATAGTTGCAAATAGACCCAAGTTAACTGAATATAAACGCTGTTTTATTTACATGGGGCCAAAATTATTTCATCTACTGCCCGCTATAATTTAAAAAAATAAAACTACAAATGTCATTTTGAGACTTACTAAAGACTGGCTCTTCTCGCTAGAAAAAGTTGAAAATTTATTTTGATGTTGTTTACATAAAACTTAATGTATCGTGTACTGCATTATTATGTTTTGGCATACATTTTGTTAATTGATGATGGCTCAATTCTGGTCCTATGACCTTCGAGGACACCTAAAGCTCCTTCTCTATTTTCATTGTATTAAGATGTATAAAACAAATGTAGGAGTAACAAATTATTCTTATTATTATTATAGAACTACGCGAGGCTTTTGTTTAGATCTTCCGATTATTTTCTACTTGGAATTTTCAGGAGTAGAAAATAAACATTGGGCGCAATGTACTTATTGTAAATGGAAAAGAGATAGATGGATAAAAATATTAATGAAGTCTACACGGGAAATCAGCCAGGTCAGGATGGACATTGCTGCCAACGTTCCAATGGCCTTCTCTCCATCGTCTTCAGGGCGAATGAAGACGATGGCAGAGATGTCCATTCTGACCCGGCTGATTACCCGTGAAGACTTCATCTACAAGATTCACCGGGAAAGCACCAAATCCTTCATGGATAAAAATATTTTCCACATCAAAACCAGAGGTAAACTCAGCTATTTAAGAAGATAGTGAGCGCGATGATAAATAGTTACCATGTGACGCCAAATACTGGAACTGACCACGAAACCTTTTAAAATGTCCGAGAAGATACAAGGAATATATGACGTGTGTCGGTGGATGTGTGAAATATACGTGTATTTCGCTAACCCATAAAAGAATTGAAGCCATATTTTGCATACGACATTACTCGTACTCAGAGGGAATTTGGTCTGAACAATTTTTCATATCATTGCTGTTCCTACGCCCATTTCACTAAGAATTGATAATACAGGGAATATAATACATACTTACGTGGAATATAAGTTATAGTAGTGGGCATGACTTTATGGAAATCCTTTATTGTAGGAGTAGAAGGTATACAAAATTTTACTTTTTCTGCAGTGATTTATTTTGTCCGACCATGGTTTTGTCACCGCGTAACATTTTCAACGTAATTAAATTATTTAATACTTAATAAACTCATTTAATTGTATATACGTTCTATTTTAAGCGTACCGGTCAAGGTGAATGATTTTTTTCCTCCGTGAATTTTTCGTATATTCTATTTCTTAATTAATGCGGTACAGGCTGTAAGAGTGAGGTACTACGTGTTAGCCCGAGTTGTAACTCTTAGCAACCCCCTAAAACCTGCTAAAGTTTCAAGAGACGACTTGACTAATTCTCACTATTCACACCCTCCAATGGTATTCATCCACTATCTCATACGTATGCCACGGAAACTTCCTCTTCGGATCCTCCGAAACGCAACTGTGGTGAGCAGTAGAAGACGACAACGGAGAGTTAAACCCGTATTGTAAGAGGGACTGCGCAGAATCACTTGACAAACAAATGGTGCAGAGATGTTATCTCATTCCCATGCTGTCGCAAGTGGGGGGTGTAAAGTTTCAAGCCTCAGGAATTTACCCTCACCCCAGGTGGACTCTCAAACATTTTTCTGGCCACGGCCTCGGCTATCCCTTTGCTGACTTTTTTTTCTACGCACAGCGGTCGAAATCCGATATAAGATATAACTTTTATTATGTGATTAACCTATGGAAGTATTTTCATACATTCGCTGAAATAACACCACAATTAATTAAATCCAATAGCACCCTAATTAATGAGTTTAAGACGTTTTTGAGTGACCATCCATGAATAACTAAGTGTCAAGCATAAAAAAATATGAATGTATATCAGGGTATATTGAATTGTTTTAGCTAATTTAAGGTAAATAAATTAATCACTGAATTTCATTTAAGTGGAACTCATATGTTTAGTGTGCCTATAATAGCTTTTATAAGCAAGTAAGTGCGGTGCTGGTTCTATCTTATCATCGAGAGTGAGTCTTATCTTCAAGAGTGGTTCATTTCATGGTAAATATTTCACTTATCAAGATAATTCCTGGATTATTTCCTTTAGGAATTATTTTACCGATTATTTCTGTCATTACTTAATCATTTTCTAGCCAGCAAAATCAGTCAAGAAAGAAATAAGTTCAATTGATCATCAGTACTTGAAGAGTTCACGTCTTAACTGCTCCGAGTATGTTATTTAACTGTTTACTCTGAGCGCAAAAGATTTAGGAGTTTTTACGTAATGATGCTGAATTAGGTTTAGCAAGTGCGTTCGAATGGATATGAGAAAATATTCGAAGAAATATGCACCTACGTGGTGTTTCAATTTCACGGTGGAATAATATTCAATAATACACATGAAATTGTGACAGTTAGTTACAATACGTATTTTCAATTACGTTATTGGTGTTTACCATCCACTATGTCGTAATGAGAATAATGAGGATAATTATTCAGTGATTTATATGTTTACAAGTCGTGTTCTTCGCTTCTTGTTTACAAACTGAAATTCTGTCTCTCATTTCTCGCTCGTGTTCGCGTCATCTAAATAATTCATCGATAGTCGTATTCTCTTTAATTTAAATTGAGTGAGTGAATTGTACTAACGTTTTTGTTTTCAAGTGATGTTTACGTCGTAAAGTTGTAAAATCTCATTCCCCGCAAATTTTCCATGCATCCTCGTGTTTTCTACTATATATTTACTAAGGTTTATGAGCAGTCTTAACCCTCAATGATAACCATATAATTACACAATAACCTTTAAGTAATAGCGTATGTGTTCCAGATACTTGCAGCATATCTCCAGTAGTACTCATAACATATTGTATAGCGCTGAAGTTCTCTCGTGTGCTATTGGTCATTGTCTTTTTTTTCAACCTCTACTTTTAGCCGTCTCTTTAAAGTCTTCAGTAACTTCATTCAGGGCATCATTAATATAATTTTCATAATGATAATTCAGGAAATAGTAAGGATTAAAGTTGGCTAAAATTAATTAATGCTACTATTAAATGTTTTTATTAATGATATGCTTTTTAAAGCAAAAATATGTATAAATGTTGAAATTGGAAACATAATGAAGATACACTTTTGTATGTTCCACAAGAGTTTTTAATACCGACCCAGGTTTCGGCAGTACACACTGTCATTATCAAGGTGAATATACAAACATTTTGCAAGCTTATATATACCTTAGGGAGAGAGGGGTTAAGACAAGGAGGAGGTGGTGATGGTGGGAGGGGAAAAGCTAACGAGGAATAGTTTCCTCAAGGTCATTGGGTTTACTTGCCGAGTCCAGCAGAACTGATAATAAAGGGGAGGAGTGGGAGGGGTACAAAAGGTCGTTTACCACCCTTACATTTTTGTTTCGAGATGCTCTTAAAATTTCGAACTGCTCAAGAAAATCCAGCTTTTTACCTTTACAAAGATTGTGGAGAACCTTGACATTGAAATCACTGCTATGGTTGCAGTCTAACAAATGTTTAGCAAAGTTAGAGGTTGAATCGCCTCTTACCCAACACTTCATATGTTCATTTACCCTAGTTTTAATGGCACGTCCGGTCTGACCAATATACACAGAATTACAATGAGGCATATTGCAATACAATTTATACACACCGCTTTGGTCCTTGTCAATAAATTTTGGTTTTGAATTAAATAAAAAATTGCCAACAGTTGTCATATTATAAAATGATAATCTTACTTTATCTTTCGGGAACATACCAGTCACCCGATAAGATAGGGGGCCAATGAATGGTATTTTCCCCCAAGATGTTACAGGTCTATCACTATTAGGAGATTTTGATTGTTACCTATTTCATCATAAATTTTCTTTGAGCAATACAGCCAGTTGAAAATACCCGCGATAAAAATATTTGCTGCATCACGCAGCAATTTTTTCTGATTACACTAACACTGGCAGTGTGTACATCTACTAACAAGGGCAAAATTTATCCTTTCCTCGTCGGAACACAGCCGTAGTTTCTTGTAAGTTGTTGACTGCGTCACCATTATAAAAAAAGAGGGCAACAGATCGTTCTTAGTTTTAGAAATATTCACCTGAATCCTAAAAAAAAAATACCGTTGTGATGGCTCAGAGCGGCAAAATAACAAAATATGCATCTGAAAACGGGCAAGCATTCCTTCTCATCTCTACGTTGAAACTTCTCTGTCCAATTCTTCATATCACTCGCTATTTACAAACACACCCATTCAATGCGCAGCTGTTTGCAATATATATTGGACATTCAGGCTCTCCATTCTGATTTCTTCGGTGGTTTTACTTGATTTGAATAAAACCATTTCATGTCTATCAAACAAGAGGGTGTTATCTCCACATCTATCAGTGGACCGTATACTTCATGCTAGCCGTAGTTCTCTCCCTTTCCTAAACTGCTGGGAATTCTTATTTCTTTTTGTTCTTGAAATAATATTAAAGATAAAGATGTCTTTTGAGAGTAATATCACGTACCTATCCAAACAACTCTAATATAATGCTTCACTGTTGATGCACGGTGTATACTTGATTGAATATTTCAATAGGGTGGTTTTCTATTTCTTTTTTATTGTCTAAATCGAAAGATTATTACTCCTAGTGCACTTATTTCATGCTTTAAGATTATTAAATGACGATATCTATTTTTTCGCGATTTAATGAAAAGTGCAATTTTTCAAGCGCACGAAAGCGCGACGGCTAAGTATAAATGCTAGGAAAACCCCGTGTGACGTCATTCTGGTTCCGGCTGCCGCTGTGTGAGGTCAGCTTGGTGCGAGGCTATGAGCCCCGCTACGGCTGCTAGCTGGTAGCAGAGTACCCTGCTATCGGGTAGCGCTTGGCTTCAATAAGGATTATTAATACCCTATCAAACGAAGGAACTTTCCGACCTTAGGCAATTTTAATAGGTGATTATTAAGAGATGTTTCCCTGAGCTCTGTGCCTCATGCATGTATTGGTAATCTCAGACGATGTAAAACTCCTGACTACTATTTTGGGTAATGAATCGCAATCAATGCCTTCCGTTTTCTTTGATGAGGAAAACTACCCTATTACCGTTCTGGGTCATGATAAATCAACCTGCGCCAAGTTAAGTTGCTGTCAACTGTGAGGGATTATCGTTTGCTTGGCGTTGTAGGCATATGCCCGTAGGTACTCGTGTCACTGCAGGCGCTGCGTGAACGGGATGAAATATATGTATTTTGAAACTCAGCGTTGGAGGATATCCCGCGCATAAAAACAGCGTGCGAGAGAGAAAAAGCTGGGTTGAACACTTCCGGGTCTTCCTGATCTTGAAATCGTGTAGAGGGGGAGACGCCTCCCGACCTCACCTGTCGTATTTCCGTTCTCCTCTCACGGCTTCCGATCGTCACTCGTCCTTGGGAGGCGAGTCGTGGCGGTTACGTATGCATAAACAATCCCGGCTAGCTACCTGCCTCCACTCCCGGATGATGCCCCACTCGGCCCGACTATATGCGGCGCTCAGCGCAAAAGTCATCCACTTCGCTATTTGTATAGCGCTTTACACACAAAAGCAACTGGCAGAGGCATGTTAGGGAATGAGAATCTCGTCAACTTGGAACTCAAACTTAAAAATATATGGATTAACGCCTTGCGGATACAAAACACGTCGCTCTTGCGTGAATTTAAAAGTTCAGGTTTCAAATTTAATGTTACGCGTAGATATCCTGTGCAGCATTATTGATATTTATTGTTAGTTTATATGTCGATGGTTAAGTTTTAACAACACGTAGCTCAAAAATAGCAACTTTTCAGGAGAGAAAAAAAACGATTTATTTAATTGTGTATAATTTTAATTGAAATTAAAAACCGAAAATACATAAAACTGAAAAAGAAGCATACATTTGCAAACGAAGAGTTGTTTTTAATGGAATTTTACATTTTATTAACAGTATTAGCAGTATTAACTCAGACCGGCCAAATTTTGAGAAACGTGTTGTGAGTACTTAGCCATCGATATATTTCACTAAATTTGAATATGCATTGTTGGTAGGTTTATATTTTACAAAATTTGAATAATTGGCGCGCTTATTGCATTGCAAGATATGACTGTCAACAAGCGAAATTGAAGAAAAATATTATAAAATGATGATGAAATAATAACGCGAAATACCACTAGCCTACAATGCGGTGTTGGGAGTGCAAAATATGTACTTCGCTATTAACACAGTGTTCTGCACATAAAAACCATAGGCTGATGCATCTTAGGGAGTTAAAATCTTGACAACTTTGAACTCAGATTTGGAAATAGATGAATTCTCACCTTGTGGGCCGAAGACATGTCGCCCTCACCTGATTTTTTAAGTACCAGTTTCAAATTTATTGTTACACATGAAAATCCTGCGCAGTATTGCTGATTCTTACTGCCGGTTTGTTTAAATTTCACTAAATTTGAATAATTTGCGCATTGATTGTATCTCATACTAAATTATAACATAATAAATTATATTACTGCTAAATACCATAAAATGGTGACAAAACAAGAACCTGAAATACCATTGGCCTAAAGCTAATAATTTTATGTATGTTTATTTTAATTGGTTTACGTTAAGGTGGAATATTGCTATAGGATACCATTAAGATTATTTTCAAATTTTAGTTTGCTTGGCATCGTGAAAGTTGTCTGAAATTGTTTCAAATCGAAAATTAAATATAAATCATTAAAAATAAGAAAATACGCAGTTACGCAAAAATACGTACACACGAAAATACGCATTATAACATGGTGAAACGAAGGGTAAAAAATTATCAATATCCGTGTTACTGGAATGAAAGCAGTAAACTTAACGGAAGTACCCAGGAGCATAATAGTTTTTATTTAATAAATGGCCATTATGGTCACGCTACCAGTCCAAGACATACAATAGACCAGGGGCCGGAAACTTTTTGATGCGGAAGAGCCAAAATTTATAATTTACAAATTTTTCCAGTTTTTAAAGCGCCGCTTAACATTTTGTTTTAATATTACAGTATTTGATTATGATTAAGTACATAAATTTTATTTTTCATTTATAATAAATAGCTTTGAATTCGAACTAATATTTATGCAGATAAAAATTTGATATTTTAATTGAATGATTTCGATTGATCGATAAAATATTAAGCATTGATTTAAGCTCCAACAAATTAATTAAATTACTTAAATTATTGGAGCATTGGTCCGGCACTTTTCTTAAGTTTGGTTAAATCTGGCTATTATCTTGGTATTTTCAGTTCAAAGCACAGCTCTAGATATTTATTATTTACATTACACTAAATTTGAACAATTTGCGCACTAATTGTATCTCTTACTAAATTATAACTGTTAATAAATTATATTACTGCTAAATACCATTTAATGGTGATATCTTGGTGGCTTCTTACTTTACTTTGTTCTATTTATGCTTGAGAAAGCTTGCTCGTAATATAAATAATAGTAAAAATGAATGGATCAAGCAAAACAATCATCCCGATGATGAATGCGCTCGGGGTGGACAGCCCCCTACACCACCATAAGAACTTCGAGAAAATACGACGTCACGACTCTTTCCTCTGTCCTTCAAAATACTGCATTATGGGATCTCTCTCTCTCCTCCTTCACACTTAACGTCCTTCTCCGCCGTCGTCTACTCTTCTTCGCAGTTGCTGTAATCTGCGTTCTTCAAAAATATTATGGTCTCTCCGCTAGCTATTCCAAGGCCTTCTCGCCTCCGAGAAATCTTTTGCGTCGTTTCAGATTAAATGACATGTTTTCGATGCCTGGCAGCCGAGGTGTGCATTTTATAGTCTCAGGGATTCTAAGGTACCTCTGCACCTTTCACTCGATCATTTAAAATTCATAGATGAAACAACCTATTCCTGATACCGGCGAAGGTTGCCTCACATATTGTAACTCACAACCCTAGTAATGGAATAGGCGAAAGCAAGTGGGGCTTTAAAAATTATTAGCTCCCCAAAAAAATGAGGAAAATAAAGAAAAAATTAAATACCGTAATCTGAATTCTTTTCAATGAATCATGAACGAGGGCGAGGCAGTGCTACTCATTCATATATATTAACTCACTCAATGATTCAACACGTAGGTTAACTTACAAATAGATAGGTGAGGGTAGAGTTCACCACAGACTTGGCCACTGGCTTATGGAATTCTCTCATTCGGGTTAGCGGGGCACCTCCTTATCCTCATTTTAGTTTGTGGGTGTCCGAAGGCTTCACATGGGTCATAAATTAGAAATAAAAATAAGGAAGAAGAGTAATAAGCCTCAACGAACTTCTATACTAGACCAGCTCACCCCTCCTATCATTTGACTTCCATTAACCCTTCGTCCTCCCCTTCCACCAGGACGCGGTATGCCCGCCCAGGGACATCCAGGGGTAGGTGACCGGACCGAGTGACCGAAAGAGATTGGAACCTAGCGGAGTAGGGGAGCCAGGGGCCTTCCCACCAACCCCTTTGGAGTGAAGACATTAAGGCCAATTAGTTGTATATTCGTCATACTTCCTCACTGACTCCATCCATCGGTTTTTCCAAGCGCCTGTGATTGTACACCCATCCCTTCCTTTCTTCCCCTTCCTCCGCCTTCCCGTCTTACCACCCCCATCCTGCCTTTCCTATTTAAGACGTTGCACACCTTGATATATTGTACCTGATGATCAGTGGCGCCGACTCCATAGGGCCGGAGGGGGCCCGAGCCCCCTCAAAAATTCGTTACAGGGGTGAGGAAAAAATGTGCCAGGCTTTTCGATTTTCCCCGGATTCTCCAGATCTCGATACTCGAGTTAACAGGGTTCTAATGTTGATCACATGACTCTTCTAAAATGCTTAAAAAGCTAAAACTCACTAATTATAAAATTTCCCGGGGCAAGATCCCCGGTTTGGGCCCTCCCCAATATTTTTTGTAAGTCGGCGTCCCTGCTGATGATGCTGTAAGCGAAACCGGTAGTACCAATATTTTTAAAATTGTGTAAATTGCTCCTGCTTCTTCATTATGTTCCGTTTCCACTCCATCTCGCCTGAAACTTCAGGTTATATGCTTCACATGGGATTGGATCCCAGGACTCTCCGATCAGAACCCCGGCACTTCACCCACAAGGCAACCAAAATCACCGTCAAATGTATGATTACTATTACATTTTAAAACTTAAAATATTATGAGATAACCACATTCAAACATAGTCAATCTACCTTTACGTATATCTTGTATCATCATAAATCATTGCTTAGGACCATTAGACCGAAATCGAGGGAGACATAAAGGCAAACCCGGAAGACCGATATCGTCAAACATATTTCGACGTAATTTCCTGGAGTGCCCTAACAAGCGCGATCGTCCCTCGTAGCCTCGGTTACGCTCTACAGTCTGGACCAATCAAATGCTTAGAGTTGCAAATAGTAGTCCTTCAAAGGGTGAATATAAGTAACCCAAATGAGGATCTATATACTTCACCGAGGGTAGGCATTGCTTTATTTTGGGCTGGGTGATTCCAACATCAGTTAATGAAAACTCAATCATTCAGCATTATTTCATTTCCAAAGAAAATACCTGTCTGTGTTTTCAAATGAGGACAGCCGCTAGATACATATTTTAACTATTTACGTACCAAGCCATACTTGTGATAATATTTACGCTACGTGGATGTGCAAAATCCAAAAGTGGTAGTTCACAGACATTAATAAATTAAAAACACAATACCTTGGGAGATTTGCGGTTACCCAAGCCCCATGAAATTCTGCTGAGTAATAAATGGGTCTGTAACAGAGGCGTAGCCAGGGAGATGAGGGGGATTTCCTGGTTACAACCCCGTCCCCATGAGCATTTAAAAGAGGCGCCAGAAAAGAGTAGGATGGCCAATATCCATTTAATTTTGGCCATTGGAGTATGGGTCAGTCATCTGGTCTCCCTACCAGCTCAACCACACTCATCAGCTGCAAAACCTACAAAAGAAATTCATAAGGATGCTTGGTGTCCGACTTGGCTACACCTTCCGTAATACACCAGTCTGCAAATTGGAGAGTCGCTTTCACCTCCTACCCCTTCAACTGCGGCGCCAACATGCTGATGTAGTTCTACTGTTCAGATTGGTGAATGTCCTCATTGAAAGTCCAGTACTTCTGGGCGGTATTGACTTGTCAGTGCCAAGGGGTCTTCGAACAATGACCATCTTTCGCCGACGGTTCTTTTCTACATACTATGCCTATGACAGTGGGCTCTCCCGACTCCTCAGAACAGGTAGTGCTGCTGCTACGCACTTGGATTTCTTCAATGATTCTCCAGCTTCATTCAGAATAAAAGTTTGGATGTTTTCAGAAATTAGTCCACATTTGTTTGGAGTCATTTGATAATTGTATACATATTTTTTGTTGTAATAATCACTTATTATGCATTTAATTTTTTGTTCCAATTGTTGTTACTTTCTTACTCAGTTCGATTTTGCAAAATGGTGTTATCTATTGAAATAAATTAATAAATATCACTGTACATTACCAACTTACTGTTTTTGAGTCCAAAAAATCACGTTTTCAGCATCAAAAATCCCACTATAGTCTGTGGGAGAACCATTGGGCCCCCCTTTTGCCTGGGTTGTTTCCCATACAACCCCGAAGGGCCCCAAAATCTCCGGTAAACCAAACCCGTTTCAAAATCCTGGCTGCCCAACTGGACTTGTGACCTTTCTTATCGCATAAAATCGTTATAATAAGACATCTTGATTGTAGTATTGATTGAAGGAATGAATTGAAATCGTTTAATCATTAAGGTCGATCTTTTAAAAGTTATATCGACCAAATTATCTTGAAAAAATCGACGAAACATTAGTTTTTAATCCCTATAGCGATTCCAAACGCCAATTAAACGAAAAGGAAAATTATTATTGACTAATGTTTTTGTAAAACTACAAACATTCAGGTGGTTTTTCCATATATTAAAACTTCTATCATTTTATCAACTTAAAAAAAGCCAATTTCAATTGTTTTTGCGAAAAGAAATTTATCTTTTTACACATTTGCGTTCCTCACGTGATTTACCTTAATCTTCCACCGTTAAAACTGAACTTTAAATCCCCGGTGCAAGTGGTTTTCGAATTTTACTCATGGCACGACGAAATCGGGAAAATAATTTAACAATTTACGGAGACAGGAGTCCATTAGTGGGGCCGTAGGGCCAACAGAAAGCGTGGAGGAAGGAAGCAAGCCAAAGTACCCGAAGGCTTAATCTCCCGTCTTACGCACGAGAGAGAAACACATCGAATACTCCATTCTCCTGACGCAATCTCCAGACCTAGCATGGAAGTGGATAATGGCTTCTAATTTCAGCAAAGTAACACTATTTTGAGTTTACTTCTTGAAATGCTCGTTTCCCAACATCTTAGTCTGGAGGAGAAGGTTAGTCCGGTGACTGTTAATAATGTCGGCGTTCTCTACAGAGGGTCGGGATTCTATTTCTCGTTATAGAAGGGATAATTGAGAGTAATCCTCATAAATTCAAGACTACTGTAAACAGGGAACCTCAAGTACAACAATTTTTCCGCCATTATCAGATAATTTCGATAGTTCCTTCCAATGATTTTACTGACTTATAAATCTCTCGTGACTCGTCAGAGACTTGCATTGCATATTCTACTTTGTTATATGCAGCGTAATAATTCCTATGGTTCTTAGATTAAGCTTAAATTTTATTGAATGAGATTTAGGTCGCGTATTTGTAGGATTTCTGTAGTCCCTCGTAAAGTTACCGAAATGGCTGGTGACATATTTCTAAAAAGTCAATTTGAATCGTATTGATGTCTTTATATATTGATTTTGTTAGCCTTCAAACATAATATAACCCCAGTCAGCTCAAGTTGAAACGAGACAAGATTGAAGGAATAAAAGCAGAAAAAATGGCGAAATGAGCGAAATAAGGCAAAAGGCATTGCATGGCATGCATTTGAACACATAATTGCCTTTTGGAATAAGAAAAAAATAATAAAACAGTGTTAATTTTAACATGTTTCTAACAGTGAACAAATAACCTTTTCTTTTAAATTCAGTATAATAATACCGGCAGGGAATTAGGGCCATTAAAGGGAAAAGAGAAGAATAACGCCTTTGTAGGATCTTCTTTCTCTCTTTCCTCAGCAGTGAAAATATCAGCCGTTCGCCTTCTTCAAACACTGTCAACAGGAACATGAGAAATCCTTTGATTTACATACAAATTATGCTCATGAGCCCCCGAACAATAATTCGAAAATGTATACGTTATCGTCATTTTTAGAGGAAAAAAACGTAATAGCAAAGAAAAAATTCACAACACATTATTGACTTTGTGGTATTCCATTATAACTTTTCTTGGATATTTGACTATTACTTATACCACTACCTTTAGAAGTAAAAAAGCGTTATAAGAAATAGTTATATGTAAAAAAAACATGCAATGACAAAGCATGAACTAAACACTGTTTCGTGGTTCTGTGGTTCATGGGAACATTGACCACCACAATATGCGACAAGTGATCGCGGTTAACTTGCGACTCAATGAGATGGTTCACTCAAACAACAAATCTTAATTCATAAAAAAATCGGTAGATGGAATGGAAAGACAATTGGAGCGGAAGGAAAAATTGTTTTTTCGGCCTACTCCGCATTTAAAATGGTGAAAAGTAAAATTTATTGCTCATTTTTCTCTTTCCACTTTTAATTTGGTAATGCCATTAAAGTTTCGGATAATTTACTCGTTGATATAGTGCCGCTCAATAAAGAGAAGGCATAGGTGAAAAGAGTGAAAGAGGCAAAAATCCACGGGAGATCGATACGTGAGGCCAAATGGTTGCCGAGACGTGGTGACCCGCCCGAAAGGAATGTCTGGCGTCATCAATTCATCCGCAAAATGGTTAATTTTTTGGCTGATTCTTCGCCTCAAGTAGCTCGAGAAGTAAACAGCGGATCGAAAAACGTGAAAAAACCGGGTACATTTAATTTTCAAACGCTAGCATTATAGATAATAATTTTTTTCAGTGGTGAACGAGCTCACTAGAGTGACATTTTGACGCAGGTATCTTCTTGATTACGAAGACAATACGAGAGGAGGCAAGACATTCATCACAAATAACTCTACCAATATGCACCCGGTTACTCACTTCTATTATATTTTTATTATTCCAATTATAATATGTATTATCAATGCAAATAAAAAATTGATTAAAATATTTTTAATGAACACCATAAGCACAGTTATAAAATAAAAATTCATAATATTAAATTATGAAAATACCATTAACGTCCGTGTATTTTACCCAGAATTTTAGAATAAACTAAACACAACAGTAAGCAGAGAAATAATAAAATAATTCCGTATAAATACATAGTTCCACTAAAAATTGTTGACATGAAAAATTTCCATCAAGCTCAGAGAAACAGTAAATAGTTTTAACTATTAGCAGGGAATAAATCCGCTTGAATATTTAAAAAGTTCAATATGAGTGAAATGGAGAGTTTGAAAGCGTTCCATGAAGCCTTTCCCATAAATGCAGTCTATCAAGATGCTCTATTTCCCAACGTCACCTGTAGGTGACATCAAAAATTTGAAGTACCTCATTTGCTATATGAACGAAAATTTTCAATGCATTTTATTTTATGTAAGAACTTACATATACTTAGTCATCAAAACTAAAATGATAACATAATTTACGTACCTCTTCTGAAGTTTACAGGCCATAAAAATAGGTGTTGTCTCTAAAATCCACACACAACCTCATTGCCTTCTATTCAAAGGCGTACTGAAGACTCATCTGTCGCCGAAATAATAAGATAATCCAGTATGTGGTGCAGAAAGGCTCAAAGAAATGTAACAAAAACATACCGTGCCCCTAAGATTACATTGTTGCATTTTATGTGTTCACAAAAGTGTGTCACCTGTAGGTGACGTCGGGCGTTGCCGGGTTAAATTGCGAACACCCTAAATACTCCTGATCGCCACTCTAATGAGGCTCCTGTTGAGCGTTACGTGCACCAAAACATTACCACAGGTAGCTGCAGCAGCAATATTACCACCTCCATAAGTGAGTGAATCGTAACATCACGTCAGTTCCAATGGCGCAGCGCGTACCAATGATGCATCTTCTGTTGGGGTATGCGCGTCTGAGCTCAATCAGCACCTCCCCAATGCATATCATCTCAATCCGTCCACCCCTCCTGCGAGTGCAGGTGCACCCAATGGAATGCTCTGGCGTCCGGTCTATTCCCGGAGGCGGCGGAAGTTTTTTCCGTTCACCACTCCGACGGCGTGGGAGAGCGTGCGGATACAGCATGATGAGTGGCGCGAGGGAGATGTTTGCAAAAACAGCTGCAAATTTATCAACCGCGCACATGATTCTGCGTCTGATCCAAATGCCTCAGCGTAAAAGTCATTTTTTTCACCCATTTGGATTGCATAGAGAGTGCACCGAAGGGATAGTGCAACACAATAAAATATTTACTGTACGATGGCGATATTTACTGAGTGGCGAGGGAAACGTTTGCAAAAATAGTAACAAATTATTCACCGCGGACTTGATTCTGCGCCTGATAATATACTGGCACTGTGTAACTATTATTTTCGTACTATAGATTTTCCACACAAATTTTTTCCCGATGGGGTATTTTATAGGCTGAAATATTCACGGAAGGATAGATGGGGAAGGACATGTTTTAAAATCAGCCGAAAATTATCAACCGCAACCACATAATTCTGCGTCTGATTCAAAAGCATCGGCACAAATGGCATTTTATCACCCATTTGGACTACATATGGACTGCACCGATGGGATGGTACAATACAGAAATATTTACTGCCGATGACAATATTTACTTTGTAAAAACAGTTTCAAGTTATTTACCGCGGTTCTGCGACTGATATTGTACAGATGCAGTGCAAATGTAATTTTTCTACTTCAGATAATTTTTATGATCTTTTTTGCGACGGGAACATCTAATCATTATGTTACTATGCAAAGAATTCAACCACCTTTTCAAATTATTGATTATATGTTAGCTACCATTTACGGAAGTTGGCCGAAGACAAAAAGCATTATATGCTACATCATGTAAGAGTAATTTGGATAAAACTTTTAAAATATTCTATTGTAATCGTACCTCATCGAATAATGGTCCCAAAAAATATAGAATTCCGTGCTATATTTGTTGCAATTGCATTGAAAATCTGACTTTGAATACACTCTCTTATGAAGATTGCTCTGTAAGAAAATGAGAAATATTGATTACTGCTAAAACTTGCTTTTGACGAAAAACTGATATTATATAGATATATCTAATGGATCGAGATAGAAATAAATACAAATTTCACACGCCGCAAGAGTTTTTCTTTTGAACCTCGGAGTAGGCCGTCTGTGATAGTAACGCATTGTTTCAGAGTGAAAGTTATACGAAAAATATTTGTTTTGAATGAAGCAATTGCGAACCTGAAACGGAATATGTGCATTACACTCCGCACTCGTATTACTTCGAGATGGGATGTGAGCAGATGGTACATTACATCAATTATGCCGAAGCTTTACCCTCTCTCATGTTTATCGATTTCACAGCATCGCCATGCTACATCCGGCGACCTTCTGTTCCCTTTCATATCTCTCTCCAACGACATCATCTGCATCTTACGGTCTCCTTCCAATCCAACATCATTATCCACCCATTAGGAAGCATCTCGATATGCGTCAACTCACACGTTAAGACTTCATATGTCGTCCTCAGCAGAAACCACCTGCGTTATGGACAAGATGTTATTTAACATTTGAAAGACGTAGTTTTCAGAGACAAACCGTGCTTTCGAAAACAAATACATACGTAAATTGCGCATTTTTATGGAATAGCACTTAAGAATCAATACTTTTATGGTGAGAGAAGCCTGTGATTGCAGATTTAAAATGAATTATTTCACTTCAATATTCAAGTGCATAAATCGATCGTGAACGGATTTTATCATGCTTTGCGGACCAATAGCTACTTGACAAGAGGAGGATGTGAGTTTTGTGGGTTTGCAGTACACTAAGGTAATATGGATAAATAAAATGAAAGAAAAAAAGAACAGTATAGTATTAAATGAACTCTCTTGGGAAAGAAAGACATGGAGAGGGGAAATATACCAATCTTAGAATTATAGTGTTATGAATGAAGGTAATGCGAGAAATTCCCTCGTCAACAAAACATGTGTTCTTCTAACTTCCATTTTTATTTTTTCCATCGCAAAAATACAGTGAAAATGGAGAATGAATTACTTCAGACAAAGAGGTAGTAAAACAGGCAATTTTAATCCTTTCTTCTCAGGCTTACGATCACTTTGTCAATGGTCGCTAAGAAATAACTCAACCAGAGGCAAAGATATTGGTAAATGGTTATTTATAAATCGTAAGTGGTCACGATGTTAATTTTTATAAAGTATTCCTGGACTGAATTTAAGATATAACATTTTCGAAATCCAATACCACCCACACGCCATTGCTGATTTCTATTCAAGCACGGAGGTAGAAAAGCTGGACGATTATGTGAGCAGCAAAAGAGAAGTGTGGAGAATAGAGTAATTCAATAGAAGGGATTACAGTACTAAATTTTATGCTTGATTTATAAAGCAATGGGTGTAAGAAAGCCTCTCACCAAATTTTACCATTGAGCGCTGAATAATTTCGCCCCTAGAAGAGTTTGAAGTTTCAACTTGAATTCCGCGCCAAAAACGTATTTCTCGGGCGACGCCATGTTGATGACGTGTGAACCTCATGATATCTGCATTGCTTGCATAAGGAGTGCATTATCGTTGGCGTTATTTCGAGTATAAATAAATAGTAGATGAAACGGAGAATTTTAAATGAGTGGTAGGAAACCTTACGTGTACTGTTGTGTGCCTAATGTGAATCTACCTCTCGTTAAACACAAGAAAAGTATTTTTTTGTTGTGCCAAACGACCCAGACCGAGGAAGGCGGTGGTACGACGCTGCACGGAGACAGCATATTCCCTCAGAGATGGGCTGTTATAGAACTTGTGAGGGCCATTTTAATGTAAGTCTCTTCTGCTTCTAAATGGGATTTAGTTTCCATTACTCCTTTTGTTGTCTTTTGCCACACATCGCAAAAGTTCGTATGTGCTTAAATACATACGCGCTCAACGGGAAATTTTACTTTTTAATTACAAATATATCATTATGTTTCAATTTATGTTGAATTTAATGATTATTTCGTGTGCATCTACTACATATTTGCCCCGGTTTTCACTCTTTGTTTATATCTTGCGCATTAAAAGCCAACTACTGTAACGGAAAGGGTCTTCGACGCTCACCTGGTGATGTGTCAAATAGTACAAAGTAATACATCATAATCACAAATTTGTACTCCAGGAAATACTACAATATCGTATTACTAACAACAAGCAGAAATAAGCACATTTGAGTTACGGTGCCGCCAGGTTTATAAATAGAGGCACAAATAGTAAATAATAACTTTTCTTTCTTTGTTAACTTTTCTAATCTTACAGCAAAACAGAGAAACCAAAGGCAAATGCGTACTGAATTAATACTAGCAAATAGTTTGAACTATCATCAATCGAAAAGAATAATTGTCAATTTATACAATGTAATGTGTGACTCCTCTCGCTAGACTTCAAACTGTACGTTAATGCCGACGTCATGATTTTATCCACCATTTTTTTTTCTTAATTAAAAAAAATTGCATTAGCTTCAATAAAAACGTACTAGCAATGACAGCGAAATTACGAATAAAAAAAACCTGTAAATAAAAAAGAAAACGAGAGAAAAGGCTGAAAAAATTATGAAAGACAGTCCGGATCCCTCAACCTTTACTAGCACAGTTCATATCGATGGCCACTAGGCCGCCTAGGTAACATAAAATTACTCAAAAAGTAAGGATGAAAACCGGTTCAAGTATGCAGTAAATGCCTACGAAATAATCATTACAGCCTACATAAATAGAAGAGGAATGATAAATTTGCAGTATAAAATAATTTATCCCTTTGAGTGCATATATATATATATTCACTCACAAGTGGAATGTTAGTGGAGAACAGCAGAAAACTACGAAAGTAGTATAGGATACTAAATTTTCTTTAGAAGCATAAGTGGTGCCACAAACTTTGTCCTAAAACTTTTGAAAGTGACTGAACGTGTAGCTCAGATGTAAATATAAGGGAACAAACGGCTATTTTCACGTAAAAATCCCCATCTCTGAGTTCCTCTATCATTTTGATGACAACTGCTTACCATTTTTTATAGAACGTAACTGACTTGAAGAATTATCAGGAGCACAGTTGACCAAAGCGAGGCCTCTGCTTTAAAAATGCTGTTCCAACGAAATTTGAATGCTAATCCTAAAAGAAACTAAGAGAACCCCGAACTTCCTCACTTCAGAGAACAAGAAAACAGCTATAACTATAGCACATTTTTAAAATTTATTTCATAATTTACATGCGGAAACTAAAAACCATAAATAATTAAAGGATTTTACGATGGTAGTCCACAAATTAAAGCATCCACTATAATTCCGTGATTACTGTCTCTATCAAAACTTTAAACATTTAATCTTAAGAAGTTTCATTTCCATGAAATGATTCGTTTTAAGACAAAAAATTGTTCATCGAGCTTCAGTTGATAATGTCAGTACATTTCGATAATCAGCCAGAACAAAATTAACGTTTTTTTTCACCATGATGACAAACTTGTGGCCACTATTTCCAGGAACCCAATCTGTTTACGGCTTCTTCAAGCGTTACTCCTGCGGCATTTATGAGGTTCACACGTCACACGGCGTCAGCCAATAGAAATACGTTTAGTGTCGTGGGCGTGGCCAAAGCTCCTAGCGGACTTTTAAAGCTACTTATCTCGGTTAAAAATCGAATTTGAGCTCTGAAATTTGGCGTGTGTGTTTTTCATTCATATCTTTTGGATTTAAAATAACGAAATCCAATTTTTAATTTTGAGTGTTCCCTCCTATTATTCATTTGCACCTGAACATGACTTCAAGATGATATATCAAAGAGAGCAGCGAAACGGAAGTTTTCGCCCTCTCCATTGAAATACTTCGACGCACCCATCAATACAGACTCCTCTCAATTTCTAGTAGTTACATCAACTTAATGCTTGATGGCGATATTTGGTGGAACTTGTGACAGGAAACATAATAAAAGATACACTGTTGTATATTCCACAGAAGTTTAATTAACCGACCCAGGTTTCGACATTACACTCTGTCATTTTCTAAGGTGAAAATTTGAAAATGACATAGTGTAATGCCGAAACCTGGGTCGGTCAAGTAAACTTCTGTGGAACATTATAATCATTAAACTTAATATAACAAGCAAACTTAAAATCAAAACATAATAACTTTTAAGTAGGTACATTATAATCCTTTCCACTCGTAAGTTTTTAGGATTCTTTCACTACGTAAATTCTTAACAAAATATTCCCTGGTTCAATTCAAGTCAAAATATTGTCCGTCGATCCCTGCCACACGCTAATGCCGCTTTCTATTCAGGCGTAGGATAATACAGTGACTTAGTAGAAAAGCAAAGGATAAGTGAGGGAACAGGGCTAATTCACGTGATTGTACGCACGATCCCTTACGATGTGGAACCGCCCTCTACCTCATATCTCCTTGGATACGGTCCAAAAATGAGATGGGAATGGAGAAGAGAAAAAAAAAACGAAATAAACAGACGAGCATCTCGAGGCGTTGGCGTGTGCCGTAGCCAAGCGACTGCTCCTTAGCCAAGCGAACCCTTCATAAACCTCCCCTCATCCCCTTATATTCTTTGCATATCATCCTCTTTTCCCTCTCCCCTCACTCTCTTCTCGAAGGAAAAATCGATCTCGATAAATATCTCGGAATCCCCCGTCGCACCATGGGAGTCGTGTTCCTTGGGGATAAAAATGAGGCCTTAGCGGAGTGTCAGTTACTTCATTTCATTTTTCAATGCCGTCGTTCATCATCACTTTCTATCGTCGTATGTGATAGAATTTTTCAAATTAAGAGACCCGTTCTTTTTCGTTTTTCGATCCATCGCTTATTGCATTGTCATCAAAGCCAGCAAGCGTGCAAAATTTCAAGCCGATCTTACAGAATGATTTTCATTGAAAATCATTCTGAATGGAGATCTTTTTCTCCAATGCGGAAGCATCACATATTTTGCCATTTTTTTACGCGGAATCCTAGTTTCCTTTAGAGTATTTTCGTAAAAAATGTTCGTAAGAAAAATAAAATTTTCTAATTTTCATTTTTGAGGAAATATAATATGCCTGTAAACGATTGACAGAGTTTTTTGTTTAAACTATTAAATAACTACTTATAATAGAATATTATAAGGGGTTATAATATTATAAGGGCCCACCTTATGATATAAATATGGAGGATGATTCGTAGACAGCTTCAGATGGACTACGACACTACAAAGTTTGATTGAAGTCTGAGACCCACTTTTGTGTCACTCTCCTTGTTAGAATGGGAACTGCGTTAAAAATCAATTGCAAGATTCCATCGATGAAACAGACAAACAGACGAAGCAAGTTATGAAAAGGATGAAGGCAGAAATAATCGGTACCTATCCAAATAATGCACGCAAAAGCCAGTTCAAAACATTTCCCCGGAGTAAAATAAGGGGTTAAAAACTGAACGCTGGTATTATATTTGTTAATTTCCATAATTTCCTTAAGAAGTCATAATTAAATATTCAAAATTTTAGAAAATGAAAACCAAACGAATGATTAAGAACCGAGAACCTGGAACTGGAACCGATTCTCAAAAAAACCGAACCAGAATCGGAACCAAGAGTAAAGTGGAACTAATCCTGAATTTAAATATTCCTTTTTTGAATTTCGAGAGGTTTTAGTCGAAATAAAAAATGACTTGTTAGGTTAACGTCTCGCTTTATTTTTTATGCTTCATCAGGAAATAGTCTCAGTATTAATACTATTAAATGAAATAAAGTTGGTACGCTAACGATCGGTTGGTGGAAGAAGTTGATGCAAAGCGACAGGTTGGCCAAGTGAGTTTTTTTTCTTTCGACTTAAACCTCAAGAACTTTGCAAAAATAGTATGAATAAATAGATAAAAAGGTGAGCTCTACGGCCTCAAGGTCAAATGGGGAAAGAAACTCATCACTCAACCTTGTTGAAGTGAAGCTTTAACCTCAGTTGCGTTGAGAAGGGAATCTTGGATTCCGAAACCGGTACGCTTCTCCCGTCCAGGTGGCAGTTCCATCGCTCAGTTTTGAGCATATTCTCCCGGAGTATAACCCACGGAGTAAGTGTTGTTTGTGTGATTGTGTGTGTGTGTGTTTCTTAACTTGAGCAACCTTAGCGAGGCCCCCAAAACCCTCGCGAAGGTTCCTTCATAGTTAAGCGAGTGATTGGTTTCAACGTGAGCAGCCTTAGCGAGGTCCCCCAATACCCTCGCGAAGGTTTCTACACTGCTGATCGTGTGTTAGTGAAGGGTTTCCGGTTGAGAGGCTGGGGTTGGTCACTGCTGCGAATTCTCCCGTTCCAGCATACCACACAGTGTTTTGTTTATACCTGTGACGAGGTCCCTTGTTACGGCCATTGGAGTGTTTCTTTCCCCATTTGAGTATGAATAAATATTTGATCAATGAAACTAAAACACTAAATGTTGATATTCAATTTAAATGTGCTCCAAGTCTAATGATCCGAAAACGGTGGTAAGTAACACTGATAAAATAATAAATAGTATTTTGAAATTGGAGCAGGAATATAGCCACGGCGGATGTGCATTACTTATGCATTCCAGTCCGCGCGTGGGCTGCTTGCAGTCTGGAAACGTTTTAGGTCCAGGGATTGCGGAGTAAAGGAAGCTGCGGCCGAGATGGACCAAAATATATCTCGGAGGTAAAAATCTACGAAGTGTGTCAGGCCGGAATGAGAAACTCGTGAAGGGGTGGAATGTTCCACTTTGGTATGAAAAGATTCCACTGCCATAATGCTTCATAACCTTTCATTGTCTAATTATAAAGTAATAATTACCAAATAACCCTCCGATGGAGCCAACTAATCATACAACGAGTTTTGAACATGTGTTGAAGAAAATAATATAGAGACAACGATTTTTAAAATTATGTATATGTAATTGCGTGATTTTATTACGGTAAACAGAAAGAAATTTTCTCCTTTGAAACAAATGATACTTTCAACTTTATCATGTGATATATGGTATGACAAAATGCTATGATTAACAGAAAATGGACAGAACAATGTTTTCGTCATTAATTATTGAATCGATATAGTTCTTTTTTAATTGACCTGCTACCATATCCTCTTGTATTTTGATGCATTAATCCTGAAGGTTGAAGGAATATTTTAACGAGGAAAAACTAACAATGAACAATAAACTTGATTTAAAAATGGCAGCGTTGGGCAAGTTGATAATTATTAAGCATCTAAATACTCTATCTGATTCCAAAAGTTCTTTCATTTCTCGCTTTCCAGTTTCATTTTGATTATTTAAATAATGGTTGTATGCATTTAACACAAAGCCATTGTTCACAATTTATTTTGCAGTTTTTTTATGAAAGGAATGAATTCAATTTACCTTGTGAAGTTAGATCAGTACTTTTCATTGCCCAGATCTTCCCCTATGCCATGAAGACCTACAGCCGGTACGCAATGTGACTCATACTACTTTATTCGATCTTCATGAGTAGCTGTTACAATATTATTTCACCGTACACTGGAATACGATTCTGCATCAAAATTAAAGGGCAGATTAATTCATGCGTAAACATGCGAGGTAATTTGAACATAATATTTGTCTATAAATAGTGTATGAAACAAAAAGCGGAAAACAGACATTTTAGATTATTATCTTATGTTATTGCATTCAATTAGGGATTTAAGTGCAACTCTGATGAGGACAGACTGATTTGAGTGGAGCAGCTTCGGCTAACTAAAGAAAAAATACTTTCTCGCCAAAATTTCAAGTATATGATTATAGGTGTCAAGATTGTTGTTTTGGATTCAAAGTTTTGTACATCGTTATCACAGACGCTAATAACATGTGTAAAATGATACTATTTTTCCAAAAGTTATGAAGATATTTTAGACTCGATGAACCACATTACTCCAATGTATCGTTAAAGTCTATTAACCTAGGAGAGGGCGCGCGGCTAAATATAACGTTAAGGCCGTTTTACACGGTACACGGAATTGCGCAGGTTAGAGCTGCATTATTTTCTAAAATGGCGTGGAATTGCGCGAATGCATGAACGAAATTAGAACAGGGGCTATTTTGCCGTCTCGCATCCACGCATTCTCGCATGTGTTCTAGCAATTCACCGCTTTACACGACGCAATTTTGATTGCGCCTTCACACGTACGTCAGACTGCGCAATTCCGTGTACCGTGAAAAACGGCTTTTAGAAGGCACGTGGGGTATCATCGACACCCCCAGGATTTTTTTTTCTCTTTCATTGAAATTATATAGTTATGCTATGTTATTTCTTTAATAGATCCACCGATTTTAATAAATGCTAATAATTTTTCTTACTAAATAAAGAAGAACCATGGGGTTATATACTCCCAGCGCGCCCTTTTCCGAGTTGATAACCGCCGTTTACAGAGGTATCTATCGAGGCCTCGTAGAAATGAGTCAATTAGATAATGGAACCAGATTTAATCCCACAAATTAAAAATGTTCATGCTTAGTTGCAAAATTACGGAGATTAGAAATTTTTTTAAGCGAGCACAAGTCACGAAGCCTCAGTCAAACTGAACGAAGCTACAGTCAAACTTCAAAAACGAAATCTCTCAAGATAGGCCCCTGGCAATACGGTAAGCCCTACACAGTCTTCTTCGGTGAACTCAACTCGTAAGGCTGCCTTTTGCCGCAAGTACATACATGCCTACTCCGCAGATTTTCCCCTCGGGCAAGTCACTTTTCCCCAGCCGCAACTTTGCGAACAAGGGGAGTAAATTTTGAATCCGAAATGAGCATTTATGAGGCCTTCAAAGGCTTCTGAATGACTCGGGATGGAAGCGCGCCAGCATACTTCGAGCGCACGGGATGCCTTATCCAGGCTCTTATGAAAAATTCAGAAACGCGAAGAAACGTTAGATGGCATAAAAGGCATTCTTCGAAGCCCGCATTGAATCTCATGGCCCGTTTGAAACAATCGAGTAAGAAAAAGGCACAGAAAAACTGCCGCTTTAAGACGCTCTATATCCCAGCAGTAAATTTCAGTTTCTCTCAGAGTTTTGATTGATAAATCATTCATGTTGTTTAAATAATATTCTTGTAGCATTCTAAGAACCGATCACTGTTTTACTTGTGGACTGAAAGAGATAAAAATTAAGAATCAAGCAGAGATTTCCTTTTTCTGCCCGCTAGAATTAAAAAAATAAATCCTCAAACGTAATCGTAAGACTTGATAAAGACTGACTTTTCTCGAAGAAATAATTGAAAATTTATTTTGATGCTATTTATTTGAAACACTCATGTATCATTTACTGCATTATTTTTTTATTGGCATATATATTGTTATTTTTGTTATATTGGCATTTTTGTTATTTTTTGCTGACTCAACTCTGGTCCTTTGACCTCGGAGACCACCTAAAGCTCCTTCTCTTTGTTATTTTGTGTTCAGATGTAAAAATAAAATGTAGAAGTATATTGGAAAAAAATAGGGTGGTTTCCTATTATTTTTTTATTGCCTAAATCGAAAGATTATTACTCCTGGAGTACGTATTTCACGCTTGTAGATTTTTTAATGACGATATCTATTTTTCGCGATCAAATGAAAAGTGAAAATTTTCAAGCGCGCGAAAACGCGACGGGTAAGTATGAATGCCGGGAAATCTCTCCGTGTGACGTATTTCTGGTTCCCGCTGCCGCCCTGCGAGGTTGACCTTGAGGCGAGTTGAGTGCTGATACTACGCAGGCTGTTAGCGGGTAGCTGAGTACCCTGCTGGCTGGTAGCGCTTGGCTTAAATAAGGATTATTAATACCTTATCAAATGAAGAAAACTTTCCGACCTTAGCCAGTTTTAATAAGTGATTATTAAGACATGCTTCCCTGAGATCTGCGCCTCATGCATGCATTGGTAACCTCAGACGATGTATAACTCCTATCTTCTCGTATAGAAACTAGGTCCCTGTGACGTCACGTGGAGTGGCATCGCATGGGCGCCAATCTGGCCCTTTTCAAATGAGGATAAAAATGGAACATAGCCATTCATCTAAGCCGGTACTTATAAAACGAAATAATTTGTATATTATGAATACACTAATGGTGGGTAACGAATCGCAATCAATGCTTTTCGTTTTCTTTGATGAAGGAAACTACCCTATTACCTTTAATTTTTACCATTTATGATGTATCAAGGGTATCAATAGCATCACTGTAATACAGAAACCAATGTCGCAATAATCATCATCACTGGTCAACAATCTTAGGATTGGTGTGGCGCAGCCCTCCTGCACTCAGTTCTCCTATCAGCCAATCTTTTCACACCTTCGTATCTCTTCTCTTTCACATCCTTCTTAGCTTGTTCCATATGTCGCAATAATAATAGTAATAATTCACGAAATATATATGTGCTTTATTGATATTCGGCACCTTTAAAACATCGGTTTCCCGTTGAAACCAGGGTGACTGCGTGTTTGATGACAGTGCGAAAAATTACTGAAGAAGTATTTTTCTTCCATCAGCGTGACTAGGATTGTTAAAAATCGTGTGAGAGAGACGAATGATAGGTACGTGGAGAAGAGAGAAAATTTATATATGGAACGGTAGGAACTAGGCCTTACTACAAATTTACAGCGAGAAGGTCATACTGGGGATTGGAGGCTGGCGGGTTGATTCGCAAAACGATCCGCACAAATTACCTAAACCAGCATAAAACCTTTAACAGAAAGCATTAGCCGTGTATCTGCACGTGGAAATCAATACTAAAGTTCAAATTAACGACCATCTGGGCTTTAGAACTGTCGTAGGTAACAGAGTTATTGGTCAAAGCAGTTCCTGAAATAAGTGAATTTGTACAGTCTCATGCAAGGGTGCACATTTATATGCATCAAGGATTTTCCATGGCAAACCTCATCCTTGGTATGTAGAATGATTGGTGTATGCTAGGTGAGAGCAAACCCTTATAATGTGATTGCTCTCGCAAATATCGTGGCGCCTACATGAAGTAGAATGCATGTTGGGAGAAATACACACCACCTGCCAAGCACCCTAATCATGGCTCGCATGATGGCAGGCAGGCATGGAAACATTTACCCTTCATACCCAATCCATGACCAGTGTTCACGAATTTCAATGCTAAAGAACATGCCCATAACCTGAATACCCTTCTCGTTATTACACTGATGCCGGCTGTATGCAGACACAGGAAGAGAGGAGACAGAATTATTTTTGCATGCTTTGTAAGCCCTTAATAATTTATCACACTCGCAAATAGCTTAGCACCTACATGAAGCAGAAAGCATGTTGAGGAGAATTACACACCCCCTGCCAAACTCCCTAGACATTGCTAGCAGGATGACTGGTAGGTATGCATCATCTAGCCTTGGATACGCAATCCAAGGCCAGTGCTCACGAATTTCAATGCTAACGAACACGCGCATAATCTGAATACCCTTCTCGTTATAACTTCGAGCCTCGCTGTATCAGTCGCAGGAGGAGGGGAGACGAAGGCTAGGGGCGGGAGCAGGTGGCAGCGGTGGGTTCAATAGTGAATAGCCGCGAATGACCTTTATAACCCTACCCACCCCTCTTTTCCCCTCATACCCAACTCATTCATGAATCCATGACTTCCCCTCCATCCCCACCCCCCATTCTAACCACTCTGTCCATTGAGTGGCACACGCCGTCATCCTCACATTCGCTTTCGATATAATAACGTCATACCAGCTGCGTGCATTCATTGAACCTCGTTGCGCACAGTGATAGGAACTTCTGTCCCATTCTGTCCGATCCGAGGGAATTCTCGAGTTCCAACGAGTTAAACCTTTGAGTGACAGGATATTCACATCGCGCAGGAAGTTAAGGCTATTAATACCGTTTCGGATGATAATTCTTCATCATCATTAGTCAACAATCCTAAGATTGGTTTGACGCAGCTCTCCATTTCTCTCTCCTATCCGCTAATCTCTTCATAGCTACATATTTATTCTCTTTTACATCCTTTCTAACCTGTCCGATATAACTCATTCGGGGCCGTCCCTTGCCCTTTTTCCATTCCACTTGTCCTTCAACGATTGTCTTCATCAGACCATCGTGCCTCAAAATGTGGCCAACTAAGTTGTCCCTTCTTCTGCTTAATGTTTTTAGGAGGCTTCTCTTTTCTCCTACTCTCCTTAGCACTTCCTGGTTACTCACACGGTCAATCCATTTTATCTTCATCATTCTTCGGTAGCACCACATTTCGAATGCTTCCACTCTTGACTTCTCTGCTGCTGTCAACGTCCAAGCCTCGCTTCCATAGAGAAACATACTCCATATGTAGCATCTGATGAATTGTTTCCTTACTTCTATGCTGGTGTTTTCAGCTGTAAGAAGATTCTTCTTTTTGTAGAAAGCCCTCTTCGCCTGCGCTATTCTACTGTGTATTTCTTTCTTGCTCCGTCCATCGCTCGTAATTCGGCTTCCCAGGTAAGAGAACTCGTTCACCTCTTCAAGCTTATGCTTTCCTAGGTTGATGTTTGTTTTAGCCTCCTCTCTTTTGCTACCGCTTTTTATTCATAATTTGACAAAAATAGTCATCGATACTTAACCCGTTAACGCCTAGCGGTACCAAATGGTACCAGTTGGTAGTGCAGTGTTAAACGTAACTTTTTGTCATTTATCGTAATTTGTTAGGGTTTTTGAGAGTTTTAAAATAATAAAAATATTTGCAGTAAAATTTTTCCGAGAAGTTTGCTATTTTAAAGCTGTAAATAACGCATTTAGAGCCGTTTTGAAAATTGAGAATTATCAACTAGCCCAAAAAACGGAAATTTTAGAGCAAGCACTTAAACTTTCTTTACTTGCGCCTTATGTACTGTTAATGCAAAAGTTTTATTATGTAATTATGATTGTAATAACATTTTTATAGCATATAAAGTATGGTTATTTGATGTGAGCCTAATATTTATGATGCAAAATATTTTGGTGATACCATATGGTACCGCTAGGGGTAACTATTAGAGGCAAAAGAATAAATTTTGCACCTAATGACTCAGAATTTCATTGACATTAAGTTACATGATTACCGCAAAAATCGCAGAAAATTTTTAATTCAGGCGTTACCGGGTGAATTTCACTCGAACTGAAATCGCACGCGAAGATGATTTTTGAGTGTTAGGAATAGGTAGGTAAGAGAATTATTCTCTTTAAACATTATTAAAAGTCTCTTAGTGGCTTTCATGAGAACATACATTAAACAAAGAGTAAACTCGCATTCAACAATATGGAAGTTAAATCTTTAAAGTTAAATTCTATTATGTTTCAATTTAAATGAGTAATAATAATTAAAAAAAATAATCATCGCCCTCATTAACCTTGTTACTGCGTCACTGTAATTTGCCAGAAATGCTGTATGTGAGCAACTCCTTAAATAAATAAATAAAAATTAATAACCCTTTCAAGCCCAGAGCTGATTCTGAGAGAAATCAAATTTCAAGACCTCTTATTTTAAGGTGTGAAAATTTTCTACTCAATTTTATATAATTATTTACTCAATTTTTTTTATAATTATTATGGCAGCTACATATTTCGCCATTGAACTTTACAGCACAAAATGAAACATAGCGTAAATCTTTCCTGAATGGAGTAAAAAATGTATACTTACATTTTTGGTGTTGCTTGAAAGTAACATTGGGTTATAATGGGTTAACACTTTGAGTGCCGGCGGCTAAATTTAAAGCCCTACTGAAAAATCCAGCCATTTTTACAAAATTCGTACATTTTTTAAAACATAAGCATCAAAAATATATTTATATCGAAGTGCATTTCTATAAAAATGGACTTTGCTCTTCTTTATGAATGAGTTGAATAACATTTATTGCTAATTTTGAAATATATAATTTAACAATGAAAACCTACTGTTTTTGAAAAATAAAATAGTCGCAACAAATGCTATACCGCCGTAACATGCATAATAATTTTTTTGATACGCTCAATTTGAACTATTTAAAGCATGGAAATCATAAAAAAAGCATTGTTCCAAGCAAACCATTATGAATCCTGGATGACAAAAAGGGTCAATGCACCCTCAACGAACGGTCCATTGGCCCAAAGAATTTTCACACTAAGTGGCCTAAGATGAGGATGCCGGTAGCTACAGAGGACTTTTCGTCCTCAAGACATAAAGTGAACTCTTTTTCCATCGAGCAGTTGATTTTTGAAAAAACAGAACCCCTAAGCAGTAAACTGGAAAAGTACCACGGGCGAAATATTACGGCTTCACGCATACAAAGCCAATTAAATGGAAAGACGTAATATTACGTCCATGGCAATCCTCAGAAGGATTAGCAGGACGTAATATTACGTCCATGGCACGCAATGTGTTAAATATTGATTAATGCATCGCCCTTTAACAGACAATGCTCATTTGTAGTGTTCCCTTCGATCACCATCAGGTTTTATGAGCCTAAATGGTTCGATAGAAGGTATTAACTGATAAACTTAAGGTGAATTTTTTATGGTTATTTAAACCATTACAAACGGAGCCATTGAAAAAATCATTTTGATTCCTCTTTATTTATGATTATAAAAGATCTTTTTGTACCATTAGCCACATTTACAACACTATACACAGCATATAACTGATGCTTTCAGGCTTAACTGTGAGAAACCTTTCCATTACATAAAATAAAAGAATAAACTTTGTAAGGTCCACCAATATATGTTTGAAAAAGGACGCTTTCATGACTTAGTCACATCGTTAGGTAAATGACCGGGTCTTGCTTTATCAAATATATTAGTGAACCTAACAAATTTTATTCTTTCATTTGCCATACTAAACAGCGATTAAAAATAATTTTTGCCTAACCTTTTTTTTTACTTTATTATAAGAACCTTTTCAGAAGTAATTTTACAATGTTATCCATTCTTTTTCTACGGTGGCTCGTAGCAAAGGCACCCAAGCATCTACAAAGTATTGATGTAAAAGTCACAGGCACTTAATATTCATGGTGAGGACCAAATATTAATTAATACTCAGAAATTTATGACTCACATGATAATCTTAACTTGTGATAGATTAGATACCTCTCTAATTGAGACGATTGGAGATGAAACAGTATGGATTGCATTGCCGGAATTTCTCAGAGGGCTAGTTATTTGGAATTGAAATTTCTATTACGGAAATAACTGAAAAGTGCCTTTCTAAGATATCCTGTGGTTAATTTGAAGTCTTTTCGGTATAAATTTACGACCTGAACATAGATTTAAATACGTTTGGCTGAAACATCAAATGATAAATACGTACTCGTATTGATATTCATACATTATATCCTATTTTTTCTGCTAATAATATCATAAATCGATCACATAACAACCTTTCTTATGCTAAATATGATAAAAATGAATAACCATGCTTCCATCGATATACCAATGAATCGCACAGTGATGCATTTCCGTGCCGGTGTCGTCCCTATCTTCAGCATATTTCGGCAGGAGACGGATCGTTTTTCCTGCAATAGTGCCGAGTGAGTATGTTCAAAGATAAATGAATTGATATTGAGGAACGTAAATGGAATAAATGGATGAGTTCATTGCCTTCCTGTCGAACACCACCCACGCTCATGAAAGCCATAACCCCTCTGTAAACGTCAGCGAACGGGATATTAATTGGCCAAGATTTCAAAATTCTCGACTGGAAAGCTTTACTATACCTGATGTTTCAAATTGAATACCGGGGTTTTAACGCTTGCTGATATTAATTACACTAAACTTACTGCCATAAACCATACATCAAATGAAAGATCAACTCAAATAGCTTTATTTTAAAGCCTGCAAGTGTTCAATATGAGTACCATTCGTCACAATGCACACGCCAAGACGAAATGCGAGTTCTACCCAAACGTTGATTAGTATCTGTAGAGTGATTGTTTCAACAGCTGCCTCAATCATGTTCCTTAATTCGGAAAGGTCATCTACATCTACATAATACCCTGCGAGCCACCTCTAGGGTGTTTGGCAGGGGGTGATCAATCATCTGGTAGTGGAGGCTTTGATATTATTATCACCTGGAGGATCAAAAATCGAACTTAATGCAAGTTGCAAAGCAACGACAGATTCCGTTTTTGCAAACTGTAAAATACCAAAATCTTTCTACTCACTATAGCCCAGTCAAAAATAGATCAACCCTTACATAAATTTCCCACCAGCTGAAAATTAACATGAACGTTATTAATGTCGCTCTAATGAAATACTGAAAAGTCCCCATCGATTCAGTGCGTTCAAAAAATGTTATTCAAGGCCAAAGGTCACACAAATGGATGTTTTTGTATTTTTTGGCCAAACGGTTAGTTATACGATGGAAATTTCTTAGGCCAAAATTGTAGATTAGGATACTATCTACAACATTGCCACTGTACTTCTTTTCTCTTAGATTTGCCATTTCTGAGAAAAATCCATTCGAACGTTAGCTGTAGCTGTCAATAACGTTCGGAGAGTGCAACAATATAGTCATGCACATTACGAGTAACAAAGCTCACATTTTTGCACACACGCGATTGATGGGAATTTTTCAGGATTTCATTAAAATGGTATTCCTTACGTTCCTGTAAATTTTCAGCTTGTTGGGAATTTATGCCAGGGTCGATGTCTATTTTGACCGAGCTATTAGTCGCAGTCTTTGCTACAAACACTTCCTTATGGATGCAACGGAAAAATATGGTACAAATGCGCATAGTTGACAGAAAACCAAAACTGTTCTATCATTTAATGCATCGATTTTTGCTCTAGAGTAAGTGTAATAAATATTATAAAGCGTAGAAATCCCGCTATTCGTTTTGAAATAACCGGTCTTTCAAGTAATCGTCTCCGAGATTTATGATTTCCTTCCACATTACGTAGATCGGAAGAACGAACGCTCAAACCCAGCGTTCCATGTATGATTCGGCATAAAATCCTTCAATGGCTTAGAAAATTGTCTTGAAATGAATCACTTGTATAATCGATTATGAAAGGATTTCATAATCGATTATATAAGTTATTTATCTGCCGAGTTTTTTTTTATGTTTCATTCGCGTTACTCATAACAGCGATCCATTTCGACAGGATTCTAATAATTGATTCAGATTACCCTTGAAATTTCATGAGGGCCTCGTTAGGTACGCTGTCAGAAGTTTTATTAGGGGGGTGCTTTGGTGGTGGGCGAGTTGTTCAGTAATTTTACTTTATTGTTCATTCGCTCGTATGAGAAAACCAAAACTTAATTGATTAAGCTATATATGTATCTTACTATCGTTGACACCATGGATGTAAGTTTATTTTATACCCCTATCCCATATTTGAATGAATCGCTTCTTTCAATAACTGCCTCTACCTAGGATCATGATTTTAAATCCCCAGCACCGGCATTCTTTTTGATCTCTCCTATTCATTCTAATCCCTAATGCCTTCCCTCTTAACAAAAAAGCTATCGGTATGTGTCGGCATGTCTTTTCGGGGTAGGTTTAGGCTTTCTTACACAAATCCTTTGCTTTGCGTGATTGAAGAAAATTTCTTTAAGGATAACCCTCAAAAGACCCTACTTTACCTTAGATATATTGACGATAAGTTCCTTCTCAGAGTCTCACGACATCTCTCGAAAATAGCCTTCTCTCTTCATCTAACTAGTTTGCCTCTTATCTTTTAATTCTTCTCTTCCATTTTCATCACCAACTTCACCATTATGGGCGTAGACCTTTATATATTAAGCCATAAAATGTACAACATCTATGATCATATCGCGGCCCCAAAAATTACAATAAGTCCACTACACCAGCAGCCATCCACACACCAAGCGTTCCGTCTCTTATTATCCCTCAATAGGTGTACACAGAATATGATGTTTCACTGACGATCTGTAAATGTTGTTCTCTACCTTCAAACTTAACTTCTACGCCTCGAGTACCTTAAAAACATTATAAAAATAAAAATAGAAAGAAATCGTATGTTACTAAATTACATCGCGTGGATAAAAAATTCGTCCTCCTCTCGTCTAAAATATACTGCCCCGATGGTTATTCCCTATACGTTTACATATTGATACGTTCCATTGGAGAGTTTCGTCAGGATGCGTTCAGAGGGATTTGGCTTTTTTTCTTTATGAGTTGTAAGAATGATATTGGTAAATGGCAAAGATATGTGAGACGGTGAAAGAAGGTAATGTTCGACTGGCTTAGACCCACAAATGGACTTTATGCTTTCCGCAGGGCGTTCAATTCGCTCTTGAAATCAGGGTTGAGGTCTGACAGTTAAGGTGAGGTAGACCGTTAGTTAAATTTTTAAATAAAATAATGAAATTACATTTTAAGATTTTTAATCGGGTAGCATTGGACATTGACACATTGCGGGCCTTTATGGACAATTATGAATTCAGTTACGAACATTGATTAGAGTTACCCTTCCTTTACGCTACTGTGTATTATTGTCTCCAGCGTCTAGTGCACCACCATCATTTTCATCATCATCTTCAGCGTACTGTGCACCAACAGCTTCTTCATCATCATATTCTGCGGCTGGTGCACCTTGATCTGTATCTTCAACGTCTGCGTCCCGCGCACCACGTCCATTAGTTTCGTCATAAGTGTCGCGTGCACCATATCCTGTGTCATCTTCATCAACTACGCCCTGGGCACCACGTTCATCATCAGCGTCCCCTTCATTCAAATCCTCTTCACCATCGTCGTCTTGAGGCGGATTCCTCCCGTAGCCCCCCTTGGTGGAGTAGTTGGGGTGGACGTTGGGGAAGGGGGGAAGGGGGAAGGGGGGATAGGGGGGATAGGGGTATTGAGGAATGGGTTTGCTTTCGCTGTTAATGGGCGATGTAATGACTGGATCTTTGACGGGAGCAGCGTCGGTCAGTCCTCGCTCTGTTAAGAAAGGATGATATTGATTTAGATTTGCTGCGAAATTCGACAATAAATTAGGAAAAAAGTTGAGATGGAGGAACATTCCGCAGTTAAATGTTGATATATAGCAACTCACCCAATTGGAAAAAGTTAATGCCGATGACCAAAATTCCTACGAGGAGGAAGAATTTTGCGTTGACCACCATCTTGTCTGCAACGCGGAATACCTTTTCGCTTGATCTCGAAGATCGAAGGTGAGGAGCACTGTGGAAGCTCTCGGATTATATGCGCTGAGGATCACCGTAGGCCCATATCGCCCACGCTGATGACTCTTTGTCCTCAATGTGATCGCGTGATTTCGGTGATTCATTGCCGTGCTGATCATGAAGCTCATTTCCGCTAGTTAGTTTGCTGCCGTAGAATTAATCACGTGATCACATTGAGGAAGTCATCTGCGTGGGCGATATGGGCCTACGGTGATCCTCAGCGCATATAATCCGAGAGCTTCCACAGTGCTCCTCACCTTCGATCTTCGAGATCAAGCGAAAAGGTATTCCGCGTTGAAGACAAGATGGTGGTCAACGCAAAATTCTTCCTCCTCGTAGGAATCTTGGTCATCGGCATTAACTTTTTCCAATTGGGTGAGTTGCTATATATCAACATTTAACTGCGGAATGTTCCTCCATCTCAACTTTTTTCTTAATTTATTGTCGAATTTCGTAGCAAATCTAAATCAATATCATCCTTTCTTAACAGAGCGAGGACTGACCGACGCTGCTCCCGTCAAAGATCCAGTCATTACATCGCCCATTAACAGCGAAAGCAAACCCATTCCTCAATACCCCTATCCCCCCTATCCCCCCTTCCCCACTCCCCCCTTCCCCAACTGCCACCCCATCTACTTCACCAAGGAGGGCTACGGGAGGAATCCGCCTCAAGACGACGATGGTGAAGAGGATTTGAATGAAGGGGACGCTGATGATGAACGTGGTGCCCAGGGCGTAGTTGATGAAGATGACACAGGATATGGTGCACGCGACACTTATGACGAAACTAATGGACGTGGTGCGCGGGACGCAGACGTTGAAGATACAGATCAAGGTGCACCAGCCGCAGAATATGATGATGAAGAAGCTGTTGGTGCACAGTACGCTGAAGATGATGATGAAAATGATGGTGGTGCACTAGACGCTGGAGACAATAATACACAGTAGCGTAAAGGAAGGGTAACTCTAATCAATGTTCGTAACTGAATTCATAATTGTCCATAAAGGCCCGCAATGTGTCAATGTCCAATGCTACCCGATTAAAAATCTTAAAATGTAATTTCATTATTTTATTTAAAAATTTAACTAACGGTCTACCTCACCTTAACTGTCAGACCACAACCCTGATTTCAAGAGCGAATTGAACGCCCTGCGGAAAGCATAAAGTCCATTTGTGGGTCTAAGCCAGTCGAACATTACCTTCTTTCACCGTCTCACATATCTTTGCCATTTACCAATATCATTCTTACAACTCATAAAGAAAAAAAGCCAAATCCCTCTGAACGCATCCTGACGAAACTCTCCAATGGAACGTATCAATACGTAAACGTATAGGGAATAACCATCGGGGCAGTATATTTCAGATGAGAGGAGGACGAATTTTTTATCCACGCGATGTAATTTAGTAACATACGATTTCTTTCTATTTTTATTTTTATAATGTTTTTAAGGTACTCGAGGCGTAGAAGTTAAGTTTGAAGGTAGAGAACAACATTTACAGATCGTCAGTGAAACATCATATTCTGTGTACACCTATTGAGGGATAATAAGAGACGGAACGCTTGGTGTGTGGATGGCTGCTGGTGTAGTGGACTTATTGTAATTTTTGGGGCCGCGATATGATCATAGATGTTGTACATTTTATGGCTTCATATATAAAGGTCTACGCCCATAATGGTGAAGTTGGTGATGAAAATGGAAGAGAAGAATTAAAAGATAAGAGGCAAACTAGTTAGATGAAGAGAGAAGGCTATTTAGAGAGATGTCGTGAGACTCTGAGAAGGAACTTATCGTCAATATATTGTGACGAAAAGCCTCGTCACGGCGCATTCTGCGTCCGCGTCTTTTTCCCGATTGATGTTGGCGCGCGGCAACAGCAAGTGATGAGCGACCTTCTTTTTTTTATACTGTCGTCTGCTAGCATTTAGCATGTCTTTTGTTGTGTTATGGGTATATAAGGCCCGGTATTGTGGGAAATCTCCGGGAGAAAGCGGTGGTTAATCCGCTAGAGAGAACGGAGGCCAGCTGTGACCGTGCCGAGATGGGGCAATAAGACGGGGCCGCAGCAGAAGAGGGCTACGGCATTATGGAGGTCGGGCAACGCGACCAGGGGAAGGCGTGGAGTACAGCGAGGCACGAGAAAAGTGTCCTCGCTTTTTCGTCAGGACATCACGACATCGTCCAAGGATTCGCGGGATGTAGTTCCCCGCGATCGACGCATCGTGACCCGGCGACCAGGATTCGGACCCGCCGTCTTTGACACTTAAGTACTCTAAACCCTCTCCCGGGACGGGGAAATAATCCCGATCCTCCCCCGCTCCAGCCAGCCCACGCGCCCTGAACGAAGAAAGTCCCCAGTGCGCACGTGTGTCATCCTAATAACCATGTGGTTCCTGGCATAAACTCACGTCACTCTTTCTCGGTCTAAAGACCATTTTAAATTGTATCACTATTCTCCCGTTCGCGTCATCCCATCTGGTTGACGTCAGACTCATTTTTGATTGAACGGAACGTGGAGCATGTAACATTTGAAAGTAGAACAACGAACATTACCCATAATTGCCTTTGAAGTGCAGTGGTTTTTGTCGCAACTCGAGCAAGATAACGAGTGCCCGTGTCATAGCAATCATTGAGATATTCAGTGTTATTTTTGTCCATTTTTGTTCATTTACCCCAATAGTCATCTCATCCCTCATTTATTAGATGTAAGATTTCTTTCTTTTTGTGTCTGGCATATTTGCTTCGTTTTTCTTTTTTGCAAGTGTATCATTGATGTCTCGCCCAAGTCAGCATCACCTTTCATCCCTCATTAGTGTTTAAGGACAAAAGTGTTCGTTTTATTTTCTCTGAATAAATTTTTGTATGGCAGTCATTCGCTGTGTACGAGGTCATTCATCCTCTTGCTGTGCCATTGCGTTCAATGCCGTCAGTTCCCATCTTGACCGCGAGCCCCAGAACCTACGAAAAATTAAGAACTCGGATCGTGATCCCAGTTCGACGGTGCACGGCAACCGGGAGTGTATCGTCACAATATCTAAGGTAAAGTAGGGTCTTTTGAGGGTTATCCTTAAAGAAATTTTCTTCAATCACGCAAAGTAAAAGATTTGTGTAAGAAAGCTTAAACCTAGCCCGTAAAGACATGCCAACGTATCCACACGAAACTCTCCAATTGAACGTATCAATATATTCGTAGATGCCCATCTCCATTTTGCGTTAAGTCTCTTCCATCATACGTCATAGCCTCCCATTACTTCCTTTCTAAGCTCAAATCTATTTCCTTCCATCCTAATTACATATTTTGTTTAAATAGTGCCTAAGGATATAGTTATCATTTTTGTCGTAACGGACGCAGTTACTATGGTTTGGTCTCCGTAAGCGTATGTATCCAAAATGCGCCTGATTTTTCGCGCAAATGTTCAACTGAAGGGCTGAAATTATGGAGATGTCTCCACAAAGTGATTTAGTGGCAGACAGAATGAAATGCAACTGCATCGAAAAAACGAAATGTCTGAGTAGAAAGGCCCCTAGTCAGCGGCCTCCGTGACATACGTATCGCGGACTGTCGCCACAAGCGGTCACAATATAATTCGGAGGGTTGGGGTGCCTGATTTTGATAGATCACATCACATCATAATCACCATTAGTATAGATTTCTATACACACTCCTAATTTTTATTTATTTTTTTATTTTATTCCCAAACCACCGAATACAGATCTCATAGGCCACTTTATATTGGAGTATTCGCATGTAACAAACAACAATGCCGTGGATAGGTGAAACTTATTCAGGCGGGACTCGAACCCGCAACCGCATGCGAGGACTTTACCCCGCCGCCACCTAGGCAGGCAAAATTTGAATTACAAAATACACTGCCATGAATTAGTCCCGTACCCAAGCCCTCCAGGGTTGAGATTGACGATGCTAACCGTTATACCAACTGGCCAACGCCTTCTTAAGCTTACTTAAGTTAGTTAGTTAGATAGTTAGCTTAAGAAGACATTGAACTGACACATCTATAAAGTGTATCTTATTTTCCCGTGAAACTCGGATCAATATGCCCGTCAGCGATACGAGTGGCGACTTTTGTAAACCCATTCCAATGTACGGTGGGTGACAACACCTTTAGAGGTCTACTTCTACATCTACATCTACATAATACCCCGCGAGCCGCCTAAAAGGCGTGTGGCAGGGGGTGTTAGGACACCAGCCGTTTACAACTATAAAAAAAAGAAGTGCTCTAACGAGGTTGGGACTAGCGTTTATTAAAGTCCTTTATGGTTCGGGGGAAAAACGAATTCCCATATCTATCCGTTCGGCAAAACATCTCTCTTAATTTATCGCTTCTATCGGACCTGGAGATATAGTGTGGCTCTAATAATATGTTTTCTGTGTCTCTCTTAAAGATATCCATTCTCAATTGTTCAAGCAATCTAAGCCTAGCGCGCAGCCTCCGAGTCTCCAACGGCTCCCAGCCTAATTCGCTTAACATCTGGGTAACACTGTCTGTACGCCCGTAGCAGTTTTTGACGAAACGCGCAGCCTTCCTTTGTATTTTATTCAGTTCGCGGATTAAGTCTTTCTGCACCGGATCCCATGCGCTCGCTGCATATTCAAGGTGCGGTTGGACGAGAGCGAAATAGCACCTTTCTTTTACTTTCTCATCCGAAAATCTTCCCACAATACGCTTGACGAATCCTAATTTCTTCAGGGATATGCCGCAAATATTCTTTATATGTGTTCCCCACGTGAGGTTCGAGGTTATCGTAACTCCCAGGTACTTCACTTCGTCTGTTGCCTTTATGTTAATACCATCCACTGCATAAACATGGTTAGAGTTGGACGAATTCCGCAAGAAATGTACCGCCATGCGTTTGCTCAGATTACGCTCTTGGCTCCACAAATGTACGTTGTTTAAGTCAGATGATAGAATTTCATAGCCAGAGTGATCACTAATTTCGCGGTAGATGACAGCGACGTCAGCAAATAAACGTATTTTACTACTAATGCGGGAGCAGAGATCATTAATGTATATAATGAACAACAGGGGGCCGATTTCGCTTCCTTGTGGAACACCTGATGTAACTTTCACAACATCAGAGCTAATTCCGTCAAGAACTACTTTTTGTTTACGATCTCTGAGAAAGTCGCGTATCCAGTTTACAACTGTTTCGTTTAATCCGCATGACTGTAATTTGTGTAAAAGTTTGTTGTGAGGTACAGTGTCGAAAGCTTTCTTAAAATCTAGAAATAGTGCGTCAACTTGTCTTTTCGATTCACCAGATTTTATAACGCCGTGAAGAAAGAGCGCAAGCTGTGTTTCGCATGATCTACCTTTTCGGAATCCGTGCTGACAGTCATGGAGGAAGTTACGTCTGTCCAAGAAAGTTATGATATTGCTAACGATGATATGCTCAAGTATCTTGCCTATAATCGATGTTAATGAAATCCTCTTGAGGATCCTCTTTTGTAGTATTCGTAGGAATGCCTACCAAACGACTCAAATGATGCAACGGCTTGCCTGCGTTTCGAGCGGAAGCCGTTGAAACGTGAGAGCTAATCTATTCGCGGCTCTCTGTGGCGCTAAAGCAGTGGCAGATACCGGATTTCCATTGCTTTGCGTCTCTTTCAAGCGGCTCGTTGGTCTAGGGGTATGATTCTCGCTTAGGGTGCGAGAGGTCCCGGGTTCAAATCCCGGACGAGCCCGTTTTTTTCATGCTCAGTTTTAAAGTGTCAATGTACGATAAGCGCGTTAAATGTACGATATTCAGGCTGCATTACGAACCAACCTGTCTGTATTCATGTAAATTCCTGCTTGGTTTACTTAATTTTAATTTGTATCTGAAAGTAGTTAAGTATTTCCTTAGTAGTCGAGGAAAGATACGCGAAAAAAGGCCATAATAAAGAAATTTTTGCGTCCTGGACGGATCGGAATGCGGTTTTTTGCATTCGCTTGCAAAAATTATTTGTAAAAAAGTTACCATATTTTCATTTGGGAGAAACCTTTAGTTGCAATGCTGCAGGCCAAAATGCACTCGGAAAATGCAATTTCTGAGACGCCCTTTGGAAAACGTAATAACTTTGTAGAAAAGAGTCAGAACTGGCCCGGAACGGGTACTCGGGGTTTTTGAGGTCGCTGATCACGATTATGATGTTCAAATTGACACCCGGACCACTTGGGGCTCAGGAACACCGTCGAACGTCATCTCCGTGGAACTGTCCCAGAGTTCATGCGGGAAAGGAAAAACAAGCGGCATCCGGGGGTTTTTTGGGTCGCTGAATTCAAATATGGCATCGGCGAACCTCCCCCGGACACCTGGTGCACCAGAACCTGGACCTGGACGTCATCCCCAAGAACTTTCTTGACAATATCGACAAAAACAACCCGAAAATTATCGGAGGCGTGTTTTTTGAGGCGCTAAATCACAATTCCACGTCGAAAACGACCCTCCGAACACCTGGTGCAACTAAAGGTTTCTCCCAAATGAAAATATGGTAACTTTTTTACAAATAATTTTTGCAAGCGAATGCAAAAAACCGCATTCCGATCCGTCCAGGACGCAAAAATTTCTTTATTTTTGCGTATCTTTCCTCGACTATTAGGGAATTTTGCAATTTATAAGTAAATATTCATATGGATACAATGTCTAAACAATTATTTTCTCATTGAGGGCCGTGCGGTGCAATGCATGTTTTTTTGTCCACGAATTGATCTGAAATTGTTTATGGGTCAAATAGAATTAGTGCAACTTCTATTTCCAGTTTATTCATTGACAAATTGGCACACGGTTAATATAATTAACCACTTTTTATAGTATGTGCAATTTTCCTCCGATCCTCCAACGTGGAGGTTAACCTTACCTCCACACTATCTTTTTTATATGTCAGTTCACAAAGACTTCTTTATTTTTTAGATGAAAGTTATTACACTAAAAATTTAAAACGATTATTCAGGATAGAAAACCCACTCGTACTATTATTGGTATGTATTAAAATTTATCGGAAAGCTGCCTAAATTACGCATAGTCTAAAGCATGAAGCTGCGCTAATGTAACTCTTCGCTTCTCGCTCAGCACAAAATAATTTCCGAGAAAAATTGAATCCCGCCTCAGAACTCTTTCATAGTCATTCTCTCATTGAATACGGCAATGAACTCGGTCGTAACTCGGAATTTAGATCGACTCAGTGATGGCATCTCCCGGCTGTTCCACGAAGCTGAAGCGACGCGCGGGTTAATGTGGCCATTTATTTTCCCGTAAACCTAGGGTCCCTGCCCGAGTCAAGGCGAGTATCAAGCAGATTATCATCCGCAGTCATTCAATAAAGAGCTTATTTCCTGGAATCCGAGCCGTCCCCTCGTGGCCTAAAGCTTCTGTTTTCCTGGAAGCTCCCTGCCATGAGGCATGAGAACCCTTTAACAGGTTCAGTGTCGCCAACTCCATGGGGCCTGAAGGGGCCCGAGCCCCCTCAAAAATTCGTTATGGGTGTGAGTAAAAATATGTCAGGCTTGTCGATTTTCCCCGAAGTGTTCAGATATCGAGATTCGAGTTACCAGGGTTCTAATGTTGATCATATGACTCTTCTAAAATGCTTAAAAAACTTAAAACTCAGTACTTATAAAATTTCCCAGGGCAACATCCCCGGTTTGGGCCCCTCCAATATTTTTTGTAAGTCGGAATATCATAATAAGTATTTAACTATTATCTAGCGCGCCTGATGAGGTTAAACTCCAGGTCCAGAAGATTACGAAATTTAAGATTTTTGAGGCTTAAAACAACACTTTTAGGCTGTTTCGTTACTTATTTTCCATTTAATTAAGTTTTTAAGCAAACATTTATGCATAGTATAGTAATTATACCTAATAGTAAGTTTCTTAAGATTTTATTCCTTGCTATAAGGGCCCCCGCGCATTGGCAATTTTTTCAAAGCAACAAATTAATCGCTAAAAACTCACGAGGTCTATTCCTGCCGGCAACAGTTTTTTCGCCCTCGGAATAGGTCCGAACGCAATTATTTAGTTGCGGCAACTAAAACGTCGCCCATGGGCTAGGCCACAGTCAATGCCGTGTGTTTCGTCGGGACTTCCTCAAAGCAACTAAATAGTCGCTTAGTAAAAGTTGGCAGTGCGCGGGGGCCCTAAAAGGTCCGAAGCAGAAATATTTTCATCTGTTTAAAATCGTTTACTCTAGCTTACTTGGGTTTTCTGGGCTCTCTTCTTTATGTATTCGAAAGCTGAACTAAATTACCATTTTATATAGTGTACACTTGATACCCCAGAAGGGGGCTAAAGCCCCTCCCTTGATCGACCACTGCCCATGCATAACTTTTCTCTGCGCAGGTGAGGTGGTTGAACATTTGCTAACGCAGAGAATTTAGGGGACCACATAGGGTAGACATCAATCCATCCGATCAATTGTAGACGAGTTTACTTTGTGAAATGATAGAAACAGCTGTAGCAATTTTTCAGGTTTTACATATATCTGACATAGATACCAAACTGGATTTTATTGAGCATTTTGAAATGCAGTGCATACAAGTATGCATGGAGAAAATTTGGTTAGTGAGGTGGTGCCGATGGCGAACGCACATTTTCTTTCTGTGAGAGTCCCTACCCCCATCACCCACCTGTAGTAGCATGATACTCATTGCCACTTTGGGGGATTTTAATCGGTTTTAAAAATTGTCCGCACCGAGGCGAGAGTGAGGAGAGATCGATTCATTTATTATCAATACTTGCTACATCATGTTTAAAAACGTGAGGAATGATTGGCTCCACGGCGTTTTCCAACATAGGTAAAGGCTCTCGGGAGTTCCTCCACGTAGTTATGTCTAAAGGCGGCAAAACTACGCTGAGGAACCCCCGAAAACCGTTACCAATGTAAGGAATAATCTTGAAAAATTATGACTTCGATAGACCTCATCATCACGAATATATTTCAGTAAACCGCACTAATTACAACTTATTGCCGGTCACGGTGGCGGTGGGTAAAGTCTTCGCCTGCCAAACCGTAGGTCGCGGGTCGAATCCCGCCTAGGTAGGTGATCTCTATCAAGGCATGGATGTTTGTGTTGTGTTTTGTTAATTCCTCCGTTGTAAAAGGCCTCTTTCTGCTGTTCGCAGGGACGTTAAAAATAAATTAAATAAAAATAAAATTATTTTTGCGATTGATCGGAACGCTCTACCCACGATGCAAGAGGCGAATTTAATAAACCCCTTAAATAACGCTGTGTATGAAAGTATATTCAGGATTCGTGCCTAGGATACTGGACTCTTTAATTCTCTACGGTCTTTCTCTACGTACTGTTGAAGGATCAGTGGAATAAGGATGGGGTACTGGAAGGGAGAAGGGGTAAGAGAGTGTGAGAAACTTTGCTGCCGTGACATTCACTGCCTGCGCCATTCAAACTCCCTTCGCCCATTCATGCCTCTGTTATTTGAGTCGCGCGCTGTCGCTCGGATTCGAGGAATCGGAGGAAGTTGTCTGACGAAGCCACTTACCACCAAAACTTGCGAGAGCAGTATCAGTTAATCGTCGAGCATGGCAATAATACGTAAGACAAAGCTTCACATCAATCTAAAGAACGAGATAGTTCCTGGAATTATAACATTCCCGAGTTGATTGATACATGATTATTATGCACAAACACTTAACAAGCCTTCTAATTTGGCATTGGCTAATTAATGTACACTGTATATAGTTATTATCATCAAAATCGATATACAATTCAAAAGATACAGCTCCCGCTCAGTTCTTCTATCAATTAAAATTTTTGCATTACCCCATCTCTATTCAAAACAAAAAATATTGTAATTCCGATTCCTAGGTAAAGTAATTGGAGCACATATTTTATAATTACAAACTTACTCACCACCAAAATCCGCAATGTTAACTTAGTTTCTAAGATTTGATATTCTCTACAAGTGATGATCAATACGATTGAATTTACCAGGGGAAAATAAAAATGCTATCCAAGCTATGACTGAAAAAGAATGAATACTACTCCACTTTACATGAAAATAAAATATTTTCGTGGTATAAACAACCTATGGCGATAAATTACTTATAAGAAAATGGAAGATAACATAATTCTAACCACAACGTAACCCCTACCTAAATTTTTACATGCTGGGAAGGAAATAAAGCGTTTCTATCTCCATGAGAATCTAAATTCTTAGAATGTAGAAACTCGAACGTCTTTCAAATTTGACGCTTTGAAAGAATCACTTTAACTCTCCTTTCATCATTATTCTAGGTTCCATCGTTTGATTATTTTGCAATTCTGACCCTAATTTTCTAAAGGTACTACCATAATGAGTTTTTTTTTTGGTCTTGCACACTTCGATTTTTTTGTGAAGAGGTATTAGCAGATGATGCGCGTGACATTTCCCAAATACCGGAGAAATTCCTTGGGCCACGGCGCAAAAGGTCACTTTGCCAATATGCTTCCATGTGTTCCCGTAAAAGGCACCCATTCAGCTTTCTAGTTCAGCTCTTCGGTTTACCAGAAGTATCATAAAAATAGTGAATTGATCGCCTCGCATTTAGTATGTTATAGATGACGAAAATTTGAAAATATTTGAAGTAGATACACTAGAAACGTAAAAAATAGTCGATAACTTCTCAGCGAAGTAATGAAGCGTCATTAAATTTCCTTGAATACGTCAATAAAATTCGTGTGTTTAATAAAGTGTTTCGTTAAAGCGGGATCAAGTTAGAAAATATTAGCTAAACAGATATTTATGATGATTAAAAAACTCCAAACTACGAATTTTTATTCTGAATCAGATAAAGACAAATCACAACATTTACGATTACTGGATTGCACGAAGTTCAGGAGAAATTAATGATAAGGCAATTTAAAATTAAATGAACACCGCGTTAAGCTTGCTTCGACTCAAACCATGAATGTCTTAATGGGAAAAATGCGATCATGTAAGAAAAAAAGCAGGGCTCGTCCGGGATTTGAACCCGGGACCTCTCGCACCCTAAGCGAGAATCATACCCCTAGACCAACGAGCCGCTTCAAATACCAAATAATTTATTAAAACCCGTTATCTCTTGCTTCTTTGACGCCAGAAGCAGCTGTTTGGAGCGAAGGTAATCGCGCATGATTTGGGCCGTTTGGTAGGTAGGTCATCGAAGCTAGCGGACCGGCCCCGAAATAACTACGTCGTTTAAACGACGATAATACGAAGCGATATAATTATATTTTGGATTGGTGGAGCCTGATACTTTATCGGGGATAAAATAGATTTTTCTCTATTGATCTTTTAATCTTAATTTTAGTACTCCTCGTAAATTAATTTTTTGCAGTAATGCCAAATGAGCAATATGACCATTCTTTGAATTCTAGACCTCAACCTTATGCTTCGTTCAATTGCAGAAAAATAGCCCGCATTGAATGTTTAGCGAACTAATTATAGAATCTCCCGAGCATTCGTTGCGATCAAATGATGATTAAACTAAAATAACTGACCAAAAATGAGACCAAAAGAAAAATACTCGCAATTTCAGCAAAAAGTTAACTTCAATGCAGATCACAAAATGGGTTGACTGAAAATCTTTTCTGAAAATCCAAACTTCAATGAGGAAAAGATGAACACACGTCGATACTAGCCGTCGATGATAGCATACAAATATGTACATCAAAAATGCATTTGCATCACTATACTCGGAAAAAGATCAAGAATGTTACTCACCACATATCTGCCTGACCTTTGGACTCTGAAGAGACTTTCATGACGCTTGCTGCATGCTGGACACGCTTCACAAGAGTACCACCCGATCCACACGGTCTGCCTCTCGTGTTCCTAGATTGCCGCTCGCATTCAAGGCCATGCTACGGACATCAAAAGAGAAGTGATGACATGAATTACTTCGAACAGGTACGTTCATATATTCATAAGCCAATGTTTATGATTAATGTTTATTTATGTGCTCATATTGAAAATTTGAATTGCAATTGAAACTTTCAGCAATCAGATTAAAAAACTTCATGTAAGTGAACCACAACCAAGAAAATATGTATCATCCCGAAAACTACTGCTAAAAATTAATTTTCTAATTTTTACTTCAGAAAAATAATTCTTCTGTTCTCTGTAGTCTCAGGCTCAACTTTGCGGAAGTTCATTTAAACTTTATTTCTTCTGTTATTGTTGCAAATTTTGCTCCAAGTTCATAGTGTAAAAATGGCAATATGTGGATGATAACCTACTTATATTTTTCACAGTGAAGTTGTGCTTTGCTCCCACACCGTCTCGTATTAAGTCTGGAGTTACTTAACCATCTGTATTTAGATTGCAAAAGACGTTAACACAAAAAAATAAATGCAATTTCATTTCAACATGGATATGCTTGAACATTAGCCCGGAAAAAATTCTAATAATTTGGGAACCCTACCCGTTGAGTGATTACTTAGCGATTTTATACACCCAAACGACCATCAGAATTGAGATTTTTCCAATGAAAGTTACGTTAACAAGATATACTGCGATCACGAGACATGCACACTTACGAATACTCTCATTCATATGAAAGTTATTACATTTGTGAATATTTAACTCTCAGAGGTACTTTTAAGTGGCGAAAAATATCCGAAAGACAAAAATTCAAAATTTACACTGGCTCTATTTGTCCGTGGTACCATCGATCCGACCGCAAAATTTTATTTTTTTATTATAAGCTTTCCAACCCACATTACACTGTATAGGTTCTAGATATTGACCATGTATTTTAATCGAAAAAATACACAGACACGAATTGCTGGTATTACGCCATGATGGGCGTATTTATTTCACAAAACAAAATTTCCTTCACAATTTTAGTCCATTCAAGGTAGATGAGTGTCTGTAAAAAATAAGTCCTGAATTTTAAGATTTTGTTTCTCTCCATCACCACGAGTAAGATTTTTGATGCAGAATTCAGGGGTGTCAGTTTCAAATCCCATGTGGCGTATAACTAGAGGCTATGAAATATTAGTTGCCCAACGCCTTGGAGATCAACGTGATGCAAAGGAAGTATTTCGCAGCCGTTTGCCAAGGTACGCACTTGACTTTGCGTCGAGAAGGTACCTCTGAAAGTAAACTTAAATCAATCACCTTAAGGCAACGAATGTCAAGGTTCATCGACGTAGGAGGCGTATATGAAGATCTGTGACTGTACCATATCAATTCATGAGGCATGCGTTCTGCAAGCAGATGCATTACGGTTGTGATTGGGCAAAGAATGAGTATCTCTGCTACGCAAATGTTAAAGGTAACTGCCACTACAAGATGCATGGACATTTAATTATGAGCATAACTTAATGAATACAAAGAATGTAATTAAATAAAGTATGGATGCTTACGCTGGAGGGATTAGTTTGAGCACACAAGTGTACCACAGCAATAGAAAAATTGACATAATTTACGTACCATCATCTACGATGACTTTAGTATCAAGAGGTATTATCTTTTTCAGGACATATTTTTTATCCCATTTCAACTAATTGTGAGCGTTGTCTCTAAAAATGGGTGTGCCTAAGGACAGATACTTATCACATAATGCCATTGCCAGATAATTGAAGCCCGCACTTTTTGGTATGCTCTGATTCTTCGACTTCAACTCATTCAAGAGATTCATATGAAATTTCTTGAACGCTTCACTATGCATCGGATTTGGTCTTTAAGCTTAAGAAAAATATCATTTGTCCTTGCGCTGGTTTGAAAAAGGCACAAAATGTGCATTTCTTCTATATTCAACCAATACGTTTCGTGGTTATAGTGATCAACCTTGATGTGGCCTTGTCCTACCAGTCGGAAAAAAATAAAAATGGTGCTACCTCTATGATAAAATTACTAGTTCAACTAATTGTCATATATTCAGGTAGTGATGTCAAGTACCTACTCCCACCATGAATAATTAGTTGAGTTTCAATCGTGGACATTGAAACCCCTACTGTTCTCTCATCATTATTTCAAGAACCTGCTGGGGTTACATCAATGCGCTGCAATGCTCGATTCGGAAAGTACCCAAATCCCCAACAAAAAATAGATGAAGTTTATTACCGAAGCCGCCAAATATGCTGATTAGGGCGTTGAAATATATTAGCTTTTATATGGTGGTCAATTATGAAAAGTCTATTTTATATATAAAATATCAGGCTCTACCATCCCAATGAATAAATGACTACGTTTTTTTTGGGGCCGGTCCACAGCCTTTGATCACTAACTACCTGATATTCGATAACAGAAAAGTTACCTAGCGGCTCAAAGTATGTGGCTGCCTTCGCTCCGAGCGATAGCCAGCTGCTGCTTCTGGCGTCAAAGAAGCAAGAGATAACAGGTTTTAATAAATTATTTGGTATTTCAAGCGGCTCGTTGGTCTAGGGGTATGATTCTCGCTTAGGGTGCGAGAGGTCCCGGGTTCAAATCCCGGACGAGCCCTGCTTTTTTTCTTACTTTACTTTAATATCATCGTATTTTTCACATTGCACGTTCATGGTTTGTGCGGAAAGAAGCTTAATGCAGAGCTGATTTCGTTTTCAATTGCATTGTCATTATTTTCCTCTGGCCTTAGGGCTACCGTCCCATTTTTAAGTCTGAAAGCAAATGATTACTATGCGTAGGTACTTATTTCATTTCTGCCTCTTAAAGGGCCACGTTTAAATTTGCGTGATTTTTCTATTATGTAAGGATAGCGAAGTATTTTTGAAGTCCAAGAAATGTATTACAGCAAGTCCGATTGATCAGTTTAGCCATTCAGACGTCGGTATGATTGTTCTTATAATACGTCATTTTTCACGGTATACTTTCTCCAATTACTGAGTCCACGCAAGAACTGGTAAGAATAATAATAGCTACTGCAGTCCTATGACTTCAGTCGCGATGAAGCTAAATTCTGGCATTCAGTGTTTTGGGAACCACCTTATTCTCTTCTCATGAACAGGAGTCCAAGGTTAATTTAAGATATCGTGAACATTTAAATACCTCAAGCTCTTTCGTGACCATTTCAGCAACCTACGGGTCTTCAATTTCAGAGCCATACTTAGCAAATGAGTTGAGATTCGGGATTTCGGTAACTTTGGTTTAAGCTCCTCCGGTTGTTGGACCCCCTTAGGATATTCAGAGCACCCAACTCGAGTCAGAAACAGTCCCGTGATCTATTATGCATGGTAACTAACGAAAGAGAACCTCACCACAAGCATGACCTAGGAAACCAAAAATAAATGCCTTTGTCGAGAGTGTATACCTTAGCCTCTCTTACGCGGAAGAGAACCAGCAAGGTTTGCTAATTGATCTTCTTTAACTGAGCAAATGCCACTCCCTCAACAAACGCCGGCTAAAATCAAGATAAATCTATGAGGCAAGATATCATGACTTAATAACCGGCTATAACCAATGGCTGGCATCACAAATGCGCTTATTTCAGACCGAGAAAGGTTACTTATTTTTGAAGGAAGATGGCAAAAATTCCCTTACCTTTGGGATGCACTAATAATGCAAAATGATTTACACTGTTTCAACTTCGTAATACGAATTACTTCTTGATTTAAACCAATTCTCTTCTACATCCCTTACAAATATGTGCTTTTATGATTATCAAGTACCCTAAAGCTATCTCAAAATATTTTTTTTGCTATTTTATCGTGTACGTATAACATCTTTTTACCCTTATATTTGCGTTTAAAAATAGGAAGTTTACCATATATGCAAGGTTATGTAGCACAAATTATACATACTTTAACTTTGATTGGTTCTTTTGCTTTATATTTTAATTTTTTTATATCCTTCTCCAAAATTCACAGCTAAAAATGAGACATGCGTCACGAAGCGCGGTAGAAGTTACCGTATATGGGATATTGGAAGTACTTAAATACTCCATTACTTTCACTCCCCCCATTTTTTTCGCCACACAACTTACCAAAAAAAGGCAAAGTTAGGCTTATCATTGAAGTGGTTTGCTTTTGGGAAAAATAACATTGGATTAAGATGCCCGGGAAAGAGAGGATTAGGAAGTTGATTGTTATACAAGCTTAAGTCACACAAAGAATTTATCTTTCAGAACTAGAGCACACTATTTCAGGTACCAATAAATTCATTGCATCACCAAAGGTTTCATAAATATATTTCACCGTCTGAGATTTTAGCCTGAGGCGTGTTGCACGCAAAGCAGGAAGTATGCCACTTCATCAGAGATCCAATTGCATTTCAAAGACCACTCCCAAAGATTTTTCTCGTCATAGAAGTAAATATACTGACAGTTTGAAAGCGGAAAAACTTCTTAATTGGCCAAAATTTCAAGAAACAATTGCAATTGGTAACCATAACTAGGAGGCATTTTGTTTTACCCTGGATGGTTAAATGCTTTCTTCGTCTCTGGGCTTCGAAAAGTTTCCAAATAGGACAGGTAAATAATTAGTAAGCACAGAGTTTTGATATGCATTATTTTTCACGACGGAAAAATCGGTCGAATTATGTGGCATGCCAAGGTGAAAATGATACGAAATGCGGTGAAAATGTAAGTATTTGTCTAAGAGGTGTGCATCTCGTAAGAGCGATGCATTGGCTTTTTGGAAAACGTAAATTAAATAACATTTTTAGTTCACTCCAACTCCACTGCATCCATAATAAGTATTGAAATGAGACCCAAACGAGAGAAAATGGGTCCATTCTTTGGATTTTTGTGGAGTTTAGTTTTTCATTTTATAAAATTTTATAACGAAAACACTTTGAACGACTTCTAGCGACACTTTTAAAAATGTCAGTAATAAATTACAAAACGTCTTTCACCCAAGGTGAAAAACAGATCCTTTCTTGCCATGAGCAACTAAAATTTTTTAACAAATGTAGATTAAGTAATTGCAATGAGTCTAAAGGAAGATTTTCACACGTTTTTCAATATTTTTACGTATTTATAAACCATATCACAAGCATGTGAGACTTGAGGAAAAGTTTCAACACGTTTTTCAATACATTAGTTAATGTAGAGTAACTAATTACAGTGAGACTAAAGGAAAAGTTTTCAAATATATTTCAATATTGTTATGCGTTTATAAACCATATCACAATTTCTGTTTCAGAAGCAAAACCTTTACAAAATTAGTTTAAGTTCTCGTGGTAACTGAATTTCATTCGTCCCCTAAAAAAATTATGACATAAATTTTCACCGCCATCAATCTTGTTTGTGAACTAAAATGCTACGGTTTCCTTCTTGAAATGTATGCCAACTCGATACTCGAGATATCAAAAGATCTGAACACAATGCTAGCACTGCAGTCTAGAATTTCTTTAGGTGGCCCTAGACAAGACGTAGACGGCACATCTTATGTTGCACCCATCAAAGCAATAGATCTTGGAACCAGCGATGCGAAAATTGTGGTGGCAATGTTGGATCGTTGCTGATCTATTCACTGAAATGCGTCACCATGTAGCTCTAAATAGATCAAAGAAGGCCTACGGGGAGGAAGGAGGAAGTGTTCATATTTTCCGGGTACTAATGCGAGAAATTTTGGGAACAAACAAACGGCATAGTGATAGGAATAATCTCGTAAGAAGTGTAATATTGAGTGGTCATGAATAAGAGATTAACTTTACTTGGTAATAAGAGATTAACTCTTACGTTGGTTTCCACGGCGATGATCGTGATCATTGAAAGATTTCGATGTTCTCCAGCCAGGCATGTGGGTTTTGCGGGACGACAGTTTCGATAGTCATTCTACTCTCTTCTTCAAGTCGAAGGAGAGAAGCCTGATCACGATTCAATGGCTGCGCCGATATCGCGTTTACAAAGGTCGAACCGGTGATTCCATGACCCACACCAACCAGCGAGTTTGCAAAAACCTTGAAATTATTTTGCGCATATGTTTACGTTGCCGGAGTACAACGTTATTTTTGCGAAGAGTAAACTTAAAACTAACAATTTGACATAAACAAGAGACGACTTAATAGGATGAAAATATTGCAGAAACATGAAATATTTTAAATATATTTTTTGTACCAAACTGGTATAGTATTTTCATTTTCTTTCCGTATTGTTTGCTTTGTCGGAGTACAAGGTTATTTGTGTGAAGAGTAAACTTAAAACCAACAATTTTGAATAAACAAGAGACAACTGAATAGAATAAAAATATTGTAGAAAGATGAAATATTTTCATGTATTTTTTTAAACCAAACCGGTATTTTCTGTTTATTTTCTTTCCTTATTGTTTTCCATTTTTATATGAATTCACTGCTGCAAAAATAGGTAGTTGAAAACTCTGGTAGTTTGCCGATTGTTCAACCTCATTTATGATGAGCGCTGATTGGAATCGTAGAGGCACTGGAAATATTTAAGCAGGGCCTGCCAATGAGCAACGCATAGAAGAGACTGCAAGCCAATCAGTAATTAGCAGAAGGGGGGCCAGCTCTAAAAAGCTCCTAAACCTGTCCTCCTGGCTACGCCACCACTTATCACCAAAGAAGGTGACAGATCTGTAAATAAATAGAGCGCAATTGCAGTACTCGTAGACAAATGAATCATTTCTGCAAAGCACATTCACTGAAGAAGTATCAGAAGAAGCAGTTGAATGAAGGCTAAGAACCAGAGAAAAATAGTGGTGAACCAACCAGGTGAAGATAAAAATGGCGATGTCGTAGCAAAGGAAGAATAAAAATTGGGCTCGTCCGGGATTTGAACCCGGGACCTCTCGCACCCGAAGCGAGAATCATACCCCTAGACCAACGAGCCGCTTATTCAATCTCGCCTTTAGCATATGAGCTGTTTTTCTCGATTTTCCTGAAGTGGAATCCGAGCTTCACCGATGCTTGAAGGCATTTACCGTTCCGAGATCGTTCCAGCGATAGACCGGAAAGAGCGGACTGGCTTGAGTGCACCAGCTCTCAAGGTCACTTCCGTCTGCTCAACTCGCGATTTTTCGCTTTTCCCGTCGGTATCGTCTGCTTATGAGATTTCAAGAAGCTTATATTTATTACCTGCATTCCTCATTACACCACTTCCAATTAGGGAAGATATCACTATCTTTAAGGCTGATAGTGGGGAATCTCTCCAAATTGACACTAATCGCTTCCTTAAGATCAAGATATAAATCTCATAATTCCAAGAATGAAGTGCAATATCTTTTAATGTGATTTCAGCTGTATATATTTGTATCATCTATGGGCCTAATCACTTCAGAAGGTTCAACCAGTAGAATAATTAAGTAAAATTTTAGAGTTACCTTCGGTTGTCTTGAAGGAAGTTTGGTTCTTACCGAGCGAAAAAGGTAATTCCGTAAGGTTTGGTTTTAAAATACATTAACGTGTTAGAGTCCATGTTTGAATCCATGATAATTTTAATGTAACAGTCAATGTTCAAAGGGATGAATTAAATTATAACATGTTCTCTTTTCTGTCACAGCATTCGCACAGATTTGGTGGTATTACAGAGCGTTTTCGCGTTCATTCATGGATCCAACATTTCAATATGAATTTTTCAGTGCTAATTTGCCGTATAACATGATCTATACGGTCAAAAATTACCAGAAAATAATAGAAGAAATGGATTTTTAAAAGGTGTGTTGTTTAAGGAGACATTCCTGCCATCTCTTTCAGGTGGCCTAGTCACTGTGAGCCACATTTTAGGAACGATTACTACAGCAAGTTTGTGTTTGCTTGATATGAAAAAAGAAGCCATTAATCAAAGGATTAATTTACCTACTTTGGCGGCCATGACATTTTCCTACTTATTGTTATTTTATTTATTATTATTATTAAACCATTACAATACTATTTTAGAACCGTATTAGTTTTTTGCGATCGCAATTGTGAAAATCATTGGTGGAAATTTGTTTTTTGTAGCGGATGTTTCCAGGGTTCATTCTAATACGGCGGAGCTCCGACTTCTGAATCCTCTGTCTAGGGTCATAAATTTTTCCTAGGATTCCTAAAGGCATGCATTTAATGGTTTTCGCTTACACGAGGCCATAAACTGTTGTATAACGCCTCAAGTAAAACGTTTCCCACGAGTATTTAGGTAAGTTTGACGACCAAAAAGGCTATGATGATAGGTCAAAGCTTTATAAGGCTTGATATGCACCGTTGAGTTACGAAAAAGCACCATGAAATTCAATTTTTACATATCTCGATTATCCTTCCTTTTTGCACCATTGAAATAAACTGAGAGTGGATTCTTCCAATTCGAGTGGTGGTTACTCGTGCATTTTCGCAATTATTCTCGACTGCATCCATTAACTCATTAACTTGTATGAATTAATGCATCGCACAAGAGGCCTTAAGGAATATAAGGAAAAATGTTTGACCAAATATGGAATTAGATTCAGACGCTACGGCGCTCCGCCGAATTCGTGTTCCCGTACAATCCACAGCAAAAATGCATTTTCAGGAATTATTTTCAGAATTGCGATTGCAAAAAAAACTGTTATGGAACTAAAATCATTTTAAAATGGTTTTGAGTGGGTGAGAAGCCAAGGGGTACAAGTGATTTATTTTTTCTACACTGAGTTATTTACAGAAATCAGGTAGAGAAAACCAACGAGATCGATGAAATATTTAGTAGTACATTTGATTTTCCACTCGATGTCAGCACAGAACAGAGACTCTCTCGTATCCCTTGGCAACCAAGTTTTTGCGTATTTCTACCAACAATTAACTTTACCTAACTCTGTTGAGAAAAAAATCACTTGCACCATTTGGTTTCTCAACCCCTCGAATGGAAGATTCTAGAAAAATGGTAATCAACTTAAGAACCGCTAAAATTATTTAAACTTCTGATCGATGGATTCTTTTATCATCGATAGAAAAAAATAAAGCTTTTTAACGGATTGGGTAAACGTGCGCGAAGGTGGAAAAGAACAGGGATGTCATCGGAGATCTCTACCAGCGGAGGAAGGTAAGGATTTGTACTATCACAAGCAGTGCCTTCTGCCGGCAAAAACCCAGTCGTACCCGTAAAACGTGTTACCAACAGAAGTGATTTTCCTACCACTTAGGTTCATTCCTCTGACACCATGCAAAATATCTTACAAATCTTGTTAGTAGAATATCGTTAAAATCCTTGGTCTTAATATATACTTATAATACATACTTCACAATATATACTTAAGTACGCAAAAGCTATTTAACATAGTAAAACCTTAAAATACCTAACAATGGGCAAAGGAATACTTAAAGAACTGTGAAATGTATTTTTATAAAAAAATTATTAATTATACGCTGCTTTGGAAACATTCAGGGGATTACATACATTCTGTAAAAAATATATAATTGCCTTCATCGAATCTTTGATACTTCTCGAGCCTTCAACCTAATATGGAAACGTTATGAAATAAAAGTTATCATATTACATCGTTGTATTTGTCGTCAAAGTGACGAAAGAGATTTTAATTTGTAATCAAAATTAATCTACGTATGAAGGATTATCATCATAAAATGGGCCAATGGACCAGTATGAACAAAATCTTCGAGGGACAAGTGGATAGCAAGAGCAGAAAAGAGAGGCTTCGATACACTATGTAGAAAAGATTATCAATGGTGTGAAAAAAAAGATGTACTCGGTTTTGAAAAGACCAGCTGATAGTACAGTTGGGTTGAGAGCTGCATTGAAACAATAATAGAATTATTGACTGGAGACGACGCTGGGAATATAAATATCTACATGATTTTGTTTAGAAAAGTTCACTGCGTAAGAGGAATAAACATCAGCCATCCAGCACCCATAATTTGTATGATGTTGATGCGCACAAACTTCTCCATCTGTTTTTTGTGTTCACTTCAAACTTTTAGTCATGGATTATGTTTTGAAAGTCCTAGCAATATTTATAGGTAGGGTGAAGAGTAGTTGAAGCGCCTCTCCCAACTTAGCTAAGTACTTGGCTCAACCATCAAGTTACTATAAAAATGTGGATAACTAAAATGCTTGATACTGGCAGTATTCTGAAAAGTCTTTGATACTGAAATTCTTCTTTTTTTTTAATGGGTATTCCATTTATTTAGGTAGAGTATTTCGTTCCCCATCCACGGGGATTAAATCTGATTAGAACTTGTGGTCGCTCCATTTTGCCAAGTTTTTTTCTATCCTGCTATAGCTAAGGTGCGTCTGCAATGACATAATATTCTTACCCGTGAAATATCACGCGCAAAATGATTCCGTGAACGTCATTCCAAGTTTACGCAGAAATGCGCCAGCACCATGTATTCCCTCCCATACCACCAAATTCTTGGGATTCAACTTCATATGCAGCAGAAATAGATTCCTCCGATAAATTGGATTGATGTTGGTGCAATCCGTTCGTCATGCACCATTTTGAAATTGCGCAGCACTAGATTCGCCTTTTTCTAGCGAATCAAACTGATAAAAACTACTTTGAGAGTTGCTACGTGACCAGAAAGCGACCCAAAAATGGCTGTGAAAGAGTCATCCTATTATGATAAGATTTGTTCAAATACCGCTTTTAAACTAAATCTCCACCATTTAGAAAATAAATACTATTAAATAGGAAAATAATAAATCGATCATATTACGAGGCATATCGATTTCAATAAGACAATCAAAGGAGGATTAATTAATGACAAGAATGGCAAAGGACTTATTTTAGTGGCGCACAACATGCTAAGGACGTAAATACATAAGTATGTAAACATGCACAGCTTAGCTGAAAGGAAAGATGACTGAGGATATGGATCTCACGTTTAGTTCCTTCTGATAATGATACTCATTTAGTCGTAAGAACTAGTTATAAACTTTTTCAATTATTTTTGGCTAGAACCTCTACGTTATCTTCACATTACGGCCTTGCGGTAGACACGAACAAACCCAGAGCCGTATTGCCGTATGTTTAAAAGCTTGTTCAAAAATGGTGGAGATTATTTCCTCAATGCAAGAGGAAATTTCAGGAATATTTCATTCATATCAAAATGTGATTTATAGGCAACATTTTATCCGTAGACTCATATTTTTATCGGAATCACTACCGACGAGCTATATGGATTTATACTCAAATTATTGAACCATTAAGCTGCATACATAATTCAGGAGGGATTTGGGATAAGTAGGATGTTACATTGCTACAAATAGGTTTTAAATCACTCTTCCATCGAGTCAAAAAATATGCAGTTAAGAAGACCTAACATAGTAGATATGTGATCTCTGTATTCTCTCCGGGTTTTCACCGCATCCGTTGGCTTTTGGCGACAACAGTTTCGCTGACATTGCAGTCAGCGTCTTCAGGTCAAAGGTGTAGTAACTCGTTTCGACCTGAAGACGTTGACTGCAATGTCAGCAAAACTGTTGTCACCAATATCCAACGGACGCGGTGAAAACCCGAAGAGAATGCAGAGATCATCTAATCAACGCCGAAAAAATCTTCGAACCTACATATTAGATACGTATTCAAGAAATAAATAAAATATTGCTGTTCGGTTTATTATATGAGATTCTTATCGGTTCACGTCGATCAATTTATCCCTTGAAACGGCTGAAGTGAACTTTTGATATTACTCACTCTCAATCCAGATAACTCTTCCCAGCGCCGGGATTGCGAGGGATCGTGGCTTGGACCGTATCCAAAATATTTTTTTCCCCTTTGAGAATCTGACCTAACCTACGGATGAATTCCTTCAACTTGAAGGTAATAGTAAAGGACAAGCGAGTTGTAGGTTACCCTATGCACACTCCGCGAGTAACACGCGAGTACTGACGCTTTTATCGGGAGTTCCACTCGAGACAAATGAGGGGCGATATGTAGTTCAACGTGGCTTCTAGACCAACTTTCAAAATACTATCATTTACAAATTTCAATACAAAATAATATCAAAATAATTTACAATCAATTTAAATTTTCACTGTGTCATTTTCTATGCACATTTTAGTCACAATGCTAAACGAACAAATTTAAGTTGCCATTTTCAGTACCAAAATTCCGATTTTCATTATTAAAATTTCGATTTTCACTAAGTGCTCAACGAATGACAGCCTAAAATCAACTCACCCGGTGGAAAATCTAAGAAGATTTTACAAGTGTTCAACGAGTTAAATTGATACCTACGTTTAAATGAAAATTAAAGTCTATATTACGTCATAAATATTCTGCGTAAGAAATCTGTAATACAATAATGCTTAAATCTAAACATTATTCAATATTTTTCAAGAAATAATCTACAGATTAATGCTAATACTACAGTATTGTGTAAGAGTTCTTTTACGATAATTTTTTTAATTTCTTATAATTGTCTGAGTTCGTACTTGTATTTTTCAAGTAACTTTGAGTGCCGACCATTGTTAATGGCTTACTTTGTTTCCAAACGCTACCTGAGCCTCAGCTACATTAAAGCCATCATGAAAGATTATGACGAAAGTGAACATAAAATTTTGTGAAATTCCCCTTGAATATTTTATAATAAACCAACCCTAGTTAAGACTTCCATCAATAGAAACTACATTGAATTAAACAATTTGTTAATTAGTAAATAATCAAGAATTATCTTATATAATTTATTTTTCACTTGTGTCATAATGAATGCCAAAGTTAAGTCTGAAATTTTCCCTTTGATGTCCCATGCCTTTCTTAGACCTACTGATCAATAAAGAATACCATATTAAATTCTCTGCCTCTGTAATTTGTCCTCAAAGGGATTCGTCCTCAGTCGGTTGCATCCTACCCTACTATTGCACCCCAGGGGAATACCAATTATCCTGGATTAGTGGCAACCCACAATGCATGCGAAACTTTCTCCTGTGCGTTTGCGCCTGCCACCACACCTGGACCACGGTCCCGCTATTACCCTCACTGCAAGGATTGGATAGGTGATTCTTATCTTCTGTGCAAGCCACCAAAATCTTCAAACCCTACCACAAAGAGCCACCACGACCGCGATGCGATACAGGCAAGATCGCTGACTCCATTTTAACAGGACGAAACCTACCCTTGGAGAATACTACATGCCCAATGATGCTGAATTCAGTGCGCCGGAGGATGCTACGAAATTTTCCAAATCTGTTGCAATGTCATTCATTCCATTCCATACTCATAGTTAATTTCCGAATTTTATGAGTATCTCCTAATGATAATTAAATATAGAGTGATAAAATTATTATTTACAAGTTGATCAAATGAATAATAATAATAATATCTATAAAAACCATGCAATCAAATAATTGACAAAATAAAGTATAAATTATTCAAATAATAATAATGTACTGTTTTTTCAGGCTAGTGTATAAATCAGCCTAGCCCACTTCCTGGTCTGGATTCAAATTAGGGGAGATATACATTATTTGTGAAATCAGATTCTAAAAAGTCCCGGTAAAATGCGATTTCGACAGCCCACGAAATATCACAGCATTAATCACAGCATAAATATAATATAATTATTATTAAAAACGTGCCAACTATTGCCATGAAATTTATTATTACTATTAAATACCGCACTGGGAGTCTTGTATCGCAATAGTCTAGGATGTAAGGATAGTTCTTTTACTGAATTCCCGTCGTTGATACATGAAGACAACGTTTCTAATCCTTCACGAAATTCTCCTTCAAAATTTCCTCTACATACGCAAAATCAATAGTAACTTTGTATCTTCCAAACTGTTTTTAATGTTAACTTTTGTACCCGATGATAGCTAACTTGGAGATACCAGGAGTGTGCTAAACATTATAAATCCCGTAGAACATATATACACAGTTAATATCCGTACTTAGTACAACTTGCTTAATGAACATTTCTATTTTTTCATTTATGTAGAGCAGACCCACGGAAAACAGCATTTTTTGCCCTTTGCAACGGAGTTTTCATAACAGTCAACAGTTGAACGTAGCCTAACATCCATGCCCAGAATAGGGGCAACCAACCTAGGCGGGACGCGAACCCGCGACCTTTGGATTGGAAGACAAGGACTTTACGCCGCAGCCACCAAGGCCAGTAAATCTATTACTTAGGTAATTAGTGGCTAATAAGTAAAAATTACAGTTCCACCGAAATCGGGATGTCTGATCACTTTATAGATTCCCCATTTTGTTGGTGAGATACGTGGCCTGACTTGTGAGCTGCTCCCTTTCGCGTGCCAAGCGGAGACACGAGTTTGGCGGGGGGGCGGCTCGCACCGTACACCCTCGTGCCGCGTTTCCCGCTCGTCCCGTCGTGATTCAGCGCCTGCCGGAGGGGGCAGTGGCCTACATTCATTCCCTTTTATACTCCTCCTGACGACGCTCCCCACCAAGCTCTTCTTCGAAGAAAAAAAACAGCTGCCTAGCGTATCTCGCCGCTTCCTCCTCACTCCAGTCTCTTGGCTTTTAAAACGCTCTCCAAACCTCTCTCAAAGGGACGTCGGGATGAAATCTATTTTCGTGGGCGCCGCGTTTGAAGACATCGCGCCCATTTCGGGAGAAGCCGCGGAAAATGCACTTCCCGTTCGTGCTTACTTTTCCTTACTTCGCTTTTCCTCGTTAAGAGCGAGATCCCGGACCTCAGTTCTCAAAAATGCTAGCATCTCCTTCTTACTCTATTTAGATGGTTACAACCCTGCATGGATGTTTGCCGATTAATTAGGTGCATGCTGAATTAAAAGTTGATAGCGGTACCGCTAAATCTAAAACCAGAATTCATATCGAGTAATCAACTCAGCACTACAAATCGTACAATTTACCGGCCAATATTACAGTGCCGATTTTAAAATCGTACAATTTACAATTGCCGTCTTCGGGGTAAAGTCCTAGCCGGCCAAATAGGAGGTCACGGGTTCGAGTCCCACCCGGGTAGGTTGACCCTACTAGGGCGTGGTTGTTTGTGAACATATAATTGTTAAATTCGGTGACAACCCCGATGTAAAAGGCCAGTATGAGCTGTTTTCGGTGGCTCGGGGATGAAAAAAATTCAAAAATACATAAACTTTCTTTACTCAAAATCTCATTCGGTCAACAAACAATTCAATTTCACCTCTTGGCAATTATATATACGATCAGTAAATAGCAAAATATTTACGATTTCACATGATAAAGAACTGTGGAGGCGATTTCTCGCACCCAAATATTTTATTTCAGCGTAATAAATGAATCAGTGGCAGTAAAAGGCGGCATTTGTGCAATTTTTTCCGGATATTCGATATCAACCTCCTAAAATCTGATATGGGAATTATGATACATATCCATAAAAAATTGTTGCACGAATAGCAATTTTAGTCACAGCTGTTACCACTGATGAACTCAATTATTATTGCTTTAAGGGACTTGGCACGTTTTTTAAAGTATAACCCATACTTTGAGGTTGAGTAGGCAAAGCCATGAGGTTTTATGTTAAAAAAGACATAACTTATAGAACTTATTTTGATGAAATGTATTCCTAAGTCTATTACGGTGGCATGGACAAGAGTAAGTAAGAACGATATGGGCTGAAAGTTTGTGCAATTAATTTGCCAACTGCATGTGCTGTATTCGTGAAATGGTCCTCGTCTCTTGCCAGGAGAGTCGCGAGGGCTGACGAGGGTCAATGAGGGCCAGGGGACTAAGATCATTAGCCAACCGTTACTGCGGCTCGTGAGCATCTGATGTGGCGTTTACGATTGAGGGCGCAACCTACTCCACTCTCAAATATTTTATTCCTCAAAGCGGTTACCAGGACAGAAAAACGGAGTGAATCCTGACCCTAAATGACTAAAACCTTAAGGCCCTCGCAACATGTTTTTCGTTAGATTTGGAAACACATATTTATCGCTATTTTATTTAATACTCTCGAGGGATTTATAATTGAACGTTCAACTGCTCAAAGCCAGTAAATATATTGCGTTATACGCTAGCCTATATATATTGAATCGTAACTACGCAATCACTAGCGATCATCTTTGGCGCGTACGATTATAATATGGTGAGAGGCTTCTTTGCAGTAGCTATATTTATATTATACCATACCATTTATATTAAATGACAATCAATCACCCTCGCAGCCATGCGCAAATCACACCTCATCTATCGGAGCTAAGACACCTCGAAGTCGGCGCTTACGATTAGGGAGAGCAAATTTAGGTACTTACGTCCGTCCAGTAATCCTGTAAGCTTTGCTTATGCATAAAGTAGAAGGCAGTGGGTAATCAAATGGAAGGGCAAAGGGATGTTACCTGTTACTTGATTGACCCTTAATAAGCACTTAAGTTTAGTTCTAGCAAATTAGCGTAAATTTGCACGAGGGATGAAGGCATGAAAATTTATTAGAAATGCCAAGTGTAGTACTTATATAAAAGTTCATAAATTTTCAACCACGCGATTATATCTTATTTCAATATCTTGGATGATAATCTTTTTCTGCTGTTGGAAGAAGAATAGAAGAACCGAAAAAAAATCTGGACGATTAAAATCCTACTTCATGAGAAAATTTTTCAAAAGTGACAACCTAATTATACTCTAAACTAATGATAAAAAACTAGTGAGGAACTGAGATAAACTAATGATATTCATTGGGCAGCAATAAGGAAAAACCTGAAAACCTTGGACAAAAACTAATTCCATAAAATGAAATCAAATCGATAAATTTAGCTTTAGTTTTCGATAAAACTAAAATATTTTTATAGTTTAAACTGAAGAGACCCCCTAATTACCTCAAGGTTCGCCTAGTGATGACGAGCTAATCCATCCAAACTTAGGTTAAATTACTGAGCACGGACCCAAGCCAAAACTTCAATGGATATTAATTAATAATAAAGGCACTTGAGTGCACTATTGGTTGAGGCTATATCGGTGCACCAATGGATTTTCTGCGATTACCTATCAAAGTCTGGCATAACTTAACTTTCTTTATTCACATACTGTACCTTATACAGATACTTCAATCTCGATTTGTACCTGTTTTATAAAATACATGAATGAATGCAAGGTAATAAGTCGGTTTTGAGTATTAGACCTGTGTGTCGCAAATTCTGCGTTAGCATAACGCGTCCCTAAGTTTATGGTTCTTCACGATAGATACAAAAGACATGCACTCATGGGAAGTAAATATTTATCTCCCGGATTCCCATTTGTTTCCACGAACCTCTTTTCCTCCGTAAACCAAAATCGTTCGGGGAACAACATATCTTCGCCCATATAAAAGGAAAGTGAACTTTATAGCCTGAGTCGAAGCTGTAAACTCCGAAGTCCCAAAGCAAACCATTTGCTAGGGGCCCGTGTATTTTGACGAAATTGTACTAGCCAACGCGCAAAGCAGACGAACTCTATACTTATTGCTGTACACTTTTGCTGGCGTCTGTTAGTCTACTTACTGTCTACAACGCACATGCAAACTCGTATTCTAATTTTTACAAGCAGCTAAGCAGACTTTTTTTTATTTAATCAAATGAATACACCATGTGAGACTCTTGTGATGTGAGGGCCCCGTTGTCCACGGCACGGCGGTGGTCAGTAGTATCCGAAAGAATTTAGGGACAGGTATGTATTTTCCCGTATTTCTGAATGCTGAAACTGAATAAAATTAATAAAAATACTCAAAGGGTTCCAATTTCTCCATGTTTCCGGTGCAACCACGTAGGTTTGTTGGTAATGACAACAGTTTCACTGTCCTCCTTATATTTTGTCCACCTTACATATAGTTGAACATAGACGACGGCTACCATCTGGATGCCCATTGGAGGAGGCTCATTAGGCGGACCAATAAGAGAGCGGCAGCCACAACTGGCGCACAGTGGACTAGAATTGAAAAAAGCTGGCCAAAAGTCGCTAGAGTCTAAGTTATTAGTAAATTAACGAAACATTTTACAAATTGTGTATTGTAAATGTGCAATTTAACTTATTTAGGATTATGTAGGCCAAAATGTTGTTCAGAAGGGCGATAACAATTAAAATAGGCGAATGTGATGCGGGAAGCAAACTCTACAGGGGCACGCCTATCTTCTGCTATTTCATGTTTGGCTGACTAAAAAGTATGCGATAACATCATTTCATATTATCCTACCTTATCTCAAAGTACTCTTACTATAATATTGTTGCAAGATTAGGATATTATGACAAATATAAAACGCTTAACAAATCATACAGTATAATTCCTAAAAATATCAAGGGAAAAATAGAATTTTTTCTACTGCTAACAACGTTAAAGCTATCAAATAGTTTTGCATAAGGTAAATTTTGAGGCAAAAAGTCAACTTTTCTGTTATGTTTTACCCGATTTTTTCTAATTTTCTAATGTTCTAATCCTTGTGTCGGGCTTCCAATGCCTCTTCGGAAAGCTGCCCAATAGGAAGAATGTCATATTTCACGTTTCCCGCTCCATGTATAAAAACTTTGTGAATAGTTCCCTCTCTATTTCCCAAGACGACACTATGTAAATCTTGACTAGTCACTGTCGTTGTATCCATAACTGAGCAACTACTCTGTGGACGTCCTTCGGCAATTCGACAAGGAATACTGAAAGGAAACTGACTCGGTTAGAAATGAGCGAGCCAATCGCTTAGACGGCTTATTTTGGGAAAATTAAATTTCTAGATTGGAAAAATTTGCACGTGTTCAAAGTAAAAGAACAAATCTGGGGACACAAGTGGGCAGCCGCCGAGTGAAAAGGGCTAGGAAAGCGCGCGAACCGTTAGGTTTATTACCGTCCGCACGCGGCCTCCGCGCGAAGACCCAAGGGTAAAACCGTCAGATAAGGGTACATACCATAAAGTCATCGCAAATAATAAGTAGTTGAGTGCAATGCAACATAAATGTAAACCAGTGGCAGAGACCATAATAATTTATAATTTTAATATTGAAGATATACTAGCTAATAATTTCACTGTCAAAAACTTGAATCAAAAAGGCATTAAAAAATATCAGGTAATCAGTTCCATCGAAAACCGAACTATCATCATTCTTACATGGGTAGCAAAAAAAATTGCGGACTACAACTAGGAATCATTTTAAAAATTTTGCTTAACTTCGAACTGCTTCTCGCTACAATGGAAAGTAAAATCTTTTTCGATGGATGCGACGAACACTTATTGAAGTCACAACGAAACGGAGGCGGGTGCAAGGAGGCTTTGGTTCCCAGGAACAAGTAGGTAACTATATCCTCTTTTAAAGCGCTTCTGACGTTGAACAGATCAATCCAGTGTTATAGTGGATGTTCACTCGACACTCTCTCTAGGACAACTGATGGGTGTGGTACGCAAAAACAACCGAAAAACCCTAACTAAGAATTCCATTTGTCGGAACAAGTGGCGGTAAGGGTCGGCAGAAAGAGACAAAAAAGTGTAAAAAGCATAACATGGGATAGCCACCGATGAATTAGGGGAAGTAGAAAAGAGTCATTACTGGTAAGGTTGTAAAACCAGCATTGTCGGGCCAGTAAGTACGGAGGGTCGCAAATCCTCAACCATTCGGCGTGGGCGCCTGTCGCTGCACGTGCATGACCTTCCTAAACCCCTCGACCGCAGCCTGCCCATGATGCTTTAGGGAAATCCGAAATTCTGAGAAAATCCTTTCAAATATATCTTAGCCATAACTCTGCCGAGGAACCTTCCAATGACCTAATCGTAGAATTGCCAGTCACCAATATAGCAAGAAATTGTTATTTGCGACAAGATGTTCGTTGAATTTAGCCATTTACAATATAATGTGCAAAAACAACATGACAATTATTCATAAAATATGTATTCAAGTGACAAATGTCATTGGACTTCTAGTATTCCGTAGTCTTTATGCACGGATATCATATCCTTTCTTCGCTTAGTCCCGCCGCGCCGCCGTTTCGTGGCCGCCACAGTGGACCGTGCGGCCGGGGTGGATTCACAGAAATATGGTTGTTAAAATTAGGATCGCAAGTTATCGCAAAAACTGCACTCTGGACATTATTCTATATGCTTTTGTATATCTCACAGTGCAAATAACTCCGTGTATTCTGATGTATATACAAACGATAATTGCCGTTAAAAATGAAATTCAATGAAAAATCAACACAGTTTTTGAAAAATTATAAAAATATGAATTAACAAGTAAAATCAAACAAACACTGTCCATATTCATTTTATGAAGACCAATTTTATGGATAAAAATACATTGAAACCAATATTCGTAACAACGACACTGTAATGAAGCTACAAATTTAGCTATTTTCAACGGAAAAAATTTGGTCGCTAAAATCACTCCGACATGCTCTACTTTAAACAGCTGTAAAAATTATACTAACGTATTCCATGCTCTGTATGGTATCCTATCTTGTAGAGTACATGCTTAATAATGAATACCAACTGTTTTTGGTTGATTTGCGCTAACTTCATTTTTCGACTTTTGGCCAGCTTTTTTGGATTTTGGCCCACTGTGTGGCGGGACTGACCCCCTATATAAGGAGGACAAAAATCGTGGGCCAGCATCATCTTCGACCTGAAGACGCTGGCAGTAATGCCAGCGAAACTGTTGTCATCACCAACAAACCTACGCGGTTGCAGCGGAAACATGGAGAAATTGGAACCTGAACACCGCGGAAACCTACGTAGTTACTCAAAGGGTGTTTTATAGGGATGATTTTTCTCTGACATATAATCGGGTAAGCACTCCTTCGTAATGTAAACATTACATGAATTCTTGATACTCAATGCGGTTGGTGGGAGCTCACAACAAGGATCATAACAACGCGCACTACAAGCTTCGAGGAAAAACTTTACCCATAAAATAATGCCTCCCCCCAGGTTAGCCATACGATCAAGTCCAGTCCGTCAAAGCTGTTATCAACTCAAATTTAAAAAAAAGAATATTTAATATAATTACATACGCAACGCCAGAACAGGTATTTCGTAACTATTCCACGTAGCACCTTTGATAATATCTATAATATTTTAATGAAGTACGACGTTACACCCCTTAATAATTTATACATATAATTTACTTGCTACCTACCACAAGGCAATCGAAGAAAGAAAATATATAACTCGTCAATTTGAAATTCACTAAATGATTTCACTCTTGCTCATTTTATATTCATATTTTTATTTTGGTAAAAAAAACACCGTTTTCAAAATTAATTTCTTCGGTCTCTTCGTTATTCGGTGGTAATCCGGCAAACGTTTGCACGACTTGGGCCTGTCTTGAACCCAATGTGTTCCGACCGTCATCCTAACCTAAATACACAGACGAGAAATGTTTGCGGTTGCCATACGGCCAGGGAAATCTCCGGGTTGCCCGACGACAGTTAATGCTAGCGTACATAAGCAAATAAGCTTAGCATACTTGAATCAGTGGTAGTAATTTCTTTCCGTATGTGACTTATGGGGGAAAGGAGAACAACTTTACAACACTTTATCAAGAAAATGAGAATGGAAAATCTCATTCCGCACATTTTCAGCTAAAAATATACCAAATCTTTCTTTAAAAATCCACCCGCGCAAAGTTTGAAGAAAATTACAGCTGAAAACGGAAATAAATTCAAAATAAAAAAGTATTCATGAGTGATTAAAAGAGAGAAACGTAAAGGACCCTCACGGGTCCCACACGTAATACGGGCACCGTCATTACGGGTGTATGCGGCGTGACGTAGTGGAGATTTCCCCGACGTTTCGTGACCGACTGCTGGTCACTTCTTCAAGGGAATAATGCTGGGATTTGGTTTTTGCTGCCTTTTTATTTCAAGTGGGAAGGGTGGGCGGAGGGTGTGAGGACTGGAGGGGGAAGATGACGAAATATTGCGGATGACTGGGTTCCATGTACTGCTGATTCTCAATCCGGTATCTCTGTTATAATTATTCACATGGGTTTAGACCAGTGCGTAGGAATTTTCGCTAAATAACGAGATGTTTCAGATGACCGTCATCACTATTATATTAATAATATAATATTATAGGTAGCTATTATAAGGAAAATTATTAGACCAAAATAAGAAATATTTTGCAGAAAGGATAGATTCATGATGTAATTTTTCCCTAGAACTCTTAGATATATAATGAAATTTATCTCAAATTGCATCAATGAAATTCCGCTCAATTAGGACAGGAAGGATTACTGAGGAAGTGCATCATACCGAATTTCATTCCTCAATGCTTGGTCGGTGGGATATCTTTCCATTTGCATGTCCAATTTTGTGCTAATATTGTATAATTTCACCACCAAATGTGTAGCCCAATATTTCCTACCAAAACCAAATGCCTTCGAAGAGCTCATTAGGGCATTATTTAGATCTTCAAAATGCTAAGGCATAGGATCATTCGTAAGAGCAACTCGAAAATTTTACTCAAATTGTTTACTTCTATATATTGAGGTTATCTTGAGGGTGAAACAGCATCTTTCTAGTTTCTCCAAACTTCAGCTGGCAGAAATATTCATAACCGCACCTTAGAGCTTTTTCGTGGAAAGTTTATATAGCTGGTGGCACTCGATGAGATCCATAAAAGCCGTATTTCAGATCCTCACAGAAAGAAAAAGATTCCCTTAGTTAGGGTCGTGAAAAGTTTATATGAGTGCCCATGGGTTTCCTAGGTTGATAGGTTTTTGCATTATGCCTGTGTTCAGACATGACCGGCGCGGGTTAATCATGGCTCGGCCTGAACAGAGAATGGGAATATCTTTGTAGGAAAATTTCCCTAGGGATCCCAATGAGTCATTATGCTCCCGTCATTAGGATTCCCGGGTGATGAAAACAAGAGTATACACGTCCCAAAATATAGATCGTGCTCAGAACACTGGGCTTATTGTGAGTTAACCTTCCTAACCAACTGCAAGTATTTTATCTGATGTCCTTGGAAATATATCCTTCACAAGAATGGCTAAAATTCTTAAATGAAATGGGTGACACGATGGCTTTGATAAGAGATTTTTGCTAAAAATTATATGCGTTCCTTCCCTTTTCACAACAATTATTTCCTTGATAAGATTTTTATCTTCTAAGAGTCCAAAACGCCGACACTGGATTCATCCAGGCTGGCCAGGACAAAGTGTAAAATACTCATAAAAACGAAGTCTACCAGGCTCCACTCTGCTGCGTCTAGTTAAAGAGCCTATTGGTTCCCAAGTATTTTTCCCATGTTCAGTAGTTTAAATACAACTTCTGAGCATTTAAAATATAAAATACTGTGGCGGGAAGGTTGCACTACGGAAGACCTGAAGATGAGCCGGAAGATCTATGGTAAAAATTCCTATCTGCAACTGACCGCGCCCATATCAAACACTACAGTATAATACCGCACCTCTCTTTTACCTACCGTATTTCCGGATATACCACGCGCAGTTATTTTTCCTTTTCAGCAGCGACAAAAAAATCTGTTTGCACCATAAACGTTAATGCGCGGGTACCCGAGTATTTCCATTTATTGTAGTCATACTAAGGTCACATAACGGCAGTATCACCAAAAAGCTCCGAATGAGTAACCATTTTGTTTGCTTAATCTTTCCCTGCCAGCTGTACCCATAGATGACCCTACCCATCGCAGTCGTAGTCATCGCCATTTATCTAGTATGCAAGGTGGGCAAATAAGTTGCAGAGGCTGGTAGCCACCAAAAAACTTTAACGCCAGGTCAATGCTTCTTGGAAAACAGTAGACTACTTATCCAGTATATTAACGTTAATGCTGTAATTTTTCCATTGAATAAAGCACGTTATGTTGAGTAGATTATTCCGAAATTATTATTTTCCTTAATTCATATCCCAAATACACAAATATTACAAAAAAGGATTCTCAAGTCGGCCTCTAGATGTGTTGTCAACCACCGCGCATTTAAATAGGTTTACAAAACTCACCACTCGCGTCGCTGACGCACAAATTGATCCGAGTTACATGCGGAAATGAGGTATAATCAGCGGTTATAACCGAAATGTATATACATGATGATGTGATCTAACTAATTCATTTCTTTTCAATGCCATACTTCGCAATGACAACCATTATACTGCAAAATGTTGGATAAAAGTGGATCGCATTGCACTCATCACCGCGCCGCGGACATTCTTGACACCCGATTAAAATGCGACCGAAGTGACAATAGAAGTAAGCCTTATATTGGATGGAATTTGGTCTCCTCTATGCAGTCTCCTTGCCCAAAATCAAGGACCGCATCGTACACGATCGTCCTTGGCACATGAGAATACACATAGGCGTACCCAGCGAGGGGCAGGGGAGGCACCTGCCCTCCCTCCCCCCCCCCCCCCCCAGAACAAAATCGCAAAAGTCTTTAATCAAAATCAGTACTGAATTGAAACGAAAGTATTCAACAAATTTTCTTTAAACCCACGAAAAGTGATATGTATTAGATAAGATATGTAACTAAAATAAAACTATATTTTTTTCAAGGAAATAATCTCATAAACTAATAAAGAGTTGTTATAATTTTTCTTAATGATGGTTTCATTCACCTTTTCCGTGCTAAAATGTCACAACTTGGCTTGCCCCCCCCCCCCCCCCCACCTAGTTATGATCCTGGGTACGCCCTTGAGAATACACAATATTTTTCAACCCCAAGATAAAAATCGAAGCAATGAAAGCCTGATGATGATCGTGATAAATTTGCTCGCCGATCGTGACATTTTCTTGACCCACTCACATCCGCTTCGACGCTAATTTTATTGTGGACACCCGCATCCGCCCAGGGGTTCTCTCATAGCGGCAGGAAGGAGGATAAATGAGGACGGGGGAAGGAAAGTAAATGGCAGGGAAGAGAGTGGAAGGGATAGAAGCGGGAAATGTGTGCGATGAGAGAGATAGAAGCAAGGTGGGAAACGAGAGAGGGAAGAAGACTGCTCGCTTGCCCTTTGAGAAGGAGAGCCTTACGCCTTGGCACCCCACTTTTGCTTGCACCCAACACTTGCGAGTACCTCCGGTAACCCTTTACTGCATAAATTTCTAAAAACGTGCCAATGATTTCCTTTATAAAATATATCCAAGAACGCTTCAATGACTACATTTTCATAACTTTTTCTGCCCTTTTTTAATTTTTATTTTGAATTTTTTAATATGTAATTAATTATTTATTAATTACATATTAAAAATTTAAAATGGTAATTAATTAATAATAATGTCTTTAATTCACACATGATAAATATTAAACAGACTAGATATGTTCTCGACAACTTTTACATCAAATGGATATGTCTCACATATGATACACATCAGTAGCGGATCCAGAATAGGGACAAGGGGGGGGGGCTAAGTATGTTGTAAACTCCCAGAAGTATTGCGGGTTCGAACAAAAGTACCATTCTATCTAGTGTAAATTGGATGCCCAAGGGGGGGGCCAAAGCCCCATTATACCCCCCCAATAGATCCGCCACTGATACAATACTCATTGAAACTTTCTCATTGCCACCCGTACCTTTACTAATTACGTAGATAGATATCATTCGGGTAAATCCCCTTAATAGTTTCTCATGCGGAGAGCTGACATAATAAGAAGCTGATCGCCTTTGGAACGTACTGACTGCTTCGAGAACCACATAGTATAACGACAGGATGTATCATATCTGATAAACCATTTGTTAGAGAGGAAGAATTGTGCCCTTGAGAAAAACTGGCAAAGAGTGTAAAGTATATTATATGAGCGGGTTGGAAGCCAAGGCGTACAAGTGATTTTTTTCTCAATAGAGTTAGGTAAAGTTAATTATTAGAAATACACAAAAACCTGATTGCCAAGTGATACGAGTGAGTCTCTGTTCCGTGCTGACATCGAGTGGTAAATCTAATGCACTGCTAAGTATCTAATTGATCTCGTTTGTTTTCCATACCTAGTTTCTGTACTTAACTCTGTATAGAAAAGTGAAATACTTAAACCCCTTGGCTTGCAACCCACCCATACGTGATACAAAATGCAGTAAAGGGTTAAATTCTAAAGTATTTGTAACTTACAACAAACTATTGATGTGGATTTTACAAGAATTTTTCATCGGTTGCTTCCTTTCATTATAGCCAACGTTTCGAAGTAAAAATTTATCTCGGTCTCATCGTAAGAATTGGAACATTTGGAACGAATGGAAATGTTGTCACCTCTACGAAGACGGAAAGTATTTACCCGAAACGCGGGTAACCATGAAAGTCGTATCACTCAAGTGCAATGCACGTTAGTTACACACCTTGTCGGTTTGCGGTTAATTGGATTTTGAGAATATTTTTTTAATGAATTCAGAATATGCTCAAAAAAACTATTGCCATTCAAGGTATACGAATCCATGAATAGAGAGTATCCAATCTTTAAAATTCGCTATAAATTAATCACTCATTCTGGCAAAGTTTTCTCCCGAAGGTTAATTCATATCGGTAAGGGTAGAGCTCACCTCGGATAATGCAAATGGAATGAAAAAGTTCAAATTTTCAGGGTAAAAATAGGGTATACTATATTATGTACTATGAATATATTATATAACATGCGTACATAGGCGGATTTAGGGGAGGGGCACGTGCTCCCCCAGACGCTTATACAATTGACAAGGTTTTTATTACGGTTATCATTAAGTTCGTTTTGTCTTGTGTATTACGCAGCCCCAGTCATTTCATATTAATAACTTTCGTGTGAAAATATAGAGAATATTTCGTACAGTAATTATTGTATATAGTTTTTAATCTCAAATATGACAAGACCATTTGCCTGCTTGACCCCTGTGCCCCCCCAGAAAAAAATCCTGGATCCGCCCTTTAAGAGAATACTATATCTAGTAGTTATGCATATTGTACGAATGCATGTAATTGTTATGCGTTTCTAAAAGCAAGTTAGTTACCATGTGTATTAGTACTGTGGGCATGCACATTACTGGAATATCACAATTGAATGCAAACGATAAGAAAAAAATATCACTGAATTCAACGAAACAAATTTATTTGTCATGCATTGATAGCACCAGTCCTGTATAAACAATGTATGATGATAGCCCCAAAAGGATTTCACAAGGAGTACCTATATATTCCACCATTCTTGAAGGATTTTCTGTTGTAATGTAATTGTATATGAGTGGAATAAAGTTATATTATTATATTACTATTATAATGTTACTTCACCCAAACTCGAACGCAGGAGAGAGAGAGAGATAGAAGGAAAGGAGGGAAAAGAGTGAGGGAAGAAGACCGCTTGCCCTTTGAGAAGGAGAGCCTTGCGCCTTGACACCCCACCCTTTCAAGGGAGGGGGCGTGGTCTATTAAAAGAATCGTGCCCACCGGCAGGGGAGGGGAGGAGGAAGGCGGCGTTGGCCAAGGAAAGACACACCGCAGAGGGGTGTGTGAATTCGGGCTTGGGCCAAGCCGGCACTTCCTCAGCGCGCTGCCCCATCCGGTATCCCACATCACTCGGAGAAGTAGAGCAGGCCTCGTACACAGCAACTATACTTTACTTGGCGTAATTAAAGAGTGGGGCTACCCATGAGTAGAGCGCCTAGTACTTCAAAACAGTATGAAGCGACTTTTCTTGACTAGGTCATTATCTGAGAAAATTACCTTTATTAATTACCTCTTAAAAGTAGGCGGTAGCAGGCATGGCTGTAAAGCCTATCGGCAATGATATGAGCTATCTAAATTAAGGAGTTGGACTAATCAAGAGACGGAAGTTTATTTATTCAGAACAGGTTAAAACGGCTTAGTTCGACTAGGAATAGTTATTATCTGACAAAGGTACATATCCCACTTAAAAGTTGCCGGTAGCAGGAACGGTTGTAATATCTATCGCCAGCCATTAGATCCATCCGAAGTTCTCTTAAATCGGTTTCACAATTGATACACGGTCTGAGCTGTGACTGGTTATATATTTATTGGTTACATATTTAATATTTCATTTGTAGGTCTGGTTAATATTGAGTCAAATTACGTTAATGTAATTTGTTGTGAACTTGACATAGCAAAGCATAGCTATGGAGTTAACTAAAAAAGACTCAAACTGGTGGTTCACGCTAACTTAAAATGGCGTAACTCGGCACAGGGCGGTCATTAGTTGAATAAACATTTATCTTAGTATTTAAAACTAGCAAGATAGATAGTTTTTATAACGAGATGCACAAAAGAGATGTAGTATCTCTAAGATATATTTCGCGATTAATGCGCGATTGGTGCCCCGATTTATGGAATATGTCATTCATTACCAGCACCAAAGGTGAAATTTGTTTCAACACGACCACACCTAATTTCCTTTAAAAGAATATGGCTTTAGAAATGATGTAATTATCGGCGAGACCTAACGAACTTTGATGTAGTTAAATTGAAAGGTAATCGGGTGATCCGAGATCAAATCCTAGCAAAGCCTTATGATTTTTTCATGGAACATTTCACTCTTGATGTAAATGAACGTCCACCCGTGCATGTGACTCTGTCAACTGTTACATCCAACACTAAGTCATTAATTGGTCAGGTTCACCATGGGCTAAATTGCACCAAGTAGTGAAATGTGTTTCAAGGCATCATTATGATATTTTTGAGGTGGAGCATTGGTTGTGGTTGCTATCGAATACCCTTTTAACGCCAGCTTATTTTTCCTGCTATACAGTCGCATTCCAGCGATTTTTAGGCGAATTTGTAGGTTTGTGCTTAAAAATGTATGTAAAGCCTAGTGTGCATTTAATGAAGATAATATTTTATGTGCTCTTAATACTTACGGGTATGTTACATTACAGATATTTAAAAACAGTTACGAAAGCTACGCGAAGCACAAAAATGAAAGGCGTGAATGTAGAAAAAAAACGGCCGATAGATAGGCCCATGATACTCTTCGCACATACCCCCGAGCCGATAGAACGACCCGCACGCACTATAAGGGTTAAAGGCTGATAACAAGGTTTTCCTCGCACGATCCCGCATTTCAGTCCCGCATAAAATTTTCCTCCATTCTCATCTCGCTCTAACTGCCCGTCCGATATCTTCTCCTCCATTAATGATTTCTCCATCCCCGCTACCAATAACGCCCCAGCCACGTTAATATATTTCACTTTCTTCCTCCGACGATTTCCTCTCCTAAACTCCTGTCCAGTACCTGCTCGTTCGTCATTCAATTTGCTTCTTTCTTTTTCATCCCCACAAAACTATTCCTCTACTAGTGAAATCATTTGAAATATTTAATGGAGAAGTGGATAGCAACCGAAGGGAAAGCTCGGAAATACTAAAATCAGCGGCTCCTAAAAATGAAACGAGAAAGCATTTAAATATAGTACACGGCAGAATAAAGATATTTCAGATGTCATTCTTACCTCATATCATTAAGGGCAATAAATGTTGGGAAATTCATTAAAATAGCCCCTGCACTCGCTAGAACGACTGATTGTATGAATTTTCGTATATTACTACCATTTGTACGTTTTTTGTTCTTTCAAAATTTTTGCGGGATATTTTCCACCTCATATTTTCTTGGTGGTAAATTATATTTCATATTAACCCTTTATGGATAGCCTTATTTTTTATTATCGTGAACAAATTTTTGCTTTATAATTAAGTTTATACGTTATCCTTGTTTTATACGGAGCGATGTATGCTTCGTGGAAGTTCACACGACCTGCTAACACGTGAAATATTCATTTTAACATTGTATTTTTCATTAACCCTGAGATTCGAATGCTTTACACTGGCGATTAGTCACCTCCTGTCAAACACCCAAGAGGTTTGTAATATGTCGAGCCTGTCTCTTGAACGGCGGTGAAATTTACATGAATTGTCACGGGAAAAATATTCCCCTTCACCGGGAATGGATCTTTGGCTTTTCCGGCCACTGGATGGACTAAAAGTATATTTTCAGGGATTTTTTTCAGCAGGGATATTTTTTATCGTGTAAATTCTGGTAATTCCTAAAGGTTTATCATGAGGTATTATGAGCATGTAGTGACTTTTAGGGAGAATGTTTAATTTACCCGAGCAAGCGTCACGTGCTTGAATCGATCTATCCACGCATGTCGATACCCCTGCACTGCACAAACGCTCAACAATCGCTCACCCAATCAAATCCGCTCGTCTAGTAGCCCTAGTAGTACTAGATGAGCGGATTTGATTCGGTGGGAGATTGTTGAGTGCTTGTGCAGTGGAGGTATCGATGTGGCTTATTAAAACGGCTTTAAATCAAAATTTTCCTTCACGGGACTCAAAATCCCTTCTTCAGGGGACCAATCCATAGCTCTATAATTTTTTCGTTTCACAGGGCAGCGTGAGTTTTTAAGCGCTACATAGGCGCGCGCAGTGGGGCTCGGGCCACCAAAACCGAGCAATTCACGGTAAACCTATTTCAAATTTATGAAACGAGATATTGTTTTCACAAGCTTGTGCGTAACTTGCTTCCTTGAAATTTATTCCCACGAATTTGACTTGATTCAAATTGCTGTTTTTTTTTTATGCTTACTTAACAGGGTTCGGGAATTGTATTGAAAAAATAAACTACTACTACAATACTTCTGAGTTGTTTCTATCCATTTTCATATTCAAAGTTTAAGTTTCCTAAATTCATGGGTGTGCTCCATTCCCCATTTTCTATCGGTCGACTAGGCATTCTTTCTTGGTCTTTAGTAGCTCGTTCGTGGTCATTCAATGCATCGAGTGCAATTATACCTACCGCTTATAACTGAAAATCTCCGCATATCAATTCTGAGCAATCTGTTGAGTGTAGATTGCTGAAATTTTGTAACTTAACCATTTTTGTGACTGCATAAAATGGCCGTCAGAGAACTTACTATGTTCTTCTAGAGAAGGTGTTAGTTTTTTTATGACCAAAAATCTTTGTACATCATTGTCTTCATGGATAAACTTGATCCATTATTTTATAACTATAAGTCATTCTAGAAATAAAATCTGAATAACGATAATGGCCTGATGGAGCAGAGTAGAACTTAATCAAAAAAAGACTATCCGGTTGATACAGTAGGGGTCGCAAGTATTTAAATGAGTAGTACACTCATTCTAGCAGTTTAGGGAGCACTTTGGCGGATACATTATATTAGAAGGCTATTCAATTCTTTTTGATCATGCGGACGCCACACTATGATGAAATCAAGGGAAAACGCATTTCTTGGCAGTAGATACGTAAACTTCCAACAGCCTTCAAACCTACCCAAAAAATAGATTCATCTTCTCCCTAATTCCCACTTTCCTAAATATCACCCTTGAACCACGACGTTAGCAATCCCAAGACCTCGAAATATCATCCATCAACTTCAAATTTTTACTAATGCTCACCAAAACAGCATGTCTCCATTGCCTTTCTAGCGCAAAAAAATTCATCTACTTCCTGAAGTTTTAAATCGAGGCCTCCAGTAATTTTATTATTAACCCTGGAATGGCTTAATGTTACCAAAGGAGCCCCAATATTTATCAGTTTAATATGCATAAAAACAGGCTTTCCACGTCGCAATCTAAAATGAAAATTCTTCCGTCAATTTAACTATGTTCCATTTTGGTGAACAGAATCGTAAAGAACAAATATTGCAATTTCCAGTCTTCAATTTCGGCAATACGAATTATTACCAAGAAAAACCAAGTTGCACCACATAGCAGACTGCTGGTTTTCAACAGGGTAAAATTTGAGATATGAAAATCAAATGAGAAATTTGCATTTATGAGGCAGTGAATTTAACAACGAACATAATACACTTCGATTTGAAATTTGGTTGCATCAACAATACAGTTTGACAACTCAAACTACAGATGTCAGGCTTCATTTGGAGACAATAATAATAGTTTTCGTTTACATATCAGTTATACCGGATAAATCAGGAGACCCGAATTATTTAAATAATCCCTCTATCTGACTCATCTATCTTTATCTCAGTCTACCTGTGAGGTTATAGTCAACCATCGCCTGTTTAACGAAATATTTCACAAAGACTAAGGGAGAACGATTGGTAATCTTAGAAATGCATGAACACTTAATGACTTTACTAACACCAGAAATAAATTTCATCATAAATATCACTCTGATCGAAAGAAGTTTGCATGATTTCCTGATATTGTTCTGACAAGCAGTGAAATTCCAAGTTGCGCGTGAAGATATCATAGGTGTCTGAATACAACTAATATCTCTGAGAGATAAATACTCCAACTTCCACGTAGTTATTGCCCTCAAACAACATTGAATACTATATCCAAATACATGTGATTGACTTCCACTTATTCTGCTTACGCAAGTTAAGGATTCGTCATGAAAATAGAAGTTGATGTTTATTAAGTTTCTAATCATGAATAATTCTACAGATTCGCTGAAAATGGCAGAATTGGCTAGTACACAATTTATATTAATATTCCTAAAATATACCAACTCATGGCAAGTGACACTTTACTAATTCTAGCAATAAAGGGACCGGAAGCTAAGCACAACCAACCCAGCCTTCATTCCGACAAATTCCTCGTGCCACTTTTTGATATCATAAAATTCGATTTCTTAACTGGAGCGCCCAATTTTGAGCAGAAAACTTTGATCAACGGCCAAATCTCCCACCCTCTATGCTATTATCGTCTATATTTTCATTTCAGACACGGGCTTTTAGGCAAGGGACGGCAGTGAGGCCGCTCAATAAATCCATTTCGCCAGGAACAAAATTCCCTTGGAGGCGCGTATGAAATGCCCCGCCCCAGCGCGAAGGTGGCTCTCACCATTCCGCGGTTGTTCACCTGGTCCCCTTCGTGAAGCTAAGCCACCCATCCGTGCTATATCAAACTGCACCTGCATTATATTAAACCTTGACAGCCTCCTCAGACCAGAGCGCACATAGTTTATCTCCGAGTCCCCCGGTGTGGGTGAGGGGTACATATCTGGTTTTGAAGGAGTAATAAACACGAGCATCACCAACGAGCGAATTGCGTAGCTCCAGAATACCACTACCTTCAGCCATTCCCAATCTCTACCGAAGGAATCTCGCAAATAAATCCATTAGATGGTCGCTTAATTTAAACAACGATGCATCTCCGTGGCCAATGTATCCTCTTCCATACGTGTCTAAGCCCATGAGACTGAGGAGAAATGCATTTGTTTTATACTTACCGATTTAAATTGTTTCTCTTATTCATTCCCGTTGTTATGTAGTTATTTTTGTATTTACGGGTAGTCGACTGGCAAAAGTTAATTTTCAAATGAGACGATATTCCCACTAGTTCGCGCTTATTCCCGTTATTCCCTTTATCGGTTCGGCATAGAACCTAAACATCATCCTCATCATCACTGGTCAACAACCCTAACATTGGTTAGACACACCTCTTCATTTAATTCTCCTGCCAGATAATCTCTTCACATTTCTACGAATTTCGTCTCTTTCACATCCTTCTTTACCTGTTCCATATATTTGGTCGAGGTCCTCCTTTTCCGTTCTTAAAATATCACCCACAAGATTGTTCCGTCTTCTTATCAAGGTTCTCATGATGTTTTTCTTCTCTTCTACTCTTCTCAGGACTTAGGTACTAATTCCTAACTCAGCATACAATCTAATGCTCTTTCAAAATCGTATACAGGTAATAGTTTCTTAGAGCATCTTAAGGTGTTCCCAGATTTCTAAATTCTCTTCCAGTCTACTCTTTTGCCTATATTTCCCCTGACCGTTTCTTCAAAGGATCGTCCAAGGGTCGAGCTAAGAGAGAAACACGCTCGGTCACAAAAACATCAAACGACGACATTTTGCGAGAGCAGCAAACGAAGGTCGTTCAACTTAAATCCGTCGTCTGAGTGGACATAAAAGAGAGCTGAGAAGCGGGCTCTGTAATCGTGACTACGAATATTTCCGTGGGTAAACACCGCTTCTCAGAGTCTGAAGGTGATACAGATTAGAAATGGAACGAGTCTTCCCAGAACGAAACTCTTTAAAGCGCTTAATTTCATTTAGGAAACATTAAACTAATCACTTCTGGGTATTACCCGGCCATTACCACCTTCGCCTGAAATTTCCCAAGGAAATTGCCAAGTCCAAATATGAGATGACTTGGGATGAAAAATAACCATGAGTCAATTTTAAACAATCAGTCTGAAAATGAGTGGGAATAGTTGAGCTCTCGCAAAAAAAATGCATTCATATCCCCAGCCGTCAAGTATAAGTTTATTATTATAATCTGATAAATGAATAAATTAAGCTTATCCCATGGATGTAAACAAAAACATTGATTATGTAAACAATAAAAATTTTGCTAGGGCAAACTTTTGGCTCCAAAATTGAAAAGTAATAATGAGAAGTTATAAGGAGCTTATTCTGGACGATTTGCGTCAAATGCCCCATGAGTTGGTCTACCTGTGAGCAACCCCAAAACCCTAGCTGAATACCATTTCATGAATGAGTTCCTGACGTTAATATATAAACAAAAGTCCGGGTGATGTCAACTACCTTATATGGTGATATGTATAAAGGGGCTTAAAAGAGCGAAGGCAATTTTCCTCTCTCGTCCGCAATAGAACATCCTAAACCTGAAATGGTGGAACCAAATGAGATGAAATTGCAAAAAATAAATGCCACTTTTTATTGAGATCTGTCATTTTAAACCCCAAATTCATGAAGCATAAAACATAGACTAATCTGCTTCACCAATTTCAATTAGCGAATAGTATCTCCTTGTCTTTCATCGCCAATTTCAGAGAAAAAATTCACTACCAGAACGAATCTTGAAATGCGCTTGTCTTATTATTCGATTTTGGAAAAATAATCTGGTCTAATTAGCTCTCGAGCTCTATCCCTGCATGCCCTGTGGGACTCATGAGCTCAGCACGACTCCTCCCACAAGGGAATGGTTTCTATTTCACCATCACAGAGATGAGGAGGGAGGCACGTGGAATAGATGACATACATTTCACAATTCCTTTTCTTTCTGCAGCACTTCCAACTGCACTCAACCGCCAACAACGATGCGTTACTTTTTTTACTCAAAGATTCCAAGAGTCGTGTTTTTTTATTTTTTTAAAGTTATCTATCCATACTGCAGAACTTAAATTCCATCCTAATGAGTCAAGTATGCATACAACCAGCTTTAATGTATTTGATTTAAGAAAAAAATAAAATATAATGTAGAAATAAATACATTGATTTTTCATTCAAACGGCTGAATGTCACGCTAATATGCCCTAAAATTTAGAAAAAAATTGAAAAGACACATAAAGGAGTTCTTAAACAATTGGATCAAAAAAATAAATGTGGTGATACTTTGTCTTGTATAAACCCGCTTTTTTTGTTTCCTCTTTTTTTTTATTTATTAGGAGGGCTTAAAATATTAGGGCATAATGAAGACAGTTACTATGTGTGGTTATATTAGGGTAGGTAAAAGGAGTTGTGGGAAACGGTGGAGCGAAAGTCGGCGCGCCGAGACATTTCCATACTGTTAGCAAAATATAGTGGATGGCTAAGCCGGTTCCAATTTAGCCTGGAGGGAAAGCAGTGGTTTGAGATGCCCCTTTCCGGGAACACAAATATGATTTTCCGATTTCGTTCAAATTCTATGTAAACAATATTTTAGTGAACATTATGAATCACTCCATGGCAAATGAAATATTTTGTCTTCCTTCAATACCCATTTTTAAGATACAGGCATGATTTTTAGCGGAAGTTGGATTTATGAAATTTCCCTCGTTTGTTACAAATCTGGGGTATTTCGGTCCACACAGTTATAGTTGACGGATAAGAATGAGATACTATGAGTACCACGTTTACGCAGAATTACAACGTAAGTATTGGTAAACCACGGGATGTGAGCGACCCTGAAAACAGAATTGTTTGATAAAAGATTTCCAGTGTGTTCGATGGTGTATGGTATTTGGAGGAGGCGACCGACAACTGAGGTCATTTGCGCCATGAGGGAAGGGTAGGTGAGGAAGGGTGGAGAGAAACCCGGCGTCGGCATTAGCCTGCTCTTAACGAAAGGCACCAAGGGGACCACGGCTTAACGTCCCATCCGACGGACGGAGTGTTGCGCTTGAAATGCCCTCCACACAACATTCAAGCAGGGATCGAGCAGTCTCTGAAAATTCTCTGCCGCTGCCGGGATTTGAACCCGGGCCCACCGGGTGGGAAGCCAACACTCTCGCCACCGCACCAACCCGATCCCCAGTGTGTTCGAAAGCGGACGTTGTGCACTTAACTCGTAGATAAGGGATTTTGAATTTTTTTCCACGTAGCTGTCATATTAGTCATAAATAAATGGAAATGTTGCGGAGAAAAGAAGTATTCGTGAAAGGAATGCAGAAATTCAAGCTATCCTCGGTGAATGCATGGGATTGTAAGACATTTTGGGTAAAAAAGCAATTATTTGCTCTCACATACTCAGTGGCATAACGAAACAATAATTAATAAGTATGTAATTTTTTTACAATACTATCGGTCAAATTCACCTTCTTAAAAATAAATAAGCTCTTATAAAAAAAAATTTTTTTAAACCAGCCTTTATATTTAGATTACAGGGGATGAGCAACGTTTATATATGACAAAAAGCAAAAAAACTCAGTGACCCCGAAAAACCAAAAGTGACGTATTAAAAAAGTCACTATATTTATTAAATTTTCAGTGAATGGTAAGCCCCCTATGTTTCAAAATGCCACCCCTATGCTTTTAAATGCCTACTATGTGGATATGCCTAAAGTGGATAACTTTTACTGTGGTCGCAAAACACGAAAATCGACCATTTGGAACTTCTTAGATCAAAAACATGTTTTGGGGGGCTATAGGTTGACTGGGGGGTGGTTAAAGGAAGGTTGGAGAGAAAAAGTTATATTTTCATGTATTGTCATCGGAAATGAAGAAGTGTGCAAAATTTCAGCGTTTTTGCTTCACAGGAAGTGAGTCAAATTTGAGTTACAAGATTTGTACCAGACAAACAAACAGACAGGTTGGTGAGTTGATATAAAGGCTGTAAAAATATGATGCAACATCTCCAAGCAACAGAGCCCCCGTAGATTTTTCTATAAGTGATTCTATCGATCTATTAACGCGCGCGTTCTCAACACAGCTATTGAGTGTCAATAAACTGTTCAATATCGGAAAATATACGTAATGTAAGTTTATTTGTTGAAAGCAATTTGTAAGCGAAAGATTCAAGATAAAAAGGCTCCATAATGCAGTAAAAAACCCGCGCATACCTCTACACATGAGGCAATAGATTTTTATCCGGTAAAAGCTCTCCTCAGTCCACAGTGCGGCTTTGGCGATCTTTGCTCCTTATGAATGGCGTCATGGAAACAAAAATTTAACGTCGCATAAATTATGAGCACTACTCCATTATACGGATTCTCTCTTTCCCTGTCCCAATTCGAAGAACATAAAATCCCAGTGAGGCTCATTCGATGCATCCAAATTTAAGTGGAAGTCTCATAATTCCCTATCTGCAGTCATGTAAGAAAAGTCGAAGTTCTATATAAAGTCGGTGCTCGGCGAATTGACTTGGTGGAACTTAGAGAAAACTAACATGAAGATTTTAATTATTCCACGTTCTTCATTGCATCCGCGGAATGGAGTTTGGTACGTGAAAGACCATTGTTTGAAAGATTGGAATTCTTAGTAAAACATTTATCATGACAGATTTCTAAGTTAAGAGTTTCTTTTTTCACAAAAAAAAATATTAGAACAAGCATAGGCGGATTTAGGGGGAGAATGGGTGCATGCTCCCTCCCCTCAGACGCTTAAAAAATAGACAAGATTTTTTATACGGTTATCATTAAGTTCGTTTTGCATTGTTTATTACGGAGCCTCAATCATTTGAAATCATATTATAATTAATTTCATATTAAAATATAGAGAATATTTTGAACAGTAATTGTTGTATGTTGTTTTTAACCTCATTTATAAGAAGACCGCTTGCCTATCAGACCCTTGTGCTCGGTTGACCCCCCCCCCCCCCCCCAGAAAAAAAAAATCATGTATCCGCCCTTGAGAACATGCATCTTGTGCTTACGGTCATTAATTATGAATCAACAAAGTGAAATATACATATGCATTCGCGTTCTTGGGGGAAAACCAACGGAATTCACGATAAAATTACAGGAAGTAGTTAGAATAGATAAGTAAGTGTTTTGCTTAAGCCACTTCCCTTCTTTAAAGGCTGATAGCTAGAAAAAAAAAAGAAATAAAGTGTTTACGACCCGACTTTCTTAACATAGGCTGCGACAAGAAAACGCTCGTAAAATTCCACCCGGCGACACGCACTGCAAAGCACCAAAGCATGGGGGAGGCATCCCTCCTCACTTCCCCTCACCGCCGCCTACTTCTAGAACTCGGAATGTCCGTGAGGCGTAGGATATCTATCAGCGCGCACTGAATCGCAAAATTTCCGATACATGCGGACATTTTTGGTAAAATCAGTATTCGAGATTAACTCGATGCTCGGCAAAGTGACTAGGTGTCACTAAAATATAACGAAAATTTAAAAATAGCTTTCCCATACAATTTTAATAGAATTCTACCATAATGAAACACTGACTTGCAATTTTCCACAAAAATAAAATTATTTCGACTCGAGTTTCGATGTTACTACATCATTTTCAAGGAGCAACTGAGAGAGGAGAAGTTGCTCAGTTGCTCCTTGAAAATGATGTAGTAAAATCGAAACTCGAGTCGAATTAAATTTTATTTTTGTGGAAAATTGCAAGTCAGTGTTTCATTATGAATCAATTCCACTCCATTTCGCTTGATTCTTCGAATTTTATAGAATTCTACCACCTGTAATACTGGTTTTAGCCACTGCCAGTCATACTACTACGGATTCCTAATCTTAGGACTGGTAGCCAATGGATATAATATCACATTTTGTGCAAGCGTGCAAAGGGTAACAATATCATAGATACACATTTTATGATTAAAAAATTTGTTTATTCTTTGACTCAGGTTCAAACAAACTATATTATCAGGAATGCATAACATAGTTTGTTGGAACCTGGCCTGGTTTGTTGGAAGGATTGATATTAGCATTAATAGGTTTTCATTACATGTTGAAACCTGGTTTAGTCAATAAAAATATGAGGATAATACAAAATAATATTTGCGATAATGTTGCTTAAGAGTAGTACATATTTATGGTTGCAGGCCGAGTGCTATTCAAGGAAGATAAATAAGATATTTTTCATTTCATTGAAACCATAATTGCTGTAAAGAGCACTGATGCTCTGCCAGTACGCTAAAACACAGACATTATTTTGGAGAACGAGACACTCTCAATGCGTAACACTCGGGCCACAGACCTGAAGATAAAGCGAGAACACTTTAAAAGTACGCTGCTATGAAAAATATTAACTGGCCCTAGATCGGCCGATTTTTATTCCTTCGGAGTATTCCTTCTCTACATAGACATCTACATCTACATAATACCCTGCGAGCCACCTCTAGGGTGTTTGGCAGGGGGTGATCAATCACCAGCATGCAGCATGCATTTGGACTCCCACATGCACACCAAACCGTCCAAAAAACGTCCCGTATAATAACAAACTATACTACTATATGCTGTTAGAAATAGAATATAGAATAGAAATTCAGAAACATGCTTTACGTTTTACATAGGTTAGTAGGCTACACTACAAGTCATGCAATCTATTTACGAGGTCTATTGCTGCCGTTATAATCTCTTATTGATCGAGGAAAAAATGACATTCGGAATCTGTCTATTCTGCAATCTATCTCTCTTATTTTATTTATATGATCTGATCTTCCGTAGTACGTTGGCGTCCGCAAGATATGGTTAACTTCGTCAGAAAAGACACTGCTCTTGAATTTATCTAAAAGGTTTAGTCTATTTTTCAATCTACGGTCCGACAGAGATTCCCATCCGAGTTTATCTAAGAGGTCAGTTACACTAACAAGACTATCGTAACGACCTTTCACATACCTGGCAGCTCTTCTTTGCTCGCGTTCTAACTCTGTTAGTACAATGACAGCAGCGGAGAAATCAAGAAAGGAGGCCTTCGAAGTGTGGCGATACTGAAGAATAATGAGGATCAAATGGATCGAGGCAGTAGTGAGAAAATCCTAAGAAGAGACATGATGGTCTAATGAAGAAAATCGTCGAGGGACAACTAGATAGCAAGAAAGGAAAAGGAAGACCTTTTATAAAATCTATAAAAAAGGTAAAGAAGGATGTGAAGGAAAAGAAATACGTAAGTGTGAAAAGATTAGCTGATAGGAGATTTGAGTGGAGAGCTGCCTCAACCAATCTTAAGATTGTTGATCAGTGATGATGACTATTCCTTTATTAGTTGATATTGTTTTGCATCAATTTTTCATCAACACTGGTGGTATCACAGTTTGATACTCATAGTAATTTTTTACATCTTTTTTCATCACTTGCATCGTTATCAGATTTAAACATCCAGATGTTAAAAAAATTTACTTGAATATCACATAAGGAAAGAAGACACTAACGTGATAATGGTGATGTAAAATTGATATCTTTTAGACGAAGAAAGACACAATGCCACCGCTTGAGTTTGCCCTCTCAAAGCGCATAATGGTGATATAAAATTGATATGTTTTTGACGAAAAAATGACACATTATGCTGTTATTTTTGGTCCTCTCAAAGCGCATAATGTGAAATTGAATTGATATGCTTATGACGAAAAAATGACACATAATGATGCTAGGGTTGGCCCTCTTTAACCGCTAATGCCTGCCTTCTTGCTTGAGGTGAGCGAGAAGTGACTCTCGAACCCTAGAACTCTCGGACTCTCGAACTCTGCCGTGCCCCCATGCATACATATATGTAGTAGCACCCACCCTCCTTCCTCCCTCCACGAAAATCACGCCACGCAGGCGGCGCGCGCGTCCGGAGGAAATTTCCACTCTCGCCCGGATCGTCTATTTGCTCGAGCCCAGGCGGGGGCATCGCTATTTGCGAGTGAAAAGAGATGAAAACAATGAGTCAAGAGCGACCCACGCGGGAGGGGGGACTCCGAGAGGGTCATCGATTCATGGCTGGATGGCAAAAACTAATATGAACATGGAAACGCAAAGGCTTTATACTTTTACACACCTTTATTCAGAGTTGTTACCAGTTCGTTCAATTGTATTAGGCTTAACTATGTGGAAGTTAATACTCGAAAATGAAAAGGAGACTTCGTTGATTTCCACTAATTTACTTTGTCCGTACGACATGTTTCGAACCATATAGGTCATCATCAAGGACTTGATAATGACCTCTATGGTTCGGAACGTGTCGTGCGGACAAAATAAATTAGTGGAAATCAACGAAGTCTCCTTTTCATTTTTGTTGCCAGTTCGTTCAACTGCAACTAAAATGCTGAAACTGGTGGAAGTTCTGAGTATCAATGTGAAATGGTACAAGTTTATCGTCATTAAACACATCCTACCTTAAAACTAATTACCAATCATCAATTTTAATTGAGTTTAAATGTTCGATTAGGAATAATAAATGATTGAGCTAAAGATTTTGCAAAAATTTCCCTTTTTCCTCTTGGTCTATGCAGTATGATGTAATTTTACATATATTTAATGAAATGTATTTAAATTATATGTGTATGAAACTTATATGCATTTTCATTTATTTAAAATAACTCAAAAAGCAACGATACTCGACATCCATCATTTTAGAGTACAAATATAGGTAAGGTTCTCAACATAATTCTCCCTCAATCCTTTCACGTGCAACTCGTAGCTTTAGAATCTTTGCTGGTATCGTAAATTGGATTGCTCAAGGAAAATGAGAACGAGTAGTTTACACAACGTCTAATCTAATTCTTAACTTTTTTAATGGTAATTCTTAATTTTTCACCTCGAAGAAGACATTAAGGCATTTCTTGTTAACTAGTATTCATTTTTCGGTTCGGTTGCTTCAAGAGCCATAACCTGACTCTTCCAATGCATTCAGACCACTAACTTAGATAGGCTAGTAAGAAAGGCGCTCGGCACTCGAGAATGTACTGTAAAGCGTATGCAATTTTTTTCAAGTTTGGCCATTCCACTATAATTTTACTATACACTGAATTTTACAATACTCTACAACCTTTCGCGATATGATAGATGGTGTGCAACGAGGTATTTATACGTAAAATCTTGTATCTGACAATTTGGGGCTCACCTACAAAATATAAAGCTTATTAGCTTAAATCCTTTTTTATCATTGAGATGGCATACGTCAAGTTCTCATTACGATACAAATTTACACTCCAAATGACAAATAAGAGACAATTTTATTATATTTTTTCACCTAAGTAGATTTGCAGTATTAAAAAAGTATATACAACGAATGGTTAGCGGCGAGACTTCTTCTGATGACTTCATGATAGTTACGGTAAACATTTATAATTTCAAATTAAATAAAAATATAAACATATATACTTTAACTTGAGGGGATTTGCTTAAAACATTGCAATGCAATACACTTTATTCCACGAAACTTTTTTTGAGTCGAAAATGTGATTCATAAAATGTTTACCCCTTGGCCAGATGTTCAACAGTCAGTGTGCAAGGCCTGTTGTTGTTTCAATGGGTAATTTTCACGCAAGGCTCGATGTTTTGTCCAGTACCTTGCGTAGGAAACCACTGGCAGTCCAACTGTTAGGAACGGAGCTGACTCACCTGCCGTGGGAATTTCACACACACTGCGGCAATATGCCAGCTGATCCAAGGCCTCACCCACCACAATGACTATAAGGCATGAGACATCCATGGGAGTATTCATCTACATCTACATAATACCCTGCAAGCCACCTCTAGGGTGTTTAGCAGGGGATGACCAGTCACCAACATGCAGCATGCAAGAGGACCGCCATATTCACACCACACTGTCATAGTAATATTACGCAGTTTTAGTAGTACGTATTGCTTTAGCACCCACAACTATCGAGGTTGCTTTCAACCAAAGGGTACTTTTCTCCCCTTAAACTCCATAGCCAAGCTACTACAGGTTTTAACCACTAATATGGATGAAATTTGCCCATAAATGGCATATTTATAAATAATCATGCTTAAAACAAATTGCTGTACCACTTTCGCTCTCTTTTACATTTAATACCGTCATTTATCTCTTCAAGTTTCGTAATTTTCGGTTATTACCGCGTCGGTTACTGTGACTAAGACGCATTTTCAGTTTCATCTTCGCCCTGAAGACGCTGGCAGTAGTGCCAGCGAAACTGTTGTCTTTGCCATGACAACCGACGCGGTAGTAACCGAAAATCAATCACCTAACCGCACGCGGCGAAAATCTTTGTTCTCACATTTATCTCATTATTTTCACTAAATATCAATTGAAATGTTATAAAATCGTTGAATTTTCCGTACTTCTACAGAAGTCAGGATGGCCGAGCGGTCCAAGGCGCTGCGTTCAGGTCGCAGTCCGGTTTTCCGGGCGTGGGTTCGAATCCCACTTCTGACAATATTTTTTGCAAGCCAGCGCCGAGGCGGGGTAAATTCCTCACCGTCTAACGCTGAAATCGCGAGTTCAATCCCCGCCTGGAGGGAGTTTTTTTACCATCCATATCAAAAAGTGAAATGTAACAGATGACTTCATACACCTAATTCTGCTTATAAAGTGAAATACAATGCCCTAGCATTTACTCATTTTATTCCTTTGTCAGCATAAGTTAAAACTTAGAACTCTTCGATTTTTCTTTTGGCATTCCAACAACATATTCCTTCTTCTTGAATTCCTAGAAGATTATTATTTAGCTTCTTATTTGACTTTACTTCTGTAACATAGCAGTTAGTTTTACATAAAAAAAGTTAATTATTTCCCTAGTCCTGCGAATTTTTTAATCCAGCTAGGTGCTAATTAATAAAGCCAATTTTTTCGGAGGTATGTCGTCAAACAGCATATCTTATGATCAATGAAGATACCGCATCGCCCACAAATTTTATTTTAACACCTTACAACACATTTTTCGATTGTTACACAATCATCATCTGGTCCTGATAACTTTATGATGATTATGTAACAATAAAAGCACGTGTAGTGGGGTGTGATAATAAAATTAGTGGACAAAACGATATCTTCATTGATCATTATTTCATTGCTAATTAATGATTTTATTAAGTTATCATTAAATCGCGCGCTTCCGTGAAGATATTATTCCGCTTCCTCGCGTCTCATGCGGGAAGGTGTGCTTTTTCTTTTTGAAGGAAATCATCTAGCCTTGGCTTTCCCTGCTTCCACCGGCCTTCTTGCTATTTACAGTTCTCTTGACCGTGATCTTGTATTCTCTCCCGTGAGTCACCATCACACTTGCTTTGAAGTACGGGCACCGAGGCATAACATCCGTAGATCATCTGAGGGAAAAATGTGCACGAGTTTAATGATGTAATATTTTTGTCTTTAAATGATTGTATTTTTATTGCAATTATTATAATTCTTTAATTTTTGCACTCTTCTGGTGAAAATGAAGAATTTGATTTCTTTATTCGGCTAGCATTAGCCCAAGGGAAATAATACGATGACACTATCGATATTAAAATCCCGATAATGAACACAAGAGACTCAAATATTTAATTTTTAGGAGCTATGTTTTCGCAAGCCAACGGATTTGTACTCCCACCTTTTTGCAAGAGCAATTCAAATTTGCATAGATTCTACGTTGACCAAACGATATTATTTCGTCTTCGGAGGAAATTTGCAGCAAAAAGTTTCAAACATTTACTTTTAAATTCTTTATTAAATATAAGAGTGCATACTCGAGGAAAAACTTTCAACGCTTTATGGTTGTAATACATCTCCCATCGAAACTTAAAGAATCTTTTTTCAAATGGTGTTAAAAATTTTAGGTTGATATATTCATACAAGACTTTGTAAAGGGGTATAAAAAGATATCAAACATCCCTCTCAACGAATTATCTGGAATTACAACGCTTATCTGGCATTCAGTAACTATCGCACAGAATCATAGAACTTATCTTGGGATGTTGAACTACTGGTATACGAAAAAAACTTTATGTTACAAAAATTACGGCAAAACAATCATTTCTTTTCAATCCTGTAAACAACTATAAAATTAAGGAAAAGTTCTAACTTAGCGCATCTTGACAAATTAAATGTAATTATGATTAAGTACAATCTTTTCAAACACCTCATTGCCCTCGCGAACGATTTTTTCAATTGCTAAATTACATAAAATATACTATCAGATATTTTCTTCTGGAATTATTTTCTAACAAATGTAACCAGGGCATACATTTTTATGGCGACAGTTACTGATATTGCTCGCATCGTATTAAAAATATTCCCTCTTGCGTTCTTCGACAAGAAATTAAAGCGCAATTTACAGAGATAACGTTGCTGCAGGGGATCGGTTTGGTGTGGTGGCTAGAGTGTTAGCTTCCAGCCCCGTGGGCTCGGGTTCGAATCCCGGCGGTGGCAGAGAATTTTCGGAGACTGGCCGATCCCTGCTTGAATGGTTTGTGGAGGATATTTCAAGCGCAACACTTCGTCCGTCGGATGGGACGTTAAGCCGTGGTCCCCTTGGCGCCTTTCGTTAAGAGCAGGCTAATGCCAACGCCGGGTTTCTCTCCACCCTTCCTTACTTACCCTTCCCTCTTGGCGCAAATGACCTCAGCTGTCGGTCGCCTCTTTAAAATACCATAACATACGTCGCTGCTACTGCAATGGAAGAGAGGAAATGGTTGCGTTCTAATGAAGCATTTCCGCCACCATCGTATCATACACAGAAATCGTAAAAATAACTCCAAGGAAATCCTGCACCCGAGCAAAATGTCTTTGTTGTCGAAACCTGGGGTCTGGCTTTCTTTTACTTTCAAGGAAATTGATTCAACGGGTTTAATCCATCTAAAAAACGGCGAGTCAGCATTTTAACTGCCTAAACTTTAAAAGTCAGGAATATTATAGAGAAGCCTTTTATGGAAGTAATAAATTTATTCCCTGTGAATGATGATCAGCGGAGTTACACATAAAATGGTAGTTATTTTTTATTTCGCAGCAGTACAGCCACCACAACCCAAATGCAATCACTTTATCGATGTGGCTACGATTAACAGTTTTCGTTTTCAATGGAGGAGAAGAAGATTCGAACTTCCTAAGCGAGCTTGGAAGGCATCATTTTTACTGCCAAACATAAAATCAATCTTTAAGAAGCAATAACTGCAAAGCTAAGAAAAAATAAGAATCAAATTCCGTGATTCCAAAACATTATTTATACGGAGACTTGTAATATCATCAACAGCTATTTCTTTTCACTTCTCGATAGTTAATTTCATATCCATGCACAAAAATCTAGAAAAAATTCAGTTGAATCATCAGTTACCATTAATTTTTAATTATTCCTACATACTGAAGGATACATCGAATAGCATCGAAAATCAAACCATCTTTCTATTTCTTTCTTATCAAGTTCTTTCTTTTCTATTTACGAGAGGGTGGCTTGAATCTACCTAAAGTGTTTTAACAAATATCGACCAGTGACGATGTGTCAAAGTTATCGGGGGATATTATTCCGAGTCCATTTCTCCTCTGGGGAATTTTTCAACTCAAGAACACTGGCATATCAGTATTCGAGAATATGACATTGAAGAACCATTTTGCACCCTCATTCGAAGAAAGCAATGACGAAAAAAGTAGAGCTACGGGTACTAGAAATCAAATTTAGCATTCAGACATGATGAGTCTAGAAACAGGAGAATGAAATGGCGAATGACGAATTCTCGAAAGTTTTTGGCCACCAATTTTTAGCATATTTTTTATCAAGCTATATACCTAACTCGGTTTAGGAATAAAATTACATTTACCCCTTGGCTTCTAATGACCGTCATACGTCTTTTATTGAAAATATTTTTTTAATTAGGTATTCTTTTTAATTTTAATTATAACAAATTTCTGCATGACACTCAGTAAAATAACAATATTCTGTATAACGTTATATGAAAATAGCCAAGTAGCAATGTCTTCATACGCTCCTATTAAAATTATCGATGAGGTTGTTTAATTTTGCAAGCATACAAGGTATATCAACTTGAGTACCCACATTTCTCTCAAAAAAGCAAATGCCATTCAGTAAAAAAAACAATAGTGGGTAAGACGTATTGTAAAAAAATTCAAGTAGCAATGTCTCCATACGCTTCCATTAAATTATCCATGGTGTTGGTTTGTTAGGGAAAATCGTGTTAACGCTCGTGGCAACAGGAAGGCTGTCGCGTGGGGCAGGCGGTCGGAAATAGCATTCGTTTAGTGGGTAATTAGCACCAGGGCACGAGATGAGATGAATGGACGACTTGTCCCTCGACGAGGATGTCCCCCTCCGAGGGAAGGGACTTTTCGGGGCCCAGCGATCTTGCTCCCACCTGACGTAACCCACCTTCACTCCATCCTGAGAGGAAAGGCTGAGAGAGAAAGAGACAGCTAGACAGCAATGGCGGGGGAAGAGGGGAATCATGGGATGAGGCCAATCACCGCTTTGGCACAAACCACTCCGGTTCTCTCATCGCCATTTTTACCATGCTCCTCTTGCACTCCCCCACGGTAATGAACCGAAGGAGTGGAGAACAAAAGAGTCACGACCAGAATAACGTCATTGCTCGAGCTGGGTGACATCGCCAAGTAAAACAGGCGTGACTCCAGATATATATAACGATTTTTCCCCGCCTCCATCTTAATTATTTTCTCGTCATAAGTTCACGGATATTCTTCGCTGAAAATAATTTTTTTGAAGTGACAGTTGATAAGGAATTATTTTTTTATTTAGTGGCTTAGCTTTTTAAATACTTTCGTGGTGATTCTACCTTCAAGCTTGTTTTATTACTGAATTTTAACCACCTACGTTCAACTTATTTTACAATCTCAACGGCCTGAGAGGATTCTATTCATATTCATTCTATCCTATGCATTCATTTTAGGACATATTCTCGAAAAAACACTCCCTTTAAAGTTGAAAGAAAATAAATTCAATCAATTAATATCAACTTCCTATAAACAGTGAAAAATACATAAACATAGCTTTTATTAAAATTTCAATTTTCATTATAATACAAGATAAACTACATAATTAAAGTTCTTAATTTTAAGAAACGTAGAGGTTTTCACCATCAATCACGAGAAAAATTCATAAAAATATTTTAGGTGAGGATTGAAGAGGAATACTTTTTTCTTTCAAAGAACAATTTGAGATGTCTGTGACGGCAAAACTCCGAAAGAACTTCAAATGGAGAACAGTTTTTAGTATGAGAATTCTATTTCCAGTAAAATATAGATTTGCACAAATTATCTTGAACCGTACAACATTTGCGTATTTTTCAAAACACACTGGAGATATACAGCGCCGAAGAAGCCATCTGTGGTTGATTATCTCCTCTAGAGCAAAAATTTAAATCGACCGGAAAAATAATCTGGGTTCGCACTTTGTCATAAATTTTAGCTAAATTAAAAAAAACTCATCGATTCTGAGCAAATATTTATAGTCATTATTCTTGGATTAATTTAGTATACGCATGCGTATATGATCACGCACATTTTTTGCACTTCAGGGAATGTAAACACTAAGAGAAAGATTCAGGGATGTCGACTTGAAAAATATTGGGGAGGGCCCAAACCGGGGATCTTGCCCAGGGAAATTTTAAAAGTAGTGAGCTTTAAGTTTTAAATTATTTTAGAAGAGTCATATGATCAAAATTCGAACCCTGATAACACGAATCTCGATATCTGGACCTTCCGGGGAAAATCGACAGGTCTGACACATTGTTCCTCACACCCATAACGAATTTTCGAGGGGGCTCGGGCCCCCTCAGGCCCCATGGTGTCGGCGCCACTGGAAAGATTACTTTTTCGAGACATCATACGAGCATTTGAGCGAAATGGCACCAGTGGCCAGTCGCAGCATGTTTATCGTTCAGTGTGCTTCGTGCATGTTTAAGACGCGGAAGACACATCCGCCGCGATTGCCTTATCAGCTTTAAAACCGTCCACGAGGCCGAGAGCAGAGCGAGGTCAAGGCATTTCTCACGACTTTTTGCGCACCACAGCTTAAGAAAATTCGCTAAACCTTTTTTTATGATTTGAAATAAAAAAATATTTAAAATAATTCAAAGACAAAAATATAATTTCTTGACGAACAATACCCGCCTATGATCACCTTAATTGGCCATAGAACATTTTATTTAAGCAGGGGCGTAGCCAGGACGATGTGTTGGGGGGGACACGACCCGGGGAATCAGGGGGGGGAGAACCTCCCTCTGAGGAAAATGTGAACATCCTTATAAATCACAATTTATGCTATTTTGGCATTTAAAATTACACAATTTATGGATCGTCGGGGAGCTGCTTAGCTTACAAGCTAGACTATAAAATACAGTTTGCAAAAATGAGATCTTTTTAGAAATCTAGTCACCAGTCAATATTAGTATTGCTTCTTAGTATTGGTGGATTGGTGAATTAATTTGTTTTTTAGGTTAATATTTTTCTTCTGAAATTAATTGGTTTGGAGGGGCACGTGTCCCCTGTTCCCCCCTACTGGCTTAAACTCATGTCGTGTGAGGTACGTGCTGATCGGTTAATCAATGCAATGAGGCCTCATAATGGACGGCCCCCGCCGATGAAGCTTTACATCTACATCTACATCTACAAATTACCCTGCGAGCCACCTCTAGGGTGTTTGGCAGGGGGTGATCAATCACCAGCATGCAGCATGCATTTGGACTCCCACATGCACACCACACCGTCCAAGAAACGTCCCGTATAATAACAAACTATACTACTATATGATGTTAGAAATAGAATATAGAATAGAAATTCAGAAACATGCAGTAAGTTTTACATAGGTTAGTAGGCTACACTACAAGTCATGCAATCTATTTACGCGCTCTATTGCTGCCGTTATAATCTCTTATTGATCGTGGAAAAAATGACATTCGGAATCTGTCTGTTCTGCAATCTATCTCTCTTATTTTATTTATATGATCTGATCTTCCGTAGTACGTTGGCGTCCGCAAGATATGGATAACTTCGTCAGAAAAGACACTGCTCTTGAATTTATCTAAAAGGTTTAGTCTATTTTTCAATCTACGGTCCGACAGAGATTCCCATCCGAGTTTATGTAAGAGGTCAGTTACACTAACAAGACTATCGTAACGACCTTTCACATACCTGGCAGCTCTTCTTTGCACGCGTTCTAACTCTGTTATTAAGCCTTTTTCATGAGGGTCCCAAACACTGGCAGCGTATTCCAAATGTGGTCTAACGAGGGAAAAGTAGCTAATTTCTCTCACTTTAGTTCTACGTTTAAGTTTATTTTTTAGTTGCAATGCAAAGTCGACGTCAATTCCTATAGTCAATAAATACGAGTACAATGATGAGATTGCTTGTATGGCATTCAAGACACAACATTCGAGAATAAAACGACATTAAAAAGAGGAAGAGAGGACAAACAAGCAGACATTAGCAAAAATCCATAGCGACTTTAAGATCAAGGAAAAATTGTTCACCCGAATACATCGAAAAACTGATTCGGAAAGAGCAAAGGCTAATAATCTAGAATGTGGCCTTCGTCTTATCTAAATTTTATTCGTAAAAATGCTCTTACTTCCTGGAATTGAAAGTGCTGAAATATGGATAAAACCCTCATAATTCTGCTTCATGATATTTCAAAGAACTTCGTACCAGGGAAAAGAATTTTCTCCAATCGGTTATTGCAACAACTGAATACACATACACACAAAAGGCCAAAGGAAGTGAAGCAGACACGAGAAAGAGATTTAGTGGAAGAAATATACGGGTTTTGACAGTTATTGGCAGGAGGTAATTTAAATAATCACGATCAATAACGAAAATATAACTATCAAGTAATAAGCTATGAGACAGCATATCGACCAAAGCGATAAGGGCGTCCTTCGAATCAACTCAGTTTGTCCTACTATGATTCAAATCAATGCGTGAAATCTTCCAACAGTCAAAATGCAGACCACTCATCTATAATGAAATTGATTTTAGCGGGCATTCGTTTCATTTTTATGATTGTCAAAAGACACCACTGAATAATGGCTAACGCTAAGTCGAGTTTCGCTGCTTAGAGTTTTTGTATTGCAATTTCACCAGTTGGGTACAATTTAATATATTTTGTGAGTGTTAATTAATAATATATTGAAATAGGAAACACATTTTCGGATTTTTTTAGAACTAGCATGACCTAGGTATATGAACTTCGACAGCATGTGAACGCTCTCACTAAAATGCATGCAACCCTTTGGAGCATGGTTTTGCCTCAGACATTAAATAATTAAATTAAATTTTAATAAAAATTTACGTTATTTTCTAAGTTAAAGCTCACTGAACCTTATGACACATAATAATAAGTATTTACAATGGGTGATTACTACGGAAAAGTTGAAAAAAATGCTCTAATGGCATATTGGAATTGTTTGGAAAGATTCTCGTAGGTCTCGTAGAAAATAACCTTGTGGCCGAGCATAGGCAAGAGGGACCATCATCAAAACCGTACTCCAATTAAAAATAGTACAGTATGAATTTTCTCCTTGAATAAATAAATATTCTTTTCTAGTCTTATGACAGCTCTCCTATCCTTATCGTATTTCCCACGATTTCAGTTCACCATTTCCCTTATAGCCCGGTCAAAATAGACATTGACCCTTGCATAAATTGCCAACAAGCTGAAAATTTCCAATAGCATTAGGGATACCACTCTAATGAAATCCCGTGTGTGCAAAAAAAATTTATTCAAGGTCAAAGGTCACAAAAATGGGTTTTTTTGATTTTTCGGCCAAACGGTTAGTTTTACGATAAAAATTGCTCAGTTCACAATTGTAGAGCAGTTAATTTTCTACAAAATTGTCATTATACTTTTTTCTCTAAGATTTATCATTTCTGAGATAGAGCCATTCGAGCAATACGCTGTTACGTGTCCAATAATGTTCAGAGAGCGCAATAATATAGTTATGCATATTACTGAGAATAAAGTTACGGGTAATTTCGAATGGCTCTATCTCAGAAATGATAAATCTTATAGAAATAAGTATAGTGACAATTTTGTAGAAAATTAACTGCTCTACAATTTTGAACCAGAAATTTTTATCGTAAAACCAACCGTTTGGCCGAAAAATCCAAAAAACCCATTTTTGTGACCTTTGACCTTGAATACAAATTTTTGCACACACGGGATCGATGGGGACTTTTCAGGATTTATTAGAGTGGTATTCCTAACGTTCCTGGAAATTTTCAGCTTGTTGGCAATTTATGCAAGGGTACCCCTTTTTTTGGGCTTATTTGACCGGGCTATTATGGATAACAAGGTGCCAGCCCTATGTTTACAATTCTTCCTCTCATAAAAAAACCAAAGTTAATTTTGTCCACTTTACCGCTTTTAAACTTTTATCATTCACTCAGTGATTCGAAACGAAGGTTCGTTTGGATAGGCGCGGGGAGAGCTCACCCTTGACTAAGCCACTGGCGTAAATGTAAATTTTTAAAATTAAGGCACACTGGGCTAAACCACATTCGAAATGTAGCATGAAAACCATTAACCCATTGTAAACCAATTTTGCTTCTATGTAACATCAAAAATGTATACATTATCACCTCTATTCAGCAAATATTTAAACTATGCGTTCTTTTGTGGTGTAAAGTTTAGTGGCGAGTTACTTTTTTTGCTGTAAAAGTCGAAATATGTAGCTGCCTCAATGACTACGACTGGGTAGAAAATTTGCACATTTTTAAAATGAGAAGCCTTAAAATTGAATTTCTCCCAAGAAGTAGCTCTGGGTTAAAAAGAGTTAGGGGGATAATCCCAGCAAGAGTCAATGAGGAGTCTGGAAAAGAAAAACGCAAATAAATATGAGTAACACAATGAACTTAAAGAGGGTAGGAAAACGTTGGAACGAGAAGCGGAGGAGTATTGTTGTCACGGAGATCGTAAACAAGAAAATGACGAGGGAGGAATGGAACCTGGACGCGTGATTGAAGATATATGAAGGGGCAGAGTGCGCAAATTAAGGGGGAAGGAGGTGGGGGGAGAAGACGTAAGTATGGGGATGGAGGGGTAAATGTTTTGAGCTTAGTGACGGAGTTGTTGCCACTGCACCACGGCAAGGTCGCGCTGCAGAGAAGTGTCCAATTGGCGTTTATACAACGACCACTCACACGACAAACACCTACAACCAATGGGTCGTAATATCCTTCAAGCGCGAATCTCTGGACTGAACCAATTACAGCGCGCAGACTGGCTGCCGCAAAGAGGAACGTTGGACTTAAAATATCAAGCCGTAGACTTCCGAGCGACTAATTAAGAATTCGACCGCAGAGCGAATACCACAAGGAAGACATTTTCAAGGAGAGGAAATAAATTGACGCACGACTGTTTGCAGACGACTGCGGTGGAAGGAGATATTGATGTGAGGAGCATCAGAGAAAGGCCAAGAGCATGTTACGAAACGGAAGGATTGGAACGGTCCTGGGGGAGCGACATTAACTGCGGTACAATAAAGGGAGTGGTGAAAAAAATGAGCGGTTTTAGGGCTTCCCCAGACCAATCTTCGGCTCGATAGTGCACGATTTCGTCTTCATAGTCGATGTCTTCGTCTCCATAGTCGATAGTTGAGTATTGATCATAATCACAGGCAGTCGATGTGAAAGAAGTAGAGGGAGGGAAAGCAATCATAATGGAACGTTGAAGATAACAAGTTGCCAGCCTTATGTTTACAATAGGGTAGTTTTCTTCACAGTGGCGCCGACTCCGTGGGGCCTGAGGGGGCCCGAGCCCCCTCAAAAATTTTCTGGGTGTGAGGAAAAAATGTGTCAGGCTTGTCGATTTACGCCGAAGTGTCCAGATATCGAGATTCGAGTTATCAGGGTCCTAATGTTGATCATATGACTCTTCTAAAATGCTTAAAAAACTTAAAACTCACTACTTATAAAATTTCCCGGGGCTAGATCCCCGGTTTGGGCCCCCCCAATATTTTTTGTAAGTCGGCATCCCAGTTTCTTCATCAAAGAAAACGAAAGGCATTGATTGCGATTCGTTACCCACCATTAGTGAATTCATAATGCACAAATTATTTGGTTTTAGAAATCCTAGTTTAGACGAATGTTAATGGTCAATTTTAAACTCATTTGAAAAAGGCCACATTGGCGGCCATGCGATGGTACTCCACGTGAAGTCACAGGGACCTATATTCCATACGAGCAGATAGGAGTTTTACATCGTCTGAGATTACCAATGCATGCATGAGGCACAGAGCTCAGGGAAACATTTCTAATTAATCACCTATTAAAATTCCCCATGGTCGGAAAGTTTCCTACGTTTGATAGGGTATTAATAATCCTTATTTAAGCCAAGCGCTCCCTGCTAGCAGAGTACTCTACGCTACCGCCATTCTCGGCAGCTAGCAGCCAGCGTCGAAACGGCGTTCATAGCCATGCACCCAGGTGGTCTCACACAGCAACAGCAAGTCGTCACACGGGCTTTTCACAGCATTCATATTTAGCCGTCGCGTTTTCGCGCGCTTGAAATTTTTCATTTTTCATTTAATCGCGAAAAACAGATATCGTCATTAGAAAATCTACAAGCGTGAAATACGTACTCCAGGAGTAATAATCTTTCGATTTAGGCAATAAAAAATAATAGGAAACCACCCTATTCTTCCTCTCATAAATACCCAAAGTTAATTATATCCACTTTACCGCTTTAAAACATTTATCACTCACGCAGTGATTCGATCCGAAGGTTCGTTTAGATAGGCGCGGGCATTCACAAAATTCTCCTACCGACAAAATTAAAATATTAATGCTGATTTATGCATTACCTGGGCTGAATTTTAAATTTTCATCAACGATTCATTTCCACTTTAACACAATGATTCCTCATGTACAATCAATTAGGTATGCCTCAATCTCCACATCTATTTTTACGACTCCTTTACAGAAAAGATACATTATGTTACATAAGTGACCGAGATCCAATATCAGCGAGAATTTGTCGACTTTGAGAAAGGAAAATATCTTCGGATAGTGCCAAGACTATATAATGACGAGGCGATGTTCTCCCTCTGCAACTCTCATGAATTCCGAACATGTGATATCACAATAAAATTTTCAGTAGGCGTTTACTTAATCATTATAATAATAATAATAATAATAAATTTATTTCACCATTGGCAAATTATACATCTGCAAGGCTAAAGTCAATATGAGATACCAGCATACGTACATGATTGAATATGAGATACCAACATACATACATGATTGAAAATTTTCCAGGTTCTTGGGAATTCTCAAGATAATCATTTCACTATATGTACAAAACATTAGAAACAGAGCTGAGAGGGTTATAAACATACTAACAGAAAGTATGGAAAATTATAGGCATTCAAGTTGCCATCTAGAAAATTTCCTTTATAATGCATCCTCCAGGTATTCATTAATACTGTAATAGCATTTTTCAGCTAGGAGGCTTTTTAGTCTCCTTTTGAATTCGGAAGGTGATTTGCAATTTTTTATTTCATCGGAAACTTTATTGTATAGGATCGAGGCAGAGTGGTAGGGACCTTTTAGGCAGAGAGAGCTGGAATATTGGTTGGAATGGATGTTATTTCTAGAACGGGTGAGGTGATCATGGTAGGTAGAGTTTTGAAGAAAATGGGAAGGGTTAGCTTTGACAAAACAGGCACATGTAAGGATATATAAAGAAGGGAGGGTGAGGATTTTAGATTTAGCAAAGAAGATTTTACCGGGAGTGCAAATAGGGACATGGTACATAGCTTTAATGGCTTGTTTTTGGGCTGAAAAGGCTCTTTTTGCTGCAGGTGAGTTTCCCCAAAACAGAATGCCATAAGAGATATGGGAATGAATTTTCGCGAAGTATACCATTTTTAAAGTATCCATTGATACAATCGGATACAACCTTCTAATCATAAATATACCCACGGAGATTTTTTTGAGTACGACCTGTACGTGAGGTGCCCAATCAAGGTTGGTGGAGATTTGAAGTCCAAGGAACTTTGTGGTGTCAACATCAGAGGATTGTGAGATTTTGTCTATGTGAGGGATAAGATCCTTTTTGAAGGAGTTTTTATGTAGGAATTGGAGGAAGACAGTTTTCTGGTTGTTAACTATCAGTTTGTTCCTTTTACACCATTGATGCATTTCATTGATTGTGAGGTTAGTCCGGTCAACAATATTTTGAGCATTATTTGCAGTAATGATGGTCGAGGTGTCATCCGCATAGAGAGTGATTTTAGAATGAGACAAATGAGTAGGGAGATCGTTGATGTAGAGCAGGAAAAGTATAGGGCCAAGGAGGGATCCTTGAGGCACTCCCCTTGTGGATTTCATGGGGCTCGATTTGATACTTGAGTTGGTGCTACTGCATTGATAGCATACTGTTTGATGCCTATCTCTTAGGTATGACATGATCCAATCCTGGACTGGACCAGTGATACCAAGAGCATTTACCTTATTTTGCAGAATGTTGTGGTCGATCAAGTCAAAGGCCTTGGTGAGATCAAAGAAGATTCCCACTGTGACTAGTTTATCATTGAGGCCCTGTAGGATATTATTTATTAGCTCAAAAGAGGCCGAGTTAGTAGATTTTCCAGCCCTAAAGCCATGCTGGTTTTCATGAAGTAAGTTACAAGTAGTTAAATAGTTGTGCAATCGCTTGAGGAACACTTTTTCAAACAGCTTTGAGAAAACAGATAAGATTGATATGGGTCTATAGTTATCTGCTTTGCTGTTTGAGCCTTTTTTGTGCACAGGGATTACGCGCGAATGTTTGATGGTAGATGGGAACTGGCCTGAAGAAAAGGAAGAGTTTACTATCTCAGCCAATGGTGTAGCAATGACATTAGATGCCGCTTTTAGTATGGGCATAGGGATATCATCAAGCCCTGCGGAATAAGAGTTATTAAAAGAATTTATAGTCTGTACAATCTCGGAAGGAACAGTTGGAGAGAGGAACATTGTGTGAAGTGAGGGGTGACAATGAAATTCACTGGGAGAGGGGGTATTTGCATCAAGTTGCGAAGCAATGTTGCAGAAATAAGAGTTGAACATGTCTGCAATTTTTTCAGGGTTGGTGAAAGTCTGGCCATTGAAGTTCATGGATGAGGGGTGGGTTTTATGGGAGGAGGCATTCGTTAAGTTACTAATTACTTTCCAAGATGATTTAACTACATTTGAAGAGTTGTTGATGTAATTTTCCACATGCAATCTTCTATGATGAGAAAGGAGGGTTTTAAACTCTTTTCTGGCCATGAGATACGTTTGGCGTAGATTAGGATTGTTGAATTTGTATTGAGAGTGGAGAGTGCGAACATGCTGTGACATTGCTTTGAGCTCAGGTGAGTAGATTTTCGATTGATAATTTGCTTACTTTTGCATGATTTTTCGGGGCGGGAATGCAGAGTTAAAATAAGATATAAAAATATTATAGAAGGCATTGAATTTTTCATTACATTCCAAGGCCAGAAACACATCATCCCAGGACTCTTGAGCCAGGGCAGTTACAAATTCCATCATTGAATTTTCAGAGAAGATTCTTTTCATGGAATAGGTTGGGGAAGAATTTTTAATGGGATTATCAAAAACAATGGTTACCTTGAGACCGAAGTGGTCAGTTAGGCCAGTGTCATGCGTTTGGCATAGTAGTTTTGATTCAGAAATGTCAGTTATGAAATAGTCGATGAGGGACTGACATTTGAGAGTAGTTCTTGTGGGGTCAGTGTTGATAACCTGTAGTCCAAAAGAAGTGAGCAAGTTTGAGAGAGAGGACTTCATGCAGGAGTCAACAAGAAAATTAATATTAAGATCCCCAAAGATCATAACACCATCTACATTTCTACTAAATACAAACATGAGAATATTGTTCAAAACAGAGAGAAAATCATCAAAATTTCCACTTGGGGCTCTATACATTGATAACACAGCGTAAGTTTGTTGTTTCACTTTCAGTAAACCAGCAGCACATTCACATAATTTGTCAGATGAGAAGTTCACTTTCAGTTCAGTAATATTAACCTCAGATCGGCAATATATTGCCACACCACCACATTTAAATTGATTCCTGCAGTATGAGGACACTAAATTGAAATCTTCTAAAGAGCTAGTGGATATTTCTTCCATAGAGAGCCAGTGTTCTGCCAGAACTAGCACATCAGTATCTAGTTCATTTAATACCACCTCAAGTTCAAGATATTTGTTTCTAAGACATTGAATATTTAGAAAAAGGAACTTTGCAGAACAATTTTCTTTTGCAAATAATTTGGTGGGGGGCTTCTTGATGTGTTTCGATTGGCTCACTGTGTTTGTGTTGGTCGTAGTAGCATTTTGTCCTAGTCACTTAGATTTCGATCTTGTATTATACGACACAGTGTTCACTGGAATTTCCCGAGGCCCAGTTCCCGAGTGATCCTGCGACAACCCAGATGGGTCCACCAAGGGTAGATCTGTATGATTTTCCCCGACACTTTCATCATTTGCCATCGATACATTTACCCTATCACTGCGGGCGAAGGGCTTGCGAAAAATAAATCGCTTTATACATGCATCCAGGGGCCAGAGTTCACGACTGAGTAATTTATCAAGAAGAGTTAAATCGGCCTCAATCTTAAATGAAACACTCTTTTTACTTCTTTTAACTTCTTCACACTCAAATTCCCTATCAATAAATTTGCGTCGCAGGAAACCTAATATTTCACTGGTAGTAGTTTTTGGATTAATGCGCCCGAGAAATATCCAGGCTCGTCTAGGGATCGCCGAGAAGGTTTCCACTTCCTTGTTTGTCCCAAAAACACATTGGTTGCGTTTATTTTTGGGCTTATGTCCTCTGAATGAGTTCGTCGACTCCTGGTTTGCTGCTCGAGTACATTTTTGGGTATTGTCCGTCTGCTGATTACGTACCTGTTGATTTGTTCTCCTTTTCTTTTTGGAGATAAACTCTTGAAAGCCGTCGTTCACAGGATCATCAGCTTCATTTTGATTATTGCTAATTTTGTCAGAAATGTCACCAACAGTTCCGATTACTGCATTTTCAAATTCAGCGTTTCTTCCTTGCGGGAGAATATTAATAACCGCCGGAGGAACAGGAATAGCTCCAGATTCAGACGAAACGTTAGTTTCCCCACGTTTAGGAATGATTGTGGAAACATGCGACTTCTCAGCTATACGTATACTGCAGTCTTTTCCCAGGGTTAAACTGCTTAATTTCATTTTAAGGTGCTCCACTTCTGTTGCAAGTACAGTAATCGTGTCAGCCATCTTGAAGACAGCACGAAGTTTTTTGACATTGCAGTTTAGACAGGTCCAGAAAAGTGACTGGTTTTCTTGGACGACTTTAAAACTGAGCTCATTCAACTTTGAGCATTTAAGGTGAAAGTAATTCAAACATATCCCACAAAGGACAAGTTTTTCCATCATGTCGAGGCTAATATAACAGGAGCCACACTTGTTTACATTGTCACCGGACGCCATATTGCTAGGCGTCACCCTTATCATTCCCTTGTATCTTATTCTTGAATTCGAGGTAGGTTTATCTTTGGAAGAGGCGACCGAGCTTAAGTTATTTGCGCCAAGAGTAACCTGCCATCGACATTAGCCTTTAAACGAAAGGAGTCAAGACGGTCATGCAGGTCATGAGGGTCATGCATAAGGGTCATGGTTTAACATCTCATCTGAGGGTCGGAGTAGTGTACTTCCAAAGTTTCCCCCACAAAGCACTCAAGCCAGAATTTAAGGGATGGGAAAAATCTCTGCTACCGCTGGGATTTGAACCCATATCCACCGGGTGGGAAGCCAACACTAGTCACCACACCAACACCTTCCCCTTCTCATCTACGGAAAATGTTCCAGAATTGCTTAACTGTTATAATTCCATCGTTTTTCCTTGGATAAGCATGCGACTAATGTGGTCTACAATAGTGAACAGTAAAAAATTATAATTTAACACAGTTGAATTCAATTTTTTCAGATCTTCACTCCATTCACATAGAAAAGGGTGGGAGAAAAAAGAGGGTGGTTATAGCTTCTATAAATAGTCTTTCGACAAATAAACATAGAAAAAATAAGAAAACTGTAAATTTGGTTTCCGACGGGAAAAGTTTTGTTCAAATAAAAAATTTGGAGGACAATTGCCGTACATTCATTTGGCATTGTTGAGTGTCTGGAAATGGATGGTAAGAGCTGGGAGTGGATAAGGAAATGGCTCTACCGAGACCAGCCCCTGAATACGAACGTTTTCCGAGGCGTAGTTTCTACTAACACTCGAGGTATCGAAAAGAGTCTTTACCTTATCCTGTTCGCATACGCCTGTGGACATTCGGAGTTAATTGGTTATAGGTTGGCGTGTGTAATAATTTTCTTAAATGAGACCGTTGCCAAACCACCCCTCTAAGAATTGCTGGGCGTCAGAAAGTATTTAAAAAAATCCCCGATCGACAAGCTTAAAATAATAATGCTGATTTATGCAATACGTGGCCTGGATTTTAAATTATCTATACCGATTCATTTCCACTGTAACTCAGTGACTTCTCATGTATAATCAATTAGGTATGCATCATTATCCACGTCTATTTTTACGACTTCTTTATTGAAAAGATACATTACGTTACATAAGTGATGGAGATCCAATATAAGCTTTTCGTACCTATATTTTCTAGTTACTAAATAAATAATTTTATCAACGAGGAATTTGAAATCCAACTGCATGAGTAGAACGTAGGGAATCCTAAGGGATATTCTGCGGCAAAATAAATTGACTTCGTAAAAGCGAAATTAATCAGCAAAAATTGCGCCCCTATCTCACGGGAGCACTATTTGTTTGAAAAAAAAGTGTATAAAAGGAAAACGTAACTAATATCACGCCTGTATCTCACTTTCTTCAGGCCTGAAAATAAAAATTTTCTCTGTAAAGGAAGAAAGATCGATGTAGTGAAGTAGTACTTGTTTGCAGCACCTCAAACCCAAATTAGATGTTGGCAAAAGATCTTTTTCGGCGAATTTGTCGACTGAATAGCTACGGTGAGCTAGCTAAAAGAGAAATTCATGCAAGAATTATGACTTCAAACAGCCATTTATCACTCGCAAGAGCAAATATTTTACAACAGCGGCATTAAAATCACTATTGAGGAGAATGTAACAGCGTAGCATCCAGATTCCGCAACCTTAAAGTAGTTTCCCTGCCAATCATAGCGATTTTACCTAGTTTACACAACGCAGCAAACGAACTCGTCAAATGTTTGTTTTGGCTAGCTCAAGACTGCGTGGGATTTCCCTCAGTACGAAATTGTTTACCAAGATGGTCATCGCAGGAAATGCCTGCCGATCCATTCCCCCAATCTTCTTCACTGACTCTTGTGTTTCTGGTCTAGAAGTTTTTACACCCCACAGCTAAGGAGGTCGGTCCAAGAAACGATTTACATTTTTCATCTTCAATTCAATATTCTCAGTCGTAACCTTATGGAAGATCATCAGGAAATAATGATGAAAGCGATTTTTGTTTTCCCAAGAGTTTCATACGGTAAAACTAGTATCGAATAAAGCTCAGTGAATTAAAACATTGATGGTTTTACCATCATTCCATTCATAGGCGGATCCAGGGGGGGGGGGGGCACGGGGGCACGTGCCCCCCCCCAGACCCAAAAAAATATGCTAGATTTTTAATACGGTCACATTATCATTTCGTTCGTTTTGTACGACGAGGTATCCTTGTGCCCCCCCTGAACAAAATCCTGGATACGGCCTTGCTTGTGCCCCTCCCAGAAAGAAATCCTGGATCCGCCCCTGATTCCATGCCGTCTTTATAAAAAAATTATGCCCTTCAAGATTTATTATTTTCTTTGCTCTTTAAGATTTTCATGCGGTAAAATTAGCATTGAATAAAATTCAGCGGATTGAAAAATTCAGAGTTTTAGCATTATTACATGCCATCTTCATTAAAAAATTATGCTCTTTAAATTTAAATCGATTTAAGGCCACAAACAATAGGCTTCCGCGACAATTTCGCATTTTCTGGCTTTTGAAATCCACTGTTTTATACAGGCTCTCGAAGCGATACGTTTAATATAATGAGATGAATGTTGACTTGTGTTAGAATTTACATGTCGTTTGCACAAAAAACTAATGTAAGATGTAGAGTTTTTTCCGGCGTATGCTCTGCAGGAATATTTCTCGGGTTTCCCACCGGGTGTCGTATCGGGTTGTAGTTCCCAACGTTTCCATGACTAAGTCCGTCATCGTCATCAGGGGTTAATGTTGAGCCAAGTTTTTTCTCCGGTATTTATACTCATGAGGGCCGTTCAAGTGGGCCCTGATTGGTCCTTTCTGAATTGGGGTGATTTATAGTGATTGATCACTGACTTCCACGTATTACTTAACTGGAAGCCTTTGTCTCTGTTTAGGTTCTTTTGGTGTATGTTGATTTGTATGGCTTCTTTGACAATTCGATCCCAGTAGTTGTCTGTGCGGCATAGCACTTTGGTACTTTTAAAATGACAACATTAACCCCTGATGACGATGGCGGACTTAGTCATGGAAACGTTGGGAACTACAACCCGATACGACACCCGGTGGGAAACCCGAGAAATATTCCTGCAACTAATGTAAGGTTCGTTATACCATGAGATTCTGGGTATAATAAAACTTAGGCACATCGTTGGACTTTCTTCTGAGTTTTTGGTTAATAAAAGCTATAATTGAACTGAAACCACGTAATTTCATGAAAATGGCACTATGGTCGGCTCATTTAAATAGAAAAAAGTTAATTTAGAAATAAAAAGTTTCGTTTATCCAAATTCTCGATAGGTACTTTCATTTTGCTTTTTAATATCGGACGATATCTTTGACAGAATATCTTTTCCTTACCATATGCGAAAAATTATTTTTGTCTCCTACGGCGCAGTTTCAAACAGAGGTACATCCTAAAGTGAGCTATCCGATATTTATATGATTTTCGCGGACATTTTTTAAACTCATCGAGTGAGGATGCAGCTCTTCCATGAAGTCTATTTGTACAGACAATACCAATTTCGGACACGGAAACTTAGGAAATGTATAGATTATCGCGGCGCGTATAAAAAATTAGCCGAAAAAAGCTGTAACTGCACCGTGAATTATCGTGTCCGTAGATACTTCAACTGAAGAGTGCTTGGAATAACAGAGTGAGAAGACGTTCTTTAGTGAAGACCAGGCACACCGTATGAGCGTATTCTGAGGCGCAATTGCTATTTGCGGTCGAAGAATCTGCCGCCCCCTCCGCTTAGCACTCTGCTCTGGAAAACCAGGGTCGATTGGTTAAATATTTCCGGCTTCGGCAACTCCTCTCCGCTTGACGCCCATATCAGCGCATCAAAGAACAGCTCTACCGCTTCGGCATCCTTTACCCGGTGCCTGGCCCGCAGTGGAAATAGCTCGATGAAAAAATATGCCTTCCACCTTTGATGGTCTATAACTTCCGCGCCATCATTTTAGGTTTTGATGAGCTCATATCGGCCACTTTTGGCCCATCTTCAGCGATAAAATTCATACAATAACCTATATAGAACTGACGTTATCCCTTGGCATTGATATTTTATGAAATAGAATTCATCTCATTAATAAATACCATGATAAATTGTGGCGCTACGTAGCGCGCTACGCGCACCACTTGTTTTTTGTCGTCTGCTACTGCTCCCTGTTGGCCGGGACGGATGAGGGAGGCGCAGACGGAGAGAGAATAAAAGTGGAAATGCAGCGAGTGAGCCAGATGCTTGTTGTTTCTACATTTTTGCCTGGCTGATCAGAGTTTAGACATTGTGTTTCTTTACAAGTGCATAAGTTTCTTTTTATTTGTGAAGCAAGTTTTGTGACTAGGAGGCCTTGGTATGTGAGGTACTTGTATTTTATTTGATTCTGAATATATTGGTTATTGTGAACTTGACTGTCACCGGGGATTTTCTGAGTGTGTGAACCATTATTTTTTTACTTCGACCGCCACCCGAAAGTCGGGGTTTGCGGTTACAATATACATTATTCAGACAAGCCGGCCATTTATTGAAAACTCATCATCATCATCATCATTAGTTAACAATCCTAAGATTGGTTTGACGCAGCTCTCCATTTCTCTCTACTATCCGCTAATCTCTTCATAGCTACATATTTATTCTCTTTTACATCCTTTATAACCTGTCCTATATAAGTCATTCGGGGCCGTCCCTTGCACTTGTCCTTCAACGATAGTTTTCATCAGGCCATTGTACCTCAAATATGGCCAACTAAGACAGAACTAAGTCTTCTGCTTTTGGTTTTTAGGCGTCTTCTCTTTTCTCCCACTCTTCTTAGCACTTCCTCGTTACTTACACGGTAAATCCATTTTATCTTCATCATTCCTCGGTAGTACCACATGTCGAATGCTTCCACTCTTGACTTCTCTGCTAATGTCAACGTACAAGCCTCGCTTCCATAGAGAAACATACTCCATATTTAGCATCTGATGAATTGTTTCCTTACTTCTACTCTTGTATTCTCAGCTGTAAGAAGATTCTCCTTTTTGTAGAAAGTCCTCTTCGCCTGCGCTATTCTACTGACTATTTCTTTCTTGCTTCGTCCATCGTTTGTAAAACTCACGAACTAGAATAACACAAGTATTGCATTTAATTTCCTTTCAAATGTAGATACTAAAATGTGTGTATAGATTACATAATCGCCATTATGTAAGCGTATCATACCGGAGTCAAACACAGAAGATGCAACGACATCCACGCCACCAATAGCCGTGTAAGAAATTTCATAGCAATCATTCGCTTTATGTAATTTTAACAAAGATGACTTAATTGCAGGCAAAAATTCAAAGAAACACATCGATACCGAAAGGTATCCCACATGGCAGGCAGAAAAGAAACTAAAGTAGAACGTTGCGGAGCAAGAGGAAATATAATATCAAGAAGGCTCTTTAATTCATCCAGGAAGCAGAGTTAAATAGATGGTAGGTGTTCTTGACAGACACTGAGTAGCACACCAAATGGAAGAAAAGAAGCCGTTTCTGGTCAGAGACAAAGGATATGCTGGTATAAGCAAAGGCGACTGTCAAGGAAGAATGGCAAAAACGAAATGCAAAAGGGTACAATGGAAATGGCGTTTTTTTCAATAGGGAATCAGTCATGAAAGAAGCGTAAAAGCAACTGATACTCGACGCTGAAGGCAGGATAAAAACTTCAGGAAGTGGTGGAATGGGGAACATGAAAGTTTATAATTGGACACGGGAATGAAAAACATTTTCCGCTCGAGAAAAAGTATGGTTTTATTACAATGGAAGAATTATTTTGGTTATTACAACCTTTAAAACTTTATTACTTTAATCTTTTGAGCATAAAAGGTATTTGAACGTCATTTTCAAAGGAGAGAGGGATTAACATGGCTTTGGTTAAAATGCTAAACAGAAATCGAAGAACCTATCGTAATTTCTTTTGCTACCCGGTTATGATGCATCGAAAATAAAGCAAGGACAAAAATTAGATTTAATAATGTATAACATCGTGTAAGATTTTTCTTGAAGATGTAAAAATTTTTATTTTCAACGGCCTAATTTAAATTATTCAAAGCCTTTGAATGTCACTTTCTTGAACTATCTACCTATGAAAAAATAATAAACAAATTCATGTAACGTAAAACTGGTCGTCGTTTTTGAATGAAATATGCTATACATGGCGCATAAGTATCAGAACACAATACTGCTGGCTCAAATAGTCCTTCATATCACCATGAGCTGGGAAGCCGGACATAGAGGAAAGAAAGCTCTCCAAGAAAGCTCTACAAAATTCTCCCCATTTTTGAAAAAAATGTTCCCAAAATGAATTCCCTATGAAACAAATGAGTCCCTAATTTTTCCTAGAATTCCAACAACTGATAACCTTTCAGAAAATAAAACCTTCTCACACTACGTCCCTATCAGCAGACCGATGAGAGGGTTCTCTCTAGAGCTTGGTCCCGCACCAGACTTTATTTGCTATGAACGTACAGCTCAGAGTAATGCCTAACAGAGCAAAGTACTTTGAACAAGGCAGGCAGCTTATCACAGACTCTGGTGTCAATAACATCAACACAATTGCTACTGCACTCAGGTCACACTTTAACCTCAGAAAATGATCTCATTTCTTTGCATTAACTTCCTTAAGGCCGCATATCGGCGAACAAACTTCCCTAATAAGATTGCTAGGGGTGAGATCTTCCAATAGCAATGTATTAAAGTGGAAAATGTTATAATTAGCTGTTCCCGGCGTGAGTTTATGCGATCGATTTGAACTGAAATTAATAAAGTATTGGAAACGACATAAGTTTCGAATTATCAGCCATCGATCGGAACTAATAAAAATGAGGAACACTGAAACGAAGGTTTTACAGCACAAATAACTGTTTCATGAGGAATGGCATAGCAAAATATGATTCCCCTCAACGTAAACATTAGAATAGCAGCATAAAACTGGACCGCAGAGGTCAAGGTTGTTTCGACATAAAAATTTTGAATTTTTTAAAAAATATCTTGCTTTCAAATAATATTTGTAGAAAAATCATAAAAATAAAATATATTCTTTGGTGATATTAATTATTCTTAATGAATAATAACATCATTAAAACGGATAGTCTTAGATTAGGCAGTAGAATTTTAGGTAGATTTTCCAATTACTTGAACGACTGCGGGAGCACATTATCATATGTAAATTTTCGAATCGCGTAATATCTATAGAACTCTCACGTTTCTATCTATCAATTTTCACTACGCAACAAAACCCGTCCATTTCATTATTTTTATAGTCCATGTTAAGCATATTCTACACTTCGAAAAAACAAACTTTAAAGCATGACCCAATATGTTACAGCATACCAGTCCAGAAAAAGCATTAAGGTTTTGATAACTGCATGTCTGCAAATTATTGAGCAAACTTTCTGTATCGTGGAAAGTTATTCGGGAATTCCACATGGTCAGGTTCTCCAACTCCATCTTGACCGACGTTTCGATATACAAGTTGTCCGTCGTCGTCAGGGCATGCCGGTCAAGATGGAGTTGGAGAGTCTGACCCGGTGGAATTCCCGAATAACCTTCCACGATTCGATACGCCGGGAAAGCCTGCGATCATTCTAAACTTTGCGTATCTTTAATTTATAGATATCTGATATAGGTATCAAATATGGATATAAGATAATATAATATTTATTTAAGATATCTATCATAGATATCTAATGTTACCTAATATAGATAACTTTTCAGAATTTCATCCATGAAAATGTAACAATTTTTTATCGTTTTCCATTTATTATTCCGAGTCATGGGCGTACCCGCCGGCGGGCTGAAGGGGGAGGGCAACTGCCCCCCATCGAAACGAAAATATATTTAGTTCAAAACAAAAGTTATGAACAAATTTTCCTTTTGAAGAAAAATGATATTAGTATAAGACATGGAACTTATGAAAAAATCATTATTTTTTCAAGCAAATAATTATAAAAAATAATAATTTGGTCATAATTTCCTTAAAATTTTGGTTTCATTAAACTCTTCCGTGCAAAAAAGTTACAACTTCAACGATCACAGCTAGTTTCCCCCCCCCCCCCTTAGTTTTGATTCTGGGTACGCCCATGTACTGAGTATTTATGTAACCTACTTCTAGAGTACCTTCCTCGCCGTGGTTTGTCCTAACGTTAGAAGATCGTTAGAAAAGGGTGTAATCAAAGCTTTTTATACTTATTATTATAAAGTTACGAGCGGGCTTCCCCCGTTCTTTTAAATGCATGTTCACAGAGGGATAGGCGCGTTTCTAATTTTTAAAATGTAGAAAAAAAAGGCAGGGTCTTATGTACTAATTGAGGTCAGAGGACCTCTTTAAACACAACATTGGAAGTAATTACACTATCCTCTGTTAAACGCACATGATGACTCATACTTACGTATCAACAGGAGACTTGAATGTGGAATCAGCCGCATTTTGATAAAAGTTATTTAAAGAATGCGAGATATTGTTGCAAATGAACAAATGTATCAGTTTGTGCGCCGTTAACGTCAGGAATATTTACAGTTTTTTTGTTTTTTTTATTATTTAAAAACCAATTTTAGGAAAGAATAGCAATATTTAGGAGGTAATATATGCCGTTGCATGTTCTCTGATAAATTCTGTGCATTTTGGTACCTCATTTGTAGAGTTTGGTTGCGTATAAGTTGAGAAAAAGGTATCTATAAAGTAGAAATAATATAGAAGATAATACCTAAATTGCTTTGCACATTTTCACGGATACCATCCGGGAACACACTTCTTTCGAAATAATAAAAAAAGGTATCCCAAACATCCCCTTGCCAGCGGGCTCGCACAAATCATCTGTTTTTGATATACGCATGTCTTGCGTCATCTGTTCTTCACCCTTCTTCTCCTCGCTGCACTCTCACCATCTCATCGTGTAAGCAAATTTCGCCAAGACGTGATCACGCCGCACATCAGACAGATCACGCGAACATAAGGATGACACGGAGGACATAATTCATTACTTTATCCCACACGCTCACGCGTTTGTGGGACTGACGCGCGTGACGAGAGAAGAGTGCCGAACAACGACGCACAGCCATTTTCTCCTCCACACGAGCCATTAGTGACTGCAAAACAAACTTTAGACACTCGCCTGGCACACCATTCACTTCCGCCCTTATGACCTATTTCAATGTCTTTTACCCATGCCTCTCAAAAAAATCATGTTCTGAAATAAGTGGTTTCCACTTCCTTTAGGAGTATATCATATTAAAATAGGTTCCAATTGTGCTGCATCGTGTTGGAATTCCATTCCAATAGCATTATACTATTTTTCGTATTATATTGGTCTCATAATTACTGTGCCATTTTGTTATTTGCGAAATAATGAGTACAATAGTGTTCATTTTGTATTAAACCTGGCTTATTGTATGGCTCCATTATCTTTTTCACAATGAATATATTCATGTGTCAAGATATGAGAGTACATTAAACAAATATATGATTAAAAATTTATATTTCTTTTTTGTAACTATCCAAATCCCTGCAAACTTTCTCATGAATTTGATTTTTACTCTTAAGGATTTCTTTCCTTAACAATATTTGTAACTATCTAAAATGAGGAAAATTTAACCTGCAGTCTCTCCCATTTTAAACTCTAAATCGGACTTTAAAAATAAAAAATAGAATGCCATCTAGAAAATAGATTTTTAAGAGATTATCCTCTCACTTCTTGATTGCTTTGTGGATTGTAATTCAAGAATTGCACTCCGTACGTTAGATGGGACGTTCAGCTTTGGTATACCCTTGGCACTTTTTTAAGAAAGGGCTAATGCCGACGCCGGGCTTCTTTCGATTTTTCCATCATTAGTCTTCCCTATGGCGTAAATGACATAACCTGACGTAGGTCTCCCCCAAATACCTACCCTTCATCAGGTTTTTCCGGTCGTGGTGAAATTCAGATTTAGCCAGCATTGATCTTTCTTCGGCCATGCTCCGTGACAAGCTCGACGTGAGGACCAAATGAGTGGAAATTCATTAATTAATTCACTATCATTAATAATTTCCAGAATTCACTTTCTACAAAAAAGATGGAAATAGAATAGACATGGGTGGATCCATTGAGTTTGAATTTAGTGCATTTGGGGTAGCGCAAAGCGACATGAAAAGATGAGAACGGACGGTTGGAACCATAAGGCTTAAATTGAGACGGCATAGATACTGCTCCCAACGAGTGACAGTGCCTGGCTGTTTATCAACAGCGCAACGGCAAAAAAAGCTGAAAAAAAGGACTCGAGCGAAACGAAGCCCTTCCCCGGAAGTTACACGGCTGGAGGAAGCCAGATCTCTGCTTGGATGCAAAAAAATAGACAAACAAGGGCATCGCATTGAAGCAATCCAGAACGGCTCCTCTGAGCGCTCCCACGGTGGAGCTAAATATTATGATGCAAACACTCAGACACTTGTTCAAACTAGAAAAATTAGATGAGTCAAATTTTTTCAGCCAGAAATTCCTCAATAGGAAAAGGAGCGTGATTTGCGCTGAAAATTTGCCACTGATTCCCATCCAGAAGTATCCACGAAAACTAGTCCACTAGTCCGACGGAGAGTACTGAAAATAACATAGCGAATCTTTCGTAACATACTCAGCATAAAAGCTTGTGTACACGGTACATTAACCCGTGCTAGTTAATGTCTAAATGTATGAATGCGTAAATGAACGAGAAAATGCACCGTGTAACCACCCAACTTGAGCGAATGCATGTACAGAAAATAGAATCAGTTCCATTTCAGTTCATGCATTCGTACATGTTCCGTTCCGGTCCACATAAATCACTCATGCAAACAGACATTAACTCGTACGAGTTAATTTAACGTTTAAAAATCAATATTTAATCAAAGTATATTCTCAATTTCCTGAACTTAAAATCGTTAGTGATCGATTTTCGCTATCGAGACTATCATCGTGAACGCCAGGGTGCGCCGTACCACATAAAAATTACTTCCGGACGCCGCGGTCTTTGGAGTTTGGCTTTCGGCGCAAAATTGTACTCCCATCAGTGGTGGCGGATGTATGGGGGAAAGGGGAATTAACCTCCCCCCCCCCCCCCCATTGCATCGCAAAATGCACTTGATAAAATTGAAATTTTTGAAGGTTAACACTTCGAACGAAAATATTTAGTTATATTTTCGGTTAAATTTACTTGCTATTACGAATTGAATTTTAAAAAATTAGTTTTGAACTTAGGGCATATTTGTGTCTTTTTTGTCGAAGATTCAGCCTAAAACAGCTGTTTTTAATCCTTCAACATCCCCAATCTCCGAAATACGCGAACTCCCCTCCGATTCGGAGGAATTCCCCAGACCCCATTGATCCAAACCTAGATCCGCCACTGACTCCCATAGTTATTTTATGCAACCACTGCCACCAAATAAGATGAAAAATGCAACCCTTGTCGCTATATCCAGCATTGAATTTGTCAGCATAACACTTAAAAGAAAGGGGGGCCTTCATTGACGTTTCCGACCGCACGCTCGATAAAACGGTGCAAAATTCGGGATTGCAAGTAAGAGCAGGATTTTACTCCAGATTTAAATTGTAGATGCTTCATAAAAAAGCGTGTTGTACGTAACTTGGTGGAACACGGCAGAAGTATTTACTTTTTCTCTACGTTTATGTAACAAAAATTGTCTGAAAAGAGGCTTAGGCATTTTGGTGTACATCTATGGTTAATAACTTTGAAAAATATTTGAAACCCCCGCAAATGGAGGTTAAAAAAGTTAATATTTTTTCGATTTCAGACCACTGTGCGCGACTGTAGCAGTAGATGAGCGCGAACGCATACCTCAAATACACCGTCATTAACAGCATTTCAACTTGCAACCATATCAATACAGGGATATGCTAGTTCATATCAGGGGCTACGGGCAAATATCACTGTGGTAATATTAGGAAGGATATCTATAGTGAATAGGAAATAACTTAAATATAATAAGTGTCGACTGCTTGATGAGTCTGAAAGACGGCGAGGATCGGGTTGCTGTGGTGGCTAGAGTGTTGGCTTTCCACCCGGCGGGCTCGGACTCAAATCCCGGCAGTGGCAGAGAATTTTCAGAGACTGCCCGATCCCTGCTTGAGTTTTGTGTGGAGGACATTTCAAGCGCAACACTCCGTCCGTCGGATGGGACGTTAAGCCGTGGTCCCCTTGGCGCCTTTCGTTAAGAGCAGGCTAATGCCGACGCCGGGTTTCTCTCCACCCTTCCTTCCATACCCTTCCCTCATGGCGCAAATGACCTCAGCTGTCGGTCGCCTCCTCCAAATACCATACCTACCATACCTGAATGACGGTTTTACACTTAACCCCGCAGCCAATTCTCAAACACCTTCTCATAATTTTTTATGGCAACATTTAATTTTCAGTCAAAGGCGAAGATGTTAATTTGGCAAAATGAAATCCGGAATTCTAGAAAGTAAGTAGAATGTAAAGATCTCTTTTAATTAATTATCAAGAAATTCTGATTAAAACGCATCGGCGTCAAAAGTGGAGGAGCCGACGACCTCCTCCCCCGGAAATTGCCGGCTTTTCCCAGCACCCATTTCCGAATTTCAAAGGCAAATCGATTCCCTCTATAACTCCCCTTTTGTAATCCCACCCCCTTACCCCAAATAGTTCCGGCGATCCTTCTTCAAACAGTTACATCTGACTTCTCACTTTTACCTACTTAACTTGCAAGACTATCTCCAGTATATTCAGCTTAAAGAAAATCACCCCCAGCAATGCGCGCTAAACAATAGTTGTAATTAACTTGAGGCTAGAACAGCGAGAATTATCTACAAAACTTTATTTTCGGTTCTGATGCAAGCCTTGGAGATAAATTTGAACTCCCTCGTATTTCAAAATGATTTCCTCTCATTGAAACCGGTCAAAAAGGACTCCAAAACAATAAGGGTAGAACAATAACGGAATTCGAATGATTAATTTTTTTCTTTCGAAGTCTAATAATATTTCAACTTTCTTAAAGGCATGTAATACCTTATATAAAAGCATTTACTTAACGATATTGTTATTTTAATTAAAATGTTTCCATTAAAGCATTTTAAACCATTTAAATCTCGGAGGACGAATGGCAACTCGTTTATCGAAACTTTCCGTCATCATTGCTGGGCCAATTCAATCGTAGGAGAACCCGAAAGGCCTTAAATGAAATTAAATCAGTTATGCACGTTATTTGTCCAAATAAATACATAATTACTTGCTATTGTACGTAATACGCATTGCTTGAAGCTATTTAAGAAACTTTCTCATTTGCTATTATACGCTATATAAATTGAGACGCTAAATTATTCTATCTAAGCGCATATAGGTCAGCAGCGAATTTAAAGTAGGTCCCCTCTTCCCGTGATTCCTTAAATAAATTAATGTAAGTTCTTTAAATTAATTCTTTAACAGAAAACAACGTGGTCACAAACGTGACTTCCCTCCGCAAATACTTCGATCCGTCTCCCTGTTACAATTTCAAATTATCCATTCTCCCCTATATCACACGACACTTGATACTCTGATAGCCGCTTTTTCATCAAGGGCACCCCGCCAACAACACATCCGAACAGCCGTTTGGATCCTGCATTGAAAACACATCCAATATCACGTCCAATATCGGAATGCACACGTTGAGCTGCACTCTTGGCTATTGATTCTCGCTGAGCTCCATGCTATCGTCACAGACCATGAGACGCGAACGGTGCTACAGTCAACTGCACTGCTATTTATACACCACAGTCGTCAACCCGGGCGTTGGACAAGGCTGAAGCCGACACGGGGGTTGGGAGGAAAATCTCCTCTCCCTGCCCGCCCCATAGTTTATTATATCCCTCCCAGCCTTAATTACATACTATGCTTCGTGAATACGAATTGTGTTGACGAAGTTTACTTTTATTCGAAGTGCGTGTTTGATGCCTGTGATATCAATGGTGTTTTGGTGCAATAAATGTAACTTTTCGTCTAAAACTGACGATCAGCTTTTAATAGTTACTTAATAATTTTAAAATTTGTTGGCAAATTGGCCTCAAAAAACTTTGATGAGACCATTCTAGATTAATTGACTACAACAGCTGCATTTAATGAAAAAGAGATGGCAATTTTTCCCAAAAGGTATTTCAAAACGTACGAAGCGTTTCGACAGTCAGACCATTCTCAAGCGCAATCTCAAATTGATTGTACTTGAGAATGGCCTGACGGTATAAACGCGTTGTACATTTTAAAATAAATTAGTGGAAAAATTGCCATCTCTCTTTTTCATTAAATCAGAATATGATTCCACTAAATCTCGCCTGACTCAGTTACTTTTAAATGGCTGGATGTTAAAACAAGAAAATTCGTTTGAAATAATCTACCAGTTAAGATACTTTTAGATGGAGGCATGTTTCCATCAAAGAATGCATGGCTAAATCACCATACACCTCTATCAAATACATAATATCTCCTGTATAGAAGAATTTACCTCATAATTTAATAGATATTTTTCTCATTTTCATGGCTCTTTTCACCCCACTAAGCCTCTTTTATATCCCATACGCACATTGCAAATTGATGCCCATGTACTCCCTACAAACCTTCTTCAGCCGCTCTCCTAGTCAGCCTTGTTCATTATCTCATTAAATCGCATTGTTGGCACCAAAATTTCTATTCTTCATATCTGAACTCAGACCGTACGTTTCCTTTGCTGGTAAACGGATGCTGTCCTAAGACCCCATACCATATGCATATAAAGGCGACTGGTGTGGTAGCCATAAGATTTACAGTTCCGTAAGAGGGAACTCGGGTCAGGTTCTCGCACATGACCAAAATTTCGATTTCACCAATCAATTCGTCTTAAAATATAGATCGTCCATCATCATTAGGTCATGATGACCTGCCCTGATGACGATGGACGACTCGTTCATCAAAACGTTGGCTATGACGGAGAACCTGACCCGGTGGAAATCCCGAGAAACCTTCCACGATACAATACGCCGGGAAAGCCTGCGATCAGACTTCTAGTTCTTCAACGTCATCAACTGACTTTATAACCAAGGATTTCCGCTCGATATTACGTACGTAGACAAAGTAACATGTTATGCACCGCTAATTTACTTGGCACAATGCGAATTTAATAGGAATTGCGTTATCCACCGCGATTTTGTGAGCTATGAATTTATTGCATTCCTATATAAACGTAAACTATGCATTATCCATTTCTATGCGTCCCTAATTCTTTCTAAAATATAGGAATAGTAAGCTATTCTGGACTACACCGTTTAAAAAATATTCCACGTATTTTTTAAAATTCATTTATTCATACCGATACGTGCTATTTAGCAATAAGGGCAGCACATGTTTTATAGTGCACAACAAAATCGAATGATTCTAATTATCCTCTTCCATTACTCAAATGTATATATAATGTTATATAATATATATGTATTATAATATCGTTTGACCAAAAGCTGTGCCAAAACTTCTGACTCAAAAATTATTGATGAAATTTTTGTGTATACAACCAATATGCTGTGGTGATGTTGAATTTGATATATTTATAGCTATTTCACTGTTAAATCCGATGGAACTGGTCGGTAAAGCATAAGTTATCCTTAAAAAAATATACAATTTATATTTATGGTAATTTTTTGTTCTTTGATAAATGGTAAATTTTAGTCACTCCAATTTTTCGTACCAAATAAAAATTTTCGAAATACCGCTTTGAACCATCGCCATTTAGGTTCCCAGAATGATTCCAGTGAGCTCCAAGGCCTTTCATGCTTTTCATGATTCTGCTCCCTCGGTCAACCTTCCGCCATATCAGAGGATAAATCTCACGCCAGGATTGAATGACGTCACATTTACCCTTCGCGCGCGGAAATATTCAACCCGCCTTCTTTCTCGCCGTTGAGCGAATAATTCGATTAAAGAATCGAAAAAGGAAAGGTTATTTGCTCTTTCAGGCTGCCCTCTTTAACAATTTCTCATTAAGGGAACCAACTACGTCACACCCTTCATGATCCATGAATTTTTTACCGCAACCTCTCCAACAGCAGACCCGCGCGCGCCGAAAATTAATTATAGAGTAGCTTGAAAGAGCCAATTGGTTGGGATAATGCACGAGCTTAAAACTTGTAACAGAAGTTAGTTCAAAGAAAAGGAATTGGGAGGGAAACCTCCATCGAAAGTAGAATTAATATCACTAATAATAGATGCACTGGATTACCAAATCAATGGTTCGCGTGTTCACTTCGTGGAATGGTGACGTGATGGATTCAAAAATAAACGCTGTTACATTCCAGAGAGTATTTATTAAAAACTCCACCGGTTTCAACCTTTTCAGGTCATTAACAAATCAATCTGTTAGCTCTTGATAAAGACCTGAGAATGTTTAATCAGAATTAATTTGGATAGGTGAGGCTATAGGTAGATATTTGGAGAAGGCGACCGACAGCCAAGGTCATTTGCGTCGGGAGGGAAGGATGGAGAGAAGCCCGGTAGTTTTCAATAAATACTGTTTGGTATATGACAACGTATATTTTTGAATTTAGCTGGATTGCTCACCTCGTAGAATGCTCATATATTCATAATTATTGACTTGAATCTCCATAATTATATATTTCTTATTTCTACTGGTCTCGCTGTTTTACAGCATCATAAGGTACCATCAAAATTGTTAATAACAATAATATCAAATTCAATTTTAATTATACCTCATGATACTATAGATCAGCGAAACTAGTAGTACTAAGGAATGAATACTAACTGAGTAAATACAAATTTATTATTACCTATAAATAGAGGCTGAAAAGAAAAGGGCCTTTAGTCAATTATTCTAACACATGATTAACTGGGGGAAAGGTCCGTAACTATTTCCGTGGCACACATTGGATCGGAAACATAAAGATAAAGAATAGGGCGAGTTGGCTGTATCTTTACGTCTATTCATTATCCGGGAAATACAATAAAAAATTAATTAAAATGCTAATTAAAACTCAAATAGACCCTCTAAGAAGACCTTTAGGCATGTTCACGTGGCAAGTCAAAAACGATTTTAGGTAAAAGACCCATTGAGAAGAAAATTAATTGAAAAGGGATAGAGATGAATGAAAGTGTGCAGTAAATTAACCCCACATTGCAATATTAAAATTATTATCACTTAGCCAGTGATTCAATTCCTGAAATTAATTTGGATAGGTGAGGCTATAGGGAGGCATTTGGAGAAGGCGACCGACAGTTAAGGTTATTTGTATCGGGAGGAAAGGGTGGAGAGAAACCCGGCGTCATAATAAGCCTCCACTTAACGAAAGGCGCCAAGGGGACCTGAACCACGGCTGAACGACGAACGTCCCATCCGACGGTCGGAAAGTTGCGCTTGAAATGCCCTCCAAACAACATTAAAGCAGGGATCGGGCGGACAGTCTGAAAGTTCACTGCTACCGCCGGGATTTGAATCAGAGTCCACGGGGTGGAAAGCCAACACACTAGCCACCACACCAACCCGGTCCCCGTGAGGATAAAGGAAAATATGTGGGCAATGTCCTTCATGGGATATCCACCCCGTATCGGAACTCTTTGAACCGATTGACTATTCAAAACGAAAGCTCCTGCAGCCCCTGGGGGCCCGAGGGCTTGATAATAGAAGAGCACTGCATATTTTATTCGTACCTCGCGTGCAAATACTTCTCCTCAGGGACTAGTAAATCCTCAACTGGAGGTCGATGACTAGCAAGAACCGCGTGGCGCCTAAAATAGGTAAGCGGGATTGTTTCCGCTTATTATTTATTTATTTATTTATTTCCATCGCCCCGAAAACAGCTCACAAGGCCTTTTACATCGGAGGGTATAACATGAAACAATAACTATCACACACAACCATGCCCTGGATAGGGGCAACCTACCCAGGCGGGACTCGAACCCGCGACCTTCGGTTTGGCAGGCGAGGACTTTACCCCGCCGCCACCGAGGCCGGCAATTAGTTTCAATATAGATGCTTACTCCGCTAGCATTCTGTTGAAACTCGACGAATGCTCTACAGTGCATTCGGAAAACACATATCTTTGAAAATCAGCGACATTTCTCCATTGACATACAATGTACTCGCCGGATTCAAGGATATACGCATTTACCTTCGTAACTTTCTCATGCCTTGACCTCACAGGTAAGTTTGGACCTAAAAATTGCGAAGAACACCCACAGCTCGAAATGATCACCAAAACATTACTCGAATTTGGCTTGGTACGTGTTGTACCAAAAAAGGATAAAAAACGTAATTCCGTAGAACCAAGTAAATATCGGGACATAGTTTGCTTTAATGGTAAACGGATATTCTTTAAAATACAAATTCAATGAATAGCCACAAATTGAAATGATTAAACCGTATTCTCACCATTACGAGGTGAAAAATCGTGTGTTACTCGTGGAAATATTTTTCAAATAGAAAAATTCTATTCAAGGAGAACACAGGAGAACATTGCTTTGCGATGCAGATAGTTACACATCTAATATTCTTCCCATAACCTCTGTGAAAGCTCTAACGTCGCATTCTTCAAAGCAATAGAGAGAATGCTCTAGTATAGCAAATAATTATTAGGTCAGAGGAACAAATCAAGATATGAAAGAGCTCATAAAATTAGATGACTAAGCACCTGAAGTGTAATTAATTATGTTATGGGATTGAATGTAACCAATGAAATAAAGTATTGAAAATTGCAATTTCCACATTTATTTCATTCGTAGTATTACGCGTCGTACGATTTAAATAATAATGGAAAAGTGCAACTACATTTTCTTTCGATATGTCTAAATTCGACTGTATTGCGCCTGAACCGGTTGAAATTATTTTTAGTGAAATTGAAATTGCCTCTGCCTTTTTGATACCACCTTAATGAAAGTGTAATTAACGTAAAAAAAACATGTGTTTTCTTGTTTCGAAGGCTAGTATTAGTTATATGGGGGTAAAACATGAGGGGGCGCCACAGATGGCCGACAATTATGACTATCCTCCAGGTAAGAGTGCGACAGGTCCATCCATTGCACTCGTTCAACACGGTTAAGCCTCACAGGCCAGCGCCCAGTAACCAATCCGAGAGAGAACCATTAAAAAATTAATTACTTTTTCCTGTGTATGAAAATAATTGGGAAATAACTGGTTTATGATGATTGTAGGTAATTTGATCATTATCCTTCATATTTGGAATCTGACGGCGTATAAGGAGCTTATTGCAACTTATCGCACTCCTTTAACACGGAAATATTTCTCAAAAGTCGTCACCATATAATAATTTCTGGAAAATGATTCCAATTTAAACATTTCAAGCGTCAAATTGTGAAAACTTACCCACTATCTCATGGATTAGTAACTCACTATTGGGCGTAATATATGTGTATCATAGCCTGATTTTTAGCGGAAGCATCCATATCGCTAAACACCCTCTCACATTCTTTTTTCCTCTGCTGCACTGCTAAATCCTCAACTGCCTATGTCGTTCTCTCTCAGCACATTTGGTATATTTTTCTAAGGATGCAGTCCAATTATTTTGGGCCTGGAGAAAAATTTTCCTCCTTATGTCTAGAAGGACAACAAGAATACAAAATTTGTCTCTCTTCTCTGAGTTTTTCCACTTTCCTCAAAATACCGTCCACCCGGATGGTGCTTCGGCATCTCGTCTAGATCTTTTCTGTTTTATCTTGACGACAGATTTTTCTTGAAAACAAAAAATCTTGAATTTTATTGGGGGAAATTGTCCGACAGCGTTTTCTTGAAAACAAAAAATCCTGCATTTCATTGCGAAATGTTGTGTCCGGGATGGATGAAAATATTGTTTCGCCTCAAGGAAGGGACATGGAGAGGAGTCAAGGTGTACCGCTCGACCCCGGATGTATTCCGTATATTCAAGGTAAAACTAACGTGCAGGAATGTGATGATGTCCCGCTTGTTTGGCGCGATGGCAACCTCGGTTAGGTTATCTTATTACGAATGTCATCCGGGACATAACGGAAGAGAAAGGCTGGTCGGATCCCAGGGCCATTGTCACGTAGAGCTTGTTTTTTTAAATGATCTCCTGTCCAGAAATCATGCGATACATGGGCCAAGTGATAATAATAATATCAATTTTCAGTCCTCACAATACAATTAATGCATATACTTGTATAAAATATTTGAAATTGAACACTCTTTGAGACTATAACCTCGTTTCAGAGGTACCAACTCACTCACAAACAAATAATCCCTAATTTTCAATTTGAATTTTGCCCGTGCTACGTGCATTTTTTCTCTTTTTGAAACTTTCGCCGTACCGCTGGAGTGTAAAAACAAACACGGAGCATAAAAAACAGACACATAAAGCACACAGAGAAAATATAGTTTCCAAAAATGGAAATGCAGTACACAAATAAAGAATAGAAGGAAAAACCAGAGGTGTCGTACGGCACTGGTTAAGAAAATACATAGTTGTAATGTAACACTTTTATCCATTTTGGTGCCTCAAAATTTCTAATATAACATTCGTTACCAAAACATTTTTTTTGATTTTTTTATCCTGCATTTTCTGAAATAATTGAAAACACAGGGCAATATTACATTGGTAAAAAATTAAGGAAAGTGCGTTCCGGCACTGCTTATGCTGCCATGATACCACTGGTTATAACGTAGTAACATTCCTGCATCACTCCTCATGTGTCGGCGGCAGCTCCAAGTTATGAAATATCTAAAACAGACTAATTATGTCACTGTTACAACACTAGCTGATAGGAGAATTGAGTGGAAAGCTACCTTAAACAAATCTTCGAATTGATGACTGTTGATGAGGGACGAATTAAGGTATTTGGGTAGTGCAGCGACGAGGGGGGAGGTCCAGGGGGTTCGCACCCCCCCGAAATACGAAAACACAATAGGGGTGGTTACCTATTATTTTTTATTGCCTAAATCGAAAGATTATTACTCCTGGAGTACGTATTTCACGCTTGTAGATTTTTTAATGACGATATCTATTTTTCGCGATTAAATGAAAAGTGAACATTTTCAAGCGGGCGAAAATTCGACGGCTAAGTATGAATGCTGGGAAAACCCTGTGTGACGTCAATCTGGTTCCCGCTGTGGCCGTGTGAGGTGACCTTGGGGCGAGGCTTTGAGCGCTGACGCGATGCAGGCTGCTGGCAGGTGGCAGAGTACCCTGCTAGCAGGTAGGGCTTGGCTTAAATAAGGATTATTAATACCCTATCAAACGAAGGAAACTTTCCGAACTTAGGCATTTTTAATAGGTGATTATTAAGACATGTTTCCCTGAGCTCTGTGCCTCATGCATGCATTGGTAATCTCAGACGATGTAAAACTCCTATCTAATCGTTAGAAACTAGGTCCCTATGACATCACGTGAAGTGGCATCGAATGGGCGCCAATCTGGCCTTTTTCAAATAAGGATAAAAATGACCATTGCCATTCGTCTAAACCGGTATTTCTAAAACCAAATACATAATTTGTACATAATAAATACACTAATGGTGGGTAACGAATCGCAATCAACGCCTTTCTTTTTCTTTGATGAAGGAAACTACCCTAATACTTTCCTTCATGAAAGAAAACAAAATATTGAAGAATCACGAACTTACAAAATATTTCTTTGGCAAATGAAGTTTTTTTCGATTAAGAAAAGTATTAAAATTAGTTTAAAACCCTTTACTTAGTACCCTGTTTTTCAAAAATTTCCCCACCTGATTTTGGACCCCCCCAGAACGAAATTCCTGGCTAGCCCGCTGGCATAGTGGGAGGGTAATTACTTTCTGCAAATCCTCGATGGTATGTAATATCTCTCCCCGATAATGCGTGTGAGGTCTGATATGCGTAGATAAGTGGATTTCAGATATTAATCGATCATTTTTAAATATAGGTTCTTGAGGTGGTGAAGTAAAAACTCTAATTAAAGAGCCGCCTTAAATTTTACCATTTTTTTAATTTTGTCAAAAATTATGGTGCTGACGGCCGTTCCTCCCACATCACCTCCAACTAAATCACGCAACGTACGTCAATGGGACTCATGTAAAGTACATAGGCTGTACGTGTCATGTAAAATAACTCAATGATTGATACTCTTGGTATTTACGAAGGAAATATTCCTCGAATTAATTATTATCTAGACATTAATGATGATTACAGGATAGTAATAACCCACAATGGGCTTACTCTTTGAAAATGGGGAAGAGAGGAAAACCAATACGACTGGCCGAATTGGAGATTTTCATAGGAGCTGCTGTCATTCATGGAGTTCACTATTTGTCAAAAAAACGGGCCAAAATATTTCTTTTATGCGTTTTATTTTTGTTTAATGTTGTTTGAGGTTATAGTCCTATCAAATCACCTTCTAAAAATTCCTGTCTTACCTAATAAAATCATACAAACGTACTCTCATTTTGCAAAAGTGGGTACCCAAAATCAGGCACGGGTTAATACCTGTATCTAATTACTCCACAAAATGACGCTTAATCTATCACTATACATTCTTTCATTTCCTTTCCTAATAATCCACCGCAGAATATAGTGGTGAAATGCATTATTCATATTTATAAATTAAATTTAATCATGTCCAAAAACCTTTAAATCGGCTTTTTATCAGAAAAACAGAATTTGAGTCGAATTCTATATAGCAGGCAAAGAGAAGAAATAAAATAAAAATTGCATTCAATCACTCGACTATACAAGGCACAGAGACATGTCGAACTTATAATAAATGACTTAATCCTATAAATAAAAAGCAATTTTGGATATAGGGATATCTACGATAATTTTCAAGCAGCTGGCTGTTGGACTACCTGAAATTATGCTAGTATTTTTCCGTGTGTAATAAACCTATTTTGACTGATAAATTAATTGAATTGAATAAATCGATTCCAAATTATGATTAAGGCAGTAATAAATATTTAAATCTCTATTTTTCGGGAATTTTAGGTTAAATTTGCGGTTTTTCGAAAAATGATTGATACCCACAGCTCGAGTTGGTGATTTCCGTCCAATAAACTTCAATAAGCTAAGGAGCTGTACACCTTGAATTCATGGACAACCTGGTATGTGTGAGGTACCATATGCTTAGTGATATCGATCGCATCATACTCCCTTAAATTTTAAATTTAAAAAATCAGATTTAGAGTTTCTCGATTCCTCTACATTTTCCACCATTCTCTGATTACCTATGGATGAGAACGCCTATGGCTCCGTCCTCAGCGATATCACATCTGCAAGGTATATTTATTTTATATCTCTTGAGGCTGTACATGGTCCCACGATTATTACCCGAAGATTCGGGCAAGGGCACAAGCCAATGCCATCACCACTCCCGACTACCCGAAGGTCGCTTTCAAGGAAACTCAAATTTTCCGGTGTGAATTGACGGCCATAATAGATAAGCTACTGCTCGACGATTGTTTTGTTGACCTTTCGTACAAATATAAACACAGAGGTAGCAAATGAAGCCCGATATGACGGGTTGAAATTCTGATAAAATAACAGAAGGAAAGGCATGAGTTTTTCAAGCATTTCCGCTGTGACATTGATCTTGATGCTAACCCATTTATCGATTGAATAAAATATAATATTGATTTTGGAAAAATATTAGGTCGTGACCCAAAAACTTTATGACATTGAGACGATCATTGTATATTAGTCAAGGCATCAGCCGAAGTTAGGTCCGCCATAAAGGTAAGGACCCTTGGCTATATACTAAAAAAGATTAATCTGATAAATTCGAAACTATCGTATTCCTTTTTATCATCTAAAAAGTTTTGTTAAGGAGTCCAGCGACTGATCTTATAAATTTGAGACTTATCAGAGTAGAAATATCACGAAGGAATACATTCAATTTTGCATGATTTATTCTAATTTCACATATCTTGGGTTATGCGCTGAATAGAGATCAGCGGTCGTAGCACCAAAATCGAGTTGCGCTTAATAACGGTAAAGCCCTGATTACTCAAGCAGTCTGCTCCTCGGTCGAGCAGCCGAAGAGTGCTCTAATCCCAGGCATCAACGTTATTTTTCTCATACCAAAGTGCATTAAAATTTTAGTTCAAAAAATGGCTATGCTAAATTATTTCAGTAACATCAGTGGTTAGCGGCATGTTTCTATGGCTTAGATTGAGCACTATGAGGCTCACGAATACCGTATATTTTTCCTCGGTATGCATATAAGACTAACTCCGAACAATAGTATTTTATAGTTGACGGTGGAAATCTTGTATATGGTCTCGGAGACATTTACGAGACACTTTCCTCTGGTATTTGCGGTATTGACCTGTCAAACACTACCGAGGTCAATTAGCAATTCCCTAACCGATGCAGTTTGACGACGGTTAAGAGTCTTTAAGGGCACCGTGCAGTAAAAAGATGTCCTACCGCTAATAACAGTAAAATGTCCATCATAAATTCTCAACTGAACTACCTTTAGAATGAGTCAGCATTTAATAATTAATAAGATTGTTATGCATATACTATGGGAGTTGGAGATAGGAATGATGAGCAGGCGGATTAAAAGGTGGTGGTAATCTAGAGATGCTTGGATGTCCACAAGAAGGCTTTCGCGGAGTATAGAGGGTACATAATGGTATTTCGCGTCAACATGTACATTTTTCCATGGTTTTGCAAAAACATTTATTCATAGATGTGAAGGGAGGCGCGAAAAACCAAATTCCAAAATGTGAAGCATGAGAACTTCGCAGAATTTTGTTACTTATGTCAGTGAAAATCTGCGAAGTGTATGAGTGAGCGTGTGAGTACATTTTTCTTTTTCGTTCATTTATTTTCATAAATACGAGTCTCGTCACTGCCACAGTAAAAATTTTCGAAAATTTGAGCGTGTGAGTGCTCGAAACCTAAGACATTTTTGAGAACATCGAGAAATTTGTTCCTGCAGATAATTATGTTAGATAAGAGAGCGAGCAAGAGCATTTTTTTGTTTTTGTTTAAAATAACTATTAATGTTGGTGTATATATTATACTGATTTATTTGTTTGCCCTCTTTCTACCGAAATCCTTAAACAACTTACCAATGAATACGCTCTTGGGGAATTCATTTATTCGCTAGAGCATGGCCGTGAAACTTTTATTTATTGATACAAATCCCCACCTTCTTAAGTGAGCAACAACGAGCAGAAAGGAAAAGGGCACAGTCATCAGTGATGGCCTCTCCCATACATATTTGCTAAAATTTCTGTATGCTCTCTGATATCCAAACGCAAACCATTCTTCACCCCGTGAAACAATCTAGTTAAATCCCCTTAGTTAACATTTTTCTCTGTCTCTTGCTTCGAATTGTGTTGCTTTCATTCCTATAATGAAAAATATACGAACACTCTCATTACTAAATTATTTTTTAAACTCATTTATTCATATTTTTGTTATCCTAGTGTTAACATACAGCAGCCCTTCATTTCTTCCTTTCCTAAGCATATTCTTCAGTTCTCTGATGGTCTCCTTCCTTGTATCCTTCTTCACATGCCCCTAATACATGTCCCTTGATCTTCCCCAGGGAACTTTCCCTTTAAATTTTCCCTGTATCATGTTCCTCACGTATCTGCTGATTCTTGTGATCTGTCCTATTCACTGGGTTCATCTCTGGCCTTAGGTGCTCCATAGTTCCCTTTCTTTTTCACCACAATTCACACCACCTTGTCTCTGACCCTACCCGTCCATCTGAACTTCATCACCCACCGAAAACACATGGTCGGGAAGACTTCACGTCTTTTGTGGTCAGATTTTCAATCGTTCATGTTTCTAATCTATTGAGTAGCACCATTTTTTAATAAGTGAGACAAAATCTATTTATATTTCATCCTTGCTCAGCTGGATTTTCAATAATCAACACACGAGAAGGAAATGTGAAAGGGAAGAAGAGCAAGGGACGGTCCCGAATAAATTACATAGGATGGGTCATAAATTATGTAAAAGAGAAGAAATACGTCGCTATGAAAAGGCTACAGGATAGGAGAGAGGAATGGAGAGCAGCATCGAACCGATCTTAGGATTGTTGACGTACGATGATGATATCACCCTCATCGTGGGAATCCACTAAGTTCCGGACTCTGTTACTCATCGAATTCAGCTCTTGATTTTCAGGGTTCACTCTTTTTTAACCCTTACTATAGAGTCAACAACTGTACAAACCAAAATTTAAAAAAAACAGCTCGTAACAATAGCAACACAAATGGCCTTTTCAGGGCGCCTCCTCTCAGGAAACACCTGATATTCCCTCCCCTGGCCTCCAAGTGTGAAAAAGGGCTAATGGCGCATAACTGTAAAGCGATTGGTGGTGTTCCGCATCGATTTTCCAGCGAGTATATTCCTCCCACTCTCATTTCAAGAGCGCTTCCAGAGGCCGTGACCCGATTCTCCACCTCACCGAAGGGAGGTCCTTCCCGAAGCGCGTTCTTGACCCACAAAAAAGAGAGAGAGAACCAGACCCTGTATCAACCATCCAAAACACATTAATATCAGCTTTATGGCGAAATAAACATTCTAACAAATTGATGTGTTCTCAAGCCGGAGACATTTCAACGAGATTGTTACAAGTTCGTGCTTAGAGCGATGGTGTTGCGAGATAAATAGCTGGGTTCATATCAAGGTATTGAGAGACCAATGTAGATAAACAACCCTTGTAAATTTCCACTGAATGTTTTCTCGGTAAGACGCGTTTAGACGGTGCTCGATACTCGAAAATGACACCTTAGCGTCGAAACGCATCGTACCCATAAACAATTCTGTGGAAATTTAAAAAGACTGCAAATCTTCATTCAGCCAAGTGAAAGTGAAACCCGAATCTAATGATTTCGTATTGAGTAACATTCATTGATAGAGGATTTCTTAGATAAATCTTTCGCGTTTTAAACTCGGTCCATTCTTGACAAACGATAAGGTTTTTCGAGCGCAAGTTATTGGGAAGTATTGTAACTTCAAAGGTTTTTTATTAATTACTACACTTGTTTTAATACGAGCTCCAGGTAGTTTATTAAGTTTCTGAAACCAATTTCATACCTTTTTTCTCCAAAAGAATAACTGATAATGATGACTAAATTCACTGCAATAGTGACCGATTCAGAAGGCTATTTGATTATTCATTTGTGTACTTCAGAAGCTGGTGGCATCATTGATTTCGACAAAGAACCTAAGAATCGCAGAGTACGTAACAGAGCTAACGCGACTGGCCGATGACTGCCTCGAGCCTTGTACAGAAGTACAACCGCGATTACAGCAACATGAGTGTAGTATCCATTAGTAGGTGTAGTATTCATACATGATACTTTGAGACAGTGGCGCAGCGAGGGGGTTTTGGGGAATAAACCCCCCCCCCCCCCCCCCTCAAGAGCTCAGATAAAAATTTTAAGTTTTATCCATTTTACTTCATTTCATTGATATACTTATAGAAAAGTGTGAGGATTAATGAAAAAATCCCTCAGAAAGCCATAACACTCACCATTTTGAACCATTTATCTTAAAAAATTTCTGGGGGAGGACCCCCGCACCTTCCGCTTACCCTGGCGGGTATAAAACACGCCCCATGTCTAGGTGCGCTTAAAACCTCCCAAGCCTTAATTCCTAGCTGCGCACCTGCTTTGAGATACCGATAGGTAATAGACTTTCTCATCGGAATTCTGATTTTTTTCTCACTCATCCGAGTTGCAAATTCCCTCGATTAGAAATATATTACAGAGAACATTATATATCTGGTAAACGCGACTTAAAGTCACGTGAGTTGAAGATTATCTTCCTTCATTCCATTTTCCGATTCCGTTCCTTACATTTTCCATTGGCTAAACTATATGATAACACTGAAGCTTAAGCATCAAGTAAGCGATAGAAAATAAGGTGACTGGGAAAAAAATGTACCTATATATCCAGGGCCAAATTTGCCTTAACAAGTTGCCGCAACTAAAAAGTCGCCCTTGCGCGGGGCCACAGTCAATGCCGTGTGCTTCATTTAAACTTCCATCAATAGTTGCTTTGAAAAAGTTGACAGTGCGCGGGGGCCCTTAGACAGGTTAGGGTACAGCTCACCCTGGACTAAGTCATAGACATTTAAAAATTTACACAATCAGGGAAGATATGCCAGTCCTTTCACTGGGGCACGTAGTACTTCGAGTATGTACCAGCGTGATTCGTCAAAAATGCTACGGGCGAACAGACAGCGTTACCCAGAAATTAAGCAAATTAGGCTGGGAGCCGCTAGGGACTCGGGGTCAGCGCGCTAGGCTTAGATTGCTTGAACAATTTAGAAAAGATATCTTTAGGAGCGACACAGAGAAAATACTATTAGAGCCCCAATATATTTCCAGGTCCGACAGAAGCGATAAATTAAGAGAGATATTTTGCCGAACGGATAGGTATAGGAATTCGTTTTTCCCCCTAACCATAAAGGGCTTTAATAAATGCTAGTCATAATTTCCTTAGAGCAATTCCTTTTTATACGTAGACGGTTGGTGTCCTAACACCCACTGCCACACGCCTCTTTGGGCGGAGTGTGGTGTAGTATATGGACATAGATATTTTGTGAGTCCAAAGGCTTCCGGAGTTCTTCAATCAGTAATACCAGGATCTGTCCACTGGGGCTCTTCTTGTGAAATACACAAGCGTACTTAACTTTATCTTCATTTCCCGAATTTTTCTTCAATTTTTTCTCCATATCATCCGGTACTGTTAGTAATCATGTTTCATGAAGGGCTCCAACCAGTTTGACTGCCTTATTTCCACAATGGCCTCCCTCCAATTCGTACCGAAACTTGGCAATCCCAATGCTTTTTATTCTATCTCAACCCTCATATTCAAACTTTATGCTTCACGACCCCTTATTATATATATATATTTTTTTTAGATCACGAGATGTGGGTCAATTGACCCACATCTCGTGATCTAAAAAAAATATATAACCCTCATATTAGGATGGTTTCCTATTTTTAATGCCTAAATCGAGAGATTACTACTCCTTGAGTACGTAATTCAAGCTTTTAGAATTTTAAATGACGATATCTATTTTTCACGATTAAATGAAAAGTGAAAATTTTCAAGCGGGCGAAAATGCGACGGATAAGTATGAATGCTGGGAAAAGCCCGAGTGACATCATTCTGGTTCCGGGTGCCATCGTGTGAGGCCACCTTGGTGCGAGGCTATGAACGCCGATATGGTGTAGCCTGCTAGTAGGTAGCAGATTACCCTGCTAGCAGATAGCGCTTGGCTTAAATAAGGATTATTATTCCCCTATCAAACGAAGGAAACTTTCCGAACTTCGGTATTTTAAATGTGTTTATTAAGAGATGTTTCCCTGAGATCTGTGCCTCATGCATGCATTAGTAATCTCAGACAATGTAAAACTTCTAACTACTCGTGTAGAAACTAGGTCCCTGTGACATCACGTGGAGTGGCATCGCATGGGCGCCAATCTTTCCTTTTTCAAATGAGTTTAAAATTGACCGTTGCCATTCGTCTAAACTGCGATTTCTGAAACCAAATAATTTGTATACTATGATTGCACTTATGGTGGGTTACGACTCGCAATCAATGCCTTTAGTTTTCTTTGATGAAGGAAACTACCCTATTCTACTATATAGAATTAGAAACCCGGGTCGGAACCGGGTGGCGAGGTGGAACGGGGTAAGCGAAGCGTTTTTTAATTGCGAAAAAAGGTGCTGTGCTTATCTTTTTCAAATCAAGAAAGGAAAGAATTGCCAATAACCGATATAAAACAGGAAGTGTTTAACACAGTTCTCAACAACCACCAAATGTAAAAATAAAGAACCCATCTACAAGTTTTAATGGCGTAAATACATCTTCAACCTTTCCGATTCAAAATGACGGAAAACTCAGCGCAATGACACTTTAAGTTATAAAATAATTAGTCCCACCACAATTTATGAATAAGTCTCGGAATCAAATTTGGATTAATTTTTTTACGTTCAGGTGTCGACAGAACTCTCCTCAATCGTCCTAATTGCTGCTCTGAGGACGGAGGAAGAGTATTCTGTCGAACCGTTCGCCGCAAAAAAATGTAACTCTTCAATAACGATGACGGTATATACAGGCCCTGTATACCGTCCATGCCTCACGAATTCGCAACTTCATCGCTCTTCGGCACGACATTTTTTACGGAAATAGTAAAGACGACACCAAGTGGGAGAAGCTTATCTTAGGAGGATGCTGGCTTATCACACGCTCAAAAATACACGTCTCCACGACACTGATAATATAAGGGTTCTAGGCACCGACGCTTCAAAACTCGCATTTGCATGACGACCAGCGTAGTAGGCTGAGATAATTCCGTGCAGCAGCGAAAAGTCTGAATTATATAACTCTTGTGCTCGATCGTAGTGTGACAGTCTGATTGCAAGTAGTTCCTCGTTGAGCTAGATGTTTTCTCGTCTTTTATTCCAACGAAAACACAAACTCATACATACACGCCTTCTCTATTTCAGTTGAAATCTAAGTCTCGCGAAGTCGACATGAGCTCGAGGAACGCAGGTGGACGAAAATCAAGGTAAGCAGGAATGCCCTTCATCCAATGATTATGGTGCATTACATCAAAGAATAACTTATTTATTTTACCTAATATTTCCATTTTCTACGTGTTTTTATTGCTTTAAACACCTTTTCCGACATTTTTCTCGAAAGCGCATAATTTATTGACCCTGTAGGCGGCCATGAAAGTAACATAAACTCATTAATATGTCAGGGTAACCAGGTATCCATTTTCTACCCTATTGCTAAATGCCCTTAATTTAACCACCTCGGGAATCAGGGCATTACGACAATGAAAGCATATTGTAGTATCCCATAAATACATTTAAGACACTGCACGGGTTGCTGTGTCTTTGTTCCAATTGCAACAGCAAAATTAACCCCTTGAAAAGGGCCTGAAAAGGCCGAAAATGGTAGAGTATCTTGAATTTTATTCTGTAATACAATAAGGTGTTTTCATTGTCATAATGCCGCCGCGATTCCACTCGGTAAACTTGCCAACAATTTAGTTTACTCCTATCTCGGGTTCAGAGGAATTTCTAATTATCCCAAAACGTCATCCTATTGGATAAAAAAGATTAATTTTTTCGTTTTCTGTGATATTTCCTCAAAATATGCGCACCAACTGAATCAACGGCCGTGTTCGTCAGGCACGTATCTGGTGGGGTGTGGACTTGAAGATCTTTGACCCCTTCACCCTTCCACTCCCCACCATTTTTTTTTCAAATAACGCAACGGACGGACTTTGATTCACTCCCAAACATATTCGGATTGCACTGGATATCAATCCAGTGCCAATAGTCTTGTAACCTGATTGCTATTTCCATGCAAGTGTGTGGTTAACTATGGTTTCTTCAATTTGATTTTCATGCGTGCGCTAGAATACAATAAGGTGTTTTCACTTTCATAATACCGCCAAGATTCCACCTGGTATAATTGCAAGCAATTTATTTTACTTCTATCTAAGGTTCGGAGGAATTTCTAATAACTCCCAAACGTCCCCCGTTTGGATAAAATTGATTCATTTTATCGCGTTTTTGTAATAACAAGGCTTCTGCAAGTGGCTGATTAACGAAACGACTCTATATTAAAAAAGAGTAGTGAGCTTGATCAGTGAGAAGAGGAAGGAATGGGCAATTGGAAAGAAAATACCAAGTTCTGAACATAGGAATACATTATAAACTTTTCTACGCAGGCGAATTTTCTACCACGTGTCTCGCATGCGTCGTGGATTCAAATGCGAAGATTTCGCTCGGCGTCAATATTAGTATTATTCTTGAAAATTAAATTAAACCATAAAAGAATTTTGAAAAAGTAGTTCACCGTATTATCTTTCGCGGGTACGCGTCACGGTGATAAAACTCTTTGGGTATGCCCGCCTCCTCAATGTTACGGCACGTAAATAATTTTATAATATGAATTTTCAATTAAACTAAATTGTAAAATTTAGAAACCCAAATCTCCGTGAGTCACCTACTAGTGCAGTTTCATCCTTTTTATCTGTCCCTAGTCTCTCCCTTCTCCGACTTCAATCAGACATCAAATTCATTTATATAATACCCTTAACTCCCACTTCGACAGTCCTGACATTGTTTCCATCCTCAACATTACCTTCCCGCCACACCCGATCTACTTCTTTACTCCACATTCCTACACCCAGGCTATCTGTAATTAAGCGCTCACTTTTCCATAGGCTTTCCTTTTTAATAAATTCTCTCCCCGATGATATTGTTCCGTTTGTTCTGACACATAAAAATTTTACTCACCGGGCATTAACATATTTATCGCATAAATTACTAAGTAGCCGGATAAATGTGTGTTGTTTTCTTTTTTTATTATATTTAATATTTGTTGTTACAAGTGCACTTTAAATTGGCAGTCTTGCTGTATGTGCGACTCTTTATTAAAATAAAAAATAAAATAAACAAAATCCACAATTGGAAAAACAATCCAAATCTGACACATTCTGGTTCCATTGACACCATAATAGGACTTTACTTTTTTTCCCTTGTAACACTCAGGGCGAGTTTTGAACGTCGTAGTCCTACAGGAATAGCAATAATAAATTCAGCAATAACAAGTTCATTTTCAATAATGAATTCAGCCGGGTGTAGCAGACCACGAGCAACCCATTCTCTCCACGAGTTACGAAGGAAAAGAGCCGAATTCCTGCTTCAATCTACAATACTCCCCATTCAAATCCTCTAAAGTAATGTGTACCAATATTTGTTTACCTATTTATGAAATCAAATTTTCTTTCCCAGTGGCTTCGGTGGAACAACTGGGATCCGAACGACAACAACACCATCGAAGAGTGGTGGCAGCAGACAACAGCCCTCCACAAGGTAACATGCAACACAGTCTCACTAATTCTTTCATACAGCATTCGAGTTATCTCAACAGTTACAAAGACTGATGCATGCACTTCGAATGACCAACATCAGATTTATATATGTTTTATATACGTTTCCATTCTTTTTATGAGTTTCATTAAGTTCATTTGTTGTTTACTGTAGCTTGCTTATTGATTTGTCAACGCTTTGTGTTGAGTTGGCGCCTTGGCTAAAGAGAGAAAAACAAGGGATTGCGAAAGATCCACAGAGAAAAAAATCATTCGCCTTGACCGGGATTCGAACCGGGATCCTCCGATTTCCGGTCGAGTGCTTTAGCCAGTTAAGCTATCAAGGCGTCATTCTTTTGTCAAAATTTGATTTCTTGTCCGGTAGTGTCCGAAAATATCCACAGGGAAGAATGACGCCTCGATAGTTTAACTGGCTAAAGCACTCGACCGGAAATCGGGGTATCCGGGTTCGAATCCCGGTCAAGGCGAATGATTTTTTCTCTGTGGATCTTTCGCACGATTGTGCATTGCGGGTGACTCCCGTAAAAGTTATCACCGCGGCTAGTCCCGGTATACTTTAAACAAGGGATTGTTGTGAAAGAAGCCATATTGGTATGCAAGGGATAAAGAAAGATAAACTTTGTTAAGTGGAATTGATGTTTTTCTTCTATATAATCGCTTGGATATATTAACATGGGTGCTCAATAATTATCTTAGGAAAGAACAACTATAAACATAATGCGTTGCTATTATACTATTTCCTGATTAACGAAGTTTAGTTTTATTATTCACTAACTGACCCGGCGAACGTCATACCGCCTAGTTATCAATTAACAGTTTAGTTACACTATTTATGAAATAAGATAGGCTGTACTACTATGTTATGAACTGTACTACTGTACTACTAAATTATGAAACTACAAAAATAAGATTTCGATAGCTTGTTAGAAACATATTTTCTGTCTTCAAGGGTAGACCGAGACACGCATTTGCGGATTTATTTCAATGAATTTTTTAATTTCTCTAGTTTTTCTTATAACTCTAGTGATAAAATTCTAATTTTTAATTTTGAATGTTGATGAAAAATATTAAATTACAATCAATAGCTAGAGTAAAACTGTTATTGAATTTATTGAGACTTCCATCTCTCTTCTTCAGGCAAGGGGAAGATAATATCACCTCATAACCACGAAAAAGTGATTTGAGACCCTTAAGGGGGATGCCTCTCATATTATTAGAATAGTACTAGCAATAATATTCAGTGCAATCAACGCTAATACACGTGGTACTTTATTTTGACGTAGTCGGCCAGGGAATTATGGAAGCGGAAAAAGCTATGTCTCACCGACCAAAAGCACAGTAAAAGGAGCTGTACCGAAGACAAAGGCAGTAACGGCAGCCCAGTCTAGTTCAAGGTAATGTTTAGTAATAATAATAATAAACATTTATTGCCGTGGATGCATTAGTTCTTTGTATATTGATGGACAAATGAACAATTTAAGAAACAAAAAAATACAACTCAAAGATAGTGAAAAATGTGTAAATAATATAACATAGAGTGAATGTGAATGTATGCATAGCAGTGGCGTAACTAGGAACATGCTTTGGGAGGGATGGAATGGTCTGGGGGTGCGACCTCCCTAAGGCAACGTCCGAAGATTTTAGGCAAGGTCCGGGGGTTTTTGACTCGTCTTACTGCCATGATATTTATATATGATCTTTAAATTTAGGAAAATGCCGTTATTATATCTCAATACTAGACAATGGTTTTAAATATTTTTTTATTTCTCTGAGGCTCTGGGGGGGATCTATCCCCTCATGCCCCCCAGGGTTACGCCACTGATACATAGTATAACAAGATAAAGTATAATGCAAAAGATACTACGATCAATTTCATTATTCATTTCAACATGTTGGAATTTATAAAATCGAAAACTTTTAAAATGGATTTACGTGCATTTAACATCATCAGGCAGTGGATTCCATATGCGGGAAATAGACACTATGAACGACACTTTAGCACAAGTCGTAACACGTGCTGGAGATTACAATAGTAGGTTTCCATAGTCGGCAATGCAGAAACTTCTTACGATTATGAGGCTAAAAGCAAAGTTATGTTCTCCCTAGCTATCGTCAGTGGCGGATCTATTGGGGGGGCTAAAGCCCCCCTTGGGTATCAAATTTACTCTAGATAGAATGGTGATTTTGTTCGGACCCCACTACTGCTGGGAGGTTGCCCCTCCTGGATCCGCCACTGGCTATAGTCAAAGGCTAATATATATGTATTCACATAAAATAGAGGGAATAACTACAGTCAAGAATGTCTTAATGCCCTGGATGGCCTGTTGTGGTCTATTTACATATATTTACTCGTCAAGGTAACTCCTAAGACCTCTATAAAAATAACTCTTAATTCTTTGGTTCATAAAGCAAAAACATTCTTATTCTGGGTATTTATCCGCGCTATGGTAAATTCACATTTATGGAAACCGTGACTACTAGTTTTTTATCCGTCTTTCAATACTTCTGAATTCCTATTCACCCTTAGCCTAGGCACTCGATCGAAATCTTCTTGTTTGCAAATTACCATGCACTCAATGATGGTGTGACGGCCGAATTTGGTTATACTACCGAATAAAATATAAAATACGGTTTTTTTTCATTACTATCCCACAATCTTTGTTTTTTCATCATCGAAGAAACTGGAAACTGAGATTTATTGATTAGTGTTTTTTCACGCTATTTCTTTGTCTTTCGAGCAGTTACTACGACTTGTGCAGACAGTGCGAACGGAAGGAGGAGACATTAAAACATATCCTCAATGAATGTCCCAAGAATTTGTCCAAGATGACGAAGCGTCACGACGAGGTGGTCGAGCAATTGGTGGAGAAGCTGCCGCCCAACTGGGATGTAAAGGTGAACAAGAAGATTGAGGGATCATCATCGCGAAGACGACCGGATATCGTCGCAACGGAGGTGAGAAGAGGAAAATAATGATTTATATTACAAAAGGAATGTTATGGTGGAGCGGGGTAGCTAAGCAGGAAGTGTGCGCGTTTGTTCTACATCAATCTATCTACATAATACCCCGCAAGCCGCCTAAAAGTCGTGTGGCAGGACACCAGCCGTTTACAGCTTAAAAAAATTAATTAAAAACTAAGTAAATTAAAGGAGGTTGGGACTAGCGTTTATTAAAGTCCATTATGTAGAATCTGAGTTTTTCCCGGCGTATGCTCTGCAGAAATATTTCTCGGGTTTCCCACCGGGTGTCGTATCGGGTTGTAGTTCCCAACCCCGCATCGGGTTGTAGTTCCCCGGGAACTACAACCCGATACGACACCCGGTGGGAAACCCGAGAAATATTCCTGCAAAGTCCATTATGGTTCGGGGGAAAAACGAATTCCCGTATCTATCCGTTCGGCAAAACATCTCTCTTAATTTATCGCTTCTATCGGACCTGGAAATATAGTGTGGCTCTAATATTATGTTCTCTGTGTCGCTCTTAAAGATATCCATTCTCAATTGTTCAAGCAATCTAAACCTAGCGCGCAGTCTCCGAGTCTCCAACGGCTCCCAGCCTAATTCGCTTAACATCTGGGTTACACTGTCTGTACGCCCGTAGCAGTTTTTGGCGAAACGCGCAGCCTTCCTTTGTATTTTATTCAGTTCGCGGATTAAGTCTTTCTGTTGATCGGAAGGTCCTGGGTTCAAATTCAGGGGCGGATTCAACATCAAAGGGGGGTCATGACCTGGGTCCGGGGAGTATGGAATAACTCCAGGGAGAGGGGGAGGGGGCATTTTTATATTAGGGAGTGCTACGCTCCACGATAAATCTACGTCTACATAATACCCTACGAGCCACCTCTAGGGTATTTGGCAGGGGGTGACCAATCACCAACATGCAACATGCAAGAGTACCGCCGCATGCACACCGCGAGTCAAACTTCTCTCACCTTTAGGACTTGTAGCAATGGGTTTGCAGATGCACTTCGCTTTACACCTTTATAAATATTCAAAAACTATTTAACTTTAAAAAATTTTGGTAAACTTTTGGGGGGTCATGACCCCTGTGGCTCCCCCTAAATCCGCCCCAGTTCAAATCCCAAGGAAAGCCTTCGGAAACGCCCGTTAAATCAAAGTAGGGAGACAAGTTGACCAAAGAGTAAAGTTCAGAGACCAATACATCATTAAGCAAACACATACTTATGTTGGGTAAATAATCGACCCAGGGTAAATTCCCATTTTTGACAACCCTATCCACTAGATAACTATCCGTCTTGCAATGCTTTTCATTCCCTACTCACTCTTGACCGGGGATCTCGATCGAAATCTTCTTGTCTGCAAATTACAATGCTGTACAATACTGCAATTCAAAGTACAATTCTCCTTGTTTGCAAAGTACAACGTGGTGAACTAGTCTCTCAACCCTGAATGAGTGATATTCACACATATGATCTGATCTTCCGTAGTATGTTGGCGTCCGTAAGATACGGCTTTCGTTAGAAAAGACACTGCTATTGAATTTATCTAAACGGTTTAGTCTATATTTCAATCTACTGTCTGACAGATATTCCCATCCGAGTTAATCTAAGAGTTCAGTTACACTAACGAGACTATCGTAACGACTTCTCACGTACCTGGCAGCTCTTCTTTGCACGCGTTCTCTGTTTTTAAGCCTATTTCATGAGGGTCCCAAGCGCAGCGATTCTAAATGGGGTCTAACAAGGGAGAAACAGATAATTTCATTCACTTTGTCGTCGCACTTTCTAAATATTCTTTTAGTCCTCGCTCCAGCCATATCCTCCGTCCCCTCCCGCCCCCCCCCCCCCCCCGTAAAAGTTACTTCTCTTAACTCAGTATGACCCTCACCCTCCCAGGTCACCACCACACCAATCACTTCCTCATTCCTTTTCCTCTTTCTCCAATTCACCTTCTACATTCTCCGTCATACCAACATCTCGAACGCTACGAGACTTGTCTCATCCTCCGTCTTTAGTTTCCCCATCATATACTATATAATGCATTTAATAGTTCATATGTATTCGGTGGCGGCGGGGTAAAGTCCTCGCCTGCTAAGGCGAAGATTACTGGTTCTATTCCCGCCTGGGTAGATTTCCCCTATCTAGGGCATGAGTATATGGGATCATCATACTTTGTTCTTCGTTAAATTCCCTCGCTGTTAAAGCCTTTCATGAGTTGTAATCGGGTCGTCGAAAATAAGTAAAAGATAATCAATAATTCAAAATTCTATTGACCGTTTGAGTGTCCTATTTTGATAAAGTGAGTGTATGTTTAGTGTGAGTGAATGTTCACTTCAAACTAAATGTCCCGAGACCATATAGCATCAAAACTTTTGCCATTAGCACGCAAAATGAGAAAAAACTTTTTTTCTAAATTTTAAAGCAGATTTATATTTGCTCTTGATCCTTTTAATTCCCCTTAATAATGGACATTCTTCCACTAAGGCACCAAGCGGGGCCAAGCGATTCGTCGAGATTTCCGTGCCGTACGACGACACCATGGAGACGGCCAAGCATAAGAAAAGTTACAAATATCTGCCCGAGGCATACGAGCAATTCGTCAACCTGGGAGGTAAAAAGGAGGTGACTCAAGACACATTCATCATCGGCTCCAAAGGGACCTGGGATAAGAAGAACGACCTCATCCTCTCGCGCCTCAAGATTCGCCCAAAAGCAAGAAACGAGCTGAAAGAGAAACTGAAATTAACCGTCTGCAAAAATTCCTTGGAAATTTACGAAGAACACATTAAATGATGCGGGATTCCAGACGTTTGTCTCGAATCATCATGTTTCTTCATTTAAATTTTATTTTCCATGGCATATCTTAATTTTTGCTGCAGACAAGCTTCTTTTTTCTTTAATCGGTTATTTTATAACCTTATTATTAATTATATGACTTCTGTAGCTAAATATTTCTTGGGGTTTCTTAAGAAATCTTAAATAAAAAATTGAATTTTTTTAGCCGATGCTTCGAATTTATTTCTTTCCTTCATTGAGGATTTGAGTTCTTATGGAGCTGCATTTAGACGGCTCCATGAGAGGCATTTCTACTATATTGGGAAAGCCAAATCATATTAACATGACTAAATTCCCAATTGTGAAATGGCTTATAATTCCAAAATACTCGGAAGAAAGTTAAAAATGTTTCACTCCTGACCAAAATTAAACTACCAAAAAAAGCGATCACTGGTTTATATCCCTACATTCCTGTCCCACCTGAAGATCCTCAATGACAGAGAGGTAGGTTAAATATATAATTTAAGTTATCCTTCTGAGAAATAATCCTTGGGCATTCATAAGGAACGCCTAAAATTATGCGGAATCATCACGAATTTTGCAGCCTATAAGCTTAAGTTATTGGCCAAAGAGAATTTGATGAGATCACATACCAGAGATGTGATTTGAGACTCCTGGACGGAGGTCCATCTTTTGGAGGCCTTATGTCAAAGATTCTCCGATTGTTATGTTCGTAAGAGTCGGACGACCAAGGTCTATTAGTCGGATCCCAAAGAATAGGAAGGTCTCTGACTACACCCGTCGACTCACCCCTTTGGGACGCTAACTCACCAAATTCTTTTTTTTGCGTTATTTGTCTTGAAATCGCTTATTTTCATTACTACAGGATAGGTCGGAGCGTGGTAGCCGAGTCCTATTATGCATTTGGCCTCTGACAGAGGGGCCCCGAGTTTAAACTGGGAAAAGATTTTCTTAAACCCCAAAACGAAGTCCTCGAAGTACGTGCTGTCCCAAAGAGAGAAACTAGCCATCCTTTGTCTGGCCAATGGCCAACCTTTAATGTTTGTGGCTGAGATTGGGGTAAGGTCTATCCTCATCCATCCAAACCAACATTCGGAATATACAAAGAGTGTGTAACGATTCCTTGCTATTTTTGTTTTTGTAGTTTCCCAGGATTTCTAGGTCTTGGATAAAATAATTCTAATCTTTGCCGTAATAGTCTCTTAAAAACGACAAAATATGGCTCACTTAATGGCTGACTGTTCATCAGCCAAGTATCAACTTATGATGGTCAGACAATGGTTATATATTGCTTCTTCCCTATAGGTACAAACCCTTTCCCTTAATAATAGACCCTTTCCCTTAGCAATTTCCCTTAATAATGGACATTCTTCCACTAAGGTACCAAGCGGGGCCAAGCATTTCTCCGGGGTTTGCCTGCCGTACGACAACACCATGGAGGCGGCCAAGCATAAGAAAAGTTACAAATATCCGCTCGAGGAGTGCGAGCAATTCGTCGGCCTGGGAGGCAAAAAGGAGGTGATCCAAGGCACAATCTTCATCGACTCCTAAGGGACCTGGGATAAGAAGAACGACCTCATCCTCTCGCGCCTCAAGATTCCCCCAAAAGCCAGACACGAGCTGAAAGAGAAATTGAAATTAACCGTCTGCAAAAATTCCTTGGAAATTTACGAAAAACACATTAAATGATGCGGAATTCCAGACGTTTGTCTCGAATCATCATGTTTCTTTATTTAAATTTTATTTTCCATCGCATATCTTAATTTTTGCTGCAGACAAGCTTCTTTTTTTCTGTAATCGGTTATTTTATAACCTTATTATTAATTATATGACTTCTGTAGCTAAATAATTCTTGGGGTTTCTTAAGAAATCTTAGATAAAAAATTGAATTTTTTTAGCCGATGCTTCGAATTTATTTCTTTCCTTCATTGAGGATTTGAGTTCTTATGGAGCAGCATTTAGACGGCTCCATGAGAGGCATTTCTACTATATTGGGAAAGCCAAATCATATTAACATGACTAAATTCCCAAATGAGAGATGGCTTGTAATTCCAAAATATTCGGAAAGAAGTTAAAAATGTTTCACTCCTTACCAAAATTAAACTACCAAAAAAAGCGATCACTGGTTTATATTCCAACATTCCTGTCCCACCTGAAGATCCTCAATGAGAGAGAGGTAGGTTAAATATATAATTTAAGTTATCCTTCTGAGAATAATCCTTGGGCATTCCATAAGGAACGCCTAAAATTATGCGGAATCATCACGAATTTTGCAGCCTATAAGCTTAAGTTATTGGCCAAAGAGAATTTGATGAGATCACATACCAGAGATGTGATTCGAGAGACCTGGACGGAGGTCCCTCTTTTGGAGGCCTTATGCCAAAGATTCTCCGATCGATTTGTTCGTAAGAGTCCGACGACCAAGGTCTATGAGTCGGATCCCAAAGGATAGTAAGATCTACATAATACCCTGCGAGCCACCTCTAGGGTGTTTGGCAGGGGGTGACAAACCACCAACATGCAGCATGCAAGTGGACCGCCACATGCACAGCATTGCACACCGCACGGTCATAGAAATATTACGCACACTAGAAAAATATACATGCTTATTTAAAAAAATGCTAATGGTTAGTAATTCCTAGAGATAGTACATGCAAGGTTAGAACTATGAAAAAACATGCAAATAGTTATCCTAGCGAACGACGCCATTAATTCTATCAATTGAGACAACGTTTCTATCCTTAATAGTACGAGGGATAAATGACATTTTAAATATCTTTATTTTGCAACCTTTTTCTTTTATTTTATTCTCATGATCACGTCCACTATTTTACGATGGTACACGAAGGATATGATTCACGTCGTCTGAGAAAATATCTTCTTCGAATTTCCTAAGTAAGTTTAGCTATAAATATCTTACTACACCCGTCGACTCACCCCTTTGGGACCCTAACTCACCAAATTCCTTTTTTGCGTTATTTGGCTTGGAATCGCTTGTTTTCTTTATTATAGGATAGGTCGGAGCGTGGTAGCCGAGTCCTATTATGAATTTGGCCTCTGAGAGAGGGGCCCCGAGTTTGAACTGGGAAAAGATTTTCTTAAACCCCTAAACGAAGTCCTCGAAGTACGTGCTGTCCCAAAGAGAGAAACTAGCCATCCTTTGTCTGGCCAATGGCCAACCTTTAATGTTTGTGGTTGAGATTGGGGTAAGCTCTATCCTAATCCATCCAAACCAACATTCGGAATAAACAAAGAGTGTGTAACGATTGGTTGCTGTGAGTGTGTATCGATTCCTTACAATTTTTGTTTTTGTGGTTTCCCAGGATTTCTAGGTCTTGGATAAAATATTTCAAATCTTTGCCGTAATGGTCTCTTAAAAAACGACAAAATACGGATCACTCAATGGCTGACAGTTCGTCAGCAAAGTACCAATTTATGATGGTCAGACAATGGTTATATATTGCTCCTTCCCTCTTGATACAAACAGCAGGAACACTTAACTATCCAGGAAACCCAGCCGAGTAGGTACGCAATGAGTCATGGAAATATTTTAGGGTTAACGAGTCTTGTAATATTGCAGGGTCAATATCCTGAAGATTATCCGCGGCAGATAATGAGGAGCGGAGTGGATTGTGAAGGCTTAGTTAGTCCGGTGTGGTAACTGCACAGTGAGGGGTCAGGATAAGGTGGATGCAATTTTTCCGAGCCCACAATTTACCATAAATGCTGATTTTGCCAACACTCTTTGAAAAGCTACGTTAGGTTTCTGTCAGCCTCATTTCTACCAACATCCCAATCTCATTCTAAGACTTCACATACTTCTTTTTCCCCATATCCTCCTTACCTTGCACTGAATGTTTGTCCCTTGGTCTTCCCCACTTCCTCATGGGATTTATTTCCGAGTTCTACTGTTGATCTTACCCAAATTATCACCCCATCCAAAGGAGCGGCACAAACTTAAGACTATTTAGCTCATCGTACATCTACATCTATATAATATCCTGCGGGCTACCTCTAGGGTGTTTGGCAGGCGGTGATCAATCACCGGCATGCAGCATGTAATAGGATTCCTACATGCACTCCACACGGTTCAAGAAACGTTACGCATGGCAACAAATAATACCACCGCATTCATGCAAAGGCCAATTACTCATAGAGGTAATCTGCCAATAAAGCTAGAACACACAAAACTTGCTGTTATAAATAATAAGAAAATTCAGAAAAAAGCATTATACGCGAAAACCTATACCGATAATGTAACAACTGATATTTTCTGATATTTTTCGCCTTTGATGCATAGTCTCTCTTGCTATTGTAACAGTGACAATTGAAGGCCTAAGGAAGTGCTCACACCCGCATTCAGCAGTACCCTTATGAAGTTGTAGCACAATTTGAATGGCAATAGAAGTTCAGAGCATTTAACTTCAATACAGACAAGGTGGATAGAAAGTTAGTATTTAAAAGACGATGAAATCCTTCACGAGGATTAAATTGACAGAGAAAATATACTGATATATCTACGAATATTTTACAAAGCTTTTGTTAACCAAAATTTTCAAGGATACATATGTGAAGTATGTCATAATCTGTATCACAAGGTGTATATATTTTATAAGTTGAATTCAATTAACATATTTTCTATAAAGTTTATCTCACGATTGTGCTCATTGTATCCGCTTGCATATATTTTCCATGCTACCACTGCACGATTTAAATAAAGCTAGGGCGAGTGACAACTCGTATAAAATGTGCACATTAGTACATTAGGTACAATCTTTGTAATCCGGCACTGCGGAAGTCCCACACCTCCAGTAATCCGGCGTGCAAGGCTGGCGACCTCCCTTCGTCTAATATAAAGTCGTCCGTTTTAAATACAAGACATTTCAAGACATAGTGATTGTATATTTTAATATTGTTTATTTATGTGTTCTTTGCAGAATCACAGTTGTACCCAGGGTTTATTCTGCCTTTATCGACCATAATCGTTATTATTTCTTTGGTTATCTACTTTGACACACATCAAAAGCAACGGGGAGAGTTTGCTTTACTATATGAATTTATTTGCAAAATTGTACCTTAAAAAAATTGTTGAGTATTGATTTTGTTTCCTGTACGTTTCCAATAATCCGACTATTCCACGGCTGCATTTTAGAAGGATTACCTATATCGCATTGTATATGAATGTAAAGGCCTTTTTACACGGTACATAAACCCGTTCGAGTTAATGTCTAATGTATGAACGCGAGAATGAGCACGAAAATGCACCGTGTAGCCACCCAACTCGTGCTAATGCATTAACGGAAAATAGGACCTGTTATAATTTGGTACATCCATTCGTGCACGATCCGTTCCGGTCCACAAAAAATCATTCACGCAAACAGACATTAACTCGTGTGTGTTAATGTATTGTATAAACAGGCCTTAAGACTTGACTCGTCCTTATGCACTGAAAAGAAAATGTACACTAATGTAAAACAATTGTATATCAGTATGGATACCTACACGAATGTAATATTTTCGCTGCAATCTATGAGCATACAACAGGAAGAAGATTGCCTCAGGTTGCCAGCGCCAAGTCCGCTCTCCCTTACTCATATTTAAATATTTATGCATTCCTCGGATGAACAAAATTTACATAAGCTATGCAGGATGTGCATCATGAGTGTCGACATTGACTGACCGTCGGAAATGAGTCTCTAGGCGGTGGGAGGGATGTTCTCAAACCCCTCACACGGTATTTGTGTCCGCAAGAAGAAAAATGACTGCGCATGCGTCCAGGGGCGGGGGTGTGGACCAAAAGGAATCTCCGTCCCCACCATCGCGAAATCCCACGCCTTTTCCTCTCTTCCCGATACCCTCTCTCTAATCTGGCTCAGTCACACGGAGTCGTCGGCGGTTAACCGGGCAACAGGCGTGAGTCCCGTCCGTCGCCCCGGCGATTAATCATCGTCGTTCTTTTTTTTAAACAAGCGATAATAGCTCCTGAAGTCACAGCGCCGTGCTGGTGTGTGTGCAGTAGCCAAACTTCGGATCAAGAGCCAGTGAATCCTCACCTTGTGGTTGCGCAACGAGACTTGCAACTACTACTCATCGTGAACGACGAAATTGAGACGTTTCCGCAAGATTTTCTGGGTGATAACGTTTACCAACTCTGGCTGGGTGTCGAAGCCGGGAAATCGAGAGAGAAATATTCTTCTTCAGTTTCCAAACTAGGTTCTTTTGTGGTTTTCTTTTCCTTCTCTGCTAACGTCAGATTCTCCTGCCTCGTCCTCCGTCACATCTCAACGCTCCCTGCCTCGGTGTAATAAGACTACGCAGCCTCGGTGAAGAAGCTGGGCATCGCCCAAGGCAAGTTTCGTCGACTTTACGTTCAAGAGGAATATAGGTTATACATAGGTTTAACGTCTAAGAAATTAGGCTTAGAGCTACGTGGGTGCAAGAACTTGAAACTTCAACGCAACGATTGACACGATTGACACTAAAGCTCAGTCGAAGCATTTTAAAGTGATACAGGAACGAATTGGATGCTAGAGGAGTAAAACTTTTCTGTCAACAGTTCCTGTATACAGTGATCGTTTCTCCAAAAAATTTCTCCCACCTAGATCGGACTTCTGAAAGAACATTAATACGGAGGACGTTTTCATCGACCGAAACTTATCTAACTTATCAGGACTAGCAATACTTGATGTCATTTTCAACCTTCTTTCAAGCCAATTTTCCCTTAGCAGTGGAGTTTCTGCAGCAAAAAGAGAAGAGGAGAATTGTAATCACTGCTTCAGAATCACCGCGAAGTCAGTCGATAACTGTCGCAAGCAAGCATTTGTCTGTAAGCCACTCCAAGGGTGTTCGATTTTAAGGCTTCTGGACGGCCTCATAGAGGGATAAAAAGTTTCACAGTGTCCGTCAAGGTGGTAAAAGGAAAGTCTCAGGTCGTAAAAGCATTGAGCGCAATTTTCCTCGGCACCCTGGCGACTCATATGGGCCGCCAGAGACGGCTCCGCGTTCTACGCTGCTTGCAGGTGTTGAAGGCTAGAAAACGCAGGGTCAGCGACCACCGGTAGCGGGGAGGAAAGTAGGAATAGTGAGGGGAAAAAACTTCTGTTGTGATTTAACTCTTCCTCACCAAAACATGATACGCATCCATGAAACCAATTAAAATGTGGGAGTCTATGAGAATGATATTTATTTCCTGAGGTTTAAAGGATTTGCATCCCTCTGCTCTGTTTTCAGAAGGACGGCATAATGGGATAAAAAGGTGGCTGAATGTTTATGAAGCTGTATTGCAGTATATGTTCTTAATAGAAGGACATCCATTATTTCGTTTAGGCGGTCACGCTAAATTAGAGGGTTTATGTGAATTTGAGTGAACGCCATACTTCAATGGTTGAAAAAAACAATACATAACGTTCATTATTCTCATTTTGCCGTGTTTTCGGTGAATTATACTCCTTCCGACGCTTCCGCGGGAATAGACTCGAGAGAAGTCCGCTTGACAGCAGCTGGCGAGCCTATACGGAAAGATCCAAACACGCTCGCCATAGACTCGCACTCTACCTCCTTGTGAGGTTCTCGTGCTGGTTTTTAAACGGAAAAACCTGCCGAACTAGCTCCTCCCCTCTCGCCACTGCCTGCCCCTACTCAGCCCTTGTAAGCCCCCCCACCTCAGTTATAAGCTGCTGTTGCCTAGCGACCGTGTTCTCTCCCCTCCCTTCTCGCTGCCGCATGCGCTGTTGCTGAGTTGCCTGCATATCACCTCATATCCAGGGAGACTGTCGTTGGGGGTTGTTGCATTGTCGCGGGCGGGGCGACGGTGGTGTTTTTTTTTTACTTGTGATAATTATATTACTACCGTTTTTGTGTCCTCGTCATCGCTGCTTTTCTGTTTATCGTTTCCCAACTGTCCTTAATCACAGCTTTGGTCAGGGAGTGAACAGTGAGGTTTGTTTTCTGTATGCTGCCGCCGTTGCGCGAGGAATTTAAACCTCAAGTCGAGAATCGATAAATGTGAGAAAGTTCGCAGATATCTTGACGACTGGTACTCGCGGTAGCGCATATATACGGGACGCATATGTTTTTAAGACCTCTTTACGTGACGAGGAAATATAAATAGATAGTTGAAGTGAAGAGTGCAAAGCCCCCTAAAAATCTATCTTCCCAGGAGTGAGACAGTGTTGTTCGTTCGGTTCTTGCTCTTATGAACTTATCGTGTGTTTGTGTGAGTGACTGGACTTCTGCTGCGAATTAGTTGTGATCTTTTGTTAGTCGTTCAACTTCGACAAAGGTCGATCTATTTGGTCTTTCCCTTCCACATGTGACGACCAAGATAACGCAACCATTGCAGAATCTCCACAGGGAGGAAAGATTGTTGTTGATCAGCTGATCGCTATAACTTCCAATGGGTTGATTGTTGTTGCCATTGTTCGCGGTGAGTCAGTTTATTCGCGCGTTTCCCGTCAACTTTATCAAGAAGCTGATACCCAAAGGACAGAGACTACTTCCAGCTAATACTTTTGCAGAAAGCCGTTATCTCAGGGAGAAACGGTAATATAAGTCGGAGCGAATATTTCACAGCACTGTGGAGGAGTGAAGAATTGCAACCCGAGAGAAGACTCCGCGAAGGCAATTCTGGCGTGGAGATAGCATTCCTAGCTTGCTGAAGAGGGATTCCCCTCGAATATAAGGTGAGGCATGCATCTTCTTCCACTTACTAGGTGCTTTTATCTTTGCCATCCCTAAATAAAGATACCAAGCACTCTGGCCTACACGCATATCTGGCATCTGAGCAAACTGGTTTCTGCTACAAAGGAATGAAAACCCTGCCTCTTTCTCTGCATTTCATACCTGCTGTGCCCGATTTGCCATTCCTTTCGACCCTCATTGTAGGTGAAAGGCTCTAAGTAGTTTGCTTACGATTTTTCAATACATTGCTGCCTTTGATACTGTGAGGAGAAATTTTATGTCTTAATATTAATTAAAATTAGCCCTCTGATATTTTGAATATCATTGTGGATATCACAACTCTCTGTTGGAATGCTTGTTGACTTACTTCAAACGCATGGAGTACCAAAGCGCTGTTCGCTTGTTTCTTGTTTATATATTTTTTGTCGTTCATCTCACTGATTGCTTACATTTAATTATCAAGCGTTAGGCGTTACTTTTACTGTCGTGTAATCACAGGTGGCCCAGGTATTTATATTTAATTTTTTTATGTAACGGCTTGAATCGTTGACACAAAAACCCAAATTAAACGTAGAAGTCCATTTTAGTTGGCGAGGTGAGCGACAGTGCTGCTTGACGAATTCTGGAAACAGTCCTTGCATTACGTTTCTTGTTTCTAGATCTTCAACATTTTTATAAACTTAATTGCCGTTTCTGGATGACAAAATTTGTGAATATTTGTGTCTCATATTTACTCTGTAGCGAGCCACTCGTCGTTGCATTAAAACAGTAGTCATTGAATGGACTCGAATGATGAGATGTTTTTATGGGCTGATATTTTTGTAACTATTACGTGTTTTCCGATTGTAATGCTCGTCACGTAGGCAACAAATGGTATTCGCATAACATTATTCATTTACCTCACATCAGTCAAATATTGAGGTTGATTAAAAAGCCTGCGATCATTCTTGATTAAAATAGCTAAATGAAAGGATTGTTGAATTACTATAAATGCTACGTATTCCAAAAGCATACAAACCTCAATGCAATCCGAAATCTGTGATCACCTCCTCCTTCCCATTTAATGGCTTTCCTCTTAAAAGTGAGTTGCCTTCCGCCTGCGTCAACGTGGGCAGCATGGTAAACCAAGAATCGCAGGTGTTGACGATCTAGATTTCTACATGTTTGGAAATACCAGTCTGTAAGGATGCCAGGTGAAAGTGAGACTCGATTAAGGGACCCTCGTTTTTAATGTTGGGAAAAGATCATTCATCAGATCCTCAGCAGCTCCGAAATCTATTGTAAGAAAAACGTTTATGAGATGCATGATGGAAAAATCTTCTAACTCTTTCTAAAGCCCTCGTTATACTTCGGCCCATTCAACACAGTTCATGTGTATTTATATACTTACTGTATAAGCTTTGATTGCTGTCAAGGTAAATCAAATAATTCAGGAAAACACTAAAACGACAATCTTTAAAGTTAAGAGGCGCCAGTGAGTTTAGTACGATTTGGTGCAAGTAAAAAAACAGCTGATAGTCGTTAATGCTGTCATATGAAAATTCTTCATCGTTGTTATTATAGCGTTAATTGTAGGGTTATGTTAAATATTCCCTTATATTTGAATTATTTTTCTTTTATTCCACGTTGCTAAATTGAATTAAATTGGCCATGTATTCACGCACTAACTTTTATGGTGATGTAGTGATGATACATTTTTTATGGCTGCGTCCCCCTTGTTTTCTTATGATAAACTGTCAGCTGTCTCATTGATTTTTTTCCCAGCTTGTAATCAATGCGTGGTCATTCTCATCTTTATTATCATCCCTTTTCTTCCGATTATTGGTCGGAACATATCTTATCCAAGACTTTTTTGAGCTTGGTCATCTGACGTCATATCACTTGCATTCTCAGAGGTTCAGCTGGTATTTATTTGAGCCAATACCCTGTAGTTTTTCTATTTGTGTCAGCGTTAATGAGCATGATGGACCCTATATAACTTCAGCTTATATTAGCTTTTTTCAGAATTTCCGATTGCTCTTCCTTATATTTATCCAGTTCCAATCATTTATCCACCATTTTTTACTGCATGGTGGAAATTATACTCCATTTATATTCAAGATTCAATCAATCCGAGAATAGCATTCCTCCCATTACTTTTGTTTTTCTATAAGAACTGCTGATTATGAAAAACACCAAATATATCAATATTGTTTAATGGTTGTTCCATATTCTAGATGCGAGGAGCACTTTTGCTGTGTCATGGGTTGTTGAGTGGGTAATTAACTCACGCACTGGTCTCTGTGGGCGACCGGTGTAAACGTACAGTGTGCACCTGTACAGCCGTTTGAATGATAAAAAATTTAAATATTGCCGTAAGAATTATCATATCACCTTTGGTTAACTGCACTGTATATGTTTCATTATGATAATGAGTATATTGTTATATGGGTGCGGTCTTTGAGGAAGTCCCAGATCGCAGAACCGGATGTTTCCCTCTTTCACTGATAAAAAAACCTCCTATTTCTCTCTGGGCATTACGAAAGACTCGTGTGCCGGAACCTTTTCTCACTTGCTGAGTATATTGTCAATGGATTGTTCCATATTTGCATAAATTTGTGTCACTGCAGGAACAACCCTCTGGTGGCAAACTTTGGCTGATGTCATTGGCGTATTGAATGCGAGAATCGCCTCGAATCCGACACCGCTCAGCACTTGAATACCGGCATTATTTGCAAAATACTATGATTACTATAATTTCCCTCCTATTGTGAACAAGATTATGCATCCCGTATGCGTCATGATCTTGGCGATAGCTATACGGGGAATGTGTCGTTCCTGATAGATCCATAATTTTCAGATTTGTGATTGGTTGACCCCGAAGAGAGGTTGACAAAAACAATCCCCATAACGACGCCTATCCGTGATGCATTGATTATTGTATTACTAACGTTAGTGGTATTATTTATGCTTCTCGGGTGGGTGTGAGGTTAGCTAGCACGCGAAAACGTTTTACATTTTTAAATATCAAAGAGGTTTTTGAGTTCATTTTGTTTTTATTACGGTTGTAATGAATGCCTTGGGAATGGATTGATACGGTTCCAGTTGCCATCTCACTTCGGTTTCGCTTAGTCAGCTTGAATGCTAATTTGGACTTGCTTATCTATGGTTGCGGTTTAATTTGTGTTTGGTATTTATTCTAGCAAGACTAGGCCGTAGCAAGCATGGGTGTCCGAGGAATCCTCCTTCCTGTGTTTGAGAGAGACCCCCCATAATTTACTCCTACATTAACCCCCCGATATTATTTTCTGGCTGCGGCCCTGAAGGAAGATAGTACCACTATTGCTGACATCAGACTGGGATTGTCAAAACTTTTATGACGAGTGGTAAAATTCACATCCATTCCCGCACATAACAGTCTCCTATGTCGTAAAGGGACATTTGTATTGTCTCTATTGCTTGAGTTCCTTTCGAAGTTTTACGACAGCTATCTAGGAAGTGACTTCTGTCTCCAAGAAGGACGCAGCTCGCAGAATTTTCTTCACGCGTCGTGAATTTAGAATGGCGTCGAGCGATAAAAGTGAGTTGTCATGAGCGAAGGGATTGATTCTGTTCTTCATCTTCTTCTCGACCTTCGGCTAGCGCGGCCTCGGTCAGCTGTTCGGTGCGTGCCTGCGTTTTCATTGTGGAATAACTCACGCACGCCAGCCCTCCCCTCCTCACCCCACCCCCTTTTTTGGCGAACGGAGGGGAGGGAACGTATCTCCCCTCTCTTTCGAGCTCACGGCGCTGACCGCACGGGTGGCGTTCAGTGAGCTTGGTTTTGCTCCGTGAAACAGCTGATTTGGGACTCATTCCCTTACCCCTCCCCCTCTTTTGTGTCCATTCCTCTTCCCTCTGATTCCCCTACGTTCCTCCTAAGAGAACTTTCCCCTTCTGCCTTTATTGATTGATATACAAACAGAACTAGAGAGGGTTGTTACGATTGTACCTTGTTCTTTGTTCGAGCTATCTTGAGCACAGGAGAAATATACCTTCACCAAGAGACCTGATGCAAGCTTAGTTTTTAATAATAAATGTAGTTGTTATGATGACTATCAAGTAAATATTATTATTAATATATTTTTAGTCAATATGGTTGCATGTTTACTTATGCATTCCTCGGTTTTGACCTGCTTTCACTGGCGTGAATTGTGTAGTTTGTGTAATTGTGTAGTGAACTGTGCGTGCTGGTCACTCAAATCGCCGTTATGTGTACGAGGAGGGTAACTCATACATTATTGCATGTGAACATTGGTGTATCACAATATATTTCACAACGATTTAATTCTGAAAGCTTCCTCCGTTGTTAGCGATCAATTGCATGCGTTGTAGAACAATGAAATGATACATTTTAACTTACGCCTTCGGCTGAAAGTAATCGGAATGGTCAATCAAGGGGTTAATATCGATTTTTCCTTCGACTATCCTACATTTCACTGATGGTGGTGAAGCTACGTTTTTGTATCTCTACATTTTCAATTATTTTATGCTACTTAATATTTAAAACCGACCTCTTGTTAAGGAATTGCAAAGATGTTTTTAGTCCAAGTTTCAAGTACTACACTATCATTTTTTTGCAAGCTACACCTTCTTATGGAATCTAATCTTCCAAATTGGTATTGGGGGGGGGGGGGTGAGTAGTGTATTCATCCCTTAAAAACTTTTCCATTAGCTACCATATCATATGTCATAAAAAACGAAGAAAAATGGTTATTTTAAGGTTTTTTTAAGTTTTTTTTCCAATTTTCAACCCCAGTGAAGTTTGTCTCTATCTTGACCCTGATAGCCTTAAAACGTCAGTTTTTTTCAGTCAGAAGCTGATAACATTAGTAAAAGTCCCTTGAAAAGCGATTAGTTTAGATAAGGGGTTGTTTTCCCCAATTTAGGGGTTGCGTAAAAATAGAAAAAACGGAGGTCATTTTCGGATTTAGCGCCCCAAAATTAGCCAGAAACACCCTAACTTGTAGCCAGGCATTTTTTGAACTATTTTATTGCAGAGCAGTGTAATCAATAGCGGTTTTTTGTGTCTAATGATATTCCAAAAAATACGCAAGTAGGCTGTATGAGGATCGATATCTAGTCTTATCATTTCGCCTCGTGTTTCGATGGGGTATTCCCCAGTCTTTAATATTTTATCATCCGTTATCGTTTTATTCTATGAATCATACGCCGTTCATCTTAACATCAAGCTGTTTATTTTGAGAACAAATGGCTGCCTCCCTAATTTCGCTCATCAAGCAAAAGTTGTTCGTAAAGACATAAAAGGACACGTCAAGTTCTCTCGAGAAAATTGCCCATAAATGTGAATTGCGCCCTTAGAAGTTATCATTGGGTGCAATTATATATTTAACCATTTGCACTTGAACAGTTGGCTGCCTTGAGTTCCGGATATATCGAATGGATTCACGAGCTTCTCATGTTTTCATCTTATTGAGGATGAGGAAAGGAGGAATTGGCTTCGCTGCATATGGTCAAGACTAAAGTACACAGAAGCCTCGTGACCTCCTCCCTCCCACTCATCGACCCTCTTGTGATAGGGGAGACCGCTGATTGCCATGTTCTGTAAAAGAATCTTTGAATTGTTTCGTTTAGTTCGTTTACAGTGGATCTTGTATTTGTATGGGGTTCATTACATAGGGCGTTAGAGGTGATTTTGGCGATTTTTGCCCCCCTCCCCCTTAATGCGATTTCGTGAGATTTGGCTTGACCCCCACTCTCACGTGAGATTGATTAAGATGCGTATTTTCAGTGTAAATGCGTTAATCCATGCTTCATATCTTTCGGTTTATTGGAAAAAAATAATTTGTCCAATTGTTTTCGTGAAAATAAGTATTTAAGATTACTAAGATCGTAGTCTAGAATCACATTCTACACTGCTTCTTTCGGAAAAAATTACGTGATACTTGCCCACGTGTGATAGAGTGGGAATTGGCTTAACCCCCTCCCCAGTGCACAGCTAGGAATTAAGGCTAGGGTGGGGAGGTATAGGAGCCACTAATACTGGGGAGGGGGGGTGTGGAATACTGGAGATGCGGATACCCTCCCTTAGAAATTTTTAATGATAAATGATTCAATATAGTGAGTTTTACGGCTTTCTGAGGAATATTTTATTAATACTCACACTTCTCTATAATTAATATTAAATTAGGATTAAATTTTAAAAGTTCTCTGAGTTCTGGGGGGGTTTTATCCCCCAAAATCTCCCGTCGCTCCGCCATTGCCCCTTGCCCTCTCTCCCCCAAAAGTCTCAAGTAATTATTGGATGCCCCCATAAAGTATCAAGCTTTATTTTTGCGGCTTTTCTAGCTCCCATTCATGATGACCTAACCTGGCGTGACATGAATTAATATCGCTCTGACCTTTTTTTTATTGCCACCAATCACGGCTTACACCGTGTATCAATCAATTTTGGAGGACTTTCGATCATTCTAATGGGTATCGATGGATTTCGCTTGTGGAGAACATTCATCTCGTCGACTGAAAGCATGTTCTGTTGTTGTGAACGAGGCCTAATAAGATCAGAATTATTTCGATGCCACTTGGTTTGATTGTTGACCTCGGCCATGGATGAAGATCCATGACCTCATCTTTCGGTTACTACGCAGCCGAGACGCAGAGCGCTCTTGTTTATATTTACTTCGCGTCGTCGCTCGTGGATCATGACCCCTTCCACAGCTGCCTCTAACTCAATTCCTCTTATTTCACTCGAAGCGGAAGTATCTGCCACGCGGAAGCCGCCACTCCGCTTCTTTATCTAATTAGGAAGCTATCCCAGATTCCGATCAAAATATCGGAGGTTTCACTTCATGATGTCTGGAGCGTGATTGTGTTGTTGTCAACCGGGAAATCACTTATACTTTGTTGATTCCGTTACGAGTTAAGAAGTTGTTTAAGTTTTGCTTTTTATCTTAAGAAAAATATTCTTTAACCATATGTTAGCTCCAATACTGTAGGTTATCTGGTTCTTTTTTCCTCTCGGATGCTAGATAAATTTTCACCGTCTCGGGCCCGTGCCATTAGTTGACATTTTCCTTAGCAAGTACGGTCATTGTCATCTTATTATAGTTCATAATTCGTTGGTAACATTTTTTTATACAATCGATTGGTATTCTCGCGCTTTTAGAGCCTACCTTACGGAGCAGAGCAGTTTTAGCTCTTTTTTCCTTTGCTGTGTATATAGAATACTTCGTTTGGATTAGCGATGAGTCAAAAAATGTGTATTTTTTTAACTGTAATACGTTGTGAATATGGTAATCGGAACGAAGATTAAAAAATTATGATGAGAGATGAGAATAAAAGATGGTTAAAATATTGTTGGAACACAACTCGAGCGTTGCTGACTGCATTGAAACCTTTGTGTTTTCATGCGAATTATTGTAACAGAATTTTTAAGCGTTATAAAGTAGTTATTTTCTGTCCCAAGTTCATCAATAGTGTTTGTCGTAATCCTACCGAAACAGTTACGGAAAAGAGAGCCCGTTTTCTGTCAGTACACGTTGTATTTGGTTAACATTTTTTGTATTCCTCTCTCTGGATGTTCGCTTTGCATTCAAAATACTACGCAGAGCTGGAATAGTTTATGGTAGGTCGTCTCCATTTATATTCACCCACTGAAAACATAATCTTTCTTTATTGAACTCTCAGACTCGTCGGCACTAACTGTCCCTTCTCTTGTTTTTCTTGACTAAGGGTAAAAAAACAAAAAGTCCATATATTGTTTCGCAATTTGCTTGTGAGCGACCGTCCTGCTTTTTCCCCCCAAGCACTCTGATGGCGTCCGTGATTTCGTTCCCGTTATTTGAGTTGACACTCATTTTACTGCTCTCCTTTCGATTGCCCGAATGCCATTTGCCGATTTTGCAACCATGGACTTCATTTAGTTCATCACGAAGGCATTTTTTTCATTATCAGTTCCCCTGATGCGATTTGCGTCTCCTCAACATTTTTATATCCAATCTGACACTTTCTTGTTCATAGTTTTATTTATTTTCAATCGTCTGGCTTTTAAATTGACATTGATGTTTTGCGCATTATGTTTTCACTCTGTCGTCATCTCTTAGCACTCCTTCCGCAAGTTATGATGGTTTTGGAACAATATTCCTCATGCTGTCTCGCCATATTTTGCACGCTTTCTCCTGCAATGCAGTTTTTTCTTTAGGATTTATATCGAACAATTATATTCTCGCTTTCTGGCTTCGCGTTTTCATCAACGGCCTTTAATGTTGCTCTTGTTTGTAAATAATCACTCAAAACAGTGTACAGTGAACTGGCAGAATGAATTTTCTTTCTTTGTCACCCTAATAAATTAATCACATCGTGTAAATATTATCGTAGAAATTTTAAAATTTAATATATATTGGTAAAGTCAAATATGGAGGTCAAATTTCCAGCAAAAATCGATATTGTTGATCAACGCTCTGTGATTTTCGGCATATTTTTCTGAGCTGATTTTTTTCTGGATTATTAGGTCGGTTTCTATATTAAATCGAATACCAAGGAGATTTTTATCCTCAATGGTTTGCGATTTTACTGTGTAGAACTTCGAATTCAAGGCAAAATAAATATATTGATACATAGTCCTTTCCGCATGGCTTTATTTGGTAAAACCTCGACCTATTTCAGCCTTCCTGTGTCATTCTCAGGAGTACATACAACATAAATTGTGTATCGTATAAAATCGTTTCCGGCTTAATTTTGTGGAATAATGATATATCCATGATTAAAGCAGAAATGGTAATATCCACACTATTTTATTTATCACTTAACCGACCGTGGTTTCGACACTTGGTGTCATTTTCAAGGTTCATTTACCTTGAAAATGACACCAAGGTGATTAATAAAATAGTGTGGATATTACCATTTGTGCTTTAATCATGGATACATTGTATGCATCGATACACTTTTTATGGGCTCTTGCAAATGGCACGGGAGTATTGAAACCGATCGAGGTTTTACCAAAATAAGGTGTGTGGAATTGACCAAGACTCAATATAATTATTTTTTCCTTAGGATATATTTCTTGATGTTGATAACTTTCGCACCTGATGCCCACCCTTTAATCCTCACTCTCACTTTCATACTTTTGTATTGGTAACTTTTATTGTTGCCTTCTGGGAACGTCTTGCCCGAATCGACGGATAGATACTGATCGAATGGTCGATAGGAGCCGTAGAGCTGGGTGAAGCCTTTGAGCAACTCGCAACTAAAATAGTGAACTTAATCCGTGAACTTAATAAAATACAAAGGAAAGTAGTACGATTCGTCAAAACTCGAATATGGAGCGATAAACAGCTTTTACACGAATTATTCTGGGGGCTACAAAAGTCTGGGATGCTGCGTTCTAGGCTTTGATTGATCGTGCTATTGAGAACAGTTACCAATACGCGGAGAACATTATTCAGGAATACTGCCATATTTCCGTCCGGCGTAAACAATAACATAGGTAGGGAGATATTTTGCCGAGCTAGTAGGTATAGGAATTTATATTTTCTCCCAAAGAATAAAGAACTTTAACAAATACTGAAAGGGAATAACAGTCATTAATCATATTTCTCAATCGCCTCATGCATGTTCAGGCGGCTTGCTGTGTAATGCCTGTGTAGATTTATATGAATGTGTGGAGTCCATCCACAAGCTTAATGATTAAATAATTCCTGTAGTATCGGTCATGTCATATAATGCAAAAAGTTGTTTGGCAACGTTTCGGTTTATTTTAAAACATTCATCAGGGCTATGAATGAAAAAAATGACAGTACAATAATATACAATATTGATACATAGATAAATAGGTGAGAGATTATTTCCATCGGTAGGTCTTAATTGTGTTTGTTTTAGCGCGTATTGGTGATGCTTGGGCGCCACGCTGGCTATTCAGGTCATCGTCGCTGATTATCAATCTTCCCCGTTGCTATGTTGCGTCAGCGTGGTTTCAGTCTCTTTTCGCGCGAAATAACAATATTAACACTGCGGTCTCCATCGTTCGTGATCTTAGTGGACCCGCCCATTCCACCCGTACTCAGCCGACGAAGGGAAATCAGGTCACGCAGAGCAAATTCATCGATCCATGTCGACATGCTTTTTTCGCGGAAACTTTGAACCTCGTTAGGTATGACAGGCGGAAACTTTTTTATCCTTATAAATTTGTTCGCGCCAAACAGGTGCCCTTACAATGTATAACTGCTACAATTTTTAGCTGTACGTTACACATTCCCCAAGTGTGATCCTAGGAACATACTCGCGCCTCAAGAGTAATAGACGATATCACAGAATATCGGAGATTTACGAAAATTGATTTCCCATTTTACATCCAACGATTTCTAATTTTTTACGGTAATTCCAGTGGCCTCTTACTTCTTTTAAGTGATGCAGTGAATTAAACATTTTATATAAACAATATGACAGTGAATTAAACATTTTATCCCAAATATTTGATACATTACGAATGTTTTTCCTTATTAGGCCTCGTAGTCACCAAGTCATTAAACAGATAACACTGAGATGAGCCAATATCTCATGGAGATAGTCATTCAGCCAATTTATAGAATATTACCCCGGCAATTATTTGTTTTAGTCTTGATCTTCATAGTTCAGCCTTTTTCCAGTGAATTCAATCCGCTTGCGCAATATAATGGTCACGTAATAATGGTCTAGTGTCACGAACGCAGAACACCAATGTTTTCCCGTCAGTAACACTTCAAGGCTCGTGGTCATGGAGTTGGGGTTTCGTAACATTCGCCTCATCGGTATCATTTCTATGAGGCAGTCAGCTGTTCCTTTAATTTCTCAACCTCGCTCGTTAATTCTCTCTCGGCGTATTATACACGGCAGCCATTTATGGCTTTTCGCCTTTCAGTGTTCGTACTTACCCGATGTGAGTGCCGAAGTCTCAAATGAAATTAGGAATATCGTGAAAGATTCTCCTCCAACCTTTATACGATTTCGCAATTGCAATTAACCTCAGATGGTATATTACGATTGCTTTCCTGGGATTTATGAATTTTCCCTTTCTCTGTCCTTCCTCTGAATAGAACTCGTGTTGCTATGAGATTAGAGAAAGAAAATTCTCTTGTCAGTCTTTCCCCATATGGCTGGGACTCGTTTATGCGAGTCACATGGTGAATTATCGATTGTCTCCCGGAGATGTTGGGAAACCTTCTACATCACATTCTTTCTTGGGATTAAATGGTGTTTTGATGGGTTGAAGAGGATTGGATCAATTAATCTTTAAGGTGTATTAGGCTTTATGTGGCATAGTGACAGCACTCCCTTGGCTTTGCGAAAGTATTTCTGAGGTAAAAAGATTCAATCAATTTCTTCGCAGGTGTTTTTCTTTTTAGGTGACCCACTGTTGTTCTCCTAACATGACAATCAGGTATATACCCTGCATCGATTTGTTGCCTAATATGAATACGTTTCTAGTACGGGTATTGATTTAAAATCACAGCATCCTTGTCCTTTGATTATAATCGAAAGAAAGACTTACATAGTGTACCCTCATTTTATCTATCCGTCTCGTGGTGGCCTTTTTTGTGGCCGATTCAGGGCTTCATCGATCTCCTTTAGTCTGAAAAGCTTACGGCATGATTCTATCACGTATAATTTGTGATGCTTTTAATTTTTTCGCATTCAGTTGAATGCAAAGTTTTATGTCTCCAAGGTCAATAAAATTATTACGTATACTAAAATTTAAGGGTTTGCAAGGTCAGAGAGAGAGGGAAGATTAAATGAACTTCAACCTTAAATAAATTTTAAGTTCTTCGAAAATTTCCTCTATATTCGTCTCCAATTTTGTTTCTATGACATCAGTAATAGCCAGTATATTTAGAGGAGGAAAGTGCAGTGAAGAAGGATGATGTTGGGCCGAGGATCATATATGCGGAAATCCAGAGAACCCTTCATGACATGAAGACTAGGAAAGCGATGAGCGTGGACAATATCCCGTATAAGCTTTTGAAGAACTAGGGTGGAATGGTGAGAGAAGGTTTTTCGAAATAGTACGCAAGATCTATGAGCATGGATGTTGGCCTTAGGATTTGGTGAAAACAGTTCTAATTCCACTACCAAAAAAGAAATTGTAGAGTGCGGAGATAGTAGGACTATTCGCCTAATACAGCACGCGGTGAAAGTGATTGGTACTGAGGATGTTAAACGGAAGAATGGAGGCTAGGGCTAACGAGTATTTCGGCGGCTATCAGATCATACTCCATGCAAACCTGCCTTAATCGGTAGAATACTCTAGTGATAATAATACTGTTGTGATTTCATTTAATGTTTCTTTATTCAGCATTACAATGTTAGCTATTTTATAACCGTCGCCTGTGACTGAAATACCGTGTTCGCGAATACTCCCCAGTTTCGAAGTCGATTCACTGCGTGAGGATATGCGGTAATAAATCGGTGACTGTGTTCGAATGCTCTCTGCCTCGGTGTTGTGGAGCTGTCACGTGCAGGAGCGGAGAGCTCCAATGGCGGCCAAACGGTACCCACTAAAACCGGGGTTGCTGGAACGTTTTTCTCCGCCACTGCCCGCGGGCTCTGATTCGCTGAAGACAAGGGATCCCTCCCATATGTAGTCCGCGTTCTATCGTCGCATAAGGAACGCACTTTGGAGATTTATCTCAAAAAAACACCTCCACCCTCGACCGTCACTACCAAAGATGCCTTAAAGATTCGCAATGTCCCCTTTCCGAGGAAGATGTTGAAGCTCACTCAACCCTCTTCAGTCCCTTATTTTCTGCTTTGAAGAGCCGGGCCCTTTGTGAGTTCATCGACCTCTGGAGCCCTTGAGGGCGGGTCCTGTAGCGGGTATTTCAGTTGGAGCGGTGAAAGTAGGCGTGGTCATGTCTGCTTTAAAGGGTGGGCCGATGCTCTCCCCCGTTGCCCTGGCAACGGCCGACATTGTTTTCGTTTTGCCTCTCTGGCGGAGCGCGATGGTGTGGATACGGTCGTTGATACCGTTCGTTGATTCTCCTCCTCCCACGCGGAACTTGGGGGTGAATTATGAATGGATGATTTTGCTGGGATAGAAGGAATTTTGCCCATGGGTTGGGATAGGCTATTCATTAAAGCATCGTCACTATCGTAGTCATCCTGGGATCGGCTTAACTGCGGTCTCACATTCTTCTCATTCTTTAATTGACTTACTAACGACATTGTGTCGACTTACTGAAGGTGAATGGAATTAAAGTATTCAAATAATCTGGTATTCCTTTGCCTAGTGAAACACAATCCCTATCCCAACATCATCAGGGTAATTACTAGGGATCCGTGTATACCTAATCATTTTATTTCTATCTTTTCATTTGGCCTACGCTACTTTCTTTCATCTTACTCTGTGTCACCATAATCCGTTGTGGTCATACCTAGCTTAGTTTACTGCATTTTGGAAGTTAGATAGCTAAGATTCGATTCGGTGATAAGTTAAAAATTCGTTTCCCGTTTCCGTTTTCCGAGAAAAAGTTTGCTGTTGATTTTAAGAGGCTAAACTGTCTGACTGTTGATGGTCAGATGATGGTTATTTATATTTTCATTTAGTAATAAGAAGTAGTTGCTGCGTGCTCTAATGATTCTGCATGGAAACTCTCCTGCATAGGTTATTTTATCTATTTCACCTCTATAATTCCTCCAGTTTCTTGCTTTTTGTGACAGTATGTCCGCATCCTCTCAATTTTAGCTATGTCAATGTAATACAGGATTATCATAAAAGAATGTTACGGTTTCAGTATCGGTTGCGATTCATTGCATTGGAAAGTAGTGGAGAAATTTTAAGCTGTTGTATCTGTATCCCTTATATCCTCTTACCCGTGACGGTGCCATCAAAAGCGTTTTTTAACAAAAAAATCGCAACCTAAATCACTTAATGAATAGGATTAATGAAGTAATGACAACCATTATCGAAGAAAGGTTAACTAATGTTTGGACTCAAGTTGAGCATCGTTTGGATATTTGTCGAAGGACTTATGATGAAATTTATTAAGTAGGTATGTAAAAAACTGTTTTACACGACAAACTCGAATAATAAAAAAAACATAATCTGTAATTAATTCTATTCTCATGTAAACCATTTTCTATTCCGCACCATTATTTTACGAAAACCCTGTATTATGAATGAATTCCAATGTATTTGGGCACCTTGTTTACGCCAGGGTCTGCCACTTTACTTACCACTAAAATAAGACCTGGGGCCCCATCCACCAAAGCAGTCTCTCGGATAGTTCGTGGTTGGTTATCGGAAAGACGTCATAATTTCGGAATGAGCTATCCGCTACTTGGTCTATCCGAACTTTCCGTCTCGGAAACTTGTCCGAGAGCGGCCGAAATGACGGTGGGTCTCGGAAAATGACTTCCCGTTCCTCGGAATCGGAAAGTGATGCGCTAGCTGATAATTTATGGAATATTTTTAACGCAAAAGTACTGCTGCAGAAGCTGGTAAGAAGTCACAAGTAATTTGCAACACTGGCACGGTATGTGTTTTAAAAATTAAAAGAAATGGATGATTATGTGCGGAGTTAGGAATCAAATAAAGTTACAGGCGATATCAGTTGAAAGCGTTATAGCCTTGAAGGGCATTGACGATTTTCAACAATGCAGAACAGTTAGCATAGTGGATAGCATGAAAGCGCCTCCAAGTGAAGGAAACGGAAAGTTCAATTCCGAAATCTCGGAAACGAGGAGACGTAGTTACCATATAGGGCTCCTGGTGTAGCACGTCTATCTCAGTCTGAGCTTTAGTATTTGTGTTAAATGTGTTCGAGCTGACTTTTTGTCGAGGAATGAGAGTGCATGTGTTTACTGAGGAAGGAGGAGAAATTTAATGAAATGTTTAGGTCCCGCCAGCAATGCTTGGCCCTTCGTCCAAGGCCAGTGGTGAGGTGAAAAACTGGAGGTGGGTGCATTGTTCCGAATTGTTGGAGTGGTTCAGGGAGGGGTTGTCTCTAAGCTTCCTGATTTTTTTTGTCCCATATTGTTCGGCAGTGAAGGGTTTGAGAAATGGGGAAGTTGAGATTACGGTGCGGGCCTGGTAGGGTTTTGTTGAGGCGCAGGTGGGGGAAGGATCAGGGAAAGGGGCGTCGCCCTTGACAACGGCAGATCGCGGATCGATTATGATAGGGTCGGGAGGAATGTGGAAAGGGGGCGTCACCATGGTCGGGCCTTTTCGCTTCGCTTCAATTAGGTCCGTACCTTTTCCTCACAGGCGTTGAATGAAACCCCGAAATATATAGTATCAGATCCATGAACTTGGATCAAACGCTACTATTTCCTATGTTTTAGGATCGGTAGAACATTTGTAAATTCGTTTAACTGTTACATACGCTGTCTTTCCCTCTCTTTTTTTTTAATACTGTAAATTATATTTAAAATTTAATGTTTCTTTTTTGTAGTAAGCAGTTCCCAGAGTAGCTATTCGAATCTGTTTTTTCTGGTGGTTTACATTATGTAATTTTATAGAAAGGAAAGATGTGAAAAGAAGTTCTCATGTTCTTTTGATGTGATCATTTTTACCCAAGTCGGAGTTAAACAGCGCTTAAATATATACACAAATTAACAGCCTAGTCGTGCACTTTAATATTATATTTCCTCGAAACCATCGGTAGTTTTAGGCTACCAGGACTATGATCATTCAAAAATGTTTCGTCTTCTCGTTTGTCTTTTTTTTTATTTGAACTTGGGGAAAGTTTTATCTTTACTGTGGTAAAAAAATTTTATCTTGCCAAGGAAGTGAGTCGTTGACAAAATTCCTTTCATACTGACACAGTAACTTGGTTTTACGTTCTTCTCTCGTAAATGCGTAATTTCGTAAACTCGATGTCATTATCTTGACCCTAACGTGAGGTGCCCGAAGATATAACGAGTGTATTGCTGAATATAATTCCGAATAAATAAATAGTTTCGACTCACGGGTTGAGTTTAGTTGACAACTGTAGATATAATGTTCGAGTTCAATTTAAATACTACAAATTTCCTCCGAGATATATCGGAAACTATTTCCCAAATCAAATACATTTAAGCTTCCTCTTAATTTTTGTGGTTGATAGCAAACTTAAGAACGCTCGCCAAGCCTAACGACAATAGACGTAATGTAAACTAGAGTATGGTACTGTAATATCCTTGCTATTTAAGGCTAATGTTTTGGCCCCTTTTTCCCGGATGTTGCCGTCCCATTTCCGCCAATTTCAGACCACCCATCTTGCTACCAGCACGACGCGTTGTCCCAGTTATCATCTCCGTCCGCAAATTTAGGAGAACCGACCGCTATGGAGATAAGTTCGTAATGTTTGGCTGCGTGAGCAGCCGTTCTGGCGTCCGAGGAGTCAATGACCCTTTGCCCAGTCCTTGAGGACGTATCGTAGCAACACAACTGCATGTCTTGAAGCGTGAGTGCGGACGAATCCTTATAGTACTTAGGCGAAGCCTTTGACTCCCCCTCAAGTCCGCTGCTTTAGATTATTTACAACGCCTGACAGCCTCACGTGCGTTTAGTTAACCACGTTGCAAGGATAACGGTGGATGTTCGGCGTTGTTTATCGTTCGCGTTAAGGGAGGCACGGCAAATTGAATAATGTATTGCTTGTCTAGATGGTGTTATTTGGCCTTGAGATACTGCTTTCTTTATGAGCAAGCCATAGTGGCATGTTTTATTTTCCTCACCTCGACGATTTGTCTCTCTTGCGAATGTACAATCTCGTTGCGTTTCTGTATAATTCTCCGATTTACAATCGTTTACCACATTGCACGAGGCGAGTAAACGTCTGCATTCGATGTAGTCCATTAGCCTGTTCAGAGGGACTTGGTCTTAGCAACACACTACCTGCTACAAAGCTCAGGCAATTCCGTCTATTAGTGCAGCATGCATTTCTGAAGTATTAAATAAATGTGTGCTTCGGCTTGCGACTAGGATGAAGGTGTCCGATTGAATATTTCGTGGACTATTGATTACAAAATATCTTTCGGGTGATTTTCTGCGAACTTTTATAACTTTTACATACGTTTCCCCTCACTTAAAGGATGAATATATCGCCAAACATGCTCCGCTCTGTGCGTTTTAAAAGATAGTCCCAACAGCTAGTAATTAAGAATCTGCTGATTGGCTCTCTAAATACTTTGCACTCTTTCTAAAATCACACTCATAACTCAAGATGAGACACTACTTATACGTGAAGCTTATTACTACTACTCCTCAGCTTTTGTACTCAAGCGTTGTATATTAATGCTATCGAGTTTAAATCGTGTAATCGATGTCGTCCGATTTCGATAATGGGGATGTACTTTTTCAATTAAAATTTTATTAACATCAAACCAACAACATTCTAGATAGTTTGGGCCATGTGGATAGCCCTCGTACGTGCTGCCCCCTTGTTCATAGTAGCAAGTGCCTTCGGTTTTACGAAGGTATTTTATATGAATATATACTTAAATGGTATAAAAATGATCAGCGGATTGATGGCCGTCGCGGGTTACCGCCCTCCCATCTAGAGAAATGACTTGAGCATTGGGCCATCAACTCACGGGTATATCAATTTGGACGTCGCGTCGAAAGGAAATGGTCAACACCTGTCATTTACATCGGGAGTTGTTGTCTCAACATCGATTGTTTGAACCATCACAATTCACATGTAGTTAGGTACTTACGCTATTTAATTGCTAGTGCGGCCCTATGTAGAACATTTGTTTGGATGACGATTTTACTTCGTGGCCGAGTGCGTGGACAGAGCAGAATAAAATATGTACATTGCTAACATTCTTTTGTTCATTTTTACGTGTCGTCGAAAAAGACACCGGCGTCGGAGCGTAAAGGTCACAGTCGAAAGGCCGTCAGTAGCTCTTACACCTCAGGCATTTCTATTTCTGTTCGATGATTTATTTTTAGTTCTTGAAATTCTTTCCCACCCACCTTTCGTGTGCCCACCTCGACCTTCGGACGACGCGCATGCTCGAAGGAGATTCGTAGTCCCTCTTTTAAAACGCCCTTGTCTCTTTCTCGAGGTCTTCGATTCTTCCACGTGAGCGCCATTTAAATGATCCAATACGTTTCTTGTTGAGGGCCACAGATGCCGGACAAGAGCCTGATTGGTGGTCCCATGGAGGAATGTGACCCGATCTACGACAAAACAAACGTAGTGTTCCGGGTCTGGGAAGGTACTAAATTACCCATCATGGCAAAGTTCCGGGCCTAGTGAGACCCAAAAGTACCCGCCATTATTAAATACCCGATAGCATAAATTTTCGGACCTAGGCTTGAAAATGTAATGCGAAAAATATAAAATTTAGAATCACTCTTGTGACGTATTGAGCAATATGCTCTTCGAAATACTGTATTGATGAGATAAAGAATGATTCGTAGCAATGATCCCATTTGGGGTGTTTGAAATTTTGACCTGTTGAAACAAAATAACGTTTTTCACACATTTTAATGAAGTACTAAACACTTCCGATATTGATACATTCATGTATCATATGGTTATCCCATTTGGTTGTTTCACGAGTTTGTCAAAAGTGTCAGTCATGATTTACTGTCCGCATTAAGGATATTTTACGTATAACTCTTGCGAATAGAGTGATAATTTGATAACTAGTAAATCATGATAGCTGATTGCTCTTTCGCCTTGTCTTTGCGTCTAAGAATGAAATTCGTGTTGTCCCATTGCGCAAGGCTCAAATTCTATCGCCTGTGTTTTGATGTTTCCCAAACGCTCGTCATTTCTGTGGTCGGTTAGCTGATTTTTCGCCAAGGCCACTCTGATAAGGAAGTGGAAAAACATGTGGTGACCTTTCAGCCATGTGTATCTGAAAGCTTGTATGTCGTTTCGGTTCGGGAATGCCCGTCGTGAATTTTTTTAACCCGGAATGAAAGCCACTCCTCCACAATCGGTATATATTAGAGTGATGCGATTGCGAGTACTTACATGGTTATAGAATAAATCTAGCGATTTTTTTTCTGAGGTTGCGACCTTGTTATTAAAAAAAATGCTGCTCTCTCTAAATAATTCTACCGCATTGCCTCATCGTGAGTTACAATGGTGAATATTAATGGCAATACATCGATTCATATTTACATTTAGATATCTTGTAGTAACTTAAGCATGTAGCAGTAATTAATTGTGCTCGTATTTCATGAGCTTCCTAGATGCTTATTTGCACTATCCTGTACCTCACTTTACGCTACACAAGCATGCGAATACGTCTGGCATAACACATTGGACTGCTTGCTACGGTTAATACGCTTTACTAGCGTGACATAGCGAGGGGAAATGGTTTTTAGCTTTATAAGTACCTTATAAGTACCTTATACATGTATATAGGGATAGAAACTAGTGCTAAATGGTTCGACTATCATCATTGTGCATTGATTCATATCAGTTTAACGATTCCTGCAACTATATTTGTGTTTATTGCGATAAATCACCCTTTACGAGTTTTACATATTGATTTTTATTTCAACTTTTGGAATTTGAGATTGAATTCCTTTTTATTTGCATGCTCAGCATCCATACGACCAATACTGTCGTTGCGTGCAACTGAATCATTTTCAGTATAAATAAAGTAATCTATAGCTTTTATGGAATGATCATGCTTATGAATTCCAATTGTGCATCTTTTGTATTATATTGTGTGTGGATGCTAAACAGCATGCCGAAAGGGAAAGCGTCAGAAAACTTGGCAATCATAGAAGTTTCGTGAAGTGAAATGGCGAAAAAATTAAAACTCAGTTACGATATTGTTTCACAAATATCGTTCTACGCTGGGAGCTTCCCTTGTCCCGTAATATTTCCCCAATCCGGCAGCTAATCCTCCAGGACATGGGTATCCAACTTGGAGTCCATTCCAACATCATCCTGCTCCTACGACCGGCGTGCCATTCCTTCTAAGCGATCACATACGGCCAACTGTATTTTCTTTCTTGACCTTCCCCTCTTCTAACGGCTTTATGCTTTCATTCTTCAAAGACCTCGAATGAAACTTTCATTTCTTTCTTGATAGAACTTTCTTTCACTCCTATTGATGGGCTCTACGTTAAACCCTTACTAAAGCACTTTTCCCGTTTTAATTATCAACAAATCGATGTGTTGTTTATTTACACAATTTCAACTTAACGGTGTCATCCAATTTCCTCAATTTATAGTTAGTTGTTTCAGGCGTTACTTTATGGAATCTACATAATAATGAAGAGTAAAGAAAACTTTGTAATTCCATATAAAGCTTTAATTTACGACCTAGGTTTCGACGTGACACGTCATCTGAAGATTAATCTGTACCAGACGGTGATGTACCACGTCGAAAGCTAGGTCGCACATTAAATAGTTATGTGTAATTACAAAGGTTTATCTACTTTTCATTATCCTAATTTATTACTGAAATTTATATTCTTTTTTTGCGTGAAAGCGGTTATTATAATATAAAGGGATAACTTGGTGGTCTTCTATCATTGCGTAGAACAGTCAGGTCGTTTTTACATTCTTATTTCATTTAAAATGTAATGATATACAGGGGTGTTCATTCTCCTTTATACTGAATGTTCATTTGCCTCTCAAAATCAATTGCTCCCCCCGTCGCGTCGGTTGGTAGTACTCAGTTTTTAATAATCCCTAATTTTTTTCGTCCCCTCAAGTCTTTTCTTTGGCTCTAATTCCCAATACACCTTCCTCAACCTATGTCGTTAAAGTCGTTCACTCGCGTAATTATGAATACGTCCGCACTTGGAGTTCGCTCCTTGGTGAGCGAGTAGTTCACGTCAAGATTTTTGCCATCGATCTTCTCGTTATAATAATCTCCTTATTTTAATTTCCCTATTATCGTTTTATTCCATCATGTATGTTAAATAACATGGGAAGACCCTCTCTTATCGTACGTATTATTTTCTGCTATTTCGTTGGGATAGACTTTTTCAAATATAAAATTCAGCCTCCGAATATGCGTAGTTTTCCTTTTTGGACTTACTTGCCTATATTCGTCCGTGATATGTTCTAAATAACTCATATTTGGCTCTCCGTTATGGGATCTGTGAGAAATTTTGGTCATCTTCAGACCCTCAGTACTCACCTGGCATTTCATTATCAGGGTGCATATCCGATTGAGTGCTATTCATCCCTTAAATCGAAAGAGGAAGACATCAAAGGCATTCCATGGCCTTAAATCCGAAGGTAATGCGTTTCCGTTTCCTTGTGTTCAGCATGGCCTTGACCCAAAGCTTGAGTTTAGGCTAAAGTGGAGATGAGGGGAATCCCCCAGAGTAAAAAAAAACAAGGAAAGACAATTCGGCGAAATAATGACGTGCCCGTCTCCTTCAACGCGTCAGCGTGACGTCACTTCGTGGCGCGCCCTTTTCCTCGCGAGAATCGCTGACGCGGCGTGTTTACTCCCCCTACGTGCCCAGAATGCTGAGAATTCTCACGTGAGGGCGGTCCTGTCAGCCCACCTCATCGTTCTCCCCACCCTTTCCCACCGCTTACTTTTTCGCAAATATTGGCCTCTACTTCTAGGGAAGTCGTCTTGTAGATTCCACTACTTTTTGCCGCTTTGACATTCCACTAGCGTAAAAGGACGCATCATTCCCCCAACCGGATGTTCTCTTTTCGCGAGGAAACACTCGTGGAAACATTACTTTATCATCTCGACAGTTTCAGAGTTTTTTATGGTCGAAATTTGCCTGTACCCCACTCTTTTCTTCGGAAAAACTACCGTGGGGAAATTTCATATAGTAGAAACAGGTATAGAGTTGTTCCTTGAAAATTTCAAGGTGATCTTGTATGCGTAACCCAATTTTTATTAACCTGACTAAGGCAACGGTTTGTTTTGGACGACTTTGAAAAACAGGACGGTGATGATGCGGTCTTGAAATCTTCCGGAAGAGTAGTATAATAATCCAGAAGCTAAGGTACCAATTTTTAAATTACGTTTTTAGTTTTATCGTGGGCTTCCCTCCGTCATATAAATCCTTTATCACAATTTTGAATCTCAACATCTTTAGATTTTAAATTTAGATATATGTGCGAGTGTTATATATATGTTCCAAAGCAGCGCCTTATCTCTCTTATTTTGGGAAAAGTGATTGTGATGTAGGTTCATTAGCGGGCACAGTAGGAACCCAATTATTTTAGGATCGACCGTACGTCATCCTTCTTGTGTAAGTATATATTCTTATAGGCACATAAATCGTTATCTTTAATTCTTAATTTATCAGGCCCCCGATAAATCATTATCTATGCCCTCCGATGTTTTTTTCATTTCTCTACATCTTCTCTTGTGTTTGATGTATTTGAGGTTTTACTAATATACGATATCCCAGAAAGGAGGAGTGATTGCCTCTCGATTTTCTTAGGCTATGTTTGAGATAGTGGCGTGTTTGCATTACTTCTTAGTTCTTTCACTTCATTCGTAATTGAAGTATTATGCAATCCACTTAATGTACTCATCCATCAGAGACTTTTTCGGTGAGGATATTCCTCTATATTCCGTCGGAAAGATTTCCACTTTATGGACAGGGACCAATCCGATTTGCATGCAATGGGATGTGCGCCAAGCATCTTAGAATTAACTCGGTTAGATGTCGACACCGGTAATGAATGCAAATCGTCTCGACAAGGTCCCTTTCTTCCGAAAAGAGGCCAAACACATGTTCAGGCAGGCTTTGTTGAGCAGAAGAAATGATGCTCAAAATCTTGAGTATCTGGCCTAAATCCGAGCGCCTGGTACCTTAACTGGAAAACGGTTTCTAGGTCAGTGTGTTTGTTTAGGACGGGTGCTTCTTGGGGGGTAACTCCACTTCGTCAGCCCGGTCGGCAGTCATTTAAAATCCATTTTTGAAAAGAGAAACCAATCAAAAACTACTTATGGAATTTATTCTGATTTTAAAAGGAAAATGTGAGTGTTTTAAATTGCGACGGTAGTCGTAAACATATAATGTAGCCTGAGAAACCTTTTCTTCCGCCCATGGTGGCGTAGGTATCCATTTTAAGCAGCTAATGTTTACTTTAAAGTTGACTTGGATTAATACATTAAAAAGAATCATAATTTTGTCCACAAGGTCCAAATATATCTATATTAGTTTTTCGGATGTAAACGACCCTTCTTTTGCGAAGTGGAATCTTTCCATTTTGTAAAAAATATCTCCGTGCGTGTTTCACTCATTACTGTGCTTAGTTTGGTGTAAATTTATGAAGAAAAATTCCTTAAGTGGAATTTCATTGCATTGTTGGTTTATGGGGTCTACCTGTTATGGCCAAATCAATGCGAATATTGCCTATTCCTACTATTTTTCCCAATAAAACCTTCTATGAACGCCTCAAAGGATGAACAGTGTTCCCTAGGGTACTGTTGGCCAGGAATCTATCGATTAACTACTTTTCCATCTTAGTCACGATCCAGTCATCTATGTTCTTCGCAGATCGATTTCTCTGCATGCCCAAGCCTATCTGCTGCAGGGTATAAACGAAATGCCATTAATAAATTGCTTACGTTACATAATAGCCTTACTTTAAATTGCTATTCCATTCAGGTATTCGTTACTAGTCAAGTACAATACTATGTAAACAGGTTTGTTCAGAATTACGCTTGATTGGTTTGATTCAAGCAACTTGACGGATCATGCAATCGTATCTCGTATCGAAGGTTTTATTTTCTGCTATTACGTAGACATTTTTAAATATAATATTCAGCCTCCTAATGTGCGTATTTCTTCTTTTTTGGGTTCTCTTGCCTGTAATCGTCGGGGATATGCTCTTAATAACTCATTTTTGGCTATCCGTTGTGGGATCTGTGATATTTTTGGTAATCTTCGGACCCTTAGCCCTCAACTGACATTCCATTATCATTATCAGGGTGTCTATCTAATTAAGTGATATCCATCGTTTAACCCGAAGCAGGCATTGGAGATATTCCATGGTCTTTAATCCGAAGGTAATGCGTTTCCGTTTCCTTAAGGCACTCGAATCTGGCAACCAAACTGATAGAAAAATCTCCGTTGCCAACTTCAAAAAGTTAAATCGAATCGATTGGTCAGCGCATGTTATACAAGCCTCTACTCTTCCTCCGCTCATCTCGGCGAGCCTTGTCGACCTAAATTGTTTGGTGTTGTTTTGCCGTGCCCGCGAATGATTACCCAATGAGAAAGAAGCTCGCTAATAGTTCCGGGACTATTTTAAGCGTGTGCTAACCAGTGCCAGTAGAATTCTGCTTCATATTTGTTTTTGTATTATGTATTCCTCTGTTGAAGTTAGAGAGACTACCATTTAATACTCATCCAATAAGTATACTCAACGGTTGATTTTTTGTAACGGAGGAATCGATGATTTGAGAATGCCGAAATTTCAATATTCTTTGCGAGTAGACAATATTCTTTTGATTTATTTGGTCTACTGGCATAACCTATCTAATTCATCCGTGTTCAGCAACCCATGGGAAGTGTGTTGTGAATGAATATCGAACTGGAACAACTGTCATTTGATATTGTCTATGTCCTCAGGCTTGTGTTGCAATGCCATCTCTTTCTTTTATGTAGTAATTTTTAACTCATTGCACATTCTCATTTGGATGTTATTTTTAGTCCAAATTGTACCCAATAAATCAAAAATTGTAGTGTGGAGACATAAGTTAGCCATCAGTGTGTTTTTCACTCCGGTTGGGAAATTATTCTCTTGTATTTACGTGTGTGTAACATTGATGTTTTTATGTTTAGAGGTAAATGGTAATTTGGTGTTCCCATAACAGCTTATATTTTGGGTGCATTTGAAAAAAAAAAACGCGCACGAACTCTATTAAATTCCATTAAAGTATATGATGCTTCTGGTGATAATTCTGTAAATAATTAGTAATAATCTGTAGAAATGAAAAAATTGCCTTAAAAAAAAGAATCCTTCGGGCCGGATTTGAACCAGCGGCCTATGGATATCTGAGTTTATTCCTTCTACAGTCCACCGCTCTACCAACTGAGCTACCGAAGGCGTTACAAGTGAGGGGAACAGTAAGAATCCTTCAATGAGAGCAAAGTCCACGAAACGGCACGGCGGAAATCGCGCAGATTTCCATTGTGTTCACTAGACTGGAGGTGACATGGTGTTTTTATATGATGGAAATTTTAGCGATTAGGTTCCGTGAATTCTCTTAGAGACGTCCATGAATGTCTTTTAACTTTGTTGTGGGGTACGAAACATAGGCAGTTTTCTATTTCTTTTTTTAGTTATACTTCCAATGACGAGCGAAGTAATTCCAATTTTATATTTAATTAATCATTACATTTTTTATGATTACCTCGGTGATTATCTCTTGATTAAAAATTATGAGATATCACCTTTTTTCATCTTATCGGAATAAAAAAGCCTTTGAGCAGAGGGAAGTTCCGCATAGCCCTCGCGAACGTGGAGTTTTCTTTGAGTGTAAGTTGCTCACCCATTTAAACGAATTGGTAAGTGAATACTTATAAAGAAGATAAGCGTTGTGATAGATCAGCTCAATTAATCGGACGATTCAGATCTCAAAAATAAATGAAAACGCCTACACTTCATGCGAACGAATACATTGGGAAACAAGGAGGGAGTCTATAAGAGTTAATAAAAGGCGTTTACAATGGGTGACCTTTTGTAACCGCCTTACCACCTATGTAGGTAATTACTTTTGGCGTATAATGGCCCTTTACTTTTCGAGGAAGAGAAATCATATTTTTTATTATTTATGATCGAAAAATTATGAACACAATGTGGCATAATATAGAAGGGTTGGAACAAAGCTTTGAGAAAGCAATTAAATAAGGCTAGGAAAGTGCTGTACCCATGGAGACCTCAAATCATATTTGATCGACGGAATCGATTAATGTAATTTGTTTTAGTATATCATGGAATATATTTGGAAATACAATGGAGAGGAAAGGAGAGTTCACTCGATAGAGAGATAATGCTTATCTTCTTTATCAGTATTCTCTTTCCAAGAACCAAAAGCACGACAAGTTTGCTCAGTCTATTTTCACTTCGCCGCTAACGTTGAACGGAAATATTTATTCAGTTAGTTACTTGCTATGCAAATTAGACGGTAGCGGGACTCGTAAAAGTCGCCGTCAAGTTGTATATATAATTGAACGATAGCTTAAATGAGTTTAGCGGTATCTTGGATGGAGCATTTGGATTCCGGAATACCTAAAAATATTTATATTGTGTCTGGTCTCGGAGGTCTTCTGAGACTTCTATGAAAATTTTCCTTCGTCTTAAAGATATTTTGTTTATAGGCCACCTCACGTAGGCTATATCATTGTTCTCTTAAGTTTTCTTTCTGATAAAGTGTATGCGTTTTATTTTTGGGTCTAATTCATCCCATTGAGATGATTTATCAGACCTGGTTGGTCACTCTGGAAGCCCGTCTGTGAAGGTATCAATTCTTTTGAAGTCATATCATCATCGTCATCAGTCAACAATACTAAGATTGGTTTTACGCAGCCCTCCATTCCTCTCTCCTTTTCGCTAGCCTTTTCATAGCAACATATTTCTTCCCTTTTAAATCCTGTATAGCCTGTCCTATGTAACTCATTCGGGGATGTCTATTTTCCTTCTTCCATGCACCTGTTCTTCTACGATTGTTTTCATCAGGCATCATGTCTCATTATGTGGCCAACTAAGATGTCCCGACTTCTTCTTAAGGTTTTTAGAAGAGTTCTCTTTTCTCTCACTCTTCTTCTTGAAGTCATGTATGTCTGTTAAATGTAAATGGTGGCGCAGTCAGCTCATAAGACAGGATAAAGTAGTAATTTAACCATCAATTCATCAACTAATCCAGGTAAAATAATTTCATCGTATCCCCACGGAATACATCGATATTGAGTTTTTATTAGTAGTAAATTACTATTTTTAGTAGTGAAATTGATACTCTTTTTTCACTTATGTTTAGGAACTGCTTCATTAAATGAATAAATATTCTTTATTGCTTACCTTCGCCTATACTTTAGAAGATTTTACTGTATTTTAGAAGATTGATGGGCCCTAGAGCAGGACTTATCTGTATAACTAAAGATTTAATTTTTTGGGTGCTCTGCTGAAGTGGTTGTGATATGAGGAAAATGGAGTTAGCAGGGAGAAGAGGGGGCAAACAGTTGAATGACGCCACGGCGGTGGAATCGTTTGTGGGAGGGGAAGAGAAAGTGCGAATAGAAGGAGAACTCTCTCTTTCTTGCGGAGAGGCGGAAGTTTAGTCCCTGGGGAGCTCCGACGAAAAGAGGTCCATTATCAGCCTCCCAAAAGCGACTATCCGGGCGGTGATTCCAGACGAAACTCATCCTTATGATCTCCCATCAAACCGGATTGAATTTACGAAACGGTCCTGGGGAAAGGTGATGCAATGAGATCGCTCTCCGACAGCGGAAATACATTTTTCGAGATTTTTTGCAGCGACTTTTTATGCTGACTATACCATACTTTTCTCTGCTTCTTTATACACAAATTAACACTATCATTCCCTGTACGCCGGCCGTTTTTGCTACTTTTCAAAAATCCATTACAAAATAGCCACTCAACTTATGTTAGTAAAAAAACATATTATATCTGCGTGCTTATGCTATCAATCGGCTTGGAATGGAACTAACCATACCAAGGAATAAACAGAGACGTATAGATTATGTCTAGTGACGGAATAACTCATTTAAATGTTGTTGAAGATGTGAAAAGTTGTTTTGGAGTTATCTCTCCATTCCGTCACTTGACGTGATTGGCGCGTTTTTTTTTGCGTTACCTTTCTTTTCATCTATTTTTCCTCTTATTCTTTCCATCCTATTTTCTAGATCCTCTTCAACCTAGGTACTATTCTCTTTCTTTCACATTGTAGAAATGTGCTGTCATAATCATATGCATTCGGGTCGTAACCCATTTACCGAGCGGTATCGTACTGTGGCAAATGCGCTACGTGGCTTAAAGATTATCTCTGGCAGCGCTATACTACGTTTTTTCTTTACTTCTCTCTCACTCTATGATAGGTTTGCCGTGATGAGTTTGGTAATCTGCTATGGGAATAAATCATCTCTTGCAATTTGTTGTCGACAGTCAAAGGCATTGGATGACCCTTCGACTCACATCAACCTGAATTAACTAAGCAGCAAGGCGGACAACACTTTCACCTCTCCAGTATTCACATTCGTTTCCGAGACATGACGTGGATATTGTGCTCGTGAACGTGAGACTTCGGATGGGTTGGCTGACATGGAAAGGACTTTCCATGTTAGACATCGTTTATTCCGCCAGATTGGCACGAGCCGTATTTATCAGATGCCTTCTGTGTAATCGCAATTTCCATTGTAGTCCAAACCGCGAGACACTCTGATAAAAGTATTGCGCCACTTATTGAGTTCGGACTGTTACACTTCCTGGTTAAGTGTATTATCTCTGTAATTTGTTCCGTCCTAGTCTCGCATGCACAACTTTTCCATGATTCAGTTGACCTTAATTTCTGCTTGGTAATATTAGTTGGCAGTGTTATATGCATCTTGAAGTCTTCCACAGTAACTTATAGGAATGAGTAATAATATTCTACTCCCGAATGACAATGAACCAAGTAATGAAGGTAATACACAATGGTTTTCTTCCAGCGGGTCATATATGCATATGTCAAAGTCCTAAATGGCGTCGAGCATTAAGTAGACGACGTATAAACCCCGTGTTCGGTCCTCATTTCTTTTAACGTCCACTTCGTTACAACGATAACTCTCGTATCTTTGGAATTGACACAGCAGACCCGCAGATAACTATAAATCTACCTATTTTGTATGCAATAGTGTGGATTTGGGTTCATTTTATTGCGACCTCATTTCCTGTCCTGTGTTCTTATACCAGTTTTTACAGCTTTATCCCAATATTTTTTACAGCTTTCTCAATAAAAAAGCCCAATAACCCAACCCTCCTCATTCACTTACGACCAAGGTAGAATCGACCCCATGAAACGGAGGTGTAAATGTTTGAAGTTCTGTATGTTATAACCCATAGTAATTTTTCCTCCCAGCTTTGCCTTGCTTGTTGCTCAACACTCCCTCCGTGGGAACCGTTTTGCTCCAAATCCTCGTGATCCTTGACCCTACGCGAAAGTGGATAGGAAATCCAATTTTCGTCGGCTGGCGATTTCTCCCCGCTTGTTATGGAGGACTTTTACCCCTCTTGGAGTGAGAATTTTCCTCGTGGCGTATTGCTCTTTCATTTTCGTTTTTCTTTTTTTTTTTCCTCTCGCCCGCGATCGGTGGTGCCGCGACCTTTTCGAGGGGAGGCCCTCCTCCGATGCGAAGCGAGTGTTCCCGGCCCTCGAGAGCGTTCTATACGAAGGCTTTGCAATTGCAACGCGTGCGTTGCGACACGCCTGGGTCGGCCGGTAGTCCTCATTTTTTTTTCGCGTCGACTGCGTGCGCGACCTCCTTCCTCGGCCGACCTACGGCAGGTTTTTCAGAAATTCGCGGTGTTGTTGGAGGTGGAGGCGTGAAGGGCTTCCCCAGCTCCCCCACACGTTTTGGAGAGGGAATGAATATGCTCGTGGCTTCGTCACCTCTTTCTGGAAAATTCTTTAAAATAGATGATGCAATGTTTACCATGAAGTGCTCCCTTGGTTTTGTTAGCCTCTATTCGTTATTTTGTTTTTTGTATTCCACTTTTTAACTTCGGATAAATTTTTTTCGAAAATTCCCTTACAATTTTATTACAGAAGCACTTTGTTTTTCTCCTCTTGCAGTGACCGTCTTCTAGAGAATCTTGAAGTTCAGCATAAGTGTTTTAATGAATTGTCGATATATGTATTTTATGAGCAGGAATATCCTTCTGAATAACAAAAGAAGTAGTGAAAATGTGTTTTTTTGTGTTTGCAATGTTTACTCCCAAATAGCTTTATACTATATGGAAGTAGGTGTTATAATGGAGATGAGAGCTCTTTCCAGTGTAAGCCTTTGGGTTGTGAATATTTTACATATCCGTAATAGGGATAGTTCGTTTACTTAGTCCTCTCATCACCTACTTTACGAAGTCCTGTACGTTTTAGCTGGTTTTCCAAAGTTTTTCTCGGATATTTATCCGAATCTCTTCCGTCAAAAGACTTCATTGTACTTGTACGGCCACTAACACCCTTTTAATTGAAAATGATATGTAATTGCTTTGTGCTGACGAAAGTTTACTGTATTGCGATTGTTTTAATAGAAACATTGTGACAGTGTAAAATTTTACCTGACTGGCCGTTGTTTTACGAAGGGAAAACCATGTTGCTCATCCGGAAACATTTTCCGTAATCGAATTATCAAAATCTTACGTTGCAATTTCAAACGCAGAGTTTTCGAACTAGCATGTATTTCGCCGATGTGAACTGATCGTATTTAAACGATTATAAAGCTGAAAGCATTATAATAATTGAGTTCCGGAGGTTAGTTCGTTCACACGTAAGTGCATTCCTTTTGTCTAAGGTATTCCTGTGGCTTGGTACAGGAATTGTCCGTCAATGTGACCGTTTACAAATTTTGATCCACTTCCAGAAAGCTAAATACAGTTCTCGTTCACCGTTCAGTAACACTGCCTCCTCCAAACTGGTCGAAAGTTTATATTGATAAGTGCAGTAATTATATAATAGTATTCATTTTATTTCTATCGAGTATCCTTGCCTGGAATACAGTTAGTGCTTCATCGGTTCATCTAATTTTCCTGACTTTCCTGCGTCCTCATTTTTTTATATATATTTAATATTTAGATCTACGAGGAAAAATATTGGAGATGGAAGGTCGTTTTAACGTATCTCTAGCAGCATTACGGGTTGAACTCAGTGAAATTTCTTACACGCGCCTTCCACGGTTAAATGAGCATTTAAGTGCCGCATAATTGATGGTTCTCATGTTTAGTGCACGTTTGACGGGCGTCCATGTGCCTTATACTTTCCTTATCCCTGCGTGTAACAAAGGCCGCCCCCAGCTTAATCACGCAAAGGAGTAATTGGATTTATGAATATCCGTCACGCCACCGACTTTGCTCTGATTACTCGTTAAACGTGAGAGGTACTCTTAGTTTCCTCCTCAGTGTCCTATCCATATCCACGTGTCCGCCATGTCACATCTTGCGCCCATGCGAGCATCAACACGGTTTTGTCTGGTAGGGTTCTCTCGGTATGTCATGCCAATGAAATAGTTTGAGCCAAAGGACTTAGCATTTTCATTCGCCCCGTTCCCGTGAAAAAGTGCATTCCCGCAAAACCTCCTTTGGCCAAAGGTCTGACTCATTCTTCAGTGTAGGTAGTTTTTATTTGGGTTGATGTTTACCCAATGAAATCAATGCCATTTTTTTGCATGTCCTGAGGAATCTTGTAGTTTTCCTGAGGTGCACTAGATCTCCTAAAATATTAAATAAAGGAAGGGCTTCTAATTTACAATACGGCGAAAAATGAGGTCTGCTGTTATTTGACAGATGAAGTAAACTCATGCTATCTTGATGCTGGCATTATTTATATTGTTTAAAACGTAGTACTTAAAGGAAAAATGTACGTAATGAGATCATTCTAGAAATTATTCAACCATAGGCAGGGTTGTGTTTTATTATTGACTCCCGCCTGTAACGCTGCATATTTTATCAAAAAAATCACCTTTGGATGTTGAGAGGAGATACACAGGTATTTCCATTAAGTGACTGTTTTTAATGGAGGGACCAATGTCATCAAAACTCATTTAGCTCCGTGTATAACCTATTTAACTTTGGATCCCCGTTAATGGAAGGGGTGATAGTGATGAAATGGTAAAAAACAATTATTTACTGGAAGACTTTTATTAAATTAGACCATGTACTATAGATTTTGGTATGGTAGAAGCAAAGTTATATGACACTTTTATGAGCTTGCAACTGAAATGGATTTGATTACAAGATGCTTTTATAGGATGAACTTAATGTAATGCATTTTTAAAACAATTACGTTTCGGATGATATCCATTATCAATTGGCGTAGCGAGGAGGGGGGGTTCTTGGGGATTCTCCCCCCCAGAGCTCGGAGAAATCTTTTAATTTAATCCATTATACTTAGTTGGATTGATATTACTGATAGAATAGTGTAAGGATTAATGAAATATCCCTCGGAAAGCCGTAAAACGCACCATTTTGAACCATTATCTTAAAATTCCGCAATTTATTAATCTCGCACATACCGCTTATCCTGGCGGATATTATATACAACCCCCCACACACTCCGGTATTCGTTGCACCCAAACTCCCCCCCCCCCAGCCTTAATTCCGAGCTGCGCCCCTGCCATTAGCCACTTAACCTATTTACATCTAGTGGAAACTCATGTTATAATTTTTATTACTTATGTGCACTAAAGTACATCAAATGATCAAATCTAGGTTTTCATTTGGTGTCGACTATTAACCCCTTGCACTGAAATGACGAGTCTAGCTATGCCAAATTGCGCAATGAAGAGTACAGGTCATCATCAAATTTTCATAATTTTAGCCTAATAAGGGGAGCAACATTAATATTTTGGAATTTTAAGAATTCTAAAACATCCATAATGTACATAAAGAACTCATATTTCGTGAAATATAATGCATTGGAAGGAATGAAATGATTTTATACGAGTAGCGGTAGCTATGTACACGATGTTATTACGGCTCGTTCGTGATCAATATGAAATAATAAACACGTTTCATAAGACTGTTCTAGGCTGATTACAGAGAACAAAATATCATTTCATTTCCTACCATTCCATTAAAAACGATCAACAGAAAAAATAAATAGTGGATCGGAGCACGATATTCAGAATATAAATTGAAGTGGTAGGGATAACCTTCTTCAGTAGCGACGGAAAATGCCCCGGTGTGGTTTTGTGTGCTGATACTCTCACTTGATAACGAATTTCTAGCAATGTTGTCAAGGTTTCTAAAGCCTTGGAAACTCTGAATTCGGAGCGGGGAAAAAAGTCAAGGTGAAAATCGTATGAAGTGGTTTCACGGGAAAAAATGTTTCACGCCAACTTAGGGGCGACTGCGGGATTGATACCTGCGGCTGTTTTTACAGTCATTTCGGTTTATGAGGTCACTTCATACCATTGAGTAATCGGTGGGAAAACTTGCGCGTCACATGTCCACGCTAAAGCTTTAACGGTAATTTTCAAAATTAATTTTATATCAATTCATTGATAAATGGGTGAGTAATATTTCGTGCATCCATTCCCTTGATGTTCTTTTTTTATCTCCATAAAAATTAAACTATTTTTCGACGCTTATAACTACTCTATTAATAATTACTCTTATTCTTTAATATAATTGAAATTATGACTACCGTCGTATTGCCATGCTTCTTGGTGTCAAGATAGCCAAAGAAATATTTTATCTTTTTTTTTTGTTTGTATAAATCTGCAGTGGTGCCTAGCTAAAAATTCGGTCCCAATCAGACGATATAGAATGAACTTTACTAAGGGCAAGATGTTTTTTTTATGTAAGAAAATTTGCTCTTAACATGTACCATTATTTATCTTTTTGAGTTGAGTATCCTTTAAAATCATTAAAAGTACTTTCAAAATACCAAATGAGCATTGATTCCGACTAAATCCTCTTGCGTGTGTATTGAATCGGCCCTAGAGATGTTTACTTTTTATTTTGTGAGAGTGGTAATTCTTGGTACCCGGAATATTTTATTTAGTATTTGTTAAAAGAAGTCGGCCCCCCTTGAAGATGACCTCTGCCCCCACGGAAAAATCAAAGGGAAGGCCCAAAACTCCCTGAACTCGAGGTTTTCGACCAGTTAAAAGATAGTCAATCAATCTTATAGTTCATCGCGTGAGAAAGGAGGAGCCAGTCAGCGCTATCTTGTTTCTTTTCCCTGCATGTCCTTCCTCTTGGGACTGGAGAGGGCGGGTTTTGGCTATGCGGCATTATTTGGTAATATACGGACAGCAAAGCATAATACATAATTGTGCGCTTCGAGATGGCAGGAAAAAATAACCCTTAATGCTCTCCCGCTCGTAACTTTTCGTATTTTTTACCTCTGCTTTTTTCATATTGTTTCGTAAGAGCCAGATGTGGCTTCTTTCGCATAACTTCCTTCATGCGATTTATTTTCTCTGAGTGCTCTACCCTTCCTCACGTTCCCATCCCGGTGATTCGTCTATTCATTCTTTTTCTCATTTGTGGCAAAAGTTAGGCTTCCCGTTTCTTTTTTGCCTGTTAAATCTTAACCGTGGGGCGATTCCACGGGGTGTAGCGTTTGCGTGTTCTAATTTGCCATTTTTATTTATTGTCATTAAATAAATAAGTAGAATGGTGCGACCACTCGCTAGGGATGATCCTATCTCATTTTCCGTGATGCTGTGAGTAAACCTTATCGAATAATTTTATCGCATCTTCTTGTTGTCACGTCGATATCAGGTCATTTTTGAATGATGTAATGTTTCCACTCCAGTAAACTAAAGTAAACCTGGCTTGCGTACCCTTGTGGTCGCCCGGAAAATAAAGACTTATTGTTAGGGACGATGAAGAAATTGCGATTTTTCGACGGTGTGAAGGTGTCCTAGGATATTAAGATAGATAAGTTAATTTATCTGTTGAAATGACCCGTTAAAGTCAATCAATTAAATTCGTAATTTACCGTGATGATGTGCACGTTAAAGAAAAGGATAGAAGACATGGATAATTTGACTGGGTATTTCCAGCATGAAAATGAGTGGAACGAATTATTGAGGTCTTTAGAAATTAATTCTCTAACCCCAGTCAAATTTATTCACAAAAATACTCCATACGAACACAGATAATTATTATTGTTACTAGTTAGTTACGAATTTTGATCTGTTTTACGCAGAACCTTGTGCAACTATTGCCGTATCGTGGAAGCAAGATAAAATTGATTGATACGCTGTATACCTTCGTATGGCTTTCGTATTTTGCAATATGGTTTATCGTAATGTGAGATAATGGCTGGTCGCAATTTTCGTTTAAGTACACCTTATTGCTCTTAGAAGTCTGATTAAGCAAAGTGGTTAAACCTGTTACACATGTATTGTCGGCGACTGTTACCTTATCAGCGGCATTCCAATTTCATGCTCTAGTGGTTTGTTAAGAGCTCGTGAGTATCTCCTCTCACGGGGTTACGCCTTGGGGTCATTTTTTATTGCTATCGCGCTTTTGAAGTGCCACTGTGTCTGCTACCAATCGTAGAACCAAGCAGTTGGGAATGCCGTGTCTATTCTCGTTGTCGTTCACTCTAACCTGCTGGGCAAAACCTCATTGCTGATGATTTCGTAAAGGTTCCTGAGGTTTACGATATATAAATCATAAACTTCCTCGTATATGAAATTCTCCCTCGATGTCCTTACTCTATTTATGATGAAATTTTATTCCTCATGGTCAACACGATCAGCAATATGCTCTTTAATGAGCGTTATAGCCATCCAGACGAAGGATTAGGATTGATTTTTGTTACCAAAGTGGCAATCAAGAACTTTTTCGTTTGAAAGTGTACGGATTGATAAGTGTGCACGAGTAAATTCAGCTGACATTGTTGCATTTGTTTCTAAAATTGAAAATTTCAATTTAGATGCTAATTTAGCCTCATGTTATAACTTTTACTCCTGTTTTTTATAAAGAAGCAATTGTTTCACAAGTACGTTTTTGTTTTATGATGGAATAATTAACTACAATGTTATGGATGATGTTAAATTATTTGAAGATCTTATCACATCTCACCTCTTTAAGCCATTTCTGTCCATACTCACTTCTCTCCTCCGCCGAAAATAAAATGCACAAGAGGTATTATTTGAGCACTGAAAGGGCCCCTTAACAAGAACAATTTGTGTTTTGTTATACGCAGACTTTCCCTCAGACTTATGCGATATTCTTTCAATCGATTTGTGTTTATTTCGTTTCTGTGAAGATTATTATGTATATTTTAATTTTGCCCCTCTCAAAATCGGCAAATGTGTGGAACTAGTATCAGGAAATATTTCATGATATGACGTACCAATGTCTCATCAGCCGCATCACGCGTTTTCCGCTCCCTTATCGTTTGATATGCTCCTCTCGATGACGCTTGCATATCCTTTTTAGTTTAACAATTGTGATTCAGTCAATTCGGGGAATTCGATAGAATCTGACTCAATCTCATGCGTCTGTAACGATCATACCTCTTTTGTGAAATTTGCCGTGTATATGTGCTTCCTGTGTAAGTGTTGAGAGTGGGAATTAGCCAAACAAAATATTCCTTATTTTCAAACATATTTTAGTGATCGTAAAGTCGCCAATTTTTCTTTCCATATCTATTTATATCTTATTTCAAGTCAATTTCCTGGACGCGTCGGAATATTAACCTCCGTGAAGGGACTAGATACACCTTCGCATTAGTATCATTAAAATCTCAACATAGCGATGTAATATGTTCATGTCTACTCATGTATCGACCGTATCAATAATGGTAATGACCACTTTTGTTTAATTTCTATGCATATTCATGATCTGCCGGTCGTGACATAACAATGGTCCCTTGACATAATACCACTTCACTTGCCCTCCCCAAAGGCTGTCTCAAAAAAATATGAAATCCCCCTGATCCCTCCCTCTGCATCGTCGTGGGTCCCGTGGGTAGAGTTAAAAATCGATTTTTGCACTCCTTCATAACCCGTTCAGCTTACGATTGTCCGAGCGATTGTCCTAACGATAGTCGGCAGAACTAGCTGTGTTAATGCATTTCTGGACAATAGTTCACGTAGTTCCTAACGTTGCCACTTTACGATGGTTAGGCGCTGGGAGACCGGAAGAGGAAGCGACAAGAGAAAGACGAAAAGTTCGTGAAGCTCCCTTCGCTCTATTTTTTTTCATTGATTTGTCCAAGCAAGGAAGAATATGGGCGGAAGAAAAATTATTCGTTAAATACACGTTGAGCACGGTAATATCTTAACCCTCCATACCTCAACAGCTTTACTAACCGTCAATATCTCGCTCACTTCAGATGTCAGCTCTAGAGGGCGGCACAGATTTTAACCATCGTAGTGTGAATGCACGATAGTTCCAACGATTGCTGGAACAATCGTAATCAGAACGAGGAATCACAATCCCTTCGCAACTCTGGAACATCACCGATGCGATTATAAAAGAGTGTAGAAATCGATTTGTCTTTTCCTCGACGTGCTCTCCATCATACTTGGGGCCCGAGCGTAGGGGTAGCTCTTTCATTCCCCTAACTTAGTGCGTGCTGGAGAATCCTTATGCAATGGCGAGTGGGAAGAATGGCAGGGGCGGGAGATCACGATGCCTCCCATGGTCTGTGGGAAGGTCGTCTCAAGGTCAGCCCGTTTAGCATGCATTTTTTTATTTGCTGTTTTGATTTATGATAAATTTATAACTCATGCCTCGTCCTTCATTTTACTGACGCTGAATTTTTATCTCGCCCGCATTGTTTGCGAATGCTTCGCTGAGTGCAGTAGAGCTGCGCCTAGGTTTGCATTTTTCAATTGCTTTCCCCTGCGATTTGGGTTGCTAGTGAGCAGAACTGGCCGTTTCCTTGAACTGGGCGTGATATTATTATTGTAATAATATTTAATTTAATGACTCTACGCTTTTGTGGTTTGGAGACGGTTTCCTGCCACAATTACTTAGTCTGAATGCCTTAAATTTTCACTACTTTCAGCTTTGAGCTGTCATTTTTAAGTAAGCATCATATTTTTGCTATCTACTACCCTACATAGTTCATCTCACATTTTCGACTACATGCGACTCGTCTCATACGCAGCTAACCAACAGTTATTTGACATCCGCATCGGGAACCCATGTTCTTTTCTTGTGTATTTGTAAGATATTTTTCGTTTTATATGGGTAATCAGAATTTATGGCCATTATAATTGATACAAAAATTATCAATAACTCAGATGCAGCATATATTTTTTAAATAATGTTGTAAGAACTAACAAGTTCTTACAATAGTATTTTTTTAAACAGCTGGGTGCCCAGCGACCGGGAAAATCGGGAATAGTGCGTGAAATTTTAGCCTGTGGAAGTATGCATGAATTATTCATGTATTTTTGCTCCAACCAGGAATTTCAAAATTTTTTATTTCAAATTCATTTCGCGTAAAATGTTGCCAGTTCAACGCCCATTTGTTGGCCAAAAATGTGTTTGTCGTAATTTTAAGTGCAGTTGCTTAGCAGAATTTTTACAGCCGCATCGAAAAGAGGAATGTCGGACAAGACAACAGAATCGAAATGTAACTCAAGTAATATTTAAAATCACGAAAAATAGAATGCCGGGTGACGCCAAAAATCTACTTATGAGGTCGAAGAAGCTTCTTGGCATGCCGTGAATGTATTTAAATTTTAAATACAATTTGTTTTAACTAACTTATTCCGTGTCCATTTAAATACATAAATATAATACAGTGGAACTTGGTTATAACGTCATCAAAGGAATCAGAAGATTTTTAACGTTATATCCGAGTGACGTTATAAAAAAAGCAGCCTTAAAACTGAGTGGAAGGACAAAGTAAAAACGCAAATGTTCTGCTATATACAACACTGTTTATTGAAATCGACTAGTACATTGGAATATGTATAATAAAAAAACGTTAATAAAAGGATGATATTCACAATTAAATACTTTATAGCCCAATAAAAATCTTACTTTACTGTCGAAAAAAATCTGTGATCTTCTTTTGAACGTCCAGCTTCTGACCTGTTTTTGCTTTAGATGTTTCTACTCATGGTTTCTATTAACTTTGGGACATAATACAATCACTGTACCACTTTTGCAACGTAAGAATAGCAAAATTTTTGACACTATACCCGAGCTTCGCAATATTTGTTGACGATATAAACGGGTTTTCGTACTACATAAAATGTTCAATTTTGGCTGGCCTGTATAAAATGTGACGTTAAACGCGAGTTGACGTTACAGCCGATGCCGTTATAACCAAGTTCCACTGTATTATTCAAAAGTATTGAAGTAATTTTGGGTGTTTTAAAATTCTTACCCATCGCAGTATTCACGTAACGTTAACCGGAGATTTTGTAAAAATCCAAGAAAACCGAGAATTATGCATGATTTATTTCTGCTTTGATTGGCTGGACGCTCTGCGGAGCCAATATGGTCTGTTGCTTTCTGTCGTGCTTCAGCCCTTTGACTGGAGATATTTTTCGTATATTCTCCTCTTTCACTCTAAATGTATTCTGTGTCCCCGCTCGCCCATTTCGACGTGCTCGAGTGGCTGCTCGCTGCTCGGAATGAATAATTAATGCAATTCACGGCAGACTCTATTCGGTGCATGTCGTTTCGACGGACGGCTTATGCGGCAGCGCGTGTGAGGAATTGGAGCGAAGCATTTCTTCGTAGGTGAGAGCTGCATTATGACGCATCCTTTTTTCCTTCAAGTTCTGCTGCCAGTTGCGTTCCTTTGTCATGAATAGAAATGCAAGCTTTGCCTTGCGTGCTGAAAATAAATATATATATATAAATAATAATTATATATTGTATAATATATAATTATTATTTATAATTATATATTATACAATATATATATATATATATTCGTAACCAAAATAAAAAATAGTAATGAAATGTAAAGAATAAGGGCCCCCGCGCACTGGCAACTTTTACAAAGCAACTATTTAGTTGCTCTGAGGAAGTCCCTATGGAACACACGGCAGTTGCGGCAACTAAAAAGTTGCCCGTGCGCGGGGCCACAGTCAATTTCGTGTGTTTCATTTGAACATCCACAAAGCAACTAAATAGTTGCTTTGTAAAAGTTGCCAGTGCGCGGGGGCCCTAACTTGTAATGAAAGACACACAGAGTTATATTACACTTTTAAAAAAAAGTTAAGAAAAGTACATTCCGGCCCTGCTAATTTTCCCATGACGTCACTGCATAAACGAATCAGACTTCTGAATAAAGATAAATGGCCTTTGTAAATTTTCACAGAGATTTTATTTGGTAAGTCGCGTTCCGACGCGAAGACGTCATTTTCGTGTATAAGAGTCATTTTTGCTCGGGAATGGCGCATTAGAGTCGAAACACGACGTACCAAATGATAAATCATTGATAATTTACAAAGATTTCTTATCTTCATTCAGCATTAATTTTTTTAATGAGTGAAAGCCGAATCGATCGATTTCGACCCGACCTCTAGTAAACCTACTTAATCTGGTATATAGTTGGTTGGCTTATGATGTTGCCATTTACCTTTTGAGTGGTACTTTTCTTGATTTGTTTTTGTATGGTATGCTACTTTGAAGAGACGACCAACTGCTGATTTGCTTTGCGTTTTTAGGTAGGGAGCAAAGGTGAAGTGTGCCTGCTCTTAACAAAAGGAGCAAAGGGAACCACGGCTTAACAGACCTCCGATGGACGGAGCGCTGTACTTCAAGTAAAGCCGTTCGCAACTCAAGTGGAGATCAGGCACTATCTCAAAATATCTGCCACCGCCGAGATTGGAACCTAGACTCACAGGGTGGGAAGCCAACACTCTAGAACACTCAAGCCACCACAATTGCCCGATCCCCCTTGTTTTTGTAGTAGCTTGCTTCATTTCGATACAAAGCGAGTATCTGAGGGTATCGATGTTGTAACTGATACGTTGTCACCCAAGAATATGTCGATTGCAGCTATTCATCTCTTCCTATCCCATGCTAATTATTTAACTTCCCTATATCCCTTTACCACAATATTTCATGAATATGTAGCAGGTTTGTCTGATGGCCTAACTCATTGTAATTTTTTTTATTCCTCCATCGATCGAGTTTCCCACTTACGTGTTTCCTTTCCCAAGGTTTACCCTGTCCATTGTGATCAACTTAAGCACTACCTACCTTTACAGTAGTGATTTTTTCCATTTCTGTTGTGTGTGCCTCTTCGTGACTTTTCATTTTGATTTCGTTAAGTACTTGTAATTGAAAACAGCTGTAATTTGACTTATACGTATTATGCGTACCTCCGAAGTATATTTCCCCCACTGTAAATGAGTTCATATTTGTTATAGTGGATTTTTGAATTCGTTAATCACTAGTTTCTTTTTGATCTAGATAATTAATTTGAATATTTAATTCGTGATAACATCAGCGTAAAAAGGACACCATTTTTTTCCATTAAATTTCTCTTTGCTTTTATTACTATTGAGAAAACGCGAGACAATCGGGGAATATGCTTTATGAGTCGAAATGGTGTCACGTCATTATGTTGATATTTTGAACTCGTCTTACGCGTCGGTGTTATGAAAACGTGGGATATTCACGTAGTACAGCGCCCATGTGCACCTTGGTATGGACTCGTCAGATTCTAAAGCTTTAGTCATTTCAGCTGAAACCCTTTGAAAACTCCATAATATTTTTCAATGCCTTCCTTGAAAGTGATTTATTTACTCGAGTCGCGCATTCTTGTCGTAACTCTGAAACTATTTCCTTATCCTCTTGTGCCTTACGTCACCTTTAAACCAATTCCGACGTGTTTCCTACGCCGGCGCGTCCTCGCAGTTGATGTGCACTGGACTGTGAAGAAGCGCCGTACCTAATTGTAATTGTGGGGTTTCGCGGCACTGTCAAAAAGAACGGGTGCTCAAAATCACGGCCGTAAAAATGTTCGATTCCGTGGAAAGAAATGCCGAAGTGGGAGTAGGAAGCCATCGGAAGATATTGCAAGTGTGCTCTCGTTACGTCACGATACAACCCGGCAACGGACAGAGCAATAGGGCAGTTTACTTCATCAAAGAAAGCGAAATGCAATCATTGCGATTCCTTACCCACTATTAGTGTATTCATAATATACAAATTATTTGGTTTTAGAAATCCCAGTTTAGACGAATGGCCACGGTCAATTTTAACCTCATTTGAAAAAGGCCAGATTGGCGCCAATGCGGTTCCACTCCACGTGACGTCACAGGGACCTAGTTTCTATACGATTAGATAGCAGTTTTACATTGTCTGAGATTACCAATGCATGCATGAGGCACAGAGCTCAGGGAAACATCTCATAATAATCACACATTAAAAATACCTAAGTTCGGAAAGTTTCCTTCGTTTGATAGGGGAATATTAATCCTTATTTAAGCCAAGCGCTACCTGCTAGCAGGGTACTCGGCTACCTGCTAGCAGCGTACTCAGCTACCTGCTAGCAGCCTGCGTCGTATCAGCGCTCAAGCCTCGTCCCAAGGTCACCTCACACGCCGACAGCTGGAACCAGAAATACGTCACACGGACTTTTCCCATCATTCCTACTTAGCCGTCGCGTTTTCGTGCGCCTGAAAGCTTTCCCTTTTCATTTAATCGCGAAAAATAGACATGGTCATCCGAAAATCTAAAAGCGTGAAATAAGTACTCCAGGAGTAATAATCTTTCGATTTAGGCAATAAAAAAACAATAGGAAACCACCCATTTGCCATGTTTTTATTAGTGTGTGTCCATTAACTGCTAAGAAGCTGCTGATATGGATGAATTCTTTTTATGCCTTAAAAAATTTGTGTCCATCTTATTTTTTGCTATTTCATTTCAAGATGAGATATGGAGAAGACTGACGGTTTGTATTTAGCTAGTACTATGCTTGGAAGGGATGTTAAAAGCCGTGTTACGAGGAAGAATATATGTGAGCGCGTGAGGGGAGGAAGGGGACAGAACTAATTGACGTAGTGAAAGGGAAGTTGGGGAGTGGGACAGATAAAAGCTCCATGTAAACCTATTTCAGCCTTTTGAATTCCTTTAAAAGAAATAAAGGTTCCCTTAGTGCAGTTATTGAACGAAAACCCTTTCAATCAGTTCACGTCTTTGTCCACCCTTTTTTTACTGTCTCTGAGGATATTGAAATTTTTGGCAATAATTTCGTATGTTTTTTTCCATTGGGTTTTAGAATTTTACTTCATGAATCCTGTTTTCTAATACAGTATGGCAATGTTCTTTTGAAATATAATGCAGGGAAAAATTGTGCTGTTGGTATTTTCCTATATGTTACTTTAATTTTTAGATAAAACTTTTCTAACTTTCCTTCCCAAGTCTAAATAGCAATTAATATTTTTGCTTTATTAATTGTTAAGTACCTCATTATGTTCTTTACATTGTTCGCCTTGAAATGAAAGAAATTCTTCATTCAATCCTTCCAATTATAAGCATAGTAAATGTTTATAATCAGGTTTCACTACGCCTTAAAACGATAGGCGGTCAAAGTCGCGACAGCGAAAATGCTGGATCGCAAGGGAAGGAATCTTTTAGAGGGATGTGGGAGGGAGAAACCAATTAGAATTAGGGATTGTGTTCCCGTTACGTGCGACATCCACTGGACATCACTAATGCCGCTTGAAACGGCAATACCGTGCTTTTGCCGATAAACGTCACTCGTGAGCTATGTTTGCTGGAGAGGACTTTATCATCCCGAGCTTTTCCGTGACATCCTCTCCCGCTCTCCTCGTATCTCTCCGTGCGTGGTAGTGCGTCCGATAAATCCGCGGCCTTGGCCATAGATTAATGTGAGTGTATCGTTTATTACGTATAAAATTCTGTTCGGACGTCGATTCGAAGCTTCAGATCCGCGTCACTCCCGTCTCTCAGGGATCACTCGAGTGGTAGTAGTGCGTTTATCTTACAATACGAGGCCGATGATATTGCGTGCAAGAAGTTGTTATTGTATCATTGGATCGATTTTTTTTGTCATCGAGAAATAAGTGAGGAAGAGGTTTATCCATGTCATTTTCTGTTTATGTATTCTACTGGTTAAGGCAGGCTTGAAAATTATTCCGTTCTTATCCCCTCCCATCATGTACTTCCCTCTTCAATTCACAATTAGGCCTCTTCCCTTTCATTCTACCAATAAATCACATCATCTTCCTCCCTGTACCTTACCTACCAAGTAGTCTGTAAGATGTCAATATTTCTGATGTTTCAAGCTCGTGTTATTGCTCTTCGAAGTTAATTGCCGGGTTTCGATAAATCACATAGTATCATTCCAATAGCAGTCAAATTGAATAAATATGAGGTTTGTTAAATTCCTTAGTTGTCCAGTACCGAAAGATTTTTTTCAGAGCTATATTATGATGAATTTATGTTACTTTGGCCGCAGAAGCTCACTAGCTACGTCTATCCTGGTATATATTATCCATATGCTAGTACTATCGTGACTCCTTAACTTGCTTTTATTTCGAGTTTGTTTTTATTGCAAAATACTTAAGGTTGTCCTTATTTGAATGAAGTTACTGTGATGTTAGATTAATCTCGGTCACTCTAATGAGATCATGTATCTTCGCTACTGACCAGGCTATCGAAAACGTTTGTTAAAATAATGAGAGTACTCGTCTATTTCCACCCTTTATTTCAACCGACCCAGTTTTCGGCACATTGTGTCATTTTTAAGGAAATAGACAAAGGGAAGTGTGGAAAAAGACAAGTACATTTATCATGTTAAATATCCACTGATGTAAGATTTCCACTGAATTACGCTGGAAACTATATTTTATCGAAATCGTTTGGTTCGCTGTGGAAATAGGTGGAGGTAGTAGGAGATGAAGTGGTGGGCGTGGTTAGCAACGGACACCTTTGCCTAGGCGGTGGAGGGAGAGGAGAGATAAAAGTGTAGTAGTCATGTCCTTGGGCGAAAGAGGGGAAGAAACTGCGGAAGCCTAGAGCCTTATCCACGGCCAACGCCGTGAATGTCAATGTCGTGGCGGGTGCGGCAACTCGGAGAGGAAGAGGTGGTTGCACCCCCTTCTAACACATTCACCCTCCCACCTCTGCTCTTTTCCCCTCCCCCTGTGTACTATCCTTTGCCTAATCTCAACTTTGAGGGAGAGAACCCATTTTCCTAGAAGCAGCATCAACCTGTCCCGAAAAAATCACTCTCGTGTTTGCATCATTGTTGCCACCTATTATTTTTGTGCCATTCATCCGGCTTCCCTCGAAAATGGAATCTATTTTTTAGTCGGTGTAACCAATGAGTGAGTGAAAGATTTTCGCGTCTATTTTTTGCGTCAAGTTTGCTTGGTAAAAATTAATACTAGCAGATTCTATAGAAAATCAAGCGGCGGAGAATGAAATCAAAAATTGTTATTGAGAGTTAAATGAATATTATAGTAAAATATTTTTATTTCAGATATTTCCTTTTTCTGAAAATAAAACTGTTCCTGCAATTATTAAATTGAATTACTTAATGCGCATTCAGTTTGATATGGTCACAAGATTATATAAAGGGTTCAAAATAGATCACAGGCCATAGTATTACCACCCGCATCGCATTGAGAGTTCTCGAAATATACGCTCCGCACTCCAAAGTCCTTGACTTTAGTGACCTTTTTTTTTCTTTTTTTATTACTGATTCAGACATCGAGAAATTCTACCATCACTCCCCTTACAGAGACCTTCAAATCCTCGGAAAACTCTCCCCTCAATCTCCTTTTAGATGCCTTTTTTTTACCCGAAATTCTCGGAAATCGTTCTTTCTTTCTAACACTCCTATTTCGCCTTTTACCTCTCCTTTGTTTTTGATAGACACCAGTCACGTGATGAGTCGAATCACGTGACGTCCGCTGCGTATTGCTCTCTCCATTTCACAGTCGCTATATTGACTCATTCGCACCATAATCGTGACACTCGTCTCACCATGACCGTTCACCCTCGATACTGCTTAATCACCTGTCATCATTGGCGTCAATAACGACTTTTATCCTTTCGCCTACATTGCTAAGTTCGGTATTCGGAAGTGAGTGCTTGTATTTTTTTTATTTTTGTTGCGAGGAATCGTGGTGTATACTTTTTAATCAGGAAAAGTTGATCGTCAGAGTTGCTAGAGCTATTTACAGATTGTAAACGTTTTCGTACCATAAATCATCAATCAATGGAAAACAACGCTTGTTAGTCGTTGTACATGCCTGATGCGCACCGTTGAATTTATTTCAGATATAGAACCAATCACTAAAAGTGCGTAGTTTTATACATTTATACTGGAACACTGTCACTATTTACAATTTTATGCAATAAATCTAGAGTTTATTTGTTAGTAATTTTCTTTTTAAAAGTTTATATGAATATCACACGTTTCCTACGGCTCTGAAGCACTACTGCTAAAATATCATATGATGGGTAGCGCTTATATCACTCATATTATCATTTCTTATACTAATTTTCTCAAGAAATGTAAAGGGCAGTATCAAAGACTATCAGATATTATTATCATAACGCCAGTAGTAATCTTAAAAACCCGGGGTGATTGTAATGAACTCTTTCTTAGCGCCTAGAAAAATTTGCTATCCCTGTGGTCAGTGTTCTACGCCGTTGACTGTTTTCCGCACATCCGCCGAAGCATTGAGTGCTGAGTGAGAAGTTAATGGTCGTAGATTATACGGGTCATGAGGTCGGTGAAGTACTCTTTTCGGCTCCCGAGTTTCCCTTTGTAGTTGCCTTCCTGTTTAGATACCTAATGATGTAGCAGAGCGTGGGGTAGGACCTTCTGTCAGGGGTCGTATGAATCGCTACGAGAAAAGGATTTCAACTATTCCGGGAACCGAAGCACGGGACTTTCTTTGATCGAGCCAATGTGGTTACGCTAAGGAACCTAGGCAGGAATCTGGTTCCGCTGTTTTTTCTGTGGTTCGATTCACTGGCCAGATATTTTTTTATCAATTCTTTTGCATTTCTTAGTTAGCCTGGAAAACGTATTGAATAGTATAGCGCTCACCCTATACTAAGCCACGGGAGAGTGATATCATACATTCAGAGTAGAGGGCTTGAGCCTTTCCCTTGTCCAGTGGCGTGACTATGGTGGGGATGATGGGATAGATCCCCCCCTCAAAGCCTCAGAGAAATAAAAAAAAATATTGAAAACTATTGTCTAGTTTTGAGATATTATAACTGCTTCTGCTTTACATTTAAATATTTGGTGCCATAATAATGTAAAATATATTTCCAGGTATGTCATTTTTTTTCCCCCACTCCTCTCGTTACCTGGGAGGGGTAGCCCCCTTCCAAGCCACCCCATCCCCCCCAAAGCGTGTTCCAAGTTACGCCACTGCCCTCGCACCTCCACCTCGCTTTTCGAAAATATTTTGTCTGCAATGCCCGAAGAGTTCGCCCGAGATTTGAACCTGCAAAATTATTCCCTTATAAATGTCATTTTTCCCACAGTAACCGCTTATCAAAAGAGGAAAAACAGAACCTATTTTTTTCCTACGGAGTGTTCTCCAGTCGGTATTGCAATAGGGCATTTGCAAATACGAGGAGTAGTACTGAACAGTCATGAATTCGACAGATTATGCAATCCAAATTATACATGTATTTCTGTTAAAAACTCTGATTATAGTTTTTTGATTAGTAAAATTCGGATCACTTTTATTACTAGCATTACGATACTAGATGTGTTGTCATCCTTCGCACATTTGAGAGGGCGTACCTACTTAAATCACTTTTCGCGACGCTGACAAAAAAAGTGATCCGAATTTTACCAATCAAAAACTGTAATTAGAGTTTTTAACAGAAATACATGTATAGTTTGGATTGTGTAATCTGTCGAATTCATGACTTCAGTACTATTCCTCGTATTTGCAAATTCCCTATTGCAAACATAGGGAATAAATGCATCGCGCTGGGGACTTCTTGAAAACCGATTAAAACTTGCCTGCGAAGTGACATCATAAAATTTCGTTTATAGGACACGGACTGAGGGCCTCCTCTGTGGTAGTCCCCTTTTATATTTTTCTTCCCCGTTTATGCTCTCTCCGACGTAACCTCATCTGTGAGGGTGGAATTCATTCTCGCCCCAAGCAGTGTCAATCTTTCCCATGGAAATCACTTTTGAGTTGGCACCCCTTGTTCCCACCTATTATATTTTTTTCCATTTACCCGGCTCCCCTCGAAAATTGAATCTATTTATAAGCCGTCGACGGTGAGGGCATGGGGACCGCGCTCGTGAAAATATCCGGATCGACGTCGTAAAAGACCAACGACTCCCTTGGTACGCGATTTACGGCTTATTTCTCTCTCTCTCCTGACTTTGTCCTTCCTTTTCATACCTTTGGCTTCTTAGAACCTCTCGCGTTGGCTTTTCTCGCTCCTCATTGGAAGTGCCCTTCTGTCTCGACTCTTTCCTCTTCTTCTTCTCCTCTGTGTTGTTTTTTTCTCCCCCTCCGTCAGTGAACGGAAAATTGAATCATGATTGCTTACTCGCATGAGGATCGGAAGTGTTTATCGCGTTAGGAACGCGCGCACAAATTAGATTCTTTACTTCTTCACCTACTTCTTTCCTCGGCGTCTTCTCCGGGAAAAAGAAAACATCCTAAGATCCTATTTCTTACGAGCACTGAAACTACTGCGCGTAGAGTTCATTGAATCTCTCCTTAAAAGACGTTCCTCAAGTCCGCGTATTGCCTTAAATTTGCGTCCCTTTAGGACTTATATAATGTGCTTATATTTATCCAAATTTTCATCCGCATTGCATAAGCTTCTCCCACTATATCGCGTCCAGCCAGTCAGCTGAGGGGCCTACTCGTATCAGATTCCACATCGTTGTAAAATTGTGGCTTGATTCAGTTTTCTCAGTGTTAATTATACTCAATCAAAATTTGTGCACCAGAGCAGTGGTCTATGAGATGACGATACATTTTCATGTCTTTGAAAATATCGCTGCGAACCATAGGCGTATATAGGGGGGGGGCACGTGACCCCCCCAGACCCTTCAAAATATGCAAGATTTTTAATACGTCCCCATTATCATTGCGGTCGTTTTGTATTACGAGGCATCCTTCTGCCCCCCTCCCCCCCAGAACAAAATCCTGGATACGGCCTTGCTTGTGCCACCCCCAGAAATAAATCCTGGATCCGCCCCTTCTGCGAACGTTTACATTGTGACAGTAAAGTTAGGAGTGTTATAATTAGCCGTTCTTGTCTCACTAACTCCCATGGTGGCGGGAGCAGGTCCGTTGCTATATTCTTGAAAGAAATTGGGGCTGGTTATTAGTTGATTAAGGTAATTCGGGATCCATCCACTGGGAATGTGACGCTAGTCTTCTGTGTGATCCTCCAGACTATATAGCATTTTAGGATCCGCTTGATGCTAAAGACAATCCCTATTAGTAACTTCTCGTGTGCTTCGTTGTGGTTGCCATTAGGCACCCCATATATCCGGTATTTCTGATTATACTTCACTACAGAAGTAATTACTTCACGCTCCGTTTTCCTCTTAGTTTACGTTAAAAATGTCTTATATATTTTTGATCTCGCATTTTTTTAACAATGCGCGAAAAATGTATTATCATGTGTTATATTTTATTGATTTTCTGACTCTATTAACAATTCTGTTTATTCGCTAAAAATTTCCTTTTTATAATTTCCTTTTCATTTCTATTGAAAATTCCTTTTTTCCGTTATTGTCTGTCCATTACTATCTTAACCCTTTGTTGCAACATAATATCATTTGCAATGCCATAATGTATGCTAAAGGCTAGGTAGGCATTCCTTAACCTTAATTTACATTGAGAGCTTTCATGTAACTATTTCCCGCTTAGAAATATTCTTGATCTGTTGAAATGGCATCTTGCAATCCACCTCGGAAGGTATAAAGTATATTCTTAATAAGTTTATACACAAATTGAACCTCGGAGAGATTTGAAGTAAATTCGCTTCAGAATTCCTTCTTTCAAAATTGATTCGGTGCATCATATCCATTCTCTTTGGATGATCATTTCCACAGTTTACGAATGCAAAAAAATCTTATTTTGCTTATCGCTTATTATTATTATTATTATTAATGCTTTATTATTAATATTAATGCTTATTATTATTATTAATGCTTTTGCTTATTTAAATGCCGACTCCGGTAAAAACAAATGTGAATCATGAAATGCAAATCGAGTCACAGACGAGATGCAGTGCGTTGGAAGAACGATGCACTGCGCAAGAATCAGCGAGGAAAGCTATTACTCAATCCATCGGTCGGGTAAACTACTCCGTCATAAATTGCATTATTCATTTCGATTCGAGGAAATCGAACGGAAGAAATTTGGCAATCCTGTTCCCACGCTGCAGAGAATCGCATGCATAATCGCCTATTGAGCATCTTCGGATGATTTTTTTCTTTGACCATCTCTCTTTCATCTGTTCACTTAGTTTGCTTATTGGACCTAATTATTTTCTCGTAAACTTCTCCTATAATTAATTTGGTTTTGTCGCGCATCATTGTGTAAGTAAACGGTAAAAGTATTGTGTAGCACTGAGTTGAATAATGAACCAAGGCGTAGCTATCTTATTTTGTAGCGGTAGCCCGAATGATGAAAATAATAAGGCATCTTTATATTTTTTTTGTGAATCATTTGGATGGACATTTTCTTTCTTGCGTTGAAAATATCAGTGTGTTGTCTGTTAAATTTGAGTCCCGTTTCCTCATTTTTACGATGTAGCGTTCTGTTACATATCCTCTTAATTATTATCTTATCAGTGAAATTGATAAAGAGCTCTTAGCCATGTTATCAAGTGGGTGCGGCTCCAGTTAACTTATCGAATGCTCATGGGTATGAGAGTAGAGCAGTAACTGAGAGTCCTTGTGCCCCGCAGGAATATGACTTATTAAATTTAAATATTATTGACGCGGAAGCGACTCTTGTGATCTCTCATTCGATAAAGGTAATTACGGTAGCACTTATTTCTCCTAAGCTATATTAAAAAATTTACTCGAAGTCAACTTTGAAAAAAGGTGAAATCGACTAGCTAACGTGTTTTACATCGCCTTTTCGGTGAGATTTTTATATCGGTTACTTTTCTCGCTTTAGAATTCTTGCTATTACATGTATTTACACACACTAATTTATTTTAATTTTCAATAATACTACTATGGAGATGTTATTTAGTCACCGGGTTTGCTTTTTTTCGCTCTGCCTGTGAGTAAATTTAAAAAGGCTCATATATTACTTCTTGCTATATATTATAAAATTTAAGGAATTTAATTAAGAGTTATAATTTATTTTAGTAAAGTTATATGATTAACCGATTTCCTACTAATGGAAGTCATAAGCCCTCCGGTTAAGGTTTTAACGGAAAACTGTTCGATACTTCATGCAATAATTAGTGGAAGGATAAATAATTCAGTGAAAATGTGCAAGAAATACAAGAGTTGTAATCACCAACTTCATTGAAAGCCAATTTAGGCACAAGGTATGGAACATTTAGCCAGTGGCGGATTTATGGGAGGAGTCACATGGGTCATGGCTCTCCCCCAAATTTTAACATCCAACATAAAAGTTTATTAAGCCCCTAATTAAACAGATAGTTTTATGTACGTATGCCCTTTTATGCATGCAGGTACCATCACTGTTAATTGTTTTCACATTTTAGGTTGCATGAAACATTTATGTTTTCACTTCAAGTTGGCTTTTTATTTTTTCTCCATTACTAAACTCCTTGAATGTCTAAAATTATTTAATGTTGTTAAGAATAAAATGAAAATGCGTAAAAAATGTGCTTAAATTAAAAAAGAAAAACTTTGTGCTTTCACATTAATATTTATTCACAACCATGGTTTCAACGTTAGACGTCATCATCAGGTGAACTCTACAGAGGTCCATCACATCCTTTAATACCAGGCTAGGAGGGGGAGGGAGGAAGGTAATTAGGTTGATCCTCCCTACCCCTCCTAGCCTGGTATAAAAGGATGTGATGGACCTCTGTAGAGTTCACCTGATGATGACGTCTAACGTTGAAACCATGGTCGTGAATAAATATTAATGTGAAAGCACAAAGTTCTTCTTTTTTAATTTAATTATGAATCGCTTTCACCAAGTTACGCCTCAAACAATCAATTTTTTTTAACTTGTGCATTTATAATATGTGACATGGGAGAAGGTCCCTCTCTCCTGGGGGGTATTTCATATTCCCCGGACCCAGGTCATGATCCCCCTCCCCCCGATTTGATGCTGAATCCGCCCCTGCATTGAGCACTCAAAACCCCGATTGGGCTACTCTTTTGGTTCACATCGAAAGATTCTCGGGCCAGCTGAAGACGCGGGCTGATTTGCAGAATTCTATCCCAAGTTCGCGAGAGCGGCGTTAGTGGAGGTCGGGAGGGTGGTGTCTGCGCTGCGACCGAGTCCGTTTTAATGAACCCGCTAATTGACGCCTCCGTCCTCGCCCACGTGGAACCTTCCAGAGCACTACAGCGCTTCGTATGGAGTCACTTATCACGGCCGCCTCTTTCGCAATCGCGACCCTACCCGCAAGTAACCGAGAGATGACTGAACCACCCACCCCTTGTTCCCGGACTCCCCATCTTCCTAATAAGAGTTGACTTCATCTTCAAGTGGGATTGGTGTTTAGAGCGAGTCAAGCAATCCACTTATCTCTCCTAAATGGTATAGCGAGCGTGTTGCGAGCCTGGTCGCGACTATCTAAATACTTAAAAGTCTTAGAAGTATTTATAGGTGGCCGTGGCTTTGTGGACAGGACCACCGACTGCTAGGGATTCTAGTGCTTAAATTGGTTCGTGATATTCTCGATTGATACGTCACACATGGGCGTACCCAGAATCAAAACTAGGGGGCAAAACTAGCTGTGGTCGCTCAAGATGTAACTCTTTTGCACAGAAAAGGTTAATGAAACGAAAATTTTTAAGGAAATTATGAGAGCAATTAATTAGTTTTTATAATTATTTTTTGAAAAAATAATGAATTAATTTTATTTCATGTTTTATAATATCATTTTTCATCAAAAGGAAAATTTGTTCATAGCTTTTGTTTTGAACTAAATTTATTTTCGCTTCTAGGGGGTGGTAGTTGCTGGGTTCGCCCATGATGTCACAACTTCTTATTTCAATATCTTTTTGTATGGGGAAGAGTAAAAGTGCACCTCTGAATACTTTTATGAGAGCTATCTGATGAGTGTTAGAAAACAAAATACCTAACTTAGTTTCATAATAGTGATGATATATTTTAATATTCTCCACTCATCTGTGATTCCGTACGAAAGTTGAAATTTGTATAAAACTTCGTTTAACTGTTGTCATTTAATATCTGTATATCCTTATGGTCTAGTTATGTCAAGTATCCACTATATCAGGGACAGATATATCTCTTCTAGAGAAATTGAGGAATTGAAAACAAAGTGAAAAAATAGTGCTGAGATGAAATATGTTCTCAAATATCGGTGTCACTCCAGCAGTATATGTATTCATGTGGTTCTGCCTGTGGTTTTCCTGTGAATATCTTAAGTAGCTTGAATTTTAAGGCTTAAATTTTGAGGATATTACGATTTAATACGAGGTAATATCGTAATGATATATATAGGTTGTTTTATCAAGCATAATTGAGGTGGAAATCGAGCTCTGTGACCTTTCAGTTGCTAGGCCAGTGCATTGCTATCTTGTTGGCTAACTGCAATGCATTTATGTTCGAAGGAATTGAACAAAGTTAAAAATAAAAACTTTCACAGCCCTCTTCGTTGAGCAATGCAAAACTAAACTTAGTCTCTTGCCATCGCTCGAAAAACACCGGTCGCTCCGATCATTTTACCGAGCGCGTTGAGTAATTGTGGCCTCGCGAACGCACATCATTACGTGTATATTCATTTTATATAATTTTTTTACTCATTCCCGCAATGTTGGGATCAATTCGAGATGAAAGTGTTCCGTGGCGAAAGTGACCTCCTACTGCTTCTCTCCCCCACCCACCCCTCACTTCCCCTACTCTCCCCTCCCCTACCAATTCCCCCTTCCCCTCTTCTTCCTCCCTCCTCGGTACATCCACAACCGCTCTCCCGAGAAAAGCGGCCGTTGGTCTGTTCTCTGTAGTCAGTCTCCGGGTAGCGCTCGTATGGATATGAGGCAGTGGAGCGCACTGGTGGTGTTGTTTGCATTTCTACGATATTCCGTCTCCTGTTCAAAGTTCTTTTCCCCGGTGTCCCTGTGCGTCTTCGTATCGCGAGTGTCGTGTGCCCGTATATCAGTTTCCCGGTTGTGCTAACGCAGCTGCCTCTAGTGCATTCTTCGAGATTTCTCCTCGAGGCGTTCTTCTGAAGCTTTCGTTCGGCCTCGACACGTCTGCCGTGTTGGAAGGAGCTCCGCGGAACATAGCACTTTTATCTGAGGTAATTGGTAATGGCAGATGTGTGGATTGTGCTTAGTGCGTCGTTTTTTTTATCTTTTCCAACTCCTCTGGTCTCCATGATGTGATAGAGAACGGAAATCATAATGATTTAGATTGATTTGGTGGCTTGAATGTTGTCTTCTAACATCGCAGGCCGGGTTCAAGTCCCGGCGGTGGCAGAGATTTTACTGAGGCGATCCCTGTAAAAGTGGTTTTGTGTAGGGCACTTCAGGTGCAATACTGCCCCCATGGTATGGGACAATAAGCCGTAGTCTCTTTGTCGCCTTTCTCAGAGAGCAAGCTTGAGCCGACGCCGGGTTTCTCTCCACCCTTTCTTCCCTACCCTTCCCCATGGCGAAAATTACCTCAGCCTTGCGTTTTTTCCACCTAACACCCATGTACGAATGGCATGAGCGTTAATTTATCTGTGTATCTATTCTTGAGTGAAGTTATATTTCAAGTTCTGCGGAAAAAGACGTGTGCAACTGATGGGATATCCCTGGCGTGTAATGCAATCGAAACACTCAGCTGGTGTGCGTGGCTGGCTGCGCGAGAAAAGTTGTGTGTCTTTACCTAAGGTGTCGCTTGCAGCGGATTCTGGACGTGTTCCTCTCAATTTTTAATCGCTGACGAAAGATGTCGCTTCCAGCATTGAAAACAGCCCAGTTACAGTGCGTTCGTGTTGAGTTTGGGTGTGAGGAGAAATGACATGAAATTTACAACAAATATAGAGTGAATTTCTGTGCAGAGGTGTAGTTGGAGAATGGCTTACTTCATTATAACGCTTTTACGAAGTTTTATCTTGAGCGCATCTCGCGTGTTGGCCATAATAGCGACAATTAAAAGTATTAGTGTTAGGCTAACGTTGGAGATGTGCTCGATTCCGAAACGCGTTATGCATTTGAGAAGAACTTTGCTCTAACAGTTCTACTGTGTAATGATTTAGTGAAATGTGTGTGAAATCAAAACCAGGTCTAGGTTTCCGGAGGACAAAATTGAGATCCGTTATCCTTGCGTCGTACTCTACGTCGCTCTACGTTTACTCCAGTGGCATGTGTGTGACCTTATTGAAATCTCTTATCAACTGATTACATAACGCTAACTTGTCCGAGAAGCCCGTTCCAAGCGCATCCGTACTACATTCATCGTTTTCGTCCAGTTATCACCGATTACTCGAGCAGAACACTTCGAAAAAAATCAACTGGAAAAACTTCTAAGTTTGTGAAGTCTCTTTTTGTTTGCTCCATTCCGAATTTTGATATGTTCACACGATGGTTTCTTGAAGCCTGTAAGCCTGGGAAGAGTAGCGGCGATGTTATCGTCGCACTTCGTTCTTCTTGCATTGGCTTTCCGATATAATTCGGCGTATTGAATTGTTGACCAGGCCAAGTCTTTAACTGACTTTGAATAGAGTTTTATGAAAAATACCTACTTGAAGGAGTTACCTTTTGTTATTTCTGTAAACCTAGTTTGTGTCGATTTCGGTAGATGATCCATTCACATGATGAAGAGGCTACCCCGCCCTGTTAGCGTATGAGTTCGAATCTCGCCGTTCACCTCGGCGATGGCGATTTTTTTTCCATTTCCAATGGTCATCCCTATTTTGTAATCCTTTTTACTAGTTATGATTACATACCCAGTTGGCAACAGCATGCCTGCGGAAAAGGCCTCGGTGTATTCTTCTATAGAATATACCGAGGCCTTTCGTTTGCCTTGTGTGTTGTGTGGGGAAAGAAGGAACGCAATCCGAGAAACGGAATGAATTCCCCTGTGTGAAAAGGAATCCTATTGTTTCTCGTGTCTACGTCGTCGATTCGCTCCGAAACCCTCGTTCTTATGAAATCGTGTTTCCTGTCTCGCCTGGCTCGTGGAATAGCAGAGGCGATGTGAATACGCGTGCCTATGCTAGCGAGGTTTTGTCTTTTTTCTCTAAATATATTCTAGGCTCGTATTGAGAATCGCTTTTATTTTGTAAGTTATGTAATTTCATGTTGGCTATCCGGGGTAAAGTTTTCTGCGAATGACAGCGAAGTCAGTATTTCAGTAGTCAACGTTTCAATGGCTATATTTGTTATGTAGACTTATTATTTGCTTAGTATATTATTAGCTATGTATACTTAGTATATTCCCCTTGTATGGTTTTTCTTTATTTTGTATGACTTGTTACTGACACCAGCCGCTAGTTTGGCATTCTGACCCAAGGGCCTACGTTAGTTATTCTGGCAGTTTTTGTTTTTTCCCTCGCAAAATGGAAATTAGTATCGTCAATTGCATTTGTGTTCCAAGTTATGTGATTTCCCATTGGTTACTGGAGAAATTCTTTTCTCGGGATGACAGCCGAGTCCAAGGTGGCTGGAAGAGGACGCACGCACGTCTAATATACGCACCTTGAGCTGAGTCAGTATTTCAAGAGTCGATATATTAGTGGCTGGCGATTATATTACATACTTTCGCTCTCAACTTGGTGAATATACATCAGGTCATTGTGTATCAAGATATGGCAGTATGGTTATATCATTAACGTTATTCTACCAGTTAAGGTTTGTAGCTTTACATGGAGCTTTCTCTTGACGAAATAACTCGGCTCGTCTCCTTTCCCGATTGTCAATTCACAATGAGACGTTTTGTCTATCAACTGCGCGGATATAAAGATACACTATAACATAAGAAAATGCATGAAAAACTAATTAGCAGGTCCATGAATTGAATTAATAAATTACCGGGTTTCCCACCAGGTGTAGTTTTGGGTAAGTGGTCCCAACATTTCGAGAATTATTTCTTCTAACTATGCGCCGAGAAAAAAAATTCTATATCGTCTATGGATGTTTGCAGACGTAACCAGACGGCGGGAAGATTGCGAGACGTTATTCGCATGTGTGCGTGCAAACTTCGTTGAGGCTTCACTCCGTCCCACCTCTTATTACGTCCCCGCTCCTGCACCTACCAGGAATGGTCTTTTTTTCCTCCAGTCCAACCCGTGCACCTGCTCGCCTTCGCTTTCGTGTCATTCCTTTTGCCGACGGGGGAACCCAGCGTCTGCGGCGGCCAGGTTGTTATTCTCTTTGTGGCTGCAGACCCTCTCTCAGCTCGTTGAGGTTCAAAGGAAATACCGATGAAGAGATCGGTCGTAGGCTCCCGGCATTCGGCTTCATAAAAAATTCAATTTTCGGCCTATCAGCCCCTATCCAATTGAATATGGACTTCTTTAGGTTTTTTTATGGTCTCCTAAGGCTCTCGAACGTTCTTTTCTGAATCAAAACTCCCGTCTTTCTTATATTTCAAGGTAGTTTTAGCCTAATGTTCGTGTGAGCTAATTATTTGTATATTTATGTTGCATTAAAAAACGTATACACATTACTACATACCATGTAATAGTGGGTAAGTTCCTTCTCAATCTTATTTTTTCTCGTCTTTTTCTAAATAAATCTCAATTTTATTTTAACAGTTTAACAATTTAGCAGTATGAAATGAAAGGATGCATCAGGATTGCCATAAACAGTTACTATCGTCGGCATTTGGTAGACATTGGTACTCAAGACAGTAAAACGTTCCGAAACGCATGCAGCATGTAAACTGTAAATAATCTGTATCAATTTAGTATCCTATGTTAAGGGGTATCGGTAAAAAAATCTTGTGTGTGAAACGATTAGCTGACTGGAGGAGTGCTCGGAGAGCTGCCTCAAACCAATTTTAGGATTGATACTGAAGCTTCCGCGATGATTATATGGATAATTGTTTTTTTCGGGTTGATGCCGCGTTCACTTATTTTGGTGGGCGACAGTTTCGGGCGCATTCCAGGCATTAACCCAAAATATAAAAATTATCCAATCTTAGTATAGTTGAAAGGTGGTAATGATAATACCACGCAAAATTCCAAAAACTTCCAAATGGCTTCACCTGTTGTGCGACAAGAAAGGTTGTCTGAGAGGGAGGAGTAAAGGTAAGGAGGGTCGCTGCCAGTCACTTGCTGGGGTCTGCCGTCTTATCTTGACCGAGTGGAAACTCCCCGCTGCCTCGGGGTAAGTTCGTAGTAATATATCCCTCGTGAAGGCAGGCGAACCACCCCAGTAGAGACTCACCCCTCCAGCCTTAAAACCCCTCCTACAAGCCCCGCCGCCCGAGACGGCCGGTCGCCACGGCACATACTGAAAGCAGTCTTCTCCCCTCGGAGCGAGTTGTGAGCTCCCTCAGGTGCGCGGAACAATGTGCCCAGCCTTTAGGTGATCTCCGCCGAGGCCAGTTCCTTAGGTGGGAGCGACATTCACGTGCTATGAGGAGAAGCGCAGTTGGGTGCTCATCGTGATTTATCGTCTATATCTTATTATCATCATCATTGGTCGACAATCCTAAGATTGGTTTGATGGAGCTCTCTACACAAATCTCCTAGCAGGTAATCTTTTCACACCTACGTATTCCATCTCTTTCACATCCTTCTTTGCCTGTTCCTTATATTTTGTTCTAGGTCTTCCTTTTCCGTTCTTGCCGTCTACTTATCCCTCTGCGATTGTCTTCTTCAGGCTATGATGTCTCAAGATGTGGCCTATGAGGATGTTCCATCTTATTATCAAGATTTTCATGGGGCTTCTCTTCTCTCCTACTCTTCTAAGGGCGTCCTCATTCGTAACTCGGTCGATCCATTTGATCATCATCATTCTTCTGTAGCACCATATTTCGAAGGCCTCTATCCTTGCTTTTTCCGCTAATGTCATTGTCCACCCCTCACTTCCGTATAGAAGCATACTCCAAATGTAACTTCTTATTAATTGTTTCTTTGCTTCCACGTTGAAGTTTCCCGATCTAGGCAAGTCTCTCTTTCGGTGGAATGTCTTTTCAACTCGCACTTAATTCAACCATGGCTAGACGGTATTCCTGTCTCCTTCTAATTGTGGAAAATAAATTTAGATACCCGCGTGATAAATAAAGATATCGTACTGCCCACGAATTGTATTTAACAGCTCAGAATACCTATTTCGATTGCCTTGCAATCGTCGTCAGGTACTAGTGATGATTGTTTAGTACGTGATGATCATTGCACGACAATCGAAACGCGTGTTGTGAGCATTTAAATAAAATTAGTGGACAGTATTATCTTTGTTTATCATTCGATATATTGTTCCACGATATCTCGACGGAAGAAGTTGACTTAATGTTTGACCTTAGGTTTACCCGGCGTGTCAGGTGCAGAAAAGTTTCTCGTGTTTTCCACCGGTTGATGTTTTCCATGTCTCCCGACGTTTCGAGCAGCGACTTGCTGTTCATCCACAGGGGATCTCTTCATTCGGAAGATCCCCGGAGAATGAACAGCAAGTCGCTGCTCGAAACGTCGAGAGACATGGAAAACATCAACCGGTGGAAAACACGTGAAACATTTCTGCAGTTGACTCAATTTATTTTCTGCATTCGTTCATCGGTCGATCCGTCTATTACTAGGCTATATCTCTCCTAGTTCCTATCTCAATTTCGCCACTCTTATCTTTCGAATGCCTCAATTCGTGACAACTAGTGATTAAGGTAATGCATCCATGTGTTTACAAGCCTTAGCTTACTTATGATTAGATAAAGCATACCTACGTGAAGCTGGCAGAAGGCACATACTCATCCACCAATCGCGTCCTCGTGGTAACGTGATATGAAATTGATCGTGGATAAAATTTCGCCATGTTTGTCGTCATCGAGGATGAATATGAACCATTAAGATAGTCTTGGTAGATCTGTTTCCTTCGTTGAAAAGGCTTTTCAATATCGTTATAGATGATTTGGAAAAAGGAAGGTCAAGGAAATGGGCGCGAAGTGGGAAAACCCTTTGGGACGACATTGTGAGATTAAAGTTTTAGTGGAACTCTTTATAAATTCCATCGACGGACTCTATTAAGCCGTGAAAACATATTTTTACTGAAAAATTCTACAATGCATGGGAAATCCAGTGGGGATTTTTTTATCTTTAGGTTACAAAATTACCATGATCCGGTTTTTTATCTGGGTAGATCCGGTTTTGAAAGCCATATGATGCACAAGTAAAATCATGTTACTATCCGAGATGGAAAAGCGTCAATCCAGCATAATTGGCACCATGTTTTGCTAAAAATATCTTTGTTTGCATTGTTAGCGTGTTTATTTTTATTCTTAATTATGAAAAGATGTGATATCCACATTACACGTAGGCTTCAGCTGTATGGCTATGTTTTCGTTCGTTTTCTTGAATCTGCTTTAACCTTGTTGGCGCTATGGAATGACCTGACGTAGTGGAGAGAGTCACTCGCTCGAAGCGACGGGAAGAATGCATATTTATTTTTTTATGACTGGACTCCATTATCTTTTCTGGGAAGAGAGAAGGTCAAGCAATCGGCGTTATCGACACTTCCGCTGTGTCGTCACTTGTCTGAGGCCTAAATGACTCTATAGTGATTTCTTTTCGAACTTAAACTCTGAGAAGATGACGAAGTTATTCTTTATGGTTTATCCCGGATATGGTTGGTCACCGTTAAAAATCCAATGTGACTTCCTTTCCCTTAGACTTCATATGTGTATTCTACCTAATAATCCACCTCAATTTATGTGCCTCCAGTGTTTAAAGCCTGTTTAAGTAGTCATTTGGAATTGTGTCACCATATTGATGGAGAGAGAAAAAAACGCCTCAAATACTAACGAAAGGTTCTAAAGGTAACGAAAGGATAAGCTGTTTAAGAGTAGAATTTCACGAAACATCTAACTTTAACTTATTGGTTAGTATGTTATATTTTTATTTATTTTAACTATTTAACCACAGTTGACAAAGCTTATCTCCTGGGACAAAGGCTTCGGCCAGGAGTTATAATTCCAGCCCTATCGTTAGGCTTCTTAATGAAGTATATTCATAGAAATTTGAGATTAACACGAAATACAATGTACTTCTTTCCTGGCGTTTTATTTGCGTCGTCGTGGGATTTCCTCCAGTTTAATTCGTTGTATATCACGAACGTTTAAGCGGACGCCTCACCCATCGTCGTCAGAGGGAATGAACCCATTGAGACGAGTCGTCCGCTGAAACGTTAGTGCTGTCACAAAGATTGAGACTACTGGAAATATTTTGGGAGAGATATTTTTCCGAACGGTTGGGTATGGGAATTTGTTTATTCCCCGAGCAATGAAAGACTCTTATTAGTGATACGCAGAACTTCGTTTGAATATTTGCTTTGTCAACGGCTGATGTATTAACACCGCCCGCTACACACCTATTGAGGCGGTATGCAGGATAGTAGTATGTAGATGTAATATTATTCCTATATATGTAAACATAAAATAAAGAAAGAAGATGTAAATGAGAGGTTCGAGAGGGTGTATACCCCTATCGAAGTTAATGTGAAAGAAAATAAATACGAAGACGTGAAACGATAAGGTGACTGGAGGATAGGGTGGTTTCCTATTTTTTAAATTGCCTAAATCAAAAGATTATTACTTCTGGAGTACGTGTTTCAAGCTTTTAGATTTTTAAATGACGATATATATTTTTCGCAATTACATGAAAAGTGAAAATTTTCAAGTGAGCGAAAACGCTAAGTATGAATGCTGGGAAAAGTCCATGTGACGTCATTCTGGTTCCCGCTGACGCCGTGTGAGGCCACCTTGGTGCGAGGCTATGAGCACCGCTACGATGCAGGTTGCTAGCAGGTAGCGCCAGGGTTAAATAAGGATTATTAATAATGATTACCCTATCAAACGAAGGGAACTTACCGACCATAGGCAATTTTAATAGGTAATTATTAAGAAATTTTCCCTGAGCTCTGTGCCTCATCCATGCATTGGTAATCTCAGACGATGTAAAACTCCTGACTACTCGTATAGAATCTAGTTCCCTGTGACATCACGTGGAGTGGCATCGCATGGGCGCCAATCCGGCCTTTTTCAAATAAGGTTAAAATTGATCATTAACAGTTGCCCTAACTGGGATTTCTAAAATCAAAATTTTCATTTATTATGAATACACTAATGTTGGGTAACGAATCGCAATCAATTCCTTTCGTTTTCTTTAATGAAGGAAACTGCCCTATTGAGCGGAGAGTTGCGTCAAACCAATCTTAGGATAGTTGACAAGTGCTGATGATCACAATATCACGCAACATCTCCAAAACTTCCAAATGGCTTCACTTGTTGTGCGATGAGAGAGGTGACGATCTATGTACAGCTTTGTTTGTTTTCGTTTTGGAAATTAATCCTCGTCTGTCATGCTTCTCTGATTGTTTTATATTGGTGTGTCGTCATCGGTTTCGCTCACCGTGTTTAGTCATTTTTTTTCATCGTGGGAAGGAAATTTCGAGTGGTTGCAGGGTGGAGAGCAAACAAGATGACGCCAGCAGATTGCCCCCTCTCGAGGATTCCCCGCGTCCCAGCAATCATTCGCTAATCGCGGGAATTTAGCTCGCTCGAGAGGAACCGCCGCTTGACGTCAGACGATCTGCGCGCCCGTGATTGGTCTTAACCAGCGACCGCGTCACCCTCCGCCAATCCTTCAAATTTCCCTCTCATTCTTCGTCTGTTTGGAGTGTGACGTCACCCGCGCCCTTTGTCGGTGCCTCGCGATGGAGTCTTTATAATTATACGCTTCGTGTGGTTGATTTGTTTCTCACGGTAGTTGGTGGTCATCACCTCTCCAATCGTCCGCCGTTCCCGTGATCGAAAATTATGGTCAGCTCGTAAATATTTCGCAATTTTTCGAAACCTTTTTTTTTCCAACTTCATTCTCGTGAGAGCATTGAAGGATCAGTTTATGGGAACTTGTCTAACGAATTACTGCATCTTGTGGGCATAATAGATGATTACGGTGAAAGTTGAGGTATCCCATTACTGAATATTTGCTCGAATCCTAATCGAAAAATTATCTGTGACGGAAAATCGGCATGCGTGCACAGTTTATTGTATACTGCTTATCTACTGATTCGAAGGCTCTTTAATTAATTGTAGTGGAATGCTCAACTTTGAATGCTTTGGTGCTCAAATTATATTCGGTAGAATTAAACGACCTAATTTATTGAAAAAAAACTCGAAAGGAATTTACTAGGAACGGATGTGCTTTTGATGTATTTGCTCATGTTACTGGTATGTGTACACAATTATTCAAAATTCATTCTAAGCTTTTAGAGACTTCATCCGGCCTTAAATCTTTATTTTTATTTTGTAGTTATTCTTATTCTTCGAGTTTCCCGCGATATAATGTGAAATGAAAAATCTTTAATCGTGTGACGTTCTTTTTTCGTTTGTTTCTCATTTTCCGGAGTTTTTTTCTGCAGATCAGATCAATTTTCCTTCATTGTATGAGGAAAATTATGCTGAGTGCCAAGATGTAAAGATTGTCACAGGTGAAATCGTCAATAGATTTGATTATTGTTTATTTTTGCTAATCGAAGCGCAGAAAGGAGCCTAATGGTGACGGTGCATCCGCCTTCCCACCTCGAAAGCAATAACTCTTCTCCCCTGCTGTCTAATTATATTATTTTCAAAAGTGCTAAATTGTATTCCATCCCGAACTGTTTTCTCTATGGTGCATCTTACGCCATACATCCTCTCTCTAGACGGACCTGTCCGAACGTTATGAATGTTTTTGTTCTCCGCGTACCTGGCCAGCAAGGCATCCGTTCGTGCCCGCATTCAGAATAGATAGGCTGTATTTAAATGTCAATCGGACTCCATGATCTGTATAGGTTGCTCCCCATTGAGCATTCAACCTGTCTCCGGTCTTGCTTCTTCATTTTGGTTTCGTCGTTAGTCGTTTGTGTACTCCTCATTTTGTATTCCCACCCACCTCTTCGCTGGCGGGGACAAGAAGAGACGGGCTGGGATTTAATTGGACCACGGAAGCCCCCCCGGGGAGGGGGGACCAATGGAATCACAACACGTGAAGGTGTGACTGCTTTTTGAACAAGGTCCAGGAAATTTCGTTTTTGATCCCATCTTGCGAGGGGAGAGGCTTCCCACTCTCCACCCCGCTGCGCCCATTCGAGGATAGAGTTGAGATGAGTTCACACCGCAAGTTTATTTCATACATCCGCAGTTCTCTCATCCTAGACGTATTTTTGATATCAGAGAATCAGGTGAGGTATCGCGCAGGGGGATGGGTCTCGCGGTTGCGCTCGTCGCCATGTTTGTTCTCCCCCCCGCGGACTGTCCGGTCGACCACGTTGTCCATCCCCATCGTGTTCATCACTTCGACGTCGATGCCGTCAATGCGCTAATGGTGGTGTGAGTCGTTTTTTTCCGCTCATGTCAAGCAGTGTGGCGGAGGACCTCAGTGTAAGTTGTGCACCCCCTGCGAGCATGTGACTGTTGCCTCAGGCCCTATAGAGACAGGAAGGTCGAGGAAAGTCGTCCCGAATTTCGTGAACCGAGAGCTATTCCACCATTATTGAAGGTTCAGAGGAGACTCGATCTACGTGGGACTTCCCGAATAGTCGGCAATCTCAAATGCTTCTATAAGAGTATTCATCCACCGTCTTCTCTCTGCTGCAATAGTTTGGAATGGGTTGCGTCTTCAAGTGCCCCAGGTAACCGTGTGGCCTCAAAATTACTTATACATCTCTATATTTAAAAATATTGATGTTTGTATGTCCGAGATTATTGGGCATCGACTCTGTTTCACCGCTCAACATGAAAGTAGACACTTTTGCATATTTTTTCAAAGAGAGGATTTTTACACTACTTTATTTGCTGTAACTGGCCCTCGGAGCTCCCAAACGCTCCCCTAGTGGGCTACGGGCTAAGTATTTGCTAAAATATAGCGGTCTCATTTTGTGCTGTTCACTCAAGAAACAATGCTGGAATTTATTTTATAGGTTGGCTAAAGAAATTGTTTTCTAATTATTTTAATCTATGTTGTTTTACTCTTGCTATTTTAAAATCATGGTTTTTGCTTTTTTCACATTTTAGGTTAAATATAACGACCACTAATAATAATGATAGTAAGGAAACGTGATTGTAGGTGATATGGATGTGTGTAAGAAACTCATCTTTTGCAAGAATTTTGCATTAACAAACCGCTACGGTAGTATTCCTAAAGCCTGGGTTGTCGCTAGAATATCAAGTTAATCTGTTTATATTAGCCTGTTGTATTTTATCAATTCGGTGGATTGTTTGAAAAGAGTTTCTCTCGTGCCTTTCGGAAATCATCATATCGTATTTCTTTTGTGGTATGCAGAGGTCGATATTCCACGAATGGAGCATTTTTTTTGCGCACAGATTACCTGGGAGAGTGGGGGATCATGTGAGAACTTCTTAGAAGGTGACCTTTGCTGGGTACCCTCATGAGCAATTATTCTTAAATTATCGGTGGGATTTTCGTCATTTAATTGTGTTAAGAACTGCTTGAAGTCCGAATCCAGCGATAGTTAGCTTGCCTGATCTCTCACATCTTTGAGGTGTTTTGCTCTGTAAACACTCGCTTTAACTGCTATCGTCTTGCGTCAACTCGCATCGGATGGACGACTTTTCGGTGTGTCTGCCAAGTTTCCCATTTACTAGCTCGTCATAGCGTTGAAGATCTTGTCTCCCTTATCGTAAACAAGGAGATTTCTCTAGGTACTCTTGGTGAAAATTTGAAGTCGTGATTATAATCATATACTGCTGTTGTTTCACCCCTCCGTGTATTGTTTAGTTTCAAAAGTCTTGGATATGCTTTCGCTGAGCATGTGACATTCATATTCGGGAATGCCGTTCGGTGGCGTATAATATGCTTGCAGTATTTTATTTATTCCATACTACTAATGGTTATTTATTTATGATCTTTGTCTGGGTTGGCGTATGTATTCTTCTCTGCCGACCTATACCCATTAAGGGTGGATGTGGTCATGATTCAATGACACTTAGCATTATCAATGATGTTTGTGCCATTGATTGGCATTTCATGGCTCCTAAACATTTTCTTGTTTCCCCTCTTTTGCCAATAGATATTGATATGTGAAGCACCGTGCAGCCAAGATTGAATCGCTTGTAATGACTGTGTGTCATATTGTGTATTTATTTTTTTGTAATGTGTATGACGAAGGGTCATATACTTTCAATGTGTAAGGTATGTTTTTGTCCCAAGATTGCGAGACGATCCTTTGAGCACATTTCTGTCGTCTCGTCACCATATTTGTCGAATGCAAGGGTTCCCGCTCATAAATTTGGGTCATTGGTCCTCTAGGCATATGTAGTCAGCGTCTCCTCGACCAGTCGTATACGTCTAATTTTTCTGGACAAATGGTCATTGTCTCGCTGACGAAGATAAGTTACTCACTTCCTAGGATGGGTCGAGTCAAGCCACCCTTCCCCTGGTCTTGGAGGCACCTGTGCCCTGACGACATGAGCGCAGGAATTTGGGGCAGTCTGTGCCTGCCCGTCGCAGTTACATTTGTAAAATCACCACCAACCTCAGTCATTAAAACCTCTCTGAGATCTGATTCGCGTGGATTTCAATTCTTTGGTGCCCTAAACCCGATTCCACAGACGCAGCCACTCGGTCTCCCTCCTTGATCGTGTCGATCACGACACGCTGATGTTTAGTCTAGTTTACCACCGTGAAAAATGGGTGCCTGCATGGTCATTCTTCAATTTTGCCGCTAAATTATGTTTCTCCTAAGTTAAATTCCTCACACCCCTTATTTATAATCAAGCTTTCATGCTAATCTACTATGTATTCCTTTTATCTCGAATCAGAAGTTAAATTTAGCGCCGTCCTTGTCTGCTGCTAACTGCAGGTGGTGCAAACATACTTCTGAGTTGCACCATCAGCATCTACCGAGTGAAATCCATTTCCTCAGCAGCTCTCTCTTGCTAGTTACAGCTCTCATTTCTCCACTGCCACTTTCGCATCTGTAGCTGCTAACAAATTGTGGATTTTGATTCGCATCTCAACTTTGTCATCCCGTGGTGCTCTTTTGGAAAATACCCATCGTACATCAGCGCCTAAATGACACGAGCAGCGATGTGTTTTGAGTAACAATCTCACGCACGTCGTCCTTATAAACCTTCGCCAAGTCCCCCTCATCTGTTATCTGCTTCCCGTGGCGCTCAAAGAGTGGGTAAAAAGAATTTGACTATTAAGACTTAGGAAGAGGCCGATGTGCTGGCCATTGTCCAGACTGAAACCTTTCGCGGATCATAGAGAGAGAAGTAAGGTCTTGAGAAACCTCGTAGACACCTGAAGTGTGCGTTCAAAGAACTAATTTATCCTTGCGGAAAAAGCACATTTACTATTCCTTTGCTCACAAACTTTGTTTTTTGGGTGAATTCTTGCTTAAAAATTTCATGGTATATAGAGCAAACCTTTCAGTATTTTCCCGTTTCTCTGACATAAAAAGTTAACTCCTGAGTAAGTACTCAGGTAAAAATTTCGAATTAGAGTAACTCACAAGCGTTGTGTAATATTTCGAAACTTGCCGCCGCTGAATGGCTATACATGAATTGACGCGAGAAAAAAATTCCTCTCTACCGGGAATCGAACCATAGACCTTTTACTCTCACAAAAGTTGGCAAGAATCTACTTTATAAGCCCTTGAAATTTCAGAGTAATGGCATAAACGTTAAAAAATTAATACGTGACGAAAAAAGACTGTTCAAGCAGGCGCGAAGTTCCACAAGGTATGGCTCTGGCGCCGCAATCCTTTTTCCAAATTTTGCTCGCTCCCTCCAGTTGGCGCGCTCCCTGTCTTGGAAGCACGAGACTCCAGTTCTGCCGTACTCCCGTGGCTTCATCCCATTCATAGAAACGGCAGATGCGTTAAGAGGAGGAGACGTGGGAGGGAACAAGAGAGGATGAGTCGCCCCAAGACGGAAGACACACTCGTCCTCGAATCTTTCGCCCCCACCTCTGCTCCTTTCGGGAAGATTTCCAAAACTTCCTGGCGCCAGAACTTCCCTCGCGACTCCGCCAAGTGTCCGATTGGACCGACCGACGCACCGTCCGCGGTGTGAGTCACGGTCGAGGGTGTGGTCTTATTAGCGGTCGTGGCTAGATAACTGGGGGTAAAGGTCACGTGGGGTTCCCAGATTCAGATCTCGGATGCATAGGATTTAAGGGTTGTTGTGTCCAACGCCTACTGATAAACTTATAGTCTGTATATCGTAGGGTGGCACACGGGCCCGCCAGCTACCTGAGTCGGTCCTTTCCTCCCCCCGGCGCTCGCGGCTGAGGTAGCTGGCGGGCACTTGCGCCACCCCACGCTATACAAACTATAAGGTGAGCGATGTGCTCTCCGAATATCTTTATAAAAATATCTGGGCCGTCTTCATCTCTATCTTGTCTTTCTCCGGGAACAAAAATTAGATTTCGCCAGTGGTACCTTGCACCCTTTGCATGCCAGCAAACCGATATATCGGCCCACGCTGGTTGGGCGAAAACTGCCTGACTTTTTTTTTACTTATATTATTTTGTGATTGCAGCTGTTTCACCGGCATGCTCATAAATACCGTCCCATAACCCGTTTATGGTTCTAAGCTCTAAGTATGTGTATCTTTAAAATTGGGAAAAAATCTAGATCATTCAATGAAATTAAGTACTTAAAATGGTTTAAAATCTGAAATCTTGCTAATTCCAGAAAATAGTCTTTGCACATCCTACACGAAATCGGCTGGCATTGACAGGGTTAATAACGGCGCGAGAATCTTCCTTCCAAGTTCTTTTCACTCCATCTTAATAGTTTTCGGTGTCTGCGATTGTGTCCGAGAATTTTGATCTATTAATGTTCATAATTTACAATTGAAAGTTTTCTTAATATCTTCTCATATTTTCCTATAAAGTATAGTTTATTTGTCCCTTTTCGTAAAAATCCAAGCCTAATAGTATCCCCTGTGCTACACGCACGAAATAATATTGTTTTAGTAATTCACGTTTTTGTATAGATTCGTGAAATATGATTAAGTGGGAAGTCAGGGTGCCGTAAAATACGCGTCCGTATCTTTCATCCTTTCTTATTATCATTATTATTATCTTATTATATATTGCTTCTGCATTTAATTATACTTCCGTACATAATTAAGGATTCTCATTAATATAGTTAGTGAGTATCGGTAAAAGTCCTTTCTGATTCGGCATCCAGTCCTGGCTGACTCTCCATCCCATCTCCTGATTAATGCTCTTATCCCAACACCTCTTGCGAAACGCTGTAATGGCGACCTAAGAAATGTGATGTGGTTTATATTAATTGGCGCTGAGGGACACATAGGTATACGTTGAGATTAGCCTTACGGAACACGCGTCATTATTGATATGGGGGTTGTATTCGTCGCAGGTACCCAGATATATTAAGCTCTCCTACTGACTCTCGTGATGGATCCGCCGCGGTGTTTGCGTTGCGAGGCGACTAATTTTTGACGTCATTCATAGGTTGGTATGAATGACTTGTATTCAGGAAGATGTTATTGTTAGTGCAGATTAGCCAGCGGAGTCGTGAGTGTCTCCATTGTGTCTTCAGCTCTGTTCATTGGTGGACGTATCGGTCGTGATTAGAGAATAGAGTGTCTCTACTACTTCGCCATTTCGTTGGCGTATCAAAGCTTCTTAAATAGTCGTCGAGTTAAGTGAGTCGTGAAAAACAGTGTCAACTCTAAATTGGACTAAGTGTATATCCGGTGGAATATTTGTGTGATTAAAGTGAGTACGTTCTTCTTTTTACTACATCCTGTTCAATACCCGAGTTATTTCTTGTGCGAGTGATCAAATCTATCGGTATTGTGTTGTGGCCTCTTCGCACAAGAGCAGCACTTACTATATTCCCCTTGCCACGAGGAATGTTGTTTACCAAGTAATCTGCTTCAGTGCAAATTTACATGGGATATTTTTCATGCACTTGTTTCGTGTAATCTCGAAAAACGTAAATATTTATTAATATTCCATTGCATCACTCGCCAATCAACCTCTATGTAGGGCCCGTGCTAAAGAGTGGGTTTTCTACTTCTTATCCATTACCGTTTTGTGCATCAAAGGGATTGAGAGGTATTTTACGTGTTTGTTTCTATTCGTCCTGGTATCTGTGGTAACGGGTGTTTTATACTTCCTGTCGCCTCGGTTACTGTGCCATCATTAAAAGCATATCTTGCTGGTCTGGAGTTTTCCGCTTTAGTTAAATTTATGTGTTATATTGGAAGTTATGTTTTCTCTTGGATGAAGATGTGCTAATATAGCGAAATGCCAACGCATTTGGCTGGCGATGTGAGTATGTAGCCCTATTTTATTTCGCAGTACACTCTTGTTGCATTTTTTTCTTGCATTATCATAATGTAAATAGTATCAGGTGGTACCACCTTTTTGCTGGAAAGATGAATCGCGGTTGCCGACGTGTGTTATTAGGTCTATCTACCAACAGTAGTTGAGTTTCTGACTATTTTGCTTGTGCCGCATTATGTGTAACTGTGACAGTGAACCTGTTTCCTTTACTGGGTGGCTTTCACTTTCCTAAGTTTTCACTGCTTCACTTCTGATACATATGTAAATGATTTTTAAAAAGAAAGATTTGTAGGTCCGTTTCAAATTTGCATAAAATTCAGTGATGCGGTGGAGTCACAGGACTCCGACACTTGAGCTATTATCGTAAGCGTAATTATTCATGCGTTGAGCCTTATACTGTTTACATGCTGCGAAAACTATCATCACCAATTTCTATACACCTGTGATTTTGAAATACGAGAAATGATGCTAATCTTAGAGCTTAAGCAATTGCTGTATATTCGAATCGGCTGAAAATTATTTTTGTAAGCCCAAACATGCTATTCACATTTACCATAGAATCGAACCGGATTCAATAACATATGCTGTTGATTTATGTAGTTCGCTTCGGAAACTTTACGTCATTCGATCGGAATCTAAATCAAAATTTCATCTTTCCCTCAATAGCCAATCCCTTTCCTTGTGTTTTCTCGATTCTGTGCGTGATCAGTTCTTCTATCCCTGGGTTGGGATTTCATGCTGCAATTGGAGCGAAGCTCGAGGTCGTGACTTGCTTTACGCCAGATTGACGTGGTTTGTTAGGTGTCGTTTTGCAGCTAAGAGCTTTACAATAGCGCTACATATTCGCAGGCAAGACTGAAACGAGAGGGATACTTTGCCGAGCAGATAGGTACAGGAGATCATTTTTCCTTCGGACATTTAAGTCTTTTAAAAACTAGACCATGATCAAAACACACTTAACGCACACCGTAATATTTCTTCCTGGGTCTAACAGATGTCAATCCCGTTTACGAAGTAAAGCATTTGCCTCTCCTAATAAAGTTTCGCTACTCGATATGAATAAGCATACCGTACCTGCCTTTCTAATGCTTTAAAAATATGTATTAATAGATTGGTTTCAATAGAATGCTTTGTGAGTTGGACCCACAGACTTCTTGTGGCGGCCTGCTGGGTAGTTCATAGAGGCATAATTTTCACGTTTTCACTTACACTTTGCCACGCGAAGCCCCTCTCGTTTCGCTTTCAAACCAAGTAAGAGAGGGCACTTCATATCCTCGGAACAGCTGTTTCGGCATTGGGTGGGGGAGGACGTGAAGTTGAGGGGAACTCCTGAGGAATCAGCTGATCGACTGACTGTCGAGCTGCCGTTGAACGAGTCGGGGCTTCGAGGAGGGGAAGCCCTTCTGATTCCGCGCTGTTGCCATGCAATCTCGGAAGTTATCGAAGCCGCACGCAGCAATGGCACGCACCGCCTCCCCACTTCCCCTACAATCCTTTTTTCACTTCCCACCCCCCGTGGAATTCGCTCGTCAAAACACGGAGACGGGGACCGGCCCATCACGGACCACTCACGGCGTGAAGACACGCGGAGGATCTGGGTCGAAGGAAGCGGCGCTAGCATGAATTATGTCACGCTTTTTTACCGTCGAGTATGGCGGTCACCCGCTGAGAATTACGGTCACTTAAGTCGACCTCCTACAGCTGTTATCCACAGTCGAAGACGCGATGCTGATATAATGCTTCACAATGGTAGTGGTGGTTACTGTTGTGCTCGTTTTTCTTCCTCGTATCTTCAGATCCATAATTATAAATCTTAAAAATGTCGTTTAATTACACTTGTTGGTGTATACATGCCTAGATGACATATAGGAAAGAATGCTTACTCATGAAAATATAGGACATTTAGAAAGGAAATAATTATACTTCATATTTCTATAATTAATGGAACTCCTCTTGCTACATAAGTAGACTGTGTTGAATATTAATCTCCTACAGCATGCTAAGCACTGACTAAATGATCATCGTTTGGTTTGAAAGCCGCATGTTGTTTGAAATGTTTTCCAAGGTTTTCGAAGTTCTCGTTGTGACTTTTATTAGATTTACCAACTCTAAATATGCTGACTAGTATTTTTTACCGTCCTAACCTTTTTTCAGTGCACCTTACGACCCACTTTCCAGCCTTTTTCAGTGTATCAGTATGTCACTTCTTCTGTGTTGTCGATGTTGGACGTTGAACCTCCCTGAGACCAAGTGGTATTAATTTAATTAGAAATTAAATGGACCTGAGAAAGTATCAATCTTTTTCCGTATTTTAATGTTCCAAAAAGATATAAGGATATTCTTATTGCCATAGAGAGGGGAAATTCTAGAAATGTATCAAGGGTTGAGGGCTCCCTAAATGAAAATTATCTTGATTAGCATTCCTCAATTGTGCGACACCCAGTAACCCACCCTGCAACTTCTGTTTTTTCGACTCATCTATGTAAATAGCTCTCGCCATAATTCCTATAATTGCTAATGTTTTTATCTGAAGGTGACTCCTTGCCAGGGCTGGCTGAAGGCAAATTACTTACTCGAGCAAACCGCGGTTGCGTCACCCCCAACCACGGGGTTGTTATGGAATGCCCCCAATTATGTCCGGGCGTTTGGTCGCCCACCTTGCTACGTCGTCCGGGTTACCAGGCCCTTAAGCCGGCCCTGCTCATTGCCATGCACAAAGCGTTATTCACTTCAGTCACGAGAGGTTGTTATTGGTGAATGATGAGCCATTCGCTCCCACTTGTCGCCCATCAAGTTTCTAACCCTTCCTCCTCCTTTATGTTTTGCAGAGGCGAAAGAAGCACCAGCACGATCCCTCCAGTTCCGACCCCGGAGGTCATCCGGGAGGGAGGAGGTTCGCGGTCCGCGAGAGGGGGCGCTTGTGCAGGTCAGGGCGGTGTCTCGGTGGTGCAGCATCCCGTTGGGATGGTTTTCCAGCTGTCGGCGTGGGGAATGGGAGAATCCACGACGTCTGCAGCGTCGTCCACCTGCTCCCCGACCTCCCAGCCGCCGCCACCTTCGGCCTTCTCGCTAGAGAAGCACCACGCTGCCGCCGCCGCGGCCCCCGGCCTCCGGATCCTGGCACGCCAGGGCCGGAGGCGGTTCCGCATGGAGCACCCGTACATGCCAGGAGGGGGCGGGAGCGTGGGGGTGGTCGGCTCTGCGGCATCTCTCGCCTTAGAGGATGAGGAGGATGACCACCTCGCGGAAGAGGACCTGGCCGAGGACTCTGCAGGGGAGGTGTCCCTCTTCCCTCTCTCCAACCAAGTGAGTGACACGACTCCAGTTTCTCAAAACCTTATTCCATTGCTTCCCTTCCTGTTTTGTCTCCCGTGGTCCCTTGGAGATAGTCTAGACAACTTTGCGAAAACAGATGTACCAATTCCTGTGCTTTGCCCTCAACCTAATGACTCAAAATTTTGAAGCATCAAATTTGATGAATGTTGTTGTACCAAAGCTCTGCACAGTGCAGGTGTACACAAGCACGTGCAGTGGTGGTAATATATGTACAAGGAACAGGTCTCATCAAATCCTGGTCAAGTCAAATGATTTTTAATGGTAAATTTCATCCTTAAGCATGTGTGAAAGAATTTTCATTTAGCTGTATGCAATTGTGAAAACATTTATGCGTCATGGAAGATATATTTACCGTCATTAAATTATTTAACTTGACTGGCATTCAAGCTTGGTTCACCAAATTGTTTGGTTGTGCCACCAATTTCTCTGCCAAGCTCAGAACTGACTCAGTGCTGACCGTAGACTGAGGTTGCCTTCTAAGGTTTTCCATCATTGTTCTTTAATGTTGGGTTCAGTATTTCCATGGCAGTATTCCTTTCTTCATCTATTTTTAAGGTATGTAACTTACTTAAGTCAAAGGAAGATGGTGACAGAATACTGGCCCCAGCACCATAGAATGAAGCAGTGAAAAGGTGAGGTACGATAAAACATTACCAAGTCATTACAGGAAGGTCTCCTTTGGAATCTGTGTTGACTAGTTTTTTTCTACCGAAGCAACAGGTACTAGTCCTTATTATTTCCCACTCATTCATTTTGGCTGCCTTCTGAGTATTAAAATAATCAATATATTATTACTGAAAATCTGCAAAGGTATTAATACTCACTTTACTATGTTCTGAATTTTCCATTGGGGGCTTAGCAAGGAATGGTTACATCTGTTAGCATTCCTCTTCTCCATTAGCACAATATGTGTTGATTGTCCCCTGTCCCAGTACGTTATGACCAGGTGCATTTCTGTGGCCTGTCTGTGTTTGTATGTTCCTCCCTAGTATAATTTAGGACCAATCAGAGGCTGTGGAGCATTCTGGTGCGCCCACCCCTTCCTCGCTGTCTCTGCTACTCCCGAGAGTGTTTGGTTGCCAAGGGTAAATATTGAACCATCCACGTAGAGGGTATATTTCTCTTGCTTGCCTCTCTCCTTCTATGGTGGGTTTGTCTGCTTAATATTTTGTGAAGGGTCTCTATAAGTATGGGCTTGTATTCTTTTCTCTGATGCCATTTAGCAGAGGTGTCCCATCCTTGCAGTGTTCAAGGATTTCATAAAGGTCAAGGCAGCAATGCAAATAATTGTTCAAATGACAATCAAGGAATTGTCACTCTAGTATTGTATGCATACATCCTACCTATTTGGGGCTCAATGGATAATCAACTAAACAAGTTCTGTTGCTACTTTGTGGTCCCATTCTCAAGCTATTGATAGCTGTCATTATTTTCCAATTCTGATATTTGTTAAGCTGGAAAATGATATCATTTGATACAGCCATTTGTTATAATATCAAAGGCAGGTTTTATGTACACATGTATCCATTTATGTGGACTCACATTTCATTAATGAAGTCAGCCATTATAATGATTAGTTTCTCCATGAGCAACCATGAACATCCCCATGTCTTGGATGTTTTAATTATTTATGGTTGTATTACGGAGCACATTTTTAGCACTCAGAAATTCGTGTAGCACTTGAAGGAATATTTGATTGTCTGCACTCTTTCTGAAAAAAAATTTCTTTAACAAGAGTATGGCTCATAGTTGAGGTACTTTCTTCAGCTCAACTTCTCTAGATATGAAGTGGGTTGCAGACTATCAAGAGGACACTTCTGTGACAGGCACAATATCAGCCAAATAGCAAGAGAAACCAGGTTTAAATGTCTCTAAATTTACTCTATGTCATTTTTTAGATGATTCATCTCTCTTTTCGGAAACTCTTGCAGAAATTGTGATTTAGAATCTGCACAATAATGGTTACAATTGTTACAACATTTTCATGTTCACTTGCTATGTCACTGACTTTGTGCTAGGTGTGAGTGGCTTTTCCTTATTGTACCAAGTAGATTGAATACGTGCTTAAGTTGTGAGATTTTTTGATGGTTCATATACAGTTTAGTGGTGATGTAATTGTTAATGTTTTGTATTTTGTCTGTTTTACTGTAGCATAGTGCCCTCTGGGTTTTCAATACAGTTGGTTAAAATCCTCCATGCTTAATCTTTGGGCTTTATATTACTTTTTCCAGGTTGGCGGTCACACCAGATTACTCCTGCTTAATGATGGCACTATTTGTAAACCTCTGAATGCAAGGGAGCTCAATTTCTACCAGCATATCCCTGATGAAATACAAAAATTTGTACCAAAATTTAAAGGTAAGATGAGTTAAAGAGAAAATAAATGTAGTGTGTGCAGCCTGCACACCTTGTTTTTTTTTGTCCTTGTGTGTGTTTTGTTGCTTTCATACTAGCTGACAGCAGTAGGGCTTGAGGGGGAACCAGGGCCGAGTTAACGGAACGAAATGGCTTCCAACCAAAACCGGAATATGTACGTTGTAGAGAACAACAGCACTGATCCCTCTCCAATTCTGGGAGGGTATTCATCCTCGGTGCCATCCATTTCCTCCTACTCTTTCCAAATCCCTTTTCTCTCTCTTTCCGCCATTCCAGCAGCTGTCAACTTGATAGAAAACATGACCCGCACTCTGGTCTCTACCCGCCTGCTGCGGAGAGTGGAGGGAAACTTTGTCACGCCAACTCGCGACCTATGTATGAGACGACTGGCTGTTGTTTAACTGCCATTAGGCATTTGCTGAACAAATTCGCAAACATTACCTTTTGAAACAATGCAGAATACATGGTTTATGCCTGTTGTGTGGAGCAATCTCATTTCACGTGTTGTCCATTTTTATTGTTTTCTTTTTCCTAAACTTGCACACGTGGTTGCTTTTTCACCCCGGAGCATGCCGTCCATGTACTTCAGGCTGTCGAGCATCAAGCCATCATTCACCAACACCATGCATGAGTGTGTATGTGTGTGTCATTTCCTATGTGATTGAAGGTTTATGACTTTTTTTTCATCATTTACACTGGGCACCGTTGGCAGCTGCCAAAATGCGATTGTGTGTTCCAGTGTACAGGGTAGTAGAGCAGCCAGGTTCCCTGTTGCTCGATCCCCTCAGCTCAGCCAAAGATGAAGTAATTCCTCCAAATGTTTGGATGGTTTTGTTTCTCTCAATTTGTTTTTTTTTCATGAGGTTCTGGAAGTTGGGATGGTGCTTAATAGTGATTTGACCCTTACCATTTGTTGGCAGTGCTAGGCTGCATAAAACAATTAGTTTTTCCCCATATCAAGGGATGAGTGACGGAGCGTAGATCTCAGTGTGGAGGCCCCCCATAATGGCTTCTACAGACAGACAGACCTGCCACTCCTCTGAGTTCTTTGCCGCGGAAGCCAAGCGGACGATTCTGACATGAGGCGGAAAGTTAAACGTCTGACAGGCGTCCACTGGACACCTTTCGAAGGGTTTGTATGGCTGTTCAGATGTATGCGGCAATGCGTAATAATTGGGGGATTTGGCCTTATCATCTGCTGTTTGTCATATTAGGGGAATATCATTTTCAATTTCCAGTCTTGGGGAAGTTGCTATAATTATGACTCCGGGCACATGTGTGGTCAATCGCTGCATATGTACGGAAGTGTTCATCAGATCAGAATGCAATTGAACTGAGCTTTTAAAGGCATGGGGGATAGACAAGCTTAAAAATAATCATGTGATGAGTAACCTTTATTGACTAATAGACTACATTTGAACGCCATGAATCATAACTGCAGTGTACTTGGACATACCTATTTTTTTACTAGCTTTTTGGGATTGTCACTTACGTTGTAAGCATTTTATTGTGTGCTATGGTGATTTCCTAATAGCATTTAACACCGTGTAGTGCAAAAACTCTCTCGTCTGTCTGTTGTTTGTACCTATATGTTCTTTTTTGTCATAAATTTATCAAAGTTCATCAACTTCAGAAAAATTTGATTGTTTAAAAATTCACTTTTTTACATCTCAAAGTAACTTTCTGAATTACCTACTTGAATATTTCTATCAAAAATGGCTGCAAATTTTTAAAGTCAATTTTGTTGGTAACATGTTCTTGGTTAAAGTTTAAACATGCTTAATTAGTTCAAATTTGGAAAATCATTCATTTGTATAAAGAATGTGTTGTGTGTGCATCTTTCTAGGTGTGATGCAAGTGACAAGCAGTGGGGCCGCCATAGAACAGAAGTACAGCCCATGTTTCCGGAAAGTGGATTTGGTGAATGATAGAGCCCAGTCCAGTTCATCAAAGAGGAAAAGGGAGAGAATGAGGTAAGAGGCACACTCATATTCCATCAGCCAAAGATATGGCAATGAATTTTCATACTTAGGTCAAGTTGATTAAATTCTGCAGTGTAGACATCATCCACAACAGCCTGGGCTTGAATCATGATCCCCATATTTCATTTAGAATGCAATCAGTATAACTACCCAGGTATCCATCACTATCCATTGCAATCAGTATAAATACCCAGTATTTCGCTCTTCTCCTGTGGAGGTCTCGGTTGCAGTGGCTACATAGGTTTGATACAGGCAAGGACTTACCTAGCCAAAGATATATGTATGTAACTTAAAGAAAAAAAATTGCCCATGTGAAAATACTGTTTATATGGTTAACACAAAAATTCAAATAACCACTTGAATATTTGCACTTACATTTGTCCAAATTGAATGGGATTATTGTTTTTCATTAGTTTGCAGAAATTAAGGTTTCATATATAGAATTGGACATGGCTCAATGAGTTATGTGTAGCTTGTAAAGCTTCAATCATATTCACTTTCTTTCAGTTTTCAGAACTGCATAATGTCATAAATTTAGTAATATACTTTTCTTTCATTTCAGGGTGAAAATCAGTCGAAGCAACTGTGCGAAGTCAGTGTGCCCGTCAACAGTTGACAATGTCAACCAGCAATGTATCCTTTCAGTTGTCAATGTCAACAAACAGATATGAACTGCAAGCCAATCAAATTATAATGCCCAGTATTCATAGCTAGTAACTGATATCGATTTGGGCAATTTCCTTTGTGTGTTAATTTTTACAACCATTAAATATTTGAGTCAAAATTCATTAGTAATCTTATGTGAGGCCATCTTATCATAGTCTTAAGATGAACATGAACTTATTAATTTATTATAGTTCCTATTTGTGTAATAATTGAAAATTTACTGAGATTTTGGCTCAGTATTCAGTCTGAAGTTATCTTTTGAAATAGACATGTCTTAAAATCATAGGTACAGTAAAGCGCAAAAATCTCATTGAATTGTAAACTGGCTGGTTGTGGTAAACATGGTTTACCGGTACAGCGTATAACGCGCCTTCGGCGCAACAGATAATGTGAAAGTTGTTATATGTGCTAGAACTCTTTGAACTTCATACTACTTTAGTCAATTCCTAGTCTAATTTCCTTAACACAGCCAATAGATTTCCTTTTGCTTGAGAACATCACATCAAAGTACTCTCGACCATGTATCTTGGACCTCAAGATGGGCACAAGGCAGCATGGAGATGACGCCTCAGCAGAGAAGAAGAGCAAGCAGATGGCCAAGTGTGCTGCTAGTACCTCAGCATCCCTTGGGGTTCGCTTGTGTGGTATGCAAGTGTATAGGGCCGACTCAGACCATTTTATTAAGCGGGACAAGTATTGGGGACGTGAGTTAAATGAGGAGGGCTTTAAGGGTGCCCTATACAAGTTCTTCCACAATGGGTTCCACTTGAAGAAGCGTGTGATTCGTCAGGTGATCAGCAAGCTGAATGGGCTTCAGAGGGTCATCAAAAGACAGAGCAGCTTCCGATTTTATTCTAGGTGAGTGTTTGATTACTACATGAAGTAGTAAGGTTAGTGAGCAGGTGGAATGAGCTAATAGAGGCTCACTACTTTTTTTAGATATATTATTACCCATTACGTAAATCTGTTCTTCCTTAGGAAGTTAACAAAAATGTGAACAGCTTGGAACATGATTTTGAAACCTTATTGCGGCTGATTTTGACTTTTGAGGGGCTGTTCTCTACTGATTTGAAAGCATCACTCTTTTTCCTGCTCAGTGAAGTGAAAGCAATGGTGTAAAAATAAAAAATAAGCATTTTTTTGTCCTCACTTAAATGAATTCCGTTCACTACCACCATCATAGTATATTTTCTATTTTTCCCAGAATTACTGAGATTATTTCCCCAATAACCTTACCATACCCTTATATAGCCCTCTTTTTGGCATGGATTTGATAAGAGACATCGTGTGGTTAAATTTTACTGGAAATGTAGCACCTAGTGTCAAAATTAGCAATGCACATGTTGGCAGTTAAGTCTTGTGAATTTTGTCCTGTATTTTTAATGGATTCTGAATTTCACTGTAATTTTTTTAGAGTCGTATCATGTTTTACCTATTATTCCCAAAGCTGTGAAGAGTATAAATACATTTTAGATGGTCTCAGAATATCTGTCTCAAGTTGCTGCAGCCATTTGTCTTCTTCAAATTATCTCTTTTAACTTGCTATAAATTGAAATTTGCTGCTTTGTAAATAATTTTTTACCAAAAGTTTCACTTTTCCTCTGAATGTTCTGAATGCTTGCTCCTTCTTTTGATGTGCATCCTCTTCTATTCCATAGGTGATGCATTCTCATTTGTATCTGGGCTATTAGCAACGTCTCTGTGCTGAGGTTATGCTCAAGCAATATGAAGTAATTGTGTGTGTTTCTTTTCTACCACTAGCTCCCTACTCGTGGTGTATGAGGGGTATGAATGGAATGAGCCAGTCGAGTACTCACTGCCACATTACACCAACCACGAACACAGCACCACCAGTGATGACGAGTGCAGCCTGCCCAACGGTGACAACAGCAGCTCTGGGGCAACAGAGCACGAGACGAGCAACTCATCTGACTGCCACTCCGATGAGAGCCACTCCTGCTGCTGTGACGGCAACCCCTCTGGCCTGGCCAACGGCCGTACTCCCTCCCCTGTGCAGCACAGGTCACACTCCAACCTATCCGATGGCAATCCTCAGCGCTGCAGGGGTGGCAGCCACTTCGTGCCCATCTCGGAGGAGACTGTATTCCTCGACCCTCACCTTCTGGATGGTGTCTCAGAGGGTGGGGGCTGCCGACACCACCACCCATCCCCGGATGGGAGCCCACCCTCTGAGGACGGCTGGATCAGTTGCTTGCACCCCAGCATGGCCCATTCAAATTCGTCCGAGGACGATTCCTCGTGGGAAGTTGAGCGTGTCATGGGGCACATGTTGGGACCAGTAGCTCCCCCGTCATCCTCTGGGATGTCCCTCCTTCGGGGTGGGGAGCTTTTCGGGAGTGGGAGGGGCAATGGGACTGGGATTGGCTCGAGGAGGAAATTGTGCTCTCGGGGGGAAGAGGAAGAAGATGAGGAGGATGAGGATGAAGAGGAAGATGACTACGATGAGGATGACCCACCAGCACGCAGAAGCCGACGGGAATCTGCATCGGTGTCACCAATGCACGGGTGCTATGGCGGTCGAAAGCACCACTCGTTTGCGTCCCTGAGGGGAATTGGTGAACCCAAGGCAACGAGGGTAGATGTGAGGATGATTGACTTTGCCCACACTACGTTTGGCGAGGAGGGAAATGGTTGTCGAGTGCACCAGGGTCCAGATAATGGCTTCATCACAGGGCTCAACAGCCTTGAGCGGCTCCTCCAGGAGATACTCATTGAAGGCTGAGAGTGTGCTACCATGAAAGACACTCCCCTCAGACCTTCTCTCCTCTACAGTATTCGGCACAAAATCCTTAGTAATTGTGGCAGCTGCCCCATCAGCTTCGGCCCAGCTGAGGGGCCACACTATGAAAATGGCAATAGGATGGTAGGAAGAGTGAACAGCTATTGTTTGGTGTCACTGCAAGTTAACTGATGGCCTAGGTTTTGTATATTTTTCATGCTGAATTGACAAAAGTTGTGTAAGCAAGTTGAAAGAATAAAGGGTGAAGTATATATTTTCTTGTTTAGGTGCTGGTGATGTTATTTTTATTAAATGTAATGCATAGGCAAAGCTTGGTTTTTTGAAGAAAAATGTTGGGAATCGTTGATGCAATCAGTGATCAGCCGGTGGTTTGCCAAAGAATTTTCCAAATGACAGGTTGAATATAGATCTCGTGCTCTCGCATTCTTATTGTGTGAGCCTAGACTGCAAAAGGAGTGATGGTGGTTTTGACAGGAAAGAAGATGAGAGCTCAAATGTCACATTTCTGCATGCATATTGTATGATGGGAACCACTTTCCATTCCTTTGCTGAAGGGTCGCAAGTCTTTCTTTTGATTCTTTTTTTATTCGTAATTTGGACGATGTGAACTCATGGCTATTCATTGTCATGTGTTGTTATACAATGAAGAGAGAGGATTGCAGAATTTATTTTGCAATTAGTGTCATCATTGTTGCATTCATAGCCTTCCAATTGGTGAGGCAGTTTCACAGTATTTTCTTGTACACAGTGTCTCTTGTGTCTTGTTGTGTAGGTGATGACAATAAACGTTGGGTAAATTTTGCTCTCTTAGTACAATTACACCTTGAAGTCTCTTTTTAAGTGATGATAAATTATTCCCTGAAAGGGACCATGTGTATGTTGTCTTTTTTTCAAATTTTAAATTATTGTCCATTTTCATTGTAATCTGCATTAATAGTGCACGGCTGTCTCCAGTTGAATGTTGAAGACTTACTGAATGTTATCTGTTGTGATTGATGTGAATGAACTGTGACTTCTTTTCTATCTAAACAACCCATGTGAATAAGTTATTCTGCCTTGTCTTCAATGGTTTTCCCTGTTTCACACATTTTACAAAAGTATTCCTTGTTTTTACTGATGTTGAAAATATATCCATGTATATAGACACCTTTCCAGTTTCTTTACTTTGTATGCAATAATGGGCCATTAGTTTACTGTTATGGAACTTTCTTATCAGTTATGAGCCCAAATGAAATTGTGTATATCAGCAATTTTTCGTAATAAATTCATTGTGGTCCATTCATATCAAAGCAATAGTGCACTAATGGATATTTTTGTAAAATTGTACAATGAAGTGGGTAAATAAATAATTATTACTTATTTTCTACAATAGTTCTGTTTTATTTCAACCACACCATTTTAAGTGTCATGCCGAGTTGCATTCCCGCTCTTGGTAGCTCTCGAGCAAGCAGGTACCTAATGCTTTTAGGGCCCCCGCGCACTTGCAACTTTTACAGAGCAACTATTTAGTTGCTTTGAGGAAGTCCCTATGAAACACACGGCCGTTGCGGCAACTAAAAAGTCGCCCGTGCACGGTGCCACAGTCAATGTTGTGTGTGTCATTTGAACTAAAAGTTGCCAGTGCGCGGGGGCCCTTACTGCCGTCCCTCATCCCCGGCATCCAGTGAGGACCAGCTGGAAACTGAAGCTAGCAGAGGCGTTGGTCATCAAGAAGGCATGCAGTTGGCTTGGGACAACATGCAGGATCAGGGGCTCAGCTAGGAATAAAGGCTAGGGGGGGGGGGGGTTTCAGGCACAACTAATACTGGAGGGCCTCGGGGCGTGGCTTACCCACCAGGGTAAGCAGGAGGTGCGGGGAAAAAATAAAGATAAATGGTTCAAAATGGTGAGTTTTATGGCATTCTGAGAGATATTTTATTAATCCTTACAGTATTCTATAAGTAATATTAATCCAATTAAGTAAAATAGGAAATAAAACTTTGTAAGGTTCACTGTTATTTAATTATGGGCACGACCCAGGTTTCGTAACTTGGTTACATCGTGATGATAAGTATGTAAAGCCTAAAGTCATCATTTATATAAGTAAAATAGATTAAACTTCTCTCTATTAGAGTAAAAAAATTTCTCTGAGCTCTGAGGGGGGTTTTATCCCCCAGAACCATCCCTGCGCCACTGTGTGGGATGGCGAGAATTGTATCTCAACACGAATAAACTAGAGTTATGAAGGGATCGGTACTAATTTTTAAATTCCCTGCCTCGCATTCCCTCTGTACTCTCCGGCTAACCCTAGAGATTTACACAACGTTACAAGAATGCAAAATTTGAAAATTAAAAACCACAGTCAACCGATGAGAGAGTGACCTCAGTATCAACTTAATGTATGGCAATAAGACTCTTTCATCCTCCAATGAATAGCTGTTCTCCTCCTGCCGAGGTAATGATTATGTTGCTTAAAATATTATCCAGTGGGTTCAAATACTCAAGGGACAAGCTTCTGTACCCAATGAATTCTCAATCATTCCAAAGAGTGCATTGGTATAACTGAGCATTGAATGAGGAGGACCTATATTTTCAATTATGTTCAGAAGAATTTTACTCCTAAAATATTATTATTAATACATGACTGCAAAGCACATCTATTACCATGGTTCAATCTTCCCAACCAAGGAGCACTTTGATCGACAACCTCAGTCACTTATGCTGTAACCATGGTTAATACGAATTGTAAGTGGAAATATTGATTGAAAATCAAAACTACGTTACACTTTTGCCCTAAACTTATCAGACTGAAGAAATTGAGGCAAAAAAAAAAAGACTAGTTTTTCAAATCTTGTAAAAATCTGAGTGGAATTGTTAAACAGGGACTGCAAATGATCTTACCAAGTACTGGAAGAAAATATTTGTGTGTGGTGTCTGTGACGAGGATTTTATTGCAAACCATAGCTTTGGCAGCTTTCTTTCTTTTTGGAGTTCCAGTAATTAGCATGCTACTGAATAATGGAGATTTGGAAGGTAGTTAAAGGAAGAGAACTTAGTTTTTTCCTAACTCTCAGGATGAATGTCACGCTGGCTTCTCCAGTTTTATGCAGACTTCCATGGCTTCCTCAAGTCATTCTTCTTTTTAATTTTGTGTATTTTCATGCTTTGTTTTGTCTAAGAGGGCTATAACACTCCTATTAATCATGGATTTTTGATGTTGACCGATAGATTACCAGATGTTCTCATACTTCCACAAGCATAATCTGCATTTTTTTTTCCTGGGAAAAACTAAGTAAGTTGATGGTTTCTGGCATTACTTCATGGAATTTATTCATTTTGAAGGAAAAATGACTTTTTTTTCACAGAATATTTTTATTATACACTACCATGGTTCCGACACTCCAAATTAGGGGCGCAGCTAGGAATTAAGGCTGGGTGGGTTTAGGTGCAACTAATAATGTGGGGGTATGGAATACCCACCAGGATAAGCGGTTGGTGCGAGATATATAAATTACGGAATTTTAAGGTTAATGGTTCAAAATTGTGAGTTTTACAGCTTTCTGAGGGATATTTTATTAATCCTTACACTATTCTGTTAGTAATATCAATCCAATTAAGTAAAATGGATTAAACTTCAATATTTCTCTGAGCTCTGGAGGGGGGAGGGGTTTATCCCCCAAAACCCCCCCCCCTTGCTGCGCCACATCATCCTCAGGTGAGGAGTAGATGAGAAAGAGTAACATTGAAGAGATAACTTGAACTTCTGGTAAAAAATTCCTATTTAACCAAGGCCCCCACATCCAGCACCAGCACAAGATACCTTGAATTTACATGTAGCATTAAACATTACTATAACTACGTTCAAATACAGTTAAGGGACGACAAGATAATTATTCTTTTTAAGTATACCGGGACTAGCCACGGTGATAACTTTTACGGGAGTCACCCGCAATGCATAATGCTAACCTTCCCTTACCCTCCAAGGAGTGTGGGTTGACAGGGTAACTACCCACCATGGAGGGTAATATCTATACACCATCCTTTACCCACCATGGAGGAGTTTTTTTTTGTCAAGGCTGAATTGAGGCTGTGCTGGATGAACAGCATTGGTTGTAACCATTAATTGATAAATATTAGTAAAAACAACTGCTGTAATAACCATCAGATAACATTTATACAGTCATCTGCAAGTTTGCCATGTACACACAATCTCAGAACTTAAAAAAAAAAGCCTTTATGACCAGACTTAGCATAATAAAAATACCATAGGTTAGATTAATGACAATGGCTCCATCTTAGTTAATCCAAATATCAGCATTTAAAACCAGCAGTATATAGTGGAAGAAAGGATATAACCTGCCCATGTGTGCCGTTGTGCTCTTCAACTAATGGGTAAATTCCATTCTCCTCAGGTTTCCTTCCTCAGATAATAATATAATATATATCCATGATTTACCCCTTGCATTTCGCACTCCCAATCCCCTCCACTTTATACACCAACTGTATGAACACCATTAGTACTGAATGATTTTTTCCGCATTCAAATACAATCCTTAAGGCCGTTTAGCACATGAAAGTTCTTGTACACCACACATTCTTTTCTCTCCAAAAATAAGCAAGGGTTTTTTCACCAAAGGGTGACTGCATTTAATGGTTTCCCACTGGCTAATCCATTATTATTATTTAAAAGAACTTGAAGTTTTCTCGCTCTCAAGAGCATGTTTGGATTGAATTAGAATACTGAGTAGTTATTGGCATCATGAGGATGAATGCATATAGCGGAAACTGGGATGAATATAAATGAAGCAAAGTTTCTGGAGAGGGTACCTAGCACGCATGTATACTTTGGTTTTCACTGCGTCATAAAGGTATTATAAATAACGATCATGTATGTACACACCCCAGATCATTATTGGCAGAAATTCTTAGCATTTGCCTATAGATCCCAACAAGATCACGTACAAAGGATGTAAGAGCAAAGCATTTAACATGCTATTCAATAGATGCTTTCGTAACGTTGGAGTGAACTTTTCATTAACTACATTGATATTTATCTCTGATTAAATCAACAAAAGGTGAGCAAATAGGAAAAAATATTTTCAAAAGATTCATATTCAACGAGTTCCGCGTATTGACTGAGCATGGAAGCCACCATTTCATCAAAAACGAGAATATTACTTGAGAATATTGAAACGAGAATCTTGACAGTGGCTACGGTATACTTTTATCGAATCTGCTATTATCGTCCAATCTTCACCAAATTTTGGATATATCACTTATTTCACGTTGTGAACACACCTAGAGGTGGGCGGAAGCGCTACGATGACAATACAAATAAAAATAACACCACACATCACTTGATTTCGGAGTTGTTACATTCACGGTCAGGCAGCCATCTTGGACGACAAAAGAGGATCGCAAACATGATTATAACCTACACCCATTGGTTGCTACGACGACCAGCCATCAACAAGCGGGCTTTTAAACTCGTTGAGTCGTTGACAATATAAGAAAATTGGTTGCTACGACGACCAGCCATCAACAAGCGAGCAGTTAAACTTTTTGAGTCGTTCACAATATAAGACAAGAAGAGATGGCCCTCGTCAGTTTTTCCTCAGTTAAGGATATTTACAACTTCTTCTCACAGAATGAGAAGACTGTTGTTAAGGAATTGCAAGAAGAAGGATTTTTACATAAATTGCGGAAGTGCCCCCGAAATCGCTGCAGAAAAATGCAGGTGCTATCAAAAAATGCTAGGTACAAAGGGAATTATGCAGCATTCTGCAATTCCTGTAGAAGATATTCTAGTTTGTGTACGGGCACTTTCTTTGAGAACAGCAGTCTTCCTTGGGAGTTCATTTTCGTCATTTTGTGGTTTTGGGTGTGCCACGTTTCAAGCAAGGACACCTCAAAAGTTACCGGCATAAACCGTGAAAGCGTGGTTCAGTACTACCGATACTTTCGGTAATAAATTATTTTCTAGATTAGATTAGACTATTAGATTCTAACATATCCACTTTTGGGCACCTCTTTTCTTAATTTACTTATAATTTTCCACGAGGCTATGTCCCTGTAAACATAAGTATGCCCAGAGTACAACTCGGAGGTGATGGAGTAGTGGTGCAAGTCGATGAAAGTGTCGTCACTCGACGTAAGCACCATAAGGGCCGGATAGTGAGAGAGAAATGGGTACTTGGTATCTACGACACCCAACAGAAAGTTGGTGTCGTAATATATGTTGTGCGTAGAGATAAGGGGACATTACTTCCCCTGATAGAGGAGTATGTAAGAAAAGGCAGCACTATATGGACTGATGGCTGGTCAGCATATGAGGGGTTGAAGGATCTGGGGTACACACACCATACCGTGAATCATAAAAAGGAATTCATGAGTGCGGATGGTGTGTGTACCAACGAAATTGAAGGCTACTGGTCAAGACTGAAGCAGTTCTGCCGGCACACAGAGGTATTGCGGAGTAATTTATTAGCGGAACATATTGACGAGTTTATGTACAGACAGCGTTTCCAAGGATCCCCTGCCTCAATGTATCAAAATTTTTTACTTCACCTGAGGGAAAGATACCCTTTGTAGTTCTATTTTTTATAAACCTTTTATTTTCTAATGTTATATTTTGTTACATGTTCATTTAATTTATATCTAGCCACATTAAAAAATATTTGAAAATTTAAAAAAAAACATGAATATATTTTTTCCTAGTTGACCAGCCCATACATGTGCCCGGAAAGTGATTTCCCCACTTCTACATCCCACTTTGTTATGTATTGGACCAGCTCGAAGGATATTTTTTTCCAGTTGACCAGCCCGAACATGTGCCCAGAAAGTGATTTACCCACTTCTACATCCCACTTTGTTATGTATTGGACCAGCTCGAAGGATATTTTTTTCCAGTTGACCAGCCCGTACATGTGCCCAGAAAGTGATTTACCTACTTCTACATCCCACTTTGTTATGTATTGGACCAGCTCGAAGGATATTTTTTTCCAGTTGACCAGCCCGTACATGTGCCCAGAAAGTGATTTACCCTCTTCTACATCCCACTTTGTTATGAATTGGACCAGCTCGAGGGATATTTTTTTCTAGTTGAGAAAGTCAATATGCCGCCATGTCTTTCGTATTAGATTCGTATGTAAATTGCTTTCGATTCTCTTTTGTCATCCAAGATGGCTGCCTGACCGTGAAAGTTACAACTCCGAAATCAAGTTATGTATGGTGTTATTTTTATTTGTATTGTCATCGTAGCGCTTCCGCCCACCTCTAGGTTTGTTCACAACGTGAAATAAGTTATTAATCCAAAATTTGGTGAAGATTGGACGATAATAGCAGATTCGATAAAAGTATACTGTCACCAATTATTATTCGCCAAAATCACGCTGGTGCCTTGAAAACAGTAGCATCAAATACAATTCATTGTTCCAAAACACTACACTGCACTTTTAGCACGCAAACAATCGATCAAAAACATTCAGCTCTCCCGCGCTTCTTCACGGTTGCCATGGCAGGCATATTTTCAATAACAAAAGTTAAGGAATTTGTATGAAATACCGGGTAATCGGCGCCATGGATTTCAAAATCTCTATCAGTCCGCTAATTCTGCAAAAAACTAAGCAATCTATTCGAATTCTTATAATAATGAATTACCTACCGAGCCAACATACGCCAACCCAAATTCCTGTGCAAACATTATACGATTATACCAACGTATGAAATTTCGAACCACTAATACGACCACCTATAATTTATCAAATAAATTATATTATCATGAAATGTGCTATTAAATGGGTATTAGTTGGTCGCAGAAAATGATTGAACCTCAATGAAAAATTAAAATTAATCAGAAATTTAATTCCACGCATATTTATGTCGGCTAGAAATATTATCCTGTGATACCTACCACCCGCTAACTTTTTTTCCCAAAACAAAATCTCCACAGTGGGACAAGTTAATCGAATCGTACCATGCCGTCGGTAGCGTAAGCACGTGTTAAAAAGATTTTCAAGATGATGGAAATTGGTAAGCAGCTGTGTATTAACTGAATTTTCGTATTCTCTATTTACTTTTTTGTTAATTTAGTTAATATATGAAGTTTATTATCACAGATGCCCTGTTTTCACTCATGTTTACTGATAATCTCCTACTACCTTCATGGCTGGTGCCCCGCGTAGATGTTAATTCGAATTTTTGTACAATGAATGAAATGGTTTTTGAAATTTAACTATAAAGCTTTGTATATCATTCCATGACTATTCTTTTAGGCGATGATGTTGCGAGAAAGTCCAAGAAGAAGAGGAAGAGTCAAGCCGGAAACGGTGAAGATGCGGACGAAAGTTATTTTGTTAAACCATCTGAAGATAAAGTAGTGTTGGATACGTCTACCTGGCCTCTTCTACTTAAAGTTAGTATGTCTCATTAGTGTCTTGAGTACTGGAATTATATTCAATCGCTTTTCTTCGATGAATAATATTATTGCTGATAAAATAATGAAGCGGTCAACTTATGGCTGTTTGCCACCATTATTGCATAGATGCTCAAGTCTGGAATCCATTGGATAATATTTCTATCTAAGAAATAATGTTAAGGATAGTAATTAATATCTTCAATCTATAGTAATATGTTTTAATTTTAATGAAATGCGTATATACTATCTAATTGTTATTTTTTCAGAACTTCGACCGGCTTAATGTGCGCACTTGCCACTACACTCCGTTACCTTTTGGTAACTCCCCGTTGAAGAGAGATATATCCGATTATGTCCGTTCAGGATTCATCAATTTGGATAAGCCTTCCAATCCCAGTTCTCATGAAGTCGTCGCATGGATAAAGAGAATATTACGAGTTGAAAGGACCGGCCACTCTGGCACCTTAGATCCTAAAGTGACAGGTAGGTCTTTAAGTGTATTCTTTTTCAAACGATCTACTTTTAAAGTTTCAGCGGTCGGGTTTTACTCTGCTACCGTTTCTCGAAGCTGTTTATTGTAAGTGATCAGTGCATTGTTCGTAAAATGTGCCGAACTGATCTCCCATAGTAAATATTTTTTTCCTCTTACTGGCGTCTTCACAGTTTTCCCTTCCGTCTATTTTCTTAGAGGGGGGTGGCTGTATTGAAATTTCGGAGTAGTGGCATTGTATTCCGAAGGGATGGTTGTTCATTGTGTTTATATACATTTAATTACATCTCGGAATAGCTGGATGTTAAACCGAAACAGTGGACATGTAAGTATGCGCTTAGGAACTTCGTGTTCCTGTCAATTATGGTTACCCATTCTACCCCTCACATACATTGACTGTTGGCTCCCAAAATTTCTAATTTGTTACTGAAAATCTCTTATGATAATTCAAGATAGAGGATCCAGGCCCCTTCGAGAAGTCCTGCCGTTAGTATGTGTAATACGCTGAGTGTCTATCATCAGATACTTATCAATCACATTGGTAGCTTACGTTGATTTTACACTATCTTGAATTATTGAATGAAAAGGAAAAAATAATTGGAAATTAATTTTTCCCTTTACAACACTAGCAAACTTTCCCATACTGGCCGCAATTGTGGCTTTTCCACATTTGCTACTCATAATAGTGGGATGGTGTGTGATTTTGTGATCACTATTGGAACTCGCGACAGTAACGGGTTTGTTTGCTGCAGCACACAGTAATCTGTTTGGATCTCCTTCACCTGAGCTTTAGATTGCTCAGCTGCCAAGCAGTCCGGCAATGCCTGGTCCAACTTGTTTGATACACCATGAAGGGGTTCACTTAGTGTAACATCTCAGACTCTGTGATTCGATCGCAAGCAATGCCATCCTCCCGATCACCATATCCACAGTTTTACCCTTGTTTTTTGGGTTCCGTGAGAAAGTGACTGAATTTTTCTTCCTCTTGCTGCTTTATTTCATTTAACTTATGCCACTTGTGTATTTAATTCCACTTCTCCTTAGAATACTCTTCAAACTACGATATTAATGCAATCCAATCGTACACACTCAGTCATCAAGGGCGAAAGTTACTGCCTAGTCTGTGGCTTCCTCTCCAGCAGTAGTTAATAATGTCTTAGTTCATAGTGTACGGTATAATTTCTTCTCAACAGCTGAAATTGTGGAAGGGCAGCTAGTGTAGCTTGGGTTTTCTACATCCTACTTGCTCCTTAATAAACTTCAAAATGAAGCTGGAATGTTATCCAGTTTTCGTGGATGTTTTCTTCCAGCACTAATAGGGTGATTTCCTATTATTTTTTTATTGCCCAAATCGAAAGATTATTACTCCTGGAGTACATATTTCACGCTTTTAGATTTTTAAATGACGATATATATTTTTCGTGATTGAATGAAAAGTGAAAATTTTGAAGCACGCAAAAATGCGACGGCTAAGTATGAATGCAGGGAAAACCCCGTGTGACATCGTTCTGGTTCCCGCAGCTGTAAGTGAGGTGACCTTAGGGTGAGGCTCTGAGCGCTGATACGACGCAGGATGCTAGCAGGTAGCAGAGTACCATGCTAGCTGGTAGCGCTTGGCTTAAATAAGGATCTTATCAAACGAAGGAAACTTTCCGACCCTAGACAGTTTTAATAGGTGATTATTAAGACATATTTCCCTGAGCTCTGTGCCTCATGCATGCATTGGTTATCTCAGACGATGTGAAATTCCTATCTTCTCGTATAGAAACTAGGTCCCCGTGACGTCACGTGGAGTGGCATCGCATGGGCGCCAATCTGGCCTTTTTCAAATGAGGATAAAATTGACTATTGCCATTCGTCTAAACCGGTATTTCTAAAACCGAATAATTTTTATATTATGAATACAATAATGGTGGGTAACAAATCGCAACCAATGCCTCTCGTTTTCTTTGATGAAGGAAACTACCCTATTTGCTAGGAATATTGATTCCTGCTGCCATGCATCCCACTTTACCTTGGTAATATCCACTGGAAGACTAGTACCTCTCAGGATTAATACTTGTGATTGCTGGTTCCCCAATCATTAAATCAATTGCTATGTTGATTAAATTGTAACAGCAAAATAACTATGTTGCATTTCCATAACATTTGTTAGATTATCCTGAAAGTTACGCCGAAGATTGCTTGTCGATTCGATTCATGAAGTAGGCTAAGCTCCTATGCATAATTTTAAGTGCTTTTGCCACTACCTAGAATTTAAACGTTACCACAAACTGTATGCATAGTTGGAACGGTGCTACAGGAATTATCTGCAATAAATGACTATATGGCCATGCATATTTAATAAATGGAATCGTATTCAATATCATAGCATACTCATAGTGAATCTCTCAGCCCCTGGAAAGAGCACATGAAGATGCACTCAAATTGCATCGTCACATTCATTAAACTGGTACAACATTATGTGAGAGTTGATATATTACAGTCTTCGAGACAGACACGTGCATATTGCATAACATGCATAATCCTATGATTGGCTGACTCATTTCTCAGTGGACCTAATTACTTTACCAATGGAGCATTAAATGGATGTCTCGCAAGATTTATTTTGCATTGGTTAATCTGGTGATACGAATAAGTTTTATTCATTTTTTTCATATAAGGTTTTATTTCTTAAGATAAAGTTGTCCATTGGATCTGCGAAAGACTTCCTATGACTTAACCAATGGGGCACAAAATGGAAGTCTCGCAAGATTTATTTTTCATTGGTAAATCTAGTGATAGGAAAAATTTTTATTCACTTTTTTATTTTAATTGGAATGTATATGTGGGTTCAGAATTATTTTGGTTTTTAAATATCTTTTTGTGATACCTTGTTATCCCTGGAGAAAAAGCCCCTATTCCTATCTGTTTAGCATGCATATTTTAAAATTTTCACCATATCGGGTAATAGGGCATTCCCTAACACTATGCTTTTGTAAGATTGAAAGATACGTTTTCTCAGTTGCTTGTGGGGTCCAAGCCCTGCACATCACTCAAAATAGATCATTGATATCTTTGAAGTGTGCCTGATTTCTTCTGTCTGAGTGAATGATAAAGTAAGTTTGGGGAAACATAATGTGTATTTCCACGTGGTATATTGTTTTTAAAGTTTCCTCATTTTTGTGTTTTTCTTTTTAGGATGCCTCATTGTGTGCATAGAGCGTGCAACTCGTTTAGTCAAGTCTCAGCAGACAGCAGGCAAGGAGTATGTGGCTGTCTTCAAGTTGCATTCTGCAGTGGAAGGACTGGCAAAGGTAAATTTCTTAGGGAAAATTCAAGTTGAGTAGTTGGCACTCGACTCGAGTGTTTCGAGTTGCATAATGAATGTCGAGTCGAGTAGTTTCGGTTAAAGAGATGTTGAGGCCAGTAAGTTCCAGAATTTGCCTACAGGAAGCGCTAACATAAAATTCATGTAGTAATATCGTTTTTAAAGTCTTTACTTCATCCTTATGCCTTGGCCTGGAAATTTCAGCTTGATGTATATGTAGCAGTCGAACACTACAGTCGTCGACGTGGGTGCCTAATAGCTTTTCGTCAGCTTTGGCAGCCTACCGTCTTCTGACCTGGCAGCGTATTCAGAGTAATCTGAGTGGACTGCTGCATCACTCATACTTTCTCATCCGATACTATTGTACCCTTCCCTACTTTCTTTATTCAAACACCGTGACAATGGTAAATTGATAAGATTTCTGAAAGAAACAAGAATGTCTTTTAACTTGTAACTTCAAGATTTTGGTGGACCATGCCGGTTTTTCCCAATTTTGACAAAATTACTATCAACGTTCCTCATTATCATTTCCTTTCAAAATCAGGCTAAGGATTCAGAATAGGAAATTTACAAGGGTATTGGAAAAATGAGAATATTTTCGAGAATCCATTGTTGTATTGCCTGGTCCAGAAATTACTAGACTCAACTCGATACTTGCGAGTAGTTTCAACTCGCCTCGAGATCAAAAAGTGCTCCATGCACATCCTTAAATTTCTCAATCTCCAGCCACTCACTCTGGCATCATATTTGCTCCTGTGAATTACTCAAAAATAGTTATTTGTCACCATGTACTCCAAATTTGCTTCTTATTTTTGTGTCCCTCATGTTGTAACTATATATTTTGTTTTACTTTTTCCGGGCGATTCAGTCAGAAGTTGGGTATATTAATTAATAACTTGCATTCTAAGCATGCATTGCTCAAACTAGAATGAATGGTTGAATTCATGATGAATTTTCAATTTTTATTTTTGCTTTTTCAGGTTGCTCAGGCATTGGAGAAGCTACGTGGTGCATTGTTCCAGCGACCACCCCTTATATCAGCTGTGAAAAGACAGTTGCGTGTGAGGACAATTTATGAGAGTAAACTACTGGAATATGATGAAGAAAGAAATATGGGTAAGGTCATTCATAGCGAGGGATACGGCTATTATTGCCTTGGTATTAAGGTAGAGCTAATATTAAATAGCCAACATTTCTGAAGAAACCACGTGAAAAGTGTCAGTGACATGGTTGAAAACCATACTAGTTTTGATTGACATCTTAGTATCATAAAATAATAATATAAACCTTATCATTCAATTTTAGGCTGAATGAAGGAAAACTTTTGGCTGTAGCTCTAGTAAAAAAGGCTGTATTTTTTGTTAGCATCCTGGAATTTTTGACTTATTACTGTTGTCTCTTTCTCCAAACTAATGCTATCATCAGAGCTAATTATGTTATTTTCAGAATGTAGGCATTAGTAATGTAATTGTTTTTAAATGAACAATAAGTGTTGATTGCTTGTGTTAAATGGGTGATATTTAAAATGTGCTATGGATTCAAGAGACACCAATGCTAACATGTATTAATGCTCTTCCTCAGGCATATATTGGGTGAGTTGTGAAGCTGGAACATACGTAAGGACGATGTGTGTTCACCTTGGTCTTCTTCTGGGTGTTGGTGGTGTCATGCTTGAACTTCGAAGGGTTAGATCAGGTGAGCGTAGCTTTTGAAGCATTGGTTATTTTGGTAGAAATCTCAAGTTTGTCATCATAATTTAAGTTTGAATGTTGTCTGCTTTTAGATTCTTTCCTTTGTTTATTGTATAAGGTATTTTCGCTGGAAAAGGAATCCTATTTCTTAATAGACAAACTCGAAGGCATTGATTCCTCTGGTAAATGAGAGGATTTTTTGGCCTTTACTCATGGAGCGGAATTCTGTAAATGACTACTGATGATTGTTGGCATTGGCAGCTACCAATTATAGTCATGTGCACTGCCAGAAATCAATTCTCAGGCTGCCCTCTTTTGATGTTTGTCAATGCTACCAATATTGGTCAATACCAAACTCGGGAAGTGAGCTTGGCAAGCAAGGACAGGTTCCTCAACTAATCATATTTGATGTTTAATAGAATAGATTTAACAGATGAGGGCCTGAAAATGCTTTGGGATACTTGGCAGCATGAGAAAAAGCTAAAAGGGTGTTTTTTTGTGAAATTTACGGTATGTAATAATTAGGGATGAGTCGATTCCACTTTTTTTCGATTCCGATTCCAATTTCGATTCCTTCAAATCGATTCCCGATTCTCGATTCCGATTCCATCGATTCTTAATCCTTCTAAAATGTGGGATATTGATTTAACTGTAGCATTGCTGTCATTAAAATTTGAAAATTGAACGGAATAAAATGACTAGGGATGGTCGGATCAAGTATTTTTTTCGGATCCAGATTCGGATCGAATCCTTGATTTTTGGAGCCAGATCTTTCGGATCGGATATTTTCGGAACCAAATGCATTTTAAAATTCAAGCTATTAAACAAAGTATAATTATTCAAGACAATTCTGGGTACATATAATCAAAGGAATGCTTTTTAAATTTTCATACACATTTTTATATTTTTATAAATTAAAGATCATATTATAGGCTTTCAAGTTGTTTTTTAAAAACATCTTTACATGCTCAGGACCTAAACTGTTACGATTGGATTTGGAAATGAAAATAGGAAAAATCTTAGGGTGAACCACTGACCAGTGGCGTAGCGAGAGGGGGAAATCCGGAGGATCCGGACCCCCCAAAATATAAAAACAAAATTACTTTGAGGCAGCTTAAAAAACTATGAGGCAGCCTTTATGCCCCAAGCTTATAGTTTATATTCAAAACATTTATCTTCCTGGAATCGATGGAATCGGAATCGACTTTAGGCGATCGATTCTAGATTCCGATTCCATGCCCGGGAATCGGTGGAATCGAGAATCGACATTTGGAATCGACTCATCCCTAGTAATAATACAAGGATTTAAAACCTGTCAATCAAAGTATATCAGCAAATTTTGATGATATCTTAATTTTTTAGCATAACTTTCTTGTAGGGAACTACTCTTGCTAAGTAGTCATTCACCTGTGCAAAAATTGTTTTCATTAGTATTGTAAAATTTTACATTTTGGGAATTCATCTTCAATCACAGCTGTTTACGTCATGAGAGGGCTACTTCTTTTCAGCAGTAAGATCTGCTTAGGGAAATCCTGAATTCCTATCATTCATTTATTTGGTGTGACACTTTTCTTGCATTATTACTCATCAGCATTTGTACAATATACACCTCTTTGTAAAAAAATTTGTCATGGTCAGGTATCCAAAATGAAGTTTGTTATTAAGATATTTGACCAATGTGTCTCTTATGTTGTTTTTTTTGGTTGATTACAGGTATCCAAAATGAGAAAATTGGAATGGTGACCATGCATGATGTGTTAGATGCACAGTGGTTGTATGACACTTATAAGGATGAATCGTACCTTCGCAGAGTTATCCACCCTCTTGAGGGCCTGCTGGTGAAGCATAAGAGGGTCATTATGAAGGACAGTGCAGTAAGTAACACTTTCAAATTCACGATTTTTACACTTTAGGGAAAGCCATTGTTAATCAAAAAGTGTATGACTATTTAATATTCTTACAGAAGTGTAGGCAATGTTACGTATTTATTAATTATGCATATTTGACTCTGTCTTAGCACTGTTATTCAGAATCCATGGGTGCTATAATATATGTATGTATGTTTCTGGGAAAAATGATGATGCTTGCAACTCAGACTCTGTTTTGTTGCTGTACGGAGTAAAATATCTCTAGATTTGATGCTGATATGGCTTGCACCACCAGTGTTTAGTACAGTTTTGTTGATGGAACCCAGAACCTAGTGGCACACATCAGGGGTGCAGCTAAGAATTAAGGCTAGTGGGGGTTTCAGGCTCAACTAAAACTGGGGGGTTTGGAATGCCCGCCAGGGTAAGCGAGAGGAGTTGCCCTCCCCCAGAAAAATTTTACGATTAATGGATCAAAATGGTTAGTTTTGCGGCTTTCTGAGGGATATTCTATAAATCCTTACAGTATTCTATTGGTAATGTTAATCCAATCAGGTAAAAAAGGTTAAACTTAATTTGTAACCAGAAATTTTTACGAGCTCTGGGGGGTTTTATAACCCCCCCCTTGCTGCACCACTGGGGCATATAATGAATGTGACTCTTACAATTTGTCATTTTTTACAATGGATGCACTCTAGACACACCAGAACATTTAACCTAACTGGTGGTGTATTTCAATGGTGTAATGCATTCCTAGTTTCCCTACAAATTTCCCTACAGGGTTTGGGAGTCCTCCTTGGAGGAAAGTCAGGAGGGATTCCTCCCAACTCCTTACCTCCGAAACTCTTGGGAGGAGAACTCTGTTCAGAGGAAATACAAAAACTCTGAGAGTTTTTTTCTCCTCCAACATATGTGAAGAGGAGAATGAAAAGGCTTTCCTCCGAAAAGAGTTTCCTCCCAAATGAGCTAGAGCAATACAAAAAAAGTATTTACGGCTCATGAGGCAAAGCTCTGGACAGAGTGGAGACATGCGGTCAGCACTTACGCCGAAGCACTTCGAAGGGTCGCTAATCCGCGACCAGCTCACCCACGCAGGTCTCCTCGACCCTACGAGCAGGCAGACTACCTCCCGAAAAGTGACCTCTCCGACTGCAAGTTGAAAATCAATTACTCAATCCGATCATCAAAGAATGATTGTTTTCATCGCACTCCCGAAAATCATGCAATCAAGTACGTCTTTGAACCGTGTTTCTGCGATGAAAAATAAAGATTTTGTTAACTTTGCTGAAATGGCCATTTTTCCGGTTGTCCGCAGCCACGTTTCTAGAAAAGTTAACCAAATCGTTATTTTTCATCGTAGAAACACGGTTCAAAGACGTACTTGATTGCTTGATTGGCAGGAGTGCGATGAAAACAATTACTTTTGATGATCACATTGAGTAATTGAATTAGAAATCGCAGTCAGAGTGGTCATTTTTCGGGAGGTAGGCCCCCCGCTGGTAGGGTCGAGGAGACGGTCTTGCGTGGATGAGCTCGTCGAGGATAGGGCCGCGGATTAGCGACCCTTCGGAGTGTGCACCACACCCATCCTGGAAGTACCTGCTCCATGGGGCCACGAAACGCATTTTAACATTTTCGCAGCATGTGAGGAGAAGATTTTCGGAGATTGAACAGCAGCGAAAGAGTTAACTGTAGAAGTGATAGAAATGGCAAAACTTTGAATTTAAAATGACTAGTAACTTTAACTATATTTGAAACATTTTTGGAGAGCACTTATAAATTATTCCGCGCAGTTTTTGGGCCATATGGGACAGTTTTTGGAGACATTTTTGGCATAGACACGCAGGGCTGTGAACAACTGCGAAATTCTCCGATGACTAACAATAAATGCTCCTTCGCGGGAATTTGTTTTTGGCTCTACGAAGGGTTTGAGATTTTCTTTTTCGCCCCGTACGGAGTTTTTTTTCGGCTTGGGACTGACCAGGTAGTCGCTTCCTCCCCATAATGACCTTTCCTAGTGGGGATAATCCTCGACCCTTTTCCCCGAGAGCAGCCCATCCCGGCGTACTTTTGCGGTCAGTTAATTGTTACCAGTGCAATTTTAATTTTTTTTAATTGTTACTGTTGCATTAAATGTCAGTTCATCAATGTATTCCTTTCATTTTGCAATGCCTGTAGAACTTTTAAACGAAGTTCTACGGTTATTTTTAGGGTTTTCAGCAAAACGGCATTATATCATAGACCAACAAATACTTTAAAGGGAATTAAATATTTCAATGTTCCTAGCCTACTTCTAGGTATTTACGATTTATGATATTAACATAATTTAGATCCATGATGCCAAAATCCACACTCCTCATTTTCACATCCTCGTCTTCACTGTCTGTTTGCGTAAGTATTTCCAGGATCGATTGATCCGTTACTAGCCGGGACATTTTCCCAGTGCAAGTTAAGTCCAGGAAATTTGCCTAACGCTCCTCTCGGCCAAGCAACTCCGAACAGGTCGAGAACGTAAGCAAAACTAACGAAAGCGAAACGAAAGGCACTTCAAGAAAAAAATCCTGGCTGTATAATTCCAAGAAAAAATGTAATTCCACCGAAACATCATTTGAAAAAAAATCCTTGCAGGAGGAGGAAGGGGAATGCATACAGAACATTTACGGTTAAATTTGAATACACGCCAAGAAAATTTTGAAAATAAAATGAGCTTTTCCGAGAAGAGTGAGGTTATCATCTTCCTCGTACATATTTCCGTAGGAGAATACTTACACCAATATACTCTTGGGTCTTCCAGTTGGAGGATGATAAGTTTTTCCTAGAAAACATTAACGCGCTAATGTGTCCCGAAATAAGCCCGTGAGGGGCACAAAGCAGACCACCTGGATCCTGACCAGAGAAGCAAGATATGAGTGTAATTACCTGGGTGGTGCAGTTCTCTTTCATTCATGGTATGGACTGCATCGCACAGCAGGGCTCCACAAAAACCATCCCTGGTATAGGTAGCGGAATGCGTACAGAGGCTAAATTTGAATACACGCCAAGAAAATTTTGAAAAGAAAATGAGCTATTCCGAGAAGAGTGAGGTTATCACCTTCCACGTACATATTTCAGTAGGAGAATACTTACACCAATATACTCTTGGGTCTTCCAGTTGGAGGATAATAAGTTTTTCCAAGAAAACATCAATGCGCTAATGTGTCCCGAACTAACTCTGTGAGGTGCAACCTGACCAGAGATCCAAGATATGAGAGTAACTACCTGGGTAGAGCAGTTGTCTTTCCTCCAATGGTATGGAATGCTTCTCACAACATGTGTCTACGTAAAACATTCCTTATCATACATTATCGTACATTAAATTTACGAATTTTTAGGATATGCATTAATCAGTATTTATAGCGAAATTCGTTTATAATACCTTTGAATTCAAAGGTTGGTAAGAGGTTATTAAAAATAGTCGCTGTAATTTTGGCTCACGACAAAGAACTGAGAGAATCATATTTTATTACATTACGAGGGCTTTTTTTCATAGAAGTTAAATCGAATATTCTATCGAATTTCACCGCAAATGTACATCTGGAATGGAGCTAACAAATTAACGTATATTTTTAGATGTAAATCATTACAATATCGCTCCTACAAACTTGCTAGTGAGTTATAGAAATAATAATTAAACATCTAACCTTAGCGTCTCCAAAAATTGTTCTAGGTGATGATCAACTCCGTTAATATGAACGCTAGAATTCCGTTTAAAATTTGGAACCAATCAGCAGAACATACAGAATTTAATTCCTCGCATTGATTTTCAATAAATTCAACATGAAAGTTTTTAGTTATTTTAACTTATAAACAAATAAGTGACCATGAGCCCCTTCCTTGAGTGGGACACTGAGAGCCGGAATGGGCCGCGGTAATCCCCACACGGACAATAGGAAAGGGTCGGACCTCTCGCGCCGAGGGACCCTAATGGCGGTTGGGACCCACTTTTCATTTCCTCCCAGAGTCCTCACAGCATAGCTCTAACAAGAGGAGAACATTTGGTTACCTGAAATAATCCTCAAAATAGCTCTTCCTCCATGACTAAATGTCCTCTTCCTCGATCGGGAGGGAGTATTCTGGCTTCAGAAACTCGTGAGAGTTTTTGGACTTTCTCCCTTCTCCTATTCTCCCCTCTCGGAGGAGGATCTCAGATTTCCTCTCGGAGTTCCTCCTTGAGGAGGTGAATGTATTGAGAGGAAACAAAAAACTCCCAAACCCTGGTGATGGTGAATATACTTTTGGATGTTTTTTAACTCCTTTATTGTTCTATGTTTATCAAAATCCGTGCTCATGAAGATCAAAATTCTAAAACTGTAGTATCATATGCCCTTGGCAGAGAACTTTGACATTTACTGCTTACGAGAAGCAATTAAAAAATGGAATTGTAACGAATCTTGAAAAATCAAAATCTTCAGTTTTAATTTTTAAAATCTTGAAACCTACAATACCCAATACTTGGTGAATTTTACATTGGCAGATTTTGGTCCCAGAAGCTGTTTAAATATTGTTTCATATTGGTATTATATGTTCAGATTGGAACCATTTCAACCCGAGGATACCTTATGTATAGGGTAGGAAATGTTCTTCATGACCAAAACTCAGGCAAGATTAAGAGGGAAGGAGAATCTTTAAAAGTTGCCTCAATCCCAAGATGTGAATAGCTCTGTTGATTTGAATGCCCTGGAATGGTAGAGTCGACTACAATGTCATTTTTTTTTTCTCTATTCTAGGTGAATGCTGTATGCTATGGTGCTCGCATAATGCTTCCTGGAGTGCTTCGTTATGAGGATGGCATTGAGTTGAATGAGGAAATAGTAATTGTAACTACAAAAGGGGAAGCTATTGCTCTGGGTATGTATAATTGTTTGCATATCATTGAGTTTCTAATTTCTTAATTAAGTACCTATAGCATATATATACTATAGCTGTATGTAATCTATATTACCATTATTTCATTTTTGTAAACCATTTATGTCAAATAGGAATTGCTTTGATGACAACAGCGACAATAGCTAGCTGTGACCATGGTATTGTAGCAAAAATCAAGCGTGTGATAATGGAGAAAGATACCTATCCACGGAAATGGGGCTTGGGACCTACAGTAAGTATCTGTCTTATTTCCATCATGTCATATAATTCAAGTATAAAACTAATGAGTTCATTCATGGTAGTTTATCATATTTGAAGGTATGCGAAAGTATTCCGTTTGCATTTAGGATTGTAGCATACTAATCTTCAAATTTAGTGGTGTTACGCTCATATTACAGACCACGGTTATTGTTTTTTAATCATCTTAAAAGTTCTCTTTGTCCGGTTCTATTTGCTGAAACCATCTATTAATTGCTTCCACTCATTTACTTCACATTGTGTTGAGTGGGAGGATGGGAGATATCTATATATGAGCTACAATTTTTAATTAAACAGTAAAGCCTCCAATTTATGAATCTTTGCAAAGTGACCCCTATTTTCAAAGTCTCCTGTTCCTAAGTATGCATCAGTAGTCAAATTTTTCTCGGTCAGCATATTTGAGACATTGGAGGATTGCTGGTGTTTTCCATTTAAGATGAATTTTTATCTTAAATGTCTTTTGTCGTATTATTAACAATATGTTCACAATAACCTTTCAATTACTGTTTTATAGGCATCCATTAAGAAGTCAATGGTTAAGAAAGGACTCCTGGACAAGTATGGCAAACCAAATGAGAACACGCCTAAGGATTGGTTGAGCCAGTACACATGTTACAGGTATGAAAACATGAAATAGGCATGGTTTAAAAAAATCTCAACTTAAGAAGTGACTAATTTATCCTCCTCACCTTATTTTGGTCACCATATCAGTTTTTGAAGATTCATTCTATGGAGAACTTTCAAAAGCACGAGCTGAGTCTCAGAGTTTTTGGTGTTCTCGCCCAATATTTGAAAATAAGTTTATGCCTTATTTTTATTTCCTCTATGTATTATTTTATATCTAGAATATTTTATGAATGATTCTGTTTTCCTTTCTTTAATGGTTTGATTTTTAAATAAGTTGAGAAAATACCCTTTTTTCAGCATTGATGTGTAGTTTAGTTTCAGTCTTGGCAGTATGCTGAGACCAAAGAGAATCTGTAAATTATTATTCAAATAATCAAAACTAGATCCTGCGTTAAAAAATTCAATTCCAGAAGTTTAAATCTATAGCTTCATTAGAATCTTAGAACCCGAGTTCTTATTTTTTGTCATCATATTATGTCAGCAATGTGATAATCCAGAAACTAAGTACAGTGGAACCTCGTTAAAGCGAGTACGGGCTATAGCGACACCCCCGCTATTACGAGAGATAGCCGATGCACCGTCAATTGACCCTTTAATAAGCGTGTTAAAAAATTCGTTTTTACGAGACTCTTTCGGTGTTGGCTCTCGCCATAGCGAGGGTTTCACCGCCGGAAGACTTTCATGAAGACTCCTTAACCTCAGTAATTGCTAGCGATCTGTTAGAAATGAAGTTAATGGAGTGCTCAGTCTCAAATTTATGTGGTAAACTGTCGTTCGATAAATATAATGATGACGAAACAATGCTTTGCATGATTTTTATTCAGTGCGGCGCTTATAAATTGTTTGAATAGTTAGTCGTTATTTGAGTAAGGAAATTTAGTGATGCAAAAAAACATCGCCTTTCGTCTGGATTTATGCTTACGTTTATCGGATAGATGTTTATCTGTCGCCGCGCCACTCCTGCTCCTGTATATCTGTTCACAACAGGTATATATATTATTTGCTCCACCTCCGGTAAAGCGACAATTCGCTATAGCGAGTGTTTATTAGTGCACCGTGGGTGTCGTTATATCGAGGTTTCACTGTATCCTGTGCTCTTCATATTAGCATAATGGGTGTTCTCAATATTCTCATCCACATGAAAACAAAGGGATATTTCGTGTTAATTTTAATTTGGCATCTGTTTTCTGCTGATGTGACTGCTCACAACGCTTGCCAACGGGAGAAATGGTTGAGGAAGGTGGTTAGGAGTGAAAATAACCGAACCATTTTCATGCCCGTTCCACATGGATGTAGATAGTCCACGCTACACGCGTAGACTAGGTTCCATTGACGTTAATGGAAGTTAACACATAAGTGCAGACCGTCTGCAAGTGGAGGAGCCATCCTCTGTCCACTCCACCCTGCGGACCATCTGCACGCTTAACGGGCACAGAGACAGGATTGTGATTACACATGAACGTGAATGGCTGATGTGGACCAAGCAAATTTTTCATTGGAAATGGAGCAAGCTTGGAGATAACAGTGCGAGTCTTTTCACCGTTTACAGTGAAAGGGAGTGGACATGCGAAAATAATTGTAAAACTTTCATCGGGACAAACTTCGTCATGAAAGCTGCTTTTAATTTTCTTTGTGCCACAATAGGGTGCACCCTAAACCTCCTTTTACGGGCACTTGTCTTCCGTTTTTTTCTAACCTGGTATACAGCAATTGCTTGAAGAGCACTTGGCAGTATGGGGTTCTTCTACCTAGGCAAGCTGCACCAGCTGGTGTTGTGCCGGACGATGACGGATTTTGTCCGCGCCTATGTTAACAGCAGCGACCCGTGGTGCGGACTGTCTGTATCCATGTGAACGGGTCTTAGGATCCGTAGCTTCATAGACTTAATTCACATACTCATAGACTTGTGAATGATGTTGTAGTGGTGCCAATTATATCCCAATAATTAAAACATAAGCTAATTAGGAATTCTTCGGCCGTCTTATCATTTGGATCTTCTTCAATTTTATTTTATGATAACTCTACTACGCTTATCTGCAGTGGCGGTTTGCCCATAAGGACTCTCGGACGCCGCCCCTCCCAAATATTTGAAAAAGTAAAAAAAATAAATATCCATTAATTTATAATTATACATCTGATTAATCAAAGCGTTTTTTCAGTCCCATACATCGAAAGTGTTGGAAAAACACGAAAAGAAACAGCGCGAGAAGTTCGTATTTGTAGCCGTGGGGCGCTGGCCAGAACGTCCCAATCCATCCCCATGCAGTTATATGGAGAGTGGTAGTGGTGGGGGCCGCTGGTGCTATGACGCGTCTAACGTTGTGTCTTATGGAGGTCTTGGGACGTCGTCCGAGAATGCGCAGAGCGACGTGTGAGTTGACATCGCTGCGCAGGCCGGCGGGCGTACAATCTGGCGTCTACTTGGTGCTGCCACAGAAAAGGGACGTACGGAATCAGAATGGTCACTGTACTGGGTGTAGTTATACGATTTTAATTTTTAATTACTGGTAGGTATTGCTACAGAAAATAAATTATCTCATTATGCTTGCGTTTTTGGGTGTTTGAATTCCGGAACACATAAAATCCAACCAGTTAAAGGCCGTATTGACGTAGGAAAACTATTCTCGAGTATTTGCCACAGTTCTGTTATGATTACGAATTTCAAGAACCTTGGGGAAACTAATGTTATAATGTTAAGGCCTGAACAATGTATTCATATCTTCCCGATGATTAGAAATGCGGTACCTATTTTTCAGATAAATTTATCAAAAGACCTGCAGTATTAGGAAAAATCAGTTAACAATTCCCACTGATTTATAATTTAAGAAATAGTTGCGTGCGTGAAAGGGTGAAGGATTAAATATAATTTAAATCGTTAAGCGCGACTTTAAATAGAGTCATTCAATTAATGTCATGAAGTGCCGCGTACAATGCACCTTTTGTGTGTAGGTTCATCATTTTTCTAGCCGTCCTTGTTGTATTAGTTCATGTTCACCTAATTCCTCAGCGGCAGAGCGGTAGCTGTCTGACGGAAAATGCCCACTTGGGTCTGATTTATGTGGCCTCGAAGAGTTCATATCAGTGCGGAAATCCTTACAGCTCCCATCTGTGGCTCAGTCGAGTCGTCTTCTTTTACGATCTAGAACTTATTCTCTATTATATCATGGCAATGATTTCGAAGACACGGTTATTCCAAATGCGACCCGTTGGCGTCTCGTGTGTTTACCACATATGAATCTTAGACTCGAGGATATGGTCCGTGACGTCCTTTGTTTGCTTGAATGCCTTTGCTGACCTTAAATTCGTCCCTCAGCTGAATCAGCATTAGTGGACCACGACTTCTATCTCCCTTGAGTCGTCCTTATAGTAACGGCAAGACTCTCGGAAAGAACGGAGTGAAATGAGTTCAGACATCATTTTCGAGGAGTTAATTGTGCGTAATTGCCGATTAAGAAGTTTCTTAGTGCTGTGTGTACATTCAAGAAGACAATTTTGAATTAATCAACAGTGCTCGTTTTTTTAAGGGAAATATAGGGAAAAATTGTCCCAATTCTGTGTCCAGGCACCTTGTTCTTTTTGGTCGTATTTTTCGTCGGCCTATTTTGTGTCGTCCCTTGTTTATTTATAGACTAGTGCCCTTGCCATGTGTTTAATCAGAAAGAAATTGTTGTCCAGCGCTGATTTCAACGAACGTGTAATTGATCACTTTGCTGGACAGAATGAAAGAAGGATGGACTTTTGCAATATAACTAAAGGCCTGTGAGTATTTCATATTTTGTTTAAAATGTGTGAGAAATGTTTAATTGTTGATTTTAAATCATACTGTATTCAAGAAGCAACGCGAACACCGCCATCAAAGTTTACATCTGCAATAGCAAAGCGCGCGCATTCTAGTAGTGTTTGTTGCCTAGTGGAAGTCAGTGACACTCTCCTCCCTCCTCAGGTGTTACAAGTGTCATTGCTACCTAAATCATTGCAAATGTTGAATAGATTTGACAAATAACGCATTATGATTGAAAAACGAACACCATAAGTGTATTGCGGGCATATCCGCACGAAGAATGTAGGCGCTAAAACCTAAAGTTACGTATTTTCGTTTGTATTTGCAAAATATCGCAGCAAATATATTTTTAGTCTTCAAGATCATTGATCAGTATCATCGAGAGTCCGGACTAAGCCGATCCGTATAACCGAGAGTCTACTGCATTTAGTATTTATTAATCAAGCTTTATTAGGAAAACTAGGTATTTTTGTTGAAAAAAACGGAACGTATGGCATCACAAAATTTAATTCCTAGATTACCGTAAAAACTTAATAAAATACACGAAATATTAAAAAATTATGACCCCCCGGTGGAGTGCGCCCCCCCTAGCATTTGACTCACGAGCCGCCACTGCTTATCTGTACCTAAATTACAGGGTTCGCTCTCAACTATGAAAACCTGAACAACGTGAATAAGCCATGAATTCAGTCTACCGTGAAAAAACACGGAAATAGCCATGAATTTCCCATAAAGCCTTAAAAATCTTTCAAACTAGATTGTAGAACTCCGATTGACAGATGAAAAGAAAAATCGATATTTGGGTCATGTTTTAAGGCTGATTCATGTGCAGACACTGTCCACACATTTATCTATACACGTGTATTCGAAGAGCAGTTATTGGTCCGTGAGCCATGGCGAAACATTGACCTGAAGCCTGTAATTGGAGGACCGGTAACCGTTAAAGTGTTCATTTACCCTGGCAAAAAATCAGACACTTCTTCACTTCCCTGCCACCCTGCTACTTCTATTTCCCACTTACAACCAGGCCCTGCATTTTGCTAACGATAGGTGACGTCATAAGAGATAGCACTTTCATTGCAGCGTCTGCATTCAAATTCTGTCGCGTTTGTTAAATTTGTAGTCTATGTTACGCCGATGATTGTTACGTGATCAATATTTCTGTCTGAAATGCCTTATCCACAGACCGTGAATTTGACGACATTTAGACCGTGAAAACCTTGACAAAACCATGAATTTTATAATTTACCCTGTGAGAACCCTAAATTATTATTGTTTGATACTTTGCTTGATGTTTTGCAGTTTTATTTGAATAATCCTTAGTGGGATCATTTTTTTAAAGCTTTATTTTAGGACTCACTTTACATTATGACTTGTCTTTTTTAAATTATACCAATCATGTGTTATTCTTCTTTTCTATTATTATTAATATTCAACCTCGTTGTTACAAGGTAATTGAAACATTTTGCATAACTTGCCTCATTGTTGTAATCGTAATCATTCAGAAGTACATGCTTTATTGATGACTGTGGCATTATTTACACTTACAATAATTTTAATTTCATGTGCAGTTCTGGTCAGTCAGTTAAGCTTTCTACAGAGGAGAGGGAAGCCAAAGCCATTGTGGAAGAAGCAATCTCCAGAAAGGTGAGTGTGCCAGTATTACACCAAGGACAGAAAATACTTGCTCATAACTCAATCTGTCATAAAATTTTCGTTTGACAGTATTGTATTCGATACATGGAGAAAACTATTTATGTTTTTTCTCTTAATTTTTGGAAATCTCAGCACTTTCTGCTGACAGGGTGTGTCACAAAACTGGGTCTCAGATTTCAATCAAACTTTGTCCGGACGACCAGGAACTTCGGAGAGAAGAGGGTAGTTTCCTACATCAAAGAAAACGAAAGGCATGGATTGTGATGTGTTACCCACTATTAGTGTATTCATAATATACAAATTGTGTATTTGGTTTTAGAAATACCGGTTTAGACGAATGGTAATGGTCATTTTTATCCTCATTTGAAAAAGGCCGGATTGGCCCATTCGATGCCACTCCATGTGACGTCACAGGCGTTTTTATACGAGTAGATAGGAGTTTTACATTGTCTGAGATAACCAATGCATGCATGAGGCACAGAGCTCAGGGAAACATGTCTTAATTATCACCTATTAAAACTGCCAAAGATCGGAAAGTTTCCTTTGTTTGATAAGGTATTAATAATCCTTATTTAAGCCAAGCGCCACCAGGTAGCAGGGTACTCTGCTGCCTGCTAGCATCCTGCATCCTATCAGCGCTCAAAGCCTCACCCTAAGGTCACCTCACTTATGGCAGCGGGAACCAGAACGATGTCACACGGGGTTTTCCCTGCATTCATACTTAGCCGTCGCATTTTTGCGTGCTTCAAAATTTTTACTTTTCATTTAATCACGAAAAATAGATATCGTCATTTAAAAATCTAAAAGCGTGAAATACGTACTCCAGGAGTAATAATCTTTCGATTTAGGCAATAAAAAAATATTAGGAAACCACCCTATTGCTAGAGTTCTCGCCAAAAATGACATTCTGACAAGATTAAAAGTTTGAAGAAGACCTCTGACCGCCTCCGGAGTGAAAAAGATCGTCACCCATCCGATATTTATGAAGGAGTGCATATAAAGTAGCGTGTTCTTGTGGTCTATCATACATTGGGCAAACATCTAGATCCCTCAAATGCAGAATAAATTAACACCTTTAGGCAACAGAAAAGAAAAATTTTCGTCTTTCTGCAGTTGCAGAGCATGCATGGTTTGAACCTGGGCATGTCGTACTAATCAAAGAATCAAAAATCATCGCCAGGGAAAATAAATATTTCCCTCGGCAGATAAGGGAGGCGATAGAAGTAGCCAGTCATGAAAAGAACTTAGAACTTGAATAGGGAGGACGGCTATCCTTTAGCTTCATAATTCAAACGGCTCTTCCAACAATGGAATTCAAATCAATAGCTGCCTGACCAGCCTTATATATAAAGGATTGCAATTCTGCAGATCATTTGACCTGAAGACGGGAGCAGGAACGCACCTGAAACTGTCGTCCGCAAAATGTGAGTCAATGCAGAATGAACCCGAAAAACAATCACCAAACTTTGTAGTGTTGTAGTCCATCGGGAGCTGTCCACAAATCGTCCCCATGTATGGGATTATATAACCAATAGTTAAAACAAAAAACGCCATTAAACATTTACAGGTCTATTATTATATTCCCTAAACTAGGAGCAGAAGCCCGGTGGTTACGGTATTCGACTCCTTACCAGAAGTCCTAGGTTCCATTCTTGGATGCAACATTTTTTTCATAATTTGTTACAAAAATTAGGATGGAATTGTAAGAAAATGAGTCCATAGAGTACCTTAAAAGGAAGCCAAGTACAGCTGCAACATAAAAAAGTTTCGTGCTGCGACACAAAAATAACGTAAATGAAACTAGGCTTCCGTGTGAAGAAAATGGGAAAACACCTGACGCTTCCACATTGCAGAAAATGATTTCCACGCAGAAAAATAAAATTTTCATTGAAAAATCGTGGAAATAATAATGAACAACAGGCATTTGTAAAATGAAAGATGTAAACAAATTGTAAAAGAAAGTGCCACATTCAAGAAACAAATGTAGGACCTCCGGGTAGGAGTCGAATTCCGTGGCCACTGGGCTCTTGCTCCTAGTTGATTGGAGCTCATTTCTAAGGGAATATAATAGACCTGTAAATGTTTAACTGTGTATTTTGTTTAAACTATTGGTTATGTAACCCCATATGGGGGGTGATCCGTGGACATATCCTGATGGAGTCAGAGTTGAAATCTGAGACCCAGTTTTGTGACTCTCCTTTTGTGAGAGTTCACCTTTGTGACCAGAAAACTACCTTAATGGAGAAAAATGGTTAATAATAATTTTACTCCTTGCTCTTATATCTTTTTTTCATATCTACCGTATTTGCACGAATCTAAGACGAACACGATTCTAAGACGACCCCCCCTTTTTTGGAACTCCACTATGGGAAAAAAATTTAGGGGAATTCTAGGGGAAAACATTCAATGCGGGATGTTTGGCTAGGTTGCCTATGTCCCAGGAAATGCAGGATTTTTTGCGTGTAATGACAGGAATAGTGGTACTTTATCGAGACACTTAGGTCTTATTGTTGATTCGACTAATAGTTTTTCGGAGGGGCCATGGTCCATAGACAAATAAAATTAAACTAGTGAAAATGAAACCTGACTTCATTAAACCCACACGGAAAACACTCAGTGGTATGAAGGCAAGCCACCCTGGAAAGTGCTGAACCACTCGTTCGAGCTATGCTATCGCGTTCGGCATACGCAGAGCATACTGCAGTGGGTGAAGCATGACCATATGACTGCGCCATGAAATTTTTTGTCCCAAAGATACCCATTCTTTTCTAATTAGCGTGGCGCCAGATGGGCGGATGAATTCGGATTGTTAGTAGGGAGGAACAAAATATCCTGAGAAGATATCCCTTCGTCAGTAACTCTGACAAGTGAGACTTATGGTATAACTCGTAAATTGACAACTGATAATAACCTGATATCCTGTTTTTGGAAAAAAATGCTGCATTAATTGCCGAGAAGCTCGGCTACGAGGATATAGAGTTTCCCCAAAAATCACCGTCGTATTTTTCCAACTAGATCCTTGCTTAAAAATACTTAAATAACGTTAGAAATACATCGTGTTTGGTCTCGTTCTTTTTTGAATTACGAGCACATTGCAAATATTTCAGCTTAGTAAAAGTATAATACCAATTGCCAAAATTCATTGTTAGACACCTTTTGAGCTAATAGGTGATTCATGCAGTGGTTGACCTCCAAAAACTGGGAACTTTGAAGCAGGTAGGCTGAAAAAGGTCAGTGGGTGAGAAAAGGGGGGGCGTGAAACGCATTTCTATTGTTCTCGTGTAACTTGATATTTTTTTCGCAGCTAAGGTCTTCGTAATACAATCCCTGCGCTAGCTGGGACCTTTTGTTTGATTTTGGAGAAGAGGAAAGTGTCAGAGGGGGGAGGCGAGTGCTGAATGGAGGGGGATAGTGGATCTTGGGAAATGCGCTTATGTTACTATCCCACGGCTTTGAGCTTCTCCCAATGGTAGTTTCATTTTGTGGGGAAGATTTAATCTATATGCCTGTCGTTATTAGCCATAAATGACACATGGTATTTATTTCGTCTCATTTTCGTCAAAAGATGGATGCGGGAAAATTATACATCGGGACCACGATCTTCAAACGATCAATGCGGGAAAACGATACTTCGGAGATGCAAGAAAAAATTACATTGCAACTTTATTTGTGACCAGAAACGGCGAACAATGAATGCGGGAAAATGATCAATACGGGTACGATAGATCGGGGTTCCACTGAATAACTTTTCTTTTGAAAGCGGCAGTGTAATAACTTCTTTTCTCTGCCATCGTAATACTCTGAAAGGCACGGAATCACAACTGAGTCGATCTCTCTAATCAGAGGCAAATCATATTGCCTTATTACCGTTGCTCTGAGAAAAATGCAACGACTTTGTAGCAGTTTATTCCGCGACGGCATTGAGGCTTTAACATTACAATTTAGGCAAATTGTAACCAATCACACGAACATTTTGTGAGTTGATCGAGCTTTAACTTGAATGGTGACGAACCCAGGGTAAAGTAGGAAATCTCGCGGACACGGCAGAAGTGCACCCGGCAGCTGATCGGCACGCACCGAATCTTTGCCTGCTGCCCAAAAATGAAAAATTTCTTTTTTTACTTGAACGCACAATTTAATGTGCTAAATTACTGTTAAGATATTTTTAACGTTGATTTTTCGTTGTATAGCTATCAGGTGGCAAACTGAGGTGTCCATAATTTTTCCGACGTAAATTATGCAACCCGATTGACGTCTAGAATTTTGCAACCGATTGTAAGACAAACCCTCTTTTCTGCAGGAGTTAGGAGGGAAAAAAATTTCGTCTTAGATTCGTGCAAATACGGTATTTGAAATGTTAATGAGCAGTAGCTGGAGCACTCCCAGCGTGTAAAATCATTAATTTTAATTAACCTGCTCCTACTAACTTGGTTTAATTTGAATCCTACTAGTTTTTTTGTCCAGTTGTTTGTATCAAATGGATGAAAACAACAAAGTACAAGGCCCTCGAAAACTTTTCTGTCACATAGGTCATGACATATTTACCAGCCTATTTTGGTGTTATCATTTTCCTAAAGCTAAAAATGAAGAAGAAATTAAGAAATAACTTGCTAATTGGAGAACTGTGTCAAAACAATCTTCAGATTGTTGACTGATGAGGATAAGGAAAAATATTAAATATCAATGTAAAATGAAACTGATCCCAAATATGTAATATTCCGAGCATTGTAAAATTTCATTAGAGACCATAAAAAATGCCGAAACTATCCTATTTCTCACTAAAGTGGCAATGATACAACCTTGATTTTACTGTGGGACATCAGCAGCAGCTATGGAATGAAGTATGGTGCCTGTCATAGAAACTTAATAATTATTTTAGTGTACAGTTTTGAGAAATTAGGTTAACCAGATTAGGTTAAATCACTTTTCTTCCCATTGGTTTTTAATTGGTTCTATTGATTGAGTCTCTTAAATAGGTTTTGCTGAAAGTAAATGTTAGATATTTTTTATTGTCTTTTTGTTTTGGTGCATAATTTTCTGAATTTCTACCATGCCTTTAATTAGTATTCATAACATTAACATACTTATTAACTAACAAGGAATAGAGCTAAAGGGAAAAATAATATTTTTTATATCTAATAGCGTCAGATGAGTGGAAGCCCAGTAGAGGAGATGCCTACTTCGGAGAAGAAGAAGAAAAAGAAGAGGAAGGTGGAAGAAATGGAGGTTGCTGATCCTGAGGTCGCCATCAAGAAGGTATGGGCATCTTGTTCCCATAGTTCCATTTGTTAATTGCACCTGCAAATATTCTTTGAAGGTAGAGTTCTCTGATTTAGGGTGTCCTATTTCATAGCAAGACTATGTACTACTGAGATCATCCAGTTTTCATCAGTCTCTACCATTAATGCCCTACACTGTAATGCTTTCTTGTAGGGATGGTTCACTATGTGTACTGTTTTTGGTTCCAGTTTGGTTCTTGGCTTCAGTTCCAGTTCTTAATTTAGTACTTAAATGGGTCAATTTTCTATAGTAGGTTTTTGTACGAATTGTGTGCTCACTTAATGTCTGTAAAAAGAAAAGGAAGACACCCAAGTTTGAGGAGCTCTAGCGTTTAAATGAAACAGTCAATTTCAATGCAACAAAACACATGCAAAAGAGAATTTATTCCTATGTTGGATCATATACTTTTAAAACTCTTCGGCTCAATAGTATTTCCTGTACTTAATTTTTCCTCAAAAATGTACCTGTTTTTTGCACGTAAAATCAAGTTGTTCAACTTAAAGTGCTTGGTATTCTCGTAGTTTTCATTCCAGTAACCTGCGATTTTGATAGGAAAAAACCAAATCTAGTATTAACAGTTTTCAGTAAAACAAATTGTCCATACCACTTAAATTGATTGATTTTTGTAAACAATGCAAATATCTGCTAATTTCGGAACCAATGGGTCAATCGGCAATTAATTGGTACTCATGTATGCTGTACAATGAGTGCAATGCTGGTACGTATAAAATTAACATATGCTATCACTAATAATGTCAACATCGCTTCTTATTTATCTTGATGTTTCTACACACATACCGGTAGCTCAAAATCAATTCCAAAATTACCAAAAAAGACAATTATAATAGAATGATGTTGCGTGCAGGGGCTGTCTGATGTGATTGGGGGCCCTCGGTTGGGGCTGATGATGGGCCCCCACTTACCCATTGATGGGTCCTCCGCCTGGAAATTTTTAGGAAATTTCATGCCCCTAAATAGATTTTGATGCTGTTTTGCCTTTAAAAACCAGATGAAATTAAATAAAAATAGCAATTACGATTCCTTAAAAACGAGAGTTTTGTAATTAGGTTGTTCGATTAACGAGTGTCTATGGTAATTTAAATGTCCAAATTTTGGTTTCCATGAAGTTTTTAATAATGGGAGTCTTACTGTATTTATTCTTATGGCCAGTAATTATATCTCCTGAGTCATATTTAGCTTTTAATGCACATGTTTTTAGGGTGAGCAGCATGCTCAAAAACAAACCTATTCCCATGGAAAACCTAGAAATTGGAAGAATTTTTTTTTTTTTTTTTTTTTTAAGCAGTTAGGTTAGCTGGTGTTATTTAGTAAATGAATATAAGTGTATGAATATGCTGATATCATTGTTATTTTTCTCATGGAACAGGAGCCAGAGGAAATTGAACAGGAGGAAGGAGAGGAAGGTTTGATCAAGAAGAAAAAGAAGAAGAAGAAAAAGAAGTCAAAGGATCATTCAGATGGAGAGGTATGTTCTTCATTAAAGCCATTTAACACGTGGCATGTCATTGTGTAGGTTGGCACTGAAAACTTTTTTGAAATTGTGAGAATGCGAGCTCGGAATTAGAAAAGGGGCTATTTTGCAGTCTCGCATCCACGCATTCTTGCATGTGTTCTGGCAATTAACTGCTTTACGCGATGAAATTTTGATTTCACCTTTGTATACATGCAAGATTGCACAATGGCATGCCCAGTATTAAAGGCCCTCAGACTTAATTAATGACCCAGAGTAAAGCATCGGAAAAAAATTAAAATTTGTTAATAAATTTTGAGGTTGATTTCAATTTTCTTGGCTCTCCCATTGATGAGAATGCCATCAACTTTGTCTGTAATCAGACTGTAGGTAGCATTTCTGTTATTTCTTCACTGCCAAGTTTTGCTTTCAGTGTCAAACATCGTTGTCATCATAAAACTGTAAGTCATTGGTTCTGTAATTAATTTTTCTTCGTTAAATACGTTTGTTAAATCTAAAATTTTGTGGTAATACAGTGGGTCCTCGTTTAACGTCACTTACCGTTCCTGAAAAATGTGACGATAAACGAAATGACGTTAATCGAAGCACAATATCCCATAAGAAACAATGTAAAAAGTGAATATCGGCTCCTAGACCTCACAATTCCTACGCGAAAAAATTTTAGCGTATCATATTTGGGCCATTTCTTACGATGGGAATGCCAAACTATGGCATAAACACGAGTCCCTGTCTTCATTGACGGCAATACCAGCAGCGACATACATCCTTCTCCATTTTTGTATCTTCCCGCGTTTGTTTTTTCGGCTTCGCTATGTTGGTCACCTGGGCATCATCATCGCTGAAACATCGCCGCAGTTACAGGAACCAAGATTATTGAGAACACGGCGAAAAAGTGGCGACAAATACTCCGAGTTCTACCCGGAAAAATTCCTAGAAATCACTTTTCAGGTTCCAGAAAACCGTTATGTCAAGTAAAATTTGCTAAAACTTTACTTGACATTTACGCACTTAACATTTGCGCACCTACCTAAGAATTCATTTTGCAGAAAATTTGCTATAAACGAACAACCTGCAACGCCCGCTGCTTCACATTTTTTCTCGCGCGAAATTTAAAAGACCTGACCAGACCTGACGTTATCGCGAAGCAAAATAAACGAATGACGTTCTCAAAATTTTCGTGACGTTATCGCGAAATGACGTTAAACGGGGTGACGTAGAACGAGGACTCACTGTATAATATTTCTTTAATGCTTTTCAATAATATGCTTTTCAAGTAACCTTAGTGGTTCAACTTTTGCTTAAAAGAGAATTTTGGTTATGAGTATGATGTTCTTAAGTAAAGGACTGCTTTTCCAAGTATGTATTGTTGCACTTAAACTAAAGCACCTTTTCTTTTTCAATTTTTACAATCCTAAGTATTTTATTGCATATTACAATTTTGATAACTGAAATTAACAGGATTTTTTGTAAATCTGAGTACAAATGTACAGAATCACCTCAAAATTTAGAAGAAATTTGAAGTAGAATTATAATTTTTAAATTTTTTATTGTCATTGCATAAAGAGGTGATATGTAGTTTTCTTTTAACTTACCAATGGAAAATATTATTCTTTTGATTAACTTTTTTCCCAATTTGAGCTTAACTTCACATTATTCCTTGCAGGAGGGGGCCACAGTGAAAACAGAGCCTGACAGTGAGTGAATGAAATATACTCCTAGAATAAACTCATAAATCAGAGCAACATGATCATTCTTTCAAGGAAGTGATATTTGCTTCGACTGTGCTTTCCATCTGTGAACTGACAGGGTGCAAGATTTAAGTTGCCGGGGAGTTTGGACACCTATTTTGTTTTTCTTTTTTTTTTTTGTTTTATTCCTTTACCATGTGTAGGGAGGAAATTTGGGCAGAGGTGAAATTGCATGTGTACACATTGTGTGAATCAACTATAAATGTGTGGTGTAAAGTAACTCATTGATGAGCATTGTTGGATTTGATATTTCACAAGTATTTCAGGATAATTTTGTAGGGCTTATCAGAAAGCAATCATACCAAAGGGATACTCCTCAGAGAAGTGTTTCTGTTTCTGGGGACCGCTCTTTGTACTGTTATCAATGCATGCCTTCATGTGCATTCAATTTGAACCCTCTCGAAGGTTTTGATTGAGCCTAGGTATATCCAATCTCTCAGGATTTTCATTCTCGCTCACAGCGCCTTGTTTGGCTATCGTCAAAACTGTCTTAACTAATTGCTAGTTCCTTAATAATGAACCGCCCTAATGGGAGTTACGTACACCAATTTACTCATCGAATACACTTTGCCATGTTGTACCTGAGCATTGAGTCATCAATATCCATTCCTTGTAGTGTGAACGTTGCTTTGAGTCTCATCTTGTATGCTTTGTGACCTTGAATGTTGTGTCATTGATAAAATTTAGGTGCTCATCCTCTGTCCGAATAGCATTTGTAGTGATGGCCACTCTTTTGTGTGCTTATTTGGCCTGTTTTATTATTGCAATTGATTTTGTAAGGGCTGCTCCTGGTCCTCAAGTGTCTGAGATTGGCCATTTTCCTGATAAGTGTTACAGAATTAAATTACTTATTTCCTTTGTGGAATGTTACCTTTTGGTAGTTTCCATTTAAGGGAGTAAATAATGGTGGAAGGAATAATTTTTTGAGTGATTTGTATATTAGTGGTTCAGTAGTGATATTCTACTGGTCAGCTCTTTGAAAAATGAAGCTGGAGCTGGTTTATGATAGAAATTGGTCAGGCTGTCTTGGCCATCTGTCATTTTCTGAGAGAAGATTCAGAACTATGATGTTCATATTATGAAATTGAAATTTTACCACATTACAAAAAAATCATCAGATTTTGTTAAGTCAAACTTATTTTAATTCTGTTTTCATATTTCTGACAATTAAATAAATATATTTTGATAAAGAATTGTCAATTATGATGAGAATTTTTCTTTGATCTCTCCTCATAAACTAGCTGGAGCTTTGTGATGAACAGTTTACGTTAGTTGTACCTTGTAGAATTGTTACCTTAAGTTTAAGTGCGATGAACAAATATTTTGGTAAAGCACAATGTTTTAGCTGAAAATGACGTGAAGTCATGGGCTCTGATGCTAAAAATCAGGATTCTGAAAATTGATTTCTCATGTAAGACCATCTTATCTACCACTTTTTCATTAACAATTAATTTGCATCTTTTATGCGGTACCAAATTCTGTACTTGGCCAAAGCTGCTTAGCATAATTTAAAAAAATTTAATAATTACTCATTAATTCGTCAAGGAATATAGAATGTTTTGGATGTTTACTACATGGATTTCAATTTTGAAGGAGATATCTGTTATGGTCTGCCTGTTTTGATTACTCTGCAGCTCTTAAATACTGGGTATTTTACTTTGGGAAGAAAATTCAAGGCCTACAGCAGTTGAAGTGAATAATTATGAACTCAAAATAATTTTTGTTAGTGTTTTGTTTTGGTAATCTCGTGAAACAAAAAAATGTTCATTTTTATCATCAAGTGATGGTATTTTAATTAGTGAGAATTTTGCCGGTGATCTTTGCCCAATGGTAAGTATGGCGAGTTGCAGAAAGAGAATCACGGAATGCAAAAAGAGGAAGCAAGAAAAATTGAGAAATAAAATGAGAAATGAGAAGTTGCTCTTGCAAAGTATTTGTGCTGTTTGCAGAGGCCAATAATTTGAAGGAAAGTAATATGCATAGGTGAAAATGCTTAGGATGGAGGACAGCTCAAAACTATTGAACATTGAAAGCTGTTCTAGGGTCCTAAAATCTTGCAGCGTGTGATTGCCTTGGAATTATTTGTTTTTAGCAAATGAGAATACATCAATATGTCAATAATTCAATACATAGTTCCTCTTCGAAATTAACCATTTATTGTTCATTTAGCTTTTCATGTGTCAAGGTGATATAGGTTTTCTTTTCCAAAGTTTGGCAATTGATTTGTCCCTTATTTCTTTCGTCTATGTATTTTTCAAGATGATATGTATGCAATTTAATTCTTAGTGTATTCAACATTCCCCTATAGACCTTCAAGGCCTTGATATCTGACACATAAATATGTGCAAGTTAGGGTATGAATACTTTTGATTTTCATATATCTGAATGGGAGCATGTGAGTGTGTCTGAATGTTATTAGAACAGACTCTATTTTCTGTTCATGCAACCGTACAATTTAGGTGGTTACACAGTTCATTTTTACATTCATTCTCACTGTCACACATTAATGTGTTAACTTGTACCTGTAAATCTAATGTTTAACGATGTCACCAGAAATTATAACTCTTGTTATTTCACTTGTTCCTTGTTAACTTCTTATGCTCTATTTTACAGTTTGAAATGCCTTTCTTTAAATAAGCAAGTTGTCTTGTTGCCACTAATATCATTTTTGTTTTATATTTTCGATGATTATTTGAAATTGCTCCCTCATTTCATTGTAGCTGAGCTTCTCTCTGAGTTTATTTTAGGTTTTAAGTATTTTAGTGCATCTTTTTGTTCTCTCTGGTTTTCATATAAATCATTTTGTGATATAATAAGTCATTGAATCCCATTAATATTTTCAAAGAATTTTTGAAGGCCTTTTTAGCCGAGTTGGTTCCATTTACACCCCATTGAGTTCATATAACTTTCTGGTAGGAATTTTTGTCTTAATAAAAATAATTATGTATCAACAAATTAAAGTATAAGTGAATAATTATTTCAATTTTAACCAATTTTATTCTAATTAATCTAAAATTATTTTCACTACATTCCTGTGTAATATAATGCCTTTTACTGTCACACTTTTGGCAGAGTAAAGATAAAAAATTAAATGTTAGGAAAGTTCCTAATATAGCCAATGAAGCTTTAAGGCAAGCCACCTTTCTTTTGCAACCTCTATCTTTAACTGAATGAATAATCCTGAAACAGGCTTTATTTTGTTTTCTTAATCCCTAGCAACCAAATTAATCTTTGGCTGTGGTAGATTTGGGCCTATTTTCTCAGAAATTTCAAACTATTTGTCATTAGCCAGATACATATTGATGTGGACTGCATTGCATCATATTTATGAAATCTGGTAGTATTAAGATCAAGTTGTAATTTTTCCATTTGCCTTACATAACTTAGAGAAAAGAAATGGGTCCCATGGGCTCTTCCAGTGACAACTTAATTCATTTCCAAGATTTTTCATCATTGTCTGAAGTGAAAGGTATGGATTCATTCAATTCCTTGGTGCAGTTGTGGCATAACAGAAATTACAAGTACATTTTTTTCAGTTGTTAAAGAGTTGGAAAAGCGGTTCAAGGAAGGAAAATTTTACACATGGGTTGGTCTCTCCTTGTTGGCAGTCAACCCAGGGAAAGTCATAAGTGAACTTTACTCTCCCAAAATAAAGGCTTATTATCAGGATATTTGGAAGGTTTGAGGGTGTTTATTTGGGAAAATATAATTTTGCGTTGGAACTGAAGTAGTATTTATGTCAGAAGTTTAATTTAAATGTTTGGCGTGCTTTTGCATTGAAAAATTACTGTAAGTGAAATTTTTACCAGGAGGACAAGCCAAATGAAATACCTCCACATGTATTTGCTGTGTCTTCACGAGCTAAGTATCAAATGATTCAAGAGATTGGGAAGGTCAGTCAAGCAATAGTGCTAACTGGTGAAAGTGGTTCTGGCAAGGTGAGTCATTTTATAAAAAGGGGCACAGTTTTTCTTTGAAAAGGTTATGCTCTTTTGAAAAGTTTAATCATGTCCATGAGCACCTTGGATAAGATATGGGTCTGAAAAATTTTTCTAGATTTTTTATTTTTCTTAGCAAATGAGATATATAGGGGATTTGAAGGTATTGGACCATGCTGAATGTTTTTTCGAACTTTCCCGTCTCTTTTCAAGCAACTTACCTACCTCTCTCTTTAGAAAAATAAGGAATTAGTGCATGTGAAATTGTATGTAGTTCTTAGGTTTGTAAAGATGAATCATCAGTAAGGCTTCTAAGATATTTTTTTCATATTACTAATTTTTTTCTAGTTTATTATAGTAGTTTAAGGCAACAGGATACTATGTACATATCTTGATATGAGCTATGGAGAGAGTAGGTAATTTGGAAAATATTTAAGCATAGATCAAACCAAAGATTTTTAAATGGGCTTGTACGCCAATGTTCCAATGATAATTTGACAATATAAGGGACCTGCATTTTGCCCTTTTTTGATACATTGCTTACTACTTGATCAATTCGTGGTTAAAAATCAAAGGCCTTAAAATTAACCCTTTCCCATGTAAGTTGATGACATCAGATGCATGGGCATACCCAGCAGCTGCTCCCGCTTCCCCCATAGAAGTAAAAGGTATATTTAGTTTAAAACAGAAGTTTTGAGCAAATTTTCTTTAAATACAAGAAAAGTGATATGAGTATAAAACACGTAATTAAAATAAAACTATTTTTGGGGCAAATACTTTTTTTTAAATAATACAGCGCTGTTATAATTTTCTTGAAATTTTGGTTTCCTTAAACTTTTCTGTGTTACAACTTGAACACTTAGGGCTGAGGTTCAAAGAAGGTTAAAATACTAATGGATGTAGTATTCTATTTTGTGAAATCTTAGGGAAAACTATCTGCATATATGTAAATGTAGTGTGCCGGAGTGAAATGAATTGAAGTAAATTCATTTTTTTTTGTTATTTATTGACTGGAATCTACTTTCTCGTGTAAGCCTTTTGTGAATCAGGTTCTTTGTGTTTCTGCAAAATTTTCAACAGACCCATTCTACCAACCATTTGGTGGATTTCTTGGTTGGCTGTGAAGGTGAAGCTTTGCAAGGATTGAAGTCAACTCACTGTGTTTGGGCTTCAGTCTTGTTGAAAGCGTTTGGAAATGCCCAAACAGTATGTAACTCTGATAGTTCCCGCTTTGGGAAGTTAATGCTACTTAACTGGCAAGTTGAAAAGCATTCAACACCACAGTTTGTGGGAGCTCACCTTGATGCCTACCTCCTGGAGAAGACGAGGGTGACTGACTTCCCGGATGGGTGGAATTTCCATATTTTCCATCAGGTTGGTTTAGGTTTTAACACTAAATGGTGATAAATTATGAGATGATGTTCTGGGGAGTGCAAAAAAAAGCAGTATTTTCTGATGACATGAATTTTGCTGTAGAGAATATATTATACTTTATGACAGCCACTTAGCCCTTATATGTATAGGCTGCGAGCAGCCGGTGGAGAAATTTCGTATGATTGATCGTTACTGATAATTTGATACAATGGTGGTATGATGTCCTGAGGGTGTTCATAAATACACGTTCACTATTCGTATGCATGAGTAATGCACTTACTATGCGGGAGAGCATCAATTATCCATCCTAATGGTGGGAATAAATAGTAATGGGTATTTGAAAGAAATGTATTCCTTTGTTGATCATTTTATTGGTAATCATTACTTCCTGTGTTGTGATCTCTTTGCATCACTTGAACCCGTCTCACTGAAAAAGTAGTTGTTGAAGGCACTTTTGTAATTTAGTATAAATATCTTGTAAGATTTTAGGATTTATATTCCATCTAATCTTTTCATTTTGTAGATAAAGTATTCAGGCTCTTATCAATTTGAATATGTGGCCCACTCACATGAAAAAGTTTATGTCAAGCCCCGACTCGATCTTGAATTATTAATTATGGCATGAATAGTTATTTTTCTTAAGTAAATGGCATTGTATTGAAATAATGTCAATTCATCCATGCACGTAGTGTAAGGAGCAATTGGAAAATAAAATTATGGTTAATGTATTCACTATAGCTTACTGAACGGTTAGAAGTACCTTAATCTGAACGGGCGAATTATTTCTCAACTGGCTATTTTCCCATGTGGAGGTAATGGAAGGAGTTATTGAAAGTTTAGGTTTTATAGAAAATAGAAGTAATGCGTCAAAATTTGGTGAAGAAGCATGTTGTCCATGTAAAATGCTTGTCTTTGAAGTTCTGATGCCTAAATAATTGTGTTATTTCATTGCATGTTCTATTGCACTTGAGAAACAGATTATTTCTGGATTAAGTGAAGATGATGGAGTGGCATTGCACTTTCCTAATTCAAGAAAATTTAGAGTAGCTCCTTGGCAGAATTCTGACTTTCATTTTAGGTCATATGGTGAAACTGTCAAGGCTGCCAATAAACTTGGCATTTCCAAAAGTGTAAGTTTTTTCAATGCATATTTTTATTTTCTTTCTGTCCCCTTAGTCTTTCAAATTCATCATCTATTTATATCACATTACCAATCATTCATATTTATGCATTTGTATTATGGGGAGAAAAAAATCAACAAAATTTGTGCTGCCACTATTGCTGTGCAGAAAGCCTTTCTTTAATAGAGGTAAGTCATTCACACAGATGAGATGAAGGAAATTCAAGGGCTGTGCATCATCTCTTTTTTTTCATCAACAAAGGTCATGATGGAGTATTAACAGGCATAATTTGTCCCTTGTCATCAATGGTCTTCCAGTTTTCAAATGGCATATCAAAACAATGAAGACTCCATACAATAGCCCATCTAATTCAGTAGTTGACTGCCTTGTTGCTCTCGTAAGTAGTGAGGGATTCAGACAAAACTCAAGAGGGGCACAAAAGATATCTTGTGCTACCTTAATTTTTTCGTAATGAAAAGTAATCAAGTCACATGTTAAGTTTAAGAAAGTTTATTTTTAACGATTATATACAAGACAATGCTATCTTAAGATATAAATAAAATAAATATCTGACAAGCAAATGACCACCAATCTGTATTCTTGACTGGGGCTCAATGCTCTCACTCGGAGGTAGGCACTCACTAGGTACGGAGTCTCAAAATAATTGAGACTCCGTAAAGGCTCGTTACACGGTAAATTGATATGTACAAGTTAATGTATGTGTGCATGAATGAATTTGGTGGAACGGAACACGTACGAATGCATGAACCAAATTAGAACAGGTTCTATTTTCTGTGCATGCATTCGTAAGTTGGGTAGTTATACGGTGCATTTTGGCATTCATACATTTAGAAATTAACCCGTACGAGTTAATGTATCGTGTAACCAGGCCTTAATACACAAAAAAAAAGTAATGATAATGTGGCTGTATTAAAAATTTCATCTTTTTTAAGGGAATGGGGGTGAGAAGGTTCGCCATGCCCCTCCCCCAATTCCGCCAGAACTAAAATGGAATCGGAACTGATAAAAAAGGGCTACTGACTCATCCTTAATTTTTTTATCATTTGTATTTAGAAATGATAAGCTTCTCCATTTATTCTTTTTGAACGATGATTGATCTGCCTATCAAATTTAATGCAACATGATCATGAAATAGTTAATATCACGTGAGTTAAGTACTAGTGGTTATTTTAATACGGTCTGTGATAGATCTCCACAATCTGTGTATCACCTAACAAATGATGTTCATTTCAGGAATGGTGGTCTGTCCTTGAGATTCTGGCTGCCATATTGCATTTGGGAAATGTGGATTTTCAGAATGAGAGCGAAGATGTTTGCACCATTATGAAAAATCGAGGTAAGTGAAGTTGGGCTGCCCTTCACATTGGATAACCTGTACATATTTACTCACTGCCTTTTTTAAATACCTAGGAATATTGCTTTTGATTTACATGCCAACTGGATTATCGTTGTCATTATTTGGAAATAACTTATTCCCTTACGTAATTTTTACTAGCATACCTGTACCTTGGGGTGTCTCGAGCAAAGATACTTTTCCCGTGATCAGTCTCATCATTTTAGGGTTAGAATTGCTGATCCAGTAGGAAAGATCCTGAATGTGGATGAACGTTTGAAAGTCTGTTCTTTAATCTCATAAATTTTTTTTTCGATATTGTTGTCGGTATTTCCTGTCCCTCCAAAAAAAATTCTAACGTAGTAGGAATCTGTGGTAACGTCTAAATTTGAGAGTTGGAGTTATCATTGTGTGTGAGCTCTTTGCTCATCCTGTGAAAATGCAACACACACATCAACTCAGTATAACAAATCCCCATCCAACAAAACCACCAATTTCCCTGTGCCATCGAATTCCTGCCATGGAAGTTTTACTGTAGTTTTAAAAAGCTGCATTTTAATGCTATACATATTTGTTTCGAGGATACTCTTGCTCCTATAACCTGTTGTCACCAAGTGATCATTTCTGTTTTGGTTGCCCTTATGATTTTGAGCTTCTACTCTGATGGTTGTGGTTGCAATTTAGAATAATTTGGATTAATGTCCAGTTAATACATGCACCCTGTATGAAAGTGGTTATAATCTGTATGCTGATTTGATAAGTCATCACCGTACACAGTACATAGTTATCCAAGTATTTCCAAGTATCCAAGAAATCGATTTATTAGCCTTTCACTTGGTGGACATTTATACTCATGTTATATACTTATGATAAGAAAGAAAATCATAAGAGCCCAATTTAAAATTACCATGAAAACAACATTTCCTTAATTTTTTAAGAGAAAAAATTGTAAAAATTAAATAATTTGTGGAGATAAATCAATCTTCCCTTGTCCAAACTTAAATGGACTCACTGGTGGGTGTAGTATGATGTGATTCGAAACATGTCCTACCAATAAAAAAATCTGTGAAAGTTTACAAAAGTACCTTCATTTATTCAGGTATTGTATGACCATTTTTAATGCATTACCTGCAGTAAGACAGACGGGTGAGTCATGCCTGAGCTCTGACCTTGATGAAGGTAAATTTACCATTAAGAGTCTCAGTAGCTAATGGATTTATGGGAAATAAGTTGTGTTGAGGCCAATCAATCTGTCCATATGGCATGTTTCGCTGCTGTAGAGGGCATGAATGGTGGTTGCCCTATTTCCTTTACCTCCCCTCTTGGCAGTACCGTTTGTTGGAAGCCACCATACCAAATGCAGTGCTTTATCTTGACAGCAGTTACAGATTGGATCCAGGGGTGACTCACTAGTGAGTCTATTTAACTTTAGACCAGGGAAGGAAGATTTACCTCCATAGCAATTTTTGCACAGATTTTCTCCCAAAAAAGGAAATGTTGTTTTCATCCTAATTTCAAATTGGGCTCTTCTGATTTTCTTTCTTAGCATCACTCTAGAAAGGGACAACTTTTACATTATTTCTAATAATGATTCTGGTTGAAGCATGGGAAAAATTTTTATTGCAACCAGCAAATTATTATTGTGACAGAAAAAAGATGAGAAGTTCATCATGCCATTTTACATCAGTTGTATGACAGCAGTATTATGGCTTACTGATAGAGCTTGAAAAAGCATTAGTTGAAAAATGTAAGCTTTGCTATGTCAACATTCTCTGTACCATTACTTAGCTTTTTGGCATCAGTTGCAGTAGCGGATACATAAAAAACTCAAGGGAGGTGGAAAATATTTCTTTTGTTGTCTTTACTTTTACCGTAATAAAAAATGATCAAGTCACAGGCAGAGTATAAGAAAATTTCATTTAAAGTTATTATACACATGTAAAAGACAATGCCATCTTATGACATGAAAAAGTTACAATAGGGTAGTTTCCTTCATCAAAGAAAACGAGAGGCATTGATTGCGATTCGTTGCCCACCATTAGTGTATTCATAATATACAAATTATTTGGTTTTAGAAATACCGGTTTAGACGAATGGCAATGGTCAATTTTAACCTCATTTGAAAAAGGCCAAATTGGCACCCATGCAATTCCACTCCACGTGAAGTCACAGGGACTTAGTTTCTACACGAGAGGATAGGAGTTTTACATTGTCTGAGATTACCAATGCATGCATGAGTCACAGAGCTCACGGAAACATCTCTTAATAATCACCTATTAAAATTGTCTAAGGTCGGAAAGTTTCCTTCGTTTGATAAGGTAGTAATAATCCATATTTAAGCCAAGCGCTACCTGTTAGCAGGGTACTCAGCTACCTGCTAGCAGCCTGCGTTGTATCAGCGCTCAAGCTTCGCCTCAAGGTCACCTCACAGGGTGGCAGCGGGAACCAGAAACACGTCACACGGACTTTTTTCCCATCATTCTTACTTAGCCGTTGCATTTTCGTGCGCTTGAAAATTTTCACTTTTTGTTTAATCGCGAAAAATAGATATCGTCATTCGAAAAACTAAGAGCGTGTAATAACCTTTCGATTTAGGCAATAAAAAAATAATAGGAAACCACCCTATTTGCAATTTGGTTTTGCAATGTTCGGCAATACGTGCAGACCCATAAGGGGGGGGGGGGAGGCGTGCTCCCATCTGTATCCGCCACTGGTCAGTTGAAGCAAATCTTCTTTCAACAAAAAATGTGATAACTTTTATTGCTTTGACTGGCTCAAGTCCAGTTAGACCTATATAATTTTTTATGGTTCTTGTTGATGGATGGATGGCTCTTTTAGGTTCTTTGGAAGGAATGAAGCGAGGCTGTCACCTTCTGGGAATGGAGGAAGGGCTGCTCATTAAGCTGTTCACTACCAAGTTGATTGTTGCCAATGGCTGTAGGGTTGGTAGACCTAGGAGTGGGGTTGAGGACGCTGGAGGAAGAGGAGACACGCAGACAGCTGAAGTGACGCAGGGACAGATCTTCGATGGCTTGCCACCCATGAGGCGCCCTTCCATCTTCCGTAAGCAATGCTCCTCACCAAGTGAGTGCTGTGCACGCAGAGATGGTATACTACGATACCTGTACCAAAACCTCTTTCAATGGATTTTAAAATGTATAAACAGCAAGTTGTCACCAGATTGTGGAGTGAATCAATTTTCTGGAAAACATAAAATAGGTGTGTGAAAGATAATGTTATTTTCTTTAAGAGAATTGATAAGGTACAGTCTTGCAAAAATAATATCAGCTATACTTGGAGGCATTGAGTTTTTACAGTACATAACACCCTTTGTCAACTGTTGTATTTTTAACTGTCTTTGAGTTACATATTTTAATATTTCAATGGGGAATAGTAAATATAAGGGAAAGTCAGATTATATTATTAGTTTATCTTAAAACAATAAATATATCTCATTGAAATTTACAGTGTATTTGCCAAAATATGTTGTCATTTTTCCACATTATTGTTATTGAGGTCTATTCACACATGAGCACCAAATATATGTAGTATACACCTGTACTGTCGTGGTACACCTACTGTTCCAACTCTTGAAACCATGGACTTTGATTTTTCCAATATTACACCATCACCATGGACTCATTGATTGAATAGCTCTATTGACCCAAGATCTGCTGTAATTTATTTAAAAGATTGTAGTACGACGCAGTGCCAGATCCCAATAATAGGATGATTGAGTCATAAACTCCCATTCCAACAATAGCTGCAGGTTCTGGGTGAGCTTGGTTGTATGAGATCTAACATTGCCATGAAGTATTAAACACCACAAGTCAGCATTCCCCTCCTTTGCCTTTGATATTTTTTTTAATTTCTCTCAAACTCAATTGCATTGATAGATAGTGATCCCTGTTGAGGAAATATTCTCATTGGTTAATGCTACCTCCCATGTGGATCAGTGCAGCTGCAGTACATTAGTGGAAGGTTCATTATATTTTTTGTTGCTTTATATGTTATAATGTGTATGAGGTAAACTTGCTAATAGAATTATCATAATTATCTCTTATCTTTTATCCCAGTACTTAAAATTTTTGAAACAAACTAACCAAATATCTACATGAAGAAAAAAGTTATAAAAATGGAAAAATTTCATTTTCATTATTCCAATGCATGCATATTTTTGAGCTGAAGGTAAAGCACCAATTCTTCCACATTACAGGTCTGCTGGACATATTCGGATTTGAAATGTTTGAAAAAAATGGTTTGGAACAGTTATGCATTAATTATACAAATGAAAGACTTCAAAGGTTTTACATTCAGAATGACTTGATGAAAAGTCAGGAGGTGCTTGAAGAGGAGGGTCTTATTCCACTAGGCACCAAATATAATCTAGAAGACATTACTAAAGAATCCTTATTTGACTCTTCTCCATCAATATTTAGCATCTTAAATGATGTAAGTAAATTTTAAGCAGCCTAGAATTATTCAGTGTCTGTAAGCATGTTATCATTTCTTTCTACCATTTAACTTGAAACATACAAATTTCTTTAACCCAAAGATTATTGAAGAATCACTTGAAATTAAATTACTACTCCCATTAGTTAAGTCTCATCTTATCTTATTATTAAGTCTTTCTTATTCATTGACATTATTAAAGTTGAAGAACTTGTTATTGTCATTGTTATGCAATTTCAAGGAGATAATATTTGTTTACTTAACCTTGCTTATAATAATAAAAATGGAATGTTAGCACTCTGGACTCTGAATCAATCGGTTGCTGCTATAAATCCCTCTGTCGGGTAGGTAGAGTCAGAGCTGTAATTGGAAAAAAAATTTAGGCAGTACTCACCATAAATTCTAACAGCTGAAGATGTATTATACATCCGGCCACGAAGGTATTTTAACCGGTACGCTTATAACGAGTTTGGATTTTAGGGGATACGACATACTGGCCCAACTACAGCACTGGGTGGAGTGGATTTTACAATTATGTTACTAACCTTTTAACTCGGACCTGCTCTGCTACAGGAGATTCTAGGTAGCCTTACTAAATACAATTATAACAATCATGCATGTATTTTAAGAGCTACTTACTTTTCATTTTTCTGACTGCACAAGTTATTACACTTAATGTATCCCAAAAAAATTATTAAATTCTTCACTTAAATCACATATGAATCACTTGCCCAACTCATAAAAGCACTCAATATGGGCAAAGCATAACATAAATCCAAAATGCACAGTATCGGTAGAATTGTTCCCTTCAAAATACCTCATCAGGTGTTGTAAGTTGGTGAGTGTTGTCCATCTTCCAGCACCACAACTACACACTTGATTTGTTCTCCTCCAACGGCTGCCTATACTCTGTTCATTTTATCTCTACGGGTGAGCTGGTGTGGCCAAAGCAAGTGGACATGAGGGGAGGGAAAGTTTCTCGACATATGACTTTGCCTTTGCCAATCAGCAAACAGTAGGCGTGGCCTCAGTGAGTCGCTCTCAGACCTCCGCCGAGTGAACATCGTGAATCTGCTCGTGGAGCAGTGTTGCCAAATCTCACTTGTTCTCCTTTGTGTGTGACTAAGTATGCCTTCCACCAACGGTGCCTCATTCAGCGCGGTAGCTGACAATGTCATGGGCTTCTGTGAAAGGATTATCCCCAATGCCTTCCAAAGGAGTAGGTATATTGTCTCGGTGACGAGGCCAAAATACCTGTGGCCACCAATGACTGACATGTTTTCAGTGACAAAATAGGGTGGCTATGTACATTGGCAATGTTATGTTCACTCCTCCTCTCTCTCTTTCTCTCGGTACTACCCCTCCCCTATCAGCGAAGCAATCCGAGATTGTCCGGACTCTCACAAAAGCTCACCCGCAGACATAAAGTGAATAGACTATAGCGGTGATTAACTCGGCTGTCCCCTACTAATGCATACGATTGCTGTTTGTGGAAGTCAATGCTCTTTCCTCTAGATATCACAATGCACATATGCATAATGTTATTAAATCACGTCACACTATGTAAGGTAAACTTGTTCTTTTATGGTATATCCCAGGAATCTACCATCCAGCATTACGACTTGACTCGTTAACTTTTAAATCTTTTTTTAATTAATTCTTCAATAACAGTAGATTCAATAGTAATGGTTATGGATTTTCTTTGTTAATATTTAGAGTTTTTTAACCTCACAGGAATGTAAAGTAACCTGGAGAAGTGTTGATGAGAGCGTGGCCGATAAACTTGCAGGGTTAAAGTCAAAACATCTTTATGTGTCACCAATTGAAAAGACAGAGTTTGTAATTCGCCACTATGCTGGAAAGGTTAAATATTCCACCAGTGGAATGGTCAGCAAAAACTTAGATAAGGTTTGTTCTCTTTAATAATTCAAGAATTAGAAAGCTGCAATTATAGATACATATGTATGTAGTTTGGTAATGCTGAGGAATTTTATTGTCAATAGCATAACTGCTATCGAATACCATTTTTAAACAGTAATTTTTGAGTTCTCTGTTTCAAAATTGGGTCATAATACAGGCAGTTAATCCTTTATATTTATTTTTTAAATATTCTTTTCCCTTTTTTGTAAGGTGACAAATACGTTCACTAATTATAATTAACATGTTCCCTGTTGGGCCTTAATGGAGCTACTATTACATATGTGTCAATCAATTTATCCAGCAGTATTGCAAGATGCCATATGATGGCTCACTATATAGCATTTGAAGTCATGGCAGATGCCCTATGGTGGTGCTTGGCAGGGAGTGTGCTGAAGTATTCTTCATAGCAGTTGAGGCAGGTTTACACGAAGCTTGTTACAAATCACCTTTGCCTGTCCCCCTCTCGCATATAACTTCCCTCTTAAAACACAGTGAGGCATGTTCCTTTTCATTCAATCGATGAACCCTATTCTCTTTTGTCCTGTCCCGTCCCCTCCCCTATTATTTCACACTTTCCCCTTTATTGCAGTTTTCAGTAATGCCCCTGCATAGCTCTTCTGTCATCCAAATCTTCCCTATAAGTATCCCCTCTTCACCATTATGTCTAGATCAACGTCATTGCTATTTGTATATGTTAATTTTACCATCTCTATACCCACATATTTCGTTTCTCCATTCTTTTATTGTCTTCTTATCTCACAGGTAATTCTTTACATATCTGAATTAAGAAGTGCCACACTCCATGTAAGACTCCACTAGACCCACTCCAGTCTCTTTCTATCTCACCTTGATAAGCCCTGGATAAATATTCTCCCTTAACTATTATCCATTTCAATATTTTCTCCTTTTAATGAATGTATACATGCCCTCATTATTGTCTTATAATTTCATATCCCTATTCATTCCTGCCTTTTCTTGTTCTGTGAATATATTTATGAATTTTATTGACCCTGACGGATAGAGCTACTGGAGGAGGTGCTGGTGCTTTCATGTCACTGTTTCTGGAAAACATTGGTTTAGCTGTTCCTGTTTTTTTTTAATTCATTCAATAAATATTTCAACAATGGCTCATGTAAATTTTAATTATATCTAATCAGGTTCCTGATGAATTAGTGGAATTTTTAGATGTAAGCAGTAATGACTTCCTGAAAGCTTTGCTTCACCAAGGGCAGCAGAGAAAACAAGTTGGGAGGGCAACTCATTTGACAAAATTTGTGGTAAGAATTTTTTTGAGTTATTTTCTATGCATTTTAACCTTTTTGAAATTTAGTGCGGAAATTTACTAGTTGTTTTTGTGATTATGGTCAATATGCTTACCCCTCACTAAATCTTTGAATTATTTGAAGCATTTGAAGAATTTGAAGCATTATTTGGTTTTCTTTGTGTAAAATCCTAGACTGGCATTTAAAAATAGTCCTCTATTCTTAATTTTTACCCAAAGTGGCAATAATTCTATACTTAAAGTTTCACATCAAATTAATAACGAGGCACAAATAACCTTAATTCCATTTATAACTTAGTAAACAAATAGAACATGAATTTTTCAGTTGCATAACATTAGCTCACAAATATTTACCCCTACCTCAGGGTAAAAAGTTTTATCAAAATACCAGAAGATTTTATGACAAAATAGTACCCATGGGTTAAATTTGATTATGTACATATTATTAGTATTGAAGTCTTGTGATGGTCAAATGCCAAATGATTGATTTAAAATGGATTGATTCTAATGTCATGTAATTCAAAAGTAAATATGTAAGTAGGTTATTTTTTTTAGCCATGAAAAAAATTGCACTGAATGTGTGTGTTTTGTAAAAAAGCAAAGTAATTTTCTTCCAACCATGACAAAAATTGTTCAACCATTAGTATCAATAATTTTATTAATTCCCAGGATTCCCTTAATGAATTGATGAGAAGGCTTGATGATATGGATGTTCACTATGTACATTGCCTGAAGCCACATCCAGGGATGAAGACTGGCATTTTCGATTTAAGATATTTCCTGCAGCAGCTCAAATATGCTGGAGTAATGGAGTCAATTGATATTCACAAAAAAGCTTTCCCTATCAGGTGATTTAAAATCTATGAATTTAGTATTCTTACTATTTTTACTTTTGACTCAGCCCTGTTATAGGTAGTTATCAGCTTTCTTGAGCAATGAAACTTAGGATACTTTCCACCAGCTCGTCATCTTGTTAATCCCGAATATGTAGGTCTTATGTGCAATTATATGCTCATCGCTTTCTAAGCCTGCCGAAAACTTTGAGGACCATTCCCTTCAACGTGCTATGTAAAGGGATCCATAGTTCAATATCAAATCGAACCATTCATATGCCAATTCTAATAGCAATGAGCCTCATGTACTCATGCTCAGGTAGACAAAATCTCTATGGATTGAATAATAATGTAATTCAATGATAATTTCCATTTGATGTGGATCCAGTGCAAAGTAATACTCCTCATGCAACAAGTTCCATGGTGAATGTATAGAATTCGGTGCTTACATAAAGACTCACATCTTGTCTAAAAGAGCCAGGCCTACTATCAGGAAGCAAGCTGTAAAATACTGTACCCATTGCTGTAAGAAATGAGGAAGTCATCTTACACAGTGAATGGATACAATGTCCTCTCATTACTTGAAAAAGAAATCAGGTGTACCTATTGTAACATATCAGTCTTATTAGTTCAATGGGAGGTCTTTAATGAGGTAACTAAGAATGCACCTCATAGGTAGTAGTATCATGGGCATATCAAAGGTAGCTTGCGGCCAGTCTTCCAGCCGTAAAATGAAGTTGTTAGTACATATATGTCATTCTCTACATGCTGAGCAAAAATCCTTCATGAGCTCCTGGATAGAAAGAAAAAAAAGTAATTGAGATATTGTTAATCCCTCATTGAATGATTTTTTCACAGCCATAAAAAGAGTTAAGTATTAGTATATTCATTTAAATGTTTTCCAAAATATATTTCCTCTCTTGTGTAAAGCTGAAAAATTATAACTGGAAGGATTTCATAGTTATAAATGTGCAAATCATTATGAATCTTCCTGCAGAATGAAATTTGATGAGTTTGTGGAACGATATTATATTCTGGCTTCAGCAAATCAGAATATGTGCATGGATCCTTTGCTTGCCTCTAGTAATGAAGCTCACTGCTCAATTAATGAGAATGACCAATGTTCTCAAGAAAGTAAGTACTCTTTACTGTTTATGCATAGTATTTTTGTATATATCCCCTTTTTTTGCGTCCTGAATTCTTGCAAAAAATATTGGCTGAGTACATTTCGCAAACTATAATGGTTTACTTTTGTTGTATTAAAAAAACCTGGCAAATGTGTTCTGCGCAGTCCATAACCTAAAAATTTTATATGAAATACTTCAACAGAGGAATGATCAAAGTGGAAGGTTTTTTAACATTGCAACTGCTAGAAATTTCTGGAAGAAAAGTGTATATATGATGAAAATTTTTTGGAATGATGAAAATATATTTTTCGGATTTTTGAAAATTGATGGTCATTTGTCAGTCATAGTTAGATCAGTGGGATAGAAAGTGATTTGATATGTGATGTATGACCTCACTCTTACACTCTTTTTTGATCCCTTTGAATCAGGTGAGGAAATAGAAAAAAATGATTTGAAGTTTAAATGTGAAGAAATCATTCAAAATGTATTTAAGGACCAGAGAGCCAGTGTGACATGGGGGAGGTCTTCCCTATTCTTATCAGAGTCAAATATGGTGAATTTAGAGTTGAAGAAGGAAAGAATTTACAATGATGCTGCCTCAGTTATACAAAAGCATTGGCGGAAGTTCAAATCATCTTCAGTTCCTGATGGAAAGACTTCAAGTTGTATTCCAACCCAGAGCTCCCTTGGTGGATTATCTGTATCCTTATCAGAAGCCGAATTATCTGGATCAACAATGGATTTCACCTCCAACAATTTGATGCGTAGAAGGTGGAATGCTTACAGTGAACAATATATGAGAAATTCTTGGAAAACAGTGGAACACATGAGCAATGTAAGTTGTGGACTGAGTGAAGACAGTGCATTGTATGACCCAAAATGTAATGAGAAGAGCTGCTGTTCTGAGAAGAATTGGATTAAGACTTACTGCCCACCAGGTACCAATTTCTATGATTTAAGGGTTGATTTAGTTGAATTTATTTATTAAGTATCTGTATATAATAGGTATCATCCGCCCCCAAATCTCAAAGGCCTCCAGTTTTTTCTTGTTGGCTTTCCTAAATGTCCAAATTTCTACAACATTAAGTACTACTTTCCAACTGTGCTACAACCTGACTCTTTGCCAGCCTTTCCTTAATACTCCTCTCAGCAGCTCTTTCCAACTCATAAATGCCACTTTTGTAAATAAGATTCCCTTCCTGATGTCCTTACTACAGTGTCCATTTTTTTAGTGCTGCCCAAAGAGTAGGACTGCTCAACCTGATTAAGTATATGACCACCTACTTTTATCTTGAACCTAACATTCCTAGCTCATGCTGCTTTACAAAATAGCATAACTTTGGTTATCTTGTGATTAATCCTATTGGCAGTATGGGGGAGCTATAGACTCCTTCATTGAGTCAAAAAACAAACTAGGGCCTATTTTACACAGTTTTGGTACATATGTTACAATCCAGAGAGGGGCTATAGGAGGCAATAGCCCCCCCCCCTCCCCTTGGGTATCCACTTTACACTAGATATAATGGTAATTTTGTTCGGACCCCCACTACTACTGGTAGGTTACCCTTAGTGGTGGCGCGTGTATATACGCATGTTAGCAACTGCACACCCAAAGATGAATGAATTATAGAAGAAAACTATGTATTCCTTTGCAAAGAGAAAGATAAAAATCCTGTCCACACAAAGATTGGATATGAAGCTCCAAACGCTACTACTATCTCCTTGGCGAATTCACCTCTCTACAAGTGTGCGATCCTGTGGCATCGTGTCGGCCGCATATTCGGTCTATGCGATCGCTTGTGGATGCTCAGGTGGGACGCGGTTAGTGAGGTGGCATGCCATGTTTAAATGGGTGCTGGGAGCAGACTCAACAAGATGCGATGCACACGCCCACTGGTTACCCTCTACTTTAGCTCCTCCTTGTCCCTATCCTGCATCCGCCACTGATTAATCCTCATACTAATTCCTCGAATTTTACGTCTAGGATATCCACAAGAGTCGGTAGCCCTCTTGCCAACTTGCTAATCAATACCTGAACTCCTCCATCCGCAAATGTCATTGATTTACACATAATTCACCTTACTTTAACTTATGCCTTCCACTCATCCCATGCCACCCCTACTATCTCATCACTATACATACTATAAAATTAAGGGTGATAGAAGACAGCCTTGTCTCACATGTTGACCTATGGTGGCCCATGCTGATTCACAGTTCACCATATCAAAAGCAATTTATATATATGTATCTATGAAGCAGGTATTCATGTCCTGGTTATATTCTGAGCCATGTACAGATATGTAATCAGTTTACCTATACATATTCTGATGTGGCCGAGGACTTAAATGATATCCTATTTGACATTCTTTGTTAATAAATATTCAAACTGCTGATTTTGGAATGATTAATACCTATTTCAAATCAGGCTGTGGTTATTCATGATAATGAACTACATAGTTATTTATCTTTGAATGTTACAGGTCTATTTCATGTGGGTTTTGTCGCCAAAAATATGATGAAATGCTCATCATGCCGAGATAAGCTGGGATGTAGGATGAACAACAAAATGAAATCCCAACCCATTTCTTTCATTAGATCAATTCACTGTAGTTCTGGTATCATATCCAGACAGAATATACCGGAGGTAAACTTAGTTCAAGAGTCCTTTACTATTGAAAAGCATACATTAACGGGAAAGAGATTGAGATTTAACTATAGATACACATTTGAAATTTCTCCATGCTTGGATTGTAATCCATGCACTGCTCTTTCTTATGTCTTTCCTCTTTTTTATGCACTTTACATGCATGCACTACATCTAAGTAGACCATGAATCTGTATATCTATATGCCTTTTTGCTTGGAAGTTATTTGAGACTTTAATTCCATTTACAATTTTTTAAATTGTAGTTCATTAAGTTTAATACAATTTCTCTCGGTTTCTGTTCATTGGTTGAAAACAGAGCAATACTTATTTTGATTCGACCCCTGACAAATATATTTAATTTTTTCCTCAGGTACCAGTCAGGTTTCATACAAAGCAGACCAGTATACCTTTTTCTCACATCCTGCCAGTAGCATTAATGCCTCAAGGAATACCAGATGCATTGCCATGTGGGTACACTTTTTAAGTCAATTAGATAATATTACATGATACATTAGATAATAATACATGAAAAATTAATGTTGACTGCTATTCTAAATTTAGGAACAACTTCATCATTCCAAGAAACCTGAAAATCAAGCCTAGAGAAATCATAGCAAGTATGGAAGGTACAATTTCTGATGACGTCAGCATTATGTTTCAATGACTCTTCGAGGCAGCCTAGGAAAAGATTAAATTTTGATTAGTTCAAATTACATTATTTCTTTATCAGGCTGTTGAACCCTTATTGCTCCATTTAGGATGCAGAATATATGTATGCATATGGCTTTGAACAATGGATAGATAGAAAGCAAATTACTCTGTTTTTATATAATTGTATGTTGTTTTGAACCTATAAATTGTCTAAGTGTGTTTTGTTTAAAGTAAATTGTATCATGGAATAGTTTGTGTAAATTATGTGTGAAAGGGATAATCCTGTGTATTCCCTCTGAGCAAATCAGTCATACCTATTTTAGCCATGCATTAAAGCAGTTTTTATAGAAATTTCAGAGATGTTGTATTTTAAAAAATACTGGATAAATTCTTGATCACTGTGCATAAACAATTTTTTAATAAATTATTCATTGAAGTAATTACTCTTTTATAGAAGTGATGAGGTAAGATCCCCAAAAATCAAGAATTAACCATTTTACAGAGAAAACATCTAATGTTAAAAATCTGTTCTCCCCTAGCTCTGAGCAGTGATAGATTAAGGGATGGGACAGTCACCATTATTCCTAGAAAATTTTTAAGGATGATAATTATTAAGTTGGCTCTCAAATACATTTTTTTATTTCACAAGATCAACAAATAGTGTTTTCCAATCAATTTCAAAAAACGTATATAGATAGTTGGAGAACCATTACCTATCTAATTATAGACGCATTATCGCTGAGAGGTATTTCATATCAACAGGGTACTTTGGAAAGTCATGAAGCATTCCCCCTAAACAAAGACCTCAATTTGCCCATACCTCAGAGGAGCTGGTGGCAGCTCTGACAAGATTAATGAGAGGAGGTTAGCTACTATTATGTAATGCATAGCAGCATAATTTTAGTTTTGAGCTGTAAGTTCTTTCATGGTCATTTGTGCTGATATAACAGAGTTGGACCACCTGGCTCTGGCTCCTCTAATTAAGAATGATTTCACTCTCCCCTGGACATGGCCCTTCACCCTAGATCTCTGAAAATATTTTGTGCATGCACAAATGCAGGCAGGACTTCCTCCTCACATGCTCAACTCTTGCACTATCTCTCAACTTATTACTATTGTCTCTGGAATCTACATACATGGCTTAATGCTGCAGAGGAGGAGAATATGATGTTTCTTCATTGCTCATAAGCAAGCACCCTTTATCAAGCTGAAGACTTAAAGGTTATAAAGCAGTGGTAGATACAGAGAGAGATGTGCACCCCAACCTTGCGGGGCCGTCTGCATAGTCTAGCATTGCAGAACCACAATAGGGTAGTTTCCTTCATCAAAGAAAACAAAAGGCATTGATGGCGATTCGTTACCCACCATTAGTGTATTCATAATACACAAATTATTTGGTTTTTGAAATACCGGTTTAGACGAATGGCAAGGGTCAAATTTTATCCTCATTTGAAAAAGGCCAGATTGGCGCCCATGCGATTCCACTCCACGTGACGTCACAGGGACCTAGTTTCTACACGAGAGGATAGGAGTTATGCATCGTCAGAGGCTACCAATGCATGCATGAGTCACAGAGCTCAGGGAAACATGTCTTAATAATCACCTATTAAAACTGGCTAAGGTCGGAAAGTTTTCTTCGCTTGATAAGGTATTAATAAACCTTTTTTAAGCCATGCGCTACCAGACAGGAAGGTACTCAGCTACCCGTTAGCATCCTGCGTCCTATCAGCGCTCAGAGCCTCGATCAAGGTCACCTACCAGGCGGGAGGGGGAACCAGAAATGCGTCGTACGGACTTTTTCCCTTCATTCCTACTTACGCGTCGCGTTTTCGCGCGCTTGAAATTTTTCACTTTTCATTTGATCGCGAAAAATAGATATCGTCATTTAAAAATCTAAAAGCGTGAAATACATACTCCAGGAGTAATAATCTTTCGATTTAGGCAATAAAAAAATAATAGGAAACCACCCTATTGTAACTGTTTTAAATCATAAGATGGCATTGTCTTGTATATGTGAGTAATCAGTTTGAATAAAACTTACTTAAACTTTGAATGAGATTTGATGATTTTTCATAATGATAAAAGTGAAGGTAGCTCAAGATATATTTTGAGTCCACCTCTTGAGTTTTTTGTGTATCCACCAGTGGGTGTAAGACAGTCATTGACTAGCAATCATTCCTTTGAGCGTGAAAATAATGGTACAAATGCAAGGATGTTGCAAGTCAAATATGTATGTATATATATAATGCTTCCTCTAAAATGAAAAAGAGGATTTTCATCCCTTCCCTGCCTCAAGGAACCACAACTGGTCTTAACAGATCGAGAAAAATGTTCCCTGAAATCATCCTCAGAGCATATGAAGAGGGTGCTTGATCTGAGTATTTCATGAGAATTCTTCACACCACGGTTTTAGAAACAATAGCAGCTGCAGGGAAGTGACCATAGCTGAACTATGGTCTTCATGTGCTACTAGGAGGACATGAAGGCCATAGGTCTTAATATGATATTATTTTTTAAGCTTCAAAAGCGGTTCTGAGGGTTACAATTTGACTTAATGAGGTGGGGATAAAAAGTACTGGGGTAATGATTGGTTCAAATTAAGGAAGGGAAATTAAACTCAAATTTTGATTGTGGTAATGTAGACTTTTCTCTCTCCTCCGACATTTGACTTGGTGCCGCTGAAATTACAATTATAAATGCAAGGAAAGGGAAAACACAGCAAAACCTCGTATTTCTAGTTTTTCAAACGAAGCGCGGAAATTTCGCGGGGGCGGAAGCGACTGACCGCTGCGCCACCATTAGGTGTTTAGCAAACTAACGAATCAAAATAAAGGACTTTACTGCGGAAATAAGTGTTGGGTTCAGAAAGGTTAAAATGTGTCGAAGGGCGAGAAAAATTGCCTTAAAACTGATGTACAAATGCTGGGAAAAAATGTGATATGTAGATCGTTAATTGATCAAAATGTGGGCAGCGTTTTTAATGCGAGTGATTCGAAAAAAAGTCGTGCTTGGTTTCATTTTTGGCATTTCGTTAACATACTGTATTTTGAGTATTATCACGGAGGTAAGAATCGTTCAAGTATGTTAGTGTGTTTACGTACTCGGATATTTAATTCTCAGTGAGGTTGTTTTATTTCAGAATGGTGAGACGTCGCTCAACGACATGGAAATAGCTCCCGTGAGAAAGCATGATCAGCCATTTTTATGGCATTCAGGGAAAGAGGAAAACCTTACGAGTATTAAAGTTACTACATGTAGGAATTCGGTTCAAGGGAAGGTGTTGATCGTTGACGACAGAGGTAAGGGTAGCCTACCACTTGTATTTTTTTGTTGCGATGAGTGCCTTCTTGACTGCTTCTGTGTTGGTTAATGTGACATTGTTAACGAATATTCCTTTCCTAAATTGTCAATGACTGTATTACCACCGGTAAATTTGAATTGAGAAATTCTCTGACGCGATCACTTCATTGAATTTATTTAAATCTTAGGGTACATATGCTCCCGAAGTGATGTCCTCGCCAATGGTTGCTGCAGCAATGATTCAGACAATACTAAGCGTTACGCGTGCGATACTTGCAGGGAGAATGGGTGCTGTAGTATTTACGAATATTGCATATCATGCTGTCTGGACCCAAATAAGGTTAGTTAATTTTGGATGTGATGAGAAGGATATTTGGTGCACTTAGCAGCTATCTCTCTTCATGAATACTGGTCTCTCTTCCAGAAAACGATATTGCAGGGAGTTCTTGGGAAGGCATCAGAGACTTTTAACGTTTTGTTTGCCTCCGTCACTGACCACTTCGAGTTGTGCCTCGCTAAGTGCCGTACAAGTTCTCAGAGTGTTCTGCATGAAAACTCTTATCGGGACCCCCGTGCAAAACATTGTTATGGTGAAACTCCTCCAGTCGCAGCTGGAGCCCAACTTGTGCCCTCAGATAACGTAGAGTGACTTATTTTCCTGTGATTGAATGTGAAATATTTTTCTGTCCTTATTCTTGTCAACCCTAAGGTGCTCTGATAATTTAGTTTTAAGCCCCAGTATGGGGTGAGGTGAAGCTGGTTTAATGCACACAAGAACTGTTGAAAATGGCATAAGATGTCAATGTATAAGTACCAAAAGTCAGATCTTTTATTATTTATTGTAAATATAATGAAATAATAATACCATTCATTGAATTGGTCATTTTCACAACATCCTGAATATACATAATGCAGCAATTACTATTAAGATTTATCTTGAACTGGTATCTCTTGATCTATATGGAATGCCCCTACTTTTCATATCCCTGATGACACCCTGAGGTAGCCTTCCTGACACAGAGATGGCATATATCCCTTTGTTGAACCGACCTGAAAGATAAATAATTATTGGATTAATACTAGTAGCAAGAATTTCCGTACTTCACCTTACTACACTTCCACAATATTTATTAGGTATTATATTTCTGAAAGAGTGTAGTGTCTCCACTGACAAACATTGCTTAAGGCCTGAGTGCAGTAGCAAATATGCGCAGTCTTTGCCTGACATGAGCAATTTGTCTGCTTCAAGGCCATTTTGCACCTGATGTCTCCATGAGCAGTCCAGAAAGAATGAATCACCTTAGCACAGCAAAAGGCAGAACTTAACCTAAAAATTAATCCTTGGAGGAAGCGACAACTTTGCACCCACTTGCCCCTCGCTGCATTCCATTAGGGCAATAAATGACTCGTCAGGACAATGAGTAGCTGAGGAGGGACTCACCCCATCCATGAGGGAAATGTGACATACCTCTTTGTCTTCCTTACTTGTTTCAGACTGTTTTAGTTTTGATGGCTCTCAAAATAAATAAATCGCTAATATTAATCATGGATCATCAAACAAAAAAACAGTAATCACCTTTTATATTTTTCTGATATCACCACTAAATAAGCTTGTCCCTTTATCTTTCCAAAACATCAAACTTGAAGGTAATGTGTGCAGCTTGAGGTGCAACCTTTTGACGACGAAGTTCAAGAAATCAAACATGACAATCAACTAGGCTTGCTCTTAGCTATGGAGCATGGGTGATCATCTTCCGCTTCCTAAATATAGTGAGACATTTAGGCTATGGCATGCAGCAAAATATCATTGATTTCCTAAAACAATTCGCATGGCAGATACCTGACTTCAAAGATCTTTAAAGTGGATGACAAGTCACGAAAGGCCAAATTATTTATGGAAATTGGTGACTAGAGTGTAGGACCTAATTTCATAGGCTCACTCCGTCAGGCGACTGACAGCTTGGGTCATTTGTGCCATGAGGGAAGAGTAAAGATAAACTTGGCATCGGCATTAGCCTGCTCTTAACAAAAGATGCAAAGGGGACCACGGCTTAACGTCCCATGTGACGAACGGTGAGTTGTCCTTGAAATGTCCTTACAACATTCAAGCAAGAATCGGGCAGTCCCTGAAAATTCTCTGCCACCGCCGGGATTTGAACCGGAGCCCACGGGGTGGGAAGCCAACACGCCAACCCGATCACCGTAAAACAATAATGAGGAAAAGAATATCTGAGATAAATCGAGATTTGACAGAGTTAACAAAGACATTTGGTACCTTTGTAGATAGTGGAGCCAGTGAACACATGGGCAATGAAATCGGTATATTGTAGGAATACCAAGAGATCAGCAAACCCAAGAAAATAAAAATCTGGGACAAATCAACACTGACTGCGGTACAGTAAAACTTCTGGCTAACCATTTAAGGAATGGATGGAACAAATCCTTGGAAATGTATTGCATGTGCCTGAACTAAAAAATAACTTTTATTCCATAAATACCGACGATTCAATTGATCTTGAGCATGGATGCAGCGCAGAAACAAAGGGAGGTCAGAGAAGAACAACTTACGATAGCGATTTGAGAAAAATGCAATATAATAAAACCGCAAACAAAGAAAACTTGAAAATCAAGAAGGGTAGGAGATGAAGACTAGGAGAGGTTTAAGTATATTTTTTTAGAGTACAAACATTCCGTTGGACATCACACTTTGACTGATACACCCTTATGTCCCCCATAAAATCCAGTTTAACGATTCGAGCCGAGAAGGATAAATTCAACACAAAACCCAAGGTTGGAAATTTTGTGTAACCAACACCTATACTTACTGATACGCTGCCATTTACAGACCCAGCTATCTTCAGGGCTCATCACGGCTATTATCCTGAAAAGACAATATTAAGTTAATGATCTGAAATATATTTTATCAATTAAAAACCAAACTAGTTAGCAAAACTCACCCATCGAAATTTGTGCTCGTACAATCATATACGTTGTCTCTGTTGTTTTTCATCCGCAGAAACTCATCACAATTGTCACATCCGTCAAATTCAAATTGATCTAAGGTCTGAAAAGTAATGATTTATTGTTACTTTCCAATAGACAACCAAGAAATCCAAGTTGAATGATTACGTAGTAACTTACCTTCACGAGAGAGCAAACTAAGCAGGCTCTGAGATTTTTGAGATCCTTAGGAATTGTTTCCAGGGACATGATGCCCTTGATCTATCAAAATTCAAGATGGATATAAAAGAAATATATTAATTAATCTATTAATCCAATGAAACACACACCACTCGAAGAATGATAACGTTAAATCGACGACGGCTGGCACAATCAATACGAAAACACGAAAAACAATAACATCCGCTGCGCTCAAAAGCAATCTTCTTTCATTTGTCGAGGGCAAATGCCACCTGACGATGAAATGTAAAACTACGTATGACGCGAATTGTAATTACGCGCTTTCAAACCTTCGTTTCAAACTATGAAAATTAGGTCACGCGCGGCAACATCGGCTTCGTTCCGTCCTTTCGATGAAAAGTCTGCAGAAAGTGCTCATTTCACTTTTAACTTCCGGAAAATCGGTGAAAAGCAGCACCAACTGTTTCAATTTCTATACAGCTTTTTTCACATTCTCTTATGATAATTCTCGCGCCCGCTGTACGCATATGGTTTTTGGAATGAGAGATATATTTTTCCTTCGTTTATCCGATTAAAATATCGAATTTATTTTAGATGTTAATGCCATATCGATGTATTAAAATTAAGTTCTCGGGTAGATACCAAACTTTCTGTGATTTAGAATGCCAAATGGAGTATGTTACATACAAGTATTTAAATTCCTGATACTTGATGAAAAATGTTACTCCCTGTAATGTGTGAAAATATTTCAACATATATAATTTACAGTATTTATTATACATGTAATGACGGGGTAATCGCTTCCTTGACATGCAGGGGTGCCGACTTCCAAAATATATTGGGGGGAACCAAACCGGGGATCTTGCCCCGGGAAATTTATAAGTAGTGAGTTTTAAGATTTTTAAGCATTTTATTAGAGTCATATGACCAACATTAGAACCCTGATAACTCGAATCTCGACATCTGGACACTCCGGGGAAAATCGACAAGCCTGACACATTTTTTCCTCACATCCGGCCATAACGAATTTTTGAGGGGGCTCGGGCCCCATGGATTCGGCGCCACTGTTGACATGCTCGATCTTCTTTGATGGCTTGAAAAACAATATTTGTTTAACTATTGCTTATTTATGAGGAATAATCAAAGGTTTTCAATATATGGTGGAGTAACTCGAGAAACTAATTTCGGTCTTCAATACCCTATCCCATGGTATTAAGTTGCGATTATCCTTTTTGCTGAGGGAAAGATGATAATATTTTCTCAGAATCCTGAACGATTGAAATATTCAAGTTTAATCTTGAATTCAGATATTAAGTCACTTTGTTCGCTGACGTTAGAGCTATTTTGCGGCTAATAAAGGTTCATTTTCTCTACACTTGCTGATCGATAGGTTCAGACATGCCACCAACTGTCATTGTATGGTGCAATTTTAGGCGCGAAAGGTTGGGAGTGCCCATAGGAAGAGGTATTTTTCCTTAGCGGGAAAATGGCTTGTTATAATTTTTCCTACCTAAAAAATATCAGGTTTTCATTCTACTTGCTGGTGAGTCATTGCTTATTGCTTCCTGTCCGTTTGCTCTTCTTTTTCAACCACATTGAGATTCGCATCGACACTGTATCCGTAGACATCAGTCCTTTGCCGTAATATTTTCAATGGAGTAAGGCTGTGATTATTTGAGACAAAGAGGGCTATTCTATTCAATCATACAAGAAATAAAACCTCCAATGCCAGAATATGCTTCGACTGAGGCGGTCACTGCAAGGAGGAGAATCGGAAGGTGTTAACAGATGTTGGAGATGCCGAGGAAATAGATCTCTTTGTGATCTAGTAAAAATTAGTGGTTGAGAGAGGAAATATAAATGGAGAAATAATGCAATTCATTGTTGTTCCAAAATTTTTGAAGCTTAATTTGCGTTGGGGCGGATTAAGGCCGTTATTTTTTCTCTGAAAAGGCAGGGGAGCGCTTCATCATTTTCCTCTGTGACTTAAATTCAATACCATGGCAATGCCTTTTAGACGTACTGCGTCTGAGATCGAAGTAGCGGTCACAAGTGGCTTTTTGATATTTATCAATAGTTATTATTATTATACGTTATACGTTTAATTATTATATTGTTATACGTTTATTTCGGGGTAAAAACGTATACGGGTATTATACGTTTTTTTCTTAAATTAGTGAAATAAAATTTTTCATCAGACTGCCACCTTAAAGATTACCATCATTATTTTTTTCTGAAAATCATAATCTCCTTTAATCTGACCCGGATTTATGTGCTATCCAATATGCAACCTGCCTAATTATTATGTACAAGTTATTTACAAGGGATAAAATGCGGTAAAAGCTGGAGAGCCTAATTTTATATCCCTATGCAGAGGAGAAAACTCCAGCCTCCCTCTGCACACTACTTCGCCAATGACACCTGTAGTTTTATTCGAGGAATAGTTAATCTTATAGATAAATTATTAATGATATTCATCAATTTGCGAGGGTTATTAATTCAAACTTAGTGGCATCATCATCTTGAGCAGCCGTGCGTCGTCCAGGAGGCATTGCCTCCGCACTTGTTATCACTCGCATTCGTTGCGCAACACTTAACGACCGACGCAATGACTAATGAAAATGAGGATACTTCGAGGAAGACGAGAGTTGCAAAAACAGGAACTTGACCTAGCAACGCGATTGCGAGGGTAGGAAGACTATACACATGATGCTTGCTCTAAAGTTATGAAAAGTGATGGGATTACATCGAAAGAGAGAGAGAATCTGTTTCTATGTGATTGGCCATCACATTGTCAAGCAAGTCGAGGAAGAAAGAAAAAATGGCCTCAAGGCCCTATATTAAAGGGGATCCAGACCCCTTAAATGCTTCAGTGCGGTCCTCCGCATATTTACGCGGAGGGAGAACTTTTGGTTTTTGTTGACAATCAGTGGCAGACACCAGTGACGCACCGAGGGGGGGGGGGTTTGGAGGATAAACCCCCCCCCATAGAGCACAGAGATATTTTTAAGTTTAATCCATTTTACTTATTTGGATCAGTATTACTTACAGCATAGTACTAGTATTCATCAAATATTCCTCAGAAAGCCGTAAAACTCGCCATTTTGAACCATTATTCTTCAAATTTTTCTGAAGGAGGGCACCCGCAACTCCTGCTTACCCTGGTGGGTATGCAATACCCCCACACCCGTAAGTATTAGTTGCGCCTAAAACCCCCCCTAGACTTAATTCCTAGCTGCGCCCCTGGTAGACACATACAGTGGCGGATACATATGGGGGCGCAAAGTGAAAACATAACTCCGAGGATTCTAAACTTAACTATTAATCCTCTCGGTACAAAACCTTTCGCTGGGGTATGCCCTCACACTATGTTTTTGGTTTACATACGTACGGACACACATAACAATCAAAGCAGTGGAGCGGGGTACAAACTGACCCAGAGCGCGGTGTATGGAAATCGTTTTTTCCATTCTCTGGGTACTACCCCTCCCGAGCAACGCCGGGCGCTCTGCTGGTAACGTATATGTTTGCTCCGTGGAGGACTCTTCCAATTCATTACTCTATGCATCACGTCTTCACCAGTGGGAACGAAACCCTAGGGCGGGCTCGCGGGGATACACTCCTGGGGCAGGGACTGTAAGCGCGAGCTTTTCTCCTCTGCATCCAGAAGGGGAAGGACGGGAAGGAACAAGGAAGGAGGCTCCGCCGCGATGAGAGCCCGACGACGCCTCCAGGGAGTGGATAGGGAAGGAAGGGAAGGGACGAGGAGTCCCGCACCGTCACAAGGCGGGCGGGCCATACTATTAGCGAAACCAAGCTTACGCAATTAATATGCTACCAATTTTAGTAGATTTTCCTATGAGGAAGAAAAATCTATCGATCAAATCGGTAGATAATCACGTCTTCACCATTGGTGTGGAGGAAGATCTCAAGCAGGAACTGTCTGTGGTGATTGGGGCCCTTGGCTGGGGCTCATGATAGGGAATTCAGAGGTCGCCACTCGCGTCGTTGACGGACAAAGTGATCCGATTTTCAGGGGGTAATAATTTATAATTAAGGGTGTTAACGGATATTTATATACGCGATGATATGATCCATCAGATTCATAACTTTTCAATGCTATTCCTCGCAATTAAAAACATTACACTGCAAAATATTGGAAAAAATTTAATCGCATTAGACTCATCACCGGGCCGCGGAAATTTTTGAAAACCGATTAAAATGGTACCAAAGTGGCAATAGAAATCAACCCTCTATGGGATGCATTGGGCCTCCTATTCTCTGCAGTCCCCTTGGTCTCTATCTTCGTCCTGAAGACGCTGGCAGTAGTGACAGCGAAACTGTTGTCGTCGACAGAGCAACCGACGCGGTAGTAACCGGAAATGAAGAACTTCAAGCGCTCTACTTAGTAGGCTACCGTGCTCCCCCAATCATATTCACACTATAAAGTGTAGCCCGAGAAGCAAAAGGGAAAAGAGCATTTAGTCCTCCATATATATGGTTACCACCAGTGCCTTAGCTATGGACGGGAAGAGAAGGATAGATCCCCCCCAAAGCCTCAGAGAAGTAAAAAAATTATTTAAAACTATTGCCTAGATTTGACGTATTATTGCTGCATCTGCTTAAAGTTAAAGATTATTTATCAATATCATGGCGGCGAGATGAGTCACTTAATATCGACCGGTGACTAAGGATGAAATAAAAGATTCATGCGATAAAATAATCTTAGATAAACTGTTAGCCAAAGTTAACGCTTCTGAATGCTTCTCATTGTCAGTGTTTTTTTAACGCGCAAAATTTTCTCGGACCCCTGCAGTGGCGTATTTTTCGTTCGGGGGGTCCAAAACCAGTGGGGGTAAATTTTTGAAAAACAGCGTACTAAGTAAGTGGTTATTTTTCTTACTAATTTTAACACTTTTCATAATCGAAAACACTTCATTTGTTAAAGAAATAATTTGTAAAATGATAATTTTTCAATATTTTTTTCTATTATGAAGGAAATTAATTGCGTTTTTATATTTCGGGGGGGGGGGGGGGGAGGGGTCCGGACCCCATCGACCCCCCTTGGCTACGCCACTGAACCCCTGGGTCCCCCATTCCCTCCAAAGCAAATCCTAGCTATGCCACAGGTTACCATCCATGCATAGGACGTGAAGCTGTGGCCCTATTAAGCATCTTTCCTGCTCTTTCCTTTCCTCTGACATTCCCGTGTCCACTCACCCTCCTGTTCTCAATGGTTCAAGTGACCTCGCCTCATGTCGCAGGTTTCCGCGGCATTGAACAGTGAATGTACGCTTCCTTCCGGGTTGTTTCCGCGCTCGTTTGCCTGTCTATAACACAGGGGAAGTCTTGGTAGTTCGGGGGCCCTGGGCTGGGGCTCGTGATACCGGTGGGGGGGTCCTCCCCCGGAAATTTTTGGAAATTGGTATGCCCGGAAATGCATTTTGACTCTATTCAGGCTTATAAAACATAAGTTAATAAAAAAAGCAATAAGAAAAAATACCATGAAAAGTGAGAATGTCACGACTTATAAAGTTTAATAATGGATTATGGTTCTATCATTTACTTAATTAATTTTTTCTTTTGACCTACAATGAAATCAAAATACCTCTAAATTAACCTTTTCAAATAACTCTTTCAAAAAAGCATCAGGTTCTCTTTTATTTTCCAACACCTTTATTTTATTTATTTTTATATAATCTTTTTACATTGAGCATGTTGTAAATAAAGCAACAAATGGAAACGTAGAATTATGTAATTGCAAAAAACTTCAAGTAATCTGAGTCTTTTTTTAAATATGTACACCCTTCATGTACGCTTCACGATACGCGAGCATTGTGGAGGCCCCGTAAGCTCGGGGCCCTCGGAGATTGCCGACCAGCCGACCTGAAAAGACCGCCCCTGCTACAACAAATCCAGAATCTGTTATCTTATAAACAAATACATTTACGATGAGGTGAATATTAACCATTGCGCTAAAAAAAATTCTTATCTGTATCGTAGATATTATATCCTTGGGGAAGGGGAGAGGAGGCAATACCTATGTGAGGCTTGGTTATATAATTTCAAATTAGGACAACAAATGATATATCATACTAAATTAATGGTAAAAATAAAATAAAGTGCGGAATTACATACTTAACAGTGCTATATTATTTGTTGATAGACACGAGAGACTAAGATAGCTCCTTGCGGCGCACCACAACGAGCGGCAGGCAGCTTGAAACGGTCAACATTTTCCTCATGTCGTAGGAAGCTCGGGATCCCCCCTCCCCCTTTGTACGTCCGCCTGTTTCTTATACGAAGAATTCCTAGAAAATCTCCAGGAAACACCTGCAATCTTTTGAAAGCCGGCTGATCTAACTTATACCTCCTGATAACCCCACTTGTGTCCCTTACTTTTTCGTGGACTTCTTCAAAGAACTAGACGGAAGCCGGCAGAGTTGTTAATTAGTGTAAGCTTATCATTCGGTAATGAGGAGCACTTTGGCATTGGCAAGTGCACTGATTTGGTCATTTCGGAAATAAAGGGTTGCTGGTTTCAACCCGCGGCCCTCCGGCGAACTTCTTGCTGCCCCGGAGGCTAAAGAAAATATGTATAATATCGCGCCACACAATATAAAATATGTATCGAAGCACTCGTCAAAAGTAAACTATGTCAAAAATCGCATTGATTGAACCTTTTACCCAATAAATATTATTGAACTTTGAAATTGTATGTTTTTTATTAAATTTTATTGATGTTGTGGTAAAGTGACGTGAGGCATCGTGGCCTTCCGGGCGATGTGAAATCGATTTTTGGCCCTTGCATCGAAAAAGGTTGAAGACCCCTTGCGCAAATAACTTCGTCGTCTGCGGGTTTAGCGCAATAAAGTTCAGCTATGTTATTTTAGACAACAGTTTCGTCTCCGCTACAGGAGACTTTCTCAGGGTAATGACATTGTTTATTACAAGTGAACTTTTGCATCCTTTACGTATGACTTTTTTAGGGATCTCTAGTTTCTCTTTTTCTTTTACACCGCAGAGGAGGAATCTGAATAATTTGCCTCCGTGGTTGACATAAATCGCGTTTCTGTACTAGTCTGGCTATCTTGTCGGTGGTCCCTTAATGTATTGCAGCTATGCTCTCCTACTAGGAAAGGACAAAATTTTATCGTAACGTTGCTATCTTGGAGTTCTGCCTACCGACAGCTCATCCGACGGCCGATGTGAATATTTTCGTTTTCGAGAAGTGGTCATCTGAATGTCTATTCCGTTGTAACCATTATTCATAAGAATGGTCGTTAGTTGATTTCATTCTTCGTCCCTATGGTCTTCTTCATTTAATTTACTGATTGGTGGATCATGATCGCCAATATCCCTCTTATTTGTGATGGATGGAGGTGAGAACTGGCTGAAATATACCTTTTGGAGTTTGCAAGTTTTCTTCATGCTGCATGGCCAAGTATTTTACCTTCTCCTATGCTTGTGGGGTCGTCGAGGAAAGGTAGATTCTCGCCACTTCCTTCTTCCCCCATGAATTTAATATTGTTCTCTATGGTATTAAACGTATAGCGAAAAATTTACATTTCTTCCTTACCAGTCTCCATACTACAATCGTGTAGTCGACTAATCTAAGCCATATGGATGGCTTAGTTGGAGGAATTTTTTTCAGGTGGAATTCAATACATAAATATCTTACTACAATATTGATCTGTAATATCTTCCGCGGTATTGATCCCAGAACATTTTTTCAAAGCAAAAAAAAATATTAGTGAGTAGTTACGCGAACAAGAACAGCTAAAAAATAATCCTAACCATCTCAATTGGATATACTTACGAATTTACAGCAAGGGACGATAGGCAGTGGAATATCAAGGGGTGGCTACCTATTCCCCGAAATTCCGAAGGAAGATTATCACTGATGGTTATTCGAGGTTGGCAAACTTAAAATTTCATTTATCCTGCGTTTCTTATTATGCATTCCATCTTTAGTAATTTTTACAGGAACGTATATATAAAGTATACTTTCGATTAAAAGTGTTGGATATCGCCCCAGGCACCGCAGGAGAAATGGTGAAGAGCCACACTCCTCCCCACCCAAAACTATACCCTATTGTTATAAGGCATTTTTCCTTACTTCCGAGAGATTTGCATATCTACCAGTTTAATGATGGCTTCTTTCTTGATGAAAAATAAAGCTCTGTGAGCGAATAGGAACGTTAATAAGAAAGAGAAAAAATCATCTGAGACGAATAAGTCCGAGAAATCAATGAAAGAAGTCTTACTTTCCCATGTCCGCAATTTCTGTCGAACATTCAGCGCAAAATTCACGATTTTTATTTTTATGACAATTCACCCTAATAACAATCGCTGAGAGCAGTCTATTTGTTATTTGACATTAATTTTTTGAGGCATTTAAGTGCCTGTTCATTGAATGTAGTTGAACACAATTACGTGTTACTGTGCGTTTCTTCATTTACAATTAAGAGACTCTTGTTTTTAACTGTTTCGAATTTCGCGGGATAAAGATCTCTTTTGTAACAGTTTTTTCATGCAGGTGACGCGGTGACGCTCCAGAAGTCAGTGAAATACAAGCCGATGTGGAATTTAACGTTTTATATTGCAGAAATATTCCAAAAGCTATGTTTGGATCGACTGTATCAAAGCTGCAAATTCTGGTCGCAAGCCATCACCGGCAGACACATCAAATATTCCCATAAATACGCTAATCAAAAGTGCAACCAGACGCACAGGAAGCCAATGTAATTCAAGAGAGATTTTCTGTTTCTACTTTCTATTTCCTGCGAAGGTCGTGTGCTCAGTGTTGTATTGCTTCAGGTTTTAGATAAATGTAATGGATCAGCGAATGATTGTGTCTAAAAGTTAATGTTTTGATTGTGTAGAAGACTTCAAATGTGACTTAGTGTTAACATTTTTAACCACGAAGTTATTTGCTCATCCATGTAATACTTAAAGCTGTGTAATTGAAGAATGGCAGGAGTTTTTGATATCGAATTGCATGATGCAGAAAATGTTGATGCGGATGTCTCAGACGATGATGCTATTGATGTCGAAGAGGTATGGTATTCCTTAATCATTAAGTTAGAGCTTTTATAGTTTTTACGAATTTGTTCCCGATTTTGACGTAGATTTTCTTATCTCAAGTATTTCAATTTCGCACTAAATAGTCATATTTCTCCTTCAAGTTACTTTTTATTGTGTACATTCCACAGTTGTGTTCTGTTAAATTACAAATTCATTTTGGTCTGACGTGAAGGTTATTCATTGCTCGGTAGTGCTTGGCAATGCCTGCTACCAGATGGGAAGTCTTGAGCAACTTTGGATGGAATGATTTTTTTCGAAGTCGTCATTGATACTTAGATTCAGAACCATGAAATGAAATTTCTAAATGCTCTTATTTCTTTGACAGGGTGGTTATGATACTGATCCCAACGTCAATGCCATTATTGAGTGAGTGTCGATCATAATGATTGTCAATGATAAAACTATTATCGTTCCGTTTTATTTCCATGTTAAAACTTTTGAAGTAACATTTCGTTATCTGTTGGTTCAGGTCAGACGATGTAGAAACAGTTCAATTATGCGAGCAGAATGTGAATACTGGAAAAGAAAAGACTGGTCCTCAGGATTTTGAGTTAAGGAAGGTACTTGGGAAAGGAGGATATGGTAAAGTATTCCAAGTACGAAAGGTTACAGGGCAAGATGCGAATACGATATTTGCAATGAAAGTACTACGGAAAGCTTCTATTGTCCGAAACCAAAAAGACACTGCACATACTAAGGCTGAACGTAATATTCTAGAAGCAGTCAAGGTAATTTTAAAAGTTTAATTGAAGTCAACTATTTGTTACTTTGTCATTAATTGCTTTGTTAATTTGTCATTTTGTTCATTTATTGTCATTAATGCTTGTCAAATAATTCTATCTTACCAACCCACATAACATCAAATATCTCAGAGCGGTCTCGAAGGTTAATGTGAGTATTCGCATATGTGTCCGGAAAAATAATCTTCATTTGCATATTATTGTCTTCATATTTCCGAGCACATAAGTACGTGACTACTCTGATATATATCTGAGACGTCTACATGCTATTGAGATTATAAGGTCTCTGAGGTATTGGGTGTTATGTGGAAATGACTCATACGACCTTAGTTGAGTACAATTGATACACTATTTTTTGAGAATATCTTTTTTTCATTAAAATGATTTAATCATGATCTCATCTCTATTTCAATCTTTATAGCACCCTTTTATAGTCGATTTAATATATGCTTTCCAAACTGGTGGAAAATTATACCTGATTTTGGAGTATTTGAGTGGTGGAGAACTTTTTATGCATCTAGAGAGAGAAGGAATTTTTCTTGAAGATACGGCTTGGTAAGAAAATGCTTTGATTTGTAGATTTTTTGTGTGTAATTGACTTTAGTTTTGATTCTTTATCAACGTTCTGGTAATTTGTCTTAATGATATTGAAATTTTGGTTAAATCACGGCTGTTGATTGTAGAATTTTACAAATTTCATTTTTTATGTTGAATTTTATAGTTGTACATTTGCTGACTGAAAAATTGCGATGATGAACAAATTCATGTGATACACTTGGGTTCAAATTTACAGATCTTGCTCTTTTTTTCCTACCTATGAAATTAATTCTCTCCTATTTATTATGGTATTCTTATGGGCGATAGCTTTAATGGCCAGTTATCTCACTTTTCTTTAGCTTGTGAATTTATTTATTTAGAAGATCACTGATCAGTTTGGTGTATTGCCATTATGAGTTTATTAACAGAGTCAGTTATCGTAACATGTCCATCTGTCTCTTCAATGCTGTTTGGGAGAGGATGGCATTCTAGATGGCTATCACAACAGTGGTATTTACTGATGATTTATTGGAAAAAATATTGTTTAAAGCGATGTCAATGTTCCTAAAGAAGTTTTTTATGATAAATAGAGAACATGTCATTTCACGAAAATTCCAAAATATGCTATTCTATCTTCTTTATCGACTAACTAGAGAAAAATTTGACTTTTTATTCCATATTTACTGGGAGTTTTATTTGAAAATCAAGATTTTTACTTAGCTACTTGTGCTAGCGCAGGAATCGTATAAATTTCTTAACTAGGGTAATCATTTTCCCAGGAAAAACCTTATGTCAACTTTTTCATTTTCAAAATAACCATGGTAAAAGTATGGCATAGCCACATCTACTGCTTTTTATATTATTAGAAAAAATTCTGTAATTGAAGTAGTATTAATTTGATTGAAAATGGGCCTAGATTTGGCTTGTAGAGTTAACATATGCATTGGTTTCAAATAGATATCATTCTACCATGGATTGATTAAGTTGGTCTCATAATTTGGTCAAAATTTCTGCATGGTGTATATTCAGCCCAAACTAGGTTAATATCTGAAGACTTGAAGCCACAAAAATGTGTGATTTGTGGACATTTTGATTTTTTTTTCTCGCTGAAAGACTTAACGTGAATCATATAAATTTCTTGTAACAACAACTCTTTACTCTATTGTTTTGGAGCTCTGACTTTTGTTGCATTTAAAGTAAAGACTCATTTACTGCCATTTCCTATGGTTTTAAAAATTTAATTTAAAAAAATTTTGCAACTTTTGTCAGATAATCCATCTCAGAATGACATTGTAATTTTAAAATCTAAACATATCTACTTAATTATTCCAAGTATAAATTTTTGACAGTTCGTAAATGTGATTTTAAAAATATTTACACTTATATTTTTCTCTCATGTGGTACTACAGCTCTCCCTTTAGGTAAACGCAGTAGGTTTAAAATACAAGTTTCTTCATCATAGTGAACATCCTATTTTATTCGACATTATCATTTTCCTTTTTCTAGTACTTTAAGGCTACATTATATACAATGGCTTGCTTATGTGGATCGTTTACTTAACAAGTATTCCATCCCTTGTCCCTCTCTTCTTCCAAAAACCAAATTGGTTTTGTGACTATCTTCCTTTTCTTTTGCATTTGATCCATATTCATATTATCTGAGTGAGGATTGTGGAGACTTATAGCCTTTGTAGACTTTTGTGATTGTGGGCCTTTGTGATTCTAGGCTCAGGGTTCAGTGCTGCGCATATATGTCCGCCCTTGCCTTTTTCTGTATGGTCATCATCTCATGATATTTACAATGAAAAAAATTTAAGCACATCTTAATTTATATAGCCTGTCTGTGATTATTGAATGTCCATTTATTAATATTAGGTCCAAAATTATGTTTCCCGCTAACTAATGAATGACTTTTAAAAGTAACTTTTTTTTTCTTTTTCAGTTTTTACCTTTCTGAAATAATTTTAGCATTAGAGCATTTACACATACAAGGCATAATTTATAGGTAAGTAAATGATTGAAATAATTTTAAGTTGATCGAGTAATTTCGTTAAAAAAAATAATCACATAATTTTTGCCATGCTAATTGTAGAGACTTGAAGCCTGAAAACATTTTGCTTGATGCACAAGGTCATGTGAAACTCACTGACTTTGGTCTTTGTAAGGAGCATATACAGGAAGGAATAGTGACCCATACATTTTGTGGCACTATTGAATACATGTGAGTATTTTTAGCATGGAAGTTGGCCTTTGCTACTACTTGTACTAAAAAACTGGTGTAAGTAATACTGATTTCATTTGCATGTTTTCTATTAGGGCTCCTGAAATACTCACAAGAAGTGGCCATGGCAAAGCTGTGGATTGGTGGTCATTAGGTGCCTTGATGTTTGACATGTTAACTGGTGCTGTAAGTATTAAATATATATTGCAAAGTGGGATATTAATTTTTGGGAGTTAACTCTGCGGATTTCATCACTTCACAACTATTAATTTCACCAAGATCCTCATTTGGGATGTATGGATTCAGGATCTTAAGAATTCTGGCTCTACGATTTTAAACTCAATATTTAGGATGTATTAATCTGGCTGAAGAGTGCATTCAGTACCATACAGGATGTCAGCAGGTCTCCGAAAAAATTTAATTAATGAATTTCTGTTTAAGGTTTAGAACTTAAGATATGTATGAGGGGGTGAGAAGCCAAGGGGAACAAGTAATTTTATAAACAGAGGTACTAAGTACAGAAATTACGTAAAGAAAACAAACAAAATCAACGAGATATTTAGTAGTGCGTTTGAATTTCCAGTCGATATCGGCACAGAACAGAGACTCACTCATATCCCTTGGCCACCAAGTTTTTGTATATTTCTTCTATCAATTTCTGTACCTAAGTCTGTTTGGGAAAAATCACTTGTACCCCTTGGCTTCTCACCATCTCATATATTTTAGGCATCCTCATTTTAATTGTGGGAGCATGGTGGCCGAGTGGGTAGAGCGTGGGCTACTGATCAGAGGCTCCCTTGTTCAAATCTGGTTGAAGCCTTGGGTCACATATGAACAAAAACCCTAGAAAGTGCGGGGTGGCTCAGGGAAATGAAGTTGCCCCCCTATCCTGAATGATTGATATCACATGCCTATGGCTAGGTATGGGATGAGCTCTACCCTTACCTGTTTTAGTCAACCTTTGGTTTGAACCACTGATTTAGTATTTTATCAGTAAAATCATTGCAAGGACAAGGTAAAGATACTGAACAGACATACCCCAGAAAAGAGGGCTATGCCCAAGGTTCTCATACCTGTAGTCTAGGGTACATTGACCTCGAATCTGGCCGGTTTATCTTAGCACCTTTCAATGGGAGTAGTACAGCTATTAGGAAATACAATTTGGCTGACATTTAATTGCTACCTACCTGCAAAAAAGAATGTGAGTCAGTTTGAAGTCTGAAATGAAATTTATGTTAACTTTGGTGGCCTCTTTGCTGGAAGACCTTAAAAAATTTAACCCTAAGTATTGGAATGATCTGGCAGGACCTTGAAAATTCGAAAGAATGTCCATTGCTGGGTTGACATTTGTCAAAGTGGAGAATGCTTTAGAAGATTTTGAGGCTCAGCCTGGTTAAGATGTTTTGAATAAGGGTTTTGTTTTTCCCTGTTCAATGCAGGGAAGTAAGGATATTGACATTAGTTTCATTGTTCTGGTTATAAATTTTGCCATGCACTTTGCACACAACTCCCTACATTGCCGTGGATAGTTACAAACTATTTGACTTCGTAAGGTGGAGACGATATCATTCAAAGGGATTGGATAGCCACTTCATAAATTAATAAGATAATTTATATACGTAATATATATATATATATAATAATTTATATATAAGGTTTTATAGATCAGTGGCTCTTATACACTGCTTCCCCTTGTATAATTAGGACCAGGATAATACTTATTAAAATGGTGTCACTTCGTTAATTAGATTTTCGTCAATAGGAGGTTCTACTGCATATAGATGACATCAGGGCAAATTGTCAAAAAATAGTCATAACTATAGCAGCTTTGTTAATATTTTAACATTAACATTTATCATAACTGATGCCTCTTTTGCTAAAATATGGTCTCACTGACTAATAGATGAATTATAATTTTGCTATTTTTTGTTCGAAATCCCAAAACTTAAGAGGTAAAAATTGTTAACGAATATATTAATCAATTAGCAAATAAAAAATGTCTGATATCAATGTGGGTTTGCAACTTTTGCCAGCTAAAACAATACACACTAAGAGGGAATGGCAAAGCAGGCCACCCATATGGGCAACCTTGCTTAAGTGGCCTTGAACTCAGTGGTTGTTCTTGAAACTAACCATTGTATCTCAGAGAAAATATCTCATCTGTTCCAAGTTCATCCTCACCTAGGACTGAAGCATGTCTTACATTGCCTTGTATCATTGTTTGTTTAATGTAATGAAATCAAGAAATAATTGGACCATCAGTTGTTACTAGTTTCAAGTAAACAAACAAACTTGAAAGCTGCCCTGCACTCGTATCTTTCAATGTTGTAGCCAAGTGCTGACATGAGAGAGGTCTCTCAGCCTAGGTTTATTCCAATAAAAATCACAGAGCTCTTTTTGATGAACTATATTGAGTAGGGTGGAGTCAGGGGTGGTCTTGCCAGGTCGGCTAGTCGACAATCGCTGAGGGCCTCAAGCTCAGGGGTCCCCAAATTGCTCGCATCTATCGTGGAGCATATATGAAAGGTTTAATAAAAAAGAGTCAGATTAATTGGATCAAATTTTTTTAAGCTTTAAAATTCTGCATTTTTATTAGTTGCTTTAAACATACTCATGTAAAAAGATTTTATAAAAAATAAAGGTGTCAGAATATAAAAGAGAACCTGATGCTTTTTTTGAAAGGAGAATTCAAAAAGGTTATTTTAGAGATTTTTTTCGATGCCAGTGCAGTACATATTAAGGAACAGTTTTTCCTTCTAATTGAACAATTTAATTTTACTAAATAGAAAATAGAAGCATAATAAATTATTACATTATATAAGCTGTGAAATTCTCAGTTTTTATAGAATATTTTCTCACAAAATTGCCATTTTTATTATTTTTTCTGGTTTTTAAGAGCCATAATAGTGTCAAAATCTATTTCCCATCTTGAAATTTCTCAAAATATTGGGTGGTGTAATAAAGATCATATTTCAAAGTTGCCACATTATGAGAAAGTTAAGTCAGGTGAAAACAAAGAAGAATTCAAATCTAATACATAATATTTTCCATTCACACAAAGCGTCTGAATATTAGAAAAATTTCACTTTTCCATTCTATAGAAACAATAATTTCAACTTTTTCGTGCCACCCTTATGTTCAATTAGAATAACTTGATTTGTAATTTCGTTTTGTGGAGAAATTAATGGTCTAATTACTTCTACATATTACATCTGTTCAGCTCTTGTCATTGGTAAAGTGTATTCAATCACATGGCCCAATTTTCATTATTGCTCCTAACTTTTGCTGCTTAAATTTTGTGTCCGAATTGTACGCCATGATCAATTTCTAATTTTTTTCCAGCCACCATTCACAGCTGAAAATAGGAAGAAAACAATTGAAAAAATACTAAAAGGAAGACTGACATTTCCTCCTTACCTTACTATGGATGCAAAGGATTTAATCCGGAGGCTACTTAGAGTGAGTTCTTTCACATTTGATGATTATTTTATTTTGTCTGTGTGTTGGAAGCAGGTCTAGATTAAAAGACTCAAATTAAAAATTTCAGCGCCAGGTAAACCTGAGGATAGGATCCGGCCCTAATGATGCTGAGGCAATAAAAACTCATTGCTTCTTCAAGCATATTAATTGGGCAGATGTCTTGGCTAGGAAGCTTGAGCCTCCATTCAAGCCATGCTTGGTAATTTCTACAATACTTGACATTTTATCCACCATTTTAGCTGTAACTATCAATGCAATTAAACCCTGTTTTATTATTCCAGGCTGGTGAAGATGACGTCTCACAATTTGACACCAAATTCACTAGGCAAACTCCTATTGATTCACCTGATGAGTCAACCCTTAGTGAAAGTGCAAATTTAGTTTTTCAGGTAAGTGTGTAAGGAGATAGGAGTTCAGCAGTGAGTGATAAGAATCTGACAACCTACTTAATTGCTCAAGTCCCTGTGCGTCGTTAAAGTTATATCTTAAACTTATTAAAATAATAATTTTTTTATTGTTGACTGACTCTCAGCTAACCTTAAAGCCAATGAATGAAACCGCCAGTTTCTAGATGGTGGGTCAATTTATATAAACAAAGCATAGCCCTGGTATGTTATTTTACTTGTCAAATTCATACAAAAAAGTGGTTGCATTCTAAGGGGCTTTGGTTTCCACTTGTGTAAGCTAGGCTATTTGAATGATACCATAATATTTATAGAGGCCATTACTTGGCAATGGGGGCCACCAACAATTATGCCTCTCATCAACCGCTGGAGAGGGCAGCCACTGTTCTTTGTATGACAGAAAGTGGAGATCACTGTGTTTAGTGCAGTAACACTCATTTCACAGCAGGCAATAATGCCAATATTTACTTTTGACAGCTGTAGCACTGCGATACAGAAGGGTTGTGGATACTACATACCATGTTTTTATTCAGGGGAGTCGCAGTTGTTCAACTGTTTTACTCCAGCACTGTCACTAATAAATCTGTGTTTTTGTTAGAGAAGGCAGGTAAATTGATGAAATGCAATAGAGCTGTCAGATCGGAGGAAGTACTGCTGAAATACTGAAAGCAACTGTATCAGTTGGAATGCATTGGCTTTGTATACATATCAAATAGGGCAAGAGTTCCATGGATTTAAGGAAAGATAATGTATTAATCCCGAATAAAAAGGATACCGGAAACTTAAAATTATTGCAGTATTAGTCGTATAAATGTATGTGTGAAGTTAGTGGAAAGACCATAAGTACTGAACAATAATGAATCACAAATATAAGAGATGATGAGTGAAGATCAACGTGTTGTCAGGTCAGGTAGGCTGTATTTACTGAAAGTCATTAATGGAAAAGAATTATAATTATTGATTAATAATATATCTTGACAGATTTAAAGCCAAGCACTCAGTTTTATGAACATCTATTTGAAAAAACTTCAAAGTTGTTGATTTATAGACATAAACTGGATTAAAGATATGTACATAGTGCATAAATGTGGAGTAAACCCCAGTTCTGGGGGTACCGATTGTTTATGCTAATAACTTTTCTACCGTTTGTGGCATAACTTAATAAGTCAACAAGAAAAATGTAAATTATGTATGTATCCGCTCAAAGCAAAGATTGCCTATGCATTGCTCGAAGTAACTTATACGGCCATTTACTACCAGAAATATTGTATCTAATCAGCTTCAGAGTGTGAGAATTTCACTAAGCTTTGAGCATATTATTTTCCTAACAAGGAGTCATTACTTAAGTGATAATTTGGGTCCATCTTTGAGAAGGAGCAAGTTAGGCTCATTTCACTTAAGTTTTACTTAGATTGATAGGAAAGGGATAGGATAATTAAGTCAAATAAGTTATAAAAACTTTTGTGGAAAGATGTTTAAACTGAAAAGTGGGTAAAATTTCTTGAAAGTAGGATTAATGTATGTCAACCCATGCTATTATCTATATTTGTGGTACAGCTACGGAACCACATCACTTGTATCAGCTCTGTTGATATCAGAGGGATATTCTATATGAATATTTGCTAGCTGGTTTTCTCTATTTGTCATCATTAAATATTTACCATGAAAAGTTAACCAATGAAGAAAAATAAGGGGGACCACAGCTTATCACAAAATCTATAAAACTAGTTATTCATCTCTACTCCGGAGTTATATCCGCGTGGCTATATCCGAACTTTCCGCCCCAGAAACTAGTCCAAGAGCAGCCGAAATGCCGAAGGGTTTCGGAAAATGACTTTCTGTTTCTCGGAATCGGAAAGTGACGTGCCAACTGGTAAGTTATGGAATATTTTTTACTGCAAAATCGGTGCTGCAGAAGCTGGTAAGAAGTCGCAAGTAATTTGCAATACTGGCACGATATGTGTACCAAAAATTATGGGAAATGGACGGAGTTAGGAATCAAATAAAGTTGCAGGCGAAACAAGTTGAAAGCATTAATGCCTAGTGAGGCATTATTGCTTTTCAACAGTGCAGTAAATTTTGCATAGTGGATAACATAAAAGCGCTTCCAAGTGATGGAAACAGAAAGTTAGATTCTGAAAATTCAAAAACGAGGAGACATAGTTAATAAAACACTGACTTGCAATTTTCCACAAAAATATTTTTGTGGAAAATTGCAAGTCAGTGTTTCATTATGAATCAATTCCACTCCATCTCGCTTGATTCCTCGAATTTTATGGAGACATAGTTACTTGATAAGGCTCCTTAACAGTGTATAAGTTGCTCCTTATCATTAACACTTTGAGTGCCGGCTGCTAAATTTTAAGCCCTACTGAAAAATCCAGCCATTTTTACTATATTCGTAAATTTTTTTGAAACATTAGCATCAAAAATATGTATATTTATATCGATGTGCATTTCAATAAAAATGGACTTTGCTCATCTTTATGAATGAGTTGAATAACATTTATTGCTAATTTTTAAATATATAATTTAACAATGAAAACCTACTGTTTTTGAAAAATAAAAAAGTTGCAACATATGATGTACCGCCATAACATGCACAATAATTTTTTTAATACGCTCAATTTGAACTATTTAAAGCATGGAAATCATAAAAAAAGCATTGTTCCAAGCAAAGCATTAAAAATCCTGGATGACAAAAAGGGTCAATGCACCCTCAACGAACCATTGGCCCAAAGAATTTTCACACTAAGTGGCCTGAGATGAGGATGCCGGTAACTACAGAGGACTTTTCATCCTCAAGACGTAAAGTGAACTCTTTTTCCATCGAGCAGTTGATTTTTGAAAAAACAACCACTAAGCAGTAAACTGGAAAAGTACCACGGGCGAAATATTACGGCTTCTTGCATGCAAAGCCAATTAAATGGAAAGACGTAATATTACGTCCATGGCATGCAAAGTGTTAACATGTTCCACCAAAGTCCTTGGAGCCCTCTGCCTTATTCCATGTTGATCCACAAAATATAGTGACTGGTTTTTTTTCCAGGGTTTCACATATGTCGCTCCCTCAGTGCTGGAAGAGATATACAAGCCCCCACGAGTGGTCAAGGCCCGCTCTCCACGCAAGGGTCCCCTTTCGTCACGGAACCCTTTTAGTCCACGCCATCATGCCTCGCCACACAGCCACCACCCATCTCCTGCTGCCCTTGCCGCCTTTGGATTTGCCACTCGCCAGGACGGTCACCTGGTGGCGCCTATTGTGGCGTCTGGAAACATGCCGTCTGCGTCTGCCCATGGTGACCCCTCTGAGGAGATGGTTGTTGACATGGGTCACATGCATGCATAGTCACTGTCAGTGACATGACTGCCCCTCTTATTTATTTTTTTTTGCGAACAAGATGGATTTTCTGGTCACACAACTAAAAAAAATTACACTTTGGAGTTGCAACTATTCTTTCCTCCACGAATTATGATTTTGTCCTATGTGAGGGTCAAAGGAGCTCAGGAGCACATTTTAGTTCCATTTCCACAAATTCAAAATCCTGTGCTTTAAGGGCCTTTTGATAATTTTTTCCCAAGGGATGAGCAAATGTTTGGAGGATGGGCGACCATGTCCCATCGATGTGGCCTGATCGGTAGAGGATTGTGACTGACTGACATAAATCCTTGAGTTGTTGGATGTTCTCCTCCTGGGTGAAATCGTGTTGAGGTTGATGGCCTAACTCAACGGTGCTACCAAATTAGCAGGGACAACACACACGTTTGTATATCCTACCTCTTAGAGAAATTAATCTCTCTTTCTTCTTTGTTTCTTAAAGGATCAGTTGACTATATTGTCCTCTGGTATTTTCAATTGCCGAAATTGGTGTGCTTCATTTGAATCGAGCTGGTTTGCTTCTCTGCTTTCTTTAGTCCCATGTTTAGTAGATTATGCTGAAATTTTTGTTTGTATGGGGTTATGAGTTAAAGTCATCATTGAAAGATAAATTACGTATCTGTATAATGTGACTATATTCATGTTTTAGCATAAATACCACAAATATCTTCAATGGATCTGCTGTAAGATTTGGCATATCAAGTAAATTTTGCGGACTGTTGACTGGATAGCTCTTGTAGATTGTTCACTCCTTCTGTGTATCTTTATTGCAAATAGTATATGTGTAATGTGGGTGATCGGCTTACATAGTGTGTTTGTGCATAAGTGGTTTTGTGTGAATGTTTAGAGAGAAGAGAATGTTATATTTTGCTAGCCTTCTGGTTGAGTACGTGTGCAAGATAATACACCAATCCTTAATTATATGGCAATTGTGGTTAATAAACAGAGCTAACGTTACTACTAATACCAATCCTGTGTGTGAAGCAGTTTCTTTTTTGTGTGACTATTCAGAACCAATTGACTTATGGGGGAGTCAGCAAGAATTGTGAGCAAGTGTGCATGTTTGCCTATGTGTGTTTGTCTGTGTGGCATGATTCTTTTTGCTCACCCATGGCTGGGGCATTTGTCGCCCTGCTGAGGGAGTTTTGTTCGCCTTCATAGCCAGGAAGAAGGCGGCCTTGCCTCTGTGCCGCTCTTTTATGCGCTAATAAATAATATAAATAATGATGCTGTAAGTGGAAGGTTATCACTTGGACTTAGACCTCCCGGTGTCACTTTCACAAAGGAGAAATTGAGCCTTCTTAACAAGCTGTCTTCTCTTTGTGTAATCTCCCAGCCTTGGTTAACTTCTCTCCCAGAATCCTTCTTGTGGAGAAACCAGTGTGTATATAGCTACTACCATGTTCATGCGTGCATAAGAGAGTCTTATGGTAATTAAGTAGTTATTTAATCATTGAGTCGGTCGAGAGAAAGTGAATTTCAGGTCTGTTTTGCACACATGTTGTGCAGTGGCCACCATTATTTTCAGCTAGTCTGCTGTTGCCAAAAAAGTTCACTTTTTTGGCATTTTGATTGCCAAATGATTGAGTGGCCGTTACTTTTTTTACTGCGTGCCTATTGTGTCTTGTTTGGGATGAACTTAATGACCGATCATAAGTGCACACAGTAGTGCCATTCTTCATTTTAGTAAAAAAGTTGGAATACTTTAGGTTAATTATTTATTCTAGTAATTCTTTTTAAGAAGACAATGTTATTTCTTTGGGTCTTTTGGAAATTTTTATTATTTTTTCCTATCAAGATTTGATGCATATTTAAACCAAGTCTTTTGAATGAATTAGGAGTTGATTTATCAATATAAATATTGGATAGCAAATAATTATTATGATACTGTCTATGACATGGAAAATGAAATAGTGGGTTTATTAGTTACAATTTGGGAATAATCATGAGAATGAGTTTAAAGAATTTGGATTTCATTTATTCTATTATTTTATTTTTGTGGTCTGTTTTGTTCCTTTATCCAGAATATCATGAACTGATTGATTTCTTTAAGATACAGAATTGTTGACTAATTTTATATGTAAACTTTTGGCCATTGATTTTTTACCTGTAAGAGTCATTATCATTTCCAAGCACTCTTTCGCAAAGGAAATGATTTGCTCTATTTTTTTTATCGACTTCGAAATAGTTGTGGGCCAATCCCCTGACTCTAAAATAGTCTTGGGAGCACGGCTGTTATTTTTCATTCTGGATTGCAGAGGGATAAAATTATTGCAAGACTGTTTCTACCTCATTGCGAAGCTGCTAAGGTCACCATTTTGCTGTAATGATTTTTTTTACCAGTAAATTTTTCCCAGTACTCATTGTGTATTAGATAAATCTGTCCATTGGTTGAATGGAATAGGAAATAAAGCTATCTTAGCCAAGGTTGTGACCTGGTGTATGTCAGTGATGGGGTATTCAATAGGGATGGTTTGACCGTACTTTTTCATAAAAGAGCAGTTAATTTTTTTGCCATAGCTGTTCTTTGATAACAAATTGAAATTGTTTATAAATATAATAAAACCAAAAATATGGAAATTTAGTCCCTCAGAGGTTCCCCATGTTGTTGAATTATCTTATCCAATTGTCTGTTCAATGTCCATGCTCATGAATAATATTTTTTTGTATAGGTTTTCTATGCATAAAATTGCAAAGCAGAAAAATGAGTGAATGGTTTTAATTCTGAAAGTGAAAAATTAAATGATGGCATGCATTGTGATATGTAAGTTAAAAATGCAACTAAGTGCCAATCTTGAAAGCTGTCTAATTTTGTAAGAGTGCTATGTTCTGCCTTGATTTTGATGTATAAAAACACTTTTAAGGGGACTAAACTTATCATGAATGTGAACATTTGATATACTATCTTTTCTGTTCACTGAGTAACAGAAAACTGTAATATAGTTAGCTAGTCGGTTGGCTGGGTAAACTGATTTTTGGAAGTCCGGCTCCCAGCAGGTGGCTTAATGTTCCAAGCTTCACCTTTGGACACTTTGACTTAATGTTGTTGCAATTGCATCTCATCAAGCCCATGTCAGCTTCCTTTGGCTTGATTGAATAAGAGTATATTTCGCTCATGTAAGATGCCCTAACAATAACTGATATGACCCTACTGCCATTGTAAGACAGTTGTGTATACATTTTTATAGAGGTGAGAGTAAAATTTGTATTTCCACATCATTTCACATCCGTGTGCAAAATTTAGTCTTCATGAAACAATCTCTTTTTTGTTACAATTTGATGGGATGGATTGGAAATTAATGTAAAAGAAATCACTTTTGGGAGTATTGAAGTATTTTTTCAACTTTCTAATCACAAGTCTGAGAGAAGTAGAGTTTTTAAATTGTATTGTTTACCCACAAAGTGAAAACTTAAGGGACCTGGTTTACATCAAGGTTTGAAATTGTCTGTACCTATTTTAATGTCATCAAGTAAGCTTGAGACTAGGATAAAGGAAAGTAGATATGTATATGCAAATACATATTTGTGAACAACCATTCTTATCACTCATCTGTTTGGAAGTTTCTCCACCTGATGGTCTGCATTGCTTAAGCTAGTTACCTTCAACTTACTTAATAAATCAAATTGAAATGTAATTTTGGTCCATGCAGGTGAGATTGAATGTTAAAAGACATGATTCCCGCAGCAATTGATCCCTATCAAGTTTCAACTGAAATGAAAAATGATGTGCAATAATAGGCTACATATTCATATTTGTTGAAAAGTGAAGATATTTACTCGGTCATTATGGTGCCCTTATTCCCCTCCATGTTTTTCCTGAGGTTGAGAGTGGAGTGTGACTTTCCTATTGCTTATCCCTAACTTATATTCGGTTTTCATACCTATCTTCAAAATAGTACAGCTTTGATGTGGGTTTAAATATCTCTAAGGGTTAATCAGGCATATAAACTGCTTGCCCAACCTATAATATAATTGATAACGTTCTGGAGATTTTCATTTTGGCAAGTTTCATTCTTGATACTTACATGTATGTCTTTGGCATTCGCACAAAATATATTTCATTACTATCTACTGCTTTTGATTTCCCGTTATTTGCCTGGACCCCCTGCAGATTTTTAATTTGTAGGTTTCTCAGTGTAGTTCCTAGTCCCTACAATATAAAATATGCTCAACTATGGATGAGAAAGTATCGAATTTCTCGAGATAAAAGAGGACTCATGTCATTTTTTTTGCTGACTTGTAAATATTTGTAAAAAATTTAACATGCGCTTATTTTGTAGGCCTTGTTTTTTTTATTGAAATTCATGTTGCATTTTGAAAATGCTTAGAAGGTGAACATTCACGGGTTCAGTGTATTTGGAGTTTATGGCAAACAATTGAAGCCAGCAATGAGGGACCACATCTATACAGCCCCTTGATCAATGAGTACGATGGTTAAAAATTGTTGGAAAAACATTCATTATGGCCAGATATGCTCATGGTAGCTATTGCAGTTTTCTTCGCCAGATCTAACAAGTGGGTATATTAGCTCTTGCAAGGCTATGTCTTCTCTGCAGATTTGTATTACGTTTGTATGAGAAAGATCCAAGAAGACAGTGGTCAATCTTCATATATAAGCTATGCAATAATATAAAGGAATGAAAGCATTTAATGTATGCATTATCATAATGAACACCATTTATAGTGTTAGTTGAAAATTGTAGTAGAGTTTGAAAAGAATTAGAGTATACAATTGTGTCTTTCATTATGTTAATTTCAGTTCAAGCAAGTTTGTTGAAGTATATTATTTGGCCTTTTGTAATGCTGATTTATTATAAATAAACATGTGATAATTCTATTTTAACAAGTTCTAATGAAATCATTCCATTTGAGTTTCGTATTTAAATAATTATCCAAGTTGTTTTTAATTTCATACTGTGATTGCTTGGGCTAAAACCTTTAAATTCCTGCCGAAGATTTTTGCTGATGATAAGGTTACAATTATTAGCCACTAGTATTTCTAGCACACACTGGGAAGCTGAGGTAACACAGTCTATGAATCTCTGGTTATCACTCTTTGGGAGTCGAGTGATCCATTTTCAACCCACTTATGAAAGATTTGTTACTGGGAAGCTTGACATTATTAGAGTCCATTTAGTCTGTCAGTCTCATTAGTCTCTTGTGATTGCAGTGTTTATCATCATCATTGATTCTTATGTTATTCTGTGTTTCGTTCTCATGTTATTCTTCTTCATCATTTTTCAGTACTGCCATGACCCAGTGTTAAGTCCTGTGGGTATACTTGTGCCATCTGTATTGATATATGATGCACAAATTTGTCTGCTAATATTTGGTAGCTAAAATCTCTCCCTGAAAATTATTAGCAATTGGAAGCAAAGAATCTATTTACTGGCCTGTGCGTGGTAGGGTTTAGCGGTACTGACATTTGAGTCTCTGTCTTACAGGTGACTGTTACTTGCCTGTTATCTGTGATTCTTAACTGAGATTTCATTCGTGAGTAACAGTCACATTTGAGGAAAATTCAATGTATAGTGTTGTAAGACCCCCGATGCTCGAAGGGGTGCCGCTGATCAATTGGCAGGGATTTTTGGAAGGAAACTCATAGACTCAGCAGGGATGACTTTATTCACCCATTTACATTATTCACCATCACACGTCTGACTCCGCGACGTCCGCCTCCCAATGGCCCCCTCCGCTGACCTCCCCTCCTCCCCCATCCTCAGCCATCGTCTTTTTCTTTCACCCAGCTCTGCAGTTTCCCACGGGAGGATGGAATATGGTCACAGGAAATGAGAGAGTAAAGCGACCCGACTCTTCGCAGAGACAAACTCATGACTCTGGAAGGAATATGAAGGAGAGTGTAGGTGATGGGTTGGGGGCGTGGAAACGATGGGAACGGAAGTTGAGTCTGCTGTTTGTCTCTTACAGTGTGACAGATGTTTCAGATCTTGGAAAAACAAAGCATCACTTGAAGCATTTGAAATTTTGCTATTTGCATTTGTTGGCATAGCAGTCGTCTGTTTTCTCATTTTGATTTACAATCACCATCGTTACTTTTGGTCATGATTTTCTTTTTCAGTTTTACGAAGCACGATATAGGGGTCGTTGCATCAGGGGAGCAGCTAGGAATAGGGAACTTGCATATATTTCAGATATAATCAATAGCCCCAAAATTATTTAAAAATATATGTTTGCATACCTCGGTGAAAGTTTTTTAATTATTTTATGACGTGGTTTGCGATATTCAATGCATCAAAGATCACGAGAATTTTCAAATGCAAGTGAGAAGCGAAAACGCCCGATGATTGGCTAGTAGAAAAGTGACGTCATAGTTCAGTACGAGGAGGCGCGGCGGCACGGCCATAGTACTTTAATTGAATACATGCGACGGCGAGGTTATGATTCGTTTATTGAAGTGCAGACGTATCGGAGTTGTTCATTGTGACTTCAGGGCTATTATTTGATCTGTTTCTCCTCCATTGAAAGCGATAGATTGCGTAAAGATGAAGGCATATGGTTATTCTTAGGCTGATCCTAGCAAGCTTCCTGTTACTGATTCCATCATGATAACAGGGTATTTTAGTGAAACTGTAGACTTCGTCGGCTCGGAAAGTCGATGCCGAGAAATGGAAAGGTAGCTGATGTGCATCTGTAATGTTTTATAGTTCATAACAAAGTGAGACTTGCGTATAATATTGGCGAAAGCGTATACTCATGTGAAATGTGTATTCTTTTGGCAGTCCGGTAGAGTCTTATGGTGAACTTATTTCCACCTCGAAGCTGTCGATGATACTTTCAACTTAAAAATACCTTGCCTGGAGGGCGACAGGAAGCTCTGAGGAAGCCAGACTATTAATGTTTCAATTTAGTAGCGATAATATAGACGAACTTCCAACACAATCTACCATCTTGTGACTAAAAACCCCGAAGCCACTTCCTATTCTGCAGAAAGAATCGGTCAATCGCCCTTCGATCAATATAATAAACACAACGTCTTCAGGTGTTAATAAGTAACTTTTGAAATAAAATACTTCCTAAATTCAGTGGCGGATACAGATGGGGGGCGCGCGCCCCTCCCTTGCGGGTCCGGCCGTATTGGCAAACATGGCAGAACCACGATTGTGACTTTTTTATATCATAAGATGGCATTGTCTTATATATGTGTATAATTACATTAATTAAAATTTTATTTTACTCTGCCTGTGACTTGATTATTTTTTATTGCGATATCGCGATAAAAAGTAAAGGCAACTCAATATATCTTTTGCGCCCCCCCTTGAGTGTTTTCTGTATCCGCCCCTGCCTAAATTAGCATTAAAATGTGCATGTTTTCCAAACAGAGTCTTTAATTCATTTTGGGAGCTTTTCTCACGATATATCAGAGACCTACTCTAAAGGCGAGCTCATAGTCATTGCGATCGGTTGTCACTTAAAAATTCCGTATCGGAAATCCTAGAGGGATGACCTTCGACGATGACCGTGATCACCTCCACTCTCACTATCACTGGAACCCGTGGTGAAAATATCATCCCAATCCAATTTCTATTTGGTTTTAACTGGGGAAAGAGCAACATAGAACTGCACATTCTTTGGGCAACTTTGGGTTTGACTTTCCCTCAAACACCCCATTTCCCCTGTGGTGCACATCAGGATCCAATCTTTATACGATGGCCTGACAACCTTTAAATGGACCCTTGGTTTATCCTGACAACCAACTAAATGGAAATTGCTGATCCACACGTCTTCCTCTATCTCCACAGTTTCCAAATCAAGGGCCGCGGAACATTCCTCTTGTGACTCAACTTTTTCTGAAAAGCAAGCAACGGCGTAGAATAAAATCAAAGAATGCTGCGATTAATTTTTTGTGACCACCTCTGGATTCCATTCTTTTTCCATCTACAACTTCCTTTATCTTTCGGGATAAACTATGGGACAAGATAATGTTTAAATATTTTCATTAATTTATAACAAAATATAAGTTCTAAAAATACCCAAAAGTCATTTTATTAATCCGCACTAATGAGTGTAAATTAATGTGAAAGATGATCATGATCCCATCATGCTGTAGACGTAGTAGTTTTCCCTAGGTTGAGTTGCAAAGTTCATGAAGTTGACAAAACGGCCAATTTTTCGGTGCGCGGAGTCATTTATTGCACTGGCCGTGTCTACATTTTTGAAATCTTTTGTAATAAAATAAATCAGAATTTAGGATAAAATTTCCTTTAAAATGACGAATAGTTCATTATTATAGCATGCAGTGAAGCCAGGATATAAATTTGCAAAGTACAGCGGCACATCATTTTGACGCCGAGAGTAGAAGAAAACGGTGTCTTCTTGGCTGGCACTCGAATGCATGAGGATCAACGTTGCTCAATATTTTCATATTTCCTCCCTTGATTTTAAACATCATGGTATTTTCTATGTCCTTCCGTAACTGAAATTGAACAAGTGCCTTAATAATTTGAGTCCATCGTAACGATCGAGAAACACCTATCTCGATTTTTGTTCGGAAGTTGAGTTTTTATTCTACGGCGGCCGAATTATCGAAAAATCTCAGTTTCAAGTTATTCAGTCAATGTAATATGGAAATATTATTTATATTAAAGTTATCTTCGCTCACATAGCACACGGGTTTATCATTCCGTTTATTATACTCTTATTTTTCCGTAACGCTCATTCCGACAGACGGCATGCATCGAGGCTTTTCTTCTAATTTCCTCCGTGGGAATGCAGACGAAAATTTTTTCTGGGGTGTTATTGCACAGAGGAACAATGCACCACTTGTAATTTTTCCTTATTTCACCCATGTTCTCCTTTAAACGCAACGTGGCTCTTCCAAACCTGCAGTTACTAGGCTTGGATCTTGGACTCGTACTGAACTATGACGTCACAGCCAAAGATTAGTGGGGGCGGTATTTTTTAGCCCGCGAAACTCGGGCGACTTTTGGGAGTCATTTTCTAGGGTATAAACTGAATTTTAAGCGGAAAAAAGTATGTTGCGGTACTAAGTGTTTACTGTAGTATATCAGCATACTGTTTATAAAAAGTATGCAATTTCCCTATTAAGACTGGGAAAGGATTAGGTGCAACTAATACCGGGGTTTATGGGGGTATGGAATATCCACCAGAATAAGCAGTGGACTTTTGAGATAAATGGTTCAAAATGGTGAGTTTTACTGCCTTCTGAGGGATATTTATTAATCCTTGCACTATTGTATTAGTAATATCAATCCAATTAAGTGAAATGGTTTAAACTTAAAAATTTCTCTGAGCTCTGGGGGGGTTTTATCCCTCAAAACTCCCCCCTCACTGTGTTGCATTATAGATTGGTTGTAGCTGTGGGTTTACATTTTTACTAGTAATGGTGCTGTGTTAGTGGTTAGCATTGTAATCAAGATTGCAGTGTTTTCATGTATTGAGTCAAAGATTGAGGCTGCTGCTTTTTAGTATGCGTAACACGATTACATAGATTTATCAGTCAACGTTATGAACAGTTATATTAATCCCTTCGTCCTCTTTTACGAATAAAGCGTCACCTACCTTCTGTTTGACTTCTTTTAAGACTCATACATCCTGGTCTTGACAATGATAAAAATTTCTCATCCTGTGCAATGACTCTCAGGTAATTTCCTTTTAAACTCTCATAACGTGAGAATTCAATGACTAACTAGAAAACTGAAGTATAATTGACAGAAAACAGAAAACTGGAAAATGATAAATGAATAAAAATTATTAGGAAAGAGTTATGTTCTAGAATCAATATTTAGCTACCGAAATTGAGGATTCAGTACTACACTCCCTGTTTAGCATAGGCTGTTTTTTTTCATGGCTACATCTCTTCTAATAATAATTTGGTCATTTTTTTAATTTATCGTATTTGATGGCCTGTAGATTTATGAGAAAAAAATAGTTAATATCACAATATTCAAATTGTATTTTTTAATCACCTATTTCACACTTTTAGATTTTTCAATGATGATATCATTTTTTGCGGTTAAATGAAAAGTAAAAATTTTCAAGTGCACGAAAATGCAGCGGCTAAGTATGAATGCTGGGAAAAGCCCATGTAATATCATTCTGGTTCCAACTGCCGCAATGTGAGACTACCTTGGTGCGAGCTATGAGCGCTGATATGATGCAGGCTGCTCGCAGGTAGCGCTTGGCTTAAGGATTATTAGTACCCTATCAAACGAAGGTAACTTTCCGACCATAGGCAAGTTTAATTCGTGATTATTAAGAGATGTTTCCCTGAGCTCTGTGCCACATGCATGCATTGGTCTCAGACGATGTAAAACTCCTGACTACTCTTATAGAATCTAGGTCCCTGTGACGTCGCGTGGAGTGGCATCACTTGAGTGCCAATCTGGCCTTTCTCAAATGAGGTTAGAATTGACCATTAACATTCATCTAAACTGGAATTTCTAAAACCAAATAATTTGTATATGTATTATGAATACACTAAAGTTGGGTAACAAATCGCAATCACTGCCTTTCGTTTTCTTAGATGAAGGAAATAACCCTATTTAAGGGGTAAAAGATTCAAGGAATTAGGTAAACTCCACTTACATAATACATGCTTCATAAATTTGACATATCAATAAATGGCTTATGCAAGAAATATCTAGTGGCAAGTACAGTGAAACAGGCATAATATTTCATAGCTTAATGTTCCACAGCACTAATGGGATTTGAATCTTGCAGAAGAATAGGTTAATCACTGGGGTCAAAGAGTGGTGTGTGGGGAAGAGAATTTTTTGAGGTCATCTACAAGTGGTTAATCCTTGGGCTGTGGGAGTTAACAATTTACTGCAAGTAGAGCGGAAGAGACCCTCTGCCACAAGAACTGGTCCCGTAGAATTAAGCATCTTAGTGATCCTTATGGTGAGGGAAAGTCCCCAAGTGCAAGATATCCAGGTAGCAATAAAAATTTAGGGTAAATGCTGCAGTTGGCATGTAAAACATATAAAAACGTTCTTGCACTTAAAGGGTTAAGGGAGGAAAGTGTTGACCTCGTAATGAGCTTGATTTGGTTTTAAAAACATTCATCTGAAATACTTCAATGCTGGAATGATACAAGATGTCTTGACCCCGACTTCAAGGCTTTCTACAATGTTCAAGACTCCCATTGAAGTACTTGCATTAAAAACCTCTGGCATTGGTGTAAGAAATTTCTTTAGTGGTGTGGAAACTAGTGGAAATCTTCTCTGAACCAACTATTGCATAACCTCCATGAATGTTGTTGAAGAACTTTATAGAATGTACAAATCCCAACTAACAGCTTTTAATAGACACTAAAGAAAACCTCCAGTAAGTCTCCTAGAAGCCTTAATAGAGGTATAAAAGAACCTCAATGAAATCTCCAAAAATTCTGTTGAAAACCTCTTCATTGCATAAGATAAATTGCGATTGGACTGTTAGGCTGCCCAATTCTAATTAGCTTCAAAAGCCTCCGCAAACTGCTCTGAGAATCTTCTGGAAAACCCCTTTGTATTGCAATTCGTGCTCCATGGAGATTTTCATCAAGACTCCTGTAACCTCTTTGATCTCTAAATAGAAATATCTTGAAGTCAGCTGTTTTTTTCTGAGGGATATTATGAGAAGAAAAATTTATCAACAAAATTAGTTATAACAATCCATTTTCTAAAATATTCGTCTCAACATTTGACCTCATAAATCGCTTGTGCTAGCTAGGTTCCTTATGGGGAGCTGGAAGTCAACAAGAAAGAGAAGGAAAATTGGTAACTACCTATATATACCATTAAGCCTTATTGGAAATCGGACTTGGTGATGTCCACTGGGTAAGCTGTCTATAAATAAAAGGACTCTTCAAAGTAATACGATGAAAAAAAAGAGGACATGAGAAACGAAATGAGTTGGCGGAGTAAATTGAAGGGGAAAGGGAATTTTTTGAGGAAATCAATGTCAACTCATAATTTGAAAATTGCGCCACGCCATCACCCACAGAACAACGTACGAACGAAAGCGAAATTTGAAATTTTGTGAAACTTGGGATTTGAATTTTCGACGGGAATTTTGCATTAATTGTGAATAAGTTGTCATCTCTGATTTAGGGTGTGCAATATTTTGCGCACTTGGACCATTATCTGTCTCGAAGGCAGTATGAAGCTCATTGGGGGACGTTTAATTCTTTCATACTGCTCCAATTCTATTAGTAGTTCATCTCGTGGTGGTGGGGTTTTAAATTTCCGAAATGGAAATCACCTGTGTATTATCCAGAGGATTGCTGCGTCAATTTTTACGGATCGTGGTGGATCGAATGAAAATCTCATACCCAAAGAAAAGGATGATGACATCTTGAAAGATTCCGATGCAGCCGAGAAAAGGGAAGATTTCGTTTCAAGTATGCCTGTGTATGCCAAGCTGAAAGACGATGATATTTTGATCAGGTGTGTTGCCTTATAACTCTTTCATGCATGTATTGATATTATTAGTTTGAAAGAAACTGCGCTACTATAATATCTCTATGCCTCATTGTTGAAGTCCCGGTTTTGATCGCTTTTCGTAACTTATTAAATTCCATAAAGGCATTTCGTAACATTAATACCCAGCCTGTATTGCTGTTTTTCCTTCAAGTTTGCCACTGATCACAGGCGTGTACGTTACTTATATATGAGTTACCATTGATGTATCTCTAGAATCCGCATTTATAGTCACCCAAGAGACTTTGTGTTTTTTCTACCAAAAAACTTAGTTGGTTTTAATTGAAGTACTTAAGTGATTCGGGGCTGGAATGGAGTCATTTTTGTATCCATGAATTGATATTGATAGTTATTTGGCATTGATAAATTTGCGGCATCCATTGAATTTTGGGTGATAGGTGTACTTCCAAGCTTATCGAAGTATTAGGTGACTGTATATCACGATAAAATTGTTAGCGGTTCATAAAAGAGGCTATGTCTAAAAAATTAGGTGCCAGACTCGTAAGTATAATTTTGATTACCAGAGAAAGGAATGGGTGAAAGAAATATATGTTGCATAGATATCTCAGGAGGGATAAGGGAGAAAAATTGAAACTATAGGAGAAAAGTGTTATGGATGAGGATGGTCTCAGACTGGGGATTATCGATGTCTTATGGAATATGGCTTGGTGGATATTCATTACATTGATTTCATGTTATATCTAATATTCGAAAACTTACAAGTGGTAAAAATGTACTTATATGTCAAATCGAGGAAAAGTAGTAGAGGGTGCAGTTGGCTTTGAGGTAAAAGAGTCAGATGTGAAGTGAGGACACTTAAATGTAGGGGTTCAGGTTAGTGTGATGGCTAGTGTTTTGGCCTTTCCCTTTGTGGGCTCGGGTTCAAATCCTGAGAGTTTTTAGGGGCTACACTAACGCTGCTTAAGTGATTTGTGGAGAGGACTTCTAGTGCAACTCAGTTGGATGGGATGTTAAGCCATAGTCCTCTTGATCTTTGTTTAGATCAGGCTAATGCCAGTTCTAAATTTCTCATTCGCTTTCCTTCCCCACCCTCCTCTCTGGGTGCAAATACCGTTAGCTATCGGTTGCCCCCCTCGAAACACCTACCCACACATCAATGGCTAAGTTCTAACAACACGTATCTCAAAAATAGCAACTTTTCAAGAGAGCAAAAAAACGATTAATTTTTGTTACTTGTACACTGAAATTAAAGACCAAAAGTTCATAAAAAAAATAAAAAAGAAGCATTCATTTGCAAGCAAGGAGTTGTTTTTTGCTTGTATTTTACTTTTTTAATGTTATTACACTTACTTGTCTTAAACTGGCCAAATTTGAGATATGTGTTGTTAGAACTTAGCCATCGATATGTAATTTTAGGGTAGGGGTGGGTTGAGACCACATCTCACTGAGTGGTATATCACATTTGGCCAATGGAGGGCCAGTACTGCCATTTTGGTAATATTGGCTATCATTCAACGGAGATGAAACCCTGGGTGAGCCTGCGGGAATACCCTTCTGGGGCAAAGGTCATAATTCCAATAAATTTATGTGCGGACACCAGGAGAAAAGAGGGCAAGAGAAAGGAAAAAGGAAGAAGGCACCACTGTGATAAGAGCCAGCTGATACCTCTGGGAAAAGGGATTGGCTTGTGTGGGAAGGATAGAGAATCCTGTACAATCATTTGGACGACAAAGACTACCACAAGCAAACCAAATTTATAATCAATAGGCCGAATATCGGCTACCCAATTTTCTATTTGCTTGAGGTAATAAGTACCGTATATGTCTGAATATAGTCCCCCCTTTTTTTCCAAAAATGCCTATGGTAAAAGTAAAGGGGGGACTATATTCAAACACATTTTTTAAACTTTTCCCGAAACTGAAGCCTAAAAATTAGGGGGGGGGACTATATTCAGAGGGGGAATATACATAGAGAAATACGGTATTTTAGCATGTTTTTTACATGCATACCAAAACATTTTGTTGTTATAGGTTTTCTTGATGCAAAGTTGTACGTATGTTCAAAAAAGGCTATTCGGGCTTCCAGCCGGGTGGTCTCCCTCCATTCTGCCGACGTTTCGGAACACGAGTCGGGTTCCATCCTCAGGGCTAATGGTGAGTGGATGAAGTTTGCCAGCTTGTTTACTTTTACTGAAAAGTAAACAAGCTGGCAAACTTCATCCACTCACCATTAGCCCTGAGGATGGAACCCGACTCGTGTTCCGAAACGTCGGCAGAATGGAGGGAGACCACCCGGCTGGAAGCCCGAATAGCCTTTTTTGAACATATTCGCCGGGAAAGCATCAGATTTTACTTGTACGTATGTTGTCTATTTTTGATGAACGGAATGATAAGGGAGACTCATAGTTTGCTCGTGTTTACATAAGTTTGTTGTTTGTTTTACATATATTTTTTAAAATGCTAATGAATGCAGCAGTTTCTGATATTTTAAGTTACCTTGTCTTATACTATGTTTTTTAAACTTTTGCAGCAAAGCTCTTACGTCAGTTAAATCAAAGAAAAATCAGAAAAGTGGAAATAAAATTCTTTTAGAAGGGTCAAGACTGATAGCAGATGCTATTAAATATGGAGCAATCCCAGAAATGGTGTTTTTCAGTCGCAAGGAAGATATTGCGAAGATAAGATGGCCAGAGGAAAATTTTGAAATGTACAAAGTTGGATACAGGATATTGCAGAAGTGGTCCAGCTTAACCTCAAGCCCTGGTGTCATAGGTTTGTATTTTCTTTAGTCATTCTTCACTAATGGTCATGTCCTTTTCTGTACATATTTCTGTTTGTGGGTATGAAATGCTTTATTTTAATACTCTGGATAGTAATGTGGTGCCTTGGTGCCTTACCTTTTGTTTTAACTGCCTGTTTAAATGAATTTAAGTTCAGGTCCCAGGAGGGTTGATTGTTTTTATCACTTTGATTTAAATCACGATTTAAATCACTTGATTTTTATTTAAAAAAATCAGGTGATTTAAATCATAATGTGATCTATATGTTTGATTTTTAAAGAGTCAAGAAAAGGAAGCTGTAAGTGTATAATTTTGATTTTTATTTCTTAATTAATACAATGAATCGACAGTTATCAGCACAATGGTGGCTCTTAAATAGAAATGATACTGTAGGAATGCATGTAACATGAAAATAAAAAAAATGGCTTTGGTTAGAATACTAGTGTATCCGTTGAAAAAAAATTTTTTTCTGATTTAACTTCTAAGCGTAGGCACCATACAAAGTTGCCATTACAGAATTTTTCTGAACTTCATATGCTTTAGAACTGCATATTGCACATTTGATACTTCCAATGGCAATTTTATATTATGCTGGTGTAATTTTTAATTTGATACCATTGGCATTTCCATAGTTCTCTCCCCTGATTGACTAAATGTTGTATTAAGTTTAGAGTATGTTGCCTCTTATTATTTCTGCAAACGATCATTCTCCAATATGCTGCCCAAATAGTTAGTTTTGCAAATAACTGAATTTTTGATGAATGGTGAATCATAAAAATCTCATTTAAATCAATAAAATCCGATTTAAATCATTAAAATCTGATTTAAATCAAAAAAATCCACAAAAATGATTTTTTTGAAAAAAAAATCGTGATTTTTATCAACCCTGGGTCCCAGTGGGGGTGGCATTTTGGAGAGTTCCACCCTCCTGAGGGATTTTGAGGATTTAAAATCCCTTGTAATTAGGGAGATAGGCTGACGAATTCTAGTGATCTCACTTTTGAGTGTGAGTTTTACTGTCCCATTGTAATGGTGGCTTGTTGAAAGATTGCACAACCACCTGAGAGCTGGGCTGATGCTGTTGTCAGATGGAGCCACCTTAGAATGCCACCACAAACAGATTGGGTCACACTTAATTTCCAGTTGCACCACATATTTTACCATGTATAGCAGAGACATGCCAAGTTTTATGCTTCTTAATTTATTCTCATTTTGCAAAATGGCAACAGCCACAAAATGAAAAAAGTGGTAAATTTGCCGTTGCGCAAGTAGTAAGTCAGTATTTTAATTTTTTTCTACCAATATACATATAGATAAAATAAAATTCAGTTATGTACTACTGAAATCGTATGTGGCGAGATTTATTATGCTTCAACTCATGATTATTTGTATCATGAAAACTTCCCATGACATGAAGGTCAGTACACTTACGCAGTTTCCGATATCCAGCTGTAACTGTTTGTAGATTTATTATGTGACTGAGAATATTAAGGCATAATGACATGTTTGATTGACAACAATCAAATTTAATTTGCACTTTTGGGAGGGGGATATTTTTTTTTTAAAGACTGGAGTAATTAGGAGTGGATTACCGAGTCATCTGCCAGTGCATATCCTTATTCTCTTTGGATTTTTGGTGGCCCAAAGGGACTAGCTTGTGTGTTGCTGTTTGATACATATTTTTGTGCCACAAGCTGTAATGTTTGTTTACTAATTTGAAACCATCTTTGTTGGATCTCACTGGTTTTAAGAAGTGATTTTACTCATCGTAATAATATTTACTGTCACTATGTTGCCTATGATATAGAGTTGGACGCAAATATTATGAAGTTTGTTGGAATAGTACATGTTCACATAATATCTCATTTATGTATGTTTATAATTTCCTTTTAATAGCCATCTTTATAATCTTCATTTATAGGAATTTTTAAAAAACCAAATATTACGGCAAGAGAAGGAGATAATAAGATCATGCCTCTGCAGATAATATGTGACAACATTCGTGATCCCGGCAACCTTGGATCCATTCTGAGGGTTGCTGCTGGTGTTGGATGTAGGCAAGTTGTCCTCACCAAAGGTATGGCCATTTTTATTTTATTCTCTTTATCAAATCCATTCTTTTTATGTTTAAATGTTGCACCTTGGGGAGTGTGGCTTTTAAAATGTGCAGGATCTAGGAAGGAGGTAATCAACTCACTTTTAAGTCATGGTTGCAAATGGAAATTTGGTTACTTCATGTTGGGATAAGTGCTGGGTCAGATATTGTTGACCAAGTTTAGACCATGGCTTTTGTGGCCAAGGGCATACCCAGGATCAAAACTAGAGGGGGCGGGGGGCAAGCCGTGGTCATCCAAGTTGTAACATTTTAGCAAAGGAAAGGTTAATGAAACCAAAATTTTAAGAAAATTATGACAGCAGTTTATTAGTTTTTATTATTATTTGCTTGGATCAGTAATGATTTTTATTTTCAATCCCCATCTTAAACTTATATCATTTTTCTTTCAAAGAAAATTTGTTAAAAACTTTTGTTTTAAACTAAAATGATTTTCGCTTCTAGGGGGGCAGCTGCTCCCTCCACCCCCCCCCCCCCCCCCCCCCCCCCGCTGGGTACACCTATGTTTTTGGCCCATGCTGGGTTTGGAATATTTGATCCAGTGCTTAACCCATTAAGTACCGTATTTCTCTGAATATACATAGTCCCCCCCCTAATTTTGAGGCTTCAGTTTCGGGAAAAGTTAAGAAAATGCGTTTGAATATAGTCCCCCCCTTTACTTTTACCATGGCCATATTTTGAAAAAAGCGGGGACTATATTCAGACATATACGGTATATCATTTACCAGGGCTTGGATTGGTGTGGTGGCTGGAGGCTGCAGTGGCTTCCAACTTATGGCCCTGGCTTCTAATCCCAATGGAATGGGCAGAAATTTTTTATAGGCATGGTTTGTTGAGGGAATTTCAAACACAGCTCTTTACCTGCCTGGTGGGATTAGATATGGGTACTGAAGGTAAATATTTGATGGCTGTGGCATCCACATGCATTTTTAGCTTACTGGTGTTCATGCTAAATTATGACTTCTAAGGTTTAAGAAGTTCAAAAGTAAGATTATGTTGAGTATTTTTTATAGTAATGAGGATACCATGGGAGATATATATTGTATTTTCAGCTGAGGTGGAGGTAACATGGCATGAACTTGTTTCCAGTGTCATTAGTGCGGCGGCATACACATTGAGGTGGGATGTTTCATCGTGGTCCCTTTGGTGACTTTTGTTAAGAACAGTGTAATGATGACCCAGGGATTCTATCCACCCCGAATTTCCTTATTCTCTCTTGGCATGTAAGATCCTAGCTATTGATCATCAACTACAAATACCGTAAAATGTAATACTCTTCTCAGTATTCCCACTGGGCTAAATTCTCCATTTTAGCCAAAGTTTCAAGCTCCGACTCGGGGCTCATCTGTCCAACCACCATCTTTCCATCCACCAGACTCTGGGCTGCTGAATTATGAGGATTTTTGAGCTTGAAATGTTGGCTAAAATGGAGAATTTAACCTAGTGGGAATCCTGAGAAGAGTTTGCCCACGTTATTCACCGGGAAAGCATCAAATCTTACTTCACCATAATATATTTTTTACTCTATTAAATAAGAGCAATGGGGCAAATCCAAAATTTGTCCATATCTAATCCTTAAATCTGAATGGGGAATTCCACTGAAAATGGATGATTATGCAATAAAAAAATATAGTTAATGCTGAAAATCACAGCAAAAGCAGTTCATCTCTAACCTGCATACTATTCTTAAAATTCCACTTTGAAAATTGTAGAGTAATCTTGTGCTCCAAATGACCCATCGCCATGTTGGCTGAACGTGACGTCATAGTCCAGTAAACAATACGTTTACGTGGTGCCAGTACACTATTTGTCCCAGTTTTAGAAAAACTTATGTACCTCTCAGTTCCACTTTTTCATAGCATCATATGTTTATTTCATCATCAGTCGTGTGAAATATTTATCCTGAATAATTGACAGGTTTATAGAATGTATGGATACTGGAAGATGCAGCAGTCTTGAGAAATAGTGCTTAATACTTTTTCATCCTCCTCATCTATGGCAATTTCCACAGTACATATATGGTTATAAGTCTCACTTTACGTTCTGGGGTCACCTTAGCCCCAGCAGTGCAAACGCTCAAATTTATTAACAGTTGAAGCTATCAAACTACGGCAACTCACCGAAAGCCTTTCTTCCAAACCTCAGGAATGCTTAGTAAATCGCCGTCCAATATGTTCCGTTTTATTCCTCCAAAACGTTAACTTCACACATTCCAATATTACACCAAGTACACATTAAAAGCAATGAGTAAATGACAGTAGTTAAATGAGATACAAACCAAGCTTTATATTACTAGCGAACGAGATTGTTGATTTAATTTATGTTACATTTCAATTTTGCTGCTTCTAAACTCCGCACCAAGAAATCTTCATTACTGGAGAAGAAATAATTGATCATAAATTAATCTACCTTCAGATTGTTCCCAGAATGCGTCTTTATGAAGTCGGAGACAGCCTTTATGCAATACGCGCACCGCAAAAACTTTTAAAGTATTCACAACTATTTTTACACACCCTTCAACTTATGAATCAGTGTCGTCATAGATGTTTGTTATTGTTGCTATTGTTTTGTTATTACCATGGAGCGAATCTGCTTACTCGCATTCTGACGTCACATGGAGTTCTAGTAGCACGAAAGAAGTTAGTAATTAAAGATTTTGCGAACTTTGAAGCTCTGTTACAACAAGAATATTCAGAATTATGTATGTAGTCATATTTTGCATGCGTTAATAACTTTAACTTATTTATCTAGAAATTTAAAAAAATTACCTTTTTAATTTTATGAGAGCACCCCATTGTATCACTAATTTACTTATTATTAGTGACCATAGTAATCTATTAAATACTAGTCTCAAATTACTCAAAAAGGGTATTAGGTCTTTCTAGTAACAATCTTTGGCAAATTGGAATTCACCACAATGAAAAAAGAGAGCACTGAAAAGGTGGAAAGTGCAGAAATGCCCCTGCTGAAAAATCATAAATGCATGTTGTGTTCTTGTATTTGGCGGTTGAATTATCTGGGAAAATTGTACATTGAATGCATTACATTTTTCCACTGTTTGTTCATATTGTTGCAGGTTGTGTTGAGCTTTGGGAGCCAAAAGTATTGCGGTCTGGTGCTGGTGCCCATTTCATACTTCCAGTTCATTCAGACCGTACGTGGGACAAAATACCAACAGAATTTTTGAATGAGTACTCCACCGTAGTGTTAGCTGATAATTCCAGTGAGGTTGTGAACATGGAAGCTGAATCTACTATGACAAGATATGACATTGTAAGTAAGGAGCCACATGACTATACAAAAAACTTTCTACCTCAAACAGTAAAAAAAAAACTGAAGTAGAGATGGGTCATCAAATCTATTTACCACCCCAAATCCATCCAATCATCAAGATTCAAGGATTTGAATGTGGATTTAATGTGATTCAAACTATAACACAAGTAAATCTTTGTTACTGTTAAAATGTGAATGACTTATACATTAATGGGACCAATTTTTCTTTCTTTAACTAAAATCTAGGAGTGCAATTCAAAATAGCTTACTCTAACAAGTAAGTAGGAAATAATACAACTTCAAAGTCACTATTGTTTACCTTGAGCTTGAAGAGATTTCCCGGCCTTAGGATTTGAAGTCATTAATAGACTTCTAATTGGTGTTAGTAAAATTAGACATTGCAATATTTCCACTGAGTTTTATCATGACACTGCGATTTGTCATTACAAACAACATTATCAAGTGTAATGCAGTGTCTAATTTTACTATTACTTCCACCATATCGTGCCTCACATCAAACAAGATATTCTAATTGGTGCTTTCTGAAATCATTTCTCTTGTGGTCTGTGCTAATAGTGCTTCTGTGAGAAAATGTGGGCACTATAGGAGCAGCATTGCTCAGTCACGTACTGATTGCTCATGAACTTTCTTCCTGGAGATGAATATACATGCATACTGTGTGTAAATTTTTCTAAATTTTAAGAATTTTGTGGATTTGAGATTTGACTTAATTCCTGGAAAGATTCAATTTTGGATTTGGATTTGTGAAAATTAGGAATTCAACCCATCTCTACTAAAAAGTGACCAGATTTTGGTCTTTTCTATCATTTTTTTCTTTTATTTTACCAAGCAAAGCATTAAAATCTCATACGACATTCACTTTTTCCCTTTTCAGCCTATTGAGAAGTATTTGATGGTGGACTACAGTGGTGCTTGGGATGATGGAAGTGATGTCGTTCTTGTTCTTGGTGGAGAGACTGCTGGATTGAGTGCAGATGCTTGTGAACTTGCTTATAGTAGAGGTGGAGTGCGCTTGAACATACCTCTCTGTTATGGCATTGAAAGTCTTAATGCCAGCACCGCTCTCGGTATCATTGCCTTTGAAATTAGACGGCAATTTGATGAGTGGCTGAGGAGAAATGAGTCGTTACCCTCAAAATCATCCTCTGAAATCTAGTCATTTTGATGTTAGAGTTACTTTTGTAAAGGTCATATATATTTGAAGGACATGTTTACTCGTATATGTACTTATACATTTTATGAATCAATTTTGTCTCTCAAATTTGTTTTGCATAAAAGTATTCAAAAATTTTACAATTTTGCATTGTTTATTTTATTTATAATTTTTACTGGGCTCACTGGAAGAGTTAACTCCTCTTTCAAATTGCAGTGAATTTTCACATAAACCACTTCTGGAAGAAGAAATTTCAGTACTTTTGCTACTGAAGTCCTGCTAAGTTGATTTTAGGCAGTTATCTCTTGGAAGAAGTCTGCCAACTTCAGATACCCCCACAAAAATGCCTCAGGAAATGGTTTGTGTGACGAAGGCAAAGAATGTGGAAAGTACTGGTTTTTGGTCTTATTCAGGGAGTATATTTTCAAACACCAATCTTTCCCAGGAAGGCTGGCATTTTCAACCTCAGGAAAAATTTATGAATATTGTTTGGTCATTCCACTCATTCATTCATTTTAAAGGTATCACATGGAAAAAGTAAATAACTGATTGGTTTATGTCATTTAAAAATTTACTTTGTTTAACAAATTATAATTTTCTGATTAATTTTTGACGATGTAACTACACCTTTGATTTTCTTATTTTTTTATATGAGGGATTTAGGCTGATTTAGTGACTTACAACTGAATTTTTTCTAAACATGAGTTATGTGTAGAGATTATTCAAAGAAAACAAAACCAGATCAACTACATATTTAGAGGTGTATTTGATTTTCCACTCAATATCAGCACTGAACAGAGACTCACACAGTTTCCTTGGCCACTAAGTTTTTGTACATTTCTTCTATCAATTTCTGTATCTAAATCTGTTAATAAAGAGTCACTTGTACCCCATGGCTTCTCCCCCCCCCTATTATGTTGTAAATATAGCACTCCTCTAAAAGTTAAAACATTTTGGTATGGGTAATATTTCAATTAAGAAAGAAAATGATTTTTGAGTGAGGGCATTTGTAACAACTAAAAACCATTCATTAGCTGACCTACCACCACTGCAGTGTCTGGCTCTTTGAATTAGGCACCATATCTCCTTAAAAATACACACAATGGCTTATTTTAAAGGTCTTGAACTCAGTAAGGTAATTAATTTGTTATTTTACTTAAGTTAAACAAACTGCCAAAGTTTATAGCAAAAAGAATTTTTCAAATTGATTCTTGACTATGTAGCTACCCAAACGATTTTCCTCAGTTTGTTCTGCTCTCCTAGTTTCCTCATATATCGTTCATAATGTTTAGGAAAACATCTTTACATGCATTATGCCAATAGCCTGCTCAACGTCCACCTCCAATAAGTATTTGGTTCTCTAGATCGTATCATTACTTCCTTTTCAGTCTTCTTTTCATCAATTTTTCTGTACTAACCAATGAGTTTCAGTAAATTCCAGGTAAAGAAATTTGTTGAAAACTGAATGAGTTCTAAAAATTCCTTGATTAAACACATGTAACAACTAAAAATTTTCTTGCATAAAAAGCCATTGCATGCTTTTATATATGATCTATTTCCAAAGATATGACATCTCATGCGAGGATGCTGCTGTTAAATTTCAGTTTTACAACATTGAAATATGTATGTATATAAATCAACCCATCAGTTATTTTATTTACCAGGGAATGGCAGACAATGGTATTTGATTATTCTCCAAGCTACTTCAGTTGTAGCGGCACTATTATTTATAGGCAAATCTATCGTGGTCCAGAAAATTTGGCAACGTATGTTAAAATTTTAATGAAATTAAACCATCAAAATGGCAATCATGTTTTCACCGTCGTGGAAGTGGCTACACACAATGTGTCAAATGACTTATCCAATGGCTACGTAGTAGTATGTGGCAATATTTACTTTAGTTGCAGGATTATCAATACCTAGTAATCATTGCTAAAGTCATAATAATAAAACATATATCCCGTAAAGATATTAAGTGGTACATATACCATGCAGCTAACCTAACATATTTTATCAGTAATAGGTAATTTTAAATGATGTTTCATTGTGATTTTTCTATTCCAAATAAAAACTGCATCTTGTAGAGGTATCCGATTTGATCAGCTTCTCCACCAGTTGTTAACAGGACTTATTTGAGTGCTGGATCTGATGCATTATCAAGTCCATCGGTTTGACCAAATCTTTACCCCATCCTTAGCTAGAAACATAGACTGGCATTTCTTGTATCCTTGGGGGACATGCAACCCAATTACATAAGCATACTTCCTGTTGCCTAAATGTAGGAGATAAAAAATTTTCTGAACGGATTTTAATGTTTTTATTAAAGTTATTACAGTGGTTAAGGTAATTGATTACAATGAATTCCCAAGGAATTGTATTTGTTATACCTAGCTTGTTCCTTCAGCTAAATTGTTGTCATTTCTCCTGTCTTTTTTTCATTTTTAGTACGAATTCCCCTTTTTTGTTTCCAGTCCCTCCTTCCCCTAATTAATTGTTGCAGTCCCTAAAACTGTTTTATTTTTTATACCTTGGATTTCCACTATTATTTCCTCAAGCTGTTCATACTCCAAATCTATTTCCGCCTCCCTATGGTTGCTGGTTGTTCCCCTTATCCACCACAAAGTTGTTGGGTCGTGCCTCAATTCCACCTAGCCCACTCTCCTAACAACTTCTCATTTAAAAGTAAGGCTACTTCATATAATCCTCTACCCAACACTCCAGTATTCTCTTATCCCTTTCCATGTCACCTCTAGTAGTTCCATATCTATTCTCCCTTCCCTTATGATTTTTTAGCTTACCTGTCCTCGGTGAGAACAAAATAGAGGAGTAGATCACATACATAAAAACCTGTTAACTATTACGAATTTTGCCCTATTTTGACTTGAATATTAATTCACATAATCAATTTGACCATTTTGAAATCTGAATTACTTCAACAGTAGTGATGTTCCAGTTCTCTAATTTTTCCTTCTGCTTTCATTTATGAGAGTTAGCCTTCTTTTCATGTGCATTCTGTTCTTTTCTTACTGTACTTGGATAAATTATTATCCTCAGAACTGTATGGTAGGCTGACTCATAATCTGGTTGGGACTCATCGACTTGAAAGTTCCCAGTCATAATTTAATTCATCTCTTGGCTTGTACAAATTGTCGTAATTACTGGAGAGCTTGTGATTAGCTGCTGGACTTAAGTCAGCACATCAGTCATGCTGAGTAGGTGAGTGTGAATTTTTATAATATGGTATTACCCAGTGATGTGATGGCCTCATCGAAGCAAAAACATTACGAAGGGCCAGTTAGCAAACCACCAACACACCAAGAAAGGTGTGAAATCAATGTACTTAGGAGTCACAAATATTGATCCTCTAAAGTGTTGACTAGGTACCTATATCAAATACTTGGCTTTCCTGTTTTGATGTCAGTATGCAAGAATAGTGACCAAGCCATATGATATTGGGAAGAATTTAATTTCATGTCATGATGTAATTGTGAGGCAATAATATGACTTAATGAAATTATTGACATAATGCATTACTGACCATTGAGTGCTGAAAAATGGCATGCTTCTTCAAAAAATTATTGACAGCTATCTTAGGGATGAAAGAGAGGCAGGAGTGAGATTCTATTTAATTTAATCCAACTAACAATTTAGTTTTCATATTGTCCCCATTAACCCTAGAAGTGCACACTTCTTTTTTCAATCATAAAGTGCACACTGGGGTCCAGCGGACCCTATAACTTTAAAATTTTTTAGTTTCAACATCCTGATATTTTTTTACTATTAATATAGTAAGTATCAATAATAGAAGTGTGTCTTACACAAATATGTAAATATAAGTTATTTAAACATATTAAAATGAAAGTAAAACAATATTTTTCATTCTAAAGACATAAAAATTATTTAAGAAAGTCACCAATCCTACTTTTATTTACTCTTACGAATGTTTTAGATGTACAGACAAATAGTTTTAACAGCTTAAGTATTACATTGTGTAGTTCATGTGAAAAATGTTTCATATTTTTTCTTTCCATAAAACGCATTAATTTTAACAATTAAAAACAACGAAATTTTCCTGTGTATTTTTTTTAAATTTTTTTCACAAATTTCATTAGGACTTCCTATTGCTCCAAAATGTACATTACTATTATTTATTTTACAAGTAAAATATAAATTTTTAGAAAAAAAATGCTTTGTTGTTAATTTCTCACTCCAGTACAGGTAGTACACAGATAACTTCGGTGCTCGTCACACATCGGAGCGCGGCACGATGAGCATATAATTCTTGTTTTTCTGTCTCTATTCCTTGGGCAGAAGCTGCATCGTATTTTGCTTTGAAGGATTTCAGGTTTATCAATTGCTGATATTTCAATTTTTAAAATTTCCGCAATGGCATTCCTAAATGAAGAACGCAGGTTTTTTTTCAAAATCCGTTGATGCAAATGAGGTTTGATGAGTGACAAAGCCAAGTTTTTCAAAAATGTTCTCCGGTTTATTTTTTCATTACTATCAATATGAGAGTAAAGAACCATTGCGTTTATACCAGCTTGGTCTAGCATGCCATAGAAAATCTGCATTGGCCATCGAAGGGTTTTTCTGGCTATTGTATATTCATGACACAGTTGATCAAATGTGTCTGTTCCTCTAGTGGCATTATACATGCAAATAATCTCGGGCATTCCATTGTCTTCATTTATAGCTCCATCCAAATGAAAAGATGACAACAAAAGCACTATTTTATTTCTTTTCGGTGTGAAAGACACCAGGGTCATGTCAGGGTCAAAGGCAAATCGTGAAGATTGAACAACAGCACTTCTTGTAAAATCCACTGGAATTTGACGCTTGTTTTTACGAATTTTCAACATCGTTATTGAATAATCTTTTAGCATCTTTAGAAGCTCAACAGAAGTGAACCAATTGTCGCACGTAATATTTCTATTCGTGCCATGAATTGGTGTTGACAATGTCCGTACATAATATGTCGGAACAGTTTCATCTGGATTGGTAACTACTTTTCCTATGTAAGGACAGGCATTTACCATGTAAAACGTTTTTGCATCATTCATCATTACAATTTTTATGCCATACTTATCTGGCTACCCTTTCATATATATCCGAAAGGGGCAACGGCCTCGAAAACCGAGAAGTTGTTCATCTACAGTACAATGCTCATGAGGAGTGTAATATTTCTTATTATTATCTACAAACCCTTCCCAAATTTCACGAATTGACGCAAAATTATCGATCGTTCTACGCTGCATTCTGGTGTTTTTATCATCAAAACGCAAGGTTGACAGCAAAAACAGGAATCGGTGCAGAGAGACATGGTGCATTGATACAACGTAGATCCAAACTCAGTTGACCGCAGTTCATACAAATTTGTGTTGCACGTCTTCTGCACTCCAGAAAAATATAGAAGTCCAATAAAGCCTCAATCTCCTCAACATCTACATCACCGTAGTACAATTGAGGAATTGTGACATTTTGACGCTGCCGTTGTATTTCCTCATTTGTGTGCGTCATTATTTTATTTCTTAAAGCGCTATCCAACAATAATTCCCAAGCTTGCCGGGGAGTTTTGACGTCGCGATCTGCTCCTTTTGGTCCAGGCAGATCTGAAACCAAATTTCGCTCTCTCTTTCGATCTCCAAATGATTTCAAACGTCATTGTTTGATGAATAGTTTACTATTATGAGTAATAAATGTTCAAAAATATTGCTCTACAATCCATTCCATTGAAGTTTATTCGTACATCTTTCACTCCGAAATTCTTAAATTATTTGCAAAAGAGGAAACCAAGATATTTCACAAAAAAAGTCGATGCCCTCAAAAATCCCAAAGGGATAAAAAGTGATAAATTGCATTTTATTTACTTTAAACATATAAATACGATTATAAAAAATGTATTTGCAGCAAAAAAGGCAATAAACAAATGTGTTAATTTTTTTTCGCAATTTCAAAAAAATTTCATGAAGTGCACACTGGGGTCCAATGGACCCCAGACGATTTTCAATATTAAATAATAAAGCAATAAGCGCGTTGAAAAAATCACCACACACTAGAAACTTTTACTAAGATATAAAAGGAAATTTACATTGGTATGAGCTTTCAATATTTTGTGCATTACAAAAGTTACAGCAAAGAAAAAAACTCCTGGGGTCCACCGGACCCCAGTGTGCCCTTCTAGGGTTAAGTGAATAACATCATTTTTGAGATTTTTTCAGCATTCATCTTTTACTGTGAATCACCATGTCCTGATTACCACATTCAGTATCTGTCTACTCAGAAAAATGGATTCACAAACAAAGGATTCAATTATTCACTATATTGACGACTGCGTTCTAATAACACATATCTCAAAATTTGGCTGGTGTGAGTTAATACTGTTAATAAAAAATAAAATTCAAGCAAAAAACCACTCTTTGTTTGCTTCTTTTTCGGTTTCATATATTTTTGGTTTTTAATTTGAGTTTAAAACATACAATTAAAAAATAAATAGTTTTTTTTTGCTCTCCATAAAAGTTGCTATTATTGAGATACGAGTTGTAAGAACTTAGCCATTGATATGGATGATGTGCCTGCGAAATATTTTTGCAAAAAGGTAAAAAGGTTTTGGAAAGTTACAGAAGAAAAGTTCATAATTAGATTTGTCAATTGTTTCTGAAAATATATACGATTTTATTGTGGAACATTCATTTATAATACAAAATAAATGCATAATTCAATAAATACTGAATGCAGACATCCACTTATGGATGAAGAAAAAAGTAGGGACAATTTGATGTGATGGAACATTCACACAATTCCTATTTTCACAGAAAAGTTGGAAAGGGTAATAGGTAATTCAAAATATTTAATAGGCTGCCTTGGGTATTTTACATAAACTTTTCATATGACAGGGCAATTTGAGATTTTTACATCATACATAAGATTTACATTATGCAATATACAGTAGTCTGGCATGTCAATTGCTTAAAAGTTCATTATGCATTAATGTAACTCGGTCGAGGCAGGAAAAATATCTTGATGATTTAATTTGAGTCTCATCAATGCTCTTTGAATCTGACTAGCCTAGAACTGGTTCTATATTATTTTAGGAATAAGAATGCCTACTGTCAATACATAGCGAGCACACTATTCTCCCTAGGAGAAACTCATGAACTTATTAAAAAGGAATGATTTTTAGTAAGCTAATTAACAATAAATTTTTTATAATATGTAATCTATTCTTACACCTTGGTGTTACACATTATTTTCAGGTTAAGGGGAAATAAAAACTTACAATAACCATAATTTGGCGAAGTTTGGAACAGTTCCATTGATTTTTGTATCCAATGGTAGACATTTTCTGGCTACATTGTGGTGTCCAAATGGATCCACTTGAAGCAGTACCCTGAAAATTCATGACCACTATTTTTTACCTGAAACATAGAGAAAAAAATGATATGATTAGATGCTGTAAAATCAGTTGGATATTTCTCACACTGGCAACAATCATAAAATTTAAAAAAACTTTAATGTAATAATTATTTTAAATTTTATTATAAATAGGACTTAAGTCAAGGTGAGCTATGACTATAGGAAGTTTTTTTGTTTTACCCCATTTTCTGTCTTTAAAAAAACAAGCCTATCTTCCCACCGTGAATGTTTCTATCTTGTACTCAAGTCGTACAAATGGGTGTTTTAATAACATAGGCATATATATGCAACAAAGAAAACCAATGCATGATGCTAAAAATAAAAGTGGACCCTTAGGGAGGTGACTGATACATGAAGGTTATCAATTTTAGGCTCTTATGATCATGAGGATGTAAACAATCAAATTTTGATGGTAATCTAGTCATTCAATTATATGCACCCTGCTCATTCATGTCTCCTCTTTCCCCATTAAGAGGAAAAAAAGATAAATTTTGGTGCTTTCTAAAAAACTGCCACCTATAACTTCTTACTTTAACTTATTGGTAATTTTTAATAAGAGCTAACTTTGACCACTCATAAACTCCATCATTCCACTATGAATTGGACTCCTTTTTCCTTATAATTCACTCACTGTAACATTACAACTCTTTGAAAATATTTATTGCCTGTTCCAGTGGCGGCGCATGCGTATACGCATGTTAGCAAGTGCACACCCAAAGATGAATAAATTATAAAAGAAAACTATTCCTTCGCAACGTGAAGGATAAAAGTACTGTCTGCATATGCAAGAATCATGAGCCTCCGAACGCTACTGCTATCTCCTTTTCGAATTCACCGCTCTACAAGTGTGCGATCCCGTGGCATCATGCCGGGCGCATTTTCGGTCTGTGCGATCGCTAGTGGGAGCTCTGGCGGGATGAGGCTGTGCTGTTCAAAGTGGCGATGGGAGCAGACTCAAAACCATGCGAATGCGCATGTGCATGTTTATGGTGACTGACTAGCAGGTAGTGTAGTGGTGTAGCCGCCACCTACACTACCTGCGCCCAGGATCCTAGTCCGTCTACAGAGCCATCTGTATAGCCGTTTTCTACACTACTTCCTCATAGGGTGTAAGGAAAAGAGAATAAATTTCAACTACCGTCACTTGTAAAGGTGTGTTGAGAATAATTATTTTCATACATGCTAATATTATTTCTGTTCATGCAATTTTAAGGGTAGAGTGTACCAGTGATATGTTTTGCTTGCTTTGTATTCTATTACGACGAAATATGACACTCATGGATTAGGATTAACATAATATAATTAAATCATCCTATATCTGCTCTAATGCACACCCTAGATAAATTACCACCAGCTGCCACTGGCCTGTTCTAGTATGTTTTGATGTATTAAAAATTCCACAATATTTTTGCCAACATCGTCTTCTTATTCTGCAACATTCGTATCTCTTCATATCCTTGGGGAAAAGCACAGCCTTGAATTTCCTCTCACTAATATTTTACATCACTTTAAAGTAGGCAGAATCCAAAAATACTCAGAAGGAATAGTTGTCACAAATGAGACTTGAAATAAATTTTTTTCCAGGACATTTATCCTTGTTCTTTGATTTTTTTAATAGTTGTAAAGAAACACTTGTGAGAGATTCCATTGTACTTTAATGAGCAGTCGTCTATGAACAAATTATTGAACCAGAATTTTATTTATATCACCAACTCACATAAAGCAAGCAGCAACCTTTAATTAAAAGTTTTTCATTTATATTTTTAAGAGAATGTCTGAAAAAGGAAGATTTTTTTTCCATTGCAACTTGTATTTCTCGTCCATTGACCGTATCTTTTATGGAATTACGATTTCAGGTCTGAGGGAATGAGCTCATAATGGCTCTTATCTCTCTCTCTGGATTGAAATGAAAAGAGCAGATCCAATGACTAAAATATAATATTCTCTACCAAGCAAGGGCAAACATATTAGGAAATCAGGAAATAAAGGAAAATTTAAGTATGCATCCCAGTCTGACATAGCCTAATGAATCATACCGGAGGGCATGGGTGTGGCATGCACTGATACTATATCATGTATTCAGTTAATAAATATGTAAATGCAAAATATTATGAGATGTCCTAATTCAAAAGGAGTAAACCTGAAGCTACAATTATCTTGGCCCTCCTACCACTATCTATCCATCATCTTTTTCATCAAGTTTTTGCTAAGCATTGTAGGCACGAGTATGTGTGAGAAATACAGACAAAGTCGTTGAGCTGAAATCTCATCACTGATTTTAATGAATATTCCTACAAGGTGCCCTAACAGGAGCCACTAGACTCTTCATAGAGGTTATGCCATGGATTGGAGACAAACTAATGCTATGAGCTGTAAATGGCAGTCCCCTTGGGGGTGAATATAACAGAAGTGGCTCGGGGAGCCACCTCCTCCCCTGAAATGAGAATCTAAATATTCCACGGCTTCCAAGAATACACCTTGTGTGAAAGTATTAATTAAGCATGCATAAGAAAAAGAACTGGCTCATATAAAAAAATTGAGCATAAAAAATACTGGCTCATTATTTATCATGTAAACACTTTAAATTACCATGCAGTAATGAGTTTCACACTTACATCTTAACACTTGCAAGAGAAGATAACAGCACTCCCAGAAACATGAAGTTCACGCCTCTGAATTTCAGCTTTCAAAGTTCATAGTTGCTACTTTGGCATTTGTACATAAAATCAAAGTTCCCATTGGCAGCCATTTACACTCAAGTTTTCATTATGTGATGAAATTGGTTCAGCCATAACCAATGTAGACATTTCAATTCAAGAGTGTGAGCTAGGCATGCATGCATCAATACATTTCTGTGTACTCCTATCCCAGATGTGTGTAAAACTTGAAAGACTTATAAAACCAGTCACAACTCATATACAATATTTGCCTTTATCTTAAGATTACTAGATATATTTTGGAATCAAGGACATTCCACTTTCATGGACTCAGGGAAATAATTCCAAAATAACTTTTCCATCAAATTTCATGGCCATAGCCAATTCAACTGATCACACTGATTGTACGCTTTGGTGTAATAAACAAAGAGTGATTAATATACAGTTGCAATTCAATGAACCTCAAATTAGCTATATTCATTCAAGTTTTTTCTGGGCACCTTCCCCATTAAAACCTTCACTATTCATCTCCACCTGAACTTCCTGAAACTTAGATGCTAAATACTTCGCAGCTCTTCGAAGGGCAATAAAACCTGAGATTAACTGAATTATCAGTAGGACAAGCATTACACTTTGAGCTCCTATTTCTGCAGGTTGAGGTAGTGTATTTAACTTAGCTAAAGGAAACGTTTGAAGAGGCAAAGATAATAACATCGATATCATCCAGAAAGCAGCTAGCTCTGGTATCTGTAATATAAATACATGCGTCACAAATTAATAATGGCTTATCACGGCATTTAATTGAAATTATAGAAATGCAAGTGGTGCAATTGCATCTTACCTTTTCCGTTAGATTACCCAAGTAGCCTAAATGCAATCTCAGACATTCAATCAAAGATACCACAATCAGTATGATCACTAACAGGAATTGGTACATTGAGCTAAGATATTCGTACTGAAAGGAATTGTCAAACCATTACAACAAACACGTTAAATAATAGCAGAGAACGTTGTATCATAGAGCCAAACGACCGTTTCATCGCATAAAAGTAAAAATAGGGAAATGTAGTGGCAACTTCACTAAAATAGTTAATACTGATATTTAAGTCAGTAATTTATATATTCATTGAGCGTACTCACCTTAATAACCAACATTACGCTCATTGTAACAAGCCAAAATGGAAAAAATATGACATTGAAGTACAGTGACATTTGAAGAGGGAGGCTAGTCAAAATTTCATTCCCTGAAAAAGTTTTCAATGAATAATAATAGCAAGTAACACATGCTCAGCAAACTATATCCCTAAGAAGAGAAAAAGGAAAAATTTTTAGTTTACCTATTTTATTGAATTCCGACACCGGGTAGGATTTTGAATACGACAATCCCGGAAATATTTTGTCGGATACATTTGTAATGGTCATCTTCCATGATTCAGACATAATTGAACACTATTCTCTATCCAAGTTAAGGTAATATCCTCATAATGACCACAAACGATAAATACATCAACAAATAAGTTTGAATCAAGCACCCAATAGATGCGCACGCGACTGTCATTTATCAAACAAATCAAAACAATCGGACATCAATTTCCGTGATAATTTTCTGGCAACCACTGGCAAGTGGATTATTTGGTCTTATTTCTGGACATTTCAGTGATGTGAAATGGAGATATTTGTTGATATTTTCGTGAAATTCGTTTATAGTGTATTTCAAAAATGCTAGCGAACGTGTGACACCATGACGTTTGATTTTGGAGAGTGTCAAAGTGTAACGTGAAAGTGGAACCAGAAAATTCCAGCTATGTCACCAACACCAGATTCACATGACCTACCTCAGGAACTTTGTGCCCCAGCTTTGGCCCCCATTGGTTTTACAGGGCTTGATACCTTGAATAACGCTGTTCATAGAGCTGTCTGGGATGCCTTCAGTAACGCCCGCACGCCGGAGCGTGCCCCAATATCATTTATGTTACTAAGTCCTGACCAAGAGTTTCCTCCTATGAAAACCAAAGTATGATTCCCATTTTTATTTGCATTAGTCTCCAAAATAATGCTAGTTTTGTGCCTTATTTAATGGTGTATGTTTCATTCTATATTCCAGAGAAATTCATACGAATGGTATGTACCGAAAGGTATATTGAAAACTAATTGGATGGACAAGCATCTCAAAAAGCTACCGGCTGTTGTGGTCATTTTTTATGATTTGGATTGGGACGATCCGCTTTGGAATGAGAAAAAGCAGGAATGCGCGTCTCGGGTGCAATCTGTGAGGTAACTTGAAATCCTGTGACTACGCCCACCTATCTGTCAATAAGAATTTCATAGTTTAGATCAAGAATTCCTTGTTTTCAGTTGCAATACTCTATAATGTCATATAATTAAACAGAAAATAGAAATTTTGCTGGAAAATAAGCTGGCTGGTTATTTTTAGCGTACCACTGTGTTGTACGTGACAAATGTTCCTAATCTGTGCAGATGGTTGCTACCTAATTATGGGGATTATGAAATGTGGGGTGGCAATTAATTTTTTCAGACGTGCCACATAGTGAATTAACTAGTTCTCTGAAACATCTTGTTACTGCCGGTGGTCATAAGGGGCAAGGCTATGATTAGTGATTAGCTGGATTCATAAAAGGTCAGGTCTGCCCTAATCACCTTGGGGCATACCCAAAAGCAATAAAATTATTATGGTGGAATGAGTATGCTTCGATGATTTTCATATTTAGAATATTTTGCCCCGCTTTTGTTAATGGAAGTTTGCAATACAGGTAATATCCCAGAAAAAGATTTTATTTCTCTACCTTGTAGCTTTTCTTGTGGACCTCCAGAGGAACTGATCTTCCAGATGAACTGATGGAATTTTTCTCCTGGAAGAAGTTACCTGCCAGACAGGCAAAACTTTTTAAAGTAAAACTCGACCACCATGCGATAATTCAAGGGATTATTATTTTGGGTAGGCCGAAACTCCCTAAGGAGATTGAATGGATTCTATTTTCCCATATTGGTCTTCTTAATCTGGTCAGGTGTATATTTTGATTAAACATAGCTGCCTCATTGTCATAATATTTCTAAGGGAGATAGTTTTCTCTAGATTTCGAAGCAATTCAGCCTATGCACAGGTTTTCAGCCGACCCAACTGCATGTATTGGCACTGGTGAACATGTTCTGCTGGGAGCTCTATTGATACTGGTAAGTCATAATGCCCTGATTCCTTTGTTGTTTTGGTACCTTATAGGGCAGCATTGGAGGGGCGAGGCTGCCGTATTGCTGTTACTCTGCTCCAGCAAGCCTCTACAGCCCTTCCCAGTGGTGAAGATGTCATGGCAATTGAGAGGGGGAATGCACTTCGGACTGCTTGTGCTCTCAATGCAAAGTCCCTCTTTGTACTTCCTCATGGGGACCATCTCCATGGATATATTCTCAGGTGAACATATTCCTCAAATGGTTTCTTCTCACATTTTTTTAATTCCCTGTTTTAATTTCAGTTGATATGTAAGCTCAGTTTTTTTCTTTAAATGATGAACCTGGATATTTGGGCTTGAGAAAGGCCTACCATACATGTTCCGTCCTGGTCTCGAGGCTTAGCCTTGAGGCCGGAACTGCGCAGTTTGGCCAGAGCCTCAGCCCTACCATATACGTTCAGTTTGGCCTCAAGGTCTGAACTGTTCAGTCCAGGACTGAACAGTCCAGACCTTGAGGTCAAACTGAATATGTATGGTAAGCCTAAGTGGGATATGGGATTGTGTCAGTAACCTATATTAATACTTATTTTTACAATTGAAAGAGGACCCTACCCAATCAATAAATTGAGTATGTATGTGTTAGGAGAGCTCAGGCCCCTATAAATTATGGCTACATAGGTGTGATGAGCACTTGGCTAGTACTTAATCAAGAATGACTTGTCAGTTTCCAAACTGCATGTGAAACTAACTTCATGAACAAAACTAATTACATATTTGGGTACATTGGGAGGGTGATTTTTGTATGCATCTCTTTTGCTACATGAGTTATTTAGCTGTGATGATGTTTCAGTCAGTTAAAGTTTATTGTGCTTTTTCTTCCTTCTATTTAATGCTGAGAACATACCTACCTGTGTATGTAATGTTATCGATGATAATTACATTGGGTGTTTGTTGCTTCCTAGAAAAATATGGAGAATGATCTGGTGTTTTCTCTGCGAATTAACCATTGTTTGAAAATAATGGTTATCTATATGTTTAAAATTTCATTGTAGTTGTTAGAAGATCAGTTTTAAGTTGTTATGCTTTTAGTCGTAAAATTTTGTGCCTGAATTCCATTTTTTAACTAATTGGTTTATTATTAAATTTCTCAGGTTGGAGAAGGCCTTTTTTGAGCTGTCACAAACCTATTATCATCAGAAAATCAAAGGAGTGAGGAGTCACCTGGATCAATTGAATAGAACCAGTCATCATTATTTATTTGTCCGGCATCAGTTCAAAATGGGATTTTATTCTGAATTGAAACAAGATTATTCACTCGCTCACAAGTCAGTAATGAGAATATATATGTGGAGAATTCATTATATTTAACTTTTAAATTTCATTCTGTCAGCTTTAAAGGTGATGTTAATAAATAATTATGTCCTGTTCTTACCATAGGCATTATATGAAGGCATATGGGCACTTGCTTGAGCTGCGAATTCTTGAGAATAACTCGTCAGAGATTAGAACTGTTGGTGGATATATAAATTATATTCTGTGCCGTCTCATGTTCCTTCACCTGAATTTCTATAGAGAAGCAATCACCCAGTTCAGGAATCACATTGATCAGTTCCGTACCCGAATGTTTGGACCCCGAGAGTTGGAGTTCGAACACCATGCCTGGATGTGCAGCCAGTAAGTCATCCATAATTCTGTAGACATATTTGTGCTGACTCATTATTTCAATTGCTGGTTGTTGATGTACATAGGACTGTAATCTCTCCAGTAAATGTTAAATTCAATTTGCTTTTGGCAGTGTTTGTTCGTTGGACCTATATAACCCAGTTTGGGCCAAAATTTGTGTGTTTCCATCACTGCTGATATTCATTCTCATGAAATTCCTAATTTGTGTATATGAAGAGATCATGTATAGCTTGGAAGGAAGTATTGGGCTAGCTGTAATACGTAATTTAGTTGCCCATTTACCATTTAACTTTAATTTTGTTCGGTGTCTCAACTTCAGTGATTTTCTCATTATCAAAAAGCATGGAATTTTGAAGTTGTGGAAAAAAATTGTTATTTTGTGAATAGCAAATTTTTTGGAAGGTTCAAGGCTTAAGTGAAGATTGCTCTTAGAATTTAGCAGTTGCGGTACAGGTTGATGTGTTGGCCTTCTTATCTAATGGACTTGTTCAAAGTCAGGTGGTGACACACATTTTCAGACTGCCTGATCCCTGCTTGATTGCTGTGTGGTGGGCAAAATTTCATTGGAAATTATTTGCTTTATTCCTAGGTTTGGTACTTTTGGTGATCTGTTTGATGAAGCAGTTCGTCGGGGTTTGCCTGGTATCCAAGTGCAGCACCCTGGATATTATTATCAACAAGCTGCTTTGCATGCTGTGGAGAGGAAGAAATCATGCATGGAACTGTGCAAGGTGATTAATTTATGGCCTATTGTATTTCTTAAGAAAAAATTCTACCTTTGTGTAACAGTTTTCAATTGTTACTTTTTGTTACTTTCTGAACGTGAACTGGTATATACCTGCTAGAAGGCACTGGTTATAGTGTAAATGAATAATAAGAGGTCAACTCAGATCAATTGGCACTTCACTGAAAGAACATCACATGAGAAGGTATTGTTGCTGAGAGTACATAGGTAAATATGTGTGGTTGCCAACGAATGAGACAAAACATCAGCGATAAAGAAGTATGCATAGAACACAATTGAAAATTACAAATAACAAAATTTTTCCCTATAACTTGGCAACAACACTTTTATAATAATAGCAACTTTTTCCCCTTTACTCTTGGCTTATTGATGTTTATGCTGTGTTAAGGTTGAAGCATTTTCCCATGCATAAAAGCAAGAGAGTGTAAAAATAGTGCCAAGTAATATAAGAAATATCATAGTACAGTCCTGGATGAAAAATATTAACCAGTCGAGCCTGGACTGAGGACACCACTCCTGAAGGCTCTGTCAGTGGTTGCAACTTGCAATTTTACGGTGCTGCTCTCCTCACCCCATGCTTGTGGCGTCTTTTCATAGCACTCTCACCCAAGACAACGTGTTTGGAAGGAAAGGCCCAGCAGAAGGGTCAGGAAATCACCCATTCTCAGGGTGAATACTCGAAAAAGGTCTAGGAAAAGAAGGCTTGGGCAAAATTTTGGAAATACAAGCTCTTTTTCATGAAGAAGTCATCTCAAGTAACTCACTGCCCTATTTGCATTACACACACTTGTTTTGGATTGTAGTTTGTACTAATTATGCATATGTAAGAGTATCATTTATTAAATAACTCCCATCAATTGGGATATACATATTTATGATGCAATGGAGGTGAGAATATTGTTGATGAAAATTGTCCTTCAAGTAATGCCATATTTGAATTTTGTGAGATAAGAAAAAGTATAGAAAGTCATATCCGGCAATATGGAACTTGAGATTTTGCAACTTAAAATTTTGATCTTAAATGTGACTCTTTCCTGGGGCGGAATTCTGTACACCGTACCGACGATTGTCGGTGTCGGTAAGCCGGTCCTACCGATAAGTCTCGGTACGAGCGATTCAGGTGACACGTTTTACCGACGATTGTCGTTATCCCACCGACAGTTGTCGGTAAACCCGTCGGTACATACCGACGATTTCAAAACGCTCGGTAGGACCTACCGACAAATTTTTAGCAACATGGCGGACTTTTGTTTACACTTTTCGGCCTAAGCTGACGATTTTAAATCCTAATCTACGACGCTAGATCCGTGGAAGCGCTCTAATTGTATGTTATTTATAATAAAAATGATTGATTAAACACTTGAAACGTAAAATTTACATAGTAGGAGCAGTATTTAACTTTACCAATGTTACACGTATATTACATTATGCGTTCCAATAGCGTAAGGTATTTTACATTATAAATATTCCGTAATTTTAAGTATGTAACGTATTGCTTTGCTTTTAAATTACTCACAACAAGACACGATAGGTATCTATTGTTGATTCGTAAAGTTTGGATCCGAAATTAATTTATATTTTCAATAAAAACGAATGCCTATTGATGCACTTTCAATGAAATATATACGTGGACATTTCGTTCACTTTCATATTAACTTCAATACCCTATGTGAGCATCTGAGAATGGGGTTTATAATGAAAATAACTCTCCTACCTTCGTAAGTACTCTTGAGAGCATCAGACAGCAACGACGAAATAGAAAAAGCATATTGCTACTATATTTTAGAAGAATATAAATGGCATCACTTAACTCCTCTCACTCTTTGACGTCGTTACCGGTGCACAAAACTTCCCGTAAAATTACTCCTGAATTTACTTCACCATACTAACCAAACACCGTACGGGACTTCAAGATAGATTTTCATTATTACTTAAGAGCACTGATTGTGAGTAGGTACGTACCGTGTATTCCATCGGTAGAAAGGGGCAAATAAAAAGAATGATTGCACGAAACAAGGAAACATTTAATGAATTATTCATCATAAAACTACAAAAATTTCATTTCAACACGAGAAAACCTTCATACTTTCAACGGTATATCACAAATTAACACTGATCAAGCATATTTAGTCAAAGTCATATCAACGCAAAGTTTGAAATAACACACAAATGGTATCAAAATGCAAAAGTTAACACTTCCAAATAGATAGCGTAAAGTATGTCACTCAAGTTCACAATCACAACACTTGACGCGATGATACTGATGATACCTTCCGTGACATCCGCGGAATCTCGATGTTTTTCTCAACGAATCTATTTTAAATAGCCCAAAATGTGAATTCAAGCGACAAAAATGTTTTCTAATTAAAGAATTACCCTTGTGGAAGTATCGGACTTACGGCGAACAATGAGGCAAACGATTTAAACAAGCCGTGGCTCAAGATGAAGCTACATTGTTACAATGCTAATAAAAATAATTTCGTCACTGCTAATCCCAAGAATACAATTATAATAAGCGTAGGTGAACAATTATGTAGCAGACAAAGTCCTCTTCAAGACAATTATACTTGAAAATTCCAATACATTGAGCACCAAATGTTGCCGGTGTTCTTCTATCAACGACCGTTGAATCCTTGAATATAAAGGCTTTTTTACTTGGGCTAGAAAAAATCCGATGGTAAATACAGCAAAATCTCGGAATACAAGCCACATCGCACCAACGGGAGTAAGAAATTGTGTTCGCAGAGTGATTAAACATCGTAAGTATCTCACAAAGCAGTGATCAACTCTTTTTAACTTCTTCGCGGGCTGACGAATAACAGATGGCGTTTTCGGAGCCTCATTTGTTTAATGCAAAGAAAGGAGAAATATGATTGGTCGAGGCGCCTAGCCTCGCGTGCGGGTGCCACTTTCGTACCGACAAAAGCAATACGTCACGAATTTGTCGGTTGCACCGACAATCTGTCGGTAGCGGCGTTTTGTGAATCACATTTCTATCGGTGCTACCGACGATCGTCGGTAGCTACCGACACCGACGATCGTCGGTATCCGTGTACAGAATTCCGCCCCAGAAGTTCAAATCCTAAGCATCACAAATGATAGTGGGCTGGTTGAATGTTGGGATAAACAAATGCTTTGAGAGATTGTGTACCTATTCTTGTTTACTTTATAATCCTTCAATATGTTTTCAAGTTCCCTCTGTGCATTAAATTTGAGTGTAAAATGCATTTATTGTTTTGTTTTGTCTTCACCAGGATGTGGAACCTTCCCCACCAAATGTTGATCCTTTTGCTGGTTGGCCTCAGCCAGATTTCTATGGGCAGAGGCCATGGAGAGTAGGGAAGGCAGTTGGAGATCCTTCAGACCCAGCAAAAGAGAAAGAAGGGATTTTGGCTCTGCAGGCTAGAGAAAAGGCAGTCAATCACTCAGTTAGTCTCTAATATCTTTCATTGAAATTTTGATTGAAGTTCCTGGTATTATGTGATAGTTATTTATAATTTTTGTATGTACATATATTATAACTAAGATTATATCTTCTTTTGGCAATGCAATTTCAAAAACTTGAATTTATTCCGTGTGTGAAGAGCTATGCTAAGATTTATCGATTGATTTATTCACCATAAAAAGGACAAGATTACACATGTATGGGTTTCGTCAAGTTTAAAAAATGAAACAATACAAATAAGATCTTTGTTAAGATTCTAGAATAGATTTAGGGAACATCTAGGGAAAAGGGAAAGTCATAGAATAGCTCTGTGTGAATTGAATTGATGGTTTTTTTGGATATCATCCTTAATTCCATGTATTGATGTTATGTCTAATCAATCTGGAGATTATTTAAAACCTTGATTTAAAATTCTTTAATCCATCACCAGGGGGTCAGAATATAATGTTGAAATTTAATCATTAATGTTCTTCAATGACTTTTGCATAAAAAATATTTGTGTAAGAAATGAAAACTCTGCAATATATTTGTCCTCAATCTAGAATTTGCTGTGGTGAAATAAATTTTCTTGTGCTTACTTGAGCTCTTGTGAAAAATGCCAGTAGTCTTTTGTGAAACTGGTCGGTGAAGGATGACATGAATAACTGTGCTAATTACTAGTCTTAACTGTGGATAGATTGTCTGTTAATTGTCGCTTCACTTTCAGTCATTGATCATCTCCATTCTTGGAAGTGCCATTTCTCAGTTCAAAACTTACAACTGCCCCAGAATGAGAAGACATCTTGTGATTCAAATGGCTGATGAGTACTATTCATTCCAGGATTACACCAAAGCTTTGGCGTGAGTTGTTTCTTTTATCCTTATCTTTGATATAGATACCAAAGTAATTGGTATTGTTTAACACATAGCGTACCGGGGATTTAGATTCCTAGGAATGCCTATTCTGGAAATATGTGCTTATTAGGGCATAATGCCTTTGGTTTAAACATGGTTAAAAAGCTAATGTTTAGAATATAACTTTACCCAATCAAACGTTGTGATGTATCAATTCATAAAAAATTTGTGAATTTATCAAAAATGGCTGGATTTTTTAGTAGGGCATAGAAATTAGGGGCCGGCACTCAATGTGTTAAGGTTTAAAACAAGAGAATTTGGGACATGCAAAATCCAATTAATATTATTTGTACCTCCTTGTTCTGTTTCCATAGATCTGGTAGAGTCATGTGATTGGGACATTTGCAACATGAGATCTCCAGCGTTATTTCCATGCAGCCATGCCTTACATAATTGTAATCTTGCATTCCTCCTAATTCCATGGAAGAAATAAAAATGTTTTACTGATTTTATATGGTTAAAAATAACTCACACATGGGTGTATGCCGCGTGATGGTTTAAAGGGAATTGATTATTCCCTTGAAAAAGTGACCAGCAGTCGGTCGCGAAACGTCGGGGCTATCTCCTTTACGACACGCGGCATACACCCATACGTGAGTTATTTTTAACACGTTGCGTACTGGGGTATTTAAATTCCTAGGAATTCTGGGTGGAGGCGTTGAGATTGGAAATATGTGCCTATTAGGGCGTAATGCCTTTGGTTTAAACATGGTTAAAAAGCTAATGTTTTGAATATAACTTTACCCAATCAAACGTTGTGATGTATCAATTCATTATGAATAACGAACAACAACTGAAAATGTACTAACGAATGCGTATTGTACACTTTAAAATTGTTTCGGTTGACGTGCCTAAATGACGAGAATCTTCGTCATCCATCCGGAACGTTCGGGAAGAAAATGACGAGAATTCTCGCCATCCGTACGCAACGTACTAATATTCATTTATCACATATTGAATCATTGAATTCCATAAAATCCTCAAGCCTGCCCCATTTGTCCACATGCATCAGTTAATATTTCATTAAATTTCATGAAATCATCTATGCATTTCATTTAGTAAATAATTCTAAATGTTAAATTACATTAAAGATATCTTCCTTTTTATGCAAATTTTGTATGACATATGAGGAGAAGAGGGTAATTTATGGCTTAAAAAGTTGAAGTGATAACTAAAAAGTGAGGTTATTCACTTATCCAAGGGCCAAAAGTCACTCAGAAACAAATCACAGATCTAAAAAAAAAACAAAATGGCCGTTTCCCTGTGTAATTATGGAATTCACTATTCTGTAGGTTACTTGGGCATGTCCTGTGGGAGCATCGCAGTGAACGCTGGTGGTTACTTCTGACTCATGCTCTGAGCAGGGCCCTTGTGTGTGCTTACCTCACAGCTAGCATCCAGGAGTTCATTGCGCTGTCTATTGAGGCTCTGGGTCCTAATGTGCTGTTATCTCAAACTCGGAAAGCAAGCATTTTCTCTAATCTCTGTAAGGTTGTTAAGGTAAGTGTACATCTCTGCGTTTTGTATGCTTTTGTTCATCCCTTAGCTCTACATTTTGTTTAATCATGTTTTCCCACTAGGATTGAATCTTCATTCTTTTATGAAAGTAAAAGCAGTCTTATTACCCTATTGGGTATTGGTATTCCTCTAAGCCACCGTTTCTTCAATTTATTGAAATAGTGCTCATTAGTGTTATGATCAGTGGTGGATCCAGGATAGGAACAAGGGAGGGGCTAAGTGAGGGTAATCTTTCACAAATTTACAGACAAGCAATGTAGCGTGAGCTAAAAATCACGGAGCTCATAAAAAAATCATTCAACCTTAGTGGCTGCCACAGACAAGTAAAAAATTAATGCAGCTGAAAATTTTATCATATTTCAAGGGTATGTGTATGAAGATAATGAAAACAATTTTTTACAATTAGATTCTTCAAACTTGCAAACTTTAAAAATTTCTGTTATTTTCTGAATACACGTCTTACCTCTTACATTCATACATGATATGGGACTTTTTAGTATTAGTAAGTGATGGCGGTAAACAAAACGTAAGTGATGGCGGTGGGTTGAAATCAAATCCTTGCGCTTTTTTCTTTTCATATTCATTGAAATTGAAGCCCAGAAAGACATTAATTTATAATGCCTGTTATGAATTCTGGTATTAAAAAATTTAGTTATATTTTTTTTCATTCCTATAAACAGAGAGTATCACCTGATTTGGATGCAGAGGTTGATGTAGTGCCTGTTAGTGCCAAGGAGTCAGCTAAACACCTTTGGGATGCTGCAGCTATTGCTAACAATGTACCCTTGGTGCCAGTGGACATGGTAGGAGGGGGCATGGCATCTCTGGCAGAGTGCCGTGCACGGTTTTCAGCACCATCCCTCCGACTGGATGAACAAGCCAAGGTGGAAGTGTATGTCAGGTGAGGCTGGTATTAGGCTTGTTACATCAGACCTGACATTTTAGATGACTTATTGTAAGCCTTCGGCTCTGTGCAAAAATTATTTAATTTTTTATTTGATAAATTATATGAATTATGAGTTTTACTTGTACCAGGACTGAAACATGAGGTATGAACTTAAAAAGTGTTTCAGCATTGTTTAAGTAATTCTTGTAAGAGAGAGAGAAAGTGCACATATTTTTTTGGAGAAAAAAATGTTAAGAGCCTAAAAAAAATTGTCTATTAAAATTCCTAGAATCCTAAAATGATTTACACTCCTAATTTCAAATTAGAGAAAATTACAGCTATATTTCAATGATAGTTAGCTATGCATATCAACAATGCATGGTGGCGGTGGCAATTACGTATGGTGGTGGTAAAGTGGGCTCCTGGCCTGACCGGCAGAGCACATTAATTGACGTGCTCCGTGTCTTGGCTTGATGCGACCATGTCAATTAACATGCTCTGCACTGAATATGTTGACTCCCGTTCTGCTAAAAATAAAAGCTTTCACCCAGCAGAGTTAAGCTAGTGTCTATTCTAAGTGCAACCATGTTTTATTTAAACCCACTGAGATACAAGTTGAGTCAGTTTTGATTAGTGCACCACGTAAACAGCTTTCCCATGGCTCCATCTGTCCCGCAGATGTGGGGTTAGCCATGGGAATGAGACAACTTGTACTGATTTTCATGTTGATACCTTCAGGTTGAATCACCGTCGACTTACGTGCATACTAGAAATATGATTATCTTTTTTAGATGACCCTGGAAGCCAAAATTTTGGTACCGAAGGATTTTTAATGGCTTATTTGGGTGTAAATTTGCTGGAGTGACGATAAATAAAACATTGGCAAAATTATAGAAAATATTCCATTATAGATAGATATTCCGCTGTCCATTTTTCCGGATTAATAATCATCTACTATAATCACATTTATTATTATCTAAAGAACAGTGTCGCAAATTATTGAAAACTTATTTATTATTATTTATTAGCATCTCCATGTAGCACGTCCACTCATGTGACTTGAATTGCTGCACCTGCCACAATCTTCTCATACGACAGTAATTATACCTCTGACAAGTTGTGTAAGTGAAGTATTTCATGTCATGGGACTGGTCTAAGTGAAAAGTTTCATGACCGAGGTTGGAAATTCATGAGATCATATGGGGTTATTTACGGGACCTTAAAAATAGGTGTATAAGTGTGGTCATCGTGTAACTGAGGTTCTACTATATTCCAATGATAGATGATGTTTTTGTGATGAGTCAGTGAGATTGGAAAATTGTCAGGGAAAAGTGATGAAATTAAAGAATTGGATGACTAGCCCTCTTTAATACCCTCGGATTTACAAAACGTGGAAATCTGGCTCCCTTCAACTATTTAACTACTGGTTCTAGTGTTTTGTTTAAGATGACTGATATGGTCTCTGTTATTCTTTTTGTATTTTAAAATGTTTTCAAATTGTAGAATCCTCTCGGGACATAAATTTAGAATGATAAGAGTAATTTTCTAGTCATTTTGTCCTTACATTGGTTGTTTGCATCATTTCCATACAGGAGTTTGTGTGAACAACCTGTGTCCTTTTACCGACTGTCAGTGGTGATAAACGGACCTGCTCAGGGACCCATTCATGTTGTTGTTGCTGAAACGGGCTCTGCGGGGGAGACTGATGGCAGTGCATCTAACTTGTCTTTTGAGTGTGGTGAGGTGAAACTATTCACTGCAACATTCCCCTTGGATTCTCGGGATATTGGAAAGACAATACAGGTACTAGGAATTTCGTTTTAGTATTTTTCATTTTATTGTTTGTCGGTAATAAAATTATTTGAAGTGCTGATCATTTATCAGGTGGTCGTGTTTACCTCCCTTTTAAAAAGCCAGTAAATATTGTGGTAGTATTTAAATTAATTATTGCTTTGATATTTAATACTGTTTGGTTTTGATTTGGCTAATTTTATGTTTACTAATTATCTTTGGACACAGCTTTTTGATAATTGCAATTATACTAAGAATGGTTTTATTTAAGTTTCATATTTCAACTGAATTAAATGAATAAACATGTGTAAAACTACATGTAATTATTCCTTACTGTTAAGTGGAAGTGATAAAAAGGATGAAATTTCTTTGAATTGGTGGACATATTTATTCATTCTTATATTCTTTATATTCATTCTTTGGTCATTATGACCAAGGTGGCAGTGAACGTGTTAATAATGGTACAATATGCCAAAGCATTGGTCATGTTGCTTGAAATTAAGTTTGGTCTTAAATAAGGTAGTGTTTTTTGCTCATTATGAAGGGTCTACAGGTAACACTGTAGGCACTGTCATATTTTTACTTTGAGAAATATTCTTATGAAAGAAAATTGTTGGGGCTGTTCCTATTAATTTCCTTTGGCTGGACACCTTTAAATTGTGTGCATTTACTCAAAGCTTTTACAGAATTTTTCTGTTGTTTATAATTGTAGAGCAACAGTTTTTGGTGATAAACTGAAAATTTTACAAGTGTAACTGTAATTTTATTGCAGATAAGTTCTACATCTCTTCAGTTTGGCCAAGACAGTGAAAGGTTCATAATTCTTAGGTACCTAGCTGTCGGTGCTGGAGAAAGTTTCACTCCAAACACATGTCCTGAGTTGCAGAATTTCAGGTATTACTGTTTTTCTGCTTTCTTTGCATTATAGTGTCTATTGTTGATGGTTTGATGCCTGTATGATGATGGATATTTTGGTGCGCTGTTTTCTGCTCATCATGATTGTGATGTCTGTGGAATTTGCATTGCTACAGACTGTTTTCATGCACCTTGTTTTGTGGAAGAAATATTCATTTCTTGGCTTTAAGTGTAGTGTTTAAAAATCAATAGGGAAGAGTGGTAGAGAGAGTGTATATATCTGTTGTTATATTGTGGTAGAAAATTGATTTATCTCTTCATTCACGAGAGAGATTTGTTTCATATTCAAGCCTTTAAGATGGGATAATTGTTAATCCCAGTTGCGTATTATTACTAACCAGCAGTTCTTTAAATTTCGCATGAATTTTTAGTCAACTCTTGCTATTTTAATGTCTTTCAATTAAATGTTATAAATATGCCCCATCAGTCTGTGAAACATCGACGTATTTGCTGCAGTTTTACCCTTTGGAGGCTCACCTCTGATCTGTACTCCTCTTGAGGCTAAATTTTGTTTCACTGTTGTTACTGTTCAGAAAAATGAAAAGAGTAAATTAACTTGTTGCATGAATTCTGTGAGCTGTAACGTGCCGTGCCTGAGCAATGGCTGCCTTAGTTTGTGCCACAGATTAACATTGGAAATTTATGTACTTTTAAATGGCTCTTAAATGGCACAATATTCTATCATTAGTAATTCAACAAAATTGTATGGCTCGTCCTAATGTATGTATTTTGGATATTATCAATGGCAATGAATTTTATTTTCCATTCTTAGTGGAATAATTTCCCATTGTAAAGTATTCACTCGAGTATTTGTGTTAGCAAATGTATTGTGTGAACAAATTTAGAGGTGGTATGAGGATGGATATTTTGGTGCGCTGTTTTCTGCTCATCATGATTGTGATGTCCTTGGAATTTGCATTGCTACAGACTGTTTTCATGCACCTTGTTTTGTGGAAGAAATATTCATTTCTTGGCTTTAAGTGAAGTTTTTAAAAATCAATAGGGAAGAGTGGTAGAGAGAGTGTATATATCTGTTGTCATATTGTGGTAGAAAATTGATTTATCTCTTCATTCACGAGAGAGATTTGTTTCATATTCAAGCCTTTTAGATGAGTTGTTATTCCCATTGTTTTGGAGATTGTTAATCCCAGTTGCGTATTATTACTAACCAGCAGTTCTTTAAATTTCTCGTGAATATTTTAGTCAACTCTCGCTATTATAATGTCATTCAATTAAATGTTGTAAATATGCCCCATCAGTCTGTAAAACATCGACGTATTTGCTGCAGTGTTACCCTTTGGAGGCTCACCTCTGATCTCTACCCCTCGTGAGGCTAAATTTTGTTTCACTGTTGTTACTGTTCAGAAAAATGAAAAGGGTAAACAAACTTGTTGCATGAATTCTGTGAGCTGTAATGTGCCGCGCCTGAGCAGTGGCTGCCTTAGTTTGTGCCACAGATTAACATTGGAAATTTATGTACTTTTAAATGGCTCTTAAATGGCACAATATTCTATCATTAGTAATTCAACAAAATTGTATGGCTCGTCCTAATGTATGTATTTTGGATATTATTAATGGCAATGAATTCTATTTTCCATTTTTAGTGGAATAATTTCCCATTGTAAAGTATTCACTCGAGTATTTGTGTTAGCAAATGTATTGTGTGAACAAATTTAGAGGTTCAGTGACTTTTATTTTCTTCTTCTCTAGGTCTTCGCCCGTTGGGAAAATACGCTATGATGATGTGAGGCCCTTAGGCTCAGCTGTTGTGCTACCTCGCTGCCCAAGGCTATCTGTTCACACTTCATTCATATGCGATCCACCTATTTTGGTTGGGGAATTCTTTCCTGTCAGGGTGGAGCTGGCAAGTCATGGAGAGGAGAGGCGGCTAAATTCATTGGTGCTCAATGTGCAGGTAGCTGGCGACCCAGTCTCTGCATCAGGGGCCACCAATGATGCTGGAAAGGATGCCACATTGCTTCATCCTCAATCGCAAAAGAGTAAGACTTTGAATAATTTAATTATATAATCATGTAATTTGTATTAACACATTGCGGGCAGGTCACAAGTTTACTTGTGTTTCACACACCATCTGTTATGGATGGGTCACCAGTTAACTTGTGTTTTCTACATTCTGCCTTTACATGCCACCCGTAATGATGGATTGTTACTACTTTGTCTAAGGACTGATTACATCAATAGACAGTGTATTAAACCCAATGCCCTTGCTTTTTTGTTAGTTATTGAGTAATTAAATTAATTACAGTTTATTGCCAAAAGTAAGCTTGCTGGGAAATGTACCCAGTCACAGGGGTAAGTTCTAGAAAAGAAAAACATCCAGTCTTTAACGTGTTAATATATCATAATTGCCTGTGTATTTCCTTCCTCTTTTGCCCTAAATCTCTGGCAGAAAAATGTCAGGGGCACTATATTCTAGTGCCAGTGACCCAGGAGAACATCTAAATATAAGAGCATAAATAATAGGGTTGAAAACCACATCTTTTTTAAGGATGCATTTCATATTTGTAATAGTGGTCCATCACTTTGCTTTTCCTGTAGCAATCATCAGCACCACACCCACGTATCTGCAGCAATCAAGTGACCTACAGCTAGTTCTGATTTCTAATTCCTCCAAGTCTCAAAGCTTGGGAAGTGAAGTTATTCGGACAGAGTTTTATGTGAGTGCTCTCTGTCCTGGGAAGCGAGAAATTTCCATCAAGGTGAGTTATTTTTTGTCATTGCAAGGTAGTCATTGCTTATAAGTATTCTTATCTTCTTCATTTCATGAACTATTATGTATTAACCTCTCCTTGTAATTTTATGCGGTCACATTTAGAGACCATTGATAAGTTACTATTGACTATGATAGCAAGGTCAGGCCAGGGGAATTGAACATTGTGGAAGAAAATGTGGTGGATTATAATAATCTTGGACCGAGGATATTAGTAATAGAAATAAATATTTCACAGAATCATTCTAAGATTTTGGCAGCATAAACTTTAATTTATACAGGAAAATTTATTGCTAACAAAAATGTTTTTAATTTATGATCAGAAATTAGACATAAAACTGGAGAATTATAAATTAGTCATTGCATTATCATGGATTATGGATTTAAAAAAATATAACTGCCCATGGAACTAATTAATGCATTTTAATGTGAAACTGATATTTGTGCTGATCAAAGTGTGTGTTCTGTGCTAGGGATCCTCTTGGGCCAGTTGTTCTCAAGTGATGCAGCATAGTTGCGTTCTTTGACTTCACAAGTGCAACGTAGATAGTAGAGAACGTCAGTTTTTTTATCGTCTGTATTGTTAATATTTCTATTTTGATCCAAATCGGTATGTAGTTTGGGGTAGATCTGTATTTTTGTGGAAGGTTGGCTACAATTCATATCGAAGCTGTGGGCACAGTACTGTGATTTCAAATCAGGGAAAAGCTAGGGTAACTTATCCATGGTATGAGGAAAAATTTATGTCATGACATGCAAAGCAAAAGAACCACCTCAATGTTCTGGCTCATTGGTTGGCGCTCAAAGGGTTTAGAGTCTGTTTTGGTTTATATTGCTCATATTTACATGAACTTTCGGTCTACAAATTGAAGTTTTTTGTTGTGAGCTTACATATCACCAGCATTCTGAGAGTGAGGCGCACAGCTGTCTCTCTGATGGCCCAGAGCTGAAAGGATTTGAAAAATCAGGGGATGTAGGAATCTAGTTATACATAATCTCATATGTATTTATTTTTCAGGCATTGTATGGCTTTGAAGGTGAGGATGAATCTGAGAGGGAGGAGGCAGAAACAAAGCTGGTACTGGAGGCCCTCGACCCATTGTCAGTGTCAGTCCAGATATTATCTCTCGGACGCCTGGACACACTCTCGAGTACCCTTTTGGGGGAACCCTTTATTTTTGTGCCTCGAATTACCTCCCATGCACACTGCACCCTCAGGATAACCTCCTCATATTTCAACCTTGTAAGTGTTACACGTGTTTGGTTCTAATTTTTTTGACATTGAATTTCCACTGAACTTGTTTCTCTGTGAGATGATAAGACTTCAAAGAGTAGATGCTGGAAAAGAGAATCCTCAAAAATTTAAAGATTTTAGTGAACCAGTCATAATATTACAGTTTAGGACCTCAAATCCAGAATCCGGAGATGCGGAAAACCAGAAATCCGGAACGTTTGAAAATACCTCTGCGTAGTGTTTCGACTTGCCACCTTGTGGCACCACTCTTCGAGGCTTGTTCTGGGATGAGTAGGAAGTTGGCACATGTTATGAACATTTGCTAACAATCTAGGCAGGGAATGTAGGGATCACAAATATCGAGTACAAGAACCTGAATGCATTTATAAATTATGTAATTAATTAACAAAATAATAGAAGGATTTGCCCAGCTTAACTGTCTAGTTACGGAAGGTATCGATAGATATCACAATGTCTGCTAGCGAATGCTATCAACGACAGCAATTGAGCACGAAGAAAAAGATGTATTTATTGCTTGTTCTCATTCAGTATTAAGCACGTATAGTTTATGCTGGGGAAGCTACGGTTGTGATTTATATTGCATTAAAATTATCAAAAAAAACGGTACCACTTTTTCCGCGTGCTGAAGACCAGAAATCCAGAAACACTTTGGTCCCAAGCTTTCCGGATTTGAGGTCCTCAACTGTTTCTTTAGGTATCACCAACAATTATATTTATCAACATTTCAGAATGCTAACGCCTTACCTAGTTAAGCTCTCAAGTTTTCCTTCCTCTCTGGATGTTTTTGGGTTTTTGAGGAGCTATAAAGTATGGTGATACATAGTAGAAAATATAGGTGAATAAATAAATAAATTTTTAAGGGGGCCAGTCTAGACCAACGTAACCTGTAGTTTCAGACCTATTGCCTTGGGCTGAGTTAGTGGTTGTGAATTTTATTTCTGGAATTCCTAAATGGTTAATTCTTTGGAAAATTTAATGAAATATTAGTATGCGTGCTGCTAAGGTAGCACAAAAATCCTCTTCACATCCTGATGCCTGAAAAAAACTCTTAGATCATACCCACGTTGAGATTCACTGGTGTCAGGTTTCTGAATTAACCAATTTCCTCTCTAAAAAGTATATGCATTCACTTGGGATGGATCGCATGGAATCACTTTTGGTGACTTTGGTGAATTTGACTTTTCCCATTCCTGCACCAAGTACTTCTACAGAATTTTGATTTTGGGTATGGGTGAAGGAAACAGATTATAAAGTGTCTTTTTATATCCCATGCAGGCAGAGAATGTGAAGGCTGTTGGAGTGGGAGAGGGCTTTGTCAAGGGCAACCAGATGTGTGGGCTGGAATTGGGCCCTAAGGAGGGTGCTACTGAGGCCCTTGTGGCAAGAATTGGCGGGGGAACCACGTCTCCTGGAAGGGATGATCTTTCATCTCCCACAGCCTCAACCACAATGGCCACCGGCACTTTCTCTGTGTGCTGGGTGCGTGCAAGCAAGTCTCCATCTCCAGGAAAGGAACCAGGAAGTGGGTAAGTGACCTCAGTATGCTCAATTCATATTCATTTTTGTCTAGGAAAATTGCATTCTTACGTTATGATTCATACTCAACCGTTTTGGAGCATATTTTTTAAATGTTATGCTTCATCCTCAATTTATTTTTTATCTCAATGCATTTATTGTGTGCCAATTAAAAAATTGGTGTGCAGGTTGTTGCTAGTTGGGTATATGAGAGCAGGGCTTGTGTTCATTTGGGTGGGTGAAACCACTAAATTCAATCATTCTTCTCAAGTGTTACAATTTCCTAAATTTATTTTGGCACATTTCATTGTACGTATTGTTGTAATATTGTTGAGTACATTTCTTCTTCATGCTATCAAATTTTATTTTGAGGTGGAAAATAAATGTTATTTTGGGGTGGAAAATTAAATGATTTTCATTTAAAATTTCTTAATATTTTTTACTTTTGGTGAAATTTGAATGGTCCAATCGATTTCATTCTTATAGTTTACAGTTTTATTTAAGCCTGCGGTATAAATGATTCTGTACGAAAAATTGCTGTTTGTAAATGTTTGTCAATGAACTCCATTGATTAACTTTTTAGTGTATTGGTTAGCGTAAATTTTTTTTACAGTGCTAACTCTGAGACGGGGGCGGATTCAGCATCAAATTTTGGGGGGACAGGGTCATGACCGTAATTCGATGAGCATGGAATGTGGGAGATAGGGACATTCTTCCTCTGTGTAAAATTTTTTGTAGGCAGTGCTACGCTCTACGATAAATGTAACTCAAGCTTCTTTCACATTTGGAACTTGTAGCCATGAATTTGCATATACACTCCTTTTGCTTAGGATATAAAAACTATCAAGCCGATAAAAGTTGAAAAATGTGTGTAAAATTTGTGGGGTCTCATAACTCATGTGTCTTCCCCCTAATACTGCCCCTGCTCTTGAGACAACTCCCGTATATGTTGAATATAGTCCCCCCTTTTTTTCCAAAAATGTCCGTAGTAAAAGTACTGGGGGGACTATATTCAAACGCATTTTTAAAATTATTTCCTGAAACTGAAGTCTCAAAATTAGGGGGGGGTGGACTATATTCAGAGAGGGACTATATTTGGAGAAATACGGTATTTATATTCATTGCAGTCTAGTAAAGGATGGTGCAGATGGAAGCGTGGGGGACTCATCGGCTACGTCACCCTTGATGCCGACGGAGACCTCTGTGCCACTCCCACGAGTGAGGGTGGACTGGACGCCCCTTCTCATTGAGGCTGAGCTGCCTGCCCACGGGTGGACCCGAACTGCCATGCCTGTTTTATATCGAATCCACAACTGCACTCATGGACTTCTGAGGCTCCAGCTGTCCATGGAGGCGAATGATGCTTTCATGTTTGCCGGGCATATACAGGTGTGTACGTTAGAGGCCACAAAAGTAAGAGTAGCTATTGTTTATTACAAATGATATTTGTTCCATGTATGTGCTTCTAACGTACTATCTTCATTATCATCACTGGTGAACAATCCTAAGACTGGTTTGATGCAGCTCTTCACTCAAGTCTTCTATCAGCCAATCTTTTCACACCTATGTATTTCTTCTCTTTCACATCCTTCTTTACCTCTTCCATATATTCAATTCGAGGTTTTCCTTTTCTGTTCTTGCCATCTAATTGTCCCTCGATGATTGTCTTCATCAGGCCATCATGTCTTCAAGGTTGTTCTGTCTTCTTGTCAAGGTTTTTATGAAGCTTCTCGTCCCCCCTACTCTTTTTAGGACTTCCTCAATACTTACTCAGTCAACCCATTTGATCCTCATCATTCTACTGTAGCACCACGTTTTAAGGCCTCTATCCTTGATTTCCCCATGGCTTACAATCTTCAATCTCAAATAAAGTCTAATGCTAAATAAAAATGGAATATGCGAGTGTCTATGCCTATAGAAGTGAACACTTTATCCATGTAAAATTTTTATTTACTCTCACTTATCAATGCCGCAGGGTTTGTGGCTTCAACAGATAAAGTATCCTGAGTCACTAGGAGTTTGCGTTTGCAGCTCCATCCATTTTGTGTTGATGAAACTCATTTTCATCAGTACTTACATACGTGCTCACTTTTTTGTCTACATTCGAGGCTTGTCAATAAGACACGTTCTCTAGTTGCCCCAGTAAGGTTAGCTACCCTAATGGTATGATGAATTAAGAGCACTGTTTATTGCAGTGGTACAGTGAAGGCTTTTCATAAATAAATAAATAAATAGAGCTGTGGCAAAAGTAAGATTTAGTTGTACAAAGGGAGAGCAATTTGGTAGGTCTGTGAGAGTAACAGTGGCTGGTTCATATTTGATCAAAATTGGGGAAAGGTTAAACAATATAGCTGGATGGCATATGAATGTTTCCCCAAGGATCTAATTTTTGCTAATTGAAATTGTGCTGAGTTAGGCTTGACTGTATTTTCAAGGTTGAACAAAAAAAACACAGTACAGTTTCACAAACACAAATGGTGTTGTCGCTTAGTTTTTACAGCTTTAGTGTCATTCTCAAGACAATCTTTGACAATTCTCTTGAGAATGACAATATAGCCATCAAAACTAGTCGAGAGCACCATAAAGTTAGTGAAACTATACTGTGTTTTTTTATTCTACCATGAATATCTTCTCATCCACCAAGTCATACCTAGTACCGTTTATGTCTGAATATAGTCCCCCTTTTTTTTCCAAAAATGCCCTTGGTAAAACTAAAGGGGGGGACTATATTCAAACACATTTTTTTAACTTTTCCCGAAACTGAAGCCTCAAAATTAGGGGGGGGGGGGAGTATATTCGGAGAAATACGCAAGTTGATTTCATGTGATTGTATTTTGTTGACTTTTCTCCCTCTCTTCATTCCAGACTCCCCTGTGCATATTGCCGCACTCTGTGGACACTTTCACGTTCAACCTGTATCCTTTGCTGTCTGGCCTTGTTGCTCTCCCACGCCTTCGTCTCTCTGTCCAGGGAGGTAGGGGCAGTGGTGGTGACGATGACGGTGGTGGGGATAGCAGCCGCCAAGGTGATGGGGATGCCTCGAAGGCTGTCCAGATTGGGGGAGATGGATTTGCGCATTGGAGGGATAGTCATGCAACTCGCCAAAGTCAGCTGAGGGATCTTCTTGACAGGTCACTGCCCACCCATGTATATATTATGGTAAGTATCAGAATTTCTCTGTGCATATCTCCACGACATGAAAGATAGTGCACTGTTTTCCAGTTGTGTTGTTTTGTCAAAATTTGTCCATACAGTAGACTCTCATTATTACGAAGTTCACGGGGCCGAAAAACTGGTGGTTCGTAATAACGAGGTTTGTATGCACGTTTCTTTTAAGAATCATCGACAGAAAAAAAAATATTTTGTCAAAATTTCTTGTCTCTTCAATGTCCCGCGGTTATAATCTTCAGAGTCAAGTGAATAATGCAAGCGATTAAATTATGCGCGAGTACTCGATATACGAAAAAGATGCGTTCCGAGACCTTGCTCGTTAGTTGATAAACCCATGCAAGGCATCAAGAAGAGTGGTTATCCTGCAGAATGCAACACTGAATCACAATCGTGCGTTAACACATTCAGTGCGGAGCACATCAGTTGAGTGGTCCCGTCCAAGCCGAGATATAGAGCACGTCAATTCTGCCGGTCGTGGGCCTTTCTCTGCCTCCGTACATGACTAATATCCACTTCCGAGTCTTCCGATCGTGTGCATGATCTTCAGCAAGCTTCCCTCTTTCAACCCGTGTGCGCTGCTTGTAAATAGCAGTATTTAAACAGAAGTTATGCCGCGAAAACTTCTCTCTATTTTCCTTTCTTATTTTATCGGCCGATTCTGATGACGTTCATGAAAATCGGGCCCGCATTAAATGTGTTAACTCATGATTGTGACAAACTGATCTTGCTTGCAACGTAGACGGAGCTGAAAAAAATCACTGTCCGCAGGAAGAAAGAATAGGCGAAACACTGAACAGTTCCTGATTTCACACCATATTAAATGATTCTTCGTCCAGATTATGACCAAAGTGCGAGCTCCTCTACGCCACGTTATGTGGCATCGGCTAACTCCAAAGGTGCCAAATTTGAAATTTTGGGTGTGTTTGAATTTTTCAAATGTTCGTAGCTCTGAGAGTTTGTAAACCTAATGTGCGTAGGAAGAGGACTAATTATACGTCCAATTTATGAGCATTATTGAGTGGGTCACCTTAATTCCACAGGAATGAAACTTATTATATCATGTTGTGTGCATTTTGAAGTATCTCCTAGTGAAGAAAGAACCATAATTGATGCTGTTGGGCACAGTGAAAGAAGAGAACTAAAACGTATTTCAATGATTATAGCGTAGCGTAGTGTATATCCACCAAAATGCCATTGCTTTTTTGCGGAACTTCGTAATGAAGTTCATTTTGTAACCGCCGGGACCGGGACCGAGGTTAGTAATTTTGGAATAACAAAAATTTTGTAATAAAGTTTCTTTTACTGTAGATTGGAGAGGGCTTTTCGTCGGGACCAGCAATTTGCTTCGTAATAACGAGATCTTCATAATAATGTTGTTCGTATTAACGAGAGTCTACTGTAATAGGAATTGATTTATGCTCAAATTTTAGCTATTCAAATCGAGTGAACTTCATCTGTGTTTGGCTCTACTCTCTTGAATGCTCTACAGATGATGGGAGTGGTGGGTGCTTTGTAATATTCTCCTCATTTATTCTCATGGGTACTTACTATGTTCATCCAAAATTGATACTTATCATTTTGGGAAACCAAACCAAAATTTTATAGTAGTTGTACATTACTTCAGACCTTCTGTCATGAAGTTATTTGAACCCTTGGATTAGTCAATTGATCCAGTAAACAAATACATATTTTAAAGTCAGTTTATATGGTTTTCAAATGGTAAATGAAATAGAATGAGAAAATTTCGATTGTTCTGCAAGTGTTTGCAGCGAGATCTTATTATTGGCATTTCCATTACTCTTACTTTTCATATTTTTCTTGAATATTTTTTTCTAATGAGTTCATCATTTAAAAAACTGTTCCGGAATTCTTCTTTTAGAAGGAAGGGCCACATGTTAACATTCCACTTCATTGCGATTCTCCATTGTGATTTTTGAACACTAACCCTGATCAGTTAATTACTACAACGACACTAATTAAATTTTTATCATTGGGATGTTATGCAAAAAAACTCAGGTTAATTAATTGGTTGTGAGTTAGGTTGTGGAAGTGAAAGCCTATACTGTTTCATCTTTATCATGAATTTTTATATGAATTATAAAAGTGGAATTTTTTGAAAAATTAATAATTAATAAAGATACGTGAAAATCGCACTTTCATTTTTATTTTATCGCACTTTCAATAACAGTTTATCGCATTTTGTAGCTTCTATTTTTTATTTTCATAATGAGGTAGATGACGATAACATGTAGTGAAACACAATTATATGACAAAATACAGAATATTTTAAATAATTATGCTGTATAACATTAATAAATTAAGGAATAAGGCATATAGTGACGTAGGTGTAGCTTGCCCGTGCCCATTTGTAGTTCACGGCTACGTAGAGTCCCAGCCAACTAGCAGCTGGCCAGTCACTCACATGCTGTAAGCGGTGAGTGTCGGCGGAGCATTTAAACTGCCCTCGGCACAAAATGTATGAATTTTGCCGTTGAAAAGGCAAATTTGCGTAAAAATACCATAAAAGTCCAGTCATTGCATCTATGTCGCATTTATAAGCTCACATCGCATCTATATTGCATTTGCGATTTTCACGCATCTCTAATAATTAATAATTAATCATTAATTGAAAAATTAATAGTTGCATAATCGTTCACCTAAGATGTAGTATCCTTGCCTCTTCATGTTTTTGTTCCTTTTGTCATTCAAGCCCCAGGCGAAGGGAAAGGCTGCTTCCTTGCCATCAACTTGAGCCACTGAAGTCTTAGGGTTTCATCAGTCGCTTTGAGAATGGACTTTTTCTATCCTGATGAAGTAAATGAAGTTGTTAGAGGCTGTTCCAATTATCAGAAATTATTTTTTATTGTTCCCTTGTAACTCAGGTGGACACATTTGTGATAGAGTGAAAGACTTGGGAAATGTTTGGACATGGGGGTCGTGCAAAGTGTGTGCTTTCTCATCAATTGTGTGTTTGTTTATGGGATGAAGTAGAAGTTCAGACGTTGAGTAGTGATTGCAATCGGCACTTTGATAGGTAGCACGTGCTTGGAGTAATTGAAGAATCATTTTATGATGCTGTTATGTTTAAAATACCTCTCACATAAACAGTGAGAGTCAATGTGGTGAGAATACTCCCTGTAATTTTGTCCACATTTGTGACACAAGATGTACATAAATAACAACTGCAAACCTGGGAAACTTTTATTAAGAAACATTCTTTCATTCCTAAATCCTTCATTGTCCTTGAAACTCTGAAATTATTTTCTGGATTTTTAAAGTCTGAGTTTCGGCGTATTTTTTGTTTACATATACCATTGACCATAGTATTTATGTACCATTATTATGTCTAATACAAGTTCATGTTAGATAATGTTCATGTTAGAAATATTTCTATATGATTCAGGCTAGGAATTTTGTGATTTTGAACCCTTATTGTGCTAGTCCAAATTCCTCCTCAATCTACATTATGTTAAGGTTGTATTCTGTTACTTGTGAAGAAGAGGAAGTAAAATTTACCTTATTTAAATTAACCTTAGTAAAATTTACCAGTTTACCTTATTCCTTGTTTGCCCTGGAGCAATGCATTTGCTGACAAGTGCTTTGCCATTGCTGATGTTGAGTTGATATTTGATAGTTATTCATGCCTTAACTTTTGTCATTGTATTCTCATTTTAGTTTAATTTCCAAGTAATATTTTACACTTGGTTAAGTGCTAAACTTGGGCTTTTCTTTCCTCGTACAAAAATATGATAAAAATATTGTGTAAAATATCATTTACCTATAGATACACAAAAACTTAGGATCATAATTAGGGACACACAGAATTAGCAAATGTGTTAAAGCTAATTCAGGAATTTCTGAACATTTTCAAAATTTATTTTTACTGAGAATTTCAATAATTAAAATGCTATTTTCATCATTTCTCACTCTTCAGTTCTTGCTCTTGCGACAAAAGTTATGTATTTTGAATCATAGGTAAGTCGTGTTGTTCTGTAAAAATGATGATCTGGATAGTTGTATTTTCAATTTTCAATAAGTTGTGGTGCAAGAACAATAATTTACTGTTGGCATCCACAATTTGCGAGTGATTCTTGGTGTTTCGTCAGTGAGAATTCTCTACTTACTGCCGTCATCTACAGCATACATTTTTTTTTTGTGGCTCTAATTTCATTATCCGTCAAGAAAATTCTGGTAAGTCTTTAGAGATTAATATTGAAAGAAAGCTAGAAAACATATCTGATGGATTAATATTGCATTTGAAGTTATTCAGTTTATACGCATAAAAAATGCAAGTAAGTTTTTAGAATCGCCTTTTTTGTCGAAAAGAAGACAACGAGGTAGCTCATTCTGTGAAAGAAGTATTGACTGACTAATTAAAACAAAGATGCCTTCCTGTTGAATGTGTTGTTCACAAAGTAACAAATTCGAGTTAAAAAGCTGTTTCAAACTCCACGAAAGAAATATAAATCTTATTAATTTCCGAAAGACACATCAATGGCTTTCATTAAAGCAAACCAAAGAAGATGATCCATGCATCAAAAGATGGTTAAATAAATATGTTGTAGGTTGCCTTTAAATAATGTAATCCAATAGCAGCACCAGACTATTAGTGAGTGAAATTTTTACTGTATTTTTAAAATCAAAACTCTGCTTAGGAAAAATGCAATGGTGGTTGGCGTAACATGGTGGAACTCCATCATGATGCACAAAGGTTAAGAAAGAATTTGCCGTTCTACGCCTTCAAGGGTATAAATTCTATGTACTGATACTTGTAATTGCCAGATGATGATACGCTGTATCGAAACCGGTCGCAAATATATTTTATTTTGTGGAACAGCGAAGTCTTTCTCTTAACCTTTGTGCATCTGCTAAGGAAGGTTATGCCAACGTAGCTCAAGTGGTAGAATGCAGTGCGTGGATTCGGGAGATTTGGGTTCCAATCCATATCAGGTCAATTTTTTTTCCTCTGCGGAATTATCACACTTACTTGGCACTTGTGGGTGAATCCGTGAAAGTACACCCCTGGATAGTCCACCCTCTTCGTTGCATGTAGGTAAGTAATCGATGAAATCAGCATTGTTTTTAACATTATTTATGGAAAGTTTGAATAAATTATTGATTTTGAGATGTGCAGTTGTAACAGATCAGATATGGAAGCATTTCAAGCTATGTATGTACCAGGAAACTCGGCAAAGTGTGTTTTCACAAAATATCTTTTAATACGTGCTAAATCAATTCATCAGATGCTACATATGGAGTAGGTATGTTTCTCTATGGAAGCGAAGCTTGGACATTGACAGCAGCAGAGAAGTCAAGAGTGGAAGCATTCGAAATGTGGTGCTACTGAAGAATGATGAAGATAAAATGGATTGACCGTGTGAGTAACAAGGAAGTGCTAAGAAGAGTGGGAGAAAAGAGAAGCCTCCTAAAAACATTAAGCAGAAGAAGGGACAACTTAGTTGGCCACATTTTGAGGCACAATGGTCTGATGAAGACAATCGTTGAAGGACAAGTGGAAGGGAAAAAGGGCAAGGGACGGCCCCGAATGAGCTATATAGGACAGGTTATAAAGGATGTAAAAGAGAATAAATATGTAGCTATGAAGAGATTAGCGGATAGGAGAGAGAAATGGAGAGCTGCGTCAAACCAATCTTAGGATTGTTGACTAATGATGATGATGACGTGCTAAATATTTAATTTGTGATAATTTTATTGTCCACTTATATTATTTGTAGAGATGTGTGAATAGTATCCGCGAATACTCGAATACCTCGAATACTAGAAAGTATTCGATATTCGAGATCTCGAATAATTATGCTAAAGGTACTATCTCGAATACTTTGAATTTCGCGTCATACACGGTCGCACGCACGTCGTTGGTAGTTGACTTGGAAAAATGTAGAGAACTCCAGTCTTTTAGTGCATGCAGCGTCGTTTTAGGCAAGTTGACGAACTACATCAAATTCGCGGATTAGAGCGGTGAAAAGAGTTCGACGTGGGGAACCGAAATTGATCGGGTGAAAAAATCAGAAAATCCCCGGTTCCCCCCACCAGGAGAACCTCAGTGCCGTGGGATAGTAATACGTAGCACAATTACCAAAATCCGCTACCCCCTCCATCCATCAGCCCTCGGCCCCTCCTCTGACGCTGTCTTCTTCTCCGAAATCAAACAAAAGGCCCCAGGTCTCGCAGGGTTCGTATTAGGAAGACCATAAATGAAAAGCTTCAAAAGAAAATATCAAGTTACAGGAGATTAATAGAATCGTGTTTCACCCTTCCCTCTTTCTCCCCCACTGACCTTTTTCTGCTTACCTGCTTCGAAGTTCACCAGTTCTGGAGGTCAACTGCTGCATGAGTCATCTACTAGCCCAAAAGGTGTCTAACAATGACTTTCGGCAATTGATATTACACCTTTATTGGATTGAAATATTAGTAATGTGCGCGTAATTTAAAAAAGAATATGACCAAACACGACGTATTTATGACTTTATTTAAGCATTTTACGCAAGAAAATAAATGTCGGAAAGACGAAGAAATACGACGGAGACTTAGCATTCTGGCAAAACTCGATATCCTCGCAGCTGAGCTTCTCGGAAGTTGATGCGGTATTTTTTCCGAAACATATATCAAGTTACAATTTATGAGTTATGCTATAAATCTCTATTGTCACAGTCACAGTCGAAGGAATATTTTCTCAGGATATTTGGTTTCTCCCTGATAGCAATTCGAATTCATCTGCTTATCTCGTGAGAACTTCCAAAGATACACTGAAAATAATTGAAGAAGAAGAAAATCCGGTGGAGAAGCGCGTGTATTTTGCGAAACACCTCGGATTGTCCGCTAGCACTTGACAGTAGGAGTGGAGGTACAGCGAGTTACCTGTTGAAAATAAGAAGTTTGATGAAGCCGAGTATCAGATGGGCGTGCCGCTGAAATGGCGTCTGATAGATAAGAATGTATACATCAGACAGAAATCCATCGTAGCAGTGTAAATGCCGACACGGCATGAAATCATTTTTTCGTGAGATGGTGTGTCCCCTTAAGATATTCGAGAGAGATGCTAGTTGAATCAACTATATTCCCAAATTGTTTGCATTAAATTAAAATATTCCATTAATCAGCTAAATTCCTGTTTAAATCCTTTAAAGGAAATCACAATCACTCGCAAAAATCTTGGGTTTCCTGCTGCATAGGCAACCTAGTCAAACATTCCCGCATTCATCGTTTTTTTGTCCTTCCCCTTGAAAAATGATCAATCGAGGTTCCACTGTACACCTTTTTATTTATACATTCATCAAGTGAAATAAAAGAAGAAACGTACGTTTAATATGCTTTGCGCAATGGGGAACTTGCATGATTTTTTTTATTTCATAGGCGGACAGAAAATTATTTTCTGAATACAACAAAGAAAACCGCATGTAAATCTGAGTTTTCCTTCGCGAGTTATTTAATGATAAATATAACGAATTTTAAAGCGCGGGAAAAACTCCCTCACCCCCCAAGCCACTGCCGACGAAGCCTCGATGACGTCAAAGGTGCCTAAACATCACGCGAAGCTATTGTTGTGATTGTTTGTAATAGTTGCCAGCAGTTGTGAGAGCTTCGTTTGTTAGATATGTTGATTATTTTATATTAAAAGATAAATATTCGACGATAGAGGCTTGGAAGCCCTCGTAGTTTGCATTATTTATAATATTAATGTCTGAGTAAGGGCATAAAATATAAAACTGGAGCAGTTAAACCAAAAATTTTATAATACCTAAATAACATCGTTGTAGGAGTCTGAGCCACGGCCATTGGAAGGGTGATACGTCAATTATAAGTTGATGTTATCGACGGCATATCATTCATTTAAGTATGTAATTAGAACGATTTTGATGTTTACTAATGTCCGCTTAGCTTTTATATACAATAACTTCATCCGTTTATTCGTAGGTACCGGAGAATTCGTCGTTTAGGACTGTTTGTATTATGGGGTGAATTCCAGTCAATGCAACTTTTGCTCGCTGATTGGAGACATCTAGGAACATTTTTGTGCCAAAATAGTGTTATTTTTAACGTGACATCTTCCGTTAAGCTACTGCTAATAATCACAGTGCCAGTGGTTGTAATGCACAAAGTTTGACAAGGTTGAAAAATATCGGCCAAGAGTTATCAGTGTTCCATCGTGATTGAATTGTGCTATTACGCTATCGATAAATGTCTAACAGTAGTGTAAAAATTGTCAGCGGCGTGCTAATCTCCGTTGTTCACCGTAGATATGACATTTCACGATCACGCTATTGAAATAAAAACTGGGTGTGAAGTTTGTTATTCCATTATTTCAACGAATAGTTGTGAGAAATGTCACTTGTGTGGGCTAATTTAAGGGTTTAAATCAGTGAATAAATAGTTCTATTCATCATAACGAGTTCTGTTATTGTAAGTTGTACGTGATGAATATAAGAATGTGATAGTGACATCCAGTTTTTGATAAGAGTATTTGCCTATTTCCCACTATATTTTTATGGTATATGCTAGTATATTGTTTATGGATTTACCTATATCATTGAAATAGGTTGTAGCTTGTGTGTGTTGGCAGCGGAACCGATTCGCGATCTCACATATGGATTGTGTGCAGACTGTTTTGCTGTGAATTCGTACCGTAGGACGGATAGGACTACCTTCTCCGTTAATCCGGCGTTGCCAAATTCAACAGCACAGCTTACTCTAATGTCAACAGCACAGCTTACGATCGTTATCCTCCAGTATTACAAGTTTCTTTTACAACTCGATTTGCCGCCGACGAATAGCAATAATTTGTCTTAACAAATTCCATGAGGGTCGTAGCATCAATTTTTGGTGTCCTAAAAAAAGGCTGGTGTCCTAACACCCCATGCCACACGCCTTTTAGGCGGCTTGCGGGGTATTATGTTGACGTATATGAATTTCAGGTGTACTATTCGAACGAGTGGCAACGTTATCATCCATTTTTCTGATAACCAAAACACACGAAGTGAAACGCTTGTACTTCATCATCCCGAAGCCGCATTATTAATATCCCAAGTAATAATCTAGGCACAATAGCAATAGGAAAACTTGCACAAGAATAACAGAACAAAATAAAGTGACGATGAGCGGCTAAATACTCCCTCAAAACAAATTTTACACCATGCGCTCAGCGTATTTCCCTACTCCCTATGGTTGTTTAGGCACCTATGACGTCACGCCTGGCCTCGGCAACGCTCGGGTGTCTTCGCGCAGTGGTCGACTCAGAGAAATTTTTCTCGATTTTAAATGCAATTTTTAAATTTCTTTTGATGTTGAATGGAGAAACTGAAGGTATTTTTGCGACCTAATGTATCCATTTGACTTATTCAAAATAGTTTTTAGAGCAATCTACGACCCATGCAAGTTCCTCATTCTAGTATTCGAGGTATTCTAATATTCGAGCAATGATTTAATATTCGATATTCGAGTTCGAGAAATCTGCTATTCGACCCATCTTTAATTATTTGTAACACTTAAAATGCTGCATTTTCAATTAAATGCAAAGTGGTAATGGTTTATTAAGTTGAATTTATCTTGCTTGGTGCTTTCCTTGGTAAGTGATAACATTGAAATTATCCTATTTTTCTCACTGCTATCTGGTATTTTAGGATATACCGACAAAAGAACAGAAAAAGAGAAAACCATGAAGAGTGTGCATCCAAACAGGAGTGAACATTTGTTTTTTTTTGTTTTTCACTTATTTCTTTGTTTGAATTTAAAATCGTACGGGAAATTACTCATTTCCACCGAAATTAACATGTGCTTTTTTAAAATCAGCATTTGCCTAATCTTTTGTTACGATTTTTGTATTATTGGCAAAAAAACAAAATTGCCATTCAGCTTTGGCCGGATGACCATTTTATTTTGGATTAAGGCATTAGTCGTCATTATTATTTGTGTTCAAATCCAGGGGTATCCAATTAACTCTAGATAAAATGGTAATTTTGCTTGGACCTCCACTACTGTTGAGAGGTTGCCCCCCTTGTCCATATCCTGGATCTGCCACGGCAAGGATCTACTCTATAAACACAGCATATTTCAAGCTGATAGCGTTCGTAAGTTTGAAACGAGTAATTTGTGTCCAAAAATACCGTTCCGGCAGAGGTGATGCGGACTAAACTTTTTTTAACCGAATAATTGAGAAAACGCAAACGTGTGATGTGGGTTGCCTACTACATTACAAGATATCTCGGATGAGCTCGTCTAATCGATGAAAAATTGCCATTTAACTGACGCATTGTGGCCTTAATTCTTATATTCTGTATGATTTATGCTCGTTTACCAAAAAAATATGGATACTCTTGTACTCTAGAAACCGTACATCCCAAACATTTTGAGGGGGTTCAAACCACTTGATTATTCCGCTAGGTACGTCCTTGCTCCAAAATACGATTATATATGGCAGTGACGTACGTATTTTAGGGTTTTGAAAGTATCAATGAATGGAATGACCTCTTATTGAAACCCTTGATTGTCCAAGTTACTCTTATTCATCTCACGTGGTGTCGTCACGTATATTTAGGCTATTTTTCTGGGGGCATGTCATCGCGCAGGTTAGCACTGTAAACATTTTTAAATTGCGAGAATGCGAGCTCGGAATTAGAGCAGGGGCTATTTTGCCTTCTCGCATGCGTTCTAGCATTTCACCGCTTTTCATGACGCAATTTCGACTGCGTCTTCGTACATACATCAGATTTCGCAATGATGTGCCCCATGTAAAACGGCCTTTTTAACCGATTAGGTAATCGTTAAAGATAGTTCTAAATTTCATTCAAAGGTCTACCAATGTATATAGTTGATATGTGTGGAAGATGCATACGCTCGTGTTATGTCGGTTATTATGTTAATCAATAGCGGGTATTGTTATAAGTGGGAGGCGGTATCGAATCACGAGGATAGTTCGGACGGGTCGACAACATGAATTAATGAATTTAATAACGATCCCCCTGAAAATATTATCTGACAACGGCTTTGATGTCATAACGAAATTTAAAATAAAGTGAAGGGACGAACATATCTGTGGAACGATCAACCCCCCACTATTCACCTCCCACAATCGCCCCCTTTGGTGTCTACAATAAAGGGGTTGGTTCGTGACTACGTGTTCTATTACAAATCATACACTGATGCAAATTTTCGCGTATATAATTAAAAAAATTGTCGTCTTGACGTCTTCCATCGAGGTTGAAAAGCAAAATTAAATCCAATGGTCATTATGTTTACCAATCGATCTAGGCTCAGACCGGTAGCGGATAAAGAATAAAAGGAGCGGGGGCGCAAAAGATATCTTGAGCGACCTTTTTTATCGTTTCAAAAAATAATCAAGTCTCATGCAAATCGTGAAAGGTTACTCGGGAATTCCACCGCGCCAGGTTCTCCAACTCCATCTCGGCCGATGTTTCGATTTGAGTTGTCCATCGCATGTCCATGCCCTGATGACGATGGACAACTCGTACATCAATCCTGACCCGGTGGAATAGGGTGGTTTCCTCCATCAAAGAAAACGAAATGCATTGATTGCGATTCGTTACCCACCATTAGTGTATTCATAATAAACAAATAATTTGGTGTTAGAAATGCCGGTTTAGACTAATGGCAATGGTCAATTTTTATCCTCATTTGAAAAAGGCCAGATTGGCACCCCTGCGATGCCACTCCACGTGACGTCACAGGGACCTAGTTTCTATACGAGTAGATAGGAGTTTTACATCGTCTGAGATTACCAATGCATGCATGAGGCACAGAGCTCAGGGAAACATGTCTTAATGATCACCCATTAAAACTGCCTAAGGATTTGATAGGGTATTAATAATCCTTATTTAAGCCAAGCGCTACCTGCTAGCAGCATGCATTGTAGCGGCGATCATAGCCTCGCCCCAAGGTCACCTCACACGGCGGCAGCCGGAACCAAAATGACATCACACGGCCTTTTCCCAGCATTCATATTTAGCCGTCGCGTTTTCGCGCGCTTGAAAATTTTTACTTTAATTTTAATCGCGAAAAATAGATATCGTCAATTAAAAATCTAAAAGCGTGAAATACGTACTCCAGCAGTAATAATCTTTCGATTTAGGCAATAAAAAATAATAGGAAACCACCCTATTGTGGTTCTGCAATGTGGGAGTCCCCGCAATGGGGAAGAGGCGCCCCCATATGTATCCGCCACTGGCTCAGAGCGATCTGAAATGATAGGGAGTTTACTCGGCGCGTTGGCCTTAATATTATTATTTAAGCCAGCTCTCTAACCACCGCACCTACCCGATCCGCTTCCTTATAAATATGAAATTTTTGAAAAATGTCCTCCTATACTCAAGGCCAAAATGTAATGCCAAAGAATGTAAAGACTATAGGACAATTAGTCTTATATGCCATGTTACCAAAGTAATTACAAGGATTATATTAAAAAGAATCGAAGGAAGAATTAAAGAAAATATGGGAGAAGATCAATTTGGATTTAGAAAGGGTAAAGGGACTCGTGATGCAATAGGATGCTTGAGGATGATAGGAGAAAGAATGATGGAAGTGAATAGAGATTTGTACATTTGCTTTATTGATTGGGAAAAGGCATTTGATAAGGTTAATTGGAATGTGTTATTGAAAATTTTGAAAGACATTGGCATTGATTGGAAAGATAGGAGATTAATAAAGGAGATGTATTGTAGGCAGGTAGTAGTTATAAAAATTGGAGATGATGAAACAGAAGAAATTGGCATAGGAAGAGGAGTGAGGCAAGGGTGCTGCCTTTCTCCAGAGCTCTTCAATGTTTATGCAGAAAAAATGATGGAGAAAGCTTTAGAAAAAGCTAGAGGAGTGGTAATAGGAGGAGAAAAAATAAAAACAATTAAATATGCAGATGATCAGGCAGTGCTGGCAGAAAGTGAAGAAGATTTACAACAAGTGATGGATGATATAATGGATGTGGGGAGGGAATTTGGAATGAACTTAAACATAAATAAAACCAAGGTGATGAGAATCAGCAGAAAAGAAGGTTGTGTTTGTATATCCTTAGAAGGAAATATCATACAGCAAGTACAGACTTTCCAATATTTGGGAAGTCTGGTAAGATGGAATGGAAGTTGTACTGAGGAAATAAGAAGAAGGATAGCAATAGGTAAAGGAGCGTATGGAAAGGTAAAAGCATTGTTAACAGCAAAAAGAATTCCAGTAGAGATGAGGAAGAGGTTTATGAAATGTTTTGTGTGGAGTGTAGTGTTGTACGGATGTGAATCATGGACTGTTAAAAAGAAGGAGGAGAGATATTTAGAAAGTTTTGAAATGTGGGTATGGAGACGAATGTTGAAAGTGAAGTGGACTGACAGAGTGAAGAATGAGGAAGTTCTAAGAAGAATAGGCGAGGAAAGAAAATTAATACATATGATTCATAAGAGGAAGGCAAGTTGGTTAGGGCATATATTAAGAAGGAATTGTTTGGAACGGAGAATAATAGAAGGGAAGATAGAAGGAAAGAGAGGAAGAGGAAGAAGGAGGATGGGAATGTTGGATGATATAAGAAGAGGAAGAAAATACAAAGACCTAAAGGAGGATGCTCAGGATAGAGAAAGATGGAGAGAAGTCCAGTGGAAACCTGTCTAAGGACAGTAATCACTGATGATGATGACTCAAGGCGTCGTTTTCTGGCTACGCCATTGTTCTAAACCAGGGGACTGCATAGTAGCCCAATTCCAACCCATCGAAGGCTGAATTCTTGTGCCACTACGGTCGCATTTAAATCGGTTTTCAAAAATGTCCGCGGCACGGTTTTGAGTGCAATGCGATACACTTCCAATCCAATATTTTCCAGTAAAATGTTTTGTAATCGCGGGAATAGCATTTAGAACTCATGAATTTGTTAGCTCACACTATCACGTGCATAAATTTCTGTTAACACCCGTAATTATATCTTATTTCTCCTTGAAACTCGGATCACTTTGTTCGTCAGCGAGGCGAGTGACGACTTTTGTAAACCCATTGAAGTGCGCGGTGGTTGACAATACATTTAGAGGCATAATCAGGGCCGGATTTAGAATGTGGGTGGCCTGGGGCCTAATTTGGTGGGAGTCCTAATTACACTGAGAGCTACGCGCGCAGCTCGTGTTTCCGACGACACCGCTTGGCGTGCCAATGGTAGCGTTCTGAGCTACATTAGCAACGCCAACGGATCAAGTGTTTCTTTGCCAGCAGCGTTTACTGTTTACTAACGTCAACGTTGACTACTCCTTGTTAACCAAAGAGCAAACCATCTTCACTTTGAATCCCATCATACATTTAAGTATACCGGGACTAGCCACGGTGATAACTTCATTGGAGTCACACGCAATTCACAAATTGTGCGAAAAGTCACAGAGAAAAAAATCATTCGCCTTGACCGAGATTCAAACTCGGATCCCTCGATTCCCGGCCGAGTGCTTAGGCCAGTTAAGGCACCGAGGCGTTATTCTCCCACATCGTATACCTATGATGTTTTTCATGTTTTTTGTTTTTCGATTTTGTGAGATTTAATTCTATATTGGCGGAAGGCTTATGTTGGGTGGCCCAGGGCCCGAGTCCCTTGGGCACCCCCTTCGATCCGGCCCTGGGCATACTTGAGCAGGGACCAGCAATTAAGGCTAGGGGGTGTTTTAGGCGCAACTAATACTTACGGGTGTGGGGGTATTGCATACCCAACAGGGTAAGCAGGAGTTGCGGGGGCCCTCCTCCAGAAAATTTTTAAGAATAATGGTTCAAAATGGCGAGTTTTATGGCTTCCTGAGGGATATTTGATTAATCCTAACACTATTCTATAAGTAATACTGATTCAAATAAGTAAAATGGATTAAACTTAAAAATTTCTCTGAGCTCTGGGGGAGGTTTTATCCCCCAAACCCCCCCCCCCTCGCTGCGCCACTGTACTTGAGGATCTTGTTTTGTAATATTCGTGGTTCTAAACACGAGTAATTGACTCCTGGCAGACCTCCCAAGTCCCAACGTTATGCAGATGAAGTCGGCATCATTTGAGATTGGGTGATTTCCAGCGGACTGCAGGGCTGTTCACGACCGTCGGCGATGGGATTGAAGTTTATTTACTCTCCTCTCACCCCTATTTTCCCCTCCCACGGTGCCACACCGCAGAGAAGCGGCTCCCTTCCCGCCAACCCACATCCCCTTTCGTCCTCGTCAGTCGCGCACCACTTCCAGACCAATTCTCTCGGTAATCGTCTCGTCCCAAGGGTTACCGAGTGCGCGGAACGGAGTCGCCGCTATCGCCCGTGCTATCGTGAGAGGCGGGAAGGGAGCTCAGCAGTGGAAGCATGACAGACTGGGCCAGACCCTCCGAAGCTCGGAGTTGAAGAGGGCTCGGTGATTTGGATAGTGCTTAACGGTCTCTTATCCTTCAGCTGAGCTTCATACGGCCTACTCTTGCGGAAGGGTCACCAGTGAAGACGGCTGGATAATTCAAACATCGCCGCTCACGTGAGTACGTTTTTTACCTTATTATGCTTCATGAATTCTCTTGTTCTCCAGTGCCGGATTTAGCTCTAGGAGAGGAAAGCGGCTGCTCAGTGTTAAATCCGGCACTGGAGAACATCCGCTTTGTGGAGGAAGAGTTCTCTGGTTTCCAGCCGGGTCCAAGGGTTTTTCTGCACCGACGTTTCGAAGGCTAAGTCTGAAGACGATGAAGCCTGAAGAAGTTCACCCTGAAGACGATGGCATACTTAGCCTTCGGTGCAGAAAAACCCTTGGACCCGGCTGGAAACCCGAGAACTCTTCCTCCAATCTATTCGCTGGGAAAACCTTAGATCTTTCATCCCCTTTGTGGCTTCGCAGGCTCAAGAAAAAAATGGAAATTTAATTTGAAAAGTTTAATAATAGAAGTTTGGTGGGATGGAGGGGCTAAAGGTTTGTTTGAAAAGGGTCTCTTTGCTTACCTTGCTCTGGGGCCTCAAGTTTCTCAATCCGGCACTGTTGTTCACAGTACTGGATTTGGGTATTGAAGTGTAGGCTCGCGTAGACTAACTTTCAACAGGCCTCTACTGATTGTGAGTCCGTTAATATCAATGCGTATTATGTAAGATGTGGTGCTTTCTCAGCGTATGTTGTTTGCGTAGTATGTACGGGTTTTCTAGCTTCTCAATTGGTCTATTTTTGTTCGCGTTTTAGATTTGCCCTCATTTCATCCTCCGTTGTGTTTGAGATGTCTATCATCCTTAAAATTCGATGACTCAACTATCAAATAACTGGCAGAAACTATTTGACTCGGTGGAGAACCTGAATAACTGGTGTGTGTTATGATTTACGCGACTCCGGCGGAGGGGCAGAAACTAGTTTCCTCGGAGTTTAAAGTCAGTATTTAGCCTGCACGTTGGGCTTGCATGTGAAAATATTTATCAAATACGTATTTTCGCAATTGCATATATTACACCCTCGTGGATACTCGTATGAAGTAATGTTAGGACGAGTGATAGCAATTAAAGCTGGGTATAATACAAGTTCCCGCAGTTGCGCTTGGTGACGTCTCTAGACGATGCAGTTTTTTAAGACAGTACGTATCCACTTGCAACAGTGCACGTATCCCTGTTCTTACCGCGCGTTGGATTGGCAATCACGTTCTGGAGTCACATCAAGGTTTTGCGGTAATTTTGAACCTTCATAGATTTTTAAGGTGATAATTTAAAAAATATTTACCTGTGGTGATAAAAAAATGTTAGGAGTGCGCTCTCAGTGAGTCACAGCTTCCTAATGAGAAGTTTGACATGAGGGGGCGAAGGATCTTCCCAGGGTCCCGGGGCCCTTTTTCAATGATCATAATTAACATTCACTTTTTTTCCAGCTCGATTTTTTCCCCTGTGGCACACAATCTCACTTATTCATATACATATTCATGTTATTTAGCGAAATTCTAGTATCCCCCCTTATATTCGCATAAAAAAGGCCCTTTTCAAGTTTGTCCTCACAAATGATAATAGTTCGTTCGCTTCTGCCCTAAGAACTGCTTAGGACTCATATTTATCCCACTTCATTCAACACACTATGCGTTGAACATCGCATCCCCAGTTATTTGTTTGTTGTCTGGCGGGTTGGTTGTCTGTTTGACGTACTCGATGCTCTCGCGGACCTTGGGCTGGGAATCACCGCTCTATTATACGCTACTAAAGGCGGTCGAAGTCACGAAGCGAGTAGCCAAAACCACGCGAAAGCTCCACGCTATCCGAAAATGCCGTAGAATCTGTACATTACGGAAATACGTTGGGTAGCTAGAATTTGCGTGTAAATACTAATATAAACTCTATGAATTTGCGACTGGCACTAACACGATAATATATAAAGTGGGTCATTCCACGCCAACTCTTACTGGCGGTGACCCTTGACCTCTCAGATTTTGATGTAAATGGGTATGCGTGTTTCCCTCGTAAAAAAATAGCATTCGGAGCATTTTTAGAAAATCGAAAAAAAACAGCTGAATAACGGGCATTTCCAAAATATTTTAAGAAGTCGTAAATTTGGAAGGTGAAGTCGAACCGCCATGAATGTGAAAAAAGGGGAGAGGATGTGATCATTTCGTTCATGGTGTTACGAGTAATAGGACGTGACCAGTGTGCTTATTCAGTATTATCAGGCGTCATGTGATCACATTCCCACGACATTTAGTGCTCATGTGATGGCGGGAGTTGACCGTCTGTGATAACAATATCACCTCATATCACCCTAAAGCTGTTATCGGCTGCTGTTAACGTATCCTAATGTTGGTGGCCCGTGGGACGTGATAAATACTCGATTAGAACTTCAAACTTCGCTTTTAAAACTTAAACGTCGCGTCGGTTTTGTTTTCGCAAAGTATAAGGCATCCCTCGCGCTGTTGCCCATGTGTTTTTCTGACACTGATTTTACCTGAATTATATCTTTGTAATGTTGATTTTATAATGTAAGATGTCAGAATATGGACATTATTTAGCCTAGGGGAACCGTGGGCACTTCTTTGCCTTGTAATTATACGTGACGAGTTGTGGTTTCGTTGCCATTATAGGTACCATGTATGGTAATAAACTGCTGCCTATTGTCACCCTCAACATGCATGTAGAGTGGCTTGCATAAATGGTTGCGTCAGTCGTCCCTTTTACAGTTAATACTGTGGGTGTAAAATCAAACTAGCGATTTATCAGTAATTTGGCGAATTATCTTACGAAGGTCATACCTATATGCGATGCGTATTCTGATAGGAAGTTTTAATATTTTGTATTAACAGTGGCGTGACTATGGGGAGGGGATGAGGGGATAGATCCCCCCCCCCCAAAAGCATCAGAGAAATAAAAAAGTTATTTAAAAATATTGCCTAGTTTTGAAATACAATCACTGTATCTGCTTAAATTTAAATTTTTAGTGCCAAAATTATGTAAAATGTATATTCAGGCATGTCATTTTTCAAAAATTTTCCCGCCCCAGGCCATCTCATCCCCCCCAAAGCATATTCCTAGTTACACCACTGTGTATTAATGTAGGTACCGCATGTGTAAAGCATGCCCTATTGAGCAGACTGAGGGGAAATCAGTTTTACAACTATAGATACTTAACCGCACCACCCTTCCCGGGGGATGTCTTGTTCTGCCTTTTAGACTCTCTAGTAAATCCTACATCTCCTCCTTTCAAACTTCTACCCTCTCTCTTCCTTCATTTTCCCCGTGCACACTGCCCGACACTCGCCTTGATAGGTATCTACAGTGTCCTTCTGAATGAGTCTGCGTTGGCGTGTGGAGACCATTATCGTCGAACTTGGCCCGCGATTTATACTCTCACATCTCCTCCCCGCTTTTTCGCTCCGACCAGAAAACCGAGTTAAAAATATTTTTCTCGGATTTTGAGATTGGGGGATGTCGGAGGGATATGCGCCGCGGTCTGGCTAAAGGACGGCGCAGGGGACGGAAGGAGAAAGATATGAATGTTGGGGTGTATTCATGCGTGGGGTGGAGTGGTTGATATGAGAGTTTTGACGTTTCAAAATGTAAATCGTTATCTTTTACGCTGGGGGAGGTCATGGTACGAGAGGGATGTTACGAGAGTGGATGTTTCACATGACATTCCTCCTGTCTCTTCTGTTTTCAGTTCCCGGGACTGTGTGTTTTAGGTCAAACCGCTTGATAATGGTGCTGGATTGGTCTACATTTAACTTCTAAGAAATTTTTATCTTCTTCTTTGCAGTTCTTGTTGCATTATGGAGATAATTATTTCTTTTTCCACTGATGCATGCACTAAAATGCAGTAAGTTTACAATTGAAAATGCAATGTCTTTTTTGTTACGGTATATTAAAGTCCTTGAGAAAAAACTTTGAAGTGCACATTATGTTTTGGGAACTGGTCAAAATAATTAAATGTAAAGGATACTTAAAACAGGCGGGAAACGAGCCATAGAAACTACACAGAAAAATTAAACAGCTAAATGAAAATAGTATAACTTGAAATGATAATAAATGCCTCCACATCATAGCTCAAAAATATTGGATCATTATGCTTACCGCGTTATAAGAAATTCTTGCTGAGGCGAGGGGTTGAAGATACACTCGAGGGCGAAGATGAACTCTTCCCACTTTTTGGCCAACTTCTGTTGTATCATTTAAGTCCGACTCATTACTACTTTTTATTGGTATTAAATTAAGTACGAGCTATGATTAAGCTATGCTTTAAAAAATTATATTTAAAGACATGCAGTCACATGTTGCCTTATTAAACAGATTTTAAAATGAAGGAATTCAAATATGAGAATACCTACTATAAACAAGAGCGTGATACATTTGGCGTGAATTCTTCTCGGGATATACACCGGTTTTATAAGTTAAATATTACCAACTTTTCTATGGACATGTCGTCCATCGTCATCAGAGCGAAAGAAAACTTTTGACCGAGAAAAAAAAACTATGAGATGTGAACATTTGGAACATTCCAACGTTTTCTCTTCAGGCAAAACTATTCCTTCGTCCTAATGAAGATGGAGTATTCAAATTAAGCGTTGGTGATATACAACGATTTAAATCGGTAAAAACTCGAGGAGAATTCTCGCAATAAATTCACCGGGAAAAAATACTTATTGTCATACATACGTATGCTTACTATTATGTATCCACCATGCAAATGAAAGGAGGACTTTACTGAAAACGCATGGAATAACCTTAACTTGGGAAAGAAACTGAAGCTATACGTTAATATGTAAAATCGCGCCGCGAACAATAAATTTGACTGCAATCGCGACTTTTATTCGTAGACAAAAAAAATGAGACGAATGCTAGGCTAAAAAATGTTCAAAATAACCCCTATGGGTGGATCTTGAAGGGATAAATATAGATCGGGGTGTTGTGGGTACGATGACCTTACAACGGGATTAATCACTCTGGTGGTGAGAAAATCGCTTCCTTTCGGGCGAGGGAGTAGCGTTGGGTGGCGTGGGCGGGTGCGAAAACTGATCAAAATTGAAATCCTGGTAAATGTTAAATTATGGAAAGTGCTTGCGGAGCGTTTTCTTGATACCCGCCCGGCCCAAGGAGCCTCCTTCACCCTCGGCGTCCCCTCTCCCTCCTCCCGCGTCCCCCGTTTTAATCTTCTCGGGCGAAACTTACTTAAGGTCTCTCTCCCTCCACTCATTCTTGCTTCCTTATCCTCGCACCACTTAACCCTTTTGCATCTACCGATTCGGAACCTTTTCTTTCCCACCCCAGTTCTCGCTCCGAACCGACCCTAACACAGTGCGTGGCCCTCCCTCCTGTCTTAAATAACCCTCTTCTTTATTCGCCAATTCTCTCCTTCCTGTTTTGCACAGCTCGGGTCCATGAATACTGTGGTGGATGCATTTTGATACCACTCCCTCCGCTGTGCCTTTTAATTTTTCGCTCAATGCATGCTGTGAAGATGTTTCACAGCAACTTTGTTGAAAACTGAATTGCAAATTGAATAAAAATCGATGTCTAAATATGCTTTGTTTCTACGCTATTATGAAATTATTCTACCGGTTAGGTTATTACATGTAAAAATTATAAAAATACACTTGCGTATCCCCTTGCCCGTATGTAAGTCCGTTCGTCACTAGACAGAAGGGCTATTCACTCTCATTATATCTACATTCAACATGAAAGTGAATAAAGTTATTGTGTAGTGACGAGGCATTGGGACTTCAATATGGACAGCGTTCAACACTAGTTTTTTTTTAATTTTACTTGTAATCCCCAAACCGGTAAAGTACTTAAGTAAATAATAATGTAAAAACAAAGCATATTTAAACACAGATTTTTTTGCACCAGCTATTCAGTTTACAGCAAAGCTGCGGCATGGAAGCGATCGAGATGTTGGTGTGGAGAAGAATGGAGAAGATGAAGTGGATTAGGAAAAGAGGAGGAAAGACTGTATATGGTGGGTGAGGTGAGGCAACTTCTAGATGAGTTGCGGAGGAGACAGAAGGTATGGATAGAGCGAGTACTGAGCGTGGAGGGGATGTTGAAAACAGTGTTATGGGGGTAGAATGTTGGGTAAGGGACGCAGAGGAAGGAAGAGAAGGGATTTTTTGATAGAATGAAGGGCAATGGGCCTCATAGTGAATTGAAGAGGGAAGTGCTTGAAGGAAGGGGAATCTCCCAGAATGCTTCTTAAGTACTCCATGGAACCTACCTTATTCGGTATAACACTTTAATAATAATAATTAACCTGTATCATGAATAATAGTCTCTTCCTCCATCACTGCCTACCTACTGCTAAAGTATTCGTCCGTCCAAGCCCTTTACCTCCTCTGTGTTTTATCCATAGGTTTCCTCTCTTGGCCCACCATGTGCAGCACTTCTTCGCTCCTGCTCCCGCCTGTTAGCATTGATAAATTAAATTTTTTCGATCCTTGACAAATATCATTACCTAATTACTGACCGCCTAGCAGCTGTAATCCAGGTTCGTGGAATGTATTATTAGTTAGAGTCTTACCAAGTTTTTTCACATGGCTAATGATGTTTCGCATATTAATTTTGAGGAAAACTAATCTGTTCTCAAAGAATTTATTTTAATATTTTTCATGTTTCTTAAGCTATCTATAACACTACTTACATAATTAGCGTGTATTGACTTCAATTCTTAATTTCCTGAAACGCTGTCAATTTAGGTGCACCCTTAAAATTGCTCACCTTACATTATCCGACGTTACACGCAATTTTTACAATATAATTTCAATCGATGTTTGTCCAAACCTTGCGTAAGGTTTGTCACAAGAAACTTTGGAAAATGATGAATGTGGGTGATAGTTTCAAAATTTTGCGAGATGTGTTATTTGTCTCTTATTTTCCGTTCGTAAATGAAAGCTCAACTCCTAGTGTAAATGTATTTAAAGTGCCTCAAGTCGATTTATTTTGAATTTTTCGTGTGGTTGATATTTACTTCGCCTCCTGGAGAAACCAGTTTAAATTGCACTCGTTTGAAGAGATGAACTCTTCTACCTATATCCCATTTCATTATGCTCTCATCTCTTTAGTCAACCCTTTTCCTTTTGTGGGAGGAAAAAATATTCATCAGCTTCGCCTTCTTCCATTTTTCACCCCAATCTTATCTCCTTCTTCATAATACCTCAGCGGTGGAGGGTAATTAACTTTATTCATCAAGGCCCTAGAATGGAGGGGTTGTTGAAGGAAGAGGGATGTATACTCAAGAAATGGCTGGGTAAAGCAATGAAAGTCATGACTCGGATTGATATAAAAGTGTTACTGAGGGGCAGGTCGGATAAATTTATTAGAGTGATTTCAATGGGTGTTCTTTCAAATGGTCCCGAAAGTATACAGAAGTCAAAAAGTCCCAAAGTATACAGAAGGAAGAGACGAGGGTACGTAGAATTTAGCGGTGTAGAGAAAAAATACGAATATCGTTTTCTAAAGATCGACTCATGGTCTATAATTTTCTCTATCACGGCCTGTTTCTTTCTCAGCCAGTGGTCGACTGCAATTTTGTGATACTGGATTCCGATTCCCCCCTCATCCAGCATACTTCTCTCTACCGTGATATTTAGCACCCGCTTCCTACCGAGCACTAAACAGGGGATCAAGGGACTCCCAAGAAAAATATCTGGGGAGCTGCAGAAATCTGTCGCAGAATCCCAGAAATGAGAGATTGAGGCTTACTTTTTTAGTGGCTATTGCTCGATCCTCAGAAATATCTGCGCCTTCGTAGGTAACAACTTTGCTCTGATTATTAACGCTGGACAAAACGATACGTGAAACAAAAACAATTGAAAATGTTCTTTTCCATTTACATAGCTTAATAACGCAGAATTTTCAATTCCCCTCCCCTTAACGATTTAGGGTGGTATTGGGAACCTGCTCAATACTGGTTTCGTCCACTCTTTATATTCTCAAGAAATAACTTGTTCTTACCCTCCATGTAGAGCACTTCAAAATTCATTTTCTCCACTTCATCCTCCGTTTATCATACGCCCTTCATCCTCTTAAATGTGCACTTCTTGAGCGCTCTGAGAATGCACTTCTTCCACAATGCCAATGTTTCAGCAACGTGACGTACCAACTACGATCCATATCATATTCTTCGCCGACTTTTTATTTACTCTCATCCTTAAGTTTCGAATACGTTCTTGATCTGAGAAGGTAGAAAAAAATTAAGGAATAAACAGATGAGAGAGAGATTTTAAGAGTTATTTATTTGAGTAAAACGGTAACTAATGTGTTTTATTTTTCACTATGCAGTAGTCATCCTATAGCCAAATAGGTATAAATTGGCGTTAATCTGTTTCATTTTGTTGCTTTCCCTTATTATTGCTAATGGCAACCAATCAAACGAACATTTAACTACGTTTGCATTCATTTATTCCCATGAAACTCGCAAATCATTTTTTAAATCGTTAGCAATTACAGAAATAATTAAATAATTTCTGCCGTTCATATTTGGCTGTGATATGAGTTCGTTCATTATTTTTATAACATTGTCGATCGCGATAGAGTTTGAAAAATTAAGAGACCCGAATGCTTCCTTTTTTCGATATGTAGCCATTTTTTCGAGCTATTAGAGACGAAATATCCACGGCTTTAATAATTTCACTCACAAGTTAATGACGTCACTGACTCTTACCGAGAGGCCTACCACTTATCCACTGCCTCTCGGCCTTGCGCATACATCTCACGTGATTAGTTGTCATTAAAACTCTAATTATCGACTCTTTCCGACAAGGATAGGGTATCTCAGGACTACTTGACGAACCAGAAATTAACTGACGTCACTGACCCTTATGCATTTTTCTCGCTTCCAATTTATGAGAAAATGACCGATGAAGAAAATTTTGTTTTTTTTTCGTTATAACTTATCTTTCCCATCCAACTACGGAATTATCATATTGCAATTACGGGTCTGAGTGAACGACCCCAATATTCATTTTTTTCGATGTACTTCAGTAAAAAATACCAAAATTTGAATAGTATTTTCAATAAAATATTTTAATAATATCCCGAGAGGGTAGTCACGGATTTCTAAAAAATAAATACGAAATGACAATAGCACTATAAAGAACCGAGTTAATCTAATTTTTAAATGCCGATAGGGAAATAAAATTCCAGGATTTTTTACAGTAGTCATTAATCATAATACTAAGTTATAGTGTGTAAATATTGACCAATAAAATTTGTTGGCCAAGTTGGGCTCACTTAAAAATTTACAATCCATTAATTCCTTAATTATGATTCTTATTCCACTGATAACGGATCGATAAATAATACGCATTTATGCTAATTCCAGTTTCTTTCCTTTTTTCTTACCAAAATTATATTTAAATTTATTACAGTAGCGCGTATTGCTAGGTGAGCTTAGTGATAAATTATAGATCACCCTGCAAATATTTAACTGGGGATTTTTTCCACGTTCAAAGAGGAAAGATGAAGAGAAATTTGACGAATACTAATGTCAAATGTAAAAATACAGACGTAAAATCGCAAATATAAGGAAGGTTAGAGAGAGAGGTGGAGATGATAGGTCGAAATCGTTGGACTATATGAGGCGCCAATTTCACACCCCCGAGTAATTGAAAAGAAAATAAAAGCAGAGAAACATCCGGCGAAAGAAATGAGCTACTATGGAATCTCTGGAGTCGTTGGCCGTCTGGGTGCTAAGCTATCTGAAGTCCCGGAGGTAAATTAAAAATTGGGAGGAAATTGAGGAAGGGGTGGTGGCATCGGGCGTTGAAAGATTGTGGGGTTGGGCGAAGTGGAAGATTTGGAAGAAACTTTTCTCTCCGTTTCCTCTCTGCTCCTGATAGTCTCGCCGGACACTGTTTGTATTGTGCCTTTTCTCAAGCGGCCGTTGCACCTTAGAGTATCCGACGGCATTCAGAGATCACGTCCGTTTGCCAAATAGTTATCTAGCTTTCTTTTATAGCCTTCTGCTTAAAAATCTTTATAAGAATTTTAATAGATAAAATTAAAATCTGGGAAAGTAATTTCTGGGATTCGAAAGGCCTTAGTTGTAGCTACACAAAGCAATGGTGACAGATTTCTCGCGGAAGTTTATTTTAGAAATAAATATATTCTTGCTACCTTTGCAAGTAATTATTAATGAATCAGCTTAAAATCAGGGAGATAATTACATCCGGCAAATGTCTTCAAATTTGTGTCCAGAAGACTACTATGGCATAAAATATTCACGCTAGGCTTAGAGAAAGGCGTAAACGTCTAGTGGGAAGAATGTGGAAGTATCTCTTTGCATGGTAAACAAAGATATCGTACTGCCCACTTATTTTATTTAACAGTTCCCAACGCGTGTTTCTATTGCCTTACAATCATCATCAGGTATTCTAAATGTAAAACGCAACATGTACGCAACATACGACTTATTATAAATGGCGTATTGTAATGATGGTAAGTTACAGCCAGTGTGAAGAGGATTAACTATCCAAAAGTATGTACTTCGCCATTAAGAAATATTTGACTTAGCTGGGATTAGAACCGGATCTCCCGATTGCTTGGCAGGCGTGTTAGCCAGTTACACTACAAAGCCATTTTCATAGAGCGAACTTCGGGATTGGTTTTACCGAACAAAGTGTTGACGTCAGAAGATTGCCTATAGGGTATTTCAGGACTAATACCACAATGGCGGCGAATAGGGCATGAAAAATTCATGAGTCAAATGAAGCCTATCTCTCCATTAAAAGTTGACTCTAACTATTTGTGGCTTTAATGATAAAACTCTCAAAAATAGCAGGGGCGTAAAACACTGAAAACTCGGACGTGTTACTTTTTTAGTTTCTGTCGCCACTGCGAAGGAGATGGAAGGGATATACTATGCAGGATAAAGACCTAGAGATCGAGGGGTGGAAATAATCACGGAGTCCTTTACATTGAGACTGGGATGGGGGATTGCGGGGCATGGGGAAGAATTCGGAGGTGTAAATGAGGGTACAGGGTCCCTATTGTGGGTTGGTACTGGCTGCGCAGGAAGTAACCAGGGTTTCGGAGAGGGGGCGCGTCCGTGGAACAATGGAAACCTCCCGCGATTTTTAGATTAGGGGATGGGGAAGGTTTTCATTTTGGGGGTGGCGAAGGTTTGTTCGGGGGTAAGTTGGCACCTTCTTCCGCGCCCCTGGCGTCGCCTTTACCCCCCGGGGCGGAAATTAAAAATGAGCGTAGCAAGGGGACGAAATGAGGAAAAATCAGGAGTGGAAGCGACGGTGTGGTTTTTTTTTCCTTTGTTTTTCCGTTAGTTCGTTCTGGATAGGTGTCTTTTCGGATGAGTGCGGTGCATCTGTTTCGCTTTTGGTCTCCGAACCCCTCGTTATTCTCCGAGAGATTCGTGGCGAAGAATGGAAGAAAATATGAACATGAGAGCTTGCTAGTTCGCAATTGTAATGCTTTTGTATGGTATCTTTAACACATGCTACTGAAAGTATTTATTGAACACATGCTACTGAAAGTGATATGGGAGTAGTCTACGAGCTTATTTGCACTCCCTAAGTTGTGCTTAAAATATCGAAGTTGGAAGTCATTCTAAACTTATGTTTTACAACTCCATCATCCAGGGGCGCAACCAGGAATTGAGGCTGGGTGGGGGTTTAGATGCAACTAATACCGGGGTGCGTGGGGGTATGGAATACCCACCATGATAAGCAATGGGTGCGAGATTAATAAATTGCGGAATTTTATGTTACATGGTTCATTATGGTGAGTTTTACGGATTTCTGAGGGATAATTTATTAATCCTTACACTATTTTATTAGTAATATCAATCTAATTAAGTAAAATGGATTAAACTTAAAAATTTCTCTGAGCTCTGGGGGGGGGGGTTCATCCCCCAAAACCCCCTCCTCGCTGCGCCACTTCCATCATCGACCTATTACTTCGCCATATGTGAGTTTTCTATACAAACTTGTTGTGACTAACTACCTATGAAATCGTGTTTTAGGCGTAAAACTGATCTTTTCATGTGTTTTTTTGCGTCAAACTCCGAAAAACCTTTGTCAGCTAAAGGTTGGACTAAAATAAAAATCAAAGAAGTAGTTGAGATTATGATAGGTTGTATCATAGAGGTTAGATTTGTTGTGCAGTCCTGCTAGAGGGTTTTATGTGTAACCTAATGAAGTGGTTGGTTTGAAGACCATCCTTGATGAATATTTTTAACATTTTTTAGCAATTTGAAAGTAAAAGCTCCAAAAATGCATAATCGTTTTCATATTGTTACTTTTAATTCGGTGCCTCAGTGATTGATGTTTAATTTAACTATTTTGGTGGAGTATTTTTCAAGAAAAAATTGCAAGGAAATCGCTAAAATTTGTGAAAAAATAGACAAACAATTTATTTTACTCTAATGTTACAAAAAAACACGTAATCCGCCTTTACGACCCCCTACTGTTACTCCTGAATGAGTTTCGCTGAACTAATCCAAACGTATTAACTGCAAAATGTATTTATATGGCAACGACACGAAATACAACATCAAAGTAAATGTTTGCAGTAAAAAGCAATCTTTGTAGCAAATACTTTCGGTTACAGGCTTTAACACAGTCGCAAATGCTGGAAATATCCAACTACCAGAATCCAAACACCCTACTTCTTTCCGATGATATTAAATCCAATGTATGGCTTAGTACTATTCAAGCTTTTATCGTCCAGGATATGAGGCACAACTCTGTTTCAATTTTGAAAATTCCTATGCAGTGACCACGGTCAAAGACGCCGAAATGAGTTTACGAATTGATCCCTGCAGCTATCAAACCGATTCGGTTTTTCCACGGTGCGTTTGAGTTTCATGGACAGCACCGAGGTGAGCTGGTCGTTCGCGTTTTAGATCCCATACTTCCGCGAATGCGTGGCTTCATTACGTGCAGTTCGGAAGAATCGCTTACGTTCTGTGGCAGGATATGGGCTTCCATTGTATGCCCTCCCGATCCGCATCCCAGTTTCCAACCAATCCGGGATGAGCCCTGGATGGGGCCTTCTTCCTGCGTAAATCGATGATCGCGTATCCGCAAATCGCTGAGGCCATGAAGTCAGAGCCCGCATCTGGAGTTAGCTATGTTGCCGTGATTTTATGACTTGGGATTATGATAATGGCTCGATGCTGCTCCGGTCTGATCAGCTGAGCTCCTGAGCGCAATCCGAACGGTAAGTATCTGCGATAATACGTGCTGAGTTGTTAATATTGATGAGCAATTTCAACCCTGAGACCTAATCTTATTTTCATTCCAACTCGACGATATTTATTGATTCGTAGTCATTTGGTTTATATGGCCGCAGTGAGCTTTTTATTCTTTGGTTGAAATGAATTTCTTGAGCAACAATAACCCATATAATTAGATGGACGCGCCTTTCAAATTATGACTTGATGAAGAAGCTCAAAATATTACTCTAAGTTTTTCTGCGACTGTTATTGCGTTATATAATTGTTTTATGGATTTTTTGAAGCTTAAGACCTTGATTTTACAGGAGCTAATTCATTTAAAGTATTTTTGCGATAGCTATAATAGTGTAATAGTTATCATAAACTATAGGTGATGCTAATTCTCGGACAAAGAACTTTGCAGATATTAATTTTTACTATATGGCTTCCCATGGTGGGTGATTATTTATGGTATTTAATTCAAATAAGCCCTAGAAATTACCGTAAATATTTTATACATAGAATGCTTACAAATGTATTTAATGTTATTGATTATTACTACTGTTGTTGATTCCGATGACTTTTTTCTCCACATTTTTTGACAAGATGGGGAAAAATTATTTAAAAAAAATAGTATGTTAATAGTGAATAAATAAAAGTTAAGAAGTGTTTAAGTGTTATCTAATTCTCGGTTATAACAAAAATTATTAACACTAATCATTGTACCTAAATGTATACACATGCTTTGTGAATCTACAACATAAATGCACGACCCTGGATTCTATGGCTAAATACAACCAGTAATCAAAGAATTAAGGATTATTATTTCTTTCCAAAAACGGACGTTTTTCTTCGAAATCACCAGAGGTATGGTGGTAAAAATATTGCTTATCATACCATTAAAGTATCAACTGGATCAATTTTTTTTCGCCCATGCGTAAATGAATTTCAAACGGACTTGAATACAATTTTCATTTGAGGCAATCCTTGCGGGGAGTGAATTACAGCGATGCTTAATGACTATCATTCGAAATAAAAAAATTTTCTAGACGACCGAATGGAGACATATCCTCCTCCTCCCTGAAATTCCATTCGGAGGGCGGCTGAAGATTTGAGGTCGATGAATTAATCCTCTCTCGGCGACTGCAGCGCAATGCAGATGCCCAGCCAGGTGAATCGGCACAATCTGCATATCAAAGGCACAAGGCCGCCCGCTTTGTAGTTTGGTGCGTCGGAGCGTCGGCGTGGCACTGGACGTAACGCTGACCCGCAAACCGGGTTATTCCCTCGAACAACTCAATCGGCCAATGGGCGGATGGAGTGGCGCGGTGAGGATAGCACAGGGTTCCTCCCTCCATCCCTCTCCCTGACCCCTTGAGCAGATGCTACCCGTTCCGGAGACCGCAGAGCGGGCGCGGAGGGTCCCCTCTCGACAGTCCGCTCCAATAGGACGATGACATAAATGGAATGGTACGTTAAGTTCTCCCAAGACAGTCGTGTTGCGAGGCGGTATCCCGGGGAGGGAGTCTTAAATAAATGAAGTGTTGCGGTCATGCGGGCAGCGATAAGGGCGGGCGTGATGTTTGCTAGCGAAAATCACCACGGCTCTCGCGCGTGAAATGTTAATGAAGACGAATTGTTGAGCCATATTTTTTTTTACCACCCCTTTCATAAAGTATGCGAGGTATATAAATTACGTTGAAGGAATAGATCTGGTATTCAAATGAAACAATGAGGCTAGAACAAATGAATTATGGAAATGAAGCAATAGATACGTCATTAATCATTCAAAACCTAATTTTCGATTATGATTTTCCATGTGTGTGAAATAAATGTCGTTACTTTTAAAAAATATATCAATTTTTTACTTGCATATCACATTTTCTGAGTAATTTAATTTCGATCTTATTTTCCTCGGTACAACCCTGAGGTATTCGCCTCACCGCATATCATTACTGGGGTCATATTCTAAACGGTGGAGTTTCTTGCTCTTTTTATACGATTTATTTTTATTCCTCCATGCTTTGATCCCTCTCAGAATATTATTTTATTTTAGATTGAGAAGTATGACATAAGTAGCTTCAATTATTGGGTTGCATAGTGCATAAGAACTAAGTTTTGGAACTGTATATTTTATCTTTGATGCCAAAAATGCAAACTCACCAAGTATCTCATTACCAGGATTTTAGTAGTAGAAGCAGAACAGAAAGATAGTGAACTATAAAAGCAAAATTAGATTATTTCTCGGCTGTATCAATAACGGTGGATCAATCACCTTACTGCTATTTTTCCGATGTAGAAGTAAAAGAAGGCGATTGAATATTCTATTTTGGTCAATTATTCTCTCTACGTCTCGAACTCCTAGAGAGCGCGTTAATTTCAACCCAATATTAATTTTGGACTGTAGTATTTGATGATGACTGCTAATTTTCGCGTTCTCCAGCCGCTTCTGTCGTTTATCGCGTCGTCGCGTCGAACGACAGACGCGGCTGGAGAACCCGAATATTAGCAGTCATCGTAAACAACGTTGTAGTATTTAATGCTAGTGAATTGGTTGTATACCTACAAGTATGGCGTATGCGAGTGTTAATAAGAAATGTGGTTAGTTGCGCCGTTTTGGTAGTAACGATGGAATTTATAGTTCCAAAACTACCTTCATCTGCAAGATTCGACATAAAAAAAAGAGTAGGTCTCCTAATTTGCCTCATATTTAGGTAAAATATGCAAGCGAAGTGCTGAATCCATCGTCAGTTTTCTATAAAAATATATTATCTAGTTCTTACTGGAACCATTAGTGAAAATTTTGTTTTCGGGCGATGAAAAATGGACTATAGTATTTCCAATTGATTACTTGATATAGTGTTTGCCACGCTCCAATCCTTTAAACACGATTTGTGCTATGAAACTTCCTCCTAGTTGCTCGCGAAGTTTCGGACAACCTTCAGCAATGAAATCGATCTTGTTTCATGCTCGGACAAAAACTCACCCTCCTTGCCCAGAAGGAGGGCGGCTTATGTGAGTGAATCTATCCTTCCCCGAATAGCGCTAGCCTGTCTCATCTCCTTCCTTCCCGTGGGCCTATTGTTGAGTCCAGTTGCATTATCTGGATCGCCAGTTAACTGATATACGGCTGTCTGAACATCTAACGCTCATACACGTTTTCGAGAGCCGAGGCGATGCTATAGAAGCGTGCGGGATATTCTTTTCTTTCCGTCGGTCGGACGCGCTTTCCCTGGGGGTTGTGCATGCTTCGTTGTGTGTGGGAGAGATCTATTGCCTTCTCTCTAAGCTAGCCATCTTTTGTCCGAAATATGCTGTGGGGAAAAGCTTTCTTCGAGATCCGGAGCATGGATAATTGAATTTCGCAATTGACTGGCAAGGGAACCATTTCTGCCGATATTTTCATCGCCAACTCCATAGTACTGGCGCATATTCTGGTATGGTGTGGGGGATGGAGATATCATGAACGTGGAGAGAGCTCCAAGGAAGTATAAACAAGAGCGGATTTCGGCTTCTGCGCATGTGACACAGTTTAAAATTGAAAAATCTGTTATCACGTGATATCCCACCCTCGTTCTTTCCCTGTCAGAAGTTATAGCTAATTAGATGATTCCGATGTTCGTATTGTTTGACTTGAAAAACAAGTTGATGCTTTCCTGGTATATCATGAGGGTAAACTTTTCTCGGGATTCCCACCGGGTTTTGAACCTTGTGTCTGCAGACGTATCGAGCTCTGGGAAGGCAGTAGCCCTAATTCAGCACCCCTGAGGATGAGCCCCGAATCGTAGCTCGATGCGTCGGCAGAAATGGAGTTTGTAACCTGGTAAAATTCCAAGAGAAGCTTACCCACTTAGTTTGACTTGCTCCGGTTAGTTTATTCACATGTCTTTGGCCAATTCAAAACATGGCTCCCAATTAATTTAAAATTCTTGAATAAGGGAGGTTGCTGGATTTAATTAAATTCAATTAGTACCAAATTTAATAATTTTATTGTATTCTCCTTATTAATTAATATCAACATCGGTGATTTCACTCTTGCCTCTTGTGTTTGGCTGCAGCGCGCCCATCGTTGGCTCCTACTTTTCATTGAATATCAAGGATAGAGGACGATCAATAGGACTGAGAGTACAGAATTTCCACAGTTAGCTAATCAAGGCAAAAACTAGCGATCGGTACGAAGCCCTGTGAAATGATACCGAACTAGTATGTTTACATCGTCCCATTACAGTTATGGTATCAATATTTGCTTTACGTTATCGCTGAATAGGAAAATAAGCTATACTTTTTATTTCCATAATATGTTTTAACAGGCAAAAGTTTCGATATAATGTGTCGTTCTCGATGTTCCTTAAAGGTTTCTTGATGATAAAACTTAGAAAGTACCTTGGTAACTGCACCTTGTGTCGACACCATGATGAGTAAAATATGTCATAGAACACAGAGTGACAGAGTGCTTCAGGTGGAATCTATAATACTGCAGGAGGTGGTAGGGAGACAATTTTAAGCATTTCGGTCGCAAATCCTTAGTTACTGAGCTATGGAAAACGCAACCTTTTTTGAATGCAATTATTTGGATGCACAATTATCATGAAAACTGTTTTCTTGGGTGTCCACCCTTTTTGACATTTTATTTAATACTCTGGATTTTAAGGGCATTAAATAATTAAAATTGGACGAAAATATGCGATTATATTTGTCCTAATGCTTCGAGCTTGATCGATCGAGAACTTTGAGCAAGTATCAAGAATATAATTGCGCAATCTCACTCATTTTGAGATTGCTGGAGTTGCGAATTTTGAGATTGTTACTCATCCACCTCCTAACGTATTGCAGATTCATAAAATACCCTATACAAAACGCGAATTTACTTTTCATATCCTTTCTAATTCTGCTCTCATAATCACGTCGGAAGAATTAAAGTCAAAAACTTTTCAACGGCTATTCCCTCCACTTAGCGACGGGTAGTCGATAATTCGCTTGTAGGAGGGCTAAATAGTGGAATGTTTAGGACCACGTTTGAGGTCCAAAGGTCAGATAATCATCCGTATTCAATTCTCATGTAGACGCGTAAGGATAGCATCTCTGAGAGATAGCAATCTCTTGTCCGACATACCCTCTGGGACGGAGCTTTCTTTGCGGTCCCCAATTCCATTCCATAGAAGACTGATTTCTGTTGCCACTTCGGTCGCATTTTAATCGGTTTTCACAAATGTCCGCGGGGCGGTGATGAGTGCAATGCGATCTACATTTTTCCAATATTTTGCAGTATAATGTTTTTAATTGCGAGAAATAGCATGGAAAAGTTAGGAATTTGATAGATCAGAATCATCGTGTGTATAAATTTCGGTTAGCCGCCCTAATTACACCTTATTTCCTCATGAAAATCGGATCACTTTGTCCTACAGCGAAACGAGTGGCGACTTTTGTAAACCCATTTAAATTCGAGGTATGTGGCAACACATTTAGAGGCCGACTTGAGGATCCACTCTTGTAATATTCGTACTCGAAGCACTGACGGAGGATATTCCTGTATCGGCGAGGGAAATGGAGAGATAGAGGAGCAATTTATGGATTTCGGCCCGAACGCCCTTCGGCAGCCTAGAGTAGCTGACGCGCAGACGGCGGGCGGCGGCTGCTTATGCTATGTAGCCGGTCCATTCACTCAAGGCCCCATTCGATTCCATTTTCCGTATCCCCACGGCTCGGAATCGGATGGTTCGGCGTGATGGGTACGTTCGAATCCCATACAAGCCCATTTGCCCTAGCAGATAGAGCCGCTTGAAGGCATGGTCATCGCATTACTGTGACTTCCAGGTCATCGATTCCTAAAGGGGTACGCTTAAGGGGGAATGTTTTTAATTCCATTCGGCTGATTGCTTCCTAAATGTCTGAAGGAAGTAAATTTTTAATATCTATAGTCACAGGCTCAACTTTGTGCAAGTTCATTTCAATGAATAAAAACGAACAAACTATGTATTAATCCACCAATTTATTTACGCGGTACGACTAGTTTCGACGCAGCGGCGTCATCCTCAGGTACCTCGAAACTAGTCGTACCGCGTAAATAAATTGGTGGATTAATACAAAGTTTGTTCGCTTTTATTCAAGTAAATTTTTGTTTATCGATTGTTTTTTTTTGGCAAGGCTTCGTAGGATTAAGGATGGCTGGAGAAAATTTGACTTAAAAAAAAGGTGGTTATAATCCTGAAAATTCCGGATTGTGGATTCGTAAATTTCTCCTGGAGAGGTAATCCAGCGACTCTTTTCCTGTGGGAAGTGAGTACATACAAATTTAATCCAAAAATTGGAATCATTCATTTATTATCGGAGCGCATAAAAAGCTATCCGAAGCTATGGCCAGCATCCCATTCCTTACCTAAAAAAATCATCCTTGGAGGCACAATTATCCCTTGAAGAAAAGATTTTAAGGGACTCAGAAGACGATATAAAAGTACTATATTTTATCCCCCATCTCTCTCCTATTTAACAGTTCGCCTTAGCCGATATTGCCAATAAGCAATTTTTATTATTATATAAGAATCTGTTCCTCAATCTTATTATTTTTCTCGAGAATAAGTAGCAAAATAGCCTGAATGGAATGCATAATAGCTCTAAGCATACCGTAATTAGCCACGGTGATAACTTTATGGGAGTCACCCGCAATGCACAAATTGTGCGAATAATCCACAGAGAAAAAATCATTCGCCTTCACCGGGATTTGAACCTGGATCACCCAATGTCCCTTCGAATGCTTCAGCCAGTTAAGCAATAATCCACTACCTTGTCCGGTATTGTACACAAATATCCACAGGAAGTAATGACGCCTCGATAGTTTAAATGGCTTAAAAGCTCTAGACTAGATGTCGGGGGATTGGGGTTCGAATCTCGGTCTAGGCGAATGATTTGTTTGTGGATTAGTCACACTGAGTGAATCATTTTTGTCCACCATTGATCAGTGCTCTTTGCCACAGTTAAATTCACGATAATACCATGCAACTATCCATATTGAATGTAAATATTCTTTCAAGCAGAACCAGCATTCATTTCGAAAGTCCAAAATATTTCCTGAATGACCTATTTTTACATTTTTTTAATATTATAAAGTATAAAGGTAACCCATTAACAAATTAAGTCAAAATTTTTGTTTAAAGTGACTATTGAGACTGGAATACTTTAATGAGTCACTAATAAATGAGGTAGGTTCAAATACAAGAATAAAAATTTGCAATAGGAAAAATTTGTCATCTTTTTTATGTTCAAAGCAAGTGTATCTATCACCTTCTGTCATTCAAAGCTAACTGCATTGAAGGGTAATCAAGGATGCGTTATAACTTTTCATTATCAATAACTATGTCAAAATTTCTTTTTTCCTCCGTTATCAAAGCTCCATGGACAGGCAGGTAAAACCAGTACCTCTTCATGCTCTGAGTGAAGTTTCCCGAATACATCTTGGCGAAATGTAAGAGGAGAAAGAAGCATGCTGGAGAAGCTTCTCTCGGATTTTACCAGATGCATTTATTGAGTTCTTTAATTGGCAAGGGGTAAGGTTCACATGATATTTATATACCTCAGAGAGTAGCATTGAAAAATTTAATCAGCCGAGAAATTTCTTCATTTACTTGGTTATTTCGTTGAGGAAGACTCTGATCATTTTAGTTTTAATGAAAGCAAAATAAGCCTATTTCTCTTAGCATATCCTAGCTAGAGGGTCAGTAAAACGTATTTCACAGAACCTTGAGTGCGGGACAAACGTGGATAATGCTTGTTAATTACACAAAGTAAACTTTCAAATCGGAGTAAGTTGGACTAGAGACGAATTTCTCTCGGTCTATTTATTTAGTCTTCTCTCATTTCACGCCCTACCAATCCTGATACCATGAACTTTGTGTGCTAAACTTGATATTTTTTTTTATTTTATTTTTTCCCAATCGCATCAAAGGTGCTACTTAACCAACATCCGTTTACAAGTTGGATCACTCTATCAGGCAAGGAGAATTTTCTTTACCCAGAAATGAGATAAAAATTCTGCGAGAGAAAGAGAAAGAAAAATCATTCATTCCTCTGTTCCAGTAGCCCCAACCAGTGGGTTTATCGCGTCGTTCCTCGAGATCCGGAATTCGCTCGTTTTTGAAATTCCACTTGCTTGTTTTTCATCGTTTGCGGGTTGGCCACCACTCTTGTGCTAATCGGTTTTCCTGCGGCATCGGAGGGGCTATAAAACCTTGTTTCCCCTCCCTCTTAATCGCAGTGTTTTTATTATGCGAATATTTATTTCTACTCTCTCTCCGGCATAAGTGACTGTGTAAGATTATGCGCATTTATGCATGAGAAGTTTTAATAAGACCGAAAATTCCTCTCAATAACGCAGGAGAAACAATTACGGAGGAAGATATCCCGAAATGGCGGTTAAATAAGGAGATAATCATTCATGGCTCAACGGCACGCGATAGGACCTTCGGTTTTAATAGTTTTCTTCGCAGCGTTTTGTCGTTCTGCATCATCGTATTTGTGGATTATTTCCTCTCCCGCGTCGAGAAATGAATATCGTAATTTAAATTTTAATGGGAAACGCGAAATTGGGGTTGGTAGTGAGTATATTTTGGATAATAGTTTTAGTGTGATAATAATCGTCATCATTCCCTTGAGGAATGAATAAACAATACGACGCGGTCGAGCTTGTAATGAGTGTCGCCATCATTTCAGTAGTTATCCCTGGGAACAGAATCGTATCCACGTCCAATCTAACCTCCTCGTGTAATCATTGGTTTTTTTTCCTGCTCAAGCACAGATATTATTATTATTCAAAAAAATTGATGTGCGCTTCAGTAAATTACAACTGCGAAATTGTTTACGCAGCAATGCGTTCGTTTTTCATCGTTATCGCCATCCGCAAAATCCACAATAGCTGCTGGATCTCCCTTCATATTGCACGCGAAAATGTATTTTACGTGTTAAATTAATCTGACTGGTTTTGATTCCCGAGAAAAATGCTGATGAGGACAATCTCTCCGTGAAAAATTATTTGATAATGAATCTCGAATTAAATTCTGTTCCCCCGACGAGACTGCTCAGCTACTTTTTACTGTTGAGAGAGGGTTGACAGATGGTGGATTTTTTTTCAGAGGAGGAAGGGTAGCTGAGGGTCTGCTTACTTAGTGAAATAAATGCGGGTGGCAAGCTTAATCCTTCCGTGACTGTGCCCAGAAAACTTAAGCGAACGACTTTGTGGGGTATCTCAGGTACCCCATTTATGATTCATTAATTATATCTTTTTATAAATTTCATTCATTTCATAAAATTCATAAATTATGTATTTCGTATGTTTTTTTAATCTTTCCTGTAATTCAACACCATAGTTCTTATTTTAATGATATAATATCTTGTTTTGTATAATTTATAAATGCATTGTTGGCTACGTTTAGGTTTTTACATTGATTTTGTGCGAAATGGCAGAAATCCTTCATATTTTTCTATTGTAACTGTACATTGACTAACATGCTATGAAAAAACAAAAGTAAAAAAGCCCATCATGTGGAAAATTGGCGTTAATGAAGTTTTAATGTAACAAAATGCATTACGTTCAACTTTTACTCCTGCACTCATATAACAAGCAAGTTTTTTCTTCCCGCCAACAGCTGAGCGGGGTAACACATTTACCCAACCATTAAAAATTGAAGTTTTCAAAACAATTTAAATGTAAAAAAAAAATATTCCTCACCTAAATAACGACAAAGTGGTTGAGTTAAAATATCAATGGGACAAAATAGAAAATAATATTATACAACATCAACATAATTTGGGGTTACTGAGTCACACCGCATAATCACGGGAGGGTTGAGGCATCATCAATATCGTGATTGGTAATGAAAAATCACGGATTTAATTTTATTCGTAATAATCCACGAGTATAATAACATGACAGGATCCGTAGGTTATTTGGTAGCTTCATTGGTTGGAGTTGACTGACACGAGTTAAGAGGACTTTTAGATTGATTCCAGTTCAAGATTATGGCATTTGAACCCGGGACATCCTGTGCAGAGGTCAGTTGGTTTCATGTTTCCATGAACACTTCCTCCACTTCGTGACCCCCAGACATCCAATCACAGATTCGACGCTATTTTCTATGCCAATCATCACTTTCCATAGATCCCATTTCGTGAAATAGAGATGAGCTTGAATTTAGTATGCTAATTTTTACGCACACAAGCACGTTATTTTAGATGAATGCCTTTTATTTGCAAAGAGAAACAATTTTTTAACGGCGTCAATAGTTTTCATCGCCCAGTGACTTTTCTGCCTGGGAAAAAAACTCGAGGCATATTTATCCCGCCAATACAGGGCGAATACAAATTATGTCACGAAATTTTGGACCGTGGTTAGATGATGCCAGTGGGAACAAAAATTACTGACGATGCACAATTTTTAAACAACAGTAACTCTGCGCAAAGCGCTCCCATTGATCACGAGTTTGTCCTGTTGTTGGGTGCTCTATACAATTCTTAACTTCGAATTCTTTGCCTTCCAGTCATTAGGTGGCGCGCCGAAGGCGCGTAAATTGCCGTTCCGGTAAAGCCATGTTTACCCCTACCAGCCAGTGTACAATTCAATAATTTTTTTAGCGCATTTGTATATGTTGTCAGGGTAGTGTGTTGTTTGTGTTAGCAGAGACTTAATTACTAAACATTAGAGAATACACAGAAATATATACACATTTAATTTTTAAGATTGAATAATAATAAAAAAATTAAGATCAGCCGGAGATCGCGATTTATCTAAAGTATACGGCAACAGAGCGAACTCGAGGGCCAATAGGAGCGTTTGGTTCAAAGTTTGCGACCTAAACATCTTTAGTAATTTTCATTTCTGTTAGCATCAGTTATCCATGGTTATAATGTAGTGACAAAATTTTTCTCCGCTCTGCGGAAAATATCTAAAAATCTTGGTACAGTAGATTCCGTTTCATGGGTCCACCGGTTACTTGGGGCAGCCGCTTAATTGGGGGAGATCTTGAAGAACAGAACCCAATAAAGGAATATCCCAAAGTATTCTCCGCTTAATTGGGACAGCATGCCGATTTATTGGGTCATGAGTCGGCGACATAGACTCTATACTCGCGACGAAATTAAATTTTTTTGTTTTCAGCATACTATTTTTTTTCCTCCTTTGATTTACTCTTATTTTTCACAAATTTTCCTATTTTTGCCCTATTTTGAAAGCTCTCTTTGTTATACTATCCGCAAGAGGATAGGACTTTTCTTTAATAGGACTTCGTAAAAGATATTCATTCAGCATCGCCCGAGGCTGTGAAAAGTATTTTTAACTAAAATTTCATAATTCTTAAAAATGATAATAAAATAACTAAACTCTCTGATTTATAGGTCAAATTAATAGTTTAATAAACTTATGTTGCATTATAAACATCCTTTAGCCTTCTTTCTATCATTTTAACTTTTGTTTATGCCCATATACAGGATAGTTCGCTTATTTGGGGAAGTCGCTTAATAGGGTGATTTCCTATTATTTTTTTATTGCCTAAATCGAAAGATTATTACTCCTGGAGTACGTATTTCGCGCTTTTAGATTTTTAAATGACGATATCTATTTTTCGCGATTAAATGAAAAGTGAAAAATTTCAAGCGCGCAAAAACGCGACGCGTAAGTTGGAAAGTCCGTGCGACGCATTTCTGGTTCCCCCTCTCTCCTTGTGAAGTGACCTTGATCGAGGCTCTGAGCGCTGATAGGACGCAGGATGCTAGCGGATAGCTGAGTACCTTGCTGAATGGTAGCGCTTGGCTTAAAAAAGGTTTATTAATACCTTATCAAACGAAGAAAACTTTCCGACCTTAGCCAGTTTTAATAGGTGATTATTAAGACATGTTTCCCTGAGCTCTGTGCCTCATGCATGCATTGGTAACCTCAGACGATGTATAACTCCTATCCTCTCGTGTAGAAACTAGGTCCCTGTGACGTCACGCGGAGTGGAATCGCATGGGCGCCAATCTGGCCTTTTTCAAATGAGGATAAAATTTGACCCTTGCCATTCGTCTAAACCGGTATTTCAAAAACCAAATAATTTGTGTATTATGAATACACTAATGGTGGGTAACGAATCGCAATCAATGCCTATCGTTTTCTTTGATGAAGGAAACTACCCTATTGGAGCAAAGTGCACAAGTCCCGATAAGTCCCAATTAACCGGAATCTAGTTTATAGCAGTGGGCATATTGTAATCCCTGATGATCGGCCAGGTGTGCTCGAGTGCATATATTTCGGTTAAGGCTGAGAGTCTTGACTTTGACCGAATACGTGGGTGTATTCTTACCTCGCTCGAGCTGTTATAACCTACTCGGTCCTGGCGTATTGTACACAATACATCGAAGTTTGAATTTTTTCTTGCTTGACTAAGCGAAATGTCGTAACTGCATCTATTCCAATGCTTCCTGACAGTGACGTAGCCAGGGGGTGGTGCGGGAGGTCCGGACCCCCCCGCCCGCCCCCCCCACCCAAAATATTAAAACAATTATTTTTCCTTCATAAAAAAGAACAAAATATTGAAAAATCATCAACTAACAAAATATTTCTTTAAAAATTAAGTTTTTTCGATTAGGAAAAGTGTTTTAAAAATTTTAAAACCGTATACTTGATAACCTGTTTTCAAAAAATTTCCCCCCCTGGTTCTGGACCCCTCCCCCCGAACGAAATTTCAGGCTACGCCATTGCTTACTGACCGATGACGGCATCATATAGAGGCATTGTTCAGATAAATCGCTAATGTTATTTGATAACATCTGGTTAACCACAAAATATGAAATCCAGATCAAAAATAACGATAGATGTGTTTCGGGACTGAGGAGGTTAAAAGAGCAGAAGTTGCAGCGTAGGAAAACTCGCTCTGCGCGCCTTTCAACGCACTCCCTTATAAGCTTTCCTTACTGTGGAAGCTCCTAGCCCTCATTCCGGGATTAATTCCTCCCGTAAGGTGTCGGCCCCGGACAAATCTGTCCGCTCATCTCCGCGTTGTTGGCTGCTCGTGAAATTGGACCCCTTGACCTATCTTAATGCACCCACGTTCAAATCTGTCTGTCCGATATTAAGCACCCTTTCTCCCACGTCCACTTGCTCCGCATTAGCTCGCTTAAAACGAGGTAGATGGTAAGTGAAACTAAATGAAAATGTTTCGTTTCGACTCGAAGGGAAACGAAAATACGAGGCCTAAGTTTATTTTCGTTCCCGCACGAAATTAAAATCACCAAGAAGTAGAGTTTCGACCCGAGATGAAACTTTACTCCCCGGAACGCAACTAAATTAATTATAACTCCGCTGCTCTTAGTTAAGTTTCGATCCCAGAAGTTGAGGGGAGGGGGATGAGAGGGAATATTTTAGACCCATTACGTTTGACATACCTACGTGTAGACAGATTGAAACATTGAGGTTAAAAACCAAATGGCCAGTTTGCGTTCACCGTTCTCCTGTTAGTGGTAAAAATATGAGTGCCCCATGCATCAAATGGCGGTAGCCCGAAACTCTACTTCATTCAACCATACTAAGTACTCGGTGTGTGGGTCGAAACTAAACTTTTCGAAGGTGAAGTGCGTATTCCCATTGGTGCGAAACATTATCTGCGTTTCGTTTCGTCCTAGAGTTTTGGTATAATTTCTACCCGAATTAGTTTCGACTCCGATTTCTTTTCGATCTTAAGTTTAGCTCCCCGGATTTAAATCTATTTAGTTTCTCTTCTACATTTCGCTCTAAGGAACGAAACTGTTGAAATTTTACTGGTTTTTACTTTCGTTTAGTTTCAATTGCCATCACTGGTAATGACTGCCACTTTCCCTACTTTCTGCAATAATTTACAGTAACTCTTTTTCTTATGATAGGAAAGACTCCAATTCAAAATCGATGTCACAAGAGTTAGGACGATGAATGCTCATGACGTCCACATTGTGCTTTCCACCCCTTTCACCGTCCCTGATAGCGTACCCTGTTGGTAACCTTCTCCACTGGTTTCATGGTTCTCTTGTGGATAAGTTTGCTAGCTTTAAACCAAGAACCAATAAGAGAATCAGTTCCCCAGTGAGAACTCTGTTTTCAACCAATATCAACTCCTGGGGGTGTCTGTAATGAAGTGATCTAAGGGCTTTTGTCTGAAGCAGTGTAAATAAAGTGCATTTTCCCTGCTCGTATTCTTAACCCTACTAACATTTAATCGGAAAACAACGTTGGTCATAACAATTTTTCAATTTCCTGTAGTTATTTCGGGTGAAACCTCTGGATACCTCAAACTAATTTACTAAAAGTATGAGACGAACTACGGGAAAGAATTGGCCCTCAACCCTGAATTCATGAAATACGTAAACATTTTTTTTTTAGTTAGAGCAGTGCTCTAGATGAGATAAAACGAATTATCAGTAACTTCCGTACGCATTTTAGGTAATCAGGAAAGATTTTGTGCATTTTATTTTATTTAAAATGATACTGTACGGACAGCGAATATGCCAATTTAAAGTGCACTTATAGCAATAGAATGGAAAAAAGAAGCTAACTACAATTACCAAACAAACAGTAAAAAAATGATTAAAAAACCGATTACATTGGCCACAACCAGCAAGCAAGTTATTTAGCAAGTATTTGAATTGAATTTTGAATTGAAGGAGATGATGCTAGGTTAGTTACAGTTTTAAATGATAGCGGAAATTCAGTCGGGAGAGAATTCCTTAGGATAGAATGCCGGTAGAGTTAAATTAATAAATTATATTGAAGCAGTAGGAGTTAAAATCCTGTTATGCATTTTTCATCGCTTTCGTTCTCTCTCTTCCCTGACCCTTTGCAAATAAAAAATTCTCCAAAGTAGCTATCATTTTCGATGATAAAGTAAAAGAAAGCTGCTATCTCGCACACGTCCGACCACACTTACAAGAGTATGAACCGAGCATTTGGGATCCAGTGCAGAAAGACTTGAGCTGAATAAAATACAAACGAAAGCTGCACGATTCGCCAAAAATTGCTAAGGGCGTACACAATACACATAGCATTATCCAGATGTTAAGCGAATTAGGCTGGGAGCCGCTAGGCTGCGCGGTAGGCATAGATTGCTTGAAAAATTGAGAATAGATATCTTAAAGAGCGATAAGGAGAAAATCATGTTAGAACCGCACTAAATTTCCAGGTCCGGCAGAAATGATTTAGTAAGAGAGAAATTTTGCCAATCGGATTGATATGGCAATTTGTTTTTTTCCCTGAACCATAAAGTATTTTAATGAATAATAGTCGTAATTTTGTCTGAGCATTTGCTTTTTATATGTAGACGGCTGGTGTCCAAACATCACCTGATACACGCCAATTTAGGTTGCTTGCGGGGTAGTATGTTCATTTAGATGAATATAATTATACCCCTTTCTCATTATTTCTCAAATGCATTGATGAAATGAAAGCGTGGCTTTGCTGGGGTTGAGTTCTACTCTCGCCTATCCTTCGGGCTAAAGCAGTAAGCGAGTATTTCCGGAGTGTCTCCCCCTTCCCAATATTAAATATTCCCCACCCTACTCCACTCTGTCGATGTTTCCCTGGAGCTCGTTCGTCTTTCCTCGGCCATTTCACCTCTTAGAGGCAACGCCCTTCCAGCCCGCGTGATACCGCGTCATCCTTTTCCCGCATCTCTTAGGCACGACTCACTCTTCTCACTGTTCCTCACGCCTCACGTGCCTCAAAACCTCCCACAGGGCTCTCAATCTTAGTCATGCGTGCCCGTAACTCCTCATAGTAGCTGCCTCATGATAGTGCGGCTGGTAGCGCTTTTTACGATTTATTAAAATCATCATTGAAAGTTATATTTTTTCTGTATGATAAGCAAGACAAAATAGATACCGTACGTGGTTGTGACGGTTTACTCTCAGAATTGAAGTACGTTGACAGCAAACGACAAGCTTGAGAAAACTATCGATGCAGATATTGAAGTTTTTTTGTTCCATGTCTAACTTTTTTTCCTAAATGTCATTGTCAAGCTACAATATTAGATGGCATTTGAAATTTACATATGCCATGTTGCAATTATTTGAATCTATTCTTTGGCTCCGTCAATGGCTAGTTTCGCAGTCGACAGCACCGTTAATTGATATCACTCATTGTTATCAAAATCACTATAGATATTTCACTTCTACTTCCACTGAACTGAGCGCAATAAAATTATAGCACAGGAACATCTGAAATGAGGCAAGGTCTCCCAATCAGTATTTTAAATGAGTAAATACGTTAAATTGCAATTTTTTAATATATTACCACAGAGCATTTTATCTTTGGAAAAGGAACCCAGTAATTGGCCATCCAAATTGCATTATAATCAGAATTATCTAATCAGTATACGTGAAAATGGATAATGAGTCGGTACCCGAAACGTCGGCGCTCTTACAAAATCTTACCCGCGCGGAACCCCGAGATTAGTTTATATATTCTCATCACCGGGCATAAATCTTACATACCCTAGAGGCATTATATATAGAGTTATTTCCCGGTATCAGGTATGGTGCAGCATCATTTCAGCAATGATAATGAATACGGATGGAATGATAATAATTGCCTTGTAGCTCTGCTCACCTTACAATACAGCTAATGCAATGAGCAAAGTCAGAGCATGTATTGCATTTCGTAAAAGAGAGGAGATAGCATTGTCATTGACTAGCAAGCCACCCAGCGTTTCTCGGGAAGTATAGTACACAGAGAAGTGGGAAACTTGGAATTCAAGGCCGAATAGCAGGATTTTTATATTTTCTCTATGATCGATTCAATAGGTGTGCCTACCTGGCAGGGTGTTCAACTGCAGAAATTGTATAACGTGACGTAACAAGTTGTGTTGAAAAAACGACTCAAAGAACGCGTCGGATGCAATCAAAAGTAGCTCTACGGATTTTGAGAGTCTAAGATGCACCTATTTAGTAACTTTTGTCGAAATCCGTTGAGCCGTATTGAAACGCATCGCGGACAGACAAACCGGCATCCTCTTCTATATATATAGATCAAACTTGGTTTTCCTATAGCTACTGTGTCATGGCATCCATCGGCCGTCTCTGTCGAATGCATACTGAATCTCCTTCATTCCTTCCCCTCCTCCCCAACCTAAGAACTCTCTTCATTTACTTCCGGTGCGACCTTGCAGCCACCCTTCTGCGTGTCTGACACACCTCTGCGCCTCCCCTCTTGTTTGCCCAACTTTTTGCGTGCTGATGGGGCGAGAGGTTTGGGATTTGGAAGGCGACAGTGTTAGCTCTCCACTCAAGGCGGTCCATTTCTTTTTTGTTCGAGGAGGTTTGCTGAAGGGGAAGGTGTTTAAAATTAAGGAGGCGCGTTCCTCTTTTCCTCAGGTGTGCAAACAGAAAACCAAATTGAAGGAGAGGGAAAAGAGTAGTTAGACGTGCATAAAAAATTGGCTCAAATGCTTGGGTTCCAAGGTAGTCTTTTCGTCGCATGCATCATCGGTTAAATACAGTTTCAATATAAATTACTAAATATAAAGTAATCCATTGGGCCTCCGCAAGATGTGATGAAATATGTTGAAGTTGTTTCGGGTTTCCACCGGATGAGGTTCTCCATCTCTGCCGACGTTTCGATGGCCGTGTCGTCCATTGTCATCAGGGTTTGTCTACGAATTGAGTGATCCGACTTATATAGTTCTCAACTCGTAGTCAAGCCCTGATGACGATGGACGACATGGCCATCGAAACGTCGGCAGAGATGGAGAACCTCACCCGGTGGGAAACCCGAAGCAACTTCAACATCATCATACGCCGGGAAAACCTAATATCTTTGAGATGAAAAATCATTATTATGCCCTTTCATCTTGATCAGATCTTTAGATAACAGGAACTATTTTTTTGGAAACGTGTCCCTAGAATTATAACCTTTGATGAACTTCACGGAATTTTTTGTGGTCCTAACCATATTTCAGTAACAAAATAGCTAAATATTGAATGTTTTTCTAAGTTAAAAGCCCCCAGCACTCTCCTTTTTACTCATTACCTTTTTGTATGACCACAGCTCAAATCCTATCCTTCCTCTTATACATGTCTCTGCCCCAATACATCGTACCTTCAGTCACTTCAACTCCAATCTCTACTCAATCACATTCTTGTAGTATTTCTCTTTTAATTTTTTTTCAACTAAGGAAATGGTAGTAATTTGCTGAAATTTTAGAAATACATTTTTGTGGAAATTTACAATTTTTTATCTGTGCGCAATGCTAATTCTTCTCATTTATGGAATTGACAAATTGCCTATTGCATTAGCTTTAAAAAAAGGTGAGCAGCTAAAAGCCATTTATTATTGTTTCATCCGAATTCATTATCATTGCTTAATCGCTGCTGCACCATACCTGATACCAAATATACTCCTACATCTATATCCCATTAGGGTGTTAGACCAGGTCATTCTTACATAATGAGCGATACGCCCTTTTTAAATAGCTTTTAGAGTTTTAGCGCGTAGATGCATAACTGATGTAAACTCTAAACAAGCATCCGTTATTCATTATGTCAGAAATGTAATTTAGCCACTCACGTCAAATGCCTCCCAACCGCAGAAACTCACTTAGTACGTATCGTCATGTTGGTTTCCCCGATTAAACATATTAATGGGTTGACAATGGATGATAAATAACCTTAATTGCGCCACTACCTGACGAAAAGATTAATTTTTTCGACACAATTAATTATCTTATGGTCTAATACCATTCGCGGGAAAAGGTGTACACAAACTTTCAGTTCTTCAGTTTATTTTTTACTTGTTTTCCTGTGTAATTAAGTTTTGTTAACTTTCGGAAGCAATAAAATTTAAAGACTTCTATTATATTTGGCAATTGACGAAGAATGGTGTAAGAAAGAAGGGAATGACAGGCGAGCATAGAAAATATTCACCATTATTCAACTTTTGCCAAGAGGCTATTAGAACGGAATTTTTCTTATGGAACAGTAGGATAACTTAAACTGATGGCATCTTGAAAGCACCAGATGGCATCCCTGGAGGCACTTGTACAATTATTACTGCCCTAAAGCCGAGGTCAGAGCTCTGATCTTTATTATCATTGTCAAGAGGTTATTGACTTATATTATTCGCATCGAAAGACATGGCTATTTCTACCCTTGATCACTTCGCATGTAATTCAACTGGAAAAAAGCGCCTCAATTACAATTTAAAATACATGGTACTAAATTTCGATGGTATCAATTAGGAATTTAATTTATCCCTGCATCTGATAATTTTTGTTTCTTTCAGCATTTTTCAAATTATCGTTCCATTTCCTTTGCAAACATTGATAAAATTTGATAACAAATCTTAAATAATTTATTTATATATATATTTATATAAAAGTTTTCTTTTTTAATATCTGAAGCTGATTTTAAATTACCTGTTTATATTTTCAGGTTTAAACCAGCGACAGACCGATATATGCGGTTTTGAATGCAAAATAGACGGATTTTTCAAGCTTAACCTATCCAAGTGAGTATTTTATTTTAGATAAATTAATTTCCGGCTGCTAGAGGTTATGCCTAAAAAAAACATGAATTGGTCTCTCCAAATAAGGTTCCCCAATATATGTCTTTTGCCTGAATTTTTATCATACCTGCCAATGAATGTATTTCCTCGTGGTTCAACTTGAAAGTTCATTATGAACATTATTATCGTATTTGCAACTAATATTTTCTGCATGAATTGATGATCCAATTTTTAGGAGATATGTTTATGTTCAATATAAAATGGATACTCGCTTGCTGTTTTATTTGATGCGTAATTTCCCTCGATATTTCCGCTTCCGAGCAACTTTACTTAACGTTAAGCCAGTTTCACAGCTCTATTTGTCGAAGTCATCAAACAGCTTTTGTAATCAATCGTTCGACTTGGAGTTCGATGTCGATTCCATGAGTCGCCATCTTTACCATCGAAGGTGCATAGTGTTAGGACGTGGCTGCCGACAGCTGAGTATATTTGCATCTCTGAGGGAAGTAAAATAACTCCTGGATTGATGTAACCTTCCCCAAGGGTAGCTTGTTAAAAGTATTGCGGCTTATCCCTCTCATCTGATCAAAAATTAATTGACGTTGAAGAAAAGATTGCCGACCATCATGCCCAGTAGAACCAGTGGATAGATAAGGACGACGTTTCTGTGTGTCTGTAGTAATGAGATTTCTTTATCACCGTGGTCTATCTATTTCGTACCAAAAATAATGTTGCCTACTTTGCGTGAATTATTATTGCAGCTGCAATACACTAAGTTTTGTAATTACTTAAAAATTTTGAGCTCTTGCACCGGATATGGGTAATTTCCTCTCCAAATTCACGCTTCTGCTCTCATAAATTCAGAGTGCCCTTCAATGCCCAAAATTGTTTACAATCGTGGAAAAAAATTACCTAAGCATTGAGCTTATTCCATGTTTGGTAAAATAAACTAATCACCTACCAAAAACTCTATTTATTGGTGGCGGCTGGTGGTGCACAATGAAAATTTAACAAGCCTATGCTCTGCAAATTTTATCTCCGTTTTGAGCAATTATCCCTCTTCCCTCTCACCTCTGACCGTCTCAGGCAACCCTCTCTCCTCATTCCACGTCATATTAGATGGTTCAGCGGCCCCTCGCCCCGTTCATTTCGCGTCCAACCCAATTATTACTAATGCCTTGGCACCCCCTGCCAACCTCCCACTTCCTACTCCCGTCACAACCACCCTGCCCTCTACCGTGGTCCTTCCCCTTTCCTGTCGTTTGTTTTTATTTCCACCGTTACCCCTCTCTGCTCCCTGAGATCCCTTACACGCACAGGGCCCTTCAGAGTCTACTTCTCCTTATCGTCATAACCCTTCAATTATTTCCACCCTTTGCCACTCCCTTCAGACCCCTTCCAGTGCGCCAAACCCTTCTTCCATTCCTGCCTCCACTCTTCCGGGAGCTTCACCCGCGCCTAACGTATATATCTCTTTTCATCACCCTCTAACTATGGTTCCCCCACTTCTTCCACCCCGTTATTTGTTTCTTCCCTCGTCTCTCGCGGGTTGTGGCGTCTACCACCTTCGGCGTCACGTCTCTGTGTCTTCGTCGTCTCTTTTAGGACGACTTTTCAGTGGTCACTCTGGTTGACACTCTACTCGTTTATCAGGGTGGCCAAACAGAAAAATTTAGGAGCAACCCCTGGAATTCAATTGAATTGCCGAAAAGTAGGTTTTGAACGTTTTTAATGAATAAATTAATTTTTTTGTCTACAGAATGTTTCATTAAACTATGATTGGGTCGTGATAATAAAAAATTCTGCGGACATACAAAGTTTAAACTATTCATCTACATCTACATCTACATAATACCCTGCGAGCCACCTCTAGGGTGTTTGGCAGGGGGTGATCAATCACCAGCATGCATTATGCATTTGAACTCCCACATGCACACCACACCGTCCAAAAAACGTCCCGTATAATAACAAACTATACTACTATATGCTGTTAGAAATAATAATTGAATTAAGAAACATGCATAAAGTTTTACATAGGTTAGTAGGCTACACTACAAGTCATGCAATCTATTTACGAGTTCTATTGCTGCCGTTATAATCTCTACAATATTTTCATACAAATTTTTCAGTAAATTCCACAAATTATGGGGGGAAACCACCAGCGTTGATAGAGTACTGCATTTTTTAAATACATGATAGAAAGCTGTGCGTACTGCTGGCTATTCTGGAATTGTTTCCACAATATTTGACTGTCCGTCTCTGCATAATCATCAAACTTTCGTTCTAGTGAATACTTTTACCATTTTTCCAGTCAATTTTTTGGTTAACTGAGATTAATATTAAACCAATTCATTCATGTATTATTGTTATACGTATTTCATGGTTTTACTTTTCATGCTACATCTTCTCGATATATATAATTCCAATGTCGTATCTTCACGTTATATTTACTTCTCATGTTATACATCTATGGATATTTTCTGACCCCATCCTGGAAATTGGATTGATCCCCGTTTTGGCAGCCGCTTGCTTCACGCAGATTCCCTTCGGCGTTGGAAATGCCACTTACACTATCAGCATTCGCCAGTCCACTACTAGTGTGGGCTCTTGAGTGCCGAGCTTTGTGGCTCGTGTGTTTGCGAAAGAGCGTATGGCATACCTGCACCTTGATGCTTCCGATCCGTCACCTGTCAGACTTGATCACGATTGGCAATTGGCGATGCGTTGCACTTGCCGTGTTTGGAAGCGGTTCCTGGCCGATGGTCACGATTTGCTGAATTGCTCGCGCCTCACCCCTCGGTCATCTCTGCCAATCCCGCGAAACGTTGTTCTCAAAATGGAATTATTTCATCCAGTAATCGGCGAACTGATAACCTCCCTTTTTCGCGTAAAATTTCATTACTGACCAATTTGGTCCCTCATTCAAGTGCAGTTGCATCTGTTTGCTCCATGCTTAGAGAGCTTCACCTATCATCATTCCTTTTTTTGCGATTCTTCACTTTCTCCATGTTTTATTAGTCCACTTTTTATTTCAATCCTTCATATCACTGAAAGCAATTTCTTTCAACATTCGTAGCTCCTTCAGATGTGAATGGGTATTTAATTATACCTCGTTTCAGTACCTATTTCCATGCCCCGGTGCTACTAATGCACTTATTTTATTGTTTCCACAATTCGCGGATATGTAAGACAAACCTTTGTTCTTAAATGAAATAAAATAACTATGTTTTATTCCACACTTTATTTTGAATCGTACGACCGGTTTCAACACTTAGTGTTATCATCAGGTTGATGATAACTTAGTATAATAACTTGACACTTACAATTAGCGTTATCATCACCTGATGATAACCCTAATTGTAAGTGTTGAAACCGGTCGTGCGATTTAAAATAAAGTGTGGAATAAAACATAGTTATTTTATTTCATTTAACATGAAGCAATTCCACAAAGTAACGCCTGAGACCGTGTCTTATATTAAAACCTTTGTTCTATTTACTATGGATGTAGCATTAACGTTGGATGGAATTATATCCTCATTTGGCAGGTGACACTGGTAAAATGTTTACAAAATTGTAAGGAATGCTGAACCATATTTTACCAAAACACTGTCGATACTCATGCAAACAAATATTTCATATTATTCTTGAGACTAAGTCCGCGTAACTACGGTACTTGTTCCTAACTTGAATTTAAAAACACCCGCTTGCAAGACAGTTGAATACGCGGAATTAATTTGAAGCACAGTTAGCATGAGTGCCATATTTATTTTACTACTGATTGAATTCCCAAGTGATTTACGAAGAAACCTCTGATAAATGTCCTCATAAGGAAGTTACATCGGCGGTTAGTCCGCGGTTTTATGAATAAAATTTACTTGTCTCTGATAACTGTCCCTGTTCACAGGTTTATTTGTCAAACCATATCGGCTATCGTTTCCAAACTATTCCGCTTTCCATTCGGTATTTAAAATACTCCAAACCTTTTCTAAGAGCCCAAAACTTATCATGTGTGGGTGAGTGAGAAGTGGATTTTTCCGCGGCGTCTGAGCCGCACGCAAGGCGCCTGCTCATGTGGCGGAACCGCTTTTCCATTTCCCTCCGACCATTTGAAAGTGAGAGGACGCATTCCCGTCGTCTCATTTCAGTCTGTTGCGCTGCAGTCTTCATTTTTTTCGCCCTTGACGTCACTTTCCCGACGGCGCACTCGGCATGCATTCCCCTTTCCCCCTCCCCTCTCTCTCTCTCTCTCAATGAGTCCCCATCCCACCCGAAACCCTTTAACCTAACACATCATCCGGCACGCTTCAATCATTCTGATCTCGTCTGCGAGCTTCGAAAAAGAATTCTCCCCCTCCCCTACTCGACGCGTTCGTCGAAAACCATACCTGGAAACACATTCCCTCCATCTCCCCCCCCCCCTTGCGTTACACACAACTGCGTGCCTGCCGAATCGGGTCTATTGTTGATCGAAACGAAATTTCCAACGCCATTTTTTTCTCGATAAATTCCATTTTCCACGGGTCATTCTGTGATATTCGTTTGAGCTCTAGGGGAGATGGGGGAGTTTGTCTTTTAGTTATATTATATCAATGGCTATAATCAAGAGCCTCATGGTCTAGTGGGCGGGAATCTCTACCGTGGCTCCCACCCCTGCGAAGGCCCAAGGATTTGTATAATTTACTTGTGCTATCCGCCCAGTGCACTCTAGTATCAAGTTCGATCAATTCAAAATACTTACCTTCTGGTTGAATAGATAGGTCTTGAACTCATAAATAGGCATATTTGCTCAGACCTGAGAAGAAAGTGACCTAACGGACCTTTAGGTTTAAACTGAAGTCATTTGTTGGAAACACAAAAAATGCTCCAACAAACGAGTTGTCACGCTCTTATGCTGGGATTATCATATTAGGGTGCTTGATTGTGCTTGCGTTGATGCATGGTGGCGCACTTACGAAAATACAATGATTTAGAACTCTTAGCTTTTAAATAAGAATCGTTCCATATATATTTCTTTATTGGTTAACTACGAAAAAGTTAATTTTTTCTGTCGTTTAAACCCGAATTCCGTTGTTTCAGAGGCCATTACTTCGATGCAATGGTATTTTTTAAATTAAATACGTCACGGCATCCCGACGCACAGTGGGATAGAATCGAAGAAAGCTGGGCATAGCCTCAAAAACGATTTTTTTTTAGCAAGAAAGTTGAAACTTCGCGTACATATTCTGAAATAAATTTTGCGTGACTTTCCAAATTATTTCTTCTCTGTACTTTCACGTTAAAAATATGTTTGAGGTCAAAGTTGAACAAAAATAGCGAAAAACGACCACCCTGGATTTTTTCTGAAATGATCGTCTTGCAGTGGTTTCATGAATAGTATTACTGACAAAACTGTTCCGCAATCTTAATTAAAACTTCTTTTTCTTTCGTTTGTAGATTGGAAAGATTTTGATTCATCATTTACCATAGATAAATAACAAAATGGCGGAGCCTGTTTTAGCCAATTTTTTCCATAATATACTTGGAGAAAAAGTAGATACTTCCGCCGACGTCCGCGACCGTCGCGACGGTTGGTTTGGATATCTGATAGTAGGCCTCACCCAAGACTGTAGTCTATTCACTTTATGTCTGCGGGTGAGCTTTCGTGAGAGTCCGGACACTCTCAGATGATTTCGCTGATAGGGGAGGGGTGGTACCGAGAGAGAAAGGAGGAGCGAATATAACGTTGCCAAATGTACATAGCCGCCCTACTTTGTCACTGAAACCGTGTGAGTCATAGGTGGCCACAGGTATTTTGGCCCCGGCGCCGAGACAATATACCTACTCCATACTCATTTGGAAGGCATTGATGATAATCCTTTCACAGAAGCCCATGACATTGCCAGCTACCGCGCTGAATGAGGCGCTGTTGGTGGAAGGCATACTTGTCACATACAAGGAGAACACGTGAGGTTTGGCAACACTGCTCCACGAGCAGATTCACGATGTTCACTCGGCGGAGGTCTGAGAGCGACTCACTGAGATCACGCCTACTGTTTGCTGATTGGCAAAGGCCAAGTCACATGTCTAGAAACTTTCCCTCCCCTCATCTCCACTTACTTTGGCCACACCAGCTCACCCACAGAGATAAAATGAACAGAGTATAAGACATAGACTTGCAAAATTCACACGTTCAGGGGGGAGTTCATTTCCCTGGGCCACTTCGCCCTTCGAGGATGTTTGTTTTGGGGTGTACGAAGTCATCAACCGGGACTATATTATATAATTTCATAATATTTCATGATAAAGTGTTTTGAAAAAAGTAGTTAACTAGGTAACTGACATATCACATTATTCCCTTGTAGTATCCATTCATAAATTCTTTTGCATTTAATTTTCCTTTCTTTATTTTGTGCGCCACGAAGGGAGAAAATCTACGATTAGACACCATGGAGTGCAACGGTAACAAATTTTAAATTAAAATGCGTCATATTAAGAGTTCTAATTATTACGTACGATGTACGATATTAAGTGGGGGTATGGCGTACGCAATAGCGTGTTTAATTTCCACCGAATATTTTTAATACCTTTGGTATTCACGAAAGAGAGAATATTATTGCGCCAAACTGCCGAGCCAAAAACCCATTTTGCTTAATAAAATGGATTTATTTTCCTCGAGCACCACTTTCCTCGCCAATTAAGTGGTAAAATTAGGGAGGAGGTCGTCGTGGTGAATACAATTTTTTTTTTCTCTATCGTGACAGGGAGCTTTTTACGTACCTTCATTAGTTAGCGGTCGCATTCGCGGTCTACCTCCCACGACTCTTGTGCAAACGTTGGCTTCACGGCGAGACCCACCGTCTCCTTTCTCCGGACGCATGCGGGGACAAAAAGGTTCGCGTACGGACTCCCGAGGTCTTGTCTGATGAAAAATGTGGAAAACTCCGGGTGACCCCAAGCGCCCGATGCTCCCTATTAATAGCAGGCTGTCCGAGTTCGTTTGTCCGAGCCAATTACCTCTTCTTCCCTTTCGACCATCTTCGGCTCCTTCACTCTTTTTCCCTCCTCCCTCTTTTCCTTGATCACTAGCCTTACGAAGCTTCCCTCCTGATCATGAGGCGTTATTTACAAGACCGAACGCCATGTATTATTATTATAGTTTATAATATTAGTATTATTATTTTTGTTATTATTATTATTATGAATCATAATGTTATTATTGTTATTATTTTTTATAATATATTTTCACAGCATTTTTGCTGGTTTTAGGCGAGGTACGGGTATCACCAAGTACTCTCGTCTTTTTACTCTGTGTTGAAAATTTTTCTGACAATCCGGCAAGTATTTAAAATTGCTGCTTTTTGTATTGTAATAAACAAGTTTTTCGGCAGTCCAATAGTTTGAAGACCTTGATGAATTGAATGAGGCACTACTCCTGTGGCAGAGATAATGATTGGTATTATGTGTACTTTATCTGTTATTATTATTATTTTTATATTCCGACAAATTATCTTCGATTTTCAATGAGTTTTTTATGTAAAGACTAAGGGTTCTCACTAAGGTAATTGTAAAATATTCTATTGGGTTGAGAAATTTTCTCGTGCTATGGCATGTTGAAATTATTACGGCCATTTGCAATTTGATGACCGTTTTGGGATAAGGGTTGAATAATTTAAAATTATTTTGTAAATGTTTTGGGACGATACCGGTAGCAGAGTTGACAATTGGTGCTATGAAAACCTGTTCCATATTCCATAATCTTTTTATTTCGGTTGACAATTCTTGGTAATTATTTATTTTTCCGGCTACTGTTATTTCGATGTTATGCAAACGTGATACAGCAATATCAGCAATGTAACAAGTACTATTTTTCTTGTCAATCAACATTATATCCGGCCTATTATTGAAAATAGTTGTATCTATTTGGATCGAAATATCGTAGTAAAGTTTAAATGAAAAATTTCAAGCAGTTTCGGGGTGGTATTATCATTATTACCATAATCATTATTATTATACTATTGGACATGGGATTACTGGTTAACGACTTTTTACCCTTTTATTGGTGCCCTTTATTCTTCCTTTCAGCAGAGAGTCACGCGGATTCACGCGTCACACACCATGAGTGCGTGTCTATTGATGTATAATTTTGTGTTTATTTGTTCCATTTATTTTCCGATGCGCATTAAATGTGATGTTTCGACTCCTGGGTTGGAGGTACACAATATACTTATTAGAATGGATTTAATAAATACAAGAGGGCCAATTAAAAATCTATTGCATTCCAAGTTACTTATTCTTAATAGCGTATCTGTTACACCAGAATGGGCGTGAAGAGTTTTCAGAGGGTTCTTCTATCGCGAGAATCAACAGAAGAGGAAGAATATTAATGAAGACTTCTGCATAATATTAATTATTAGACCGGCATACTTTTAGGATTGTATTGTATTTTTAATCGTGTGTCGTGGTAACCTCTGTTTTTCTCTGTACGTATCTGAATGTCATTAAACACATTTTGATTTGAGGAAGAAGGGATGTTAACTTTCACAAAATTCACCTGACTTCGCGTCCGGTATTAGACACAAACTCATTTTTGGGCAGAGGTCAATTGGTGCAATCCCAATAAGCTTTATTTACAATAAATTATCTCTCATGGTATTGAAAATGGTGGTGGCAGCCAAGTTATCCCTTGGTTATAGAGGTAGATAATCTTACGGTTAAAGTAGTTAATATAGAAAATTGCACTTCTGTCAACAATTATCCTCTCAATCGAATGATTTCAAGTCTATAAAATTTAATTTCCTAAAGAACCATGCTTGTGTGAATAATATGGATCAACAATGTTTCATCATTGAATCAGATCAACTCCCACAAAGTTTATGCACCGACCTCTACCTCTACCTGATGGTAGATGCTGTAAAAAGACTGATGTAGCCAGGGAGGGTAGGTTTAACAGCTAAAACCCGCTCACGTAGTCGATCGACGCTTCACTATGCTAAGAATCGGTCTAAGAATTTCGGTGTTCCAGTAAACGATCATTACCACTAATTATGCTGCTACTTATGAATTTTACTTTGGTTTTTCTTGTACTCATCATCATTAACATCATTAATCAACGATCCTAGGATTAGTTAGACCTGGTCTAACGCAGCTCTTAGCTCAAATATCCTATAAGTTGTATTTTTTTGATGATATCGTATTTAGATCCTTGTATATCCTCAATTATTTCTTCCACATATAAATTTGGCGCGAATACTTTTCTTTGTTTACGCTCCATATAATATATTTTCAAAGAATAATTGTCCTTAAATTTCGGTGATTGGAAGGGTCCGGAAAAAAACCTCGCCCATAGTCTTTTCTGGCTTCGCCACTGAAACAAGTATACATTTTTCTCTATTATTTGCACATCTATTTATCTCCCTAAAGCATGTGTGGAGTGGATCTATGATACATCAGGAGGGGTTTTGTAGGGTACGAAATACGGGAGAAACCTCGGGGGAGGTCGTTTGGGTAAAGGGTCGGGGGAGAGACTTTGAAGAGGGTTTTCGGGACGAGACAACGGGTAGCGTTAGATGGATGGGGTGACGAAGGGAACGGGTTGGTAAAGGGATGATGGGTTGGGAATGAACCGATGGAAGCGAGATGGGGGGAGTGAACAAGGGTGTCGCGAGGGTGACTGGCTTTTGGGTTTGCTCTGCTCCTCCACCCCCGTTAACTGTTCGGAGGGGACGAGTTGGAAGATGTCTGCAAGGGATGGGTATTGCGGAGGTTTAAAAAGGGGTAGGAGAGTCTGTATGTAGCAAGCTGGGAAGAGTTGTGGGTTGGGTTGAAGGGGGTTCGGGGTTCCCCAGCCGCTTCCCTTCCCTTCTCCATGGCTCCGTAGTCGCCAAGCGAGGGTTACGTTTCAGAATGTTGAGGGAAGAGGTATGGATGCAATGCCAGAAAATCCGCTTAAGTCCTTTGGCTTTCGCATAGTCATGCTGGCATGGCAATAGATAATGAGGCAACTTTTCCGCATTCTAACCATGAAAATTTTTACTAAGACGCAATCGCTTCACAAGCACTGATCGGTGTCAACTTGTGAAAAAGTTAATCGAAAACAGAGCCGATAATCGTATATTTTTTCCGGAGTAATACTCGGATTTCTGTTTTGAGCTTGAAGAATGAAACTACAATTCATTCGCCCCATGTTTGTGAAGGATTATCTTTTTAATTTTAAAACACCTCATCTTATTTACCACACTGGTACTTCGTTTGCTTCATTAGACGCTTGAAGGTTGAAAGGGGGACTAAGTAGCTTTCTCTTTGCTTATTGGTTGTAAATTTTGAGGAAGTATCACAATAACTATTATTTTACCGGTATTGTCACGGTAATATGTCTCTTTGAGCATCAGGCTTCTCTTTTTATAAGTTGATTACTTTCATGTTTAATATACTGAGTAGTTTATAGTTTAATCTTCAAAGATGTGATACCCTCATGATATCTGAAATAAGCGGAACGCATCGAAAATGAATCAACTAAAAATCATACCGAATCAACTAATGATTTATTTGCAGAAAATTACTGTTACTCAAAAACAGATTACTACAAGCGTAGTTAAAAACTTGCAAACCTAGTTACAAGAATAACCTGATGAACAAGATGGAAATTCTGGTCATCGTTCGGAAATTTCTCTATTTATTTTGCTCTCATTTCACTGTATCCTTCCGAATGCATGTTAAGTTATTTACATGTTTGCATTTTGAGAAGAGCCAGGTCAAAAAAATTGTCAACTCTGCCTAGGTGGAAAGGATATGTATTGCTTCCAACACACTTAAAATTGAGGTTGGTGTAGCCAAACATCAGTAAGAGGTGAAAAGGGTGTTTGGTGGTGGCGTTCTTCATGGAAGGAGCTGTGTTAGTTATGCCCGTGGAAGCAGTGGGGAGGGAACGTTGCGAGGAGACAAGAGGTGGTTCAAAAGCAGAGCGATAGATAATGAAGGAAAAAATAGTTTTTCTCCCTACTCCCCCTACATGTCATTTTTCTTCTGATACTCACTGGTGTTGCATTAGGAAAGATCAAACGAATGTCGAAAGCGCATAACCTTCTTAGGCGGTAGTCGATTTTTTTCCCTTGTTATTTAATTATTTAGTGTAACCCTTGGAGATCAGGCATTTGCAAAATCTTATGTGTTTTGAAATTATGCCTACGAGATGACCTGTTTGGATGATTTAATTTTCTTTATTTTCAAATATGACCCATAATTGTTGTGTAATACTTTATGGTTGAAAGACGGTTTCCTGGCCTATAAAATGCTAATAGGTTTGAATGTGTGGAAGTACTTTATATCGATTAACTTACCATGAAAGTATATTATTTCAAACTGATAATTCACAGACCATGGTTTCGGCACCTAGTGCCATTATAAAAGTCAGTCGTGGAAATTAAAATGTTTTGAAAAATATTTTGACATTGTAAGCAACTGTAGCTTAGTTTGTAGTTATGTATTGATTTCCAGTTATAAACTTCACTCTTAGTATACAGTTTATGGAATTTTTCCAGCGCTCCTAGCTGCCTTCCCCTTTCTATTAAATCTTTCGACATCTTGGAAATGATTTTCTTTTTTTTAGAATCTTTAGCAGGATCAAGAGATGAGAATTTGAAAAAAAATCTGCGTTTAACGTGGAAAAAATCCATACCGGTGACGTCTCGTATTCTTCCTCTTACGATGGCCGACTTTTTACTCGTCCTAACACCGTACCACCCCTTCCGTGTACTTTTTATTCTTTTGATTTCAATCCACACCCCATGCCATGCACCACCATTTATTCATGCATCCCTACTTCCCCCTCTATCCCCAACGCGATTTCCCGCCGCTATCCCCCTCTCCCGGCAACCAACCTCCTACCTTTCATGCGCGTGGCCTATTGTACACGCTTCGGAAGAGTTAAATGAAGGTTGGGTAGGAGGAAAAACCCCTTAATTTGATTAAACCCCCTAACACAAGATCTCAGTAGCGAAAAAAATCATCAGAGCAGTAAAAATTATGGCGTGTTCCACAGATGAAAGAAAGGGGTTTGAAAAAAATGTTTGTTTGTACAAAAAACGCTTGTATGTACGCGCACCTCCTCGCTCAGACCTCGTGGATTAATCATCACGATTTTTCCTGACCCCCATCTATTCCCATACAGTATTTCATCACTCTTTCCTGCCGGTGACTTTTTTTAAATTATTTATTTCCATTTTTCTAAGCTCTTTTGTTGGCCTGGTTGAAGCCGGGGTGACTATACCGCCTTCTCGTAGTAAATTGCTGATTTGCGCTCGGAGTCAGTCGGTGGAAAACCTGGTTGTGAATAGTGTTTCCAGGGTATGCCTAAACGTACCGTCGGGAAAACAGTCGTTTCGTATGAAAATTTGGGGATGCGGAAAGGTTGGTAGAGGGGACAGAAAACTATCGCATTGCACTATGCTTTGTGGGTAGCGGTGGTGGCGTTCCGAAGTAAGGGGAAGTAACGACTTTACGTTTTTGTTTTCGGGTCTCGGTAGTATGCCGCTCTCCGCAGAAAATGGCCCTTGATTCTTCTGCACCAAAACTCGGAGCGAATTGAAGGTTGGTGGTTTGCTAGAGGGTACCTGTTGGTAGAGAATGAGGAAATACCCCTCAGGGTTTGAACATTGCTTTTCTCTTTTTTTTTCAACTTTTTCGAAACTTTCAAAGGTGAGTAAAAAGACCAGTATGCTACTAAGCATTAACTTCCACCTTGGAATTGAAAAAATTATATGGTGATGAAACTGCTCCATTTTAACATTGCAACTTACCGAAACCATGGTCTATGAATTATCAGTTTGTTTGGCATTCAAAAAATGCTCACTGCATTTTTGAGGTTGTTGGTCTAGGAAAGTGAATTTTAGCATGCATATGTCATATGTTAAGTCAATATTAAGTCATATGAAATGAAAGCTTATAAAATGAAATGTATACGGAATATCTTAATGATTCAATGTCATATGTTACGTTGTCAACTGTCATCTATTCAATCTATGAGTCACGCAAGTAATGGGAAAAAAGCGACCACTGTATTACTACTTTTTATTAGTAGTGTTTATTTAGTCGCATATTACATTTAAGTCACGAATTTGTGGCGGATTTTCAAAAGTGGAAATTGCTCTGATTACTATTTAACCATAGATGGATGCTAAGGCTTTTGTGTGGCTGTGGGTGAATAAATTATGCTGTAAATATAAATCTTAAGCTATAAATCTTCAACTTTTCTCATTTAAAACATATATATGAAGTACTTCTTGCGCACAATCTCCTTTTCAGGTCCTTAATGGCAGGTTTTCCTAAGTTGAATGCCAAAAAAAGTAGCGCATACCAATCGCTTTGTTATTATGCACATAATTTACTACCGTTTCAAACCACTTCCAGCTCTTTTAATATCAATTAGAATTATATGATAAAAGACGCTGTCAACCTTTTATGTTTTACTATTTAACACGGGATAGGCCAACAAACTGCACACACGAGAGGCAACATGTTTCAATTTGCTGTTTTTTATTCTTGCTATTCACATTGAGAAAACTTTTTGTATGATGTATTGGTATGGCATATGTCATGGCTTTGGTATCTTGTTTCTCGAGATTGAAAATTGTATTCCAATGTAATTTCTTTAACAAGTGTTTACCGCTGATTTACTTGTTCTTAACGCTTGGGTGATATTTTCATATAAGTTATGTTTGGGTAGACTCCTTGAAATAAATACTACTCATTAGAAATAAAATGTCTCTTTGTTTCATTAGTTTGGGAGAAATGAGAGAAAAACTTTCTTGATCAAGTTTTATTTTTTGGCCTAATGAATACATAAACAGTTTGTTCCCACAAACGATCAATGCCTTGCTGCGGTATGAATTGACTGGAGAATTTCTGTGTTTCATTGGGTTGAACCAAGGGGACTGCAGAAAGGAGGCCCAATTCCATGCCACAGAAGGTTGATTTCTGGTGCCACTTCGGCCGCATTTTAATCGCTTTTCAAAAATGTCCGCGGGATGGTGATGAGTGCAATTCGATCAACTATTTCCCAAAAATTTGCTGTATTATATTTGTAATTGCGAGGAATAACATTTAAAAGTTATGCATTTGATAGATCACATCATTAAGTATATTAACTTCGGTTAGCATCCCTAATTACACCTTATTTTCCCGTGAAACTCGGACCAATTTGTCCTTCAGCGACTTGAGGGGCGACTTTTGTAAACCCATTTAAAAGCGCGGTAGGTGACAACACATTGGGCCGACTTGAGGATCCTCTTTTGCGAAATTTGTGGGTAGCACTTCACTTTCACTTAAATAATGGGCCGGCATCGTCCATGAATACGCCGCTCTCCGCTTGGGCAGTCGTCGCTGATGCTCCGATAGGGTGCCACAACTATCGCCTGGTTCGCCTGCCTGGGTTGTTCAGTTGCTGGTAGACTGTGAAAATCCAATTCACTGGTTGATAAATCAGCTAAAAGAAGCATGGTGATAAATGTCGCTCTCCAAAGACTTGTCATGGTCAAAAAGTTTAGGTGAAATAATCCCGGCGTATTAATGGCTCTCACAATATCACACTCAAGGAAAAATTTTGCACACGATTTAAAGCAGCGAACAAACTCAAGTCTTTAGCCCTCATTCGACTGATTGTTAGCGTCTTCACAAGCGCAGCGAAGACCACGTGATGGTTGATAATATTTTTCTCCAGAATTACCCTCTGCTTTATGACTTAACCTTGAACTCGGAAAAGCGATAGCCGTTGCGACTCTTCGAACTATCTTCAGTGTATGTTTTCACCATGCATCTCGTATATAGCTAATCACGCTACAGCGCACCGTCAATAGTTATTTATTCTTTCAAATTTAGCGATGACTGCCACGGTAGTTGAGTTTCTGTCACAATTGTTGGCCATGAGACTGACTACTCGAGTTAGCGTACAATCAGCTACAACAGGGGTCTTCAACCTTTTTAAATACGTGCAAGGACCAAAATCGAATTTACATCGTCTGGTGGGCCACAATGATTTGATGCTCCACGTCACTTTACCATCTAATCTTATATATAAAAATGAATCGCAAAATGTGTTGGTAAGCGCATAACTCAACAACGCCTGGACCAATTTGGCCAATTCTTTTTTTAAAATGTTCGTTGAAGTCCAAGGATGGTTCTTACGGCGAGAAAAAATCGAATAATTGCCGGGAAAACCCTAAAAACAGCCCTTTTCTTTTTCACATACAAACGTTTTCTAATCTATATATATAAAAGAAAGTCGAAAATCGTGTTAGTTAGAACACTTATAACTCGAGAACGGCTGCACCGATTTCAATGAGATTTGGTTCTTTGGATTCGTCTCAGGCGGGGTTAACATATAGGCTATTAAAAAAAGGATAATTTCACAAAAAAATTCATCTCTTTCCTATGGACATGCTTTTAGGAGTTATAGTAACACAACAATTGATAAGTCGGTCAAAACTACAAATTAAATAATTTGTTTTGTTTTTACCACTTTAAAAACTGAATTTAGTAACAATATAACATTTTAATTACTAAATATATTCAAAATATTAATTAAATTGAAATTACATTTAAAAAATTTAATTCGAGCTAATTGTAAGCCCAGCCGTGGCCAAGCTCGAGTTGGCACTTCACTACCGTGTTTGTAAACAAATCTCCAAGCAATTGTTGACAAACGGTAATGTCCGTGTTCCTGTCGAGGAATCGAGTAGTTTTAACTCATTTCCTTGGAATGACTGCAAATTAGTTTCAGTGAGCTCATCAACAAAGAGTTCCAGAATATGATTGATCACCAAAAGAATCAACGATGGTTGATTCTTCTGGTGATGATGGATTTAGCGAGCAAGAACGAAGATGCGGATGACTAAAACGAGGTAAATTCAAATAGTTCGTACTCTGCATGAATTCGAATCTTTTAAATGTGTAACAAACGAAGACGAAATCAACAACTACCTATCTGAATATTTTAAGTCCTTGGACATACCTAGCTTACCAAGGCACGATTTACAGAAAAATGTAGTTTCTGTGTTCATGATCTTTCGAAGCCTAAACCAACCATAACTATCCAACTGAACGTGTTTGGTGATTAAAATAATTGGTAATGAATGTGATTCACGTAACTTCACTCAAAAGAAAATTCAAAGGTGAGGAAGTCCTTATTCCGTAGATTCCATTATCTCAACTCATATGCCCTTTTGAGATTAAACGTATTCAATTTCCAATTCGTGTTGCATTCGTGATAACGATTAAAAAATCGCATGGTCAGTCTTTCAGTTTTTGTGTTGTTTGTGCTCATGTGCTAATGAAAACCCATGATTTTCTCATGTTCAATTTAGCGTGCTATGTTCACGAGTCGATAAACCATCCTCTGTATTTCTTCCTTCGCTTCAAGTGCGTAGCTAGGATAGGGGGTTTTGGGCGCAGCTAATACCGCGGGTCTGTAGGGTACAGAAAACTCGCTAAGGTAAGCGGGAAGTGGGGAGGCACTTCCCCCAGACATTTTTTAAGATAAATGGTTCAAAATAGTGGGTTTTGCGTCTGTGTGAATAGTTAAATATGTTTTGTTTGTTAGTCATCCGTCCCCCTAAATAAATAACAAAATCTTTCATAAAAAAATTCTCTAAGCTCTTGGGGGGGGGGGGGGGGGTTTATCCCCCAAAACCTCCCCTCGCTGCGTCACTGCTTTGCTTCGCTATATTTATTTAGCTTCATCCGCTTCGTCTTGCGCCTGATAACAAAACAAAAACTGTTGTTTCTCAGAAGGTGCTTGACGCAAGAAATTAAACCCGAATGTGTAGGGCTCACCGTGGTGCGTTTACGAATGCAGTACGTTTACGCAGTGCATTTTTTTCAAACAGAGATACTAAAACTGGCGTCTCTTAAGTCATTTAATGCGAATGCTGCCTCATAGGAGCTCTTCTTGCACGATTTTGAGCATCAGTCAAGCGTCGGTCTGGGGTTGTGTCAACCTCCCCCCTGAATGGGCCAAGTGTATGCAACAGACTTGGACCTAAAAACATTTTTTTTACAGCTAATAACGCAAATAGCCAACAACTGAATGCGTATAATTTTTATTTCATGAACTGCTTTATTAAACCACAATGCCCAAAATTTCTTAAGCTAAAACGTAATAAAATTTGCTGAAAAATATCCGCGTAGACGTGCTCCGATCCACCCTATATAGATTCAATAAAGAAAATGTCCTTCTGACAAGCAATTTTGGTACTCATTTACGTAGTTTTATTGAATTTGTATCCTCATTTCATTATAATAAATTAAACATGATTAAAAACGATACAGCCGCTCTTGATTTATAAATGGTGTAAGTAAAGTTTAAGTTCATTAATTGTTAGGCGTAACGAAGTTCGCCGGGTCAGCTAGTAATCTAATAATAATTGATCTACCTATTAGGTTTGGTGAGTGCTGAATTTTAATTTTATAATAAATTTATAGGAAGTAAGAGAATTCAAACTTGAGGAATGCTATCGCACAAAAAAGGCGACTTTACAACCTCAAAACAGTTGCTATTTTGCCACCTAACACTTGTTTTTATTAAAAAAAAAGTTTTTTTTTATCTTTTACAAGGTGTGAACAAAAAAAAAAGATCGGACTGATTTCATAACATGTTTATTTCGACGGATACAGCTTAACCGAACTTGTCGTCCTCAAATTACATGCATTGCACCTCTTTTAAAAAAATCCGTTTTCCACCAGCTTTTGATAGTTAATGCTAAGACAATTTATGATATGAATGCAAGTAAATAGTGGAAATGGAGCAAAGACTGTTATCCGCTACGGTAGCACGGAATTAAAATGATTCGTGTGGAGGAAAACACACGATGCGCACAACGTCCCAGCCATCACAAAGAAATTACTTAGGATGACTTTTTTTATTTTTTATTTTAAATAAAGAGAACCACATGCACCATACAGTTGCCATTTTATAGTGGCCACGTAACAATACAAATACAACATTAGTTGACGACGAAGCAGTATAACAAGTAGAAAATAATAATTAAATTATACAGAACTTAATTTTTGCATGTACGTTGTAATAGGGGAATGTAGTTCGACGGTAGGATTGTGAGTGGGCTCATGGAAAGAAGCCGAGACGACGCGCGTTAGTACTATGAGGGTCTTAGCCCTGCGGTCCGCGACTCAAAAGAGTGGACGGACGGCACTTGAAAATTCTGAGGGTCAGGATTTCTTTCTTTGTTCCAGCGTGAATCACCCAACGACGAATGCACGCGTGCCGGTCAGTTTTGAACCTTTGGATGCGTCAGCCCGCGGGAGACAACGAGGAAAGTTATTAATCAAGAGCGTAACGTCATCCCGCGCTTGACGCTAACAAACGAACACTGAAGAAAGGAGGAATAAATGTACAGCATAGCTAACGAGCAATTCCCATTGTATCTTCCTGCTTTTCACCCCACACTCACTCCTCCCACGAACTCATTTCGCAACCCTTTCAACTTCCGCTTTGTCTGCGTCGGGGAATTCGCTTTATTTTTATGCCCCGGCACCCCTTACGCGCAAGCGCAGAGTAGTCAGGGAGCGTACTTGTACATATACGTGCCATGGAGACGCATGAACGCGTGGGGAAATGTGCCGGAGCACCAATTTGCGCTCAAAACTCCCCAAGGGGCCCCCCCACCATCTCCTCAGTCCGCTTCCTGGCGCATTCAAGCTCTCGCGGGGAGAGTGGCTAAGAAAGGAATGGTGCACTGGGATGATCTCGGAGCAGGAAGTTCGCATGAGTCACTCTTCAACGTGTTTCTCTCATACACTCCGGCAGAATGCTTACGCCTTCTGCCATAATACTACCCAATATATATCCTGCTGTCTACTCCTCTCCATATGGCACACATCATCCAAGCTCTTTCATCTTCTTCTTCCGTTTTGACCGGTCTTGCTCTATATGAAACTGTACGGAGCAGTGAGTTCTTTCTTCCCCCATCCATTGGTGCCACTCGAAGAGTTGAGAGCACGTCACCGAAGAATATTGGCAGACCATATGGGTTATCGTAGTCTTGTTGTATAGACCAATTGGATTGAATACCCTTTCGGTAATCGTTACTCCATGCTTTGAGGAAAGGTTATTGTTATATGTTTAGGGGAATGGACGTTCGTATATGGTTCTTGATTAACGGTAAACGTGTGTTGTCTGTGCCATCGATGATTGGTTAGTGTCTTGAAGTGTAGGTCTTTAGGAAATAAATGCTAAATTTTTTGCCAACTTTTCTGCATATTATTATACCAACATCAGGGCTTTTTTGCAATGAACATGATTTATTCATTCAAAATTAATGTTTCTTGCAAAAAGTCCTGATGAAAGTACAAAAATGTACGGAAAATTTGGTCAAAAAGTTTGCATTTATTTCTTAAAGACCTACACTTCAAGACACTAACCAATCATCGATGGCACAGACAACACACGTTTACCGTTAATCAAGAACCATATACGAACGTCCATTCCCCTAAACATATAACAATAACCTTTCCTCAAAGCATGGAGTAACGATTACCGAAAGGGTATTCAATCCAAATGGTCTATACAACAAGACTACGATAGCGCATATGGTCTGCCAATATTCTTCGGTGACGTGCTCTCAACTCTCTCAACTGCTGAGCTCTAATAAATGGAATGGCACGTCGTTATGCACAGCGCACGTGAAGAGTTGAAGCCAGGCCGCATTCGCCCGGGCCCTACAAACGCGGACGACACCCATATATTTTATACGTGAAAATGCCCTAAATTCGTTTGAAAGAATAGTGTATTATGAGGTGGAAATACAGTAGTGTGGGATCCAAGAAATATATCTTCCAAGTCGCATTTTCGCCCCAAATATAAAAGCCGAGAAATATATCTCGTGTATTTAAATGGAGCGCGATTCCAGAGGTCATTCTCAAGGTGATCAGATGCGAAATTCTTGGCCTCCCGTCTATAGTGGTTACGAGAATTCCAGTGCTTACAGTTCAGCTTTCCTTATACCCCTATTCGTCGAATTTCAGCAACGTGAATTAATGAGGATAATCGTTTCTCGAGAATTTTTGACTTAGTGGTTTGGGGAAAGTGGTGTATCTACATCTACATAATACCCTGCGAGCCACCTCTACGGTATTTGGCAGGGGGTGATCAATCACCAGCATGCAGCATGCAATTGGACTCCCACATGCACACCACAAGGTCCAAAAAGCGTCACGTATACTAAAAAATCACACTACCATACTACGTAGAAAATGACGGTGTGCGGGAATGATTTGCCCTGATAGAATGGCTAATTATTACTTATCCTTGCCGACGGGAGAACTGCGGTAGATCTCGAAAGACTACTTTTTCAGATATCGAACTGGGGACTTCCAGCACCGCTTCTCTCTACTCGCCACCATATAAGTTTAGAACCCCAGACTCCACCACCACCGTGAGCGCCAGCCTCAAAGCCTTCCCCCTCCCCCAGGACACATTTAAGGATTGAAGTGTAAGCTCCAATAAATGCTGATTCCCGTAACTTCCGACGAGTATTTCTATCGCTCTCCTTTCAGTAACCTTATCTCGTAAGAGCCAAGGTACCAAGAATAAGTACGCTGTCGTCCTAATACGACAGATTTATGACCTCGTCCTCTTGGTGGTCATGAATGATCTCGCAGTTGGAAGTACGAGTAAGTCACACTTAATATAGGGTGGTTTTCTTTTAATTTTTTATTGCCTAAATCGATAGATTATTACTCCTGGAGTACATATTTCACGCTTTTAGATTTTTAAAAGACGATATCTATTTTTCGCGATTAAATGAAAAGTGAAAATTTTCAAGCGCGCGAAAACGCGATGGCTAAGTGTGAATGCTGTGAAAACGCCGTGTGACGTTATTCTGGTTCCAGCTGCTGCAAGTGAGGTGACCTTGGGGCGAGGCTTTGAGCGCTGATACGACGCAGATTGCTAGCAGGTAACAGAGTACCCTGCTAGCTGGTAGCGCTGGCTTAAGTAAGGATTATTAATACCTTACCAAACGAAGAAAACTTTCCGAACTTAGCCAGTTTTAATAGGTGATTATTAAGACATGTGTCCCTGGGCTCTGTGCCTCATGCATGCATTGGTAATCTCGGACGATGTAAAACTCCTATCTACTCGTATGGAAACTAGGTCCCTGTGACGTCACGTGGAGTGGCATCGCATGGGCGCCAATCTGGCCTTTTTCAAATGAGGATAAAATTCACCATTGCCATTCGTCTAAACCGGTATTTCTAAAACCAAATAAGTTGTACCTATATTATGAATACACTAATGGTGGGTAACGAATCGCAATCAATGCCTTTCGTTTTCTTTAATGAAGGAAACTACCCTATTCCTCACCCAATGCACTCTGCTGATATCGTCATTCCTCCATATTCTCCCCGATATATCTTAATCCCTACTCCTCTTCATGACGTACTGTCCATACCCAAGCTCTCCTGATCTTCCCCTAGTTCTCTCTTTCGCAGATGTGCGACAAAAGCGTTACTGATATGAAAGCAAAGTTCAATGCTTCAATGTGGTAGTCATAATCTCAATGAAAGAATGCACTTAATCACTTCGACAAGATTTTATTTGAAAAAACGATTAGTTTCGGCCATTACGAAATTTTAAATTCCAAGGCAGGCTTTTTTGATAAATGCTATGGAAGTTACTTATTTTATTCTTTTCTCGACATTGTTTCACTGAAGTAGATGGAAACCATTCGTTATAGTTTTCCCGTTTATTGGAATTCTGAAATTGATGGTTGTATTCGAGTTGCGATGATGGTCTATCGAAGATGGAATCCATATATAAATGCACGTTGATGGGTGTCCGTGACCGTCAATTCTCCTTATTTGTACCGTCGATTAATTAGTGATACGATATAGTTTTCAATAGTTGTCAAATTTCGGTATTCATCAAGTTTTGATGGTCGCCAATTATTTAGAGTTATCGGTTCTTGTAAGTTGTAGATGGTATATACCCTACCAAACGCCATACAGGTGATTCGCAGAGTATAATGTAGGCATAGTCTTAATTCCAGTAGAGCGGCGAAGACAAGCGAGTACCTAGCTATTCGTATGGAAACATCATCTAGAAGGTCGTGGATTATTTCAGAGCAGGAAGTGCACGTGGTCGCACGTCAACTGTTCGTCTTTCGTTCGATTTTATTCTTCGCAACCGTTCAAAGGATCGAAATGAAACAAATTGCGACATCTTGCGACACATCTGACGACTAAAACGAGAGGTGTTGCGTTTTGTTACGTCAAGTCGTTACTTAGCAGCAGCGGTAAGGGTCCTAACCTGTTGGTCGCCGCGTGCAACGGCAGCACTGAAGGAACAGCGAGTGTGAGTGAAATTTTGTTTCAAACTTGGCAAAAGAGCAGCGAAGACGTTTCGAATGAATCATTAAGGCTTTGTTAATGATTCTATGAGTTGAAGCAAGTATTTTGAGAGGAACAGTCGTTTTAAATCGGGCAGACCCTCGACGGATGAAGAACGGGTCGGCCTTCCACATCGACAGACCCCAACCATACAAAATTGGTGAACGATTCGGTGCGGGAAAACCGCTGTTTAAATGTTAGGGAGGTAGCCAAAGAAGTGAACATTAGTTTTGGATACCGCCAGAAAATTTTGATAGACATGTTGGGCATGACGCGCATCGTATCAAAATTCGTCCCTCATGATGGCGTTTCCACCACGATAACGATTCACACGCTGGTCATGACATAGTTTTTCGCCAGCACCAGAACTTCCGTGAATCCGCTGCCACCCTAGTCTCCAGACGTGGTTCTGGTTTTGGCGAAAAACTATGTCATGATCAGCGTGTGAATCGGCGCGTTATCGTGGTGGAAACGCCATCTCCATTAGACTTCTTTTTGTTTCCAAATTAAAAATCAACCTTGAAAAGGCACCTATTCAACTATATTGTGGACATGAAGACTATTTGCACGGCGAACTTGAAGAGGATCCCTAAAGCGGCTTATCAAGCAGGGTTCGTGAGCTAGAAGAAACTTTGGCAATGGTTTGTCGATAGCCAAGGCATGTACTTTGAGGGTGACAAGTTCGATTAAGCTGTATCCGCCGAAATAAACAAGTAAAAAATCAGTCCGGTCTTTTTTTATCACACCTTGTATGTATGGGTTGGTTAGGAGAATTGCTAAAGAACACTGATGACAGCGTTAGCTATCTCTGTTACCTATACATAAGCAATATGCATCTCATTCGATGGCCACAGGTCTTTTGCTAAGAAATAACTCACTTTATCAAACGTCGAAGATTTTTATTCTTGCATTGGTTGTAGGTTGTATGGTCGGACATTCACTGTTTTAAGGTATTTTCTGACCAAAATATTGGCTTGACGCCTATTACTTACAGCAGTGAAAGCACCGCTGACTGCTACCCTCAAGATGAAATAAAGGTTTTCCTCAGACGAGAATGGTATTTGAAAAAATTCACCCCTGAAGGCGCGTAATCGATCATAACATTTCAGAGACATCTCAGCTCATTCCTCTCGAAGTCCCTTGTGTCATTGTGGAAAAAAAAGACTTGACTCTTATCTGCGGTTAGGGTGACATGAAAGCCACTGTGGGTGAAGGGTTATTTTCGCGGCGAGCAAGAGCTACTCCCAAGGAAGAGACGGGCTCCAGCCATCCATCTCTCTCGACCATTATCATCCTCTTCTGCTTGTCTTCTCTCCCTCTTCAAAACCCATTTACCTTCATTCTTCTCTTCATCCTTTTCCCTCTCTCTAACATCCATATTCTTCTTCGCTTAGGTCAAAATGTACCACAAATAAAGAGGTAAAAACCATTCACCAGGTGAAATATAATTTTATACTCGATCTGCATATACATAATACCCTGCGATCCACCTGTAAGGTATTTGGCAGGGGGTGATCAATCACCAGCACACAGCATGCAATTGGACTTTCACATGCACACCACACGGTCCAAAAAACGTCACGCATACTAACAAATCTACCACATGCTGTTGGAAAAAAGAATAGAATTCAGAAACATGAATTAAGGTATACATAAGTTAGTAGGCCACACTACAAGTCATCTAATCAATTAGTGAGTTCTAATGCTGCCGTTATAATCTCTTATTGATCGTGGAAAAAAAGACGTTCTGAATCTGTCTGCTATACAGTCTATCTCTCTTATCTAATAGGTACCCTGTGCGTGCGTGTGTGTATTTTTCAGGATGCTGGCGCTGTTCTACAAATTCTTTGGTGAGTTTAGTAGCATACCTTGCAGAGGTGGATATAGGGAGGGAACGTGCCCCGTTCCCCCCCCCCCCACCCCGAGACGCTTAATAAATAGACAAGATTTATAATAGGGTTATCACTACATTCGCTTTGTTGTGCATTACGCAGTCTCAATGTTTCAATTTGATGCTAATAACTTTATGTTAAAATAAAGAGAATATTTCGTATTGCATTTATTGTACGATGTTTTTAATCTCAAATATGAGAAGATCATTTGCCAGTCAGAACCTTGGGCCCCCCCGGAATAAACTGGATCCGCCCTTGATACCTTGCATTAACTTAATATAAGAAATTCTTACTGAAGCATTAGTTTTAAAACACAGAGATATGAACGAAAAAAAATCGATATGATAGTGTGATGCACATTTTATAGCTTCAAAACTGTCATGGTTAGAACGGAAAAGACTGGACTAACTTCCATGTAAACTATCTTTTTCATACAAAAATTTTAATTCTACGACTTGAGAATTATGCCGTAGCGTTATTTTCCAAACACACGAAAGTCAGAAAATAACGAAAAAATTTGAGTATAATTATTATAAGTGTGTAAGTACTAAAATGTTAAAGTAGCAAAATGGATCCAACGGCTCTTGTAGTATTAGTAGATTGACTAGATGATCCGTGCGGAAATTTTGTACTTTCACGCTATCAGGGAATAAATATGTCAAGGAAACGGGGTAATTGGGTTTAAGTAGAGAAGAAGGTGTATCATACATTACTTTCTTTATGCTTGTTTTTTAAACCTTCTTGTAAGTTTAGAATTAAAATAAAATGTGTGGAGTCGATCAACTTCGAGGGAGGGAGGTATATGTAGTAGTAGTAGTATGTAAGAGGAAATAATTCTATTAAAAGTGCCTGATGATGATACTATGTAATCGAAACCGGTCGCAGTAATTAATGAATTGTGGAATCTGCCATTGTCTTTCCTTTCTGATACATCATGAAGGAGTTTCATGATGTTTCGCCTGACACGATTGAAATTAAAATTCTACATCTACATACTACCCTGCAAGCCACCTAAAAGGCGTGTGGCAGAAGTATACAGCACGATATATTTTCGTATCATTTAATATGCTGCTACACTAATACAATAATATTATTTTTTTAAATGCTGTTTATCTCTCCGAAAAAAGTTGACTTTCATAAAAATCACGCTTTTAAGAGATGGACTGGGGCCTCCTCGGTGTAGTCTCCTTAGTCCTAACACTCCTTGGTCCGAGACGGTTTGCGGGATAGGGTGTAGATGTAGCTCTATATTCCTCACTCTCTTTTCTCCCTCGCTCTTCACGTTTCTCCTCCCTTCCTCGCTATCTCGCCGACGCCAGCCGCTCCCCGATCGCCCCCTTTGTGCGCTCTCTTTCGCCTCTTCCACTCGGCCGCACTTTGCCCCCGCTGTTGGTCTCGCCGATGACCCCTTCCGCACGGGACATCTCCCCGTCGAATGAATACTCCGGCCGAGATGTCATTTGGGCAGGGAGAAAGAGGGAGAGGCGGAGGCATGTGTGTTGTTGCACTGGCAATCGTCCACTCCTTGTGCTCCTTCCCCTCGTCCTCGTCTCACGGGCCACCGCCGATATCACGCGTGAATTCCACCGAGTGAGAGCCATCCGTTTAAAGCGATAGAACGCGTACCCTGTGTATCCACATTTGAATGTGACTATTCTGCCGGGGATAGTGTGCCAACCATGAGTCGTGAAAATAGAATGAATGTTCACTACACTATTTCATTTATAAAATTCGAAGAATAGGATATGAATATGTTGTTAATTTAAAACCTACCGCATGAACTTCGGTGATATTCACAGTTATTGCAATGAGAAAAAATGGCTCTAGGTATGGTATTGAAATATAGACCTTTGGTTTTATGGGCTACTGCGCAGACCCCAAAGCTATCAAAGTTCCTAAATTCTAATGACAAATCTGAGTCCCTAGTTGTTTTTTACTGTTTTGGGGCTTCTGTACGAGCACAACGTTATACGTTGTATTAAATTCCAATAGCAATATTATCGAGGTTTTACCGTGGTAGATTTCATACAGGATATAAATATTTTTGGAAAAGTACTCTTTCACGAATTAATTTTTTTCTTCTGCTATGAATAGTCTCTACATATCTTTTAAAGTCGTTAGATGTAGCATCACTTTGGAACTTACCTGTTATATAAAATCGAAGTCTTAATGTACATGCTGATAGTGTATTCCTCCATAGGTTTTTCTCAATAAATACGTTAAAAATTCAATTTTTTAAATTAAGACCCTCCTTAATAATTTAAATCACTAAATACGCCCATGGCCAGTGACGACGTGGTGAGCGTAGCGTTCATTTTAAAGAGGAGGCTCAAAATGATGGATGATGTGCAGAATAGCGAATGTTGAGGAGAGTGGCTGTGTTCTAGGGTGAACATCAGGGATGGGCGTGTCTCGAAAAGGCGGACGGCTCCTTACTACTGCGGAGGGACAAGGGTTATAAGCAGCTTGCTGCTCAGACCCCACTCTTTTCCTGGTTACCATGTCTTGCGGAAATAAGAAGTCGGTCTGTGCGTCCCTAATCCTAGAAAGACCATGATTCAAGATTCGAAAAAATCTTTTTCCATGGCAATAGCTGAATATCTGAGGTTAGACTTCATCGTGGTGGTTGAGCAGGGAAAATACTACCGTCTGATTCGCCTTTTTTCAATATACGTACACGATTACCCTTCATGGAAAATGCAAGTGGATTTGTCCCTAAGTTTCCATATGTTCTCTGGTAACGTTGCGGCATTCTAAATTTCGTTAGCTGCAACACGACGAAGACTTCACCCTGGATTGGTGATTTTAATTAAATATTTTTCCATTTATATTTAATATAATCCCATGAGTTGCCACTTTTATACTCCGTTTCTGTGAATTAATTCTCTGTAATCCATTTGCTTATTGTTAATTTTTTTGGTACCAATAGAATTAGATTAACTTCATTTAAGTTACTCAACAATCTATGAGTTGATCCTTCCTTACTAACAAATCGGATGGTAGATCATTATATTTTAAGTCTTAAAATACGATCTTATAGCATTATTAAAGTTTAAATCTTTTGATCTGATTCATTTTTTAATAGCAGTGAAAGCAAATATTTTTCTGGAATTAATTCTAGCATTCTAATGAAATTTCATGCCATTTTATGTGATTTTTTAAATGATTCCGATAATCCATTGCTATCCAACTCAATTAAGTTTTCAATAATTTTTAAAGAGTATGGGTACATAATAAAGTCGTACCTCGCTATACTACATTCTTCCTCTGTATGTAAAATAAATATCATAAATTTTTCTTTGCATTAGTTAAATTTGAAATTACTCCAAACCGAAAAATATTTTATAAGGTCTTTTTTCTGATGATGGATTGAGTGAGCATTAATTTAAATTTCTATATTGTGAAGGAATTGGAAGGTACGCATTTCTTCTTTTTCTCCTTATTTGTTTCTTCATTCCTTATAACATGAAAACCATAGGAAAGAGATAATGAGCACAACAGGCTTTTTACGTTGAAATCTTAAAATACTTCCTCATTCACACTCCGTTTGCTTCATTTCGGGTAATAGGTTATCTACAATGCAGAGTCCGATAGAGTTTGAATATTTTTTCCAGGGAAATATATTATGACCCAAGAATTGTATTTGAGACGTCAGTTAAATATTTTTTTTCAAATAATCAGGTTTGTAGGACGGAAGAGGTCGCTCAATTCCCATTTAACATCAAAACTAAGTACGTTAAGCCTTCATAATGCATAATCTTTTTCTATCGAGACTTGCTTACTCGATTCCTTAGGAGTATTTTCTTATTAGCCTTTCTTAAAATGAATTATTTTTATCATAGCAGTGACTGAGATTTTTTACGCTATTACGAGCGTCCTGCGCCCGCTCCCAGCGGGCTTCCCCCGCTCTTTTCAATGCAGGTCCACAGAGGGATAGGCGCGTTTCTAATTTGAAAATGTAGAAAAAAAAGGCAGGGTCTTATGTACAAATTTAATTGGAATGTTCATGTACAAATTGAGATCAGAGGACCTCTTTAAACACAACATTGTAAGTAATTACACTATCCTCCGTTAAACGCACATGATGAACGTATCAACAGGAGACTTGAATGTGGAATCAGCCGCATTTTGATAAAAGTTATTTAAAGAATGCGACATATTGTTGCAAATGAACAAATGTATCAGTTTATGCGCCGTTAACGTCAGGAATATTTACCGGTTTTTGTTTTTTTTTGTTTCTTTTTTAATTATTTAAAAACCAATTTTTAGGAAACAATAGCAATATTTAGGAAGTAAGATATGCCGTCGCATGATCTCTGATAAATTCTGTGCATTTTCGTACCTCATTTGTAGAGTTCGGTTGCGCATAAGTTGAGAAAAAGGTATCTATGCAGTAGAAATAATATATAAGATTGAAAAACAAGGAGTTACCTGTGGCGGTAAATTTTATTTCTACAATAACGTTGTCTCAACTAATCAAGCATATAGGAAGAAAGAGCATTTCAGCGGTATTAAATGAATAACCCACTTGGCTTAAGTGCATTCAACGTTAACGGGCTTTTGTCGGCTGATATTTTCGCGAGCGCCAGCTTCGTGGGGTGGAAAAATCCAACATTGCATCAGTCGATAATACCTTTTCCACTTTGGCGCAGCTATTGCAGTTTGAATTAAAATTTCTCGAGGCATTTAACTTCGTTCATACCACTGAAGCGAAGTCTGAAACGTTTCTATTTTAAGCCTTTCATATTAGCGATGCGGCGGAACGGAGGGCATTTTCGGTATGAGTGCCGTGAATTATTCAATCGGGCGGCGGTAATCCACTGCAGTGTAATCTAAAAGGGAGAGATTGAAAGAGGAGGTTGGTGATATGCGTTGGAGCGCGGGATTGCGTGCTTGAACGTACCGAGAGTCCTTGTTCCCCATTGCAAGTTCCGGTACTTATTTTTAGGGACGCCCTTTTACTCCTTCATCAGCCTCGTTGGGAAGACACATTTGAGTTTAGCCGCGTGATCGCGATCCCAACGCGGTCTAAATTAATGAAATCTCGTGGTTTAGCGCGCGAGGAAATTGATAAGTCATCGTCGGCTCCAAAACATGTCCTTCGCTTATTCAAATCAATAATTAGCGGGACATAATGAAGAAGCAGGAGCAATTTCCACAATTTTAATTATTGATACAACCGGTTTCGCTTACAGCAACATCAGGTACTTACAGCATCATCAGGTACAGGTATCTGATGATGCTGTAAGCGAAACCGGTAGTACCAATAAATTTGAAATTGTGGTCATTGCTCCCGCTTATTCATTATGTTCCGTTTCCACTCCATCCCGCCTAAAACCTCAGATTATAATTAGCGGGACCATTACTATCAATCTGTTATCATGAGGGTAAATTTCATTAGTGCAGTTCTTCATTAAACTTTGATGAAGATTAGTATGTTTTAAAACATTTATTTCTCCATAGGCCCTAAGTGAGACTACTTTCTAATGTTTTGATTAAGGATCAATTTCAACACAGTTTTTACCATGATATCACAAGTAATGTAAAAATCTACGTTGTTTCAGTAAGTAATAGAAATGTATAGCACTTTTAGTCTGAAAAGAGTTCCTGTATGAGCTCCCGTTACATCTCTTAAACTCCATGAGATCAATCACCATGAATTTCATGAAAGAGTTAAAATAATTAACCCTAAAGATGATAAATATTTAAACGTGAATATCCCAGTGAGAATGAAAATCAAACTTCTTATAATGTAAAGCTTATAACTCTTGTAATAAAGTTTAAAGCCAAATAACTATATTTTCATTTAATAAAAGTGAGTTTTTGAACTAATAGAGTGGAATAAACATACATACTGAAAACATGACGTGTCCTTTCTGTTGGCATGTCATGGATAAAATCATAACGGCTGCGCGCGAGAGAAACTTTCATTCTTTTAGTCTCTTCATGCAACCAGACGTGTTCAGACGGAGCTTTCACGAAGCCAATCCAGTCGCAGTACCTTGCAGTAATCTGGGGATCTGTCAGAGGGCTTGCTCTAACGGGCGAGGTAGGACAAGGTGAAACACCGCTTGTTAATCGCGGCACCCAAATTGCAATTTATCGAAATCCTTCGCCAGCCAGGTATTTGTGTCCTGGCCCATTTCGGCACACAATCGACGTGGAGCAAATCCTGGATGGGTTTGGAGGCACTGCAAGGGAAACCCCCTTCCCCGAATTACCGGCAGGAATTGACTCGCGCTCCGAGGGGAGGAAGGTATAGGAGGGGTAGATAGAATGAAACGCCCGTGGAACGCGGAAAATGGAGATTCACGGATCGAAGAAAACGTTCTCCTCTCGATTGTATTCGCACTGATGCACAAAGGCCGATTCGTGGGTCTTATTACTTGGGTAGTATGTCTCTTCAATATACTCCTCCAGCTCCACAATCCACCCATCCTTGGATGGAATCGTGGGATAATCCATTTGGGATATTGAAACTGAGCATCGAAAAAAAACATGCCAATGGCAATGCAGTAATGAAACCTCTTTGGGGACAATAAGTTTCATTCTGCCGTTTCATCATCAACGTATTAATCGACTTATTACGAAAAATATAGTTGAATGGTGGGTGGTTCGAGTTGTCTACATTGCTTAAATTAGGGGTGTTTATTTATACAATTTGATTTAAAAAACTTATCACTGCTATTATTTACGGGCTGAGCAGAGGAGGCTTATCAAAGTCACCACAAAACTAGTTCCCTTATTGTTAAGCCTGGATTTCGACCCTGTACTGCTGGAGAAAACCATTCCATAGTAAATCTTGTTCCGCATTTGTTCAAAGAGAAGATAAGTGAAAGCAGTGATTTTCATGGAAAGATGGAATTAATTGTCCGTTTTTTATCGTGTACCTCATCGCATACGGTTCCATTATTTATAATATTTTGCATTAAGAAAGGTTCGGGGTATCGAAACTTATTTTCAGCAATCTCGCAATCGTAGTCCAACAGCAACTAAAAATATCAAAATTTTGTGCATGGAAGACGCTTTTGCATGGTGTTCGTTGACGCATCATGTGCTCTCCCATTCCTCTGCATTTATAAATTTAGAACAAAGAAAAGTTTTGAGGATCATTTCTAATATTAAACGCATTCACGTCACAATGGTGCTGTAGTCTCTTATTTCGTAGCCTTATTTTGCATACTTAATCCACAATAAATACCTTGTGAAAACTGTATTAAGTACTTAAAATTGATGTGGGAAAGTTTGTAACGACGTATTAGGCTTGGTGTAATTATAACATGATTTTTCAAAATCATGTTTTAATTACACCTAGCCACCTGAAAGAAGAAATATTCAGGTAGGTGCATTCAAATAACCAAACCTCAAGATTGACTAAAACAATTGTCTTTTTTAAGCACCGTCATTGTAAGTTAAATAGTAACGAAACAGTACGAAACCAAGAAAACATTTTGTGCAAGTGTTTGAAGAAGCATCGTGCTATCTTCCGCAGTTTGTCATATAGGGGTCGGCTCTTCGTGGAAAGCAGTCGGCAAAAGAGGAAGGATGTCGCATTTAAGCGATGAGCGCGTGAGGGAGTGAGAGAATTATGGCGTGGGGAATGCTGGGAAGTGTTTAGGTGTGGAGGGTGTATAACTTTCCGTAAACGCTCTCACGTTTAAGCGTGGGGAAAAGGGGAAGGGTGTTCAGTAAACGCCACCGTTGTGTCGGCAAAGCGAGGGACAGTGCCCTCGGAATTGAAGTGAATACGTGAGAGGTAATGGTTTAAAAATGGACTGGCGGTTGTACTGAGAGAAACGTGTTAAACGTGCGGGGAACGTTTTTGGAAGGAGAGGTTGGATTGCAGTGGACTTGTGTGCTAGTGGAGACTTTAGTTATGTTTTATAGGGTTCGTATGACAGTCACGATCATGGAGACTATAAAAAGTAGGCCTCAGTTCATTTAGTACACGCTAGTTTAATGTTGCCACATTACGTGTTTTTTTCTGTTTTCCAAAATGTCCCCAGCACGGTGATAAATGCAGAGCAATCCATCTATTTGATCCATCTGCATTTGCAACAAATTATTTTCACTCAAAATGAATAACATTGAAAAGCAATGAATTCAACAGAAGCAATGTATATTTCGGATAACAGCCGTAAATATAAGTTTTTTCCTAGTGAAATTGGGATCGCTCTATCGCTGGTGGGTCGAGAAGTGAAACCAATTTTTATGCACGTTGGTCGATAGAACGATTATTATTTAACTAGAGAATCCGCTATTACAATATTCGTGGTGACGATGCAACCCACCTGGTTTTCCATTGGGATAGAGAAGTTATTGAGCACCGAAGATGCTTTGATGAAGAAATGAAATTTGAGTTTTTAAATTGCACTCTAACCGAAAAACCGTAAACAAGCATCACTTCTTACCAATTTGAGGTTTCAATCTGCTCGACTATTAATTATATCTTTGAGAATTATAGGCTAGACGCACCTAAGATTTTATTAGATTTGGTATGCCGTCAACATCAGGTCGAAGCCGTAGCTGGAAAGAGTTGGCTTCCTTTCTCCTCAACCTCAGAATGATACCTCTAAGTGTACACCTCCACTTGGCAGAAATCCGAAAGAATTTCGTTCGCAGCATTCGCCTGGAGGGCTTCAAATTTGAAACAGAAATTTTTATGCAATGAAAAGTGATCGACCTATTCGAAAATGAGAGCACAACTATCAAAGTAAGGATTTTAATAAGAGTTTTCCAGTCTATATTATAGTAAGAATAAAAAGTGAATTTTGCATTCAGCAATACGCAGTTAATTAATATATTTTGGAAAAAAAATTCACAATTTTTAATAGCCGTACTGTGTTTTGACTCAGTTTCATCATCTGGTGAACCTATAAGCAGAATATATTTTAATATGAAAATTTATGGGTTAAATTTAGAATTTTCAAAATAATTTATACTGCCAGAAAGGAAAGGGTGGTTTTCAGGTGCATTGGTGGTTGAGAATGGGATGTAGTTAGCGAACGGTGTAGGGTCCGCCTAGTAAGTTGATGGTTGAGAGCGGATCTCAAATGGATGTGCTTCGATGTTGAGACAGCGTCGGAAGTCAACTGTTTTGAATTTGCTTTGAAGGGATTGGATTAAGGTAGGTATTGAGGAGTTGGATCTTGTGTGTGGATATGAATGGAGTCAGAGGAGAAGTTGTTTGGGAAGGATGACAAGATGGTGATATCTCTCTTGCCAAACATTCTGGGGCTCTGTCAGCAGTATTTTGATGCCCATTTCTGATGCTAGGTGCATGCTCTCGTGGATGAGTGTATTTCAGTGTTTACGCGTATGATTATATGCATTAGTTTCCACAACAAGAGCTGTCTTTTAGGGTAATTTACAGTATTATTTGTATTGGGTGTATCCGTGTCTTGGTAAATTTCTAAATTCATCAGTACTGGATAATATATATATAGTATGAAAGAGAAAGCCCAAAGAAATACTTTCATTGGATGATTGATTTTGGTACCTAGTAAGATCATTTCCTCGGCATCTTCGGAGTCCGAGAGTTATGGTAATTCATGTTTTGCAATCGAAGTTTTGGTCATGTATGCACCTTAATGTTTGGCAAACAAAAGGCAAGTATGGTTAAATACCGAAATGGTCATGCTTGGAAAAATATTCGTTATGTTCTGTAATATCCCGCGCGGTGATATTCGACACTAAATACCAGGTGCACCGGCAGAAGGAAGTCTAGGATTACCCTCTTGTGGGAGAGTTTGATGAATAATGCGTTCTATTGAGTTTCAGTATGCGCGAACTACTTGAAATGTTGACAGCAGTGGATTCGTATCCGTATTGTTCTATTTTTTAGGCCACGCCCACTGTCAAATCTCAAATCAAGGACTCAAAACGGGTGATTCGAAAACTTAACGTCCTAGAAACTTTCTCCTACCTATTTCATTTACCTATTACATCATGCTTTTGGGCCTTTGATAAGTGAGCGAATATCCTTTTATATGTGGCAGTAACGGATACAGAAAAAATTCAAGGGGGCGCAAAAGATATTTTGAGTATCCGCCACTGAAATGCGGAAAAGAGAGTTTCATGATAGCCATGCGTTAATTTTCCGGCGATCGTTTAACATTGAGAGTCTTATCCAGCCAACCGCTGCATTTCCGGTAAGTTATGCACATCTAACTTGTATTATTTTAAAAACCATGGTCGGTACAAAGGGAGGAAAAGAGATAAAAGTATTTGACTAGTGGATGGATGCGTGATTTAATAAATGACCGCAGTCGCGGAAATTATATGATTCCATCACGTATTTCTGGCCGGAGCACTCTTTGTTATGCCGAAAGTCCCGCAAAACAGTGTGTGTCCTGCTTCGGCAGTCGAATAAAAAGTTCCAGCCTTGTTAGATCGTATTTGTATACTCCAGAAAGGATTCTCGGATTCTCCACCGGGTAATTGGCTGCATGTCTGCCGACGTTTCGAAGAACGGCTTGTTCTTCATTCCCAGAAGATTCCGAAAGAGTTGGGACGGCTTAACTTAAGATTTGTTTGAAATGGTTGAAAATAAAATAATATTGCTTGATGTTCAATTTGACTGGTGTCAAAACGATTACAAAAAAGAGGGTTATATTCGAGGTTAATAAACTAGTGCAAACTTTTGCTGCGGTTCTGTTTCAACGGCGTTAAAGTTTCTTAGAAAAACAGCGGTCGTTAAAGGCTAACAATAGGTAGTTAAATTGAGATGGAATAACTCAATATTTGGTCACGTGTGTATTAGTTTAGTACATTGGTAGAGATTTTTTAAATTTCTAGTGATAAGTTATGTGCACCGAAGTTATGGCACGTTGAAGACAATGCGTCATGCTTTGAATTGAAACTGTTTTGAAGCCTTTAACAAGATAATTTTTTCGTTTCCTTTAAATTATAGGCCTTGTAAGTGGTTAAAATATTTACCACGGTAACCTTTTACCATTGCGCCAGTTAAATACCGTTCACCGATAATTATAGAGACTACCATGGCTGACCGCGCGCGTTCCTTGTTAAACATTGCTAAATTTTTAACCCTTACTAAGCTGTCTTATCCATGATATAATCAGGGTTTGACTTGATCGGATTGAGACGAGTGTAGTGGCTTTCAGGCCAAAGAAATGGCTCAATTATTTTTTTTTGTTATAGTCGGAAGCAGTGGATTCATCGGTCGTTCTTTCATTCAGAGTTACATTTGTTACTTAGGAAGTATCTGTGTTGCTGGGAACGTGAACATAATCGCCTCTTTGTTCGCGATTCCGATTGAGATTATGACGTCTCGGACGGACTCGAGAGTATGAAAAAGGGTAGTAACAAGAGGGAGTTTTCATGAAAGCTCCATGCTGTAGAATTAACAAGTGATATGGTTGATGAATTCTTCTCAGGTTCTCAGCCAGGTTAATCCTTTCGTATAAGCCGACGTTTCGAGGGACGACTTGTCTCCAGTGTGAAAGTGGACTTTCAAAGAGTAACAGGCCCTTGAAGATGGGAGACAAGTCGTCTCTCGAAACGTCGGCTTATACGAAAGAATTAACCTGGCTGAGAACCCGAGAAGAATTCATCAAGTGATATAGTGATTGCGCTATTCATTTTTCGTGAATCTGTATTTAATTTATGACTTCCGTGCAGTATTTCGAATTCAGGAAATAAATTAAAATATTGGTGATCTAAATTAAATAAGTGAACTAAATCACATATTATTTGTGCCGGCTGCTATTTATGGCCGAAAAAGCTGAGGTCTTAGCGCCAAAAATTGTTTCACTTGGAGAATTCTCCGGAGGCAGTAATACCTCGGTGATATTGTCCAATATGAATTCTCCCATTGCGCTGGGATTCGCGTGTGCTAGATATTACAACGGTACCCGATGCTTGATTGAATACCCAGATCGGTGCATGAATATCTCTTAGAGTACGGAGTTTTCTCATTAACTCAGGAATTTAGAGTTACGACGAAGGGAAAATTTTAGAAAAAAAGAAGCTAAGGATACAGAAAAAGAATATTCCAGAATTAAAAGTGAAATTACATAAAAATGCAGAAGAATTAAAGCAAAGGAAAAATGTGACGCCACGGTATTGTGGCAGCCACGCCCCACACAGCGCTGGCAACCTATTTCAGTATTATACAAAAATGTCAAGTGGCATTATGCTTAATTTAAGTTTTGAACAGGCCGAATTGAAAAAGGTTATCTGGTTATAAACATGAAGTGCTTTGGAAACGAGGGCACCCCTTAGACTCCTCGGAGGATGGGTGGGCCTATGTCCTGTTAAATTTCCTGGATACACCCATGGGTATGAAGCAATCTTGGAGGTACCTTTTTACAGCTCTCGAATACTTTCCTATGTACTTTCCTGGCTCTCACATTCAGGGATAATTAGTTTAAGGAGGTGGGGTCGCGGCTGCGCGATTCACAACTAACATTTTTTTCGTGTGCTATTTAAAAAGTTTTCATAATATATCGTAGTGGTTAAAAATCAAAATTAGATTACACAGAATGAGTATAATTCAAACGATATATTTTTTAGTCTAAACTTAACCCAGCTATTTAATTCGTTTATTGCGCCTTTGCATACGACTAACGTGATTTGACTTCATTCACTTATTTCATTTACTAATAACCCAAGCATTAGTCCATTAAAGGTTCCAAGTTTTCTGTTTGTCAGAATTATCGTGCTTTATCGAAAATTGTATGCTTTTTTCCACCATTATCAATCATCATTTGTCAACAATCCCAAGATTGGTTTGACGCAGCTCTCCGCTTAATTCTCCTATCAGCTCATCTTTTCACACCGACATATTTCTTCTCTTTCCCATCCTTCTTTACCTGCTTCATGTATTTTTTTCGAGGTCTTCCTTTTCCGTTCTTACCATCCACTTGTCTATCGACAGTTGTCTTCAGCAGGCCATCATTGTTCTAGGCATGGTCGACTAAATTATTCCGCCTTCTCATTTAGGTTTTCCATTTGCTTCTCCTCCACTCATCTTTGGACTTCCTCGTAGGGCAGTCGGCCGAGCCATTTATTTTTCATTATTTATCTATAGTACCATGTTTTGTATGCCCCCACCTTAATTTTCTCTGCTGCTGACATCATTCATACATTGTTCCTGTAGAGAAGTATATTTCTGATGAATTGTTTCCTAACTTCTACGCTTAAATTTCCTGCAGTAAGTAGATCTTTATTTTAATGGAATAATCTACTCACCTGGTCTGTTCCACTAATAATTTCTTTCTCGCTTTTTCTATCAATGGATACTATTCTTTCCAAATAATCAAATAAAGGCAAATCTTCCAGATTTTTCTTGACTTCTTCTCTTTCGCTGCATACTACTATCATTTTTGTCAAAATGACACATGCATTCCATTAATATACTTTCTCGAATACGTAATTACATTAATAAACTTTCTCGAACATTAAGCAAGAAAGGCCTGTAGCATAAATGTTGATATTCAAGTCGGCGTCCTCAGTTATCGGTGTCAGCGGCATAGTTCTTCCGGAAACGCGATTTCGTTTGGAGGTAATGTATACCCTCCAGGCGCCCCCTGAAAGATATCCTCTCCTCCTCGAGACAGCGCAACCATAATGCCGCCCTTGTCTATATCCTTGCCATTACAGACAACATCCGTCGGAGTTGAAAATTAAAACAAGGGGCTACTGAATGTAGGTGATTCAATACTTATTATTTTTAATTGGAGACTTTTTCCTGCTTTGTGAGCCGAGCATTTCTATAGTTATTTATCTATTGTGATTTGACTTCAATTACAACATTAACTTGCCCATAACTCGGAAAGTAATCTGGTGATGAGCCTAAATTTTATTTTTATGTATATTTTTGTTATAGTTAACACAATGAGTTGTTTGTGAAAATTTATATTTTACTAGCATTTATCCACATTTTTCTTACGCTTAAATAATTACGCAGGGAACTACACTCGTCGCTTTGTGGAAGTCCATTGCACTTGAAAAAAATACTTTTAAATAAAATTGAATAAAATCTGTTTGAATACAAATTAAGTGCAATATTGTCAATAATTGGTCGAAATTCATTAACGATTTAAAAAATTGTGAAATAGTACAATCTATTTTTTCGAGTAAATTATTATCATAATGGCCTATAAATAAAGGTACGCATTTTAAAATCCAGTATCCAGAAGTATTTGCTCGAAACCCCTATTCTTATGGTCTTCCGACGATGACGTTGTACAAGCAATGAGAAGAGAACACTTTATGTTCGTGACATGTGATTTGTTTCTAGGATCAACCTTCTTAAAAATGGTGGATGACTCTCGTTATTTCAGCATCGTCGCTTTCATTTTTCTCTGCATTCACTGTAATTATCTCCCTCAACATCCCTAGGGAAAGGAATGAGACTAGGACCTCCTATCTCTGTGGTGCAGCGGCCGAGAGACAAGCTGGAGATAATCCAAGAGCGAACCGCGATGATTCGTGTGACTTGCGTGTCAGAGTTGAGCAGACGCTCTTTTTATAGGCATATCTGCCTCAGGATTTGCTTTTTATTTGCTTTAGCCGCGTGATAATGACGAGGGAAAATTGTTAGGAATTTCTGTTTCATCTTTGGCGACGGCAAATGAAACATATTGTTTTAAGTGTTTCCCGCGCGCATCAAGCTGCATTCTAGCTGAGAATATTGAATGATGAATAATAATCCTAGAATTTTGTAGTGACTGTGAGTGCTATAAATTAATTATTAGCGTTTAGATGTAAAATAAGTGCAGGGATGTAAATGTTGGTTGAAAATCCATAAAGGTTTAAAAAAAATGCCAACGTTTGAAAATTTGAATCCGTAAATTAGGTACGTGTATTTACTGTTGATAGTTAATTTTAAGCTGTGGATAATCACCTTTGCGTAAGGATTTTCTCGGGAAAATACCCATAAAATATGATTAATATGATCGATTACTTGACATTACACCAGTGGCGGATACAGATGGGGGGCGCAGGGGGCGCGCGCCCCCCCCTTGCGGGTCCGCCCGTATTGACGAACATTGCAAAACCACAATTGTAACTTTTTTATATCATAAGATGGCATTATCTTTTACATGTTTACAATCATTTTAAGTAAAATTTTCTTATACTTTGGCAGTGACTTGACTGTGATCTTTTATTACGATAAAAGTAAAGACAACTCAAGATATGTTGCGCCCCCCCCTTGAGTTTTTTCTGTATCCGCCACTGCATTACACGGGTCTGAACATTATCCTAATGCATTCGGCTGGATTCAACGATTTAATCTTCGAAGCGCGTAGCAAATAGAAATTAAAATTTCGAAAAAAAGTATTTTCGAAACTTATCTCATCCCTTTCTATAAAGCGTATTTACTTAATTTGAATACACGACGCAGTCATTTTCCAGGCTATAAACCTTTCAGGTACAACAAACACCTTTGGAAGCCAAGTTCTCGTCCTTTCTCGATGAAAGATTCCTCTCACTGCTCCCATAACGGACAATTCTCCGTGGACCCCGTGTTCCCGTTACCTATTTGAATTTAAGCCTTGTCTTTCGGTTAGTGCCCGCTGCGTCAGATGATCTATTATATATTTACGTCAAGGGTGTTTTACCACCAGCTTTTACGTCACGTACCAGCAGTGGGGGATACATATGGGGGGCGCAGGGGGTGCGCGGCCCCCACTTGTGGGGTCACCTGCATTGCCGAACATTGCAGAACCACAATTGTAACTTTTTTATATTATAAGATAGCATTATCTTGCATAATTGTAAAATCAGCTTAAATGAAACTTTCTCAAACTTTGCATGAGACTTATTTTTCATTCCAATAAAAGTAAAGGTAGCTCAAGAAATACTGTGCGCCTCCCCCTTGAGTTTTTTCCTCTATCCGCTACTGCGTACCAGCTATTTTGAAGTACTTATATTCTTTGTATTTCTCTGTAACGAGGTACACGTATTATTTGAATTTTGAATCTTAACAGGTCTCCTTTCATGTACTAGTGATGACGATGTGTAGTTAAATTGGGATATTGATGAAGGTTGCTATTATAACCTGATCGACTTTAGAAATTTTTAGACCAGAATTTGACAAAATGCTTAGTCCGTGCAAGTAGTTGATTATGCCATCGTCGAAAACGTCTTATCTTTTAAATATTGCGTAAAACCTCGGTTATCACCACCAAGAGGTCAATCACTCCCATGTAGTTTACGCATTAGGGGAGGGTCTTCCGTGTGATCTTTTTCAAAACGGATCACAACTTGGGAAAATTTCTGATAGAAAGAGAATATTTAAAAGCTGAAATTATTCTTCCTTACCTCTTACAAATATTTCAGTCGTGTCCTTTCTTACTAAGAATGAAACGAATGGCTACCTAGAAAGCGAAGTTGGTACGTAATACAGTCTATATACGTAATACAGTCGTTATATGTAGTTTATATTGCTTGAACAATTGAGAATGGATATCTTTAAGAGCGACACAGAGAACATAATATTAGAGCCACACTATATTTCCAGGTCCGATAGAAGTGATAAATTAAGAGAGATGTTTTGCCGAACGGATAGATATGCGAATTCGTTTTTCCCCCGAACCATAAAGGACTTTAATAAACGCTAGTCCCAACTTCGTTTGAGCACTTAATTTTTTTTTTTAGCTGTAAACGGCTGGTGTCCTAACACCCCCTGCCACACGCCTTTTAGGCGGCTTGCGGGGTATTATGTAGATGTATATGTATACACATTCTCATTTATTACCGTTAGTGATACACTCGAACATTAATTTTCCATCAAACTTATTATATTTTTATGTACTGAAAACGGCGTCAATTTTTTATTTATTTTCGGTGCGCGTGTAGCCTCTAGCGATTTCGTAAATCCTGCCGGAAGTTCTTTTCGTTTGCATCATAATAAAAGACCGTCCTGTTATCAAACGATGAATAAAGTGGTTATAACTCATTCATGAATCATCAAATCACCACAGGAGTCTGCTGGTAGCCATGGACGTTTTCCTGCCAGGTAGTATTAATTTTTCAACGTAAACAAGGCAAAGTATGGGATGATGAAACATACAGCTGTCCCACGATGGAACTGGACTCTTGAAAGTGTAATTTATGTGAAAATGTTCGAGGGTTTCTATTACCAATTTATGGAAAAAAATCCTTAAAATATCTGATTCTTTCTCGACGTTTTCCCTTCGTGAAGGATGCTCAAAGGGTAACACTTCGAGTATATGCCGATTATTCAATAGTTTTGAGCAATACAAATAGTACATTTTAGGGTAACTGAAAATTTGCTGTATAAAACTGTCCTTTCTCTGCTCCGATTACTATGTCGCAGATGAAACTATTCTTTCGTAAAAATAACTGCCGGGTCTTGTGCGCCACAGAATTTTGTACACCATCATTTCTCAAGGCCGGCAGCGGGGCTGCAAGTATATGCTGTTCTACGGGATGAATTGTTTACTTATATGCTGATATTATTGTTAATTCAACGGTATCAGGCAAGGGCGTACCCAGGATCATAACTAGGGGGGCAAGCCATGGTCTATGGGGGGAATTACCAAGCTGTGACATTAGTTTATGAGATTATTTCCTTGAAAAAATAGTTTTATTTTAGTTACATATCTTATACTAATACATATCATTTTTCGTGGGTTTAAAGAAAATTAGTTGAATGATTTCGTTCCAATTCAGTACTGCTTTTGTTTAAAGGCTTTTGCGATTTTTGCTTCTAGGGATGCAGCTGCCCCCCTCCCATGCCCCTCGCTGGGTACGCCCGAGGTATCAGGTGATAAATTTATGCGGTGGAACAGCATGTTATTCTATCAATAAGAAAGCTCTTGTACTGTTCACTATCATTTTTTTATTTCGACGCGTTTCAACGCCTGAGCATCATCTTCAGGGCAAGCGTTGAGTTGGGTGAACCAAATCAATGAGGAAATTGTCGTAAAATTTTTCCCGATAATAAATCTCTTGCGCATTGGAACTCGTAGGAATGAAAGTGGTTGGAGAGTACAATAATTTTCACTAATTTCGAAGCCTCGTGAAAAATTTATTTGACCATCATTTTTCCATTTTATTCAGCGCGCATAACCTGTGGTAAATATGCAAGTATTTTCTCGATTTTCTGCCATACCACCTTTCCTCGCCTTGCAACTGTCCCAAATGCAAGACATACCCCTTAATTTCTTCAAACCTAGCCTTCTTTCTTCGCGTCCCTTAGTCCCCCCCGACCTTTCCTCCGGCTTCTTGTTAGCCCATCAAAATTATTTTTTCTTTATCAGAGTTATCTTAAGAATATTTTAAGTATTTTTGTAATCTTATTAATTATTATCTCTCTTGCGAAAGGTCCACAGAGAAAAAAATCATTCGCCTTGACCGGGATGGCGAATGATTTTTTCTCTGTGGATCTTTGGCGCGATTGCGCATTGCGGGTGACTCCCGTAAAAGTTATCACCGCGGCTAGTCCCGGTATACTTTGAACTAATATTATCTTTCTAATGAATCAACCGTAAATTGAATTTAGAGGATGGTCAACGCTTATATTCAAATTAACCTAACGTCAGCGCTGGTTTCCTACTACTTATTGCTAATTACAAATGAGCATTGTGAAGGCGGTATTTATCACCGTAAGAACTAGTGATAACGCTTCCGGAGATAGGGTGGGAAACATTTTTCTCAAAAATGCCAAATTAGAAGGCCCAAATCAGTGTCCCAAAAATTAGGGGGGCACAAATAACGTTTTTACCATTCTTCAATTTGTATGTCGAAGTGGGAGTGGACACCATATAAGGAGTATTTCTCCGGGATACCAAATATTTCTGAGCGGCCCAGAAGAAGTAAATCTGAACCAGTTTTCTCTTGGCATAGCTTTCACTGCGTGTGTGAAGCTCAGAATACCAAAATTCTTAAGATAAACTCCTTGTTGACGGTTATGAAAACAAACGCAATCGTCGGTTGGAATCCTATGACCTCCGTGGTTCTCATAGTTGGCTCTGATATTGCGTATCCACTTCCTTTTCCTTCTTATGGTCAAACTGGAAGTAACTTCTTTCCCTTCTCTCTCCAAGAAGAAAGATAAACACCTCGCGTTCCGTCTTGTTTTGTGGCACGGTATTCATGTCGGATAATTTTATATTGCTCTCGTAGGGTACAATAGAGCAGTTATCTCTCTCATCGTTGTGGCCTTCTATAGGCATAAGTATCATCGACGCCTTCATTTGTGCTTATTTTACATTTTTGAATAAAAATCTTTATTTATAATAATAATTAATTTACCACCCCAAAATGTCTCAAATTTACAACTTTGGTGACAAAAAGTAAAGGGGCTTTAGGTATGTAAGATTTTACACTTTCCCGGCGAACAGAATGTTTAATCTTTTCTCGTGATACCGCACGGGTAAGATTTTGTATCTTTCGGTAGCTTCAGAGGTTATAACACCATTTCGGAAGCTTCCATTATAAAATTTAAATACAATACATTGCTAGAAAAAGTAGCATTAAAAATATTGCAATTAATGGGATCGTTCAATCACTCTCAAAGTTACTATTCATTAAAATTATTCAGTTTGTGGATAAGAAACACGGACGTCGCCGCCATAGGAGACATGGGGGACGCTTCTTCCCCAATATTTAAAATTTTCCGTGGGAGGACGCCCGGGCCCCCCATTTGTCCCCCCAAAAGTGTTGATGCTGACGACGCCAATGATAAGAAAGGTACGTTATAACGTAAAATATCTTTATTCAATCAGAAATTCTCTCACATTTAAATTAAAGAGGTAACCCTAAGGTTGCTGCCCTTTTTGAATTATTTTATATTTTATTTGTCTTCACCTCCCTGGAATCAGCATATTTAAGGCCTTTACATCAGAGGATTCTATAACTATCTATGACGATGAACTACTTCAAACATCCATGCCCTAGATCGGAGCAACCTACCCCGGCGGGGCTCGAACCAGCGACCTTAGGTTTAGCATAGGTGACCCGATCGGCAAGAGCGCGTGAGGTCATCAACTTATCTGCGATAGGGTTAAGGCTGTTGATTCTTCGCCGCGAACAACTCGAGAAGCAAGCGACGGATTGCAAAAAAGAATGAATATCGTGTCTCTTTACGTGTTTAACTCTACCATAAGCAATATTTAACCCGGTGGAAATCTCAGAGTTTGCTTTACTCAATGGAATCATTTACCAATATTTGAAAAATCGATTGTGGTAGTGTGTAAGAAAAATAAAGACGGGGTCGAGGTCGAATCCATTCGCCTCGTGCGGTGCATCGCCCACCGGCAGCGGCGAGTGGTGGAGTCAGTTTGGGTAGGTGGCTTTATGCTGGCCCTCTTCTGCCAGTCACTCGACCAGTTAATTAGCGTGGCGCGATCGGGTTGATAGGATGATGGTAGCCAGCGGCCAGCCGGCGACGCGACCGTGGGAAGCAACATGTCGACATTTGATTGTTTTATCATAGGCATGGAGTTGACCATTGGGATCCCAAATGGCACCCACTGTTCCTGGCCTTGTTTAGATGTTATTTGTACCTCAGAAGAGATTTATGCAAGCGCAGGAGTGCCGACTTGTAAAAAATATTGGGGGGCCCAATCCGGGGGCCTTTCCCGGGAAATTTTATATAGAGTGGGTTTTAAAGTTTTTAAAGCATTTTAGATGCCATCTGATCAACATTAGAAACCTGAAAACTCGACTCTCGATAACTGGACACTCCGGAGTTAATAGAAAATCCTTACACATTTTTACTTCACCCTCCATAACGAATTTTTGGGGGGGCTCGGGTCCCCTCAAGCCCCATGGAGTCTGCTCCACTGCGCAAGCGTACGCATGGAAGGTAATCAAAAGCCGAAGTTAACATTGAACACCGCGATGTATTTGTTAGTAGTTATGAAAACAGTAAGCAAAGTATAGATACCGATAAATAAATTTTATTAAAATTCTGATATTATTCCTTCTTTGCGAGTATTAAACTTGTTGAAGATGAAATTTTCAAACGAAGCATATCATGAAAACAAAAGCTATCGCCGAAGTAAGCCAATCATGCACAATTAGTACCTACTATCAGGTGAATTAGGGCTATGAAATATAAATCAATTTCAATCTTAGCCCCATGCGCAAAAGCGCTTTGTTAACCATATCCTCACAGACTTTTCGCCGCGGCGTTATTTTGGTTGTATCACTCTTTTATTTTCACTGATTTTCGTTAGTTTAAATACTAAATTATGCAATGGGTTAGCAAATAGGAATTCTAAAAAATGAAATGAATTCTATTCACGCGACCTCTCATTTTCTGAATCACCCGGTCATTCCGCCGTCCTTTTCTCCATCGCTTTCCGTATTTACAACTGACCCAGCGTAGGATATATCTTGGGGGCGCGAAGAGCGCCCCCCCAATATGTATCCTAAGATGGGGTCCCCTTTGCGAGTGCGCCCGCATTACCTAACATCGCAGAACCAGGGGCGCAGCTAGGAATTAAGGCTTGGGGGGGCTTAGGTGCTATTGATACCGGGGTGTGTGGGGGTATGGAATACCCACCAGGATAAGCGGTAGGTGCGAGATTAATAAATTGCTGAATTTTAAGATAAATGGTTCAAAATGGTGAGTTTTGCGGCTTTCTGAGGGATATTTTATTAATCGTTAATATAATATTGATGATTTTTTGGAACAGAGTTTAGAGTTTTCATCATGGGCAGAGTTTAGAGTTTTTTGCTAGGCAGTGGTGGATATACATATGGGGGGTGCTGGGAGCATGTACCCCCACTTGCGGAACTGCCCGTATTGCTGAACATTGCAGAACCACAATTGTGACTTTTTTATATCATAAGATATCATTGTCTTGTATGTGCGTATAATCAGTTTGAATAAAACTATCTTAAACTTTGCATTTAACTTGATTATTTTTTTATTATGATAAAAGCATAGGTTACTCAAAATTTTTTTTGTGCCCTCCCCTAAAGTTATTTCTGTATCAGTTACTTATGCTTGGGGGGCAGCAATCCTGCCAGGGGTTTAATGGCTACGGAATACCCTCAAGTGAGACGGGGGAGGAGGGAGTCCCAGGGGCCCTCTCCTGGAAAATTTGTTTGAACTACCCTCTGAAAACAGAATTTTAATTAGTATCTAAGACTAAATTTTTTAAAAAGTTTTTATGCTTTTGTTTCCATTCTACATACTTCAATGTACAAGTTTCATACTTTATTCAGACAAATCACCATTTAAGTTGGGGGGGCCAGGCAGGGCCGGATTTACTGTATGGCAAAAGAAGCTTATGCCTATGGGTGTCGCAGTCCAAGGGGCGCCTTCTGTTTCCTCACGGCTATGCTTTATCATAAAAATCGGGGAGGGGGTGAGGCTCAAGTGAGGAGGGGCGCCCAATGGAGAGGTGCCTACAGTGTAACTTTGGTTAAATCCGGCCCTGGGGCCAGGCTCCCCGTAGCCCTACCAAAATCTGCCCATGTATTTCATTCGTACTAACGCTATACTTCTCATCTAATCTTATCTACAGAAAAGGACCTAAGATGTGAAACTCACTTGAGGTTGAGATGCCAGTTACCAAAAATGAGGTTGTAAAGTTGGACTGGTCTCGAATAGAGACTTGAGTCAATCACATTGCCAGTTTTCATCAGCTCTCAGAGTAACTATGGAGGGGTACAAGAGCATTGCCAAAGTCTTAGTTCCCTCTGGCAAATTTTTCTGCAGCCAGATGCTTCTCCTGTTGCTGATGAGTGTAGCATCCAGCATGTCAACCATGGACACCAGCATAGTGGGAATACCACAACTTGAACTCAGCTTCGACTATCATAACTACACCATGATGACTGAGTTCCTGAAAAATGTCGCAGACAAATATCCCAACCTTACAAGGCTGGAATCCATAGGGAAGTCTGTTGAGGGTAAGCTGTCATTAATAAACATATTCTACCAGTTACGTTAAGTTTGCATGGATCATTGTATGAATTACTCCAGCCTGTATCCCCTCAGAAATATATCATATCATGAATCTCAAATGCTTGAATGGAACTTTGAGTAGTTGCCCATCAAGATATTTTATGAAAAATACAAGTTTATTTATTGCTCTCTGATATTTCAGGGAGGGATCTATGGAGCTTGATGGTGTCTTCATTCCAGGATGATGAATCTCTTCCACTTGGTACTCCAAATATAAAATTTGTTGGTAACATTCATGGTAACGAGGCAGTCGGAAGGGAGCTTCTTCTTCACATGATTGAGGTAATAAAGAGGAGATAATGATAATTAGAAGAAGATGACTATGAACATATATGCTACATTGTTGTTACAGGTCAGGGCAAACAAGGGATCTCAATGAAATGAACGAATCAGTGAAAAATGGATGAAAAATCAAGGGATTCTCAGTGGTTCAACTTAAATTACTTAAAAGAAATGTCTTGGTGTCAGCTGGGTGAGGAAAATTAGGAATACATATTTCTTTTTTTCTGTAATTTAGCCAAGAAAATTTTAGTTCCTGTGTTTTAGTTTTCATTGAAAATACTGCTTGATTTGTTAGTTTGAATTTGACGCCATATTGTGACTTTTATTTTAAGGTTAAGTAGACTCTTAGACTGACTGGGAAAATATGGACTTACTTGGTCAATATCAAGCTGGCTAGCTTGTTGGTTTTCATCATTCTGATCTTAGCCCGTCATATTAATCTGTGACATTGATTGATTAAATTTGTGAGAAATTCAATTCCTTCTGGCTCCTAAAACCCTTCATAAATATCTTTACATAGTCATATTTATAGGAATAATCTTTTCTAAAAAATTCACTAATTCATCTGTATCCATCATATCACCTCTCACTTAAGTTTTTGGTTATTTCAATAAGATTTTATGCCGAGTACAAATATAGTGACAAGCAACCTAATTTCTGAAGGCTCATTTAGTAAGGGATAGTCAAAGTGAATTATGTATATCAGAAAATGAGCTTCAATTGTCTCTTGTTGTGATATGCTGTCTGTCAATCTGATTGATCACTACCCTTGTTTGTAATTAATTAACCCGAGAGAATTCAACTATATTGACCTTTGCTGATATATTTCTAATTACATGGATTCTACTCTTGCTATTTTGTGGCATTGATATTGCAGAACCTCGTGAATGGCTATAAAAAGAATGCCACTGTGACAAACCTTTTAGAAACAAGCAGGATTTATATTCTGCCTAGTATGAATCCTGATGGCTTTGAAGCTGCTCAAGAGCTTTCTTGTGCTGGAGGTATTGGAAGGTAAGTGAGCTCCTAGCTTGTAAGCAGGTCTAATTCTCTTTAAATATGTATATAAGGTTGGTTTTTGGGTGTTTTTCGGGTATAACTGAAGATGATGTCACTCTCGGGTCATTCCATTACTTTTCTATTTTTTACAACGGCTCATTAGACATTTGTTGCATATCACGTCAAATATCTTTCATTTCTGCCTTTTGGTTCCCAGGATATTGCACCAAGAGTGAGTGTGCCACCCCAGGCAGACATGCTAGGGTGGGCCGAAAAAAAAACTATTTTTTTTTTAATTTTGAGATTCTAATAGCGCGGAAAAGATGATAATTGTATTGAAAAAGCAAAAGGAAAAAATTACCAAAATCGGTTGCATGTTCCGGTCGTGCATGGACCCTAAAAGTTTGACAAAATATGAAAAAACTTCATTTATGCGATTATTTTTTAAATTTTTGAATTACATGTTTTCGAAATGCAGTATAGTTTGTAACGTTTACAAATAGAGCCTCAAACACATTGTGCTTTGATTTGGAATAGGTTAGTTGGTATCTTTAAGTCGTGCATAGGGCCTAAACTTTTCCAAAATATTGAAAATTTCACAATTTTTATTGAATTTATAAAATTAAAAATATCAATTACATTTAGATTAGTTGCAGGCATTGAATGGAATCAAACTTACCTACAAGTCAGTTATTCTCTAATTCAGTTTTAAATGGAGAAAAATTATGGTTACTATTTTTAAACATGCCCAAGTCATATTCGATATCAGACATGGTACTGTCATTATTTTATTATTATATTCACATGGCATACTTTTTGGCGGATAAAGTTAAGCAAAGACATTTCTTGCTGTTAAAAATCACATAAGAAGAAGAAGCTGCGGTAGAATAATAGTACTTGGCTTGAATTAAGTCATTAATTTTAACTAAAATTGCTATTGAATTCTTAAAATAGGCAGTGGTCTTGATAGGGAAGTGTTTTCTTATATCTGACTTTGCATTTCATTTGGTCATTTGTATTGCTAACATACTTATCAAACATGTACTTTTTTTACTCCAATATACTTTATGGCTATGCTTAACCTTCTCACAATTTTATAAATGAGTGTAAATTGTTAAAAATGTTTAGGGTCACATCCTATATGTATACTTGTTTTTCAAATTGTCATGAATTTTTGTCTCCTTTCACCCCAAAATGTATGCTAAGTGGAACTCACATGCATTACATGTATTGAACTTAAAATTTACCATTATTAATTCATCAGTTCCTTGCAATGGCTAAAAAAGTTCTGTAAGCCGTTAAAAATTTCTGCATAACTTCTCTGGTTTGATTCTTTTTTATTTCTACATTTGATTCCCGAGAACGAAACTATTGAAATTTTTAGTGGTTTGGACTCTTGTTTAGTTTTGATTGCCATCCCTGCTCTTTTTATGACTGAAATATTCCCTCCTGAAAATTTTCCCATGATACATTAACTATTTCCTCAATTCATTGTTGTAATCTAACAGGAAAAATGCAAATGATGTGGACCTAAACAGGAGCTTTCCAGATTACTTCAGAAACAACACCTTCAAAGAAATTCAGCCAGAGACCAAAGCGATAATGGAATGGATGGAAAGAATCCCATTTATCCTGTCTGCAAGCCTTCATGGAGGAGCAATGGTTGCTAACTATCCATTTGAAAACAAACCTGAAGATGGTAACATTTTTTTATTTTCTTGAAAGATATTTGCATCTTTTTCCTAGCTGTTCAGATAACCAAAATTTTAACTTAAAAAGTTTTTTTTTTTAAATCTTTAACTGAGGCAAAAATGTAAGCAATGGAATGCATTTATAGTCAGTTTCTTGCACACTCTAGCAGTGAGTTTTCCACTTTTTCCGGCCCATTTCTGCCTCTAGCAGCCATAGATCTTATGGAACATTAGGTACCTACGTTCCTTAACATTAGAATGTCAGGTAGAACAGTTGGCTAATTCAATTACAACATACTGGAAGTGCATTTTGCTTTTGTTCTTCTAGTTTATAATTCAGTTTTTTTTCATTTATGTACTTGTTGATTGTTCATCCAATTTTTTGATCTCAGATCTCCCGTTGTGTTGGTACTTTCCTAGCATTTTTCTTTCAAACTGTTGTAAAGAGCTCACAGAATTATATGGCTTGTTATAATTATGAATTAGTTAATGATGGTTTTTATTGATAATGATAACAATAATTACTCTAAAAAATTTTCATTAATTATGTGTATTAAATGCAATGATTTTGATATCTCCAATATATATCTTATATCTCCAATTTTGTTACTTTACCATTCTTCGGATTCAAATCGAAAAGAATTCTTACAACAATTTTATGCATTCATCTTCACCATTAGGTCATGAGACTTGGGTAATATCAATTATTAATAAACTTCCTGTATTGACGTTAGTGAGTGTGCTACCCATGTTCTTACAACTTTGAAGTTTACCTTCTTATGTTTTGCATTTCACACTTTGCTTGGGAAAGTTGAGGTGTACAACGATTGAACATCATTCAATTTTTGATAACTATGTCCATTATTGACAGTTGTTTTTCCTTATACATAATTATTTCCAAAGCTTCTAGATGAGGTGGTTTTCATAAAATTTTGTATTTTCTATTGAGTGCTGCTTTTTGCAGTCTGGAATATTGTGGGCTGAAATTTTGATTTTCTGTTGTTCGTATTTTTTCAGCTCCTATTGGAAAATTTGATCCTTCAATTTCACCAGATGATGATATCTTTCAGCATCTTGCCCTACTATACTCACAAGCTCATCACAAGATGCACCGTGGTATTCAGTGTAATGTCAAAGGGCCTATTTTCAAGGATGGTATCATCAATGGTGCGGCCTGGTACCCCATCACTGGTGAGCCCTCAATACACTTTAGCTAATGAAGGGTCTTAGATTCATCTGAAATAAAAAGAGTGAATTTTGGAACTTTAAATTTCTTGGATGAGGGTGGTCGTAATACACAATTTCTACAACCCCGGAGCAGCTGAAGTGCTTGAAGTGTGTCAGTGTGAGTCCTGATGGAATGCCTGAAATGGTTGGAAAAGCCTACAGGATCCCTGAATCATGATAGCAAAATACTTACCACTAAAAATTGCTGCATAATAGGGTGGTTTCCTATTATTTTTTTATTGCCTAAATCGAAAGATTATTACTCCTGGAGTACGTATTTCACGCTTTTAGATTTTTAAATGACGATATATATTTTTCGCGATCAAATGAAAAGTGAAAAATTTCAAGCGCGCGAAAACGCGACGCGTAAGTAGGAATGAAGGGAAAAAGTCCGTACAACGCATTTCTGGTTCCCCCTCCCGCCTGGTAGGTGACCTTGATCGAGGCTCTGAGCGCTGATAGGACGCAGGATGCTAACGGGTAGCTGAGTACCTTCCTGTCTGGTAGCGCATGGCTTAAAAAAGGTTTATTAATACCTTATCAAGCGAAGAAAACTTTCCGAACTTAGCCAGTTTTAATAGGTGATTATTAAGACATGTTTCCCTGAGCTCTGTGACTCATGCATGCATTGGTAGCCTCTGACGATGCATAACTCCTATCCTCTCGTGTAGAAACTAGGTCCCTGTGACGTCACGTGGAGTGGAATCGCATGGGCGCCAATCTGGCCTTTTTCAAATGAGGATAAAATTTGACCCTTGCCATTCGTCTATACCGGTATTTCAAAAACCAAATAATTTGTGTATTATGAATACACTAATGGTGGGTAACGAATCGCAATCAATGCCTTTCGTTTTCTTTGATGAAGGAAACTACCCTATTTATATAGGCATTGTAATATCCTTATTTTCAGTCAGCTACTCCACATGTTGCACTGGCAAGCTATCATTCTTCCAAGAGAATTTCCAAGCGTGTTTACTGGTGAAGCTATTTGTCTTGGAAGTCCATATTGCAGCCCAGGAGACTGGATTGTGCTTACAATGCCATTAACTTAATGAATAAGCTGTACTTTTTTTTATTCATTATCCACTGATCTTTTTCAACTCATTCAACCAACTTAAATGTAAAAATATCCAGCGTCTTTGATTCCAAAGGGAGTGTATTCTGGTCCATAATTAATGGAAAATTATGCCATACATCTTCTTGGCATTGAGTGCTGAAGTAGTTCAAGTTAGATTTGTTAAGCCTCCTTATTAGTGACTTCATGTGTTACATGGGCAAAATTACAGGTTGTCTGTTACTGCAAATTTATTGACGTTCTTCAGGAGTAAAATAATATTTAGATTGTTCCATATAAAATTACTTGATTGAAGCTTTTGCGGATCATGATGATTAACATGTTGCGTACGGATGGCGAGAATACTCGTGATTTTTTTCCTGAACGTTCCAGACGGATGACGAAGATTCTCGTCATTTAGGCGCGTCAACCTAAACAATTTAGAAGCTTAAAATACGTATTCGTTTGTATGTTTTCAGTTGTTGTTTGTTATTCATAATGAGTTGATGCATCATAACGTTTGATTGGGTAAAGTTATATTCAAAACATTAGCTTTTTAACCATGTTTAAACCAAAGGCATTACGCCCTAATAGGCACATATTTCCAATCTCAACACCTCCACCCAGAATTCCTAGGAATTTAAATACCCCAGTACGCAACGTGTTAAAAATAACTCACGTATGGGTGTATGCCGCGTGTCGTAAAGGAGATAGCCCCGACGTTTCGCGACCGACTGCTGGTCACTTTTTCAAGGGAATAATCAATTCCCTTGAAACCATCACGCGGCATACACCCATGTGTGAGTTATTTTTAACCATATAAAATCAGTAAAACATTTTTATTTCTTCCATGGAATTAGGAGGAATGCAAGATTACAATTATGTAAGGCATGGCTGCATGGAAATAACGCTGGAGATCTCATGTTGCAAATATCCCAATCACATGACTCTACCAGATCTATGGAAACAGAACAAGGAGGTACAAATAATATTAATTGGATTCTGCATGTCCCAAATTCTCTTGTTTTAAACCTTAACACATTGAGTGCCGGCCCCTAATTTCTATGCCCTACTGAAAAATCCAGCCATTTTTGCTAAATTTGCAAATTTTTTTAAAAACATTGGCATCAAAAGTATATATTTATATCGATGATGTGTATTTCAATAAAAATGGACTTGGCTCTTCTTTATGAATTAGTTGAATAACATTATTGCTAATTTTTAAGTATATAATTTAATAATGAAAACCTACTGTTTTTGAAAAATAAAAAAAGTTGCAACATATGATGTACAACCATAAAATGCAAAATAATTTTTTCTTACTCTCAATTTGAACTTTTTAAAGCATGAAAATCATAAAAAAGCATTGTTCCAAGCAAAGCATTATAAATGCTGGATGAAAAAAAGGGTCACTAAACCCTCAACGAACGGTTCATTGGCCCAAGGAATTTTCACACAAAGTGGCCTAGGATAAGGATGGCGGTAGCTACAGAGGAATTTTCGTCCTCAAGACATAAAGTGAACTCTTTTTCCATCGAGAGTTGATTTTTGAAATAAAAGAACTACTAAGCAATAAACTGGAACAGTACGACGGGTAAATATTACGGCTTCACGCATACAAAGCCAATTAAATAGAAAGACGTAATACTACGTCCATGGCATTCTTCAGAAAGATTAACAGGACGTAATAATACGTCCATGGCACACAAAGTGTTAATTATATTATGGCCTCTCGATTTTTACATTGAAACAAATGAACAAAAAATCTACACTGGTATAGAGAGAGTCATTTTTGAAAGTACATATTTTAACAAATCAAGCTGTTCAACATTCAGACCATTTCAATTGAAAAAGAATAATAAAAATCCAATCTCTTTATCTATACATATCTTGATGCAAGGGCGTACCCAAGATCGAAACTTGAGGAGAGCAAGCTGGGGTCGTTCAAGTTTTCTCACAGAAAAGGTTAAGGAAACCAAAATTTCTTGAAAATTATAGCAGCGATTTATTAGTTTTTCAAATTACTCGCTCAAAAAATATTTTTATTTTAATTAAATTTTTTATACTAATATAACTTTTCTTGGATTTAAAGAAAATTTGTACAAAACTTTAGTTTTTTCACAAAATTTAATTTTGGTTCTACGGGGACAGCTGCCCCCTGCTGGGTATGTCCATGTCTTGATGCACTTATCTCGGTGGAATATCTTCAATTTCTCATATTTCCCTTACTTTTCAATTCTATAGTTGAAATGTGCTGAACATCATTATTGTTTTTTATTCTCTTTCACAAATGAAGGCCCTGCTCATTTATGCAATGGCAGCCCATAAGGGTGTTAAGGGCATAGTCGTGGATGCACACTCTCGGCAACCAATCGTAAAAGCTCGGCTGAAAATCACTGGCCGTGAAATGGAATTCATTAGCTCATCGCGGGGAGAGTACTGGAGGTTACTGCACCCTGGCAGATACCGAATAGAGGTAAGGGATTAGATTTGAGAATTTATACCCAAGTATGAGAGATTGTTGTCTCAATGTTGTATGCACGTTACAATAGGGTGCCTTCCTATTTTTTTAAATTGCCTAAATCGAAAGATTATTACTCCTGGAGTACGTATTTCACGCTTTTAGATTTTTAAATGACAATATCTATTTTTCCCGATTAAATGAAAAGTGAAAGTTTTCAAGCACGCGAAAATGCGACGGCTAAGTATGAATGCTGGGAAAAGCACGTGTGACGTCATTCCTCTAGGAAAGCATAAAATTATTCTTTATCTTATATTCGTTATCTTTTTTTTCAATTTTCTCCTCTCAGGCCTTGGCTGATGGCTATCAAAGGGAAGCCACTGCTTTTAGTGTTCCCAGGAGAGGTGGAATCATATGGATTGAGATTCAGATGAAGAGAAGGCGTGAGGTTAGTGAACCAAGGAGGATTGTTGAAAGCAATGAAGAGCCTTTGGTAACCTCGACTGGCAACCAGACTGGATCAGAATTGGAAGGCAACATACTTCCCATTGATGGTGAAACAAATCACAGAAATGAAAGTATGCCACGTACATCTTCCAATGACTCACTCTCAGTATTCGGTGCATTAGGTGTGGAAAATAACAGTCTGATAGAACTGCAAAATGAAAGGACACAGAAAAGCATTCAGAATGCAATGGTGAGTGCTGGTTGGATCAACAAAGTGACAGTATCAGCATGTGTGAGTGCAATAATGTTAGTACCATTTGTGTATTAGGATCTTTCAACATTCCATTGAAAAAATGAACTTGTTTCAGTATTTATTGCAGTATTCAAACACTTAAAGTGAGAGAAAAACTATAAAATATGTCCATCCAATGTGACTGGTAAAAGGTATCTCATCGACATTGGTGAAGTGTCTTGTGATGCCTGTCGCTAATGATGTCCGTGCAAAACTTCATCAGGGAAAATCAAATCTTGCACCATTTTGTGATCTGCAAGCTGTTCTTAAAACATTCCACTTTGGTGAGGTCTACTGTCATCTTACTGTGGCAGGGTTGTGTGCCCAAAAGTTTCTGAAAAACATGTTAATTATGTATGTAAGTAATTTTTCTCTGACATTCAAAAATATAGTACACAATGCGTGTTATCTCTGGTAGGAAAACCACCAAGTTTAGGGTGAGAAAATCACCCTTTTTGGCCGGACAATGAAGGTCCAACCAACAAACTGCCTTTTTCAAACGATCACCATTGCCTTTGTTTTAGGGTGGTAAAAACTGTCCAAGCAAAATGTAGCACAACATGGTTGTGGCCATGCTGCTAATGTGTAGCTGGCTATAAAGAGGAAAATGTCATGATTTAGAGTCATTGTGGTAACTGAGTAAGACCATACAACTGGCTGAGAAGGAGTGATGCATCCTCTTAAAAAATAGCTGCCATCAAAGTGCTAAGTAGTCTTGAGTGGAAGCAGAAACTAACAGCGTAACTGTGGAGAGACTATGACATCAGTTTGCTGAAATGCTCCGAAAACCACTCTGACATCCTGGGCATGTCATAAGTATGAAACAATGTTCTTCATGGTGTAGATTTGCAGTATCATGTTAATACCTGGGAGAATTCTCCATCCTTAAAACTGTTGTCTCAATGGAATATTTATTTAAGAGCAGGGTGGTGTCAATGCTGTTCTTTTTCTTCCCTCTTTTCACCCCTCGTCTGTTGCCTCCCAAAAGACCTCCGAGGTGATGATGCAATGGTAATTTGTTTTATGCACGATCAATGCCGATAACCTCTGAGGAAGAAGACTGAGGAGAAGAAGAACTGATATATGCCTGTACATATGTAAATATAAACATATCATTGATTTAAACTTTTATTCATTTTGCATTCATTGACTATCATTTTTTAACAGGGTGTGGTGACCTTAGATGTCACCATTAATATTTACTATTCTTCATCCTCCAATTTCAATTTCATTAATTTTCCATTTGGTTAACAATGATTATCAAATCTGAAGAACCGGATGACTTCCATGCTCACTTGGGTGTATTCCATGCACTTCACCCACTGAGCCATTACTGGCTGGATGTATCTCTGAGACCACATAAGCCTGTTGGCCATAACTAGGTGGCTTCATTGAATCATCTTCAAGTGGACAAATTGGTGTCAAATGAAATGCTATGAATCGAGGGTGATGCAAAAATTCATTCTCTAGCAGATTCTCATTGGCAGGAGTACACCTAGCTGAATCCAAATTGATCACCTGTCAGGAAGTTTCTTTTCCAAACTGAATTGACTTAACAGGAAGTTATGATTATAGTTCATTGGTGATTTTCTTAATGCTATGGAGGATAAAAATGGGCTAGAGGCGGTGGCACAACGAGGAATTTGGGGGGGAATGGGATGGCCTGGGCTGGCAACCCCCTCCCCCATTAAACGGGAAATTTTTGAAAAATGACATGCCTATAAATACATTTCACATCATTTTGTCGCTAAAAATTTAGCTTTAAGCAGATGCAGTTATTATGTGTCAAAAATAGGCAATAGTTTTCAATAATTTTTTATTTCTGTGAGGGTTTGAGGGGGGGATCTATCCCCTCATCCCCCTCTTCCAATTGTTACGCCACTGGCTGGAGGAAATATCCACCCTTTTCTTCTTAACGATGCCAGAGATGGCCTGTAGGTATTGAAAATAGATGTATTTCATAGATGTATTTCAAAGATGTATTTTTGATACTTTTATAATAAGCATTTGAAATACAATATGCATTGAAAAGTATTTTGTATCTAAAATACTATAAGGAAATATTTTGAATTGCAAAAATACATTTCAAATCAAAGTATGTAAGTACAGTTGAGGACCTCAAACCCGGGATCCTGAAACCCGGAAAACCCAAAATCCAGAACATTTGAAAATTCCTCTGCGTAGTGTTTTGACTTGCCACCTCGTGGCACCACTCTCCAAGCCTTGTTCTGGGATGAGTAGGAATTTAGCACATATTATGGTCATACGCTAAGAACCTTGTCAGGGACACATAAGGATATCAAATATTAAGCACAAGAGCCTGAGCACATGTATAAATCAATTAATTTACTAAATATACTATGAAGACCAGAAATCCAGAAGCCCTTCGGTCCCAAGCTTTCTGGATTTGAGGTCCTCAACTGTACATACTTTGACCAGTTTAGACTGCAGTGCTATTACAGCCTCTGAAGTTTCCTCATTGGGTCACCTATGAGTCAAAAGCATCTAATTTATAATTTTAATCCAAAATTAAGTAAAATTCATTTGCAGGCATGTAATTTTTTCAAAAATTTCCCAAACAGGGGGAAGGTGGGCGTGGGAGGTCGCCCTTCCCCATCCCCCCCAAACCATATTCCTAGTTACGCCACTGATTGTAATGACAGCACATTAAAATAATTGAAGATTTGAACAGCCCCCAATAACAATTGATGCTTATGACAACTATGAAGTTTAAACAATTGATTTGCTGGCAATTTGTTTGGCCAACTACACACACACACAGTGGATTTTACTGTTCCTTTAGTTCTAACATTAGCAAATTGAAGTACATAAGTTGGGGCATACAATTGAGCTAGGTGTGTGGAGAAGAGGAGTAGCTATGAGAAGCAGTGACCCACTAGGCCAGTGGTGCAGTGACGGGGGGTTTTGTGGGATAAAACCCCCCCCACCCTCCCCAGAGCTCAAAGAAATCAAGTTAAATCTATTTTACTTAATTGAATTAATATTTCTTAAAGAATAGTGTGAGGATTAATAAAATATCCCTCGGAAGGCCGTAAAAATCACCATTCTGAACCATTTATCTTAATATTTTTCTGGCGGTGGACCTCCGCACCTCCCGCTTACCCTGGTGGGTATGCAATACCCCCCAGTCTCCCGCTATTGGTTGCGCCTGAAACCCCCCCTAGCCTTAATTCCTAGCTGTGCCCCTGCACTAGGCAAGTGCACGAGATGTCATTGACTCATTCTCGTAAGGGTTAGGGCCATTGGTTTTTTGCTGTAAATAATTTAAGTATGCAATGCATTGAAAGTAGGAAAAATACAGGTCTCGTCATTTTTCAATTTCAGTTACAATTCACGGATTGAAAACATTAACAAACAAGCCCATTATTACCATTTCGACTTCCTTCTCGCTCTTAAGTCCATCATTATGGATTAACCATTGATATCCTATGGGTATTCATTGGTTAACTGATATCCTTTAACATTTATTGTGCAATAAAAGTGGGCTACAATGCAAGGGGCATCCTGAAAAGAGAAAGAGTGCGGCCAACACAGCCCCGCCCAGTGCATACAGGTATTCCTACTAGTGCAATGGTGTATCCTAAGTACAGACCCTGAGGTATCGTCCGCTGCAAGCATTGATCCTCCCGCAGCAGAGAAAACAATAATCAAAAATATTAACTAAAAAACATTTGCTTACTCCTCAAATACAAAACTATTCTGACCCAGGTGCCACTTGGCAAAGCGTTGTACAATTTTGACACAAACATTCTTTGCATATAAGGGAAAGGGAACAGAGACTTAAGAACAAATAGAAATTATATATTTTTCCTAGAACAATTCCCCATCCCAAAATTAACTCTTTTGTAACAAGAATTCCCCCTCTTATCCATCAACTTTAACTAGCCTTCTCCCATCTCCTACATGTGAACCCAGTGAAAATCCCCAGAGGCAGACAAGCGCAGAGTACCCACGGTAGACAGCCATCCAACAAGATGCCTTACCACTCTGCCCATCCTGAGATGACATGGGTTAAGCAAGCCAACCTGGCAAAAATACCCATATCGCATGGCCGGCGATTACTTTTTGCTTTGCTTTTCCCTCTTCCATCTCTATCATGTCCACTTGGGCCCAAACCACAGAGGCCCTACTACAATATAGGTGACATCAAGGGAGACATCAGCCATCACCCTCCCATCCAAGACGCTCTAATCCAGTTCCACCATATTGGAAAATGCTGTGGGGGATACTGAAAAAAGAATGACCAGAGTGGAAAAAGTCTGGGGTTGAAGAAGACATTATTGATGTATTTCACAAAAAAATATGCCCCCCACACGACCTTATCCTCCTACCCTTCCACCACAAACTTAACTTGCAGGCTTTCCTATTTTCGCCCTTTCCTACTGATCAACAATTAACTACTCAGATTTTTGCTCTCCCTCCCAACTTCCACTACCTCCACCCCTTAATCTATATGAATGCTGACGCATGCCTCCACCTTCCTGTTTAAATAAAGTTATCACCCCGAAGGTGAAAGATTTTTAAGCCGGGTTGACGCCAATGTAACAACACAGCCAAACCATGCCGCCATATAGGGCCATGATTGCTTGGCCAGTGCTGCTGAATGAAGGCCATTCAGGGCTTTGTGCAAGTAAAGAAAGAACTCAGGAGGAGGAAGAAAATTGAGCGATTTAGCTGTTGAGAGATATTTTCTGCTACAAGAGTACAGCCTCCAACTATTACCAATGCATAAGTACCTCTTGCTCCCCCAAGCAGTAGCTTCTCCATTCCTACCATTTCTTTCCTATGACCGAATTATGATGCTGAAAATCATCGATCTAGCCCCTATGAAAAAATTGTATAAAACTGTTTCAAATTTTTATACATTCTTATACATTACCATGGCAATGTATAAAAATTTGAAACAGTTTTATACAATTTTTTCATAAGGGAGGGTTAAAAATTCGATTAGAGGTGATCAGCAGTTTTCAGCGCTGGCGGTGAAAGGGGCCCTTTTTGTGTGTAGGAGAGCAAATACTTGGTTAAAATTAATTCTTCCGACAATAAAATCTGGCGAAAAGGATACCGCTATCAATCAGGGAATTCACCTGTAGCCAGCGAACTTCATTCCGGATGCCGAATGGGAGTTGGAATCAGTTGGAATAAAAAAATACGCCGCCACTAATCCGAACACGAAATTTCACTTTAAGGAAGAATCAATTGGAAGTGAAAGCATTCAAATGAAGCACAGAATTTAATCGTTAAATTATGGCCGTATTTATCCATCAATACCAGTATTTAAATGAATTTTATTACAGAAGACTGCAATTCCTGAAAGTCTTTAAAATAATATATTGAGCCTGACATTTCTCAACTGGCCCATTAGCTCAGTTGGTTAGAGCGTCGTGCTAATAACGCGAAGGTCGCGGGTTCGATCCCCCCATGGGCCAACTTTTTTCATCCGCATTATATTGATTTTGTGCATCACATATCCCTACTGTTTTTCATGCAATGGTAAATAACCTCTTTATTTTTATTTAATGATTAATTTACGAAGTTAAAGTGGCGGAAATGTCGCGCATTTTCTGGGCGCGATAATGGATTTTGTTTTAATGCTACCGACCTGTCCGTGCCATGCGGATGGTGGTTGTAAATTATAAAAGCTAATGAATGTGACCACGTATTCCAGTAATGTATTTAGTAGTATCTAACGTTCATTGTTGCGAAAAAGCTGTCTGAATATAGATTTAGCGGAACATTTATTAGTTTATTCCTATTACTTTCTGCTGCTCTCGTCGTAATTTTGTGATAACGACCACTTAAACAATTACTATATTTTCCTAAAATGTTTTCCACTGTATGCAGGTAGTAGTTTGTTTTTGTTAAAAATTGTTACCAAGGTAAAAATTAAACAATGTGTGTCTCAGAAATTTACATTTTTGGCTAACACATCATTTCGTCAACTCATAGCAGACCGAATTCCTTTAAAATTTGTAACTATATGAAGCACTGTAATTGGAGTTAGAAAACGCAAACTTTTTCAAAGTAATCGTATCGATATTCCCGGGAAAAATTAAAATTGACTGACATTTCGTACTTTTTCCGGACGGACGTTTGGTTTTTACTTTAATATTCCCTAACTACGGAAGCGATATCCGCTCACCTAGTACTACTACTATAGGGCTACTAGATGAGCGGAATTGATTCAGTGAGCGATTGTTGAGCGTTAGTGCAGTGGTGATATCGACGTTTTCTTATTGCATTTTTAGCGGTTTTTTATGTTCATTGTTGCAAAAATGCCGTCCTATCAGAAATTTGTGGGCAAAAATTGTATTTTTTTCTCGATCTCCTCGCAATACCTTTGAGATATCGACGACGGGAATATTATTATATATGCAGAATACTGCATTTGACGTTATAAAATGTGAACATTTTAAAACTGGTTGAATCTATCCTCCCGCAAAAAATAAAAACTGCGGACATTCCTCAATGCTCGGAGTTGGATGATGTAAATTACGGCGCAGCGCAAACACTTTTTACCTCTTCGGATTGGTGTATTATTCTCAGAAAATCTAACTTTTGTGTGATTAAAATAATTCATATTTAATGCAGATACTTCCCATGATGCAACTGTAAAAATCCGCCAAATATCAAAATGTTATGAGAGTAGCGTGTTTGCGATCGTTTTGGGATTACTTCTCGTATGTAAAGAGAGGTATTATAGCGGCTGTGATTTAGGTGAGATAGGTAAAGACTGAGTAAACTTTTCGGTTATTCTTTTTTTATTCCCATGGTAACCGTGCACACTCATTACGTACTGGGAATGTTCCGACGCAGTCGATCTCTTTAAATTTGACGTTCAATGATTGTGAGTCTGTGAATACGATGAAAACCAAGTTTCTTTATGCTAATAGTTGCATTAAATTAAAGATTCGAAGTTAAAATTGCCAACTGATTCCATAATTTCGACATGTTATCTTTACGTTTCCAGAGGTAGAAAAATTAGCAATTTATTGTTGACAATCGGATTCATTGTAATATACTTGGTGGTTTATCAAGCATAGGGTGTTTTTCAAAATAAAAAAGTGGTCCTTGTTGCTTTTTAAATGCATTAGTGAACCTTACAAAGTTAATGCTTTTATTTTTACAAAGTAAAGCCAGAAAATATAAGTTAGATTTTTTTATTTTCTCCTTATGGCATAGATATTTAAAAGGTAAGTATTATATGGAAGAAGGTGGGTAAGTACATGTCAACGCAGAAAGCAGAGGAGAGCAGACAATGGGCATCTAAGCAACTTCAAATCAGCTAGTAGGTAGTAAGTAAATTGCGACGAAATGGCAGCAATGCAAATGTTAACATATTTCACCCATCACATATACATTAAAAAGTAGTTACTTAATTGATTTACTGCTGTGAAAATAGCTTCCAATTTAACCTTCAGTTTTATATTCAATGCAAATAAATATGGGTCAAAATATTTCTTTTTGGCGGCATTAACACCAATATACTCAATTTTGAAATTAGCAGAAATAAGACTGCTAAATTAAAACCATAAAGCAGTGGCATTATAAACATTTCGAGAATATCTCATAATATATTTTACGACTCTCAGAGCCGGCCTCGAAGATGCCGCCTTAAGCGTGTATTTGGAGTCCTATGGACATAAATCGGTAAGAATTGTGGCTTGTAACTCCGCAACGAAAAAAACGTGTAAGGATGTATCAAGGCCCGGATGTATTACTGTATGTTGCCCCGCTTGACTTCAGCTGTTTTGTTGGTGGACGACTTCTCACCCTCCTTCACAATGCTTTGTTTGACATTGTCCGGCGTGGTGCTCAGGGAACAGAGGATAAGCGGAGGGGGTGTATTACATACCACTAGCCAGCCGTTGAGGGGAGGGACGATAAGCCAGACGTTCAATAGGCAGTCAACAACCTCGAAAGCTGTAGATGGCGATGAAAAACGCAAAAAATTCTAATGATACCATATACGAGCGTACCTCCTGACATAACATACGGCACTAATAGCCGGCGCCGAAATTGTTCATTTTAGAGCAATTCTGAAGTACCAGAGGCAAAAATCTGCCTGATTTGAGGCTTACATATCCACGGCGAGAATAACATAGAATGAGGTATCCCTGTAAGTTGCCCAACTTGACTTGAGCTGTCGAAGTTTGGTGGACGAACAACCACCCTCCTTCAGAGGGCTGTTTGCCGTTGTCCGGTGTGGTGCTCAGCGGAAAGACATTAAACGGTGGCAGTGTATTACTAATAGCCAGCCGTTGAGGGGAAGGACGACAAACCGGGCGTTCAAAGAGGAGTCAACAATCTCGAAAGCTGCAGATGGCAAAAAAAAAACGTAAACAAATTCTAATGATACCATTTACGAGCATACCTCCTGACATAGCATACGACACTAATAGCCGGTGTCGAAAACGTTCATTTTAGAGAAACTCTGATGCCAGAGGCAAAAATCTGCCTGATTTGAGGCTTACATATCCACGGCGAGAATAAAATAGAAGGAGGTATCCCTGTAAGTTGCCCTACATGACTTGAGCTGATTCTTTCGGCGTGCGACTACTCACACTCCTTCACAATGCTTTCTTTGCAATTGTTCGGCGTGGTTCTCGGCGAAAAGAGAAGCGGAGGGGGTCATTACTATTAGCCAGCCGTTGAGGGGAGGGAACCAATCGCTCAATGGGCAGTCAACAACTTCGAAATCCGCGGATGGCGAGGAAAAACGTAAACAAATTCTAATGACACCATTTACTAAAATACCTCCTTACATACTATACGACACTAATAACCGTCTTCGAAAATGTCCATTTTAGGGAAAATCCGACGCTCCGTAGGCGTGATTTGAGGCTTACATATCCACGGCGAAAATAACATATAGGGAGGTATCCCTGTAAGTTGCCCTACTTAACTTGAGCTGTGTTTGTTAGCGGACGACTACTCACCCTCCTTCACAATGCTTTTGTTTGACATTGGCGGTAGCGGTGCTCAGAGAAAAGGGGATAGCGGAGGGGGTGCATTACGACTAGTCAGCCGTTGAGGGGAGAGACGATAAACCAGACGTTCATTGAGCAGTCAACAAACCTCGAAAATTGCAGATGGCGAGGAAAAACGTAAACAAATTCTAATGACACCATTTACTAAAATACCTCCTAAATTTACTAAAATACGACACTAGTAGCCGGCTTCGAAAATACCCTTTTTAGAAGGAAGTTAATGTCCTAGAAGCAGGGGCGTAGCCAGAGGGGAGGTCCGGGGGGTTCGAACGCCCCGATATATATAATCACAATTACATTGCTTCATCAAAGAAAACAAAATAGTTATAAAAATCATGAATTTACAAAATATTTCTTAGACAAATGAAGTTTTTTTGGTTATTAAAAGATTTAAAATTAGTTTAAAACCCTCTACTTAGTACCTACCCCGTTTTTCAAAAATCTTCCACCTGATTTTGGACCCTCTCCTAACGAAAATCCTGGCTACCCCACTGCTAGAGGCAAATATCTGCGTGATTTGAGGCTTGAATCTCCACCCCGAGAATATCATTGAGCAATCATAGCAAGGAGCATTACATTTCAGGGAACCTCTATTGCCTCGTGAGAAGGTCTCTCCTCGTACTTAGGGAGATCTAGAGTCAGGCAGGGACAAGACAAGACGACCAAACCTCATCGGCTACAAGATGGAATGCTCATGTTGTTATTTCTATAGGTTCTCACCGTGATTTCCGGGAGAAATCTGATCCTCCAGTCGTTGGCTAATCAGGAATCTATTGGTTGGATAAATTCGCAATCAGATAGCAGCTACTGGTCACCATGAGTACCTGGTTTGCTATTTGCAAACCCAAAAATAACTTCTAATATATCAGCAAAAACCAAATTGTGGCGTCTTCATAATAAGTATCCATTAAAAAGGGATGGATTTATGATTTCCATCAAAATTCAATTTTTTTCATATTTTAATAAAAAATATGGTATCACAGAGAAAAATTAACCTTGTTATCGTATTTTTAAATTCTAATAAATACGATATCATTGTATACGTACATTTTTTGTGGCAGGAAGGCACAAAAATACTTTGGTCCGCCGAATATTTACGCTTTTCTCTCGAACCCGGGCCGTGAGAAAGCTGCGATTCTTATTCTCAGTATCCTCAATAGTTTCAGAAAATGACGTCGCCATTTGAATCCGGAATATACCTTTCGCGATCTCTTTGTTTGTCAGGTATGTAAATATCAATCATGCATTACCCTGATCTACTTCCTTCGATAGGAGACGTACTGTATTTGAAAGCCGTTTTATTCCCTAACCAAAAATACTGTATGTATCCAATTATATAGATAATTACTTTATGCATTTTCATTTTAAAGAATTTAGGAATAAAAAATTCGCAACCTAAAGAAAAAAATAAAAAGCAAACATTTGGTAGAATTTAAATGATAACTTGTAATAAAAAACACACATAGTAATATTTCTATTCTAAAAAAAGTGCGTTCCGGCACTGCAACTTTTGCCATGACGTCACTGGTCATCAGTCATATACCTATTCAGTTACTTTGTCTGGTTTTTGTGCACTTTTAAGGCTCACTTAGTGACATACTGACGATGGACAGTTCTTTATTTACCAGCATTGGCCTGTCCGCCCATCAGAGGAGGCAACTAAGTAGGAGGAAGTGCCACCATACTGGAGAAACGATACGTAAAAAAAGTTTTCTGTCATGATGCGTGTGTACGAAAATTTTATTTATAATTGCGTAGTGAATAATATCATGCACTAGGAGTGAAATAGACAATTTATTGATAGCCTACGATTCACAATTTCTCTATCGCGATCTTATGTTTCTCATACATTCTGGGACGTGCATTGACGCATGGATTATAACTTTTACTTTATTATTACTGTTATTTTTTGTTATTACTTTTGATTTTATAGAATATTTACGCTCTATTAAAATTTAAGGTAGATAAAACATATGATTATTTGAATAAGAGAAATGATATCTATTACTTTAATTTTATGCTAACCATGCAGATCTAGTTAAGCAGGATAATATTTATATTTGGACCACTTGCATGTGAATAGGAATGATAGCAAATAACATTTTCAATTAAGTTAGTGTAACTGCTAACTTTGCCACGCCGCGGCCGCACAGTGGTCTCAAATCGAAAAAAGCTGGCCAAAAGTAATTTTTTCGACTTTTTACGAGGAAGTTTTGAATTATATATTCGAATTCTTCAGGATATTGCCTACAATAGTTCGTACTTGATAGGTCTGTGTGATTATTATGTTGACCTGTACAAGCCGTCAAACATGGGCATGTTCAGCCTAAAACGCCCGACGCGTAGAAATAGTCGATGATAGGGAAATTCAACTCAATAAATGACTATTTTAATTTCATAGGATTCATCTGTCAATTTTAATACGGTAACTTTACACATTTTTGCACAATATTATGGTAAACTTTCTTCGTTTCAGAATTTCTTATAACAATATTCAATTATTTATAATGTTAGCTATTTTTGGGCCAATTTTTAGTAAAATGTGTCGATATAGTTTTGTGCTCCTCCGTGCTCCTCAAAGATTCCTATGCAGAATCCTTGGGAAGAGTATATACAACAAGATGGAGAAAAAAATCTTGCCTTTACTTGCCTATCCGACATCTAGAGGGTTTTAAGTTGAGCGGTGCACCGCTCCGCTGAGGGCGGCTGGCCGGGGGCCGGCGGAAGACCGAATGACATTATCGCTTAAATATTTCTGTATCGGTGGTTGAACTTACATGGTGTGTACTTAGCATTATTCTACAACCTGTGAGATTATATGCATCAAGTTTTTCACGCCTATCGTATGCACACTTCTCGTCTGTGCACTCACCTTCAGATACTCATGAAACCAATGAAGGCCGGTTGTCATGCTCTTAATGAGAAAAATTATGAGTGATCAACAGCGACTACATAAGTTACTATGCGGGAAACTTAAAGTAACCACTAAATGCTTTTCTCTGCAAAAATTTCCTCATATTTTTATAGAGAAAAGATCCCTTACATGCTGTACAGCGTTGTCAGCACGCTATTCCGTAATAAGGTCTTGGCGCTAAGAGAAATAAATGCTCCCTAATCCCCGTGCCGCCCCATTGCCGCCAAGAATTGTTCGCAGGATCATTTCAACAGCCTGTAGACGTAGGTAGGATGGAATGCGGAGGGAAATAGTCTTCTAAACCCCTTTAAGGGTGCGTACATCTTGCAAGTGCATTTTTTAATAATAACGGGGTGAGGATGACGGCCTCCATCACTATGACCATTGCATGGATGTGGTGAATATTTCCCACTCAGTTTTATTTAATGATTTTCTTAGTGAATAAGTGCTATACTCCGATCTGTGTCAACACTGCTAACTCGAGAAACTTCTCCTGTGCAGATAATGAAAGCTCTTGGTTTACCTATGTTTGGCATTCAAATTCAAGGATACGCCAGAAACTCAGTGGCAAGTCTATATAAGCTTTTATATCTTTTATTCAATGTCAACTCATAATTTCCGGTTTTTGATTGGTTAAAAATAGACAACTTTCTGAAATCACATTCATCGTTTTCAGCCGTAAATACACCTGTTAAATTTTAATTATGGATGCCGCAAATTTTTCGTACCTTGCGGTATACAATAATAATAAAAAAGAGAGAAAAGAGTATTCATAAGCGAAGAAGAAGGAATACGTCGTGGAATATTTGGAAACAAGATTTCAACCGAATGAAATCAAGCATGCCAAAAATATTCTGACGCGCTTTATACGAAGAATTTTTTTCCGAAATATCTGAGAAAGTGGAATCAAATCTCGAGAATGTATGATCATTTCAAAGTGACGTTCAAAAGCTGGTTGCAGAAGGAATCAATCTCCCTCTCACATCTAGTGAGTGCAAATGATTACCGTGCATGCATGCACAGTCGGCGAATATATGCAGTATGTAAAAACGATCATTCATTTATCTCAATAATCATGCATTTAACGGTGGAGTTTTAATTCAGGATTTCATTCCAGACAAGAATTGAATTGATGAAATTACGTGTAAGTTTAAAAATATAATAAATCAGAAAGAAATATCGGACCTGTTCCCATAATTTTCAAAAATCTACGAACAGATGATTTAGATGCATGAAATGCAATTATTAATGTGATTTGCAATTTTCACAACAGGTATCGATGAAAGACTTATCCTTCGACTTTCAGTGATATTTAAATCCCTTTCCTGCGGCTACGAGATGAATAATTAAGACTTCAGCCAATATAGCATGGAAATAGCTGAGCTTACATCGAGCTTCATGGCTGTATAACTTGCTGCCCATGGTACATAAAGTGCTGATACATGGAACGCCAAATAATACTTTCTTACAATGGAAGTTTTAACGGAGGAAGCTTTGGAGGCAAGGAACATAGGCATGAGGAAATTCCGAGAGCACCGTGCAAGAAAATCCTCAAGAGTGTTAAATAATAAAGATATCTTTCGAAGACTCCTTTTAATAAATGAACTATATATTTTAATTACACCAAAAGTTAAAAAAACGAGGTCAGTCTATGAAGTGAGGTGAAAATCTGCTAATTTTAAGTGATTCGCAGAGCGACAAAGAGTCAGGTGTGGTGACATCGGACGACGATTCTTTTGAAATTCGTTTTTTCGGGATACGTAAAATTGATTTCTCGATCTCGATCGAATCTCGACAATTTCATATCGTAAGTTATATGATGGCTTTTAACTAAAACTTATAAATATTTTACTTTAAAATTATACTGTTTTAAGTTCTCCAATAACAGCACGTTATCGCCAATCGCAATGACATCTATATCGAGATTTTCCAAAACATTTTTAAATAATAACAGCTCAAACAATGCTAAAATGAAGAGATAGCGTAAAAATAATGCCAAAATCAGATTCAGGCGATCAAATTCAGTGCAGAATTTTAATTTTTGTTTCTAATTTAGGTAAAATTACGATGTTATTAATTTTGGCCAGCTTTTTTCGATTTGGGACCACTGTGCGCGTCTGGTTAAATTTAACCCTTTCGAGATGGTGGAGTTATCTCGTTAGAATGACTGTTGGACTGAGCCCCAAGAGACTCCTCCGTCCCCTCTAGCTTTACTTTACCTTCTACATAGGATGTTGCCGCCAATGAATTTTGTCTTTGCCCTGAAGCTCATCGTCCATTTGAAAACGCTTCCCTCCTAGCCACATCGTAATTTCAGCGCAAAGATAGAAGTCACACGCCACTAAGTTGGAATTGCACAGAGGGATATCGAAAATGTCGCATTTAAATTGCTCAAGGAGCAGTTGGGCTGCATCATCGCTGAGATGATGGGCGTTTGTCGTGGGTCAGGATACTTCCAGAAGCCAGCAGGTCTTCTCTTTTGCTTTGAATGTAAAATGGGTATAATGTTTCTCACTCTAGCCACAGAGCATTAAAAAAATTCTCTTCTATTGGCATTAAGGTCAAGACATGTAAATGCTGAAGATATTCGGTGGGTTTTTTGGCTGTCGCTCCGCAATCCGCATTTGGCGGGAGGATGAAATGAGGCAGTGTAGTTAATGAGATTTCCACTTAGCTTAAACTAACAGCTTACGATCAGAAATTACTTGAGAGTGTGGTGCAGAGGATTCGGAGTTAGAGTATTCGCGCAATACCCGTTTGTCGCTTGTATGGTGTTTTCGCTGAGCGATCGGAGGTTGAAAAATAAACAGTTTCTTTTAGCTAATTCAGCAAGAAATAGACGCATTACTATGTTCAGTCACGGTATAACCTACATAAGCTATTTACTTCAATTAGGGAAGGGGATAAGAGGATAGAAACCATGGAATAAGGAGGAGAGAATAAAAGCATAAAATATCGTCGTATCTTCTGCTTCATCCATGTAGAAACTTAGTAATGGTTCTAGGGTGCTCGTAACAAAAGGCACCGGGCGAGTAAGGGTTTACATCGCATCCAGTCGAGATCATTCAGTGTACATTGTAACACGTCAGCCATTACGTACCCTTTAAGTAATTATATACCTTTTAAGAGTGTTAGCTGTCACCCGCGCTGTTTCAATTATTTGTAGAAAAGAAAGTTAATAAGGGCCGGGAGAATTAGATATAGAGAAAACTGTGATTGGTTTTGGGATGGTGATAGAGAATGGTCGCGGATTTTCCAAGATGGCAGAATTATCTTCCAATGGTATATAGGTATGTCTTTTTTATTTCTGTATTATTCTCAACAAAGATATCAACATCGGGTACCAATATTTATCTCATACAAGTGATGTATTTAGAAATTTATTTGGTCCCTTTAAAATTTATTAACCCCAATTCCTTCAAGTTTGATTATATCAAACCCCCCAATGGCTTCTCGAGTAGGTACACTGCAATGTGAGAGACCTACATGCGGACACCCTTTATGATTCGGGGAAGGATGATTGGTAAGCGGGGAAGGGGACAGGAACTATGCAACTTACTTCCTTCTCCTCGGTAAATAGTGGCGTAGCCAAGAGGGGCGGTCCGGGGGGTCCGGACACCACCCCAAAATATAAAAAAAAACAATTATTTTCCTTCATAAAAGAAAACAATACTGAAAAATCATGAAATTTCAAAATATATTTACGACATTCGGAGACGGCTTAGAAAATGCCGTCTTTAGAGAGCATTTGGGGTCCTATGGAAAAAAATCGGTGACATTTGTGGCTTGTATCTCCTTGGCGAAAAAAACGTGTAAGGAAATATCACTGTATGTTGGCCCGTTTGACTTCAGCTGTTGTTGTTGGCGGGCGACTACTCACCCGACTCTGCTATGCTGTGTTCACCATGGGCTGGCGTGGCATCCAGCAGAGGGAGACAGGGCGTGGGGGGTTCATTAAGAGATGACCCGTTAAAGCCGACAGTCAACAACCTCGAAAGCAGCAGATGGCGAAGGAAAACGTAAACAGATTCTAATGAAACCATTTGCGAGCATACCTCCAGACATAACATACGACACTAATAGCCGGCGTCGAAAATGTCCATTTCAGAGCAAATATGACGCCCCAGAGGCAAAAATTGGCGAGATTTGTGGCTTGCTTATCCACGGCGAGAATAAAATATAAGGAGGTGTACCTGTTGGTTGCCCAACTTGACTTGAGCTGTTGCTGTCGGCTGAGGACTACTCACCCTCCTTGACAATTCTTTCATTGCGATTTTCCGGCGTGGTGCTGAGCGGAAGGAGGATAATTGGAGGGGGTGCATTACGACTAACAATAAGAAGTTGACGGGAGGGACGCCGGCCGTTCAATGGGCAGTCAACAACCTCGAAAGCTGCAGATGGCGAGAAAAAACGTAAATAAAGTCTAATGATACCATTTACGAGAACACCTCCTGGTATATCATGCGACACTAATAGCCGGCGTCGAAATTGTACATTTAAGAGCAAATCTGACGTCCAAGAGGCAAAATTCTGCGAGATTCGAGGTTTGTATCTCCACGGCGACAATAACATAGAAGGAGGTATCTCTGTAAGTTGCCCCGCTTGACTTCAGCTGTATTTGTGGGCGGACGGCCACTCACCCTCATTTACAATGCTTTGTTTGACATTGGCCGGAGTGGTGCAAGGCGAAAAGAGGATGAGCGGAGGGGTGCATCAGTACTAGCCAGCCGTTGAGGGGAGGGAGCCAGCCGCTCAATGGGCAGTCAACAACCTCAAAATCTGGGTATGTCGAGGAAAAACGTAAACACATTCTAATGATACCATTTACGAGAACACCTCCTGGTATAACATACGACACTAATAGCCGACGTCCAAAATGTTCATTCTTGAACAAATCTGACGTCCCAGATGCAAAACTCTGCGTGAGTTGAGGCTTGTATATCCACGGCGAGAATATCATTGAGCAATCATAGCAAAGAGCATTACGTAGTTCAGGGAACCTCTATTGCCTCCTCGTACTTTGGGATATCTAAAGTCAGGCTAGTGCTAGACGAAACGACCAAACTGCATCGGCTACAAGATGAAAATGGTGATTTCTATTGGTTCTCACCGTGATTTTCGAGAGATATCTATTCCTCCAGTCGTCGACTAATTAGGAATCTGTTGGTTAGGTAAATTCGCAATCAGATGACAGCCATTGGTTACCATCAGTACCTGGTTTGCTATTAGCAAGCCCAAAATTAGCTTCCAATATATCAGCAAAAACCAAAACGTGGCGTTTTCATAATAAGTATACATTAAAGAGGGATAGATTTATGATTGCGATGAAATTCTTTTGTATTTTTTATTTAAAAAAAAAAGTAGAGGGATTACAGAGAAAAATTAACTTTATTTTCGTATTTTTTAATCCAATCAGTTACGAAATCACGGTTTGCATAAATATCTTGTAGCAGGAAGGCATAAAAATACTTTGGTCTGCCGAATCTTTGATTGCGCTTTTCTCTCGAACCCGGGCTGTGAGGAAAGCCGTGAAAGGCTTCGCCATTTGAATTCCGAGAATACCTTTTGTGGTCTCTTTGTTTGTCAGGTATGTAAATTACAATCATGCATTATCCTGATCTACTTCCTTTGATAGGAGACGTTCTGTATTTGAAAGCCGTTTTATTCCCTAGCAGGGGCGCCGACTTGTAAATGATATTGGGGGGGCCCATATCGGAGGTCTTGCTCCGGGAAGAGGTTAAATTCAAAGTGTGTCGCAGCACCGAAACACTATCATAATTCACACCACTTGTTTTCAGCTAACCTGCCTTCTACCGTATTAATTATTCATTTAAACTCATTACTGAATGTTTTTTAAAAGGTAACTATCGTCAAGCATGGGGAAAAAAATTACTGATATATTTTTGTGATTTCACAAAGCATAATATAACTTAATTATTTTCTTGAATTATTGAGGGGGCTCGGCCCCCCCAAACGAATCTTTGAGGGGGCTCGGGCCCCCTCAGGCCCCATGGAGTCGGTGCCACTGTTCCCTAGCCAAAAATACCCTCTGTATCCAAGCATATACTGAATTGCTTTTTGCAGTTTCATTTCAAGAGATTTAGGAATAAAAAATGGACTACACATTTTGTATTTTTTATTATATTTGCAGAAACAGCGATTGTCATCCATACTTAATGCTACATATCTTTCCTGAATGAATTATATGCTATTATCAAAAACTTGTATTATTCGCAACTATAAATTATCAGAACCTTCCTTAGGATCCCTCCTTTGAGAATTTGCCGTAGTTCTCTGTAACCCAAAATACTCTCTTATTCTAATCAAATAACGCAATGCTGGGTAAATTTTGATTTGCAATTAGCTAGAGATTATAAATTTGCACACATATAAACGGAAAAATAAATAGGTATATCTAATTTTTCACATGATGAATTTTTCCAAATTTTCATTCTGAAACATACATTTTCAGAATGATAATTATTATCATTGTCAAGAATTTTTTATGCCTGATACTTTTATTGTGCAATTGTTAATGAAATAATGGAGATTTTAAAAACTTTCTGATAGTTATCTTAAATAATAGTCAAATAACCTTTAAAATGCATTTGCAATAATTTTAACTACTATGTAGCAAATTATGTCGGTATTTAAGTAATCTGTCCACGTAAGCAAAGGATGTGAGGAGGGTACCAAAATTATTCGGATATGTAATAAGTATTAAGCGTTACTTTTCCTGACACAAATACACTTTATACCTTTTTCCTGTTGACAGGTGAATTTCTTAATCGAACCCGCGCTGTTGCCCCGTGGGTTCTTGCCTTTGGATGCCGGAAGCAATGATTAAATGCAAGATTCTCATTTTTAAGGAAAAGAGAGAAACTGCACTTTACCTTACACTCTATCACACCAGCGAGGAGTGATGGAAACGAGAACGATGACATGAGGTTGGAGACAAGCGGCTGCTAGAAATGAGCCTACTGGAGGACTGTGAAGTTTTGGATTTGCTCCCTTTCTCTACAAAATTGCAAAATAGGTTGCACGTGTCCAATCGGAGTTTAGGAGTAGCCTGAAGAGCCCGGGGTTTTCCTTCTTCCGACAAGTATCGTGAACCGAGAAACGGAAGAGCAACGGCGATGGCACCCCGATGGGGCAAACTGCTCTGGTATTTAAAATATACCTAAAATATAATTATAACTTTGAATCCAACTCCGATTCAATTTGTTGTTTTATGCATGGCTACTGCTGTCGGTCTCCTCACTCTCACCCCGAGGTAATGAGAATGTACTGGTTTATTTAAACACTTTTAGGTACCTATGCAAATTTATGGTTTTAAAATGATTTCAAAATAATTCTCCAATTATTTCATAATAATATTAAATTGTCATGAAAATAATTTTGAAATCGTTTTGAAGTAATATTCGCACGTTATTTTTCTGTGATATAAAAAAAAATTTCCATGCAAAATATAAGCTAATACTTTCTACATTTCCATGTATGTTTTATCAAGAAAATGAAACAATATTATACTGAACTTTAAAAGAGCAATACCTAATATTTAGATTATTTTAAAATTATTTTAAAATCTTGAAGAAGTAATGAATTTAGTCATCTCATGAAATTTTGATTTTTAAATTATTTGCTATAATTTAAAAATTATTTTCCAATATTCTTTTGCTATTTGGGATACTCATGCTAGGATTCACCTCTGGAATCAGTAAATTTAATTGGTTAATTTTTGAAATTCGGCTGAGGTTTACTTTTTGGGGCGCATATACTTACCTAGACGTTCTCTCCAAATTTACCAATCATAAATATATTCCAGTTCTCAAAGGGTCAAAACAGGACAGTACATACATTGTAAGAGCCTCATCCTGATGAAATACTTCCATTCGACTCTCCATCAAAGTGGTTGCTGAACATTCAACTGTTACAGCTAGATTTAAAAAATTTCCAATTTGTGAAGATGTTTAAATCTTTTTCCTCGATAGAGGTAGAGGAGGTGGAAGTCCCTCATAATCCCATCTTTATCAACATATTTAGTGAAAAATAAAAAATTCCATCAGTCGGCTGTGGCAGATCACACTCTGTGTGAACCTGGACACAACATTAACTGGGAAGAAACAAAATTCATTGCCAGGGAATACCGATATTTTCCGAGGATCATCCGAGAGGCGATTGAAATATCTAAACATTCTCATAATTTATCAAGAGAATAGCTACCAACTCCACAGCGCGAGGAAGGAACTCTTCGCCCTATACCCCGGGAGAACATACACCAATGGGCTGCCTATATAACAGTGGCCAAAACACGGCATAAGCACTTCGACCTGAAGACACCTGCTGGAATGCAGGAGAAACTGCTGTCTCCAACACAACCACAATGTGGTGAAACCTGGAAAATGCAGCCTACCTTAACATATATTTAGTAGTTTGGGCTGAGAGCCACCAGACAATAGATATCGTCTTTTGACCTCGTGAGCATATTCCCAGATGTTGGGTGAACGAGTCTCTGTACTTATTACGGAGGCTTCCGCGATGAGTTGATTGGTGATTGTTTTTCGGGTTCATTCCGCGTTGACTCATATTTTGCGGACGACAGTTTTGGGCGCGTTCCAGCTCCTGTGTATGGGTCCAAATGAAAGGATATAAAGGATAAAGGATTAAATATAAAGGATTATGTATAAAGGATTGCAGCTCTGCAGATTATTTGGACCCGAAGACGGGAGCTGGAACGCGCCCGAAACTGTCGTCTGCAAAATATGAGTCAACGCGGAATGAACCCGAAAAACAATCACCGAGTCTCAGTACTTTTTCATCGAAACTTCAGAAGGGTTTAAAACATTGAAAAGGATTTTGGGTGAAGGAATGTTGATGTGGGGATCGGATTGGTGTGGTGGCTAGTGTGTTGGCTTCCCACCATGTAGGCTGGGGTTCAAATCCCGGCAGTAGCAGAGAATTTTCAGATATTGCCCGATCCCTGCTTGAATCTTGTGTGGAGGGCACTTCAAGTGCAACACTCCATCCGTTGGATGGGACGTTAAACCGTGGTCCCCTAGGTGGCTTTCGTTAGGAGCAGGCTAATGCCGGTGCTGGGTTTCTCTCACCCTTCCATACCCACCCTTCCCTCATGGCGCAAATGGTCTCAGCTGTCGGTCGCCTCATCCAAATACTATACCAATGTTGATGTGATGGCAGCAATGAATCTTTTAGAGTTGGAACAGGTTTGGTAGGATAGGGACAGGGAACCCCATGCTGTTGTTTGGAGACTGTGCACCTTCAGAGAAACTTTTAAGTTGGTTTTCTCAGAGCAATGGAGGACCATACTAAAAAAAGAGATGGCCCCAAGGTTTCTCTCTAGATGAGGAATATGCAGATTATTGGGAACAGATTAGTAGATATTAAAACCGTGGAAAGAAAAATTTTATTTGGCTCAGTAAATATTTAGGATATGATTAGAGAGCGCAGCATCAACTTGAAGGTTCATTCCCAGAGGTGGGAATTTTTATTGATTTTTTGCATCTCATTCTGAAATTCATGAGCACTTGGCGATTTTATAATGGATAAAGCTGAAAAGGTGGGGAATTAATCCTCATAGGATAGCAAATCCATGTCTCAAATCTGAATGAATGCCAGTATAGATGTGTAATCAACATCAGATACCAAAGAAAGCAGCCTGTGAATGCCACTCCTGGCATCTATTACATTTATGCATAGTGAAGAGAGGAGGCACAATATAACATCCTGATGTGCCGCAAACCTCCACACTCCAAAGCAATAAAAGATGAAAAATATCATCTTATTGGCACATTAGTGAAGTCTCCTGGGTCCTGCCTTGCTCATAAGTACAGCCTAGCCCATTAATGATGCATCCCAATTACATAAGAATTGCTTTAAGTTTACAACCATATCTTGCTCCCACTTAGAACTACTAAAAGTGTGGTTTATTCAGAAAGATATTGAAAATGATAAAGAAAGTAAAAGACTACTGTAATTGCACCTAATGTTAAAGTGAGTTGATCAAATTCATGGAAAATAAAAGAATCCTGAAGATGTAACCATGTAATCAAACCCGTGTCAGGATTTTAAAATATATACATATTAATGAGTTTTACAAAGTTTATTCTTTTATGTTCCATGAGTTTCACAGAGTTAATGCTGAAGTTATCAGTTATATTCTCATATTCAATTGAGTTTGTCTTTGTTGTCTGGTTGTTAATGCAATTTTAACGCACATACTGACTATGGACAGTCCTTTCTCCATCAGCATTGGCTGTCTTGTCATCAGAGGAGGGAGCAAAGTATGAGGAATTTCCATTCATTCTGGAGAAATGATGTATAAAAAAAGTTTTCTGTCATGATGCATGAGTAAAAAACTGTTCTGTATAATTGCGCTGTGAATGATTATGATGAAGTAAAAGTGAAACAGACAATTTCTTGACTATGATTCACTCTTTCTCTATAGTGATATTACATTTCTCATACATTCTGAGACATTCCAAGATTCATGCATTTTACTTATACAAAGTTATTAATTTTTATTTTATAAAAAATTTATGCTCCATTAAAATCTACAGTAGATTAAAAAAATTGGTTCATTTTAAGAAGGGAAATTACTTCATTTTTATTCTAACTATATGCGCAGGTCAGGTTGAGCCAGATAATATTTTTATTTAGACCATTTGTATGTGAATAGGTATGATAGCAAACAACATTATCACTTAGGCTACAGTAGAAGCTAACTTTGCCATACTGTTCCACCTGGTTAAATTTAAACCTTTCCTGCCGAGGCGCATACGAGAGGGAAACGCTTTCTGTGCCACAAGTAGCATAAGAATATTTTATACCTCCCAGTACAGAGCTCTTTTTTGGGGAGGAGTTACCCTGACATTCTCGTCCCTCTGATTTGGGACCCAACTCAACTCAATTCAGGCCCGGCAATTATCCCGACCACTGGACCACACCCTCCCTTATCCTATCTTAACCCTATCTCAGCACGAGTACATATATGATCAACTCATTGCGTTACCTGTTTTTTTTTTATTGCTCTTGATTTTTAATCTTGAGTCTTCTATAAGAATACCTAACATTTTTTTAACACTGCAGAATTTTGAATGGATTTAGAGCGTTGATATTTATTAACAAAGTTAGTGAACATAAGATACTGAGACTCTAAAACCAGAACTCCATTATTAGTAACACTAAAATTCCGTTTAAAAAATTGCTTATGCACAGAACAAAATGAATAATTTATTTCAAAGTATAAAAAATTGGAGTATGTAACAATATGTTACTTTGCAATAACCATTGAGAATGTAACCACTTCCCAACGGATTCCTGCAGGGAGGAGAATCATAAATGAATGGGAGGGTAGGGGTTAATTGCTGTGGAGTGGCCTTAAGGTCTCACTAAGCTGGGTCTCAGGCAGGGCCTGAATGCATTGCTACCTCAACGTTCACTTCCCTTCCCCCACGCCAGCGATAGCAAATGTCTGGATGTTTGCGTAGAAAAATCCACAACAGCTATACCCAACGTCAGGTCTTCTGCGTATGAAAATGCTTATTGGCTCCACCCGACGTTCAGGGGGAAAGGATTAATGTGGAAAAAGTGAAGCCTTATGCTGCATAACACAGATAACAGTAATCTGATATGACCTTTATTCATCTCTCTTCTCTGAGTGTAGCTTCTCTAGAGAACTTAGCCAAGAGATATGTATGAAGATTAACTTAGAACTTTACTGTTTTTAGCAAAATTTAAAATTTGACTTTTCAACCCTTATAATTCATATTAACAATGACATACTACATTTTTTGATCAATTTGATGCCAAAAAGTCAGTAAAAAGACTTGTAATTCACATGAAAATCACTGGTAATTTAGCTCTGGTTAGACCTATGACTACTGGCCTAAGGGTTTGGTTCCAAGTAACTCAAGGGTTCATAAAAGTAACTTCCATCATGAAAACATCGTGGATGGTAAGGAGCCCTCTCAATAGCAGAAAAAAAACTCTTTATTAAGGATTCTTGCTGATCTCGCCAGCAAGGAGTATGCTGCCTCATAAAGACACTTTGCTCCCCGTAGTGAGAGATGAGGAAGCACAAGTTTAACCTTGGAAGGGATTGAAGTGAAACTCTAAATGTAGGTCTGTAAGTGATCAATAGTCAAAGGTAGAATAAAGTTCATTTTTCTGTCACCATACAAAGGATTTCAAAATGTTATGCAGCCTAAGACTTGATTTACCTCCCTTTTGGTATAGATATCTTCCTGGATTCTAGGATTCTTAATTTACCATGATTGCAGACAGTGATGCACACTCATTTAATTCACTTTCTGATCGTAATGAATAGATATTATCAACTTTAATGTTTATTGCATATTTAGATAACAATAAGGTTAAATATGCTTTTAAATAATAATTAGAGAACAATTTTCTAGCAAATACCTTCTTGCTTTCAATCTACATCTAAGATAATGACTACATGGTAAAACAACATGATTGTAATTTCACAGAGAAAAGAGAAGGTGCATGCAAATTTGTTGCACAATTAGAAAACAATGGATTCAATCAAGCATTTCTGTCAATTCTCCAATTTAATCAAAAGTCTCACTTAATCAAATACTAAGGCGTCAATATAATTACTGTGTTCAAGTTCAAGTGATACTATCAGCATTAGTATTATCATTGTTGTCAAAAAATGAAATCATTTAGTGATGAAATATTATTAAGGCATGAGATCAAATGAACGTCACTTTTGAAATAATCTTGAAAAGCCTCAAGGTGACTTAAAGCAGCCATAAGAGTAGTTATGGCCAAACATTAGGTGGGGTTAGCATTTAGGACTTAATATCAATCAAAATTTAGGAGAGTCTGTACATTATATCCATAAAAAAATATTTTAAAATTCATTTTAGAATTACAAAGCCATATTGCTTTCAGTTATCTGAAAACAAAATATGCAGAATCACATTTAAAAAGGGATATTTGAGGTGCTCCTCAAATACTTTCCTTTGATTCTTAGCAAATTAGTTAGGAAATTTAGAGAACTACGTGAAAAAAATGTTAGCCAATCTTTATGTGAAAAATACACGGAGATCGAAATATTATAGATTGCCAAAACATCGCACAGTAAATATTCATTTTTTTATGACAGGATTATGTAAAAGAGCTGATTTAAAAGGAGATTGACCAAGTGAGGCAATTTTATAAATTACATAGATATGAATACATATACAATAGATGGGGATTAATTTAGGGAAGGCATTAACAATTTGTTCAACTGTGCATTTGCATTATTTCCATGCAATTAACAACTTTGTGATGTCATTTCAGAAAGTTTTTTACATTTATTAATCTGTTAATGGTAATAAATATTTGAAGAAAGATTATAAATTTTTCATGTTATCAATTTAGTGTTTTTTTTAACCCTAGCATGAATTGAGATGAGGAGACTAGTAAAATATTTTGGATCAGTTGTTATGTATATATTAGAATAGTGAAGGGATACTGTGCTACATGATTTTTACAACATGTATAAACCAATTATAGCTGGCAGAGTGACTCTCTTATAATATTACTCTTGAACGATGTTTTACTCAGCAAATTCATGCTGGTGAAAATGCTCAGATCACTAATGGAGAAAGACATTGGCAGCACTGAGTTAAATGTTTTAAGTTAACAGCAAAATTACACATTAGCATACATTTTCAGCCAACAATGTTAAACATTGCTAATAACAGGATGTATTAACTACTATGCAAATCTCTTTAATACAGAAATTCACACAGGTACCTGATAATGTTCCATATGCACTTTAAAACCAAACATATATCAACGGAGAACTAATTTGCAAAATATATTCATAAATGCTACTCCTATAGTACTTTGAACTTCTTCTTTCAAACTACACCCTCAGGCACTGTTGAAAATTTAGTTTTGTTCATGCATACTTGCATACATTCACACACACACACTTTCATATTCCACTTATCTGACAGGGCAACAGCAGGAACATAAAAGTCCATTTAGATGCAAAATGACAAAGACACTTTGAACACCTGTTAAATAATTTGGATAAGTAATCTTTAAGTACAAAAATGTTTATGCAAAAGTCTATTAAGAATTATAATCTTCGTCCACAGACTTTAAGTAACAATACACCCATTGAGAAAACACTGAAAAGCAATATGATATTGCTCACCACATGGATTGAATTAAGATTGTCTGAAAACTGAAAATAATGTATTTTTTTATGATTTGCATTAAATTTTGTTAAAATACATCATATTTTTATATTTTATGAGAATCTCAAAACTTTAGGTATCAAACATTTTAGTTAATCAGAGAGTACATGTAATTTTGGAATTGATGAAAAAGAAATTATATACCTACTTACATTGATTCATTTTCCATTTCACACAAAATTTAACAGTTCAGCTTAGACAAAGTTTTAGCAGTACCACTAAATCATAAATGCACACAATAACGAAATGAATGAAATTGGTAGTACATTTGAAGGAAATATTTTTTTTTTCAAATTGTTTTAAAATTAATTTCAAAGTCAAGTAAGTTTATAGGAATAAAACATCACGACTTAAAAACTTGTGGCAGTTAATGGTCAAATCATCCTGAAGTAGGCCCACATCTTTTTCTTTTAACATATTGCATGACGCTACATATATATCTCCAAAAAAGTGCCCCTTTTATTGCAAAAATGTATGGACATGGAGTATAATTTATCTACTTTGATTTTCAACCCTAAAAAGAAGTATATTTTAACACTCAGGGATTTTTCAACAAAACAGCTACATGCAAGTTAGTAGCCTTTTGAAATTTGAGGGCAGATTTGATTTTGTTATTTACAAAATTACATACTTCAAATTCAGCACAATTAAAATAATTTTACGATGTAACGTGAAATGACTTAGGGTGGACAATGACACTATCCAAATTTTAACCATGGTATTAAAAAAACAGAGAATGTTTGTCCACTTAAGGACTAGAGCACTTCTGACATGACTTGGCAAGAAAAATTGTTCAGGCATTAACCTTGTGAACCTTAAACAGATTATTTTTTTTATCAATTTCTCAATCGTTGCATGTGAATCGACATTACCCAATCCAAAACTGTAATCTCATCTCATGGCACGAATATTTTTGTTAGGCATGTTAAAGTTTAGACATGTAATGCAAATTGAATAACAGGATTATCATTTTTCTGATGAAGCAAGCACAAGGAACTTTTTCAGTTAATTTCTTTATCAAAGCCCATTATTGGAGTTAAGTCATATTTATTACAACAATTACCTATTTTTATTATGTTGAATGCTTCCCAGTAATAGCTGGGCAAACATTGCCCAATTGATCCATGTATCACCCCAGTATTAGGGAAATACATTATTTGTATTTTCCTCATCATACTCCAACAAGTTTTGCAATATGGAAAAATCCAGTTGCAAAATGCAAAGGGATTAAAAAGTAACTGTGATACTGACCTTTGTCAAATTGTTTGCCAATACATTGCTCTTTCTGCCAACAAAAACAAAGTAACAAAAATACTACATTTTTGTGGCTGTATAATATGGCCTACCCATGCAAACTTTTATTGTAGGGAGGGGCCATGCTAATTCAAGGCATGGTGTGCCATAGTCTACCTCCTTATTGTGAAGGTTATTATAATATATATATTTATATTTAGTTACCAAAAAGGGGATCTTTTGGTTTGCTTGGGTAAGGAGTTCCAGTCATGAGTATTCTCCTTTAGGCAGAGCCCCCTGCTGCTGGCCTTCAGAGGAAGAGGTCTGTCAGCGATTCATTTGTGTCGACTCTTCAACCTCCTCTTGACCACGGTCCTCTTGTCAATTGTCTCCGAGGGAGAGGGCTTGCACGATGCGAGGGTCTGCTTTGCTGCCCTCTCGGAACTCTTCCAGCGTCAGCTTATCGTCGTGGTTCTTGTCCATCTGATTGAATATCTTGTCGACCCTCTTCTGTGGTGTGTTCTCGTCTTCCTGAGTTGGTTGCTGGCCCTGTGGAAGAGGTTTCCAGGAGGTGTCGCCACAGGATAAAATTGGTTAGATGATTGCCAAATAAACGGAGGCGTATTGTTCATAAGAGCTAATGGCATTGGGGGGCAATAGATACTAAGAAGAATTTGAGGATGAGTGGTAAGATCTATATGAATTAGAAACATCTAGAATTTTATGTCATCTAGAATTTTGTACCATCTAGAATGAAATAATAAATTATTTGGTTTGGCTACATGAGGGAACAATGCTCTATTATTTTTAAAACACATATATTCCTCCAACTGGATGTCCATCATCATTAATTGCTCATGATGTCTAGATTAATTCATTAAAATCAGTAAATTCTAATGTAGTTCAATTTTTGAAAATAATTCAATTTTTCCTCTGTACATAGTGGATAATTTGACAAAAACCCTCAAAGAGATTTTGAGTGACTCAAAAGTACCCTTAATGTAACATAAAAATTGAAAAGTTGTTAAAGAATACTAGCAGTTGTGTTGGCAATTCCTGGTTGACTATCACAAAATTGTATCTGTTGTATTGTGTGTGATGTAGGTACTACATTTCCTTAGTAAAAATAATGACATTAAGAAAACAACTCTTGTGGGGGCTATTATTCAAACAAAGCCATTTTTCTTATTAGTAGCCCAACATTGATGAAAACGTGTTTTCCTCAATTAATTTAGAGAGCAGGAAGTATTCTCTTCGAGTTTCTTTAGTTTATGTTGAGTGAATGAGACTAAAAAAATGTGTGTGTTAACCAGGAGTGCCTGAACACATTTTTATCCAGTGAAAGACATTATTTCTGTAAATTTAAGTTTGTTCAAGCTCTTTAGTATTCTTGAGGGCTTAATCTGAATTGCTTCTTAGAAATTTTATCATGTGATCAAACAACTATATACTATGAAATTCATAATTGATATGTTGCTCTGTCTTAATTAATCTGTGGTAGTGGTACAATGTACAAGGTAAGTTCGAAAGTTGTCCTTGTCTTTAGAATCTCCTGATTAGGGAAAAATTTTGATGCACCAAACATATCCATTAAATGGCATATTTTTAGAAAAAAAATATGATGGAAAGAAGAACAATGCTGAGAATGTAAGACTGCTGTACAAATTTTTCAAATGGAATAAAGGTGCAGTTAAAATTCTTTCAATTAAAATTTATATGCCACAATGTTTTCCTTCCTAACCTATCCAAAACCAAGTGGTGGTGTTTGAACCTCTGCCACACAAGCCAGCCAAATATGGCCGACATAACCTGAGAAGCTGATGGTACTCTCCAATGCTGAACAAACATCTGCCTCCACTTGAACTGGTTCATCTTCATCTACTCTGAACTTCTCATCCCTCATCCCTCCAATGAGAAGCAGACCCCCATTATGTATGTCTCCACTACTCAAGGGCTGAAAGAACAAAGAAGGTAAAGTGGTGCCCCATTTTTCCTTCAAATGTGCCTTTCGGACTTTGCTTATTGCCAGATAGATTATGAGACAGGACATTTGAGTCAGCAGAGAAGTTCTCATTGCTATTAGACTTAAATTTACTGACAAGTCATATCATGAGTGAATGAGTGGGTTCTTGGGATGAAAATGAGAGCGGAAAAAAGTCGGCCAGCTATGGAGTTTATTTAAAATGTCTTGGTGACTGAGAGGTAGGTCTAAGTTTTCCGGGGACTGAGGTGGAGGACAAGTGACTTCTTGAGAACTAACCAAAATGCGAAAGTTGGAGTCTAGCTTTCATGAAATTCATTTGCTTTCAGACCTTCGTGATGTACACCGATGCTTCACGAGTAAGTTAGCTGTGCTGCCAAGTGAAAGGAAGGTTTTTCTTTCTTTTCTTTTAGACAGTCTTTCGTTGGTGTGAAGGCTTATGTGGTGCACTGGTAATGTAGGCTGCATTTTTTGGGTTTCACTGCGTCGTGGTTGCGTTGGGGACAACAGTTTCTCCTGCATTCCAGCAGGCGTCTTCAGGTCGAAGATCTGACCTGAAGACGCCTGCTGGAATGCAGGAGAAACTGTTGTCCCCAACGCAACCACAACGCGGTGAAACCCGAAAAATGCAGCCAACAGACAGTCTTTCATTTCCATTCACAGACAAAGTCTTTTGAGAAAACATGGCAACCTGCCACTCTTACTCTCCCCATTCCACATTCCTGGTGTCGCAGGTCCCGCCTCCTGCTGCAATGTCTCTCTCAAAACATTCCTAGCATGTACGACTGGGCTAGCTGTAAATATATTTGAAAAGGATCATAGTTGGAAGAGAAATAGCTCTCAACCATATTAAGGTTATCTTTTCTTGAGTTGTCTCCTTAAAAGCCTCCTTATGATTTTTTTCAGTCCAATGGGTGGGAGATGGGGCAAAGACAAAGGAAACAATCTTTCCTTGACCATTATGGTTTTGACCATGGAATTTGATAAAGGATATTATTGCAGAGGAAGAGAATAAATTGACTATCATTCCTTTTCTTCAAGCAGGCCTCTCTCTCCTAGCAGCAAATCTTGCACCTTTCCACCCTGATACACACTCCCTTTGTTTCTTTTTAAACCTGAACATGCTACTCACTGCTACCTTCCCCCACCACCATGGGAATCCCCAGCCCCTCTGAAGCATTGTCCTCAGCATAGGCCTTCCTCACCTCCAAAACCCTCGATGCACAAACAGGAAGTAGTGATTCTTTCCTCCCATACCTTTGAGGACATTAAGTTTACAATTCTGAGAAAAGGATTTTCCTTTTTGACCATCATAAGGGTCGACAAGAGGTTATACATACATTTTATCCTCTGATTTCTGGCTTTTACCATCTACGACTTCACCATTGCCTTTGTCCAATTTATGTGTTCCCTTCTCTTTGTTCCCCATCTGTGAATTTATATTGACTGATTATGCTTATGGCAATATATGTGTGATAAACCCCCTGCCAAAACAGTGGTGATAAGAGTAATCATGGTAGCTTGTTGGTCTGAGCACTTGCCCGGAAAGCAGAACGTCCATAGTTCGATTCCCTGTCGAAGTGAAATTTTTCCTTGCGTTTTCGCATCAACATGCCACCACATTCAAAGTCATGTGTTAGTGTTTCTATCTCTTTGCTTCATCTTCTATTTGTAATTATGTGTGTATATTCACCTGAGGCTAACAGTGTGAATGTGAATTTCATATGTATGTAATCAGAATGGTAAATTTCTTCTTGTTTCCCCAAAGAACATGTGCCTTATCTATACTACTGTCTGTGTGATAGCGTCTGTCTTTCATTTCCTTTTTTGTGACTAATTCTTCCTTACCACGGCCACAGCCATCTTTTGGCCAAAACAATGGGATACATATGGGGGGATTGGTTGCTGAAAATACCCCCCCCCAAATACCTACACCAAAACTGGTGATTCCAGACATAAAATTTTTTCATGTGCTTATGGTCATCATGCCATTGACATGCTACTGTGCTGTCAACATTATGCTTTTCTTCCTCTAATATAATGACATGATTTGAGGTAACCTTCCTTCTGTTGGTACCTTTTATTCAAACCTTCAGTTTTCCTATGGTTCGAAAGACACCTTTATTCCAAACGAAGAATTAAGTACTTAAAGTTTAATAAATATCACTTTAAAGAATATTTAATCTGAGGGGTGAGCAATGAATTTTTTGCATTGTCATGCTTACCAAGTGGATAAACATTCAAATGGCTTGAATTTACTCTCAGAAATATGGAAGTACCTACCTGTGTACCACTACCAACAAATTAAGAATAGGTAAACATGGGGTAATATAATTGATGGATTTAATTGTAAAAGAGGTAATCACTGATTGTGAGCAACACTTTCCATGCTGAAGTGGGGAATATATTTTAGGTGAATTTTTACTTCTAGTTTTAAAGTCTATATATGTTTGGGCACTGTTGCAATGTTTGCTAATACAATACAAGCTTTGCCATAAAATGCAGTCGTGCAGAAAAATTAGCATAGATACTTTTGAATGTCTAAGTTAAGTATTTTTCAAATTGAAGCTAACTTGTAGCTAATAATTGGGCTCCTCTGTAATGAACTAGCTGAGAAAATATGAGTGTAAGCATGGTAAATTTTCAATGGCTGAGCTATTACTTATTAACGCACAACAGCAGCTCTACAGAAAAGAACAGGTCTCCTATTGTGTGCAGCATATTAACTTGGTGCAGGCATGTTTACAATTTTATAGTAATGCTATAGGCATGGAGAGTACAGCCTGCAATTATAAGTGAAGGCATACTTGTCGGCAAGCTTACAAAGTAAACTCCTGTATGCGGTTAGTAATCTATCAGGAGGTTTGGGGGATAGAAAAATATGCAGCATACCGGAGCATTGTTTACACAGGTCGAGGGCTTTGGGATACATACATTTAAATATGGTTTATGATTATATAGAAGTAAATCATTTGCTACTGTACTTGCCAGGACTGTTTCAAGTGAATTAGGTATCATAATAACGAAGGTGTTACATTCCAGATTACCTACAGTAATTGTGAAAGTCTAAGTCCTTTCTGCATTGGAATTTCTAGTAAAACCTATGAATGGAGGATGTTGGGATGATTATACAAATTTTTGTGGAGAGTATGCTCTCATCATGATCACATTCTCATCTGGTGATGAGTAAGAATGAATAAATGTGCTGCTACAGGAGTATAAATTGGGTGGTGAGGAGGTTTTAAAAAACTTTTTAAAAATATATACTTGAATGAATTTGAAAAATATCAAATGCATGGATGAAAATGAATGAGCAGATTTATCTCTTTCAAATATTAGATTTTAAGAGAAAAGATTCAGGATTGAGGTAATCCTTGCAAATGCTAAATGGTTCTGAAAAGGGTTGCATTTAAGTAAGATGGATTTTTTAACTTCAATAATACTTAGTTAAATATTTTAAATGTTTATATATATTTTTTATAACTCCTAATGATGAGCCTTAAGTGACATATTTGCTGCGGGGAAGTTATTACTTAAATAGGCTCAAGTACAGTAGTCAAAAGACGATTAATACATGTAAAGTTAATGCGAAAGAAAAAATAGAGAGTTTTGCCCTGGTAGATTTTGTATTTGACAAATTAAATAAATGGAATTATTATGCACTTTGCATTTTGGCCAAAGTATTTCCTTGTTAATTAGCCAAAAAATATGAATATGTTAACCTGAAAGAAATCTGGCATAAAAGCATAATATCTCAATTTTCTCATTACCGTAACCAATTCATAATCAGTTCGCAATCTCATCATTGTGGTGAGAATCATATCTAAAAAATACATTTAGGACAACTTATGCAATAAATTTGCATAAAGCAAAGAATTTAACAATACTGAGAAACTAAAATAGCTATGCTGGCAAATAAGATGCCAGTAAGTTGATCAGTGTCTTTTTTTTTAGTCTTTGATGATTCGCAATTTTCCTAACAAATGTTACATGTGAGGAAATCATCGAAATATATTAGATTTATGTGAGCACAAGTTATGTTTGAAAATCATGGAAAAAGTGATTTCATTTTTATGAAAAAAAAAGCTTCACTCACCCTCTCTGTAATATTTATTTGGTGATTACGATGAGAATACTTCTAATTACGACCATACATAAGAATTTACTTCACTTCAAAGTCTACCAATCAGATAGAATTACATCATTAAGATAAGAAATTTATTTTCATTTGTTGTTCAAGATAATAATCATTTAAAGTGCTAATGAGGCCAGCAGATATCAATGATTCATAATGAATGATGCATAAATTTTTTTTTTACATTAAGGAAAAATTTATGATAAAATGAAATAGTTTTTGGTTTTAATTTAATCACACAATTGTAATTGTAATTATAATGATATTAATCATATTTAATTTTATACTGTACCTTTTTAACAAAACAAAAATCAATATGGTTAAATTAATTTTTATGGATGGAGTTAATATTTGAGCATTTTTTATCTATTCATATAAAAGCAATAAAAATTTAAAGGAGGTTGAGAATTTTGTGGAAGACAAGGAGATGTACTTCCATTCAGGTTTTACTGATTCATCTATCCCATATGTGTTATGTGAAAGATGTTAATGAGAAAGGATGGTTATCATTAAGCTACTGACTAAACCAGGAATGTTTCTCTGAAGGGGGTGAAGCTAGTTTAATATATCTGAATTGCATTCTGAGAGAAAACAGATTCCTAGCAACATCCATAAGTTGTGGCTAAGAAGAAATGTAATACCTACATTGTACTTAGTCTATGACAATTCACAAACTTTGGAGATTTTAGATAAGAAATAGATTACCTACGTGAAGGTTTAAGTGGATTTGGTGAGAAAAAAGCATCAAAGGGTGAAACTAATGAAATTGTGTCCTCCTAGCGATAACCAGAAACAAAGGGCTCATAGCTAAAAATAACAATGCACATTGTACCTGCTGGGAAACATCTATTACTAGTTGGAAGTTGAGTTTATGAAGATATAAAATTTCTGTAAGCTTTGGAATAAATTCAATGTTTTGATATTATTCATATTTTTTACATCACTTATCCAATGGCTGTAACTATCTCAAAATTTGTACCATAGAAAATTAAAATTTTTAACTGTTTATTCTTGAAAGCAAATTATGTATTTGGAAAAAATTGTGAAAATTCCTTAATATTTACATTACAAAATTAATGTGAACTATCTGGTATTTCTGAGTCAAGTCATAGGATTGGTAACAGAATTCCATTTACAGAAAATGGTCCCAAAACTAGGCACGTTGAAATATATGTGTCCTATCTTAAGCACATAAGTACTTACATGTATTTACATGTATTTTACAGGTATCTATTAAGGAACAAAATAACAGCACTATATCTCTAATCTGTCTACATACACATTTAGATGTTAATCAACATTTATATACAGTTTTTGAAATACTTTGCAACAGCTACATTTATTGACAACTATCAAATGCTATAAGTTAAATAGTTGGCTTTAAACTAGGCTGTATGAACATGAGAGGGAAAGATATGAAATGCTACGAGAGTCACATTATTTTGTCTAAGTTGTATTAATATTTTCTTTCGTCTACTGGCAGTCATTAAAAGCTCATATCATTATTTTGTTTTGTTATTTGTTTCTGTTGTCTGTCATATTAACTTATGTTTTTATATACTTGTATATCTGAGCGGTAATCATAAAAAATACAATTTTAAACTAATATTTTTGAGCCAATTTAATGTCACTGGCATCGTTGGAGACTTAATTGGTGAAAGTTAAGGTCGACTTAGGTGAAGGACGAGGGAGTGGATGTGGGTTGAGACGTTCCATTACTGGCAGATGCACACTACTAGTCGTTGCAATTTGGGCTTTTGGGGTCTGCAGCAGCTAAAGCGCATTCAACTCATTGGTGCTCGAAATCATTAGTACTCACGACCATTTGATATATTGCGTCGACTATGTTGTACATCTCCTCTCTTGTGATGTAGCCATCATTATCCACATCGTACAAACGGAATGCCCCTGTGAGGGAGAAAAAAATAACTGTCATTATTTTGCTTACATGAGGCTAAAATGAAAGGAAAGCATCTATGATTTAATTTTCACCCTGCATGTTAGTTATAGCCAATGAAGTTTTTCCTTCCGAAAAGAACAGTAGCCAACCTTAAGCTTGACCTTTGTTCTTTTCTCTTGCAAAAGAACAAGCATTAGGAGGTGAGGGTATGGGAAGTGACTGCTGCTCAGGTATAAACTCAGGCCTATTGCTACCTCTCAATGGAACTGTGGTACACCATACTATTAATATGTTACCGTTACATACTGTTAAAATGGTATGGTATGGTATTTGAAGGAGCGGACCGACAGCTTAGGCCATTTGCTCCACGAGTGAAGGGTAGGTAAGGAAGGGTGGAGAGAAACCCAGTGTCAACATTAGGCTGCTCTTAATGAAAGGCGCTAAGGGGACCACAGCTTAATGTCCCATCCGACGGACGGAGTGTTGTCCTTGAAATGTCCTCCATACAAGATTCAAGCAGGGATCGGGAAATCTCTGCAAATTCTATGTCACCACCAGGATTTGAACCCAAGCCAATGGGGTGGATAGTCAACACTCTAGCCATCTCACCAACCCGATCCCCAATATTAATATCTCAATAATAAATCTATGGTTCACCATTAGCACCCCTGATATTTTCATAAACAAATATCTTTTGCATAAATATTTAATAAATATATTCATAAATCAAACATTTAAACTTAAAATTGTATTATCTACTACCTGTTTAGCCTGTACCATTTTCAATTGAAATTTTAGCTCCCATACTAGCAGAGTTCTTACGCTGAACTCTAAATAAAAAATTGAATACATGTCTATCAGTTATTATGAACCCTAGAGTTTTGTTAAAAAGTTTGATAGCACAGTAAAGCACAATTTATCGTATTTAGGAATGAATATTATAAAGTACAACAAAAATAGTGTTTGGAAAATCCCCTAAGGCATCAATGTCACTAAATATTTATGCTGCGGAAGGGTGGCTCATGCATTGAAGGATAGGGACCAGTGGAAGAGACCAGGGTACTAAGACAGCCAATGAGAATAATTGCATGCTTCATTGCCGCCAAAGAGCTCCGTGTATGGGAGAGAAAAAATGTGCTTGCTGCTCATAATGGGGAAAAAGTTTTCCACCATGATACTATAGCATAAAAGGGTTTAAGTATTCGGTAAAAACAGCATTCGCAAGCACAAAACTCACAATGACCACAGATAGTACTGCAACAGTGGGTCATGAAAATTTTTTCAAAATTGACTTATTTTGATTTTCACATACCATTATTATTAAGAGGAGTGATCACTTTTACCTTTTTAAAATTATAAATAATAAATTAATTATAAATTTAAATTTTAATATTATTAATATTCAAATTCTTAATAATTAGTTAACTATGATAAGGAACAACATCACAGACATGGAAGAATACGTACCTTTCATGAACATAAGTTATAAAAACTAAGAAATTTCTAATTCTATAAGAATGAAGATTTCCATTTGTTGCATACATTTTCACCCCCTTTCACACTCATTGGTTCAAGGTTGTTCTTTTAAAAAATGCTGCATTGTCACTTAGAAAATATTCGTCGAAATCCCCCTTAGAGTAAACATGACTTTAATAACTATATTTATACTAGATTCAATCTGATTATTATATAAATTATCTTGACAGTAAATTATCAGATTAGGAATCTCAACGAGGATATTTATACAGGTCAATGATAAAGCCATATTTGCCCCATTATCCTTCATTCATAATTTTTTGAGGACTTAAGGACATGTTGGTTTATTGCTTTACTTTATTGAAAGTTGTAGTGGACTTTGCTGCTGTTTACTTGAAAACAATGTTCATGAGATATCTAATAAGTACCATTAGTAATTTTTCCAAATGACTAATGAAATTATAGAAATGACTTAATAATTGTATAGAAGAACAAAGAATCCTTATTGCACCAAATTTAAACGGCAGTATCATCTTTACTGTTCTAAATTACTTGAAACGACAAGATATAAATTAATATATCAATCGTTTACCCGCATGGCCTACGGACAATATCCTGCAGTATAGGCAACACACATTCCATCATTTGCTAGGGGGTAGAAGGTAAAATGAAAGCTAGCCGAAATTGAAATAGTGTTTTTTTTCCCCGCTTAAAATTGACACGGGTGGCCTCAGGTAATAACTTTAGTCAATATTAATTTTACCTACCTGTGGCCCTTTCATTATAATATAAAAAAATCGTTACAAATGCTTAATTTCAATTTCATCGATTAAATTCCAAAATATATGCTTTTTGTATTTCCTACATAAATTAAAAGGATGAATGATGGACCTTCTGCATTTATTTATTCTAAATATCATGATTTATACTATCCATAATCCAAAAAGTACTTTCTTGTAGCCTCAAAACGTATTTAAGAAATGCTTTAATGCATGAGATCATTTAATCATTCAAGTTATCCTTATGACCATTAAAAACTGGTATTTCAGGATAAGTAGATCTTGAATACTGCCTCGGAAACTTCACAATGCAAAATTAGCCATAGTACCACAATGATCTTGGGGAATGGGTTTATTGGAAATGTCCAAAATATCATTATAAAGTTATATTACAATTGGTAACATAATTAAAGTATTGTAAAAGTTATTGAAAAATGAAAATTACGCCTAATAAGAATTTGGCCAACCCTGCACCATTTTTAGACAGGAAAAAAGTATGGAACATGGTGACTCGTAAATGTCAGCCTCATAAGCGATTACCATTGTTTCTGATGAAATTAAATTTAAATAGGAGCTAAACTACGTTTTTCATTCATTTCTTTAGCTTATTGCATTATGCGTAAAGCGGGAGAAGCTATAATAAAGTTAACTTGTATATATACACCATTAAATAGTAAAATTGAATAAGATTGCATAAAAAAAGAAAAATATCAACCTTTATTCAACTAAATGACAGGTATGCATAGCAAAAATAACAATAATTATACACTTTTATTGAAAATTGAACATAATATTGAATGGAAAAAATAGAAAACAAACGTTGATCTCACTCAATATCGAGATAAATGAAAAATTTATCGTGTAAATGAACTTAACACACCAATAACATAAAGGACATTTGAAAATTATATCTCTAATGTTGAAAAATAACAAGTATACTTTCTTCATGACTGCAAAATCCAAAGGCAATTTAAATACTATGCCATAATATCGGAAATCCATCAAAAAATATCATGAAATTCGACACAAGCTCTTTTTCATAATATTAATTATATGAAACCAGTTCCTGCCATTAGGATTTCCAACTCATCTCCCTCAAAATCTTCCCACGTCTTCAACGTCAAATTCTAGTCACTCCTCCTTCCTCTCCCTGTTACGTTCCAAGGCTCTCAGAATCGACTGTCTGCTCCTTGTTGGAACATTAACCATCAGCTCTTCTACCGATGATGCTAATTAACACGGATGATGTAAAGAAAACAATCAAAGGAAATTAAAAATATCTGTAATGAGATGCTATAAATATACAAACTTAGCGATGCCAGTGCGCTCTGCAAAGTGGAAATCCTGGGCAAGAAATCATTGAGGAATCATTACTTTGTTCACCAAGCTGACTGAAGAAGAACTTTTCATTTCTTAGTTCTTGGAAGAACTGGCCCTCCAGATTGAGATATTTTTCAATCAAGACTAAACTTTTGACTAAAAAACTTTAATAAGGAAGGAAATTTTTTTTCCAAATAATACGGGAAGAGAGGGCCAGAATATTTTATTTTGTAAAAGAAAATGAAGAGAAAATATAATCTGAGATAATTTTTAAGGTTTACAGTTACTCATAATTTTATAATACAATGGCATGATATGGCGATAGAATACCTTCATACCGATAGGGTATTTTTATAAATTATCTACTAGATTATTACGACTATACTATAACTCGGACTATTTTCTATGGTTATATGCTACAAAAATTCAGAATTATTTAGTATTTACTATTGGTTGATACTTTTAACGTAAATGTCAACTAAAAATGATGCGTACCTCAGAGCAACGAAAAGTTAGTTGAACTAAAGACGAAATACTGGATGAAAAAAAACTTAAAAAGAGAATGAATCAAAAGATGATTTCTAGTTACGAAAACTACAAAATCAATATTAAAATTGAAAGGAATAAAATACTTGAATAGAAATCAATACTTTTGAGTGACAATTATGCAATTCCTAAGTTAATTTGAAAAAATAAACGAAGAGTAGGAGGCTTTATATATTACCTTACCATAGCGGGAGCCGAATTTGGCGAAGGAAAAGGCGATAAAATATTATGTAACCAATACGCAGTCCATGTTATCCATTTTTTCTCACTTTATTTCGTAGTTATAAACTAATTCGTGATTTAAATGGAAAAATGCCTATTATTTGAGTGCATATGAGTTAATTTCACCAATTTGCAGATAATATGGATAGAAACCAGAAATCAGTTCAGCGAAATTTTGATGACCGTAGTTTTGAGGTAGGATACTACATAGTTCGTGCGTAATATTATGAATGAATTGAACCTCATTAATATTCCTTTAAAAGAAAATTATTTTGTTTTTAGTCACACTTACACCAACCGAACTATTTTCCATACGAATGGAAATTCTTAGTGTCACCATCATTACTTTTAATGCATTGCTATTTATTTAAATTAATTAAGATTGAATATGTTTATATTTTTTGTTTGCCATATTCTGCTTTTGTAAACTAGCAAGTAAGCTGTACGTGGGAAGTTAACGAAATAAATAAATGTTCACAATCAGTCAAATTATTACAAAATAAATCTCAAACCCAAAGTCGTTTCGTTTCGAAAACGGTATTACTTCCTTACAAAGTGAGTTAATGAAATGCATTTTTTCCACATAAATCCGTAATACCACAGTCGAAAGCGTTTGCCATTAGATCGAAACTTGAAGCTTGTACGCGGTGTAAGGGCTCCATATTAATAATGAAAGACACTTTGTTTCTGCCACAGGTTTATGAAAATTTCTATTTTATTACCGGTTACGGCTATTGCACCATTATAAAATACTGTTACACGTAAATATGCACGCATTTAAAATCGCTGGAGGCCACCTTACGGATGAAATTGCGAGTTGGGAAGTCGGAATGGGGTCTTTGGCGCATAACGGCGCGGCGAGACATCTGACAATGAGACTTGGAAAGAGGGAGGCAACAGCGTGTGGAGTGGAGGCGGATTACGAGTGAAAGTAGGGACTACAGGGGTGTGTTTGTCTGGTATGCTCCCATGCCCCTGATTTGGTTGTGCCTTTTGCGGGAGGACAGATAGGGATAAAGAGAGAGATAGAGCGCAGCATGTTGAGACCAAAGAGAAAGTGCTTCGCCATCCTCGGCAAAGGGAGTGGCCGAACTTCGGTGCAGGCTCGTGAAAAGATCGGACGCAGTGGGAGCGATAAAAAAAGATAATCCGGTGGATTTCGGAGGGAGGGGTGAAGAGGGGAAGAAAACTCGATGAACTAAGAAGACGCACTACTCTCGCACAAGCATGAAATAGGATCACTGCAGGAACAAGTGACTTTGTACGCAGCCACGCGCACGGGTGCAAAGTTAAATACACCAAAGGATGAAGTTCACCTTGAAAAAACAATTGACCTAGCCGGGATTCGAACCCGGATCTCCCGATTGCCGATCAGGTGTTGTTGTTCGGTAAAACCCATTCCGAAGTTCGCTCTGAGGAAATGGCTTGGTGGTGTAACTGGTTAACCTGACCGGCAATCGGGAGATCCGGGTTCGAATCCCAGCTAGGTCAATTATTTTTTCAAGGCGAACTTCATCCTTTGGTGTATTTAACCATAAAATAGGAGTTTACCGAGAAAGATGCGCAAGCTGTATTCACCAAATTCGTTAGCAGAGATTAATGACACTGCGTCGAGTACTTGGCGCAGTGTACCTACGATACCTAGTGTCCCAAGTATCCTAAAAATAAAAATTTTCGTGTATATATTCGTGATAAATATGATTTAAAACGGTAACTTACTTATGACTTATACGTTGCCCTATCTAAGTCATCTTTTTTCTCGAGGAATAACTCGCTAAAAACTTAGGCATATAACACAATTTGAAATGTTCAGGGTATACAGAGTGGACCAGTTTCAATATCTGCTCGAAACTCAAACTTAACAATTTTAATAATGACTTCACATACTTCTACGCTTGGTCGCTTTTTTAGCAAGTCAATACCTGATTATTACTCGTTTTTTTAACGTTTCAGTTTTTTACAACCATAATCAGGACTACTCCGTAAAAAACGGAATCAGTACCTACCTAATACCTACAGAATGATTATTCCCCGAATAACTTCTATAATAGCAAAATATGCTCTAAAAATAATGAGCAAATCTATATGGTAATGGATGGTTGCAACGAAAACGAAACGTCGGAAAAAAAGAAATGCTAGTTGTCAAGAATTAGGTATTATTTACACTAATCATGTAAACACAAGTCGAGACATAATCGATCACCTATTGAAAATTTACCTCAGTATATTATCGAACGTAAACTTTATATATTTAAGATACAGATAAATATTGATAATTTTACAGGCTTAAATCTATATAAATTTGTATATGATAATTTAAATTTAAAATGAGTATTTAGCCGCGAAAAAAGATAATATACAACTGGTAGAGAAAGAGATCTGTCTCCCTTGTAACGGGGATTAAGTGAAATAAAATATGACTCCATTATAGATTGAGAATCATTTTGAACAAAATTTACGATGAACACGAGATGCATCATTACAAGTTAATATTATTACAGTACCTCAGCTGCAGCAGATACAACATGAAAACTAGTATTTTCCAGGCACTAAGGAGGCGATATTTAGTGTTCCCTTAGCTTTCAATTGTAACAGTTTGACTTAATTATATTCTTTTGTCAAGTTTAATCATATTTTACGCTGTATTTTTTCTATGAGATTCTCGGTTGTGGATAAAACGATTTTAATTTTTAAAGAAAATTAAAGTTTGTGAAATAATGGATGTTACGAGTATATATTTGGAGCTCAGAATTTTTCGATGGCAACATTTCATTTTGAATCGAGAGAAACATTTGGAGTAATTATAGTTGCAATGATTATGAGCTGAAAAACAACTGCTTAGAAGATAATTTGGCACATTGACAATATTTAACTAAAACGTCACGGCACTCGGTCGAGTTTTATTAAATTAAATATTTTGTGGACGAGTTTTTTATGAAATACAAATTTAACCATAATCATTACTGCTCCAAAGGTCGAGAACTGAGAATATTTTTATCAAATTAGTGGTGAAAGGGGCAAAAAAGGAAGGAATATTGAAAATGGAATAAACAAAATGAAATGTATCAACGACATGGGAATACTCATTTATTTAGCGGAATATCAAAGCTATCAAGTTTCTGAGAAAATCTCTTTTCCTCTTACTTACACCAAATGATGTATTGGTGAAATACGATTTTCAACAATTTGAGATAAAATATTTCGTGATATTTCAAAATTACAACGTTCGTGGGCCATTCGCCATCTTCATGACATTGAATGGGCCATAATAAATTATAAAATATTAAAGATCCTTTCAGGATTTTCTTCCTTCTTCTCCTATTCCTCTTCATGATCCTTTCAGGAACGCCAAATTTTCTTAACACCAATATTCATATCATCAAATATTAAAACAAAAATGGAAGAGGATACATTTTTTTATATTTTCACTATAAATATCGATGTGAGCATCTACATAAATTTGACGATAGGTACTGTAAAGCGATCAACGATTGGGAAAACTCTACTTTTTGTTCAGCAGCTTAAGAAAAGCACCTTCATTTAAATTGAAATGGGTCAAACCAGTAGGGTTTTAATATTTGTCAGGGATTTTGCTCCTCGTAACAGTCGAGAGAAGGTTGAATAATCTAGGTCGTGGGGGTACGTTAAAACGAATAAAATAAGTGGCAGGATAACAAGATGGGAGGATGTCGTGAAATTTTAATTGAAAAATTCGGAAAATGACATTCTTCAGATGCTTGCGCGAAGTAGCAAACTACCGGTGGCGTAGCGGGGGAGTGGATTTTGGGGGATAAAACCCCCCCAGAGCTCAGAGAAATTTTTAAATTTAATCCATTTTACTTAATTGGATAAATATTACTCATTTAATAGAGTAAGGATTAATAATATACTCATCAGAAAGCCGTAAAATTCACCATTTTTAACCATTTCTTTTTAAAATTTTCTGGGGGAGGGCCCCCGCACCTCCCGCTTCTCCTGTCGGGTATTCCACACCCCCAGGCCCCCCGGAATAGTTACGCCTAAAAAAACCCCTAGCCTTAATTCCTTGCTGTGCGCTTTTATGTACTCTTGTGTTTCATATAATACATGCAAAAAATGATAAGCGGCATATCTCATTTTATCATCAACACTATTTTTGCGTGGCATTGGACACCGGAGTAAACTCATTATATACCTAGAGCAGTATCTATAAAAATTCTTAGTCAATTAAAAGCAAAAAGTTGCCAAAAGTATGCAGACTAATTACGCAAATAGCAAATAAAAGTCATGAAAGAATACTTCATTATATACGAAAGAGAAAAAAACAACAACAAATTACAAAACCCTTATCAATTAACAGTGCATTGTGACGAAAGTTTTATGATCAACCGAATGATTGCTCTCTTAATAATATAAAACTATACTAAAAATACTCGTATCCAAGTTAATTAAAATACAGAAATAACATTTACAATTGTCTTTATAAAAATTGGAAGCTTGAGGGCAATTAAGCGTTTTCATAAAATAGGCTGGATAAAAATAAATTTCTAAATGAGTCAATGCTTTATTCAATACGCTCAATAATCTCGACATGTGACTATTTTTGTGCACAAATCGAGCAAAATGATTGTCTGTATACATAGCGTATATAACGTTATAAAATGAAATGTAGCCATCAGTTAGGAGAAAGATACGCTCGAGTGTCGGACAAGCAAAACTTTTAATTACAATTCTATTTCAACAACGTAAGAGCGGAGTCCAATTATTACCGTATGGTGGCGGAGCATATGATTCTGTTTTCAATTTACATAGAATTCCAATCCAAGTGCGAAAAGGCAAACATTATATTGGAATGAAATATTTTGGGAGGAAATGTCTTTTTTTTAATCCATATTTTAATTTTTTAAGCTTTCATCTTCTCTAGTAAATAGGCCATTTCTGAAACCGTAAACCAGGATCAGATAACCAATATTGATGATGAGTGCTTTTAGCCTTAAAATTCGTAATTAAGGCTCGAGAGGAGTTTCTTCTAGCGAAAAGTTTATTTAAAATCGAATTCTGTTGAAAGGCCAATAGCTGGCTAATCGTTAAGATCGTTAGGAGGATACTAACAATCAATTATTTGTTTGCATCTGAGAGTTTGAGGTGCAATTTTATAATTTACTAAATGAATCATAAAACTTTTAGGAGGAAACACATGAAAGAAGAAAAAGAGGTGTTTGTGGCGAAAGACTGTGAAGGAGCCCGAACAGACACCGGCGTAAGGTTCATAAATTACGGGGTGATTTGCGAGGAGGAAATTTGAGGGGATGGCGGTTGATAGAGTATGGGAGTGGATCAATTAAATATTCTGCGGTAGCTGACGATGGGAGCGTGTTCGGTGAATTCGTTTTCAGGATAGGTATGCTACTTAAGACAGGCGGGAAGTTTGATGGATTAATGCTCTCCTTTCATTTTCAACCTCGTCATGCGCATTTTAAGTCAGCGCTCACTGAGGGAAGTCGGCGAAGGAGGAAGTGTCCGTCGTAGGTATAGACAAATGACTGAAACTACTACCGATTGGTATCCTTAAGGAATAATATTGGGCCATTACTAATTGACAAATATCCAACGATTTGATCTTTAGATTTTACTTATTTATCATAAAATCTTCCAAAATCGTTGGCACAATAAAGTACGGTTTCGCTAGTAGTGGGCCCTGGTCGCTTCCATTGCGGTGAGGGGTTTCCCTTCCCGCCCTTACATCCCTATCCCTACCCCAGAGTCGTCGTCGGGCTCCTATCGCGACGGCGCCTCTTTCCTTTTTCCTTCCCTTCCACACCCCACCCCGGGATCGCGGGCGTATCAGTTGTAGTACTGGGTCCCGGCCCCGGTGGTTGTAACCTTCAAAGAACCCCCCTTGGTGCTAATTGACATACTGGCGCACTATTCTACAAATTTATTCAGCACGCGTTTAAACTCACAAATATCCTCACATGCAGTGGCGTAACTATGGGGGATGAAGGGTATAGATCCCCCTCGAAGCCTATGAGAATATTATAGTATACTAATGTTTTCCCTGTTGTGATGATTTCCCGCCGAATTACGAGTGAAACCTAAATTTGAAGGGCCAAAATTATTTAAAATGTATTTCCAGGCCTGTCATCTTTCAAAACTTTTCCCGTTGCCTGGGGGAGGGGGGATCGTTCTCCCGGACCCCGCATCCCTCCCAAAGCATATCCGTAGTTACGCCACTGCTCAGATGAAAGAAAATGTCACCAAAATGTAATTATATTTTACCTAAAGATGACTCCTTGAGTTGAAAAAAATACGTTAATAACATGAATAAATAAAGAAATTTGTGGTATAGTACACCAGCACTTCAATTACTTGATGGATACCTTTCAACGCATGAAGCTTGAATCTGCCGAGACATTCTTGGATAATAATCATTACCCTTTTTTTTGGTAAATCCAAGAATATTTCTACTTTTGTCTTAAATTAGGAATTGTGCCACTGAAAGGGCAGGTTTGTAGCTTCACTCAAAAATATCTCTGCCGTCGTGAACTAGCAAAATTTGCCGCTATCCCGAAAAACGCTAGATAATTTATCCTCTCATTTCTTAAAATTAAAACAGTAATTATTGTTAGACTGCTCTAATTTGTTTGCTTTAAGGATCCCACATTAAAAAAATGAGAAAACGTGGATAATATTTATTCAAGGGCTCTTTTATTCGCATAAATTTATGAATAGAAAATTTGCTAAAAAGATTTTGAAAGTCGTTGGAGCAAAATTATACATAAACGTACCAGATGAAGGAGCACGCACTGACATAAAATCATCCTTCTGTAAGTCCAATTATTTTTTATCGAAATTTACCTTTATTTGTGATGCTTAATGGCCTCACATCAAAAAGGAACCACCATTAATAATTTAAAAAGAAAACAAATCATTATTTTTTATATTTCAAGAACCATTAAAAATTTAGACCCCCTCAATTGATTCATCAACATTTTATTGCCATACACGGTGCTCCATGAAATCTTAATTAATAATGAAAGACACTTTGTTTCTTATTAATATGGAGCCCTTCCACCACGTACGTGCTTCAAGTTTCGATTCCATGAAATTCCCAAGTATTATTATAAAATGCAATTTATGCTTCATTTCCTTTAGATTTCCACACTGGCTCTCTTTGGGGTAGAGGATGTATAGCTAGTACTGATAAAGTGAGGGATTAGTCATATACAAACAATAGAGGGCATCTTTGCATTTATAGCAGCGAAGCATGGACGTTGACTGGAGCAGATAGTCAAACGGCACCAACTTTTAAATGTCGATCTATCGAGGAATGATATAGTGAAATTTGGTTGACTGAGAGTGTGCATAATGAGAAAGTGCTGAGATGAGTAGGAGGGAAAACCCAAAGAGGAGTGTTAGAGTAAACAAATCTTCGGCAGAAATCGTCTGACCCCATTGGAAGTCAAAGAAAGATACATCAAGGTGGAAGGGAAGGTTGATAAACGTTACCTCGAAGAATTTCAATTAATTTTTTATTTTTATGAAAATTAATTTTTTGAAAAAAAAGAACCAGGTTTAAAGAAACTCTAAATCTTGGTCATCATCATTATATCAAATTCTGATTCCCTAAAAAAATTAGAATTTAGTAAAAGTTACATCCAATTAATTTTTTAGAACCTCATAACTTAATCGGAATCCGAAGGTTCATGCATGTGAGGCACTCTGTGAATATTGGATGGTAATTGACTGACATTTATTGGGTAGGAGAAAAGATTTTTCCAGAACCTATTCCGAATTTCTATGATACCGTAATATTTTCGATTTTAGTACTAAGAAAGTATCATGATTTTTTGGGCACTTATTAATTATTTTCTTAGTAGAATTAGTAGATTGAAGAGAAAAATAAAAGACCATAGTCTAAGAAGAAATGCATATGCGTTGAATAAAATAACAAGACAATTCTTCAAGGATTTAAAAAGAATGAAAATCCATGTGGAAAAATCGAAAGGCTAACCAATTAGAGATTTTAGTGGAAAATAGCGTAAATTTAATCTTAAGATTGATTACCTATAATTATGATGGCCAGTATTTAAAATGAAAATTAAGAAGAAAAATAGTTCAATTAAATAATAAAGAAATTTTTAGGCCACAATTATGGAGCTTTAGGTCACATATACGTCATTTAAATCACTGGAAGAAGATATTCAAGAAAAAATAGACTTGGATTGGGATATTAAGAAGTGATAGGATTACTGATGAGTTGAGATTCAGAGAGGGATCCAATTTTGCGATTGCCCAAGAGACCTTTCCTCGGAATTGATATTGAATTATGCCATCGAATTTCCCCGCATAATGATCCAAAGAAATGGGAAGAAAACGAGATACTCGTTCTAAAGGCTATTTTAATTAAATTTTGAAATTTAATCCTACCTATTTCCCAGAAAGATTCAATGATTACACTGATATGTCAACACTCGTCATAGCTATCGAACGATAAAGATATTGTGTTTGAAGTAAGTGTTTTGGGTCAGTAAATCTCTATTTACGGAACTAGACCAAGTATCTACCAACGTCATGAAAATACTGCATAACTTATTACCTAATAGTAATAATAGTCATGTAAACTGATTTAGCTTTTATTTGAGTAAATAAGTGGTATACTGTAAATTCAAGTCGTTTAGTAGCTGTAAAAACTTCGTACCCACTCAGACGCCCCAATAAGAATGAGATTTCGCCGAAATCCGAATCCGAAATCCGAATCCGAAAAATTATACCGTTACTTCTAGGTGACGATACCAATTAAATTGCAACGCAAGAAATCTCAATCATAAATATTAAAGATAAAATAATTGTGACACTAATGGGTACCGGCAGCCAAATTTCAGCTTTAAGATAATTATCCAAAAAACATTGACTTTTCTTTAAAGGAAAGGCAAGAAGAAAATACTTCCACAGAAGGAGGAAACCAAGTTGCATTATAGGTAAACTCATGTCTAACTTAGGACACCGACGAACAGATGGCAATGAGTGAGTTGGTCGCAAGAACCAAGATGGCGGTTTTACTGGGTGATGTCTCTTCATTCGATTTCAACCTCCTTAGTTTCACTCAACGACCTTCATAGCTGTATTCGAGCCAGCGACGTATTAGTGTCGCGGAACGTTTAGGGGCGAATTGTGTGATCCTCGCTGATGTGCCGGCTGGAAGCGGGAATCAAAACCAATTTCGAGCATCACTCGATCGTTAGTGCCACTCGCTGGGGTTAGAAATTGAATCAGAGACGTGAAAGTCCGAATTCAGACCGCGAGAGCTCAAATTGAGGAGAGTGGAGACCTTACGGACAGCAAATGTACTCCGTTCGGATGGAAATTTGATGAAGGAGACTGAGAGCTTAGATCATTCGTCTATTGAGAGTGAATGAACTTAAGTGCGTATTTTAGTACCTGTAGGGTTTCATGAGTCCAATGGAGAGATTGCCGGCAAAGGCAAGGAGAATTTCAGTCTCCTTACACCATAGTGTAATCAAGATATAATACTGAAGGAGTTTTGTGCAAAACTCCTTAGGACCAGAACGGATTTTCATTCGATTTCTTGAATTTTGATCGTGAACAAAAACAATGGAAAATCATAAAGTAAAAATAAAACAATATAAACAATACAACTAAATTCCGGTAAAGTTAAAATAACTTTGGAAAAAAACATGAGTGCCAATAGTAAATAAATTGGAATAAATAATTAAAAGAAATTTCTTGAATAAATTTTTAAGGATTTAAGTTGCTTTTGAATTATCTACTTCCATAATTCTTAAATTTTTATTAATTACTACCAAACAATTATTTGACAAACACATCCTTTTCATAGTTTCTAATTTCCATTTAATGAATCGGCCTGGAGACTTGTAGGTTGATAAGCCCTGGCAACCTATTATCTACGCCTCTAATAGAACATTCATTGCCCGCTACAACCTTTCAAAGAGAGTATTTTGCACTCGTATGTCTGAGTAATCAAAAGCCGTTAACCGGGAAAATGTTAAGCCTGAATCACACGATCATTTTTTGCGTCATTTTCGAATGATCACTCGCAAATGATCAATTGTTTTTCGTGACCTCTACAGTGATGAGGATTCCCATAACTTTTTCCATCACTCGTCTGGTCGCTTTTTCAATCGCTGAAACCGACACGGAAACACCATATGAGCCAATCAGAACGCATGCCCCCACGAAGCGATTGCAGCGCAACGTTTGACAATCGTGGGAATGACATGGGTAAAGATAAACACGCTATATATTTTCGTGATGAGGGTCCTATGACAACGAGCAGTGATATCGGAAATGATGAAAAAAGCGACGGCGGGAGGGACAGTGTGATTCAGAAAAATGATCACTCGAGCGATCACTTATCCGGTCGCGAAAAGCTATCGCTCGAGTGATCACTTTTCGCGACAAAAAAACGATCGTGTGATTCAGGCTTAACTAAGATATCTGTCAAAACAATAAACGGATAAAAAGCACGAGACCAATAACCCTTAAGCTATAAACTCATCGCAGGAAGGCTTTTTTCCTCTCTCAACTGTGAGCGCGCTGGGTCTATTAAGAATCAGGACCTACGAGATCATTTGTTGTTACAGCTTGAGTTAATACGCCTCTCCCTACAGCACCGAGACGGGGCCTATCAACGCCTTCTTTTACAAAAGGAGGCCGGCGAAGCTCGCTGGATTGGATCTATAAATTCCATTGCCAGAAAACAATTGGAGATATCTTTACGGCTCATGAATCGATCTCTTACTCTACGGAGGGAATGGGGAGGATTAACCGTCCGTATATTTCTCCGCCTTTCGCCGTGGAGGTCAGAACAAATGGATGGAAAGTTGTCCTCATTGATGGATGATCACTGCTTTCTCCTCCGCTGCATCCACCGATTCCCAGCGTCCATTTGCGGAGTATTTCTTCACGGTCTCCTAGCGACGGGGTGGTAGGCAGTAAAACAAAACCATCACGTTCAGCTCAACCGTGGAACTACTGCGTCCGTCCTAGAATGCCTTGCGCCATGCGAAACCGAAAGCGTTGAAAGTTTACGATGGGTCAGTGCTTCGAAGAAGTGACGCGTGAGATCGGACGTGGGTAAACAACTCAAACACGAGGCAAAAAAAATAAGGCACCTTTCCGCACGTTTCGGATGTAAAGGAGGATTGTAAGTGCTCTAAATTTAGAAGAATTTTCCGGTTTCAGAGGTGACAGTGAGAATTTGTTCAATATTGGAAGGATTTCCTCGAAGAATTTCAATTAATTTTTTATTTTTATGAAAATTAATTTTTTGAAAAAAAAAGAACCAGGTTTAAAGAAACTAAATCTTGGTCATCATTATTTGATCAAATTCTGATTCCCTAAAAAAATTAGAATTTAGAAAAAGTAGGATCCATTTAATTTTATAGAATCTCATGACTTATTCGGAATCCAAAGGTTCATGGATGTGAGGCACTCTCTAAATATTGGATAGTAATTGACTGAAATTTATTGGGTAGGCGAAAAGATTTTTTCAGAACCGATTCCGAATTTCTATGATACCGTCATATTTTTGATTTTAGTGCTAAGAAGGTATCATAATTTTTTGGACACTCACTTATTAATTATTTTCTTAGTAGGTTTACTAGATTGAAGAGAAAAATAAAAGACCATAGTCTAAGAAGAAATGCATAGGATAATCATTTGTCGTAATGGTTGGATTAACCTATAGGCTATTAGTTAGAGAAAGCTAACGTTTAGTTAGCTAATATAAAATGGAAGATGTAAATTTAAAGAGTTAGTCTAAGAAAAAATTTGTTAGCTCCTAAATAACAACAACCTTGTAACCATATTACGATTTACTAAGTCATACACAGCTTTAATAACACATATTATAGTAGATTCACTTTTCCAGTTTGACCCAAGGGTAAGTCTAACAACCATGTTACTATATTACAACTTACTGACACACACACAACTACAGTAATACAAATTATATTAGAGTTTATTTCAGTTTTACCTTAGGACAAAAAAAAACACATAATCTTACTCAAGGATATAGGGTAAACAAAGAAAAAACATTGTGTACTCACAGTGTAGCTTCTCGTCCAGATTGCCCCTGGACGTAATGGACAGAGCCCGGATAAACTCCTCGAACTCGATAGATCCATCCTGAAAGAAAAAAGGGGTTGCGTAAAAAAGATATAGTACTTGAGGTGCGTCTGAAACCAAGGCTACTAATTAGGTTACGTACGGTGTCGATAGAAAAATAAAAAAAATGTTAAAAGAAATTGATATCGTGAGTGGTGATTAGTTTTTGCCGGAAGTTTGAGAAAAAATATTTTAGAGAGAGAAATTTTTTTTAAGAGAAAAGCAACTTAAAGTACAGAAACTTAATGAGCTCCGCTTTTCATGAGTTTAGCGTGCGTGCGTGATAAACTATTAATTACGTTGTACCGAATATAACTGAAAAAATATTGTTGACAGTTGTTTTGTTTTTCAATCAATCAATTGACTAAGTGATTTGAACCATTAATTGAAATTTTATCTTCAATATCGTGCATTCAACTAATGAACGATGCTTATCATGCAATAAAAATGTGTTCAATGTGTAAATATTTTTTTCTGAAACCCACTATAGAATTCAGAAAAGTATGTATCAGCAACTTTCTACCGATTGTTATGGACGCGGTCTTATGCTTTTTGAGAGCAGTCAATAATTACGTACTTGTTATCCGCAAAAGTCACGTAGTCGTAACCCTATCTATTTAATTTTGATCGAACAGTTTTTTTTACATGTAACTCATAAAAACTTTTTATGAAAAATTCGGGTGGTAAAATGAATTTCATGCTCTTTTCCCAGAATATAAATTAAAGAGATTTTAAAATTAGATAAAAATGCCAAAATTCCTCCCTTTAGGAACCAAGGCTGTCGAATTGAGAAAATATCAAATTTTAAGAATGATTATGAAATGATTTTAAAACATTCTTCGATATGACTCAGGGATCTTTCCATTGTCTCAAATAGCATTTTAAAATTACAACAAATGACAGTTCCTTTTGATACGTATAATCAGACAAGACATTCAATTCTATAAGTATTGAAACGTCATGCCTCGTTATGCCCATATATTAAATCAGCCTGAGCTCAATCTGACCCGATCCCTGGCCTTTCAAAAAATTATTGCAGATCTAAAGATGAATTTATTCAAAATTTTTGCAGAACCTTTTTGCGGAATTCAATCTTCGGGCATTTTAATTTGCAAGCAATTTATTCTCTTGATTTCACATAAATTGGTTTCATCAATTTAGAATTGATGTACAAGTTGAAATTAATCAAATAAAAGACTTCGACAGAACTTAGCCCGTAACTAATCCGCCCTTCGTATATCCGTTTGAAATTATTATTTTTTAATCGAGTAAGAATTCTTACACAAAGGATCGGAAAATAATTTAGTCTGCCTATTAAAAAATCAATACTTCAATTTTTATAATACAAAATGACAGAAGAAAATACTGTTGAAGTTAAGGGAAATCGTTTTCAACTCATTTTATTGCCAATCGGCCCGTAGTTTATTTCAATCCAATCAGTAATAGCTACGAGAAATTTATAACCGAAATTCCGGGCAAGGTCAATTCGAATTTCAATTTTATGGAGCAATATTAATTAATATCATGCAATTCGTCCAAATATTACAACCTAAGCGTGATGTCGAAGACTAATGAAAAAAGAAAATAAATTAATAGATGAAAGTAATTCACCAAGTATGGGACGTTCATAATTTCATTAAGATTAGAGGAGTTTAAAAATTGTAGTTAAACAGGTAGGATATCAAAATATATTTCATGAAGAAATATACTTTAAACTATCATCTATTTCGATCACTCAATATGACGGACTCACATAAAATGCTAAAATGCTTGCACATATATTGGGGGAACAAAGTATCAATGTTTTATATCAACAAAAATAAAACTCGTAAAAGGAGCCAATAAGGGAAAGAAATGGAGTATTAGTCAGAATCACTGAACGTAAATTTTTGAGATTAATATGAAAAATTAAAGGATTTTTTGAAAGTGTTTCACGAGATATCCGGCACGAACAAAAATTATTCTTAAACGATATTAAAATATAAAATTTATGTCAGCGGATAACTTATTCTTAGCTCCCACCGAGATATTTTTGCACGAATATTAGCTACGAGGATGAAGCCTTCGAGGGGAATTTTCATGGTCGTCACACCATTGTTGCGTATAATCCCTCGGGCGTCGGGTACTTACATTGTTCTCGTCGAATACCCTGAAGACGAGCGACGCGAACTTAGTAGGATCTCCTTGGGGGAAGAACTGCTTGTAGATCTTGATGAACCCCTGCAAATAAAGAAGAGAAGAGGTAGCTTCAATAAAAAACATCTTGTATCTTCTCTATGGGAAAATATTAAGCTTCAACAAGAGTCCTTTATAGCGCCCGTATTTAAAGAGATAAGGCACGGCCTTAGCCTTTTCCTAGCGGAAAAACAAGACACGCCACCGTTATTACGTCCCTTAAATACAGCTCTTTACCACTCAAAAAAGCTAAAATCAATGCACGGGAAATAAAGACAAGGTTGAAGTCATTCAAACGCCACGAGAGTCCGTGTGCGCAAGTTGAATATCATAAAAACTACTTAGATTCTAATTATAGCTAGCTGAAAATAGTCTTTAATAAACTAAAACCTCTTAGGCGTTGTTATTTATGCATGTAATTTTTGTAACTGATACTAAATGCCTACTTCGGTCAGCAATTTTAATAGAATGTTGTCACATAAAAAGTAAATTTTGGTGTGAGCAGCTAAAACACATTTCTCATTACTTATTACCTTCCTTTCACTGCCACAATAACAACATTAAATTCACACCAAGAAAATGCCACTATCCAGGGAAATAACCATGGAATAGTCAGTTGAATGACTTTCCGAAGTCGCCCACAAATAAGTGTGAAAATGCCAAAGAGGAAAAGATCATTCTACTTGACCGGGGTTTGAACAAGGGTAGACCTAATTCCTGCCAGCTGTTTAGAAGCTGTCGGGAATTTGGAAGACCCGGTTTAGGATCCCAGTCAAGGCAAATGATTATTCCTCGGAGAGATTTTCAAAGATGAAATTTCTCTCTCTCTTGCTAGATGAAATTTAGCAGCGTTTAAATTGTGCGACATGGGTGTCCAGTCGTAAACATATACTGAGCATGGACACTCACTCACTCCTGATTGTATGTTTCTGTCTGTCCTAGCACTTGTGGAACATGGGCAGGAAAGAAGAAACGTAGAAGAAGGAATGGAAAGGAGATAGGCATAATACATAGTGTTTCATGAGTAATTTACAATACTTCAGGAGGTGGTAGTGGAGAAAATTTTAAGCATTATTTGTCCATACACCTGGGGTCGCAACTCCTTGGATACAGAGATATAGCAACGCAATATTTGAGCTAAATTAAACGAGAGCTTTAAGCGAGTATCAACAATGGGATTACCGAATATCACTCTTTTTAAGATTAACTGTTTCAGGCAATTATAATCGCACATTTTCGTCCAAGTTCAATCAATTGAATGTCCTAAAAATCCAGAGTATTAAATAAAATGTCGAAAAGGCTGGATAACCAAGAAAAGCAGTTTTTCATATTTTCTTTAGTTTTCATTTTTATTTTCAGTTTTCATGGTAATTTCAAGGTATATGTGAAACATGTTTGCGTTGCCATAGCTCAGAAACTATGGAGTTTCGATCCCATGTTTATGGACAAAAAATGCTCAAAATTGTCTCTTCAACCACCTCCTGAAGTATTGCAGATTTTTCGAAGGCGTTGAGGCAATAAAAACTTTGCTTATTCCGTATTATTTCAACCTATTATGTATTTAATAATTATAATAACCCCCACGATAAAGGATTTCCGCCAAGTCATGCCGGCTACTATTACTTATATTGCAGATTCCTCCTGAAATACTCTGCGTATATGGGAATGCGAGAAATGTGGGAAGGAGAAGGGTAGTTGAACATTGAGCTTAAAGGAAGGAAAGGAAGAACGAACTGGTGCGAATGGTTTAACTTAAATTACAATATTTCACCGTTATTCTGGCTGGAATACCCCGGAGGGGAAAGTGGAAATTTATTCGCACAGCCCTGCTTATACGGATCTACTCTTCCGCGGTGTGCATTAACCGTGCCTCCCGAGTTCCGGCCGCGCGCGTTCATCTTCACCGTGTGACAAGACCCCCTGACACTTCAGATAGCATTCTCATGTTATGCGATCGTGGGCGCCGGCAAAACTGTCGCCGAGAAAGCACAACGCTCGCGACTTAATTTACAGGCCTGTTAGGATTAAGTGCTGAAACAAATAATATGGACCTCGGAACAGCCCGTGCGTTACAGCTGGGGAATAGCCATGCGTGGGATAATAATTTTGGCCGGAGAAACCGCGGATTATAGATGGAGAGAGACAAAATTTGGATCGATTTGATGCAGAGTGGATACTGCGAAACGTGTAGAGCGGGTTCTGAGAAACTTCTAATTAATGTCCATGGAAGAAAATGATTCCCATTTCATGAAGATTGCCATAGAATTTCTTTATTCAGTGAGAAATAGGTAAAATGTAAGTTTTTTGATCATCATTGCCGGAAAGAAAAGTGTCGCTAACTGATTGCAGGCTAGTTTATGCTCGAATTTTTTAACGAGAGAATAGTTTCACTGAAAGTTGTTCACTGGGGAGGCCGTGGCTCAAGCTAGGATACATAAAAGGTGGATAAAATGTCGTAGGTCTTTCCGAGAGAATACTATTTGTGAAATATTATCAAGTTTGACACCAGGTAAGGCTATTGAAGCTCTTATGACGATGAGGGAGTTAAGGAAACGCTGGCCTATAGTAGCCTTAACCCGTAGCCGAGCCTGAGAAAATTATTCAAATTAGGAAGGACATTTGATTCGCAGTAGTTTCAGAGAGAAGAGGAGATATTTCCCAAATATTTTCTTCACAAGAAAATCTCTGGGTTTGGGGAAGACTAATATGATAGTATCACGTGTATGATGATAATAAATGGAAAATAAAACAATGAAAAATTACGCATATAAAATGAAAACTGGCTTCACTAGGATGCAGAGACTAGAAAAAAATTCAGATAAAATTGATAAAATTTAAGAAGAATTTTTATTTTTTATTTTTTCTAAGATGAATATATTTTTGGAAATAAAACAAAAAATTGTTTTAATAGGAACGAGACAACATATTTAATAATTAAAATCAAATATAGCTGTATATCAATAATAATTTTATTGTAATTATTGCAAACCAGGGCAGAAAAATGAAATAGAATAAAAGGAAATAAAATTAAAAGTATTATTCAACTCTTGGATTCGCAATTGTGATTTAGGTATGCATAAAATATACGTTGAAAGAATATCAATATCCACAGATGGTTAAAATACTACTGGATAACTTTATAGAGGACACATAACCGTGACCATACGTAAAAATGGAATGTTTTGTTAAGTTTCTTTAGAGAATTCGTTTTTGCCTAAATTATACCACTGATAGTACTCAGTACGAGAATTTGGTAAGATAAGTACGAAAACGTATGGTTTTATTGCATCATAAAGGCGTTATATTCACCAACCACACCAGTGATGAATATTTCGTAATTAGTAATGGGTGAGAATATCGCATGCTCTTAAGTGCCATAGAATTTGAATGAAACCTGATGGACCCCAGAAATAACGAGGGAGCACCATTACATCTGTCGGGAAAGTAAAGAACGATATTTAAAGTCCGAAAAAATGTTGTACTTATACTTACGTACCTTTAGGTGTTTATGGTTTCTTAGAATTAGTTCGTTGCATCAGATGTATAGAATCCTTTGGCTAGAAAAAAACAAAAATTTTCAAAAATTTCCTCGTAAGGAATTCTAAAAATTTGAATCATAAGGAATCCTCAAAAATTTTCTCGTAAGAAAAGAATCGATATTATTTCGTAACGAGAGAATAGTTTCACTGGAAGTTGTTCACTGGGGAGGCCGTGGCTCAAGCTAGGATACAAAAGGTGGATAAAATGTCGTAGGCTTTCCGAGAGAATACTATTTGTGAAATATTATCAATTTTGACACCAGGTAAGGCTATTGAAGCTCTACGTTTTCCAAGCGTTTTCCAAGAAGAATCTACACATTTTAGCAAACAACAGCTGTTTTATTTTGCTGTTTTGAGTAAGTTTTCACGCTTGACTGTATCTGTACATCGAGTTCACAAAGGATACGTTTTAGATTTCAATAGAGAGAACAAAGAGAAGTATCGAGACCTTTTTCAAGTGGAGATGCTCACCCCGACGGGAGGCTAACGAAAGATTGATGATTCTTCGGGGACCGCATAAGAGGGGTAGAAAGAAGAGTGTGTTGGACAGCCCCACGTGATCACGCGTCGGTGAAGCGGAGAAGGTAGGCGTGATCCCGAGGGGACCCCCATGTGAGGGCGGTGGGGAGTAATATATATGGGAAGGTTGGTAGGCCCGTCGGGTGGTGAGCAAATTTTAAGGTGGCGTAGGTGGAAGAGGAAATGCATATTTAATGCCTGGAGTGGCATCAATAACGAATGGGAGCCGTTCGGACAAACCTTTTGACAGGCTTCGAACCGCAACGGGGTGCTACACTGAAGGGCCTCTTATCGGTAGCCATAGGGATATCGGAAGGATGAGACTGGGATGAGCGGTTGAAAAGAGAGACAGATATGCATAGAGAGAGGCATCTGTTTGAGTGAAATTGAGATCGTGACGCCGCCCACCCAAAATCCGTCAGCTTAAAGGTTTAAACACCGACATTCATCATTGATCAGACGCACACCAAGGTCCCAATGACAACGCATCGAAAGACCACCTGGGTCTCTATTATTCAGTCGTCTCCACAAAGGTCGGTTTTTCCCAATGCCATCAAAGCATTGTGAAGGCCGAGGAAAAGCAATCAAATCCGCGCGTACGAGGCATCCAGAAGTGCGGGCGGAGAGATTTAATCTGATCCCGGAGCAGTGCGTCGGAAACAAATCCCGTCAGTAGCTATTCGAGCTACTTGTTTTTCGAGGAGACAAAGAGTATGGCTGGGTGTTGCTCCTAAAAACGGAAAATTTTCCTTTCGGCCTCAACAAGTATAACATCTGTATCATATGTGGTGGTAGGATTAGTCACATCTAACTAGTAGGAACTACCTGAAACGATTTCATATGACACTTTCCAGCAATACTCATTTGCATTTAAATTTAATGTGGATAGAAGTAAAATACTACTATTTCACGCATGAATTTTAATGAGATTTGCCTTTCATCAGATACATGTTCACAAATTAGGTAATTTTGCCAAGTTTGATCATCATGTTCGAAATGCCTTCGTGGACTTTGCATACCGTGTTTCAAGGACTTTCACTCAAAAATGTAATGCTCAACATAAAAAATGCAGCTCATGTTATTTATAATTTTCAAGTCAAGTTTTTTGTAATTTTCATAACATTTTGAGTTATGGTTTACAAGAAAAATAAAAACTTTTTAAAGGATATCTAGATTATTATTACCTTTAAATCCAAATCTATATTTGAATACAGACTATATTGTTTTTCTCGAACATAAGCACCAAGATCGCAGGTACTCGCGAAATTTTGACCCCATAACCGCCCAGCGTAGCCATATGGCTACGGGTCTTTTCTAGAAAACGGTAAGGTATATCACCAAAATACTTGGAATTCTTAAGATGGCCATAGGATTAAAATAATAAAATATATTCAAAATCGCAAACAAAAAGTTTTCTGGGCGGAAATGGGCTAAATACCGAAATTTGGAAATATCTCGCCCATCCCTCATCCTCCTCTAACTTTGGGTAAGTATTTAAAGTTATTTTACCTATGAAAATGTACCTGATGATGTTTAAATGTGATGAAACTCAAGACTTACATGAAAATATACATCCACTATTGCAGTGATTTTGATTACATATTCATAAAGCGAGTACATTACGCTGACCGGCTTTTGATCTTTCTACAACTTATGCATACTAGGGACATCGACAGCTTCTCACGAGGCTTGCTGGAGGAAATCATTAAAACGATAAATCTTGGAGCATAAGATTTGCTCTTCTTTATTGAAAACTTGCCCAAAATGAGAATTCTATGAAACGCTTCCTCAAATACGTCGCTGAGGAGATAAACTAGGTTTTGATATGGGCACAAACGAGATGGTCACATACGTGCTTTAAGGTATAAACACGTCAAGTAAAAGCAAATATGGGCACTTTAAAGAATAGAGCTCAAGTATAAATTGCTTCCTTGCGGAAGAAAATAAGGTTTGCACTTTTACCTGCGTTAAAACGTGGTATAACTTTAGTGCAAATCGGTGTATGAGTAGTTGAATGCACCTCCCTCAGTAACGTTGGAACAATACTATAAGATATTCCAGTTTGAAAAACTGCTCAGATGTAGAACTTAGATTCGATGGTGGCATTAATTCTTATCATCATCAATGGTCATCAATCCTACGGTAGGCTTGACGAAGATCTCCACTCAGTTTTCCTATCATCTAATCTTTTAACACCTACGTAATTCTTCTGCTTTACATTCGTGCTATACACTTCTCAATTTAACTCATCAGTGGCTTAGCCAGGAATTTCGCTTGGAGGCGGGGAGGGGTGTCCAAAAATAGGGGAAAATTTTTGAAAAGCAGAGTAGTAAGTTGAGGGTTTAAACTCATTTTAACACTTTTAATAATCGGAAAACTTCATGTGTCTAAGAAGTCTTTTTTAAATTCATCATTTCTCATTGTTTTGTTTTCTTTTATGAAACAAAGTAACTGTGTTTGTATATTTCGGGGGGGGGGGGGAGTTCGGACCCTCTCGCTACGCCACTGTATCTCATCCGCTGTCTAACTCTACCGTTACTCCCTTCCATCAGATTTTAACGTTAATTTTCACTCGAATCAGTCACGTCTAATGATGTGACCGATCAAATAGTCCCGCCTCCTATCCTAGGGTTTCGAAAGAAATTTTATTCTCTCCTCCTTTTCTTAGAATTTCCCAACTATGCGTTACCTACCGTAATTAGATACCACTTGAATCAACTGATGATTACATATGTCGCGATTAAATGACGCAACCCTGCATAAAAATAGGTATAAAGCCTCCTACGTAACTTAAAAGAGTGTCTTACGCTTTCATTTACGATGAATAAATCCCGTTGACATGGAATAATGAACTTACATCCTTCCAACTGTCAAAATAAGGTGGGAATTTACTCAAATACTAAATATTGCATTCTCAAAAAATAAAACGGTGAAATTTAATTGTTTTTGAAATAATGAGATAAACGAATTTTTGTCCTCACTATTATTTGTGGACAAAAGCAAGGTAACTGGAATGGATGCAAAGATACAACTGATTTTATGAATACTCAATACCGATTGATTATAGCTTGTCCATCGCGAAGTTCGTAATAAAATCATTTAATTTGATTTGGTGGGGAAAATATAAATAGGTACTTATAGCTCGAATATCTGGGAAGATTAACCCGGATGATGCAAAAGAGAATGATTTGGACTTGAAGGATCATTTCAACAACTGGACATGTTGACACGATAAGGCCTCATTCATGACGTAATAGCCTGAAGAGAGAAAAAACTGTCAAAATTGAATATAATTGATTTTTTGGATGACAAAGTCCCCAAAAAATCTCTTTGATGATCGATGAGGTCTGCCTTCAAAAAAATTCTATATGCTGAGTTGTTCGGCATAGGAGAGGATGAGCAAATAATATGTTCACTGCCCAAATTCACTCGAATATTACCTCCAAGGCCTTAATTAATTCATTTTTATGGCACTTGAAATTGTTAGCTCACAATTTTTGTTTTGCAATTTTAATTTGTCTCCGTCATTTTTGCCACTATTACTAAAAATAATAAATTGCTGGGAACAAAATTGATGGCTCAGGTCGTGTAGTTAAATTTAAGCCCCCGCATTGCTCATTAATATGTACTATATTTAAATCGCTGAAGTAAGCAAATAATTTTCAATAGAGATAGGTTTTTGTCGCATTCTCCTTGCTCAAATTTATTTGGGATTTGGTAGCAGGAAAATAAATATAATTCCTTCATCAATATTTCTATGAAAAAACATACGCCTACTCCTCGGAGCCATGCATATTTGTCGTGGGTTCTGTTTATTTTAAATTTGACGGAATAATGCAATAATAGACTCCGGGAAGAGTCATAGATGCATTTAAAGCAACCTCGAAATTAAAGTATCGTCAGAGTACACGGTTATTCTACACGATGGACCCATTTTCAAACCTTCGTATTAATTAAAGTAAAAATACGAAATGAAAGTGTTTATACCAATGAAAAGAGGAATTTTTAAAGTTTTTACATAATGTGTGATATCATATTAATTTAATAAAGTAAAAAATTTGTAATAATTAACTAGTTTTTAATAATTATAAATGTATCTGAAACCATCACCGCCCGCCCGCCACCACTTGCCAACAACTTTGAAACTTTCTTGGTCCATTGGTATGAAGCTTGCTCAATTTGGAGTTGTGCTTGAATACATTCCAATTTTTGGAAATGGGTCCATCATTTAGAATAAAACTATATTATAGCAGGAATATGGAAAATAACGCTTTCAATAATAAAAAAACTTAAAAATTATTACGACCGTGCAATGTGGTGAACAATCTTTTTGATTGCTAACGCAAGCATTGTAAACAATAGCCGATTTCACAGTGCCTTATGCTAGGTGTTAGGTTTAATGGGAGGGAAAACGTAAGAGATAAAGAGTACATATATAAAGAGATATCTTATCGGCAATGTTGTGAAAAGAGTGCCATTAAGGGTCACAAGTCTTAATCGAATGTACGATAGATATGAGGGCATGGACCCCGTAATGAGAAGTCTTGCTCCCGGTCAGAAAGTCAACGAGAAACCGATGCCAGCCATCGTTCAGTCGGAAAGTGAGAAATGAGGCCATTAGAGGAAATGAAGAAGGCCATCTATGGGATTCAAGGGAATCCACTGGAGAGGGACCGGAACTGGAGGGAAAGGTGGGAAGAAAAATATCAATGTGGAGATTGGAAGAAATGAGTTATGAAGAGAAGAGGTAACGTTGTCAGTAATAATGACACTGATCTTCAAACAAGCATATGGCGATCCTGGTGCAGTGAGAACTAAGGTTAAGTAAGGATAAAGGCTGGGAAGAATTGAATTCTGAGCTAACAGCCGAGATTGAAAGAATAAATCACGGGAACTGCCTTCAACTCATATCCGCTAAAATGATTGAAATTAAACCTCCGACGTAATTATCAGACTTTATCTAAAAAAATTAATACTATAATCTAAGACACAGAACTACCTGTTCAATAAGATTTCATTAGCTCACAACGTTATTGGTCGCCCTCTCAGGAATACAGGTGTGCTTAGAGAACCTAAATACCGAACTGATAAAGAAAGAGGTACTTTTTGGATACTCGATATCATTTTGTGGAATAACAAACACCAAAGTCTGTAACTGCACCATTTCGAAACCTTCCAACACCATATTAGAAAAAAAATTGTCTCTGGGTTACTGTTGCTATATCGATGGCCAAGTTCTAACAACACGTATCTCAAAAATAGCAACTTTTCAGGAAAGCAAAAAAAACCAATTAATTTCTTTTAATTGCAGACTGAAATTAAAAACCAAAGTTTCACAAAACTGAAAATGAAGCATTAATTTGCAAATGAAGAGTTGTTCTTTGCTTGTATTTTATTTTTTAATGTTTTTACACCATGTTTAAGATACGTCTCAAACCGGCCGAATTGAAGAATTGAAATCTTGAGATACGTGTTGTTAGCACTTAGCCATGGATATATATTTTGATTATTTTCTATATCATTTTGAATAATTTTCCTTAGTTGCGGTTGGAACAGAACTTTACATACTTTTTTATTCATTTCAACGTAGGACTGTGAGTCCTTTTATACACTGCCAAAATTAAATCTAAATTTATAAATACCCATCCCGAGACTGGTAAAACCAGGAATATTGATGATTGAAATTATTATATGGGACTGGACAGGGACTGCAACTAGAGGTAGTTGAACTTACTTTGACGGTAATAGTCCACTTTGTTCGGTGGACAACCCATCAGTACCAGACCTATACGTTAGAAAAGTTTGCAAGACTTCAAAGCATCAAATTTTTCTGTCTAACTTTTTATTACGACCTATGCCGATGGTATTAGTTTTCAACTAAGATCTTAGATTGCCGACACTACCCTGGTTTTTCACTCCAAATAATATTTACTCTGACCATTGAAAACGAGATAAACATGATAGGAAGCTGCCTCGACTGTGTATCTTGGTATTAATAACTGTAAAATGTCCAATTTGTGTGCAGGGTTCTTTAAAGAAAGAAATGCTGAAGATCACATATATTCACATTCATCATTCAACACGAGATTCTTCCAAAGATTACGCCATATGCGGCTTTTTGCTTCACACGAAGATAGGTCACCGTAATCGAATGCACAATTACAAGAAAATATCGAGTTTTATCTTGATTTACAATATGCTATCATTTTTAGCCAATGTTTTTGAGTGTGTTTGATTTACTTTTCGTTTATGCAGCAAAGTAATAAAAAATGTTCGTAGGTTCATGGTGCCATTTTTTACTTTTGAAAGAAAACTTTGAATTGGTAAAAAAGGAAATATTCGTCAAGAGTTTATTACTACTTTAAATCGCCCCAAGGTATGATTTACATGATAAAGCTATAACCTTTGTGCCATACTTTTCCAACTCTATCAGCACTTGATTGGATATTGGGCAAAAAAGTTTTCATCGGCATTATAATGATACATATAAATTATTTCAGTAATAAATTACTGCTAAAAAAACATTTAACCAGATTCAAATTTCAATTAGATGGAATTTTATTAGCATCAGTACAAAACGTTTTAAAAATATAATGAGCTATATCAATGGGCAGAATAAAAGAATCCTCAAGTGACCTACTTTAATTTAACTAATTAAGAAGCATAAAGCGCTAGAGCGAGTCAAAAAAGTAAATGAAAGAATGCGTTACATTTAAATAATATTTGAGTTTTATGACCATAAATTTGGAAATATAATTGAAAATTAAATTCGGAGGTGTAAACATCAGTCAGACATTTCAAAAATGTATGAATACGGCAATGCACGAATGAGTTTGTACAGTAAGATCTCTAAATAAACAGATTTAATAAATGACGTCAATTATTGAGCATCAGTAATTATCCCCCTATGGAATTAAATATACTCTGCAATAACATAAACCATAATAATTAAATAATTATGACTATTATCCATGCAATACTTCAGGGAAACTCAAAATGGTTACTTCTATTAACAACCCATCATAAATGGAATTGCTTTCTAGATTGTAGAGAAATTCATTCTCGAAAAAAAATCTCGCTGTTTTTCCGTTTAAATTTTAAAATTTATTTCAAAGGACTTAAAAAAAGCTTCCGACGTCACCCACAACATGGAAAAAACGTTTAAAATTTATATTCTCAATCTCGATTCAAAACGATAGTTAGTTTCGGTAATGAGGGAGAACAACATCATGGTATGAGCAATATTAATGGACAGAATTCATACTCCTTTTGTACAGCTTGTTTTTGAAAAACATGTTTGTAGAGTACGGTGACCAAAAATATAATAATTATGGACAGCAGAAGTTCTTAAATTATGTCAAAAAATAATTCTCATGCTCCACTGCGCTCAACCAATGGAAAATGTACATTCAAAAGGGCTTCAAATACCACCGATGTCGATGAATGAAAAATTAAAATGAATTGCTACAAAGATCTAAAAAGTGATATTTCCCTTTTGAAAATTAGTGAGAAATATTATTTTCCAACATTTCATTTGAAAGGATTCCAATGAAAAATTAAATTTGAAACACCCGTTTCATCGTTTATGGATCTAACGGTGAAAATTCAAGCACTACCCCAAAATTGATCTCTAAACGCTGACAGCATAGTTGCCGAAGTTTGGTTTGAATATATAATTTCTTGCATACACAGTGTATCAAGGATAAATTACAACTTAATTTATGAGTTATATTCATGACTTGTTCAAATTTATTCGTAGATTAATCACTTAAAAAGTATGCGACCAAAACCATTATTTTATTTGGCTCCATGTCGAGCGCTTTTTTAAGCTCATAAATTGAAAGTACTGCTGTTTCAAAAGTGTTTCTTTTCTGCTCTTCTAGCCTACAGAAATGATTTGATGATAAGGCTGGGAATAAAATTGAAATCTATCTTTCCGTCAGTGCTAACCTTAGGGACTATTGTTCTAATAAAAGATTTGTGAAACACGAAGGAAAGCGGCAAAGCAAATGCTATTTGAATTGTGCTCAACCAATAAAAACTTTACGTTCAAAAAGGTTTCAGATACCACAGATGTCGACCATTCTTGAAATAAATTCATAAATATGTCTAAAATGTAATCTTTTTTTGTTGTTAGCGGCTAAGCAAATAAATTACGATAACTTTTATCGGTCAAAATGGACTGAAAAGAGAAAATAATGGCTATCAGACTAAAAGATTTGAGCAGTAATTTTCGATAGACATACGACGTACTGACAATCGTACGCCGTACTCTATGCACCATTCCAAATTGGATTCGTTGCTCTCCACTAAATAGGGGGTATCTCAAATTGTGCACGTCCATCGGAAGGTCGGCAAAGCACTATAATTCTTACGTCGGCAGTGAGATAGGGCCGATGGGATGCTCGCTCCCTGGAACCTATCTCGATTCCGTTAATTCCGCCGCGAAGCTAATTGACATCACCAGCGGTACTGGCTCGGCGTGTTCCACCATGGACGGTAATATGCTTGGAAAGTTACATGCCCAAGTGCAACTCCTGTGGAAAGTATCTGCGTGGATCAAGTTGGTGGCTTGCTTAGGAAATAGATTGCCTGATTTTAACTCGAAAATAAGATTGATAAAGTCCGCGGTTGCCAACCAATATTCCTAGCCCCAGATTTTCTAGCATCAGCAATTCCTTCGGGTTAGCCGGAGACAATTATGTCCATATTTATGGCATCGCCCTTCTAAGTATTCCCTGCTTCCCCGCGTGCAGAAACTCGTGCAAGAATGGAATATATCATTCCGAGTTATCTCGTATCAATGGTCTAAATCCGAGGGGAATATACATTACTCACCTCTCCATTCAAATTTTACACCCGCTGTGTTTGGATTACTCTCGACATAGAAATGAAAGGTGTGAAGAAGTCAATCCTTAGGAATGGGTCTAAAATCCATGAGGCGGGGTCCAATTATTCGGTTTACCGAGTGATTATTATTTTTTTCAGTTTTTGAGTATCTCTATTAACTTTTTCCCAATATGCCCGTAGAGCAGTATGTAATGACCATGGACTGTGCCATGAATGAGCCTGCTTAGACGTATAATTATATGAAACAAAATCAAATTGTCATACTAATTTAAAAGCAAAGGTATCAGAGAAATGCTAGGAAAAAATAAATAAAAAGGCTTTTCAGTTTCAGCCACGTTAAAGCCGGCGATTTCACTTTTGAAAGGGAAATACAAATTAATACACCACTACAGAGTGGAGGAGTAAGACTTTTACATTTTTAGGAAAGGAGCCGACGCAAAATGCAAATTATTCCCTACTATTCTCAGGACCTATTACCTCGAAGATGGTTTTTAGTTTTCGTCTGAAAACGCTCAAGGCGTCGATATATCGGCCCCGCGTTTCATCCCTTGTAAACGTTTATGCTTAATAACGCTTGGCCATTATATTTAATGTACAAATGTATGTATTTTTATCAAACTTACATTAAATTCATTTATAAACAAAAATAAATATTTTATAAATATCATGAACAAATTCATTTGTCTCTTCTTCCAATCACCTGACGCTCACTTGAATCGGGCTTCATATTTCCGAGATACCATGTCATTTCATTTCCCTAGTCGGTGAGCCGGCAGACAGTATGATAACAACTTCCATCGCACATTTGTGCACGTTGAAAATTGAGAAGCGACGCAAAATCATAGAGTAACAACCCCCCGAGTAACCACCCTCTCCAGCCCATCTCCTAATTACGACCGCAGATAAAGAGGAGGAACTTGGATGGCAGGCTACACTCGACGGCGGAGCATGCTTCGAGTGGCTTTGGGGAGTTCTCGACCCAATTTCTTCTCGGCATTTATTATTTCGCTAAATCTCTTTTTCCCCTCCCCCATAATGACACTCACAGCTTCTCTCGCCGGAGTGGAACACACATGCATAGGCGAATTTAGGGGGGAATGACGGGAGCACGTCCCCACCACAGACGCTTAACAAATAGACACGATTTTTAATACGGTCCCTATTGAAATAAACAGTTGCAATTTAACACGACATGACTATTCCCGACATGGATTTCAATGCTACTACATCATCTTTAAGGTACAAAAAAACCATTTTGTACCATTTGCACCGTTGTGAAAAATATCGTTTTGAAATAAATACTTGCATTTTTCCACGATAATAAAACTTTAATGCCGACGTAGGCTTCGAGGTAACTACTTCATATTCAAGGTTAAAAAATGAAACCATTTCATACCTCGAAGATGATGTAGTGACATCGAAACCTTGGTTGGGAATAAATGTTATCATCGTGCATCGTGTAAACAAGGCACAGTTAAATATGGAAAAATTCCCCTCCATCACGCTTGGATCTTCAGATTTTATGAATACGGTCCTATTATCATTACGTTCGATTTGGATTAAAGCTTCTCGGATTTCCAACCGGGTCAGGGTCTGCATTGTGTAGGCCGACGTTTCGTTGGGAGACTTTCCCAACATCCTCAGGGCTGATGATGCCATTCGATTTGTTTTGCCTAATCAGTATTAAAGTTAAATGATGAGGGTACTTAAAAAGATTTCCTGTTGCAAGTAAACTCAGGTATCAAAAGTCTAACTTTAATAATACGTTAGCGAACCGAGATGGTATGACACGAAAATCAGGAAGTCGTTAAGGTGACAGAGAGCTAGCCATGCTAAGATGAAAATAATCCGCAGTGATTTATCCGCTATTTGTCGCGAGTTATTAATAAAAAAATATAAGCTATCTAAAGGATACAAAAATATAATTTATTGGTAGATGCATTTTTGATTTTTCCCGCAGTATTAAAATATCATTTATTAGTGGGTGCATATTCCCGCCATATTTTTTAATATACTTTTTAAATGAAATATGCCGCCCGGGGCACGTTCCTCCTCTGCCCCGCCCTAGCTCTGGGCCTGTCTCACACACAGACACACACAATGACTGCGCGGGACTTGCAGAGGACGTTAAGGTCGTCCGTGCAGCCTCGTTAGTATGTCGGCTCGCTGTGCCACGACCAATTTCGCATCGGGTAGACCAGGCGTGGGTTGTAAGGTCCCCGGGATTCGGCCGATGTATCATTCCACTCAAATTACTCAACAGATCCTCGTAATCCCAATTGAATTCCGTGGAGGAGGACGGACGACGCCGTTCCTTTCGCGGGGCGCCCAAGGAGTAATTGTTTCGCCTCGAGCCCGCTCCGAGGAAATATATGGACCCTAACGCTCGCTCAAGACAAAGAGTCCGGGGGAGAGAGAGTCATTAAAATTTAAAATATTTCCGCATGATTGCAACCTCTAGAAGAAAAAGAGCCCAAATGGAAGAATTAACGGTGAATTTGGCCGTAAATAATGAAAATTCTCGTACTGTGATTAGCTATTTTTCATGGGATAGGTACATCTTGAATTCACTTCACGCCAAATAGAATGAGCTATTTGAAGTCCGAGCGGGCGGTCTACGGTGTTTTAAAAGACACTTTGCTCCCTTTTCATGAAGTTTTCTAAAATATCCAAGCGAGTCGGAATGATAATTACTTTTAATTCCCCAAAGCATCATTGAATTAATATTTCATGAATACAGTATCCAGGAAAGCAAAGAAACCCCCGTCATTCTTCCTACATCGGGGGATAGAGGATTGGAATGGCTTACCCGAAGAAATTTTTTCTGAGCCATTTCCAACTGACGCCTCTATATTTACCAAAAGGATAGATAAAATTGAATTTTGAGGGCTTTGTAATTGTATATTTTTAAAATTTTGTGTTTCTTGTCTTTTTTTCTTTGGTCTTAGTATATTATTGTGTAAAAATGGATTTTGAGGGCAATGTCAACGTAGATATGTATTGTATTTTTGCTGATTTGGTGCTTGGTATACGGGGACATGTATTGTGTAAAAATGGCTTTTTAAAAATTTTGTGGTACTAAGTATTTTGTTTTGCATTTTGGTTTATTGTGTAATAACTTTATGTTACCACCCGACTTCATGGTCGACTTGTAACCAATTATTTAATAATAATAATAATTTATTCTTTTTAAGCTTAATGCTTGAAATTAAGGCCATACATGTACGTTATTCATGCTATCGGCTTTCACTTTCTGCACGGCAAGCCATACCTGGTATTTGATTATTGAAGAAAACAAAAAAAAAACCACCATTGGGATTCACTATACTCACATGCTGAGCCATCGATAATTGCAGGTAGTACTTGTGAAGTAACATTAGTACCATGGACGCAACATTCAGTTGAGTAGAATTCTCATTCATTTATGTTGATGAACGTCGCAAAGATACTGATGAGCTACATCATTTATTTTATCGTGCGAAAGTTCCACAGAGAAAAAATCATTCGCCTTGACCGGGATCCCCCGATTTCCGGTCAGGTGCTTTAGCCTGTTAAGCTACCGAGGCGTCATTCTTCCCTGTGGATATTCTCGGACACTACTGGACAAGATGTTGCTGGACTGCTGAGCATATGATGCCACAAGCAGTCCAAACCGTGCGCACAGCGCCACAGCCGGAGAGCAGGCCCGGACATAGAACACAAAGAGGTGTTCGCTCTAGACTAGTTTTTAAAGTATACCGGGACTAGCCGCGGTGATAACTTTTACGGGAGTCACCCGCATCCCGGTCAAGGCGAATGATTTTTTCTCTGTGGAACTTTCGCACGATCGTGCATTGCGGGTGACTCCCGTAAAAGTTACCACCGCGGCTAGTCCCGGTATACTTTAAAAACATTTATTTTATAATAGTGTGCAATTAATAAATCATTGATTTAGGTCCGAAGATATTTAAAATCTCGAACGATGGCAGTCCTTGCGTCCGCATCCACTCGAAACACTGTTGAGTTTTTATTTACTAAATGAAGAGGATTTAATGTTAGCACGCTTCTCTAATTCCGCAAATGCTTTGTACTCATAGCTTCAAGAATTCTAGGATGATATGATTACCTTTCATCCATGAACTGCGTTTGCTAAAGTAATATTTTTAATCAATTACTTTCTTCTTATCGCTCCGTAACCTTATTATACTCATTGAATCGCGTTATGGAAGCCGTCGGCAGCTCCGAAAAGAATTTTATGCGGTATCAAAAGCAACTTTTACCCTGTGATTATTTTATCCTTAGAATAACAGCATTTTCAGAGATTATTTTGCTGTTATCTGCAGGCAATTTAATATTTTACGTAATTTGAGTACTGTGCTTAATAATATTTTTGATCAAGGCATAATATTTAACGTAATATTATGCAAGCCATCTACCGGGTATGGTAGGCTTCCACGGAGCTGAACTTACAATTTTTACCAATCAGCCCGCCTGCCGTTATTCCAAGATTCAATTTCCTACATCAGTTATTGAAAGGGATGTTTCTCTGAATTCCGTACTCGAATCCTGATCTCCCCAGCCTAATTCGTACCTTTGTAAACATCCTTACCTCACCAGCGGTTTCAAGAGAAAAATTGTAAATCCACGGGTAATTTTATAATGTTGTGTCTTCATTCGATCTTGATAATTTTGGACAGAATTCTCTTATAGCCAGGTTACACGGTACATTAACACGTACAAGTCAATGTACGTTTGCGTGAATAATTTTGGTGGACCGGAACAGAACATGTACGAATGCATGAACCAAAATTAAAACAGGTTCTATTTTCCGTTCATGCATTCGCACAAGTTGGGTGGTTACACGGTACATTTTCGTGTTCATTCACGCGTTCATGCATTTAGACATTAACCCGTACGAGTTAATGTATCGTTTAACTAGGCCTTTACACTCAAAAAGTTGTAAAAACACATATCCATACCCTGAGCTCACTCAGACGAGGTTCGGAACCCGTGACCTTATAGTTGTCAAGCAAGGATGTTTCCCCATTTTCTATTACCATATCTATGTCTCGACCATACGCCATAAAAGCCGGTGAAATGTATCCGCGAGAGTTAGTAGTAAAGCCAGAATCACACCATCATTTTTTTCGTCGCGAAAACTGATCACTCGAGCGATCGCTTTTCGCGACCAGAAAAATGATCGCTCTAGTGATCATTTTTCTGAATCACGCGGTCACTTGCATCGTCATTTTCCCTTGTTTACGCACTTCGCGTAAAAATCATCGCCGCCGAAGAGGTGGTATATATACACACCGGAGGCTGGACGGACTTTGGGTATATAAACCCGTCAATTTTGAGGATCGTCGTCGTCCCTCCCTCCGTCGCTTCTCGCATTATTTCCGATATCTCAGTACGTTGTCATAGGACCCTGATCACGCAAATATATATCACGTGTTTATGTTTACCATGTCGTCCCCACGATTGTCAAACGTTGCGCTGCAATCGCTCCATACGGGCATGCCTTCTGATTGGCTGGTATGATGTTCAGTGACGGAAAAAGCCATCAGAGGAATGATGAAGAAAGTGATGGGAATCCTCATCATTGGAGTGATCGCGAAAAAAAATTGCTGGCGATGATCATATTCGAGTGATTACTCGAGTGATCGCTGTAGTGATCACTCGAAAATGACGAAAAAAGAATGATCATGTGATTCAGGCTTAGGACGCAGAATTAGCCGCACCAGTATAAAGGAGCCTCATGAGTTGGCCGCTGAGAGCAGCGCTATCGGCACGCGCTTTGATGCCACCGCGCCGGGAGATGCACGCATACTGTAGAGGGGTGCCGTTTCTCGAGAGGGAGCAGTGAGTTGGGCGCGGCACGCCCGCGGGTAACATTCCAGGGTGGATTCCTACGCGAGTGCCACGACGCGAATGGGACGACCGCCGCGATTTGATTGGCACGCCAAGGTGCATGCGAGCTAAGGTGGAGACGTGTAATGCGATCAGTCATCTTATCCATTGGGAAAGAGACCCACAAAGGCAACAGTAGAGGACGACAGGGGGTGTCACGATGAGGAGAACAATATTATCTTATCTTAATAATATTACATATATTATCTTATACGCTTTATATTATTATTTTTTATTTTATTTTCATCAACATCTACATAGTACTCCGCTAGCCGCCAAAAAGGCGTGTGGCAGGGGGTGTTAGGACATCAGCCGTTTACAAATGAAAAAGAAGTGCTCTAAGAAAATTACCACTAGCGTTTATTGAAATCCTTTGTGGTTCGGTAGAAAACGAATTCCCATATCTATCCGTTACAAAAATTGTGGCATTATTTATTTTGAAAATTATAATCTTTATAATATATTATATTCTTTTTTAAATGTATCATAATATTATGATAAATATTATGCCTTGAATAAAAATTTTATGAAGCACAGTACAAAAATTATGTTTAATATTGGATTGCCTGCATAAAACAGCAAAATAGTATCTGAAAATGCTATTATCTTAATGTTAAAACAATCACCAGGTAAAAGTAGATTTTAATACAGCATGAAATTCTTTTCGGGGGTGCCGAAAGTTTCACTTAAGTGCTGCAATATGTTTAAGGTTAGTGAGAGTCAAGAAGAGAGTAGTAGAATAAACCTTACGCAACATTTTACAACGCATACGTAACTAATTTAGACCCTCCATTGTAATTTAATCGCCAGATTTTGAAATTGCCCTAAAAGATGAAAATCTGTTCATTATATGCATCAACGTATCTCAAACTTCTACAATATTCCTTAAAAAAGCTACAAATTTAAGCATTTAACAGTGCACCTAACGTCAGATTTTGGGTAAGCCTGCGAAATTCCAAATAATAAATAATAATTCCTCCGAAATAATATCCCACATAAAAAATATTTCAATCTCCACTTCTTTGATTTTCCTCCTTACGCTCTATATCTTACCATACAGTTTCGAAAGTGACCGGTGAATATTATATAGCTTGGCTAAGCTTAGCTTAAATTATTCTCTTTATGTTTAAAGCTCTCAAGCTTAACTTATTCTCCTAAGTTATTCTTGAAGATTAGCTTATTTTAACCCTCAACTAAGCTAAAGGTATATAGCTAGTCCACGTTTTGGCATGAAAAGTTTTGAGTGCGCTAGAAAAGGCAGCGCTAATTCTGACTCGGTAATGCCTGTTTACGAGACGTCCCTGCATCCACTGCTGCGTTTACCTTTCATCAAGAGCGGTGTAGTTTGCGAGGGGTCAGCTGGTATCCAGTGGACAATTAGGCAAAATTAATGGGCTTGACCTCGCGGTGTGACGGATTACCGTCGAGGCGACGGATACACCACTCGAGGGAATTAGTGCCATTATAGCGCGCGACTGTTATGACAGCAATCGTCACAACTTGATGACGGACTTCATGGGTAAGAAAAGGGATTGGCGAGGTAATATGGCCACGCAGCGATTTGTCCCGCGGCATAGCCGGAGGAAACGTTTACATTCACCGAAACATCAGATGAGAGGTACAAACGCAAGTATTGCATGTATGAGAAAAGACTGACTGATTAAAAGGCAATAGAAAACTTCATCTCGTCACTATATCTGTAAAGTGCAATCAATAGTCCATGCTGTAAGAATTTCCCAAATTATTATTTAGAATTTTATGCAAACTAAGGGGTATTCAAATGGAATTACAGGATAGCTAAATTAATACATTTCCAAAAAGAATGAATTCGTCATAATCTTCTCAGCAAAATAAAAAAAAACGTAGCTGTTGCTGCTGTGATGGCTTCCAAAATTTTGAAACTTTTTACGTGAATCCCTAGCATTCGTGCTAGAGGATCAAGTACATTTTAAATTGGTAATCGAATTTAAAGTAATTTTTAATACTAATACCAAGAATCTTTAGTCAACAATCAACTCCCGAGATTTCTTTACTAAAATCTTGAGTTTGAACTCAATCATTTATTAATCAAAAAATCAAGCCCGAGAAAAATTTTGGATTGAAAATTTTATGCCGCTAGAAACAAATCAAACATATAATAAATTTCTAAGAAGTTGGATTTACAAGCTTTTTGCAAGACCGTATTCAATTTGTGCCTCAGTTTTTTATTATTCCGTAGTCGAAAAACTTTAAGTACAATTTGATTTTTACTAAAACTGATTATATGTATTTAGTTAGATCATTGGTCTAGGAAGATTGGAAATAAACTCCCAAAAATTTAGCCAACGACAGTTCCTTAAGGAAAATTAAATTTCCACGAAGACTCAATAAGTAGATCATATTTCAGAATTCTTTTCTCCAAGAGATGATTAAAAAATTAAATACCGTACTCATTTCTTTAGAAGTCGGGTGGGATTGTTCAGCAGCTTTAAAAAGAGATTTTATGAAATTAAATAATTCGATTTCTGCTGCGAAGGAATAAGATCCTGGTGCACAGGGAACGAAAATTTAATTTGGATGCTCTATTCAAAAGAGATATACATTTTTAGTTAAAAGGGATAGAATAATAAAACTGCTTACTTAATAATCATTAAATCAATTTTAAATATGACATAAATGAAAAAATATATAAAGGAGGAGCAAGTAATTTAATAAGAAGAAAATCACATACATAAATGCTGCTAATTTTCTTATTTTTTGCTTTAAAGAATAAGTCTTCGCGCTGAAAGCAAAAAAGAAAATATATATGCCTATCTTAAAAGTTATGAAATCATTTAGAAGAGTATTAATAGTTTACAGCGTGGCTATCCGGAATTTATGCAGTCATCATTCAAAATATGAAGTCGCATACTAAAGTCTGGAGATGGAAAATTTACTCTCATTATGTCATAGGCAGTTACAGCACCAGGGTACAATTCACATCACAAAATCACGACAGTGAGACTTTAAGATAGGCCACCATGACACCATAAATTTTCGCTGCTTTGAGAGACTGGTAATTGGATCAACTGATGAGATCTAGGCACAGTGATGGAAATAAGTAACGTTGCTTGCCTCGAAATACTCCATCAATTGGGAGGAAAAGACTTCCAGTATTGAATTTCAATCATTTTCTCTGGGTCCATGTGATTGGTCAAACCCTCGGTGTATTATATGACGACTGCATAGTTTAGTTCATTCAAGTCTCAAAGGATTAACCGTTGTTTTGAAATGTCGAGCGGAGCAACGGGTGTAAATATCCTCTTCGTCGGTGGACAACAAACATTGCGAAAAGGGACGCCCATATCTCGGCCCAGCGATCATATTTGCATTAGATGCTGCTCCATTGCTCTTGCTCGATGCTTAATCTGCTCCGACAATCTCTGTCAAAATACATCCCATCCTGCATAACGCATTTTAAATTCATTTCTTATTGAGGTATCTAAATAGAAAACTATACGAAATGGCCAGGAAAAGAATATATGCTAAATGAGCTCGTATTAACTGAAGTATGCGTCTAGAAAAACGAAGATAGAAAGGGAAATTTTGAAATATGAAAAATACAACGAAAGGCAGTTTTAATGACAGTTTTAATAATAAATATATAAAATTTCCTTTTCCCATCCAAACGCGAGCTTTTGCAATACGTGGGACGTTCAAAGATTTTTCCCTTTCATTAACTAGTTTCCACTTGATAGTACACATGAAGTTATACGCGTAATTAAAATGTAAAATATATGGTTTAATACAAAAAGTACGCTCAAAAATTAATTAAGTAATGACATAACCTCACCGAATAAAATCCTCAAAAAAGTTGAACATATCTGCATTTATAATTTTCTAAATTTATCAATGACAAAACTGTAATTAATTGAAAAAATAAGCGACTATATTACTGATAGACTTTTTAACCCTACCCTCAAATATCTGAAAAATTAAAGGTCCTCATATTACATCAAAAACGCGGAACGCAACTCAATGCAAAAAATCACCTCTGTATCCACCATGAAAAGCAGTGGGACTCAGTTCATAAAATCAAAATAGCTAAAAATTGAGAAGATGGATGACTCCTGAATAATATTTATATAGAATTGATAACTTTCTTTTGGGATATAATTTACAGGGAAGTATTATCTCCGTAGACGCAGCCGACAAGCAAAATTAGTCACATTAAAATTTTAACCAGATATTAAACACTTCATAGTAGATGAACCGCTTGAGCGGTCTACGGTAATTTAGGTAATCCAATGTTAAGTCTGCGATAAGGTGAAATATTTGTTTCTGCATTTAATGAGAAATTGCGTGCGACACAGTTAATTTTTGTTGACTCTGAGTCTTGTTAGAGCATAATTTTCTATCAGAAAATAAGCCATTAAATGCGATCAAAGCATTAGAGATATTTAAACTCAAAGGAATTGCGAGCTTTCTCGTGTGCAGCTAGAAGGGTAGGAGGCATTGTTGACCCTTTGGGCAATTCTCCTCTGATCGTGGAAAAAATACGTCCAGAGTTACACAGCGATTACGCCACGAACACCACCTTATACTGCGCTCGAGAAGATCAAGGGCTGGCGCTTAGTCCGTGAGATACCTGGAAGTGGCACGCGCCTCGTGGAATAGGCAGGGCTGCCATATTGCGTCTCAACAGAGCGCGGTATCCCGCTCTTTGGGAATGCATCTGGATAGAACAGCATTCGAGTTTCAAATGAACGTTCTTAGCGAGCATAAAAAACTAACATATCGGAAATCAAGGATGGAGACAAATAACACTCATTTATTCTCATTCATGGAATAATGCAAATTCAAAATTTGACAGAGATGGGCAAAACATGTCGTCGCAATTTATTTAATGAATAACAATAAGTATCCCTGTTTAATTGATGCTATATATTTTTTATGTCTAAAATATAGGATTGAAATACTGTAATTAGATTTGATAAATTTTAAGTAACGGAATAAATTTAGATACATGCATTCTTAACTCTCGTAAGACAATGATTCCTGCTTTGATGATTTTGTGAGACCGGTGCTTCCCATTTCAGGCAATGGCATTACTTCACTCACATATACCAAATCTATAAAGCCTAAAAATTAGACGAGTCTAATTAAATCTTTCTCTGATGTTATGACTCGTGTCTTCCTTTTATCGGAAACTGCATCGATTGCATAATATTCATTAAAACATGCTTTGAATTTTGATGAACATAAATGTAAGCCTCGTTTAAATAAGACTTAAATTCGCCTTAATACTAAGTCACCCATCGAGTCAATTTTTTTATTTTAATGTTATGAATTGATTACCGCTCCTTTTCATGCTGGATATAGATATGATGATATGGACAGATGTGATATTATGTATTTACAAGGGCGGAACCAGGATTTTTTTCTGGGAGCAGTGGATCAGGGTCTAATAGGCAAATGGTCGTCTCATATTTGAAATTAAAAACAACATGCAAAAATTAATGCACGAAATATTCACTTTCTCTTAATATGAAAGTTATTAATATGAAATTAAACGATTGAGGCTCCGTAATACACTAAACAAATCGAATGTCATGATAGCCGTATTAAAAGTTTTGTCTATTGTTTGAGCGTTTGGGGGGGGGACATTCCCCCGTCCCCCTCCCCCAAATGCACCTATGAGCATTTAGTTGCGTTTCGCATTATTTTATGAATGAGGGTTTCTTGTTTGTGACAGATATGAGGACAGGTTAACATTACGGTCACGCATGCAGTAGCTATATCCTGATAGTACGTCATCTTTCGCCGGGACACATGGCAAATTTCTGCTCGATAGAGGGAGGCGGGGGTGAATAAGGGATGGTCAAATGGGCGGAGGGTGGAGGTGAGATGGGGTCGCGCATAATCAAAGCAGTTATGGCGTCCGGCATGGCCATTCTCCCTCTGCCCTGGACAGTGATGGACCACTGGTCAGAGCGGAAAGACCACCACAACCGCATCAACTGAGTATCTGTCTAGCAACTCTTGTTTATCGACTCATGACTCCACCGCGATCAAAACGCCCTGTCTCCCTCTCTTTCTCTCTCTTTCGATCAACAGATGCGCGAGTTTCCCTCGGCGTTTTACTGCGGCATTTTGGGATTTCGGAAATTACTAACCGCAGCGTAGCACATGGGGCAATTTCCTGAGCAACAATGATCAAACGAACAGGCGGAAATAAGCGCAGCTTGGCTCCCGTGTTTTCCTCCGCATTGTTCATAATCATACGACAATTTCGCCTGCGTTGCAGCAGGCGTCTTCAGGTTAGAAGTATACTTGTGTTTTCTGACCGATATTACAGAAATGGAAAGTTTCTTATATGAATCGATGAGGAGCAGTGGCGTAACTATGGGGGGGATAAGGGGGATAGAGCTCTCCCCAGAGCCATAGAGAAATAAAAATAATATTCAAAACTATTGTCTTGTTTTGACTTATTGTAAATTTTAACGTAACCTTTAAATGGAACCCAAATTTTAAGTGCTAAAATTATGTAAAATGTCTTTGCAGGCATGTCATTTTTCCAAAATTTTCCTAAAAGGGTGGTGGGTGGGAGATTGGCCTTCCCCATCCCCTCTCATCCCCCCCCAAAGAATATTCCCTGTTACGCCACTGACGAGGAGGACAACCCGGAAGCCGAGCTGCGCCGACTGAACCACTCCGCAGAAGCCTCCATCAACATGAGGAAGCAAATTTCCGCTCATTTGAATCGATAGAATACACGAATATTGTAAACATTACTTTAAGAACAGCGGCACCCTCTAAGGTCAAGCGAAGCATTTTTATGGGCATAATAAGAATGCAAACGTGAGATCCAATCGGAATGATACATCTATATATTGTAGGCTTCGGTGGCGGCGGCATAGAGTTCACGTCTGTTAAACCGAAGGTCGCGGGTTCGAGTTCCGTCTGATTAGGTAGCCCCTATGAGGGACGTGGGTATTCGTGATCCTTCATTGTTAATTTTAGAATATTCCCCGTTATAAAATACCTCGTTTGTGCTTCTCTCGGTCATATGGATGGTAAAAAAATAAGCATATCCTTTACATGCCATAAATGTAAAAATGATGCGTAGTATCCCGCAGCATTTCTCCGTTCATAGCACTGCAATCCTAAGATTGGTATACTGCACCTCTCGATAACTCGAAAACTCTCTCTTTAACCAGCTAGTTCCTCCACTTCTCCGGCGTCCTTATTCCCAGTTCTTCTTCTTCATTTTCCCCAACTGCTTATCTCGAGGCCTCCTTCATGGGACGTTTCCTTACATTTTTGCCTTTGTTGTATTCCTCACGTAATTACTTTATTTTACGACACGGCAGTGTCCTTCTCTGACGTTCTGCTTCTCCTGAGTTGCCTTCCCTGTGCTATTCTTCGGTTCACCTCCTCTTTTCTCACTTCGCCCGTCATTTGATCTGCAGCACCTACTGCCAGCACCAGGTCTCGAAGATGTCAAGTATTTTATGGTAAAATTTTCGTCGGGCACCACTGGCCACAAGAATGTGCTCACGTTGTCTTAGTCCCCACGCAAATACTTTAGGAGTAGGGCAGAGGTAATTTTTATATTCTTGTGATGGAATTTGGAAAAAAAATAACAGCCTTTTTGACTGATGGAGTGACTGCATTTGGTGAAAAATAATACGAAATTTTAAGGGTAAGTCATTGCTTTCCGGAGAAAATCACTTTTTAAATTCTCGAAAAGGGCATTTTATGTAGGCAGATAAATTGGAATTGGTCCATATAAAAACTCTTGATTTCAAGTATATTCATACTTCGTCTAGACATTTAATGATACATTTCTCTTTCATTCGCTCCCTGTAAGGCCAATCGCAATAGTTGTCTATCATCGTTCACAAAAGTGAAAGGTGGATGAATCGAATGACATAATTCATTAATGTAATTTGATAAAAGTTTCTTGCCTTTTTACTGTACGTACACCATACTTACTATTAAATCGCATACGTAAAATTTAGATCGATCCAAAGAAGTAGGTGAGATTTATTTACTGGTGAAGAGCACAAAATAAGATCAAATGATCTACTGGGAATAGGTACTATATAAAAACTCATTGGCCTCACAACTGATTATCGACATTACTATGGAAACTTGACAAATTCTCAGTAAGCATTTTATCTCAATGTTATAAAGCAACTTATACGCAAAACGTATTTCATGAATGATAGCAATCAAATATTTGATCGTAATAAAAAAATATAATGAATTGGTAATACTCGCAAGACTATAACAAGTTGCGGCGTGAATTTATTCTTTATTTTCTTATGGTTTATGTTTTATATTTATGAAAATTTATTTAAGTTGGCATATAATTTCATATTTAATGTCTTCAATGACATTTGTACAGAGTATTAGATGCCCGAGGCGATTTATTATGTGTGCTATCCCAGAGCAAATGCTGGCACAAAGTTCATCTCTTTATTAACTATGTAATTAATAATGTTAAAAAAGTAATTTTACGTACTTATTATGAAAAATTTTATTTAAATAATTAAGTGTTATGTTCAATTATTTACTTTTTTATTGTCTACTATTAATTTCAATAAACTGAACCCCCTCTACTGAAGCAGTTCGTCTAGTCGATTTTTGGATATTTTTCAGTCTCCGCGAATTTGCTTAAAAACCGTATCATTTCGTCGGCAACTTTTTACTGTAGTCATGCTATATAGCCTAAAAAATTGGAAAGCTTTCATCGAGCTACTTATAAAAATATGGACGACATGATTTTTGACCGACTTTTTTCGATGGCAGCCCACAGTGCGGCGGTAACAGACTGAGTGTACGGCGGAGACTTTTCAGATGATGAAAAGCTTCTGATTAAAGTTCGTGCTGGATTTACTCAGTGATATATGTCACACGTTGGACCTTAAAGATATCGCATGCCTATGTACCATAAGAGGAAGATATTTCCTATCTGGGCTTGTTTGGGAATCATATCATTATAGTTGCCTTAAGTTTTAGAAATTCTTATCATTTCCCCGAAAACAAATAACAATTTTTCTAGAACTTATTATCATTACACTTGATTACATTAAAATTAAAAAAAAAACTAAGGATTTATTTTTTACTTCCACTCATTATATGATTGTTTCAATAAACTCACTCAGCATCAATCACTTATGTCCATTTGTGTAAACGAAGGTGCTCTAATTAAGACTACGAAACGTTTACCAGTGATAATTTACGTTTCCCATAATTTTATGTTTTACTTAAGCATTTAAAAACATATTTGATCTCAAGGGGTATGCATAAAGGACAAATAAAATTAATAATCATTGAATATAGTCCTTACAATTTTCTGAAATACGATGAATTCGAGACTCCATTGAACACTACCCTCCAACCCCTCTGCCCCATTAGTTTCGCTTCTTGGAGGTAACCCTGCTACGGTAGTGTCATCTTGCGACCCCTCACGCGTCACCTGCCGCTAACAGCTTCCTATATATGCCCATATGCAAAATAAATGGCTCCGAGAGACTCCCGGCGTCTGACGGCGATTGTTCCATCAACTCCCGAGCATATACCCCCACTGGCGGTGGTCCCTTGACTGTATGTGCGGCGGAAACTTCCCAGGTGAGGGAAACAGGAGACGATCTATGGAAATTGGGAGAGGTCGGAGTGGGGGGTTGGAGGGAGGAAGGGAGAGAGGGGAAGGGGAGATCTGGAAGGGGTGGGGGTGAGCGAACAGCGCGGTGGCAGTGATTGATAATCTTCGTTATTAAATATCTCAGCCGCTGATACCATACGCGTCACTCCGATGTGTTGAGCCTTCGCTTGTCAATATATCGCTTATACTAATAAAATCATTCTTCATCGCGATAAAATTAACTCAGCAGTCCCGAATAAAAAATATATATGCATAATGTTAAACAGCTGGTTAAAGGGCCTTCGATGAATATTCAAAACTGTCACCGAAAATATTGTGACGCCAGGAAAGGGATGTTAGGTGCTTGTTATCCATGATTAAGTACATTGCGGAAGGGCAACGCAAGCATGATTGCACTCAAGTGAACTTTAGGGATGAGGTAAGTGACTCAATGACTTTTAGGGGGAAAGTTTTATGACACTTTTCAGCACCTTGAAAATAAGAAAAAGCTCTTTTCTATTAAATTTATCAAATTATTCATCCGACAAATCTCTCCTGCATACTCGTTGGAAAATAAGAAGAATCGGAAGATAGAAGTTGTTGAATACATCAGAGCCTCTGGTAGCTCAAATTCGAGTTCAAATCATAGGATGTAAGAAAAATATAGTTAAAAAATTCAAAATAAAAATTAACTTAATTTATTCTTAATGGATTCATGAGAGTACCGAATCACTGGGGACTGCGTGAGTGTGCCCAAAAATCATTCTTGTTTAAAGAATTGACGAAAAAAGAGCTCAGTTATTGAAGCTCTGATGTAATTTCCCCGGGCATTAAACAAATTATCTGCATCGTTATCATACTAATAAGTGATCACATTGCAACGTAATAACTCTACGATATGAAACATAATCCTTTAGATTACCTAATGTCAGACAGACGCTCATTTACACAGGAAAAACAGCTGTTATTGCAGAAATATGCATAAATAATTCCCTTAAAAAAGAATAAATGATATTATTATTATTTTTTTAATATTTTCGAAAAATAATTTGAATTAAACATTTGCTTTTGGAAAGAATTAGTGCATGAGAAATACTTCATAAACCATTAGGACATCGGGAAAATAACTATATTACCTCGACTCTTGGTTACAAAAGCTAATAAAAATAACGAACTCATCCAACCAGAAGCCCTTTCAATTAAAATGTCTAATCAATTATATCAATCGATGGCTTAATAATGGATTTTAAGAACAGAAGGAGTTTAGTCATTAGGAGCCTGAACCTTGAGCCTGAAAATTATGTTTTTAAAATACAAGAAATGGAAAACTGACTAATATTTACTTAACTCAAGTCCAAAAAATTAGCAAAACTGTAAAATATTTGAGTGCATGTATAATTAAAATATTTTACCCTTTTGCCATTTTTTGGGCTAGATTTTAGTAAATAGTAGTACGTTTTAAAAATCTAGTTTTAAAAATAGTGCATAAGACATTTTTTAGCCAAAAAAGAATCAATTCCCTGTATCCATGAAAATGCTAAAAAAGATTACCTAAAAATTTGATAGTATGCTAAAAAAATTAGTTAAAATAAAGAAAGCTCTTTATTCATGAAAATAACAGAAACATGAAAAAGTAAAAACTAACTTTAGTATTGCGAAAGTGATTTATTTGCCACTCAAACTTTTAATCCTGTTGCAAGGACAATTGAATTTTTAAATCATGCTCCATGAAATGAAACCAACCGTGGACAATTCAAAGACACAAAAATCCAATAAAAACAAATAGCGGCTTATGTGAGGGATTAAAAATGATTACCAATCAACACTGCGTGAAATGCATCGGGATCATAGGTATTAAAAAAACATTCATTGGTCGATTTAATTTTTTTTATTATAAAAACCCAGGCAATTTTGTTTATTACTTCCGCATGAGAGAGCGATGAAAATTGACCAATCGCGGGAAAACGCTTTTCTTTTTTTTATTGCGAAGATTTACGAAAAAAAAGACCCTCCACCCACCTTTTCTGAGTGGAAAAAATGTACACCCTTCCCACTCTTTATTGCCACAGTAGTATCTAAAACGGTCAGGGAAGAAGAAGAAGAAGAAGAAGGAATGGGAAAAAGAATAAAAAAAACAATGTGAGGAATAAAAAGGTTCTCTTACCTGTTCCGTGAGGAGGCCATTAGGGCAATCTTTCAAGAAGCCTTTGTGCCTGCGGAAGAGAAGAAGAAACGAGAGTGAGAAAGAGAGGCGAATCAGATTGGGGAGATGAATTGGGGCAAGGGTTTGGGGGTAGCTGGAGGGGAAGGGGGGGGGGGCGGAAGTGGCGGGCTTGAGGATACAGTGTTGCCATCAGTAGAGATTCTATCTAAAGAGAATTTATAAATGCGATCATTTCTGAGATGGAGCCATTCGAGCAATACACGTGTTACGTGTCCAATAATGTTCAGAGAGCGCAATAATATAGTTATGCATATTACTGAGAATACAGTTACGGGTAATTTTGAATGGCTCTATATCAGAAATGATAAATCTTAGAGAAAAAAGTATGGTGACAATTTTGTAGAAAATTGACTGCTCTGCAATTTTGAACGAAGCAATTTTTATCGTAAAACCAACCGTTTGGCCGAAAAATCCAAAAAACTCATTTTTGTGACCTTTGACCTTGAATAAAAATTTTTGCACACACGGGATCGATGGGGACTTTTCAGGATTTTATTAGAGTGGTATTCCTAACGTTCCTGGAAATTTTCAGCTTGTTGGCAATGTATGCAAGGGTACCCCCTTTTTTTGGGCTAATTTGACCGGGCTAATAAGTTAACAATCCTAGGATTGATTTGACGCACCTCTCCATTCCGCTCTCCTATCCGCTAGCATTTTCATAGCGACATCATTCTTCTCATTCACATTATTTACTACATAAGTAGCTCATTCGGGACCGTCCTTTGCCCTTCTTCCCTTCCACGATTTTTTTCATCAGGCCATCATCCCTCATTATGAGACCAACTAAGTTGTCCAAATTATAAATGTATATTTCTATTTTATAGAGCCCCTGTATCTCTGTAGGGTACCCAGTGAAAATATGTTTGCAACTGACATGTAATAACGTTTTATGAAACACTTTGCGTTAGTTTGTTTACATTTTTCGAGGAAACCTTACCAAAGAGTTTCATAATATTTATAGAATCATCTCGCGAACGTGAATTGAACTAGAGCTCGCTTTCAAGTTGGCAAATAAAAACCAGAGCAACCGCCGACTATTAAATCAAGCGATGTGGTAGAGAAGACTTGAGAAAATCTGCACACGGAACTACGTCAGAGGTTGACCTAGTGTTTGTGAAGTTGCAGGAGGAACTTACCCTTCCCCTCACTGCTGCGCTTTTACCCAGGAGGTGGTCAGGAGGCGTGAATTTCAAAGGGATCCAGGATGGTGAGGTAGAGAGTGGTGTGCAGGGACAGGTGAAAGGGAGCTAAGTCTCTTCGGGACGTCATGAGTCTCCGGGATACCGCGGAGGTCGCAGCGTCCCGAAGCGGCACTTGGGAACAAGTGTGCCTTCGCCACTTGCGAGGCTTCCGTGACTCGCTTGGAAGACTATCCGCTCTCGAGGAGTGAGAGAAGTCCGTTTCAGGGCCGACAGAAGCGATAAATTGAGAGAGATATTTTGCCGAACGGATAGAATATGGGAATTAATTTTTACCCTGAACCTTAAAGGACGTTAATAAATGCAATTCGTAATTTCGTTTGAGCATTTGCTCTTCATTTTTAAACGGCTGGTGTCCTAACACCACCTGCCACGCGCCTTTTAAGGTGGCTTGGTGGTAGTATGTAGATGAAGAGCATCCCTCTGCAAAGCCACTATTAGGATACAATAAGTGTCTTCGATTTTACACGATCAATCAAATCTTTATCGGTGTATTTCCAGCATCAAAATTGCCCTCATTTATGAGGAAAAAGTTTTCTGAAAAGCTCAGCAATATTCAAATTATTTCCAGGGAATAATGACGCCTGTTTCACACAGTAGAAGGCAAAATATTTTAGTATGGCTGAAAAAATCTTTCAAAATCGTGAATACAACTAAGGCTCACTTTAAAGTAGGCCCATAACAAGTACAGGAACCCAATCTCAACCACCACCTGCTCTTAAGAGGACGTATCACTCCCGCTCGAACTTGCTTTTTCCGGGACGTTTTGCTAGCTGAAAAATTAAACTTAAGCTATCATCTTAAAATTTCCTGGGTCTACTAAGTAGACCCTTTTCAACATATGGCCGCTTCTAAAATTTTAGAATTTTACCTTTAGATATAACACCTTTACTATGGATGGATTGTAAAATATTGACAAAGGTCCACATGAAAAGGTCCTGAAATTTTCAAGAACGTTTAATTTATAGCTTAAAAGATAGTGTCAATTTTAAAGAAGTATGGAAAATTAAAGAATAAACTTTGTAGACTTACTGATATATTTGAAAAAGCACAACTAGGGATTCATAACACAGTTACATCGTCAAGTAACATCGTCGCTATGCTATTACCTGAAGATGTAACTATATCATGAAACCTGAGTCTTTCGTGCTTTTTCAAATATACTAGTGAACCTAACGAAGTTTATTCTTTCATTTTCCATGGTGGAAATGTTTCACACATATTTAGCCTGAAATCATCCATATTTATATTTTAAACAAATAAATCGTTACAGAACAAGCATGGGCGTACCCAGCGAGGGGCAGGGGGGGGGGAGCTGCCCCCCTAGAAGCAAAAATCGCATAAGTCTTTCAGCAAAATCAGTACTGAATTGAAACGAAAGTATTCAACAAATTTTCTTTAAACCCACGAAAAATGATACATATAGTAGTATAAGATATGTAACTAAAATAAAACAATTTTTTAAAGGAAATAATCCCATAAATCCCATGGCTTGCCCCCCCCCCCTAGTTATGATCCTGGGTACGCCCTTGAGAACAAGGTAGTTAAAGCCGGAGATAAGCATTCACTAAAATCAAGTCAAATGGTAGGAAATACTAAAAATATATGCCACACGCGGAACTACCTCAGATGATTGACCTAGTGCTTTAGTAGGAATCCCATACAGTTTACCCTTCCTCTGTCTCTCTCTCTGCGGTGCCTTTTCGTGCCCTGTGGTCAGCGGGCGTGATTTACAAAGGGTCTTCACGAAAGGAATGGGGAGAGGTCAAGAAGTGTGGGGAGGGGAGCAAAAGATTCCCAAGAGGTCACCGCTCGTCGCGGGAATGCAGAGGTCGCAACTTCCCAGATAGGCACTTGGGAGCATGTGTGCCTTCGCCACTTGGAGGGCTATAGTACCCCGCTTAGTAGTGTCTCTCTCTCTCTCCCCGACTCCGCCGAAGAAGAGAATGAGAGAACGGAAGATATCGGGGCTGCAGTGATTAATGCCAGCCGCACGGTTGTGTTCCGCACACGTGGTTCCCTTCGCCACTCCACGGGCCGTAACGACCAAGTGTCGCGCGGGCATGGTAACGCGGGCGCGCCGCCGAAGCGTGAGCAGCGCCACAAAAGGCTCTGACGGCAAATCTGGGAACTCCATTTCGCGTCGCACCATAAACCTTGGGAGGAGATTGAATGGGCTAGCATGAGTTTGGGACCCCAATCTGGAGGGATGCATTAAACAATTGGGTCAAGTGCGACGGTTTGCCGCCAAGCTTGTGATAACGTTCGAAAGAAGGGCACCGATGAAAATAATGGCTTAAGAGGGATCAGAGATCATGGCAAAAATAAACTAAAACGATAAGAGGACGAGTCTCGCCCACTTAAAGTTCCTTAGGAAGAATGGAAAATAAAGTAAATATTTGGGGAAATAAGTTGTGCCGTAAAAGAAGATGAAATAATATTTCTGGCGCAGAAAATCAAGCGTTGTGGTAAGAAAGACTCGAGAAAAGCTACGCACAGACCTGCGTCAGACATTGACCTGGTATTGCAGAAAATAATAAAAATATTCAAAGTCACTTGTTTGCTAAGCTACATTTTTTACTCGAATGTTAAAGTAATAAATACCGAGGAATCGGAGATAATTGCCAAAATAAAATAAAACAATAAGAGGGGTAACCCGCCCCTTTAATTTTCCTCATGGAAGACACTAGAGGAAGAATGGAAAAGCAAGAAAATATTTTGGGAAATAAGTTTATTGTGTCGAAAAAGAAGATGACAAAATACTTCTAAAGACGTAGAAAATCAAACGGTGTGGCGCGGAAGACTCGAGAAAAGCCACATACGGAACTGCGTCATGGGATTGACCTGTTGTGGAAAATACAAAATGAATATTCAAAAACACTTGTTTGTTAATCTAAACTTTTTACTCAAATGTTAAAGTAAAAAAAGATCCCAGCTCTTCTGTTCATTCATCGGTCACCTGCTGCTCGAATTTTCAAGCTTGTAATACGTTCAGAAGGGTAGCATCGATGAAAATAATGGATTAAGGAGAATAGGAGATCATGGAAAAAATCTAAAGCAATAAGAAGATGAATCTCGCCCCATCAAAGCTCCTAATGAAAGAAAATGGCGGAAGAATGGATAATCAAGCGAATGGTTTGAGAAGGTGTGTCGTAAAGAAGATGAACATACACTGCTGGCGCAGATAATCAAGCGGAATGGTAGGAAAAAATTGAGAAAAGGTTAACACGGAAACAGGCCAAATGGTTGACCTAGTTTTGCAGGAAATACTACAAACATTTTCAAAAATACTCTCTTGTTCATCAATATTTTTTACCCAAATGCTAAATCAAGACACACAAATACCAAAATAAATTCAATGTAAGAGTAGCAATTTTTACCGTACACGGATATTGGAGCTTGAGAAGTCTTTTTTATTTCTCTTGAGTTCTATGCTTAATGTTGGTTAATGATTTGGAGTATAGGTCTTAAAGATTGAAATTAATATTCTTGCCAACAACTCGGTATATTTATACATCTTTATCTCGGCATTAATGTGTGCTAAGGGTCCTCTTGAATTGTTATTTAAATTTTCCATTTCTGATGCTCCAAAAAATGCGATTCTGATAATAATTCCATAAATAAATCATCACTTTAATTTTGCCATCATCTTATTCAACAATTAAGACGTAAAAGAAAGAGAATTAAAGGATGCAAGCCGTGTAAAAACTCCAAACAGACAACATGCCTTCGCAACATTTTAACAAAACGTTTTTGATGGCTTCGATTTCTTCGCGTCATAATTATTTATAAATCAATTAGCCATTAATGGCACTTTTGATAACGCTCCCTACGTCTATTAATCATTTAATAGTAACCAAGCAAGCAGACGGCTCAAAAAAATCTATTACTTTTGGTAAATATAATTAATTGCTGGATATGATTTTAAAGAAGAAAAGAATTGAAAAATTGTGATGCATACGTGAACAGAAGAAAGAAAAAGATTTTCGGACGGAGGATGCAAATAAGTCGAAGATATTTTGTTTTGAAATTCGAAGTAATGAAAGGTATTTTTATAAGGAAAACATTTATCATTTATACATGGATCAACAAATCTTTCTTTATAAAAATATTTACACTTTCCTCTTTTTTCTATCAATACTGTTTTCAAAATATTCTCCACGCTTTTGGAATTCAGCGCTTCTTAGGTTTCTTAATTTCTTCTTTAAGATTCATTTAAACAAGACACACAAATACCAAAATAAATTCAATGTTAGAGTAGCAATTTTTACCGCACACGGATATTGGAGCTTGAGAAACAATGCGGTTCAAATGTACTCATTTTTTATTATTTTTTCAATTTAAAGGAAATTCGCCTTTGATAAAGCCCTAAAAATCAACCCGTAACATAAAAATGAGACGAAAATCTAATAACTCCCTCATATATTCCTTATTTGACTGATAATGATATCTGAGCCCTAAATTGGAATTTCCTGACCCTACTTTTATTTCCCAGTTGTCGTAGGTGCTACACATTTGTCACCACGAAATATTTGAGGGGGCTTCAGGATTTCGCTTGGGTGAGCGCATTTTTTTCCACTCACGTTTTCGATGCTCAGCTCTTCATAACAACCATCATGGCAACTCAAAGCGCGTGTGCCAAGAATAACTAACTCCTCTCTCATCCGGCTTAGCTCTGAACGCCCGCTTGTTTTTTCCGCTCGGGATTTTTTGCACGCCTTCTGTACATTGACCCTAATCTTGTCCTCACGAAAAAGAATTTATGCCCAGCAACAAGGGCTCTACGATCTCGTCGCCCGGAAACTGTTGGCTATCACGGTTTTTCCCCTTTAACTTAAGAGAAAAAAACACGAGGATAATAGGAGGTCCTTGCGCCGCTCATGTGGAGTAGGTGAATAGGTAGAAGGTAAAATATTAGTGTTAGAAAGGTGCCTGCCATCTGAAGATGGCAGTGTGAGTTTCAGCCAATTCTTATTTTATCAAATTCTAACGAGTTGGTATTCTGGTTTATATAAAAAATAATTGCCGAAAATAACCCGAATTTACTATTTGAAACTCTATTGCTTGAGTTATAACTTGCTTGGAGAACATTTCATTTTTAAATTGTATAAAAAGTAAAAACAGAAATATCTTACTTACTTATGACCGTTCTCGTGACCACATAAGAAATTTATTAAGGGTATCAAAATAAGCCATCAACAACTGAAAGTTTTTTTAAAAAATATGTTGGAAACCAAAATCATGCATTAAAATGACATAAATAAAAAACCTAGCGAAAACGGAAATAGCTGAGGGGTAATTTAAATCACGTCAGATTTCTTCACGTAGAGTCATTTTCGAAGAAGTTTGATGTAGATGTTGATATATTTATATTTGCTATATTTATATATATTTATTTACTATATTTATATTTATATCACTATTAAGATACTACTTTTTTATGAAAGGCGTAAATAATACCTTACGAGCATACTAAGCTCGGGATTTATTACGAAAAATGCTTTTTTCCCAAAAGTAACATGTTTTAAAAAAATAAAAAATGCGCTCTTGTAAATCACGAGATCTAGGAGATAGTTCCGAAACTCAGACAAGTTGCACATCTTGAGATGCATAAAAAATACATTCAGTTAGTTTGCTGGAAGTGAGGATGGAATTGGATCGCACTTAGCTTTTCTCTTTTGTGGATTACTCGTGACTCAGTTCCGTCACAAACAGAAACTACCCCTCGAGAACTGGAAATGAATATTCTGTGAAACTAATGACAACCTAGGGATTGCACGTGCAGTGCTACTAAGCTGCACTCTTGCAGGATTACAAATTAAGTACACCAAAACTACGAGTTCCTTTCGAAACCTGGCATAGACTCAGAAATAGTTCCAGAAAAAATGCGATCGCAATTCCGCATCTCATTTACGACTTGTCACGGCAAAACAATTCTGTGGATTTATCTTAAGCGCTATCGCTTCAGCTCAACCGAAGAAATGCTCCAAGATAAGTAGTTATTTGATTATTCTATCCTTTTCTCAACAGAAAATACGTTGTTATATTTGGGGCCGATTTTATAATACCTCGTTAATGTAAAAAATAACCTGCTACAGCCGTTACCGTAACTTGAGAATCATTGAAAGCTACATTAAAATAAAGTAATTATGAACAACGGTCAGTTATGCTAGCATCCTAAAAAGGAAGAATTCGTAAACTTCGGTTTCTGCACTCCGCAAAATTTTAAATAGATATTATAAAACCGGTCTTTTGTGCTACTTAATTTTATCACTGATATAATATTAGAACAGAAGCCGTTGAAAAGGAGCTGCACGATAGGAAATGGCACTTGTTAATGAAGGAAAAAAGTACTTGAGGAATGTTTAGTTTAAAAATGAATACGCACAAAATCTTATAGCTAATGTCAAATATTCGTGTATATAAAAAGAAACGATTTCCCCCATCCGGTAAAACAAAATACATCTCAATTTTTAAATTCACCCTTGTTGAGACAGGTAGCTTCTGTAAATTATCGTGGAATTTTAACCTTCGCATCGAGTTCATATCGAATCCCGTGAAAAACAATTCCTATTCACCACGCACCTTTTTGTTGCCACGCTTTTCAGGGGGTTTGCGTTTGAATTACCAGAGATAATTTCGAGAACAAAAAACCCGGTCTTGGAGCACTGAAGTTACGTGACTTTTAAGCGCTGCGATAAAAAAAAACGTATTTGAGTCCTCTGATCAAGTTTTTCTCGCTCGGATTAGTGGCTCAAACACAACCCTAAGGATCCTAATATCAGATGGCGATTAGGTTCATGGTGCTTGATATTATTATTATTACATATTGCTGCAAGTAGGCTATTGTCTGGTGGCAGCATTAGATTTACACACATGAATAACAAGTCTACATATCTAATAACAAAGTAAGAAAGAGAAAAGACACCAATAATATAAAATAATCCATCGATTCTAATATCATACAACTAACAATGAAATATTGACCAAAATAACCCATTTTAAAGCACTCCATCAAAATGCATTAATTCTGACGTCGTACAAATAACAAATGAACGTTGACCCAGCGTGAACATTGAGCAGAGTGAACGCGGCGGAATTTCGTGCCCTAAATTTGCTCGAATGTTTTAGTCGTTGAATGGAGGCGACCAGAAACATGAGATTGGAGTTGCTTGGGGGAATTGAAACGGCTGCGGATTGTGGTCCATTAACCCCTCCCCAAGGACAACCGAAGTTAAAGCATAAAAACGAGACTGTCCACGATAAACTTTTTATTTTCGCATTGTAGGATGGCGAAGACCCTGGACAAAGGATTTTCGGCTTCGAAACTTGCAGTTTTTACGACACTTGAGAGTTTGAGCGCGTAATTTCAGAGGCGTCTGGTTGGGTTGAGTGGAACGCCGATGGATAGAATAGGATGGCAATAATCCCTGAAAGGCGGTCAAGGGATGAATGAAGGGGACCTGGGAGAAAATACGAAGATAGAATAGTTGAATAAAGGAAAGAAAGGGCAAGCTAGTGAGTACACAAAAAAAGTGTGTCGAGTTAAATATGAGTAAATTCAATTTACGTGGAAAAAAATAAGCAGGAAAATATAAAGCGATTTTAGCCCACGCCAAGGCGGAAATGAAGTGCTCTGAGTTAGCGAGGAGACAAAAGGTTGCAACAAGGGGAAAATTATACTTTATATACTGATTTATTTGTCGGTAACTAGTGGAAGTGTGCAGCAACAAAATTATATACTTAATGATATTCCGGAAAGCTATCCAACTTAAGTCATTTCAACACCACATAGACGATATTAAGGGAACTGACTATAATTCCTGAACTCCTAACCTTCATTGCTTTGATGATGAGGTGTAGACTGTTGAGTCCACTGAGGTATTAAAACTGGTCGAGCTAAAAAGATGTATTGCATTATGAAGAATAGGATTTAAATAAAATTTTATTCAGCAAGTATCTTCCACCAAGTAAAACAAGAAACTATATTCACCAAATGGGGTGGTTTCCTATTATTTTCATTGCCTAAATCGAAAGATTATTCCTCATGGAGTACATATCAAGCTTTAGACTTTTAAATGACGATATCTATTTTCCGTGATTAAAGGAAAAGTAAAAATTTTCATGCGCGCGAAAATGCGACGGCTAAGTATGAATGCTGAGGAAATCTCGTGTGACGTCTTGCAGCTGCTGTGTGAGGCTACGAACGCCACTACGATGGAGGCTGCTCGCTGCCGAGCATGGCGGTAGCGTAGAGGTCCTCGCTAGCAGGTAGCGATTGGCTTAAATAAGGATTATTAATACCCTATCAAATGAAAAAAACTTTCCGACCATAGGCAATTTTAATAGGTGAATATTAAGAAATGTTTCCCTCAGCTCTGTGCCTCATGCATGCATTGGTAATATCAGACGATGTAAAACTCCTGACTACTCGTATAGAATCTAGGTCCCTGTGACGTCACGTGGAGTGGCATCGCATGGGCGCAAATCTGGCCTTTTTCAAATGAGGTTAAAATTGACCATTAACATTCGTCTAAACAGGGATTTCTAAAAATCAAATAATTTGTATATTATGAGTACATTAAAGGTGGGTAACGAATCGCAATCAATGCCTTTCGTTTTCTTTCATGAAGAAAACTACCTTATTCATAGAATATCCAGTCCAAAGATGGACCGATGTATTTCGTAATTAACTTTAAAGAACCACTCATAGATGTATGAAAACAATTCAAATACTAGCCTTCAACAATTACTATACGGTTATAGTTTGCGCTCATAAAACTTTCAAAGAGAGATCGAAACCTCATCCATACTTCTTTCATCAACAAAATCCGTCCAATGCGGGAGACATCCCGAAATTAATGCGAGAAATACGGCACACTCACATTTCACAGAGGTGGCAATATTTATTTATATGCGGGAATCGTATATATGAATCACCCTCGCGCGAAACCGAGAGAGGAGGAATCGTATTTCAACCGTGCTCATACATATATTATTTACGATTGAATCCGCTGACAATGTGATGGAGGGCAAAAATTCCGAGCGAGGCAGGAACGCGTTTGCGGAGGTTGCGCCGACAACAGGGGGGAGAGGGTCGCCGAATGAATGAGAGTGTAGAAAGACGAGAAAAAAATTGTGCGCAAAAAAGAGAGAACAAAGGAAGAAGAGAACGGAAGGGAAGAAGAGAGAGAAAGAGAATGAAAATAGCCGGAAGGGACAAAAAATTGTATTCATTACTATCAAAATGACGAAAATTCACCCCGGAATACGAGCATTAGTGGGAGAGAAAATAAAAGCGACTCCCCAAAATAATAAAAATGTGTACGCCTTTAAAAAAAAGCTTATGACTTTACCTCGGTTGCGTATTTTCTAAGGGCGCAGCAAAAACGTTTTACTTTGACGATAACAATTCAAAAGAAAGGGGCCAGAAACAAGGAATCGTATCCCGGGGGATCTACCTAAAAAAAAAAACTATTAAAACACACGAGGTGTATAATTAAATTTTAATTTGAGGTGAAAATAGGCGTAGATGAATTTAAGTGGTGAAATTAAAATGAAGGAAGGAGAAAGAATATACTTCCACGTATTCGGTGATCGCATCAAAACAGAAGGCTACTCGAATAGCATATATATTTTATTTGATGTATTCAGCTATCGTTACATCGCAGTTGAAAGAAAATATTGAATTCGGAAATTCACTATTCACTATTGAGGAAATATGTGCTCTTTTTGCAGATAGAAAATTTTGATTTCATTGCGAAAAAGCAAAGCACGGAACATACAGGTCGATTTATGAATTCACATTTATGTCTACAATATTAACAGCTATATGAAAAGACTGTATTCCGATTTCCATTTAATAAACACATTATAATTTCGACCTCAGCATTGATATTCAAATATATGAAACATTTTGAGATATTTGAATATAAATTATTAATATTTTTTGAAGTCCTCGAGTTTTTTAAAATCAATAATCCAGGTACAGCTCATATCACTTTTAAGTATAAAACGACACATATATTCTATTTGTAATCGATTTCACGAGTAATTCATTGAACAAATGAGGCGGAGTTAGCACAATGGCACCATCAGTATTTTTAATTTTTGATGGCCATATTTCCAAAAATATATTACACTGAGAACAAAAGTCTTTATACAAGTATTCACAGCTAGAACTATTCACAACTCTTTGGAGAGGAATAAGAGGGGAACATCTTAAATATCATTCAGGATACTAAAATCCAATTTATTTATCAGTGAAACCTTATTGATGCTACCGATAGGATGTGTTGAAAGTAAACGGTGAGAGAATGAAACGATGACGGGAGAGGAAAGTAGGGGAAAAGCTATGATAGGAAAAAAATCATTGCGAAATCACACTGGGTTACATATTGGAAAAAATGGCGTCACGCATAATGAAATACTTGAAAGAGAAAGTACTGCTTTCACAGTTTTATATCCACTGGACCATGTTCCCATCAACTCGATGATGACGAAAATGGTCGATACCTAGGCTTTGTTTTGACTGTATAATGAATTTTCTAGTGGAAACATGAATAGCATCCCTGAATAATGTATGTGCCCCTGCATGTCCGCCTATTAGCATGGATTCAATTTGTACCATAGCGTACCTCCAACGAGATACTCTTTTCTTCTTTGATGACGCAACGTACTCCCTTCAATTAGACCATATGTACACTCCTTTCTCACGGCATCTCTTATCGGCGACCGTGAGGTAATGAACGAGAGACATGGAAATGAATCCGAGTCAAAGGATTCCGTCTCCTTTGCAGCGGAGAAAATCCATCCGTTCGCAAAACGTATTCCGGGAAGCCTAAGCAGGAATACGCTCGGGTAAGGGAAGGTAGTCGGTGAAAGGATAGCGCTCTCGGTCGAGACGAAAAGCGAAAGGAAAGATATTTTGGCTGAATAGGGATAGGGTTGATAAAGTCATATACTTGGGCTTTCATTCACGAGGCTAATTTTTTTCTTCATACACTTTGGTAGGGAATTTGCCGGTTTTCTTTCGCTTCTCTGACTTTAATTCTTTACAAAAAGTTTAAGAAAGTTTTAATTTAATTGATATATACATATCGATGGCTTAGTTCTAACATTTCGTATCTCAAATTCGGCCGGTTTGAGACATGTATATTAAACAAAGTGCAATGACATTTAGAAAATAAAACTCAAGCAAAAAAAAGACTTTGTTTGAAAATTTACGCTTCTTTTTCAGTTTTATGAATTTTTTCTTTTTAATTTCAGTGTACAATTAAAATATAAATAGTTTCTTTTGCTCTCCTGAAAAGTTGCTACTTTTGAGATACGTATTTAAAAAAATTAGCCATCGATATATCGTCCACCACAGAAAAAAATAAATAATGGTTTAAAATCCGAAGACTCGAGCGTGATGAAGAGGAATTGTTCCATGTTGAAATAAATACTTGCAATTTTCCACGGTCATAATATTTATTACGACCAAGGTTTCAATGTTACAAGAAGATGATGCAGTAACATTGAAACTAAGATAATATATTTTATAATCATGGAAAATTGCAATTATTTCTTTCAATAAGGGGATCGTGATGAAGAGAGTGTTGGCTTCCCATACCGTGGGCTCGGGTTCAAATCCCGGCGGTGGCAGAGAATTTTCAGTTACTGCCCGATCCCTGCTTGAATGTTGTGTGGAGAAAATTTCAAGCCCAACACTCCGTCCGTCGGATGGGACGTAAAGCCGTGGTCCCCTTGGCGCCTTTCGTTAAGAGCAGGCTAATGCCGACGCCGGGTTTCTCTCCAACCTTCCTTACCTACACTTCCCTCATGGCGCAAATGACCTCAGCTGTCGGTCGCCTCCTCCAAATACCATGCCATCTTTCAATAAATGATGGAGTGATTTAATAATCGTAGGTGATTCATTGCCCGGCCAAAGCTATTAGCCTCCTCACCCACTCACCCAATCATCATAGAGCCATATCATCCTACGGCTGAGTACTAGAGAATAAATACCCGACCCACCCTACTCGGCATGAATGAGAGTGGTGAAAGGAAATGACGTTGCGAAGACTAAAGGGAGAGCAGAGTTGGGTGGTTGGGAAGGGGCGAATGTGTGGATTAGAATAGGAGGGTACGGGAGGGGTTCTGCTGGAGTGGGGCCCGCGGGGCAAAGGCTCGAGAAATAAAAATGAATGAAAAGGGAATTGAAAGGAGAGGGCGAGAGCAAACGGGAAGAAGAGAAAGCGAAATGAAAAAGGTGGGCTTCAATTAAAATAAAAAAAAAACACGGAGCCGCCTCCTCGCCGCGGAGTGAGCGGAAAGGATTTCGCCAATTGCTCCATCCTTTTCTTTGCGAGGTGTGGAAATTGTGAGCAGGCAGTGTGCATGGAAAAATACACCGCGGGGGAAGGTGACAATTTCGCCGGATATTGGCCCCGGGAGCGATGCGCCCAGAAAGACCCATCCCCCCCAGGGAGTCTCTCACTCTTCCCTTTTAAACCATAGAGCCTTCGTTTTTTTTTACCCTTCTACAAAAGGGCGTTAAAGGGTGCTGACGTCGTCTAGGAACGAATAGGGTCCTTCCACTATAATTTTTATGTTGAGACTTAAACCTAGAGTTTCGGATTTCGTCGTCACTCTACAAAAGAACTGTAAGATTCCTTCCTTATTTAAAAAAAGGAATTTGAGAGATGCAATAAATACACAACTACTATTCCTACTTTACAATTTCAACCGAAGAATTCAGTCTCCCCTCCTTTTATCCCCGTTACAAGTTAATTACCTCGATTTCCCGTTCATATGCCTATTTATCCTATTTATTTCCTATTCCCCAAATTCCTTTTTTATTTTAATAATATATCTTCCCTATTACGTCGTTCGTTGGTCTTTCCTGATGATCTTTCACATCGATTCCCCTAATATATCTACATTCCATCGCAGTACATCACGATTTTTCTACATCATAATTTAAGAGATACTTTAAAAGTATTACGCTTTTACGAAAATATGGTGTGTCATAGTGAAATTAACAATGGGATAGAATGGCCAAATAGAGTTGCCTTCAACTTGCTTATGATGAGAGAATCACCCCAGGCTATACTTCCTGCAGTAATATACGCACTATCCGCTGGGTAAACAGAGAAAATAATGCAGAGATTAATTTATATGAATGATTAATACTTCGGATCCATTCATTAATAAGTATGAACGCAAACACCAATTGAAATTGAATAAATATTTTACATATCAAACCTATGTATTTGTCCCCAAATCCTGCAATTTCAATGAAAATATAATGATAAAATTCACGTGGAAGTCAGGTTTGTTTTTAAATAATATGACCTAAGTGTGAAAGATAGCTTCTTTTTTTTATATCTGCGCAATTAAGTCCTCCTAAATTAGTGGTTCAAAAAACCGAGTTCTTGTACACAACCACGATTTACTTTGACAAATAGCACTAAATCTAACGCCGCTTTATGAGGTATGGTCACCATGCCATGGGAGCAAGAACTTTTATTTGAACAAGCAGGCAATAATATGGTGCTGAACTCAAAAATAATAATGAACTGAACGTCTTAAGTTTTCTCAGCTGACTAACTTCCGCCATGTCTGGGTTTCTGAAATAGAAATTTTAAACCAATATCCATTTTTCAAACTGTTTTTTTTTCTGCCAGTAAAAATCTCTACTCAGAGAGAATAAACCCCAAGATTTTCCGGAAACAGCGATTTCTTCAAATTGGCGATAGAATACCTAAAAACCTGTGATCAAACCGTAATTTATTAATTTTAAGCATCAAACGCACCCGCAAATGAATATTTTTGTGCAATTTTTAGTCAATATCCATTTTTAATAATGTGTTTTGTGCCATTGATAATCTCCTCTATGAGAGTTAACCTTCCTATTTGACGAAAACAATGACTTCCTAAATTGATGGTAGAACATCTAAAACAAACACTGTCATGATAGCGCAATCATGCAGTCTTTTATTAATCTCATTATCAAATGCGTCCGAAAATGAATATTTAGGTTCATGATACCTCGCAACTCTTTTTTTAAGACTGAGAAATTTCACAGTAGAAGATCGGGTGTCGTTGAGTAGTTGAAAATCAAGGAGGAAAGGGAAAGAGGAAGAGGTCGTACTCAGAGATAGTCCCGCGAGCGAAAGAACAAAGCCTCAACGAAGCAATTTCCTCGAATTTTCCGCAATCCTTTTTATATTGCGTGGGCGAGAGTTTGATTCCATTCCCACCCCTTTCCCAATATTGTCCTCCTCTCCCTCCGGGCTCCACCGTCCCAACCGTTTCACGATTAAAAAATTTCCCGAATTGATGGAATTTTTTTCGTTAATTGATATTCCGTCATTCAAATGTCGGATGGAATTCATCATCACGATTCTTCGTTTGATTTCGTTTTCACTTCAATTGGAATGCGGCAGTTAGGGAAGCGTCACGCGTTATCCATCCTTAATCAGATTTATATTCAAGTTCCTCACACTGTCACTCACCTTCAAAATAGGGATATGAACTGGGTAAATAGCCAGAGAGGAGACTATACGTGAATGGATGTTTAAGCGAAGTTTTTCATAAGTACATATTTATTTTTACAATTTTATGAGATTTACAATAGCACAATATAGTGCTATTATTAGAGCAAAGGTGATATGACGTGTAATAAAAGACTTTGAACATACATGAGAATACACTTATTCAAAATGAAATTTTATCAATAGCTAAGCATTGAAAATGTCATTCCTCAATTAAATATACCGCCCCAAAGATCCCCACTTACCCTACTCACTTTTCTTTATTTCATTCAGGAATTATACCGCATGGATTCGGGTTACCAATAAAGCCATAAATACCTGGCTATTTTTATCTAATGTGCAAACTTTATTACTCTAGATATTTTCTCCGAGCGATTACTACCTACTCGAAAATACTACTTCACTAAGTCAGAGATATCTAACGCGAAGGCAGAATATTGAGTTAGATATACCGGCCAAAATATTAAGTCTTACTTATCAACCAAAGAACAATTACTTTATGAGGTACATTAGAGAATAACTACGAAAAATAAAATATATAAAAATAAACCCAATAGAAGAGATAAAATCCTCCTCCCTATGATGAAATCATGCTGAAAGATAGAATTAAAAGAAACGGTTGATAACGTTGACCAAAAGTAATTGATAAGTTGGTTTCCTATTTCCATGAGTTTACATCCGCCCAAGAGTATAAAAATCCATATCCCGGCATACACACCATGTTATTTTCTACTCGTTAGAAAAGGCCCTCACATGGTTGTACTAAGCAGCTGTTTGTAATTCCCACAAAGACTGATACTTGGAGAGCAGGACAAAATTCAGCTGCATAAGGTGCACGTGTCGTAGGATACTGAATGCATGATTAAAAGGTGGAGGGACAACCCAAGGGGCCTCGCTTAACCCAAGGATGGATCAAAGAATCACGGGAGGCATGCAAGGCCATGTCTCGGGTCGGGGGACGCAAACAAAAGGGTCCAGCACAAAAGACCACGCCACGGAACCTTTTCCATACCTCGAATTCTCATGCACCGCTCCATAAAGGTATCCCTTGCTTGCATTCTTTGCCTTCACTCGTGGCAGATATGGCGCAAACCTCCTGAGGCGACTACTGCCTTCGCCACACTGGATTCTACGCTAAATATTCACGCGCGGCTTAGCATAAGGAAGGACATGATCTCGAGAGACATCTCCCGGAAAAATACTGCATCCGAGCAGCGCAGATTCACGTGCGAAATATAGAGAATCGCCATGTGGGAATCGAAGAAGCAATCGCTCTGACAAATTAGGTCAATTTTAGGTCAAGAATATTTAAAAAATGGTTTTGCATCGAGTTTTTTGATTCATTTAACTTTGGTTCCAAAAAAATATATCTCTAATCGAAGAAATTCATTTCTGTGACGATTAGATTTGATCAATAATAATTCTAATTCTTATCAAAATATTACACCGATTAAGATAAGGTGTGCATGGAGTTATTACGAATTACCGGTATCCCATATTGAAATTCCCTTATAAATTCACAATAAGGCCCCACCCCTTGCATTCCATCTATAAATCGCATTCTCTTGCTTTCACTTACTCTTTTACCCAATATTCTTCCCCCGACGCGGTTTCTAGCATCCCCTCTCTTCTCAGTACATACTCGCTCCGTCCAAATCCTCTTTCTTCTTCGTATCACGTCTAAAATTTTCCTCCCCTTCCTGGACAGGTAATACACCTTTTCGTTACTCTTCCGATCCGTCCTCTTTCCCTTCTCCATTCTCCTCCACATTCACACCTCGAACGCCTCCAGTCTATTCTCATTCTTCATCAGCACGATAAAGCGCTACACTCCTGAAAAGTCCTTTCACTAAACTTTTCTTTAAACTCATTTATAATGATCCTTTCATCAGATCTTTCTAATTCATGAACGCCTCCTTTGCAAACGCAATTCTGTTGCTCATCATTCATATAAAATACAAAAATTCAACGAGTCATATCATATTCATTCGTTAGAAACAATGCTACTGTTGAGGTGCTACGACGTCCAGATCCAGGCGCTAAAGCATACTCCTTTGATAGGCAGTTCCGTAAAAGTGCAGAGTAGGGCGTCTTCAATTTTAAATGAACACCTACGCTATTAATTTGAAATGCATGATTATACCCAGTGGCGTAGCTAGGAATTTGCTTTGGGGGGCTGGGAGGGCCAGGAGGGGAGTGTCCCGTTATCGCAGGGCGAGCGCACCCTCCCTGACTCCTTAGTCACCAGTTGGTATTCAGTGACTCGTCTCAATGCCATTATATTAATAAGTGATCTTCTACTTTAAGCAGATGCAGTTAATACATATCAAAACTAGACAAAAGTTTTAAATAATATTATTTCTCTGAGGCTTTGGAGGCAAATCTATCCCCCCATAGTACCTGATATATATAGAGAATTGAGAGCAAATAAATCAGAATTATAATAATAATAATACGTCTTTATTGGGCGAGATTGGGACTAGAAAGTCCCATCTTCCTTCTAATCCCTAAGGCAGAGCACGAGACTTTAACGTCCTGAATAACCAAATTATGATCGATTGAAGTCTAATATCGCTTATATCAAGTAATAAATTGCATTACCTGCACTCTAAATAGTAAAAAAAACATTGTTAATATTTTTGGGCAAATAATTTGCAATTATCGGCAAAATAGACATTGCTTAAGAAGAACCTTCTTTATTAATTTCAGGCGACGTTATAATACGAGAACGGAGAAACGAGGTTTGTTCCGTTTTAAGAGCATCAAGACGACGTATCACTTCCGATCAACCGTATTTTCATCCCGTAGTAAATATCTCTTGAAATTTAATATATCATCTTGAAAATTATGATTGCAAAGAAGTGACCTTTTTACAATCTTCTCTACAACTCGATTTGCTAGTTTCCTTCCTTCATTATTTTTTCAAATGTATTTTTTATCTTTGCAATAAAGGAAGATTAGGAAAAAAAGGTCCACTACACACTCAGACATTTTCATGGTGATTGCGTAATTTTCAAACCTGTAATACGTTGCAGAAACTACACAATATTACCGGCCGTAATGAAGTAATGTGTCCCCTCAAGTGCCATTTATTTTTCATGTCGATTTTTCACCTGTATCCTTTATGGACCGTATTTTCGATATTTCACATGGCTACCATGACTGAAAATGTTCTTTTAATTTTTTTCCTAGCAAGAATGTTTACGTAGTAAATATTGAATGAACTTTATGAGAGGAACCGACCCCAGCAATGCGAATTTGCACTTCTTTGGGAATTGAAATATTAAACTAATGTTTGTCTTTGGGACCACATGAGATTCTATATTGAGCTGACAGTTTGAAATCCAAAACTGGTGAATGAGTAAGCCTTTTTATGTTTTCGTCAAGTTTCGTTTCGTTTTAAGTGGCTTTCGTTAGTTACGTTTATTAATATACCCGTCCACCCTGCAGCACCCTCATTGATTGCTGGCAATGAAGTTCTCAGTGCTTTCAATGCATCAAAGAACTCAAAAACCTTTTTAAGGGGGTATAAATACAAACATTAGACAGAGAAGTTCATTGTTTTCAACATTCGAAGAAAACCAACAGAAGATTTTCATTACAACACAGGATGTTAAGACACCACATAAAGAGCATTAGATACCTCTCACCATACTAGATAAAACGAAATCTGCCACCATCGGGTGGGCATTACGCAGTCAGGAAGCAATCATTGGATGAGACTGCGAACAACGATACAGTAGACCTGTGTAATCTTCTATAAATTGTTTACGATATCTCCGTTTGGGGACCATTTCAAAGCCATGTTCCCGTTCGTTTTTTTGCCCCAATATCACCTAAGAAGGACAAGGACGAAGTCCTTTGGTGACACTCCCCTTCCACAGGTGCGGCATTACGCTTCCAACGAGTCCGTATGCAGATGAGATGCAAATTTCTTGGTGTTGTTCGGCTGAACAAGGGAGTGGAAGACGACGGGGCCTGTGTACACAACGAGAGAGCGTTTTCGGCCACTCTAGGACCAGCCCCGAAACTTTATGCACGGACCAAGTTAAATAGGCCGTGGAGGAGCATGCACGGTGGTAGATGAGAGCATTAAAAGAGTTGACCCTATTACTCAAGTTGCATTAGCCTTTTGAGAATAAACTATGAAAAGGGGCCATTTTCAGAATCTTCAAAACTCTCCTAAAACCTCTATCATTTCTCACGCATTAAAATGCATGAGAAATAATAGAGGCAATTTTCTTTTTATCTCCAACTGAGATTTTTCTTAGTTGAAAAATAAAAGGAGCTTTCGATCTTTATATTCTAAAGCATATTGTTTCCAAAAATAGGCCAACAAAAAAGCCATCAGCGAATATTTACAAGCAATACTAAATTATTTGATAATATTTTATATCAGAATAAGAAGATTTAGCTACGTGTAGTCCAATGAATAAAAGCATTTAGGATATATTGATTCCATTGTAATTTTATTCAATTATGATTAATCACATGAAGTATAAGTTTCATTTCCTAACTTTTCTAGCACTTGTGAAAGCATAATAATATTTTCGTAGAATACCGGATGGGGGTCTTGTTTAACAAGACTTTTTACCTGATCTTCACATAGAGCTCTTTAATTCCCCATTTTATAATTGATATCGGCTCTCCTGGACCTAAAATAGGCGTAGTAAGTAACGTTATATCATTATAAATTAATTCATACTTTAAAAATAATTTACGCACCCAGGTGGAATAAGAAAATTTTCTTGAAAAGTAAACTTTATTTTTATTCAGTAAACTTAAAAAGTATCTTAGGATATTAAGAATTATTCATGTTTTCTCTCTTCCGCTTGGCATAGTAAATTATGGTTGCACACTGGTGCTGGTTTAAATTATCTTCGCACTCATTATTCAGGTTTAAAGCCAAAAGTTAAGACAAGCACACGTGTTTTACAATTTTATTGGTAACCACTTCTCGCCATTTAAACACAGTGCAGAGAACTTAAGTAAAGTGGATTGGATACCATTAATGCATGACTATTTTTAGCCCATAGAGTTAGAAATAAGGTCGTTTTCAATGTATATTTATTATCTAATTGTGATCAGTATATTATCTGAACACGGAAAAATGCCTCTAAGTTACAAATATTGATTGCCAGTTGAAAAAGTGAAAAAATATACTGAGCTATAAGATCGTCCATTCCCTCATTTCGGGCACTTAGCCAGACATTGGGCAAACAACTGGATAAATACTGACTGGACATTTTCCTAGACCTCATCACCACGCTCAGGCACTACAAAATTGCAGGTTTTTGTAAATGGGTTTTCATGGCCAAACAGATGGAGCGCATGGGTGCCGATCGAAGGGTCCTGAAGTTCTAGCACGTGTTCGTGTAATCACGGTTTCGTAGCACCCGAAAACTAAAATCCTCTGAATTTTTGAGGCCATAACCTTGAATAATTCCATTTTAAGTTAGAAAAAATAACAAACTTTGCTTTCTACAACTTCACCTTTGATAGGGTGGTTTCCTATTATTTTTTATTGCCTAAATCGAAAGATTATTACTCCTGGAGTACGTATTTCACGCTTTTAGATTTTTAAATGACGATATCTATTTTTCGCGATTAAATGAAATGTGAAAAATTTCAAGCGCGCGATAACGCGACGGCTAAGTATGAATGCTGGGAAAACCCCGTGTGACGTCATTCTGGTTCCCGCTGCCGCCAAGTGCGGTGACCTTGGGGCGAGGCTTGTAGCGCTGATACGACGCAGGATAATAGCAGGTAGTAGAGTATTCTGCTAGCAGGTAGCGCTTGGCTTAAATAAGGATTATTTATACCTTATCAAATGAATGAAACTTTCCGACCATAGGCAGTTTTAATAGGTGATTATTAAGGCATGTTTCCCTGAGTTCTGTGCTTCATGCATTGGTAATCTCCTATCTACTCGTATAGAAACTAGGTCCCTGTGACGTCACGTGGAGTGGCATCGCATGGGCGCCAATCTGGCCTTTTTCAAATGAGCTTAAAATTGACCATTTCCATTCGTCTAAACTGGGATTTCTAAAACCAAATAATTTGTATGTTATGAATACACTAATGGTGGGTAACGAATCGCAATCAATACCTTTCATTTTCTTTGATGAAAGAAACTACCCTATTACGTCGATTAGTTTCGATACACTGTACGATTTTCAAGACGATTAAAGGTTAGGTTGTGGATAACAAAGTTTCTGAATTCTCTTTCCCACTAACTTTTCTTCTCCTTGCTAAATCCTCGAAGCACGAGGCTGTCTCTCTGCACTGAATTTGAGAATCTTTCATTCCTTTGGCTTAGTCCGGAGTGAACTCTACCCTCGCCTATAAAAACCACTCATTGAGTGAGACATACGAACTGAAATAGAGGAGGGAATATAAGTTTCTAGAGGGAGTCAATATGAGGGGATGAAGAGGAGAGTTGTATAATTTAATGGGAACTACGTGGTCACCGTGTAAAAAGGAATTTAGAGCAGGAGGATTCATATGGAGGGAGGTCATCTCTTCGGGTCTCCTGTGGGTGCGGCGGGGCCAGCGTCACTTAGCCTGTGGGGGGGACCCATCTCGCGGTACACCGCTTGGAGAGTGAGATTGGAAGGGACCAGAGAGAAACCCCTGGGGTTGACGGGAAAGCGAAAAGGGGTCAGAGGGAAAAGGAGTAAGATGGGAAGGTAATGGTTCGGTGAGAAAAGGTGGGGTGGGTCGAGAAAGGTGAAGACGACGAAGTCTGGAAGTTTTTTTACCTCCTCAAACGAAATGTTCACATAGATAAGCCACCTTAAAATGCCATCTGAATAATTCACCATTGTCTAATCAATAGTGCCCCTTCTTATGTTTAATAATTTTGTTTTCTGTTAGTTTTTAGTTTTTGTGCTATTGTTTGTTATCTTTTAGGTATTATTTATTTAAAGAACAGCCAATGTAAAAGCCAAAATGCCGTTTTTGGTGATGAAATAAATAAATAGATCATTAAAATTAGAAGTAAATGTTATTAGGTTGGAATTTTATAAAATTTGCTCGTCTCATCAACTTTGTTAAACATTTAGAAATTGGGCAACTGACCATAACACTTTTTGACATGATGTCAAAAGATGTGATTGAAGTTGAAATATATATTCGAAAACAATGTTTTGCTGGCAAACATATAGCTCAATTTTGAGTGAAGGTTCCCTTAAAACTTAGATGGCCTCAAAAAGCCTAGACGTGTAGTGGGAAAAAAGTGGCCACCAGAAGCTGAAATACAACTCCGTGAGGAATCACAAAAAAATCTAACAATCTATTTAGAACGGTCGGGCCACAAGCCTCCATGATGATGAAAACTAGTGTGAAAGGAAGGAGTCATACATGTAAATTGATACACTTTAGAACATAGAGAAAAAAGATGTTCAAAACTACGAAATCAAAGAATTTAAAACATTTTGGTTTTATTAGCGCAGAAATTGGATCAAAGTAAATCGAACGAAATATTTCGCTCATTTCCATGTTTGCATTGTAATGAACATACTTACACCCGATGCTATCGAGCAAATCATAATAAGAATAATCTTGTAATAATCATAATAATCATAAGAATATACTTGGGAACAACAAATAAAGGATCAGTTTTTGAGTCTTTAATTACATAGTTGAAATAAATGGGAATAAAAACTGGTGTAACGTACTTAGAAAAGCAAGTTGGAGAAACAATATCTCCCAAAATAGTTATCTGGGTGTAAGAAAAGCTGGATATGTAAAAAATGCTGAGAAAAGAATGGGGCTTTTGGTATTCAAAATAAGTTAGAGCAGTTATTATAAGAGGAATAGGGAAAAAAGTACAACGATAAAAATGAATAAAAATATTAGCCCAAGAAGAAGAAATTGAATAAAAAACTGGGACAAAAGCAACATGGTAATTGAGAGTATTGGTGGATAGAAATGTTCCGATGGCCATGCTTCGAACCTCAGCGGAGAGAGATTCGGTGTGGAAGGGGTTTTATGAATACTGTGGTCACCTTCGCGGCACTTTTGATTCCTACCCCTTCCCACACTTGGGAAAATGAACGTAGCTTATGGTTACTTTCTCAAAATTCCGTTTGGGATATGGCAGGAATATAGTGAGCTATATTTAGCGCAGAACGCAAAACCATTCACTCTAAATTAGCCTTCGCAGCAGAGTCGGAGCCATCACCCTCAGAAACAGCTTTGTTTAGGGGTAACTAAACGGAAACTTGGGAACCCACGCAAAAACCAATGCACTCCAATTACTCAGCTCATTAGCCTTAAAGCCCGGCGACAACATTTTAACGGGGCCATACATTTGAGTCCGAGCTTCGGATAAAATTAAGCTAAGTGCTCTAAAATAAGTAAGGGTGAAAGGTGGGCGTAAAAGGTGGTAGGATTGGAGGAAAAGTTGGCTTGAAGAAGAAGGTGCAGGAGTAAGGGTCTGATAAGGGCCCAGGAGGAGGAGATGGAAGGTGTGACTAAGATTCTGGTTGGCGCGGTAGCTGCGGTGTTCGTTGGGGATGAAAGGGGGAAAGATGTAAGGGAAAGACGTGAGGAGAGAGGGGTAAGGGACCTAAGGAGCTTGGAGTGGAGGGCTATTCCTCGCTGACTGAGACTGATGCTGGCCCTGGGACAACGGGACCCGAGGGAGAAAAATGGACTGGGGGAGGGAGGGTCGGGTCGACCTGGTACGTTGGGATTTTCGCGAGGGAGTGGCGAAGTTGGGGTGAAGTGTAATGAGGAAGTTGCAGACAGGAGTTAGTCCGAACTAGCAGGGACTAAAGGAGAGAACAAAATGAAAGTCAACCACTGCGTCTTTGTTATACGACGGCTACATTGTAAAAAAGTTGATACATCCCAGATGTGGGAGTTTTGAATTCCGGAGATCTACCCCAAATCGAGGACTAAAAAGCATACTATTGTGGCTTGAACAGGCAAAAAAATACAAGTAATTAGTTAAACAAGGAAATATGCGACTTCAAAATGCAAAGATATTCGTGTCCAGTAAAAATTAACCAAGGCCTTTTGTGATATTATAATGAGAAATTTGGCACTTAATATGTAGGAAATGGTTGATTTCATACCGACCACTTTTTCAATAGTCAAAAAGTAATACACACATTAATTGGACCTAAAACATAGTGTTGATCTGCAATATATCTTCGTATATAGTATATATCATGAATAATTGTTTGATAATTCTTCTCATCATATACATTTTTAGGCTTAAATACGATGGAAAGGACAACATGAAATTTAACTTTTACGACCATCACTCAGGTAGTCGGCATTTTATAACAATGAACGTGTCCATGCGGCCAGTACGTTAAATAGGTCTTTGTGAAAACACTAATGCTGTCACGTCTGTTTTTCCCAAAGTATCGCCTGGATCAAACCAAGAGATTGCTAATTTTATTTTATTTTTTTTACTTGAAGGGACACATAGCAAAAGTAACGTTTCCAAAGAATTATGCATGAAAATATGAAATTCAAAGGACTCCTCATCCATCGGTAGTACCTACTTATTTAGTACTTACTTAGTCTTATTTTGCAACGGGATACTTGTACGAAACTTACGTTGTAATCTTGAAAATTTCAGGGCGTTTACAGAAATACTGGGAAGAAGACTTTAGTCAACATTTGCCTGATATTTTAAACGCAAAGTTTTTGCATACGAGAAAACAGTGTAGCACAATATTCAAATTTGAGACACGGGAAAATGTTGACAATGGTTCCCTGTACGTGCCCTAGACGTACAGGGAACGTACAGGGAATTTTCGCCTGTTTCAGACGAAAATTAAGTCACAAAAAAGTTTATGCTGAGTATTGAGAAGTAGTCAAGTGAAGCTTCCTCTAAAATATCCATGACAGAATATAAGCTAAAAATGGTAATTTCCACACTTTAATATAAAAATCCATTTACGACCATGTTTTCGAAATTCTTTGCAATTTTCAAGGTGCATTTAATTTCTTGGCCTTGAATATGGCATAGAATGCCGAAACCATCGTCGGAAGCGGAGTTTTATATTAAAGTGTAGAAATAGCATTTGTAGTTTACATTCTACCTAGGATATATTGCATTTCCACCTAGTCAAGCCTGAAACGATTTCATACGTTCCTCTAAAATATTTACGCTCACTGCAGCGACGTAACTAGGAATATGCTTTGGAGGGGGATAAAGGGGACAGGGGTGGGATCCCCCCCAGGCAACGGGGGTTCCGGGAAAATTTTTGATAAAAGACATGCCTCGAAATACATTTGACATAATTTTGGCACTTAAAATTTAACTTTAGGCATATGCAGTTATTATATACCAAAACTAGACGATAGTTTTAAATATTATTTTTATTTCTCTGAGGCTTTGGGGGGGATCTATCTCCTTATCCCCCCCATACCAACGTCACTGCTCAACTGCGTAGCCGCGACGGAACAATATTCTTAAGTGAACCAGAACCCAAATTGTTGGGAAGAGCGCGGCGGTGGTGCTGATGCTGATGGCCTTTGAAGAAGGATTCCAAGGGCGCGAGTTCTCCGACCCCCACACCCCTCAAACGAGAGGTTTCTGGAGTTGCATGGGCCAAACAAGGAATGGGTCTTGCGAATCGATACCGGGCCCACCCGAACACACACAAACCCATGAAATAATCGCTCTGGCCGCCCGAAAATAAGTTCTCTCCGTTGCTATCCACACGATTGTCGTAAGGGGCACGGCGCCGAATCGAGGGTGGACAAAAAACACGCCCCTAATGTCTGTTTCGTGCCCGTGTGACCTGCCTCTTGAAGGGGGGGAGGGGTTGAGATTATTTTGGACTACGTGGCTGTGAGGTGGGGTGACGTGAAGAGATTCTTGATGGTGTCGTAGTGGTTAACAAACTTCAATAGAGATTAGCGGCACTGATTTTGAGGAAATAAGTGCATTGAAGTACTAATGCAATCACGAAATGATCTCACGGAGACAAACCAAAAAGGCTGGACTAAGTTAAGTCCCATTTTACACAGAATTAGCTTCTGAACTATCGCATACCATTTGTTGGTAAAATTTAACGAATCTTTGACCTATCACCACGGCGATGGTCTAAATTAACATGTGTTTCGAATATTAAAAACAATCGAAGCAATTTTAATGGTTTTAGAGAGCTTATATAATAGTTATTGAATTCCTATTCATATTCCTACTTTCTGTAAAAAAGCGCAAAAACTAGAGAATGGGGTTCAATTCGAAGTCATTTTGTGGTTTTTGTGAGCTTATTCACTTGTAGAGTTACCATCAATATTATTACTTACTGAATAATAAAAACTCGATAAAATGAAAATTTTTATGCATAAGAAAAAAATCTTTAGGTATGTATCTGTATATTTTCATGTATTGAGATGAAAAAGATTTTTTTCTCCAAACTATAAATCGCAGAGGAAATATAAATCAACAATTAAAAGTTTTCCGCTAGTAGTTCTGTGCGGCATTAAAGCTTAGTTCATTTTCTATAATTTTATTCGAGTAACTTGGAAAGTAATTGATTTCCAGATAAAACATTTGGTACATAGCAATATAAATTCATAAGTAAAGTCGGCAAATATTTTTGATTATGCTATTTTTTATTTTATCAGCCGCCACCACATAATAAAAATGGCTATAAAATCTATCTCTGTACTCATCAAGCATTGAGATTCGGATGATCGATGTGATCGTTAAAAATGAAATGACTGCTGGTGGAACAAGAATGCATTTTCCTGTTGCTACAGGCATGAAACATGGGAAAACAATGCGGACTAATAGGAACAGGAACAGATGCGTTTCCCATGGAAAATTCCATTACGGCTGCAGCGTTCGTAATAAACTACTTCCAGGGCGAACATACGCTTAGCACCTCTCTCTCCATTGATATATGGCAGAGGTTTTTTTTCGTCTCGCGTCGCAACAGAGTGCTTCACACCGATCATAGCAAAGTGCTCCTCGCAGGACAAAAGACTTCCACTCGAATATCTTTGGTGCCACGTCAGCCTTTTGCACGCAGTGATCTTTATTTCGACCGAAGCGACAGCGTGTTATATCTTTTTTTCTCGTTCTCCTCCTCTATCTTAAACATACGACTCCGCCCCGGCTCCGCAGTGTATTTTCTTGCCAAATCTCGCACTTTGCCAAGTCTGATCGTCGAAGAATGGATTACCGTCGCGGGGGAGAGGCCGAATAAAACGGCAAATCCGAAGCGAGTGAATTACTCGAAGGAACCTTCTTTTGTGCGCAGTGCAATTCTTGGGATCTCTACCGAGCGTCGGAACACTCCCTGCTATATGGAGCAATCGATGAGGAGAAATGGAAGCAAAAATATTCTGAGCGAAAGTACTTTGAACGACACTGTGGGTACACGAAAGATAGATGGCCTCTATAAAATAAACACAATGTCAAAATACTCGTTAAAACTACGCAGTAATTTTCTAATCGAAGTTCTTTTTTCAAAAATATATGGTATTGACAAAAACATCAGGCTATGTTGAAGTCCCACATATTTTTCTGATAAGACATTAAACATCCAAGTCAACTTTTTCCGGAAGGGTATCATAGAACAGCATATTATACGATACACAAAAGGTATCGTACTATCTACTAAATTTTTATAAATTTACAACATGTGTTTCGATTGGGTTGCAGTCATCATCAGGTATCCTATAGAGAACCTGATGATAAGAATTAAATTTAAGTATACAGTATGATATCTTTGTCTACCATTATTTAACCAAACTACATTAATCACAACAGCGGCAAAAATGTGCCTTGTGATAGTAACTTTAGGGTGTACATTGTTACTGAATTGGGGATTATTTTGGCTTCGAGGGCATTAAGCATGCTGGAGGAAAAACTCATATTGATTCTTCCGGATTCTAAATAAATATTACTTTTTATTTATGATGTTGTTGATAACGAAAGTTATCTTTTTTGATCCATGAATAAAATGTAACATGCATAAGAGAAATAAGTGAACCTCAAGGATACCACTGAGATAATTAACAAGTGCATGTAAATGTTATACAAATGGAAATTTATTTTTTATGCTTCACTAAATCTGTTACACGAAATCAGAAGAATCAGAATTTTAGCGTTGCCCGAGACATCATATAAAATACACAGAGATTAATTTCAATCCTGATAAGATCACTATATTAATAAAAATCAAGTAACTTGTTTTTCGTTATTCGCCTCAAAAAGAGTTCAAACTCTTAACTAACTAAACAGTTGTAGTAATTGCAAGGAATATGAACACCAAATGAAAATAGATACTACGCACATTAATCATGTAAAAGTCGATTTTACTTAAGAAGCAATAACACCAGATAAGCTCTGACGCAACAATGACATGATTACTGATAAAAATATTTTCACATGTAACTGATTTATTAATGTCCCTAGCTTATAAATTCTTCAGGCTAATTTCTGGGGGTTAAATTTGCTCTCCGCGTCCAAAAAAAACCTGGAAATGTACCCTTGATTTGGGGCACAAATAAAAAAATCAAAAATCAAATAGGAGACCACCAAAACTAAACGCAAAAGGCTTCTACATTCTCTCCCGCCACATTTAAAGGTGATTATCTCCTTTCATTACGACTCAGATCTATTGCTTTGGGGTCTCTCTCTCTCTCTCACCTTTTGGTCGCCGGTGAAACCTTTTGATATCGTGCGGGAACTTCGAAGAAATCGAAAGGTTTTAAAATCATCGCTTCCAGCCGATCGTCATATCTCCCATAAAAAAAAACCTTAATTGCCACGAGGATAAAAAAAGACAAACCCCTTTCATCCACTTCCATCATCATATTTAAGTTTTCTTTCCTCAAAAGTAATTTCCTTTGCATTCCGAATCGCCTCATTCCCTTTCCATCTCTGGAGCCCCACTACCCCAAGTCGCTCCACGATGCTCATTTTTATCTCTCACGCCCTCCCCTCCCATTACGTCACAACCCTCTCTTTCTGCTTACACCCACTCCTCCGCCCACCTCACCCCACTCCAATAACCTCCCCACCCTCCCTCCCTTTGTCCTCGGCCAACTTAATAATCCTCTTACCGTCCCACCCACAACCCAGACCGAGGGCCCGGGAAATGAGCTCACTTCTTTCTCAGCATTTTTTTTTCAACCTTTCTCTTTTTTTATATTCTCTTTAACTCGTCAATAGCACAGCTCATTTGTTCCCTTATCGCACCCACTCTATCTCACACACACACTTAGACTATCTTTTCCTCTCTCTACCTCCCTCTCCCCAACTATTTCGGAATTGCCGTGAGAAAAAGATTTCCCTGTACCGGGAATCGAACCACGGACCTACGGCTTCCCGCTATCCATGTACCTCAATTCCCATGGCAATTGTGCCGAGACTCATGATACTATATGCTGGGCCCAAGGGGACTACATGGAAATGCCCGATTCCATCCCACAGAAGGCTGATTTCTGTTGCCACTCCGGTTGCATTTTGATCGGCTTTCAAAAATGTCCGCGGCACGGTGATGAGTGCAATGCGATGCACTTTTTCCAATATTATGCAGTATAGGCTTTGAAAATGCGACGAATAGCATTGAAGAATTATAAATAAGACCGCTATGAATGTAAGCTTCGGTTGACATCCCTAATTATTCCTTATATCCTCTTGAATGCCGGCCTCGGAAGCGGTGGGGTAAAGTCCTCGCCTGCCAAACTGTAGGTCGCAGGTTCGAATCCCGCCTGGGCAGGTGGTCCCTATATAGGGTATGGATGTTTGTGTTGCGTTTTGTTAATCCTCCGTTGTAAAAGCCTCCATGTGCTGTTTACGGGGAAGTTGGAAATAAATAAAGTCGGAAATAAATGAATCTCGGATCAATTTGTCCGTCAGCGACACGAGTGGCGACCTCTGTTGAAAACACATTTTGCAGCCGTCATGACAATAATATTTGTAATATTCGTAGTTAGGCCATCTTGTACCATGAGCTTCGGTACAATTTCCTTAGGAATTAAGGAACCTAGAAAGCGTAGAGGTCTGCGCAATGGTCCGGAAAGTCAAATGTCCGTGGTTCGATTCCCGGTCCAGGAGAATTTTTTCTCACGGCCATGACCGCCGCCGGGGTGGAAAGCCAACATTCTAGTCACCACACTAACCCGATCACACACCGGTTGGCGTTTCCTTGCGAGAATAATTGGAAACCTTTCTCTACTACCCTCGCGCCCTTTTCATTTGCACCTCTGTTATTTAACCGCCGTTCACGAGGTTGAATTTAAAATATTACATATTAATTATTTCCGACCCTGGCTATTCCTAGTACGGTTTTCGCTGGAGGAGGCGACCGGCATCTGAGGCCATTTGCGCCATAGCGGAAGCGTATGAAAGGAAGGGTGGAGAGAAATCCGGGGTCAGCATTAGCCTGCTCTTACGTAAAGGTGCCAAGGGGATCACGGCTTAACGTCCCATCCGACGGACGGAGTGTTATGCTTTAGATGTCCACCACAAACATTAAAGAAGGGATATGCCAATTTTTTAAAAGTTCCCTGCCACCGCCAGTATTCGAACCCGAGCCCACGGGGTGGAAAGCCAACACTCTAGTCACCACACTAACCCGATCACACACCGGTTGGCGTTTCCTTGCGAGAAAAATTGGAAACCTTTCTCTACTACCCTCGCACCCTTTTCTTTTGCACCTCTCTTCCTGAATATGCCCTCTCAGACCCTTATCTCTTTCTGAGAATGACGTGAATAATTTGGTTCTATCCATTTTGTTTGTCCAGAATATTCTATCCGACAACTGATAATCACATGTAAAGTTCCTCTTAGACAGAAGTATAACTTATCGCTTTCCATCATCCTAATTATTGAAATATTTATTTAAGTCTTTTTCTTTTATCAAAGCGGCTGTGATCAGCCTAACCCTAATACTATTTAATATAAAAGGAGAAAACCGAAGTTTTCCTCTTAATACGTAATCTGCTATGCTACTATGTAACTACCTTAAAATATGATGATTTTGAAAAATTCAAACGTCAACGAAGAGCAATTATGTCTGAATCATAAAATTCAATTAATTCATCACGTAATAGGAATCGTTATCTATAGATCTGCAATCAACAGTTCTTCACGAAGTACGGAAAATAGAAACGGTAATCAATATCATGATTTAGAAAGGTTTGCGTGATCATAGAGTTCCCCCAGGTGAAAGTATGGTTTTCAATTTAGAGTGAATTCCCAGTTTCATTGCATTTCCAGGCGATAAAGTAACACAATACATGCTTGGGTTTGCTAAAGATACAAACGTTCCCGCTAAGTTGATCGTAATGGAATGAAAACACGCTCTCTCCCAAACCGTTGAGGATCTACCAGGTCGACACTGCTGGCATCGGTATCTCATAACTCAGCGATTGTAAAAAAAACTGAAATCGCATTTACTCACGAATAGTAAAAGCAGAAAGACAAGTTATTTTCTGCTTCCTGATTCACTATCTACTTACATAGAATGTGTGTGAATCATCGAAGAAGTGTAGCAGTATTTTTCCTGTCACTGGATTTCCACGATCAAACGCCATAAAAACCCTTTAAGCTAAAAGAGACAAATTAATATTTCCTTTACGTTTCTGAAAGAAAATTATATTGACAGCCAATCAGATGTGTGAAGTTACGAAATTTTTTAGCAAATGGCGACATTCAGTATTTATTTCTCAAAAATTTCTTTTCTACCGAGAGTTTATGGGTGTGTTTCACCATTTTATACCAAAGTTAATTAAGAAAATAATGGTTTCGTTTACCGGTTACCGTAATAAACGTGAAACGAAATACTTTCCAGTAATTTTAAACTCAAATTAGAAATTCGTTAAACGGATAGGGTAGGGTATAAAGGATATGTTTATTTCAGAATTCACTCGAAGAATATTAGAATTTTTGTAATATTATAACTTATTTCTGAATAGTTTGATGAAACTGGAGAAATGACGCATAAAGGAGAGCAGTAGATAGTTTAAAAACTAGTGAAACAAGAAAAATTATTTTATAACCTTCTACTGTCAAACAGCCGGCTAAAAATAATAACAGAGTGATTAAATTGACGATGTTCTAATTTATATGCAAATAATACTTTCATAAAAGTAGTTTGGAACTCTCGGGGAAGAAATTTTGGAAATCTTGGAGAAAATAATTTCACCAAAGGTAGAAATGTATGGAGATTTTTAAAATTTCGAAACATAAAATCCAAAATCTATTGCACCATCAAAGAGACTTAAAAACCAAAGTAAAAGTCAACATGAATACAATTTTCTAAGAATTCAGCGGAACATTTCTTAAGAGGAGGGTGAGAAAATGATCGACAATGTGCATTGATTTCCTTCAACACGCAAAACCCTCGTGCAAGAAAGAGTTAAATCTTTGCGAAGGAGGCATTGCATACTTTCACCTTCTCCTTCAAGCCACCGAAGGGAAATAATGCAAGAGAATAAAGACGGGAGTGGACACGGAAGGCGTGGCCACATTTAGACCTGGGTCTCGCACGCTTTTGACTCCCCATTACAAACGAAAGACTCGGAGGTTCTGCGGAAGCCAACTATATTGGGCACGCAAATGGTGATACGAAGTCCCGAAACGGTCGAGATAAGTAACTCCGGTCTATATTTATCATTCCGCGCGCTCTCCAAAGGCGTATCTCCGTGCTCGTGAATATCTGATCTGCTAATATCAGGGGTGCAGCCCGAGTCACTATATTTAGCATCACAAAAAATTTTGACTCTGGAAAGGTTGACCTAAATTCGCAGTATAGGTTTTTTTTAACGTCGTGCGTGAATTTTTCTTATAATTTTCATGTCCAACAGCATTTTTCCTCGTTCAATCTACACACTTTGGCATGAAGCAATGAGGACCCTCTGGCCATTAAAACTTTTCTATCCTTTTTTTAAGCTTAAATCCGTAATAACTGAAAACACAACGATTCATGCAAATGGTCATGTAAGGCCTATGAGAGACTCTTTATTCCATCAAATCTTATTTATGCACAAAGCACGTGTAGTTTTAATATTAACGTAATGTCGGTGAACAAGAATAACTCATCCTATAAGATTATTACAACCCAAATCGGGATCAGAAGAGGAAAAAGAAAACCATTTAGTAGACTTCGGCCGTCTCTTTGTGTAATTTCGTAGCACTGAAAAAAATTAAACTTTCCTCTTAACCGCAATATTTACCCGACCGGTTAAAGCACTTCTGAGCATCTATCATGCGACTCAATTGGCAATGGCAGAGAATCTCTTAAAACGGTGGGTGTAATGGAATAACAGTGGACAAGTAAAACTTATACTTTTTTAGTGGAGAATTCATTTAAAAGATTCATGAACACATTTTTATCCATTAGAAATCTCAATAAGTAAAATATTCCTAGATCATAGACATATTTATTATCCTACATTTACGGTGACAGTTTCAACTGAAACATCGTTATCTTGGTAAAAGGCATAATAGTTTTTACTTTGGTGTGATTTTTGCTCACTAAAATCAATTCTTTCGCCGATGATGACCTTATAACGTTGAAATCGTATGATTATTTAATCAAAGGGGGTAAAATACAAAAGCCCTCCACTCCATAAAGTTACTAAGTTAAACAAGAGGGACTTTCTTTCGCTTTAATTCCATAAACTTTTCCTCCTATCAGAGTGACGTGACAAGAAAGGCTGTGGCGCCGATTTTATCAAGGCGCTATACCTTTATCAACACATCTCGCGTCCCCTTCATCTTACGCTCCCAGAGCTCATCACTTGATCTCGGAGCTTCAACCTCCCAGCATAACACCATCACCTCCTCAGGGTTTCCTTAACGATGAAGCGAAGTGGAAAGATTAATTAAAACACGGAGGGCGCACAGAGAGAAAGCAGTCAATATAAACCAACAAAGGTTCCCACGAGATGCATAGGTTAATGACCTAAGAGAGAAGGCAAAAACATCTAGTTTAATTCTATTGTGTGCTCTACGTCCTAGTCACACTTAAAAATTTATCTTTACACCTGGTGAAAAATAGAATTTGTTAATATATCAGGATGCCAATAATTCCAAACCTCATCGTGTTAAGTTAAAATACAATCATTTTTAGTATTAAGAAGACTCAAAATTATTCCACAAAACTAAACATTTTTTTTGCGGGAGCAAGAAATCGTAATTGTTGAAAGAGGTAGATGTGTAATAAATCTGTCAATAGATAGCTTCCCCGTACAGTTAAATAAAAACGTATCACCGCACCATATTGAATTCACTTTATCTATCAATTTTTAGGAGATATATTCTGGTCCACATCTCCCCTAAATTTTACTGCATAATTTCGTAAATGTCAGACAGCAATGGCCAGCCACTTACGCGTTAAATACTTAAACTCCGTTATTAAGTAAACAAATTTCCTTCGTACCTATACCAAAAAGGCCAATGCTATCGTACGATGAACGATTGCTAATGCAGATGTACACAATTAAATGTGACCTCCTGTGTTAATTAATGTAAAAAAATTAATACCTTAAAATGCTGCTTGTTAGAAAAAAATTATTTGTGCAAGAATGTAGTCAAATAAAATAAGTATACCATCAATCAATGGGATTGGAGTAGCAGAAGGTATGATAGAGAAGGGCGAGAGATTGTTATGATGTACCTCATCGAGCTCATTGAAATTATAGGAATAAGGTAATATCACCATAGTGGTGCTTTGGGAGCAGCATAGCATCGCAAAAGATTCGGCGACTCTACCCTTGCCAAATCGATGTAATTTCCCACACTTCAGTCACATTGTACCTCCACCATTCCTTTCCCTCTATCCATTCAACCTTTTACCCTTAGGAGAAGCCCATAGCAATGGCCGAGGACGCCGAAGTGCCGAGGGTAAGTCGTAAATATCTGATTACTCCATCGGCGATGATGGCGATGAGATCGGAGATGTTATGGGAGGAACTTGATGCTCAATGAGGTGTAACTCTGGTCCCTCCACGTCGGAAAGAAACTTCGCGAACTCGCACCTCCTTATATGGGCAATAAGTGCGTGCTAGCGAGCCTGCATCCCAATCGATTACGTTTGGTCTCATGTCCCTCCATGAAATGGATGGATATTTTTTCCATTCACTCAATTGAGTGAAGATAAGAAAATATCCTAAAAACTTCTTTGCCTTACTGATGTTAAGTGTGGTGCCATTGTTGCTGAAGCTTACTGCTTAAACGGTTGCTTAATGGAAATTGTTCCGTGGAAAAAGAAACATTGATGATAGTTTTTTGGAAAGTCTAAATGCTAATTATAAATAAAATCTGATATCGCTCAGTTCAGACTAGTAAGGGATTCGTAGATTTCATTCGCTGTATCAAAAACGTCATAATGCTGGTGGAGGAAACAGAGAAAGGATCGTGAATGTACTACATCTTCCATTTATGCACCAATCTCATCGAAATAAAAATATTGAGTAAGAGTTTACAAAAGACATCTCTATGTCACAGTCTTAAATGAAAGTAGTCATTTAGTTCATTTTTATTAATAAATATTATATTAATGTACCTAAAATACTATTGGAATGATACTAATTTTCTAATTACGCATTTCGAATAATTTTTCAGATTCTTGCCCGTCGATAAATATTTTTCCAGCTTTTGTGGCTTTACTTTTTTATGCTGTAGTCAAAATGAGCATGTTTAGCAAGAGACGGCCCCAGAAATATAAAACTGCATTTGTGTGGTAGAATCTCGAACAATATGCGAATAAAAATTATATTTTATGATGTGTGATTCGTTTTGGCAAAAGTCACTTCCATAAAAACACCCCAGATGCAACTATCAGGGCACCTATCAGATCCTTCCTCAGACCACGATTTTTTATATACAAATGGAAAACTATTTAACAAAAATTTGAAACATACTCGGAGGTTACGCAGCCTCATAAAAATTTGAAATACACTCGGAGGCTACTCAGCCTCAGCCTTTTCTATACAAGAAAATAGTCTTCCGTAATGTGTAAATATTTCTGTATTTAGCGGACCATTTTATTAAGTAATACATACAAAACAAGAATAGATAAAGTGATATAGGCAAATATACAAGACAATTTATAAACTAATACAGCAACAAACTTTTGTGGAAATATGCCATTACATAACATTTGTTTCATATAAATGCACAAAATAATATGGAAGCAAACTTTTCTGCGCCAGTACAGAACTAGAAAATTGCATTAAATTAAATTTATTACGGTAAGGCCAGATAAGAGCGTGAAATTTGTTTTAAAAATAGGTAGTTAAAGGCGTATACCACTCCGATAAGCCATGTTATACGTTGGTGATGCTACCCAGAGCTCACAGGGCCAAGCACTACAGGGAGCACGGTGGATTACACGGTTTTAGCGGAGGCCTAGTGAGAGAGGGACACCGGTGCCAAATATCACGGACCTAAACCCAAAATCATGCCCAAAATACTCATTCCCGCATCCCTGCTACTAGAGATCTTCCACCATCCCTTCGTTCGTCATATACGCCCGTCGACCCTGCCATCCATAGCACGGCGGCCGAAATGCACATTCCGAAGACACGTCTCGTCATTCTCGACATGCAACATCCTAAGGTTCACTCCTGCATAGAAGCTCACGAATCACTCGCCCGAATGAACTATGCAGCGTGCAGGACGGATAGGAGGTGGGTTAATGTGTTCTAGGATTGGATATCCTCTCTATCCTTCGGTTCTGCTGGAGTGAAGAGTTGTGGTGTGGAATGTAGAAATGTGCACCGGGTAAATACCCGGTGTATAAACGGTATGTATGGTATATAAAAATTAGAAATGAAATTAAATCCATATTCACGGCAACACTCTCAAAATAAAGATGTATTTGATTAAATCAGACCGAATATAATGAAGGAGTTCAAATTACGCATGTGATACAATGGTAAAAAGTATTAAAAAAAAAGACAATAGATTATCTCCAAACGGACTGTTTTACCAACTTTTTAGTATTATATATAAAAATATATGCCATGAAAGACATCTGTTTCCCTGAAAAAAAAAACACAAAATATGAAGATATTGACGCTATATAAACGCGTTAACAGGTGGGTATCACGCAAGTTGTAAACACCAAGGTGTCCACCTTGAGTGCCTAAATATTTACACTCATCTACCAATGCTCTTAAATTTTACATCAGAACCTATCACAGCCTTCTCCCTATCAATCCGATTGAAGCACTCAGTGAGTGACCTAGGCATAGTAACAAGATAGCACACCCCAGATAGGTGCACTCTACAAAGATCTATCATTCTCGACAAGCGACCTCCTATGGTCCACTCTTGTCTAGAAATAATCCAGCCGAATCAATCCTGCTGCTTAAATGAGTGATCCAAAATGGTTAATCTGTTCTAGCATATGGCATCCTCGCTATCTAACGCCTCTATCTCTCTGAAACTTACAAAACAACCGTCAGAAAACAACTGGACAGTATACGATTTAGCAGCACAAGCAAATAGCTTGAAATCACGCGCTATAAAAATTTTTGTACAGTATCGTTGGTCTGAAAACACAGAGATCAAAATATTTTCCCATTTAGTAAAAGTTATCTTGCAATGGCCGTTTCCTCAGTGTGATAAAATTCTATAAATTGATCTGTAATGTGGAAGCAGATAGCCAAGGACCCCATGGACCAGGTCAAATCAATACGAGGTATATGTTAACGACCTAAGAGCCAGAGCTTACTACTAGCATGTTAATTTAAAAACTGAAGCAAAAATGAAAAAATAGCGATACTCTCTGCTGGTATTTTTAGTAAAATAATAATCAATACTGGTGAGAAACTTAAAAAAAAACCGTTGTAATTCATCTGGATAATATGAATTAGCTTGATGACTAGTAACTTACTCAATGTTACAATCTAATCTCTTAAAAATTGGCTATTTAAAGTTGGCTTTCTTTACCCAATGATAGATAAATATTAACAGGAAAGAGATGATTATAGTCACTAACAAATGGAACATGTAGAAAGAAGCCTCTCTTAAATGGTTTTAAATTTGTAAAAAAATTCGAACCTGATTTAAGAGGTGTATTAACGATATAGGAGAAAAAGGATGAATATTATCCATGCAAGTAGCGAAAGAAAACACCAAATATTATCTGCGTCAGTTTGTGAAAATTACAAAGAAACATTGAAAATACACCATGGTTTTACAGTTATGCACTTGGAAACATGAAAGGATTAGCGAGATGGGGTAGTTTTTGGTAGTAGCCTAAAGGAAGAAATAAATTTTTTGATGAACAATTCCTGAGAGAAAAATATAGAACATGCTAGTTGAATCTCCATCACACCGCGATGAATAGCTTCATCAACTTGCGCAGATAGAAAAATTCGTATTCTAAGTCCGTCGACTCGCGAGTTATTATTGTATGGGTTATCTCTCGACCCCCGACTGTGCGTTGAAATTTCGCATATTGGAATTCCAGCGAGATTCCTCTGCTTCATGACTGCCGGAATTTGAGCTTCGACTGTCATAAAACCAAGTTGCAAAACTGTATTCGATTCCGACCTGGCATCTGGATTTAAAATTCAAAGCGTTGCTCGACGAAAAGCGACGAGTTTTAGGGAGATTACCACGAAGTAAATTTGAATTCAGATCTGAGTGGCGATAGGAGTCCAGCGCAGTTGTAATTTTACGGTAGCAGAGAATCTTCCACGACAAAAATGACTGCCTTCTTCACCCAACTCTCGATACGAAATTTTAAATATATGTTTTGATCAGTCTGACACAATACGCATTATAAAACACGTATAATCGCCACTTGCTATTCCATCACAGAAGATAAATAGTAATCACAGAATATTTCATACTGATTTCTTGTTATCTCACTTTATGCATAGAAAATAGACATTGGATGTAATTGGCTAAAAATGTATATAAACGGAATAGACTTATAAATAGCTGAACCGCTAGTGATGGTAAATTTTAAGTATATTTCCACTTTTAAGCATTACCTACACTTATATGTGGCATTTATCTTTATCTAGTACTCAGTAATTTAAGCATTTTGTCTCTCGATAAATATATAATTCCTGCCGAGTAACCTTGAGAATGTGAATTTAATTACTTAATATGTAGTTTGACTTCAATAATTAAGCCAACGATTGGGTTGAAAAGCAGAAAGAGATTCACTGCCATTTGTATTTAGATTATATAAGTGGTATTCATGGATGTTTCAAATACCTTTCTCCGATGGAATTTCCGTTAACTACACAAAGAAATGGAAATCAGACGATAAATGTAGACGATAACTAAATGTACATAAAGCATTGCTTCCTGAAAGTGCAGCGCAATGAATATTTTCATGACTCAACGGCAATTCTTTCCGCAAAAAGCGAATTTTGAGAGAATCATCACAAGATAAGCCACTTACAACGAAAGTTTGCCTTATAAATCTTACGCCCTTGAGTACCTTCAACCGCGCCGATAAAATGCCAAGAAGTCACAGAAAGCAACAGAAAAGTTTTCGAGAGAACGTGCGAAGTGTTTCGTCATGCATTTCAAGGGCTTCATGGGCACCTTGCTCCACCTCTCATCTGACTCCTCAGCCGCGTATCCAAACCGCGGCAAAAGTTAAAGGATTCCATTAAAACTTGGCTCTGACTCGGGCGATAATTTACACTCAAAATTCTCGCTTATAACGCGAGCGGGAGGAGGGGTCGCTTCCTCGGCTTTCGAGCGACGAATGTGTCGTTCATTGATTAACAAGGAGCACGCGCCGAGGCAGAGAGTGAAAGGCCTCTTGGGGGAATGCGTGGGGGATCAGGTGAGGGGGATTCATACATGGAAGCACATAGGGGAATGCGAGGATGACGTGTAAGTTGATGACGAAGGTCACACGGAGATGTACATATATGCTGGAGTCTCGATTCTGACCCAGGGTCCACGGGGGGCGGGCGGGAATCCCCTATGGGCCGGGTTAGGTCCTGTACCTGTAAAATGCATTTGTACTGTAAGGTCAGACGTTTGTTTTTTTCCAAAAATCTCTTTATATTCTATTTTAAGTATAACGAGACTCAATGAGGGATTCAAGGGGTAATCCTCCCCAAATTTCATCAAATATTTTTAACGTTTATTAGTGTAATAGTATTTTGTATCCTTGAGAAGGAGTACAGGGAGTTTATATGCAAATGCATGGTAACAAGTCACAAACGTGAGAGAAATTTGAGTTGTATTTATCGTTGAGCTTAGCACTCCCTACAAAACATTTTACACGCGTGATCGTACCTCTCTCACGGAGAGTACTCCACCCCCCCCCCCCACCCAAAATTTGATACTAATCCGCCCCTGCCGGGATTAGCCACGGTGAAAACTTTACGGAGTCACTCACAACGCACGTGCGAAAATTCAACAGGGATAAAATTATTCGCCTTGACCAGGATATGTATCCGGACCCCCGATTTCCGGTCAAGTGATTCAGTCAGTTAAGCTACTGAGGCGTATTTCTCCCATGTGGAAATTTGTGGACTATACCGGACAATAATGAATGGACTGCTGAGCATTTTCCGCGACTAGCAGCCCAAGTCGTGCGCACTGCGCCACCCTCGGAGAGCAAACGGAAACTTTGAACACTAAGAGCCGCCTGCTCTTTCCGGTATAGTTCACAGATTTCCACTCGGGAGATCCGGGTTCGAATCCTGGTCGAGACAAATAATTTTTTCTTCGTAAAAATTTCGCGGGTAGGGGAGACTGGGGCACAGTGGGACACGGGGCACAGTGGGACAATTGATTTATTTAAACAATTTACTCTGTCAAAGGGCAAATGCATTAAAATTAAGGAAGTCATATAACGAGGAATAATGTACAAAAATCTTATTTCCTAATCTTATGTAGCTTCGCGTAAATGTTATAAAATATGTTTTTTGCTATAATTTTCGTAACTTTCATGTTATGAATATTTATGCAATTCTCTTAATTATAGCAAGTTTCATAAGGAATAACTTGGTGAATACATTATTTAAAGACTTAGTAATATTTTTCTAAACATATTTTTCGAAAGTAACATGTTTAAAATTTTTGCTGACAAATACAAGACTTCAGGACATGCGGGGCACAGTGGGACAGCTGAAATTGGGGCACAGTGGGACAACTTGGATTGGGGCACAGTGGGACAACTCGAATTGGGGCACAGTTTGATGCCGAATTACAGCCCAGGAGCTTCGTACTATCAATATCCGTTACCTAAACGCACTCAAATTTCATATCATGCTTACTTTATAATGTTTTGGCTCCATATTGATGCTTTAGGATTTGAAGCAGTACAATTCAGTTGGTGAATGTGAGGACAAAACTAAAGAATGGCAACAGCAATGAACATGAGAAAATTAATGCCGAAGTAAATAATTAGTGTGAACCCCGATCCTATGCGACAATTTGTCTACATTTCCTGAATCCCACATCTGTTATATAGATGTGCTCTTTGTAAGGAACAGTTCAGTCTTGGCCAGAAGCGAGCTTGAGGTAGTGAGAAGAGAGAGTCTCATAAACATTAGTTGCTGCTACATTCCTCCTTTCTACAAACCTGCTCTGGGAACATTCAGTGATTTGCGTGAAAGGAAGAAAAACAGGCAATAAAACTTTATTTTTAAAGAGAATTTTGAGGCAAGATTGTTTATTACGTATTATCTATTTAATTCAAATTATTTATAAATTGAATTTTTGAGATTCATAGCTTATAAAATAAATTACCACCATAGTAAACTGTGACTTAAAACTGCAGCACGACTGCACCACAGACTGTCTCCTCTGCGCACGAAAAAATTAGTATATGAGTTAGCTCAGAGAAATAGAAAGAAATACCCGCCATCTTGCGATCAGAAAGACATCGCTGATGTTGGTTTATTTTGCGTTTTTTTGAAGCGGAATCCTTCCATTAGCCTTCGAAAACCAGAAGCAACCTCACTGGCCAGAGACGTGGGCTTCTATAGGACGGTTGTGAGTGCATTTTTTTCCGATCTATCAGCTCTTTATGTCAACATGTATTTTCCGCTGGAGGTGTAATCATGATGAAAGTGGTTTCACTGCCGTTCAACTCCAGGAAAAGTGACAGCCCTCAAAGGTGAAAACAAGTAGGTGAAGTTACCTCCTCTGAAAGAGGCTCCTCGATGTCATTGTGCTATATTATAAAGGTTCAGGTTAATGCAATTCCTCCATTTCTTGTGTTGTCTAGAGTGAAATTCCTCCAAAAAATACTGTTGAAGTGTCCCATAGGATCAGTAGGTGCCGCATGTCCTTCTAAATGGATGGCTATCAATTTGTTTTTACTGGTTTTAAAATATTTCATCGATCACGCAATTTTTTTTAAAGAAAACCCTGCATTGCTAGTTTTACATAACCACGAATCATATATTTCTGCCGATACTATTGAGTTAGTAAAAATGAATGGGTGGTACGTTTTACTTTGTCACCTCACTGCAATCAATTAGATAACTGTTTGTTTGGCCTTTTGAAAAAATATTGAAATGACCGCAAATGGCCTATAAACCACCCAGGAGAGAGAATAACAATTTGCAACTTGGTTGAATACAGCACATAAAAAAGCATTTACATCTAATAATACATATTATTTTTATTTTCGGTTCAACCAGGATATGCCCTGTTAACCCAAGTATTTTTAATGACAAAGACCTTGCCCAAGAAACTGTCAAAGATCAGTTTGTTGGACCTTTAGAATTTCACTTAGAAACCGAGTAAAATCTCGAAAGCCCAGGACAACCCGGGTTGAAACTTCGTTTTAGAGAGCAGAGTTTTCCTCCCTGAGGAATAACGTCCAAAATCTAGCAGGCTAATATCTAAACATGCTAGACAAAAGAAAAGATAGGAGATACCTACGGACACACCAGTTAAAAAGAGACTGGAAAATATCATCAATAATAAATAAAATAATATCATCAAAGGAAAGAGAGAAAAAACAGCCTGGTCATAAGAAAATGTTGAAAAATGAGCGATAAAATGTCAAGAAAATTTAAGATTTTCACAATAAAGAACTAAAAAAAAGATTGGAACTGGAAGATATAGCTACAGTTTCAGAATAAAGTGACTAAATTTACCACCAAGGACAGTTGGCAGAACTTCAGCCATTAGCGTAATTAAATGTTGATGAAAAACATTGCATGCAGTGTTTTAAAGTTTATAATTACATGACTTAATATTTTTATCAGCACATGTATCTTGAATAAAAATTTCTTGATTAAAATGTTCGCTTGCATGTATATTTCACCTATTAATGTTAATTAATTCATTTGTACCCTCAATTAATTTAAACTTTGTATTTTATTGAGTAATGCAAGCCTGTCCCACCCTGCCCCGTGCACTGTCCCGCTCTGCCCCAGCCTGGGGCAGAGTGGGACACTTTTCAACAAAGAAGAAACTTGAGTATTTCAACTATTTTAAGTTAGTTGGATTACTTGCGAATTTTTTAATAAGTTGAGGAATATACTCTTTAAGCAATGGCACCAAAATCTTCCATTTTCCAATAATTCTGTGGGAAATAAAAATGAAATGCTAAAACTGTCCCACTGTGCCCCAGTCTCCCCTACTCGTCATGTTAAATAAAAACTTTTGGGCTATGTCGCCGCGTCAATTGGCCCCAACGTTTCCCGACCGACGCTGGTCGCTAGGAGAGAAGAACAATTTCAACAGAGATACCGGCATTAAAATTAGCCGTACTTGGCAACCCGTAGTATGAAAAAACAATCAACAACCCACTCCTCCAACCTCCCGCTCCCTCCCCCCACCACTTGACACAGACAAATATGTGTAAGAATTTAAATTCCCAACTCATCAGAATCCCTTGAGAAAGCGACCAGCATCGGCGGGAAAACGTAGGGCCACCCAAGAATTGACGCGGCGACATAGCCCAAAAGTTTTTTATCCAACATGAATAATTTTTTCTCTATAGAATTAACGCACTCTTTATTTTCTTCAAAATAAAGTTTTCTTTTCTGTGTCACTCCTTCGAGGAACTTCCCCTTTTCCATTTCTCCTCAACCATCCTCCCTCACCTTCCATCAACATCTCCTTCCCAACATTAAATATCAATATTCATTCAACATCAACAGTAATTAAATATCAAACGTTACAGTACTGGCCGTCCCGTGCAATGAGTATCTTAGGAGCGAATCTTGTTCTTTGAATTTAAGATTCTAACTTCCGAGTCGCATATCTCTTTGCCTCTGAGATAGCCTTGCATAGCTTTTGCATAGCCTTTGACTTTGAGAAATTTTGACAAGTTTAAAAATTGTTATCTTTTAAGAGAGGATACAACTGTAGACATGTTTGATCAGACATGAGAAGAACTGAAAATACAGTTGCTATGAATTGAAAATTGAACAGTTTAGTTTAAAAAATTCTCACGTAAATTCACTTTTTTTATGGGAGAACTCTGCCACTTGGGGTCCGTTGACCACGTCGTAATCGGGGCCCTTGGAAACCACTTCGCCCCTGCTCTGACCCATTGGTAAATCAACTTAATTTGAGTAGAATTGGTGTGATTCATGAGAGGAAACTTTGAGAAGAGTGTGTTCTGGTGCGCAAAAAAGTATCGTAAGTTAGCAGAGCGTGATTTAAGGTGAGAAAAAACCTATCTTTCCGTTGATTCTAGCCATAATCAAGGGAGATGACAATGCCCATGGATAGAATTTAAAATTGCGTAAAGTCCTCAAAAATCAATTGATTGTAGTTATTAATCGAGAGATAGAATCGATTGATCGATAGTTGGGCAGTGTGAGTTGATATTAAAATACTTTTCCGATTAGCCTCAGTTATTATAAGCAATGTTTCGCAATTCAAATTGTTGCAAGGTGGATTTGTCGCATGGACCTTTACATCAAAATTTCGCAACGATACAAAATGTCAATAATTACTCTGCCATTGCGGCACTAAAAATCAGCCTTTCCCTATAGCAACCGAAAGTGAGCTCATCCTATTGACGTATTGATCTCATTATTGTAGACGTCATGTGGCTTCAGTATAAAAAATGTAAATTGATAAATTAAGAAAACTTTTTTTTTGGAAAACGATGGAGCGTGCAGAAAAAAATGAAAAAATATCGGTGGTTATTGGAACCTCAGCAGCTCTTTGGCCGCGTGTCTACCTCCGAAAACGGTAAATAACTACATGAACATCTTAATTATTTATTATTCCCACTGAGGATTTTCAATTTTTTATTAATTAACCCAAGGTTGTAAATCAATTTGAATGAGCGTAAAAAGGCTAGAGAAACTTAAGAGAGATCCACTCGAGGTGAAAGTTTGAGAATCTGACACTCACAGGCAGCGCCACTTTCGACGATAATCCAGTATTTATATTCGCGGTTCGTGGGAGAAGTTGAGGGGTATATATGTATACGAGGACTTATATATGTAGAAGGTGGGGGGGAGCAAGAATGATGTGGAAGTTGATGACGGCGGTGATGATACGTGATAAAACATGTAGCAACGTCGCGCACCTTGCAGGTGATAGCTAGACTGCCGATGTCTCACGGAAAGGCGCCAACGCGCGCGCGAGAGAATTACGGCTGCCGATGCTCGACTTCAGTGCTTTTCTTGAAATATTTATTCCTCCATCCAAGCGAAAAACATCCTTTCCATCAAGAAAACGCACCGGTGATTCCGTCGACGAGTAAATTTGGAGAAAGGTATAGACTCTCACGAGAAGTGGGAGTAAAAAAATGGCAATGACGCTGTTTTTCGTGTCATTTTTACCGAATCTCGGATAACGATTTAGCGTTGCGGTTGTCCCGAAGATTCATGACTTGAGGACGAAAGCGAGATACCGAAAGTAGATTCTGCTGAAATTTATTACGTCGTTCGCGGATGGTAGTGGAATTTCGCAGGAATTTCGTTCGGGAGGAGGGTCCATATCCAGGGCGAAAATTTCAAACGGGGTACTAAGTAACTCTCTAAGTAACTAAGTAAATGAATTTTAACACTCTTCACAATCGAAAAAACTTCATTTGTTACAAAAAATATTCTGTAAATTCATGATTCTTCAATATTTTGCTTTCTTCTATGAAGGAAAATAATTTTATTTATATATTTCGGGGGGGGGGGTTCCGTACCCCCCCTTCTGGCTACGCCCCTGGCAGATGGGATATATGCAAAGTATTTAGTACAACTACATGACCACAAATAAATGAAGAGCAAGGGATTAACGAACATAATTTTAAAAAATGGCAAAATAACGTTTCCTCAGAGAAAGAAATGTTTGGAATATTCTATTCCTCTCCTTTGAAAGTCACTCCTGAATTTTTTAATAAATTGATAGAGCCAATAGCTAAGAGGTGTGAGAAAACTTCACTTACAGTTGATTTCTACTTATTTAACGACATATATCTCACCAAGTCGGATTCAGTGTAATATATTCGAGCAAACTTAACTTGGTTAGTAAACTTGAAATTGGTTTCTAAATTAAAATATACTTAATTTGACTATCTATCTTTAATAATCGGCACGGATCAATGACTTATTGTTTCAGGCAAATGATTCATGCTATATCCATACATGTATCATAAAATAAATGCGACCTAATCAATTATAAAACTTCATGGATCGTGTATTCACAAAGAAAACAAATTAAACTCCTGAAAGTATTTGTACCCTAAATTATGTCCTGGTACAAGCTTTACTAAATATTCACAGAAATTTGAGATGATACCAGTACATAATTACATACAAGCTTAAGTTGGTTTGAATAAGGCTCTTTGGAATCGCAAAGAATTGAAAAAATGAAATCTACTTTGAACACAGAGATAAAATTTGAAGATACAAAACATAGTGAGAGCTGTAAACTCTACCATTATGGTACTGGCTATCAAAATAATTTGCGGATTTAAAGAAATGAAAAATGGCTATTAAATTCTTGAAGTGACCGAATAAAAAATACAAGGAATAATGAGAGAAATTATTAGAGCTCACTTATTTCTATTGTCATTTAATGCTGTGAGATCAAGGTGAAATGAAAGGTCTTAAAAATTCCCTAATTCATCCCACAAGTTTGTCATATGGTAACAAAAATGACACAATGCAATGGATTATTGCTGACACATGTCAAGGCATTCCTACGGGTATGTTTGCGTGCCTGAGGTCGTAGCACTGAATAGTTACATCGGTTTAAACTTGGAAAAGAGGTCGGAAAATGATCTCTCCCCAATTGGTCTACATTCTCTTATAAATTTTCGTCTACATTGGTTTTAATGTTTCAGCCTACTCTCAGTCTTCCATCGTACCCAAGCCGACGAGGCTATAAGAACCTTGACCTCAATCCTTTTCCCGCGAAGGCGCGTTATTATCATTCACCACTTTCCTTCCCTCATCTGCTCAGGCATTACGTTCTCTTCCTGCCTCTAGTGCTCCAAAAAGAAAAATCCCAGGAGCCTCATCACCTCTGCCACCATTTCCAAAGCTTTTTTCAACCTCTATAGGCCAAGGATGGTGTATTTTGCAGGAATAGGGTGCCAAAGTTTGCAAAATCAAATAGAATACTATTACGTAACGCATCAATTTACTGAGTGAGTTAAAAGTATTAATTATTACTATATTAGACCAGGGGTGGATTGAGAGGGTTTATAGGGGTAATAGGAACCCAATTTTATAATTAACAAAAATTATTTGTTAAATAGTTTTTGTGTCATTTTAAAAGAGAAGAGGGAGTGTATAAAATATATAAATGCATGGATAAAAGTTCCAAACGTGATAGAAGTTTGAGTTGTATTTATCCTAAAGAGTAGCACTACCTACAAAACATTTTACATGGCAGAACGCCCCTCTCTCTCGTAGGGTATTCCACACTCCCCGTACGAAGGTCAAGACTCCCGTCCCTAATTTGGTGCTGAATTCGCCTGTACCAGACGAACATGGGTGTTGAAAATGGAGTTCATTCACTATCATATTTAAGTTTGTAAATTTAACGGGAGAGAAGACAAGGTACTGCTGCATTTGACGCCATATAAATAAGGCCATACTTCGCAAAAGAGATCTATGCTCCAACAGTTAACTGAAGTAACGCGTTATAACAGTGGACCAAATAACAAGAAAGCGATAGAATGAAGCTATGAGATCGTTTTTCGCGTCTAAACTTTTTTTAAACCTATGTTAAATCCGTCATTTCTCCTACACGTACATTCCACGGAATATGTATCTTTAAAATACACACAGAGAACATAATATAAGAGCCCCACCACATTTCCAGGTCCGACAGAAGCGATAAATTAAGAGAGATAGTTAGCCGAACGGATAGATATGGGGATCCTTTTTTCCTCCGAAACCTAAAGGACTTAAGTAAATGCTAATCGGTATTTCGCATTTACTTTTTATGTGTAAATGGCTGGTATCGTAAAACCCCCTGCAACACGCCTTTTAGGCGGTAGTATGTAGATGTACACTTGCCCGATAAAAATTGGCAAACTTGATGCTGCAAATCAGAGGAGAAATCATTTGCAGGGTTAATTTTAACAGAACTATTTCAATACCCAGCAGGGGTTGCCACGGTAACATAAATACAGAATCCTTGCGTTAGTACACTATGTACAGCACGTACACCAACTGAACTTATGGATGGCATCCGTTGACAAGTATAGAAATTAGAATGGAATTGGCACTTACTATGACTACTCAATTATTCCAGAAACAAGTTCATAATTATATACCAGTAATTAAGTAAGAGGGATTTCTTTCCTGGTCAATTTTAGCCAACATTCCCTTGCAACATAAAAAATTCCCAGCATATGCCCGTTTATTTTCTGACCGCAGAAACTAAAAGCTACTGGCCAATGGTTCTGAGGGAAGGTTGTTAACTACCCCACAATACATGAGTAATTATAACCAGATAAAGAATATCGCTGAACGAAAAGACAACAATCATAAGCGATTATGATTGAGAGCTAAGGATAGCAATAGTTAAAGAATTAGTTTGCGATAGAAATGGCAGTTGTAAAACAATCAGATTTCGTTTATTTCAAAGTGACATGGTGAAGAGAGCTGTCAAAAAGTATCAAATGAATATTATAATTTAAATGGAATCTAAACCAACCATTTGCCACCATACGAAGATGAAAGTGCGACTAAATAAAAGTTTCACGCCTGTTTGCACCAGGAAAACTGAACCTGAAAAAAATACCACTGAATAGAGTCAAACACGCCATATCACGGTTAACTGCGCAAACACCTTCATCAACTAATCCGACTCGGTAATTGCGTCGCTGAAGTAAAATACGAATGAAGCAAAATAAAACGGAAATAATTTACCTTTTTATAATTTGGACCGCATGATAAAGCATTTAGAACTAGCGATAATGACGAGAAAAACACGTACAAGCTATGAATTAAAAAAAAAATAAACTCGCGCAGTACATTTTTCTCCGTTGGATATCCGCATCATGTCGCATTCCGCAACCAAATCCAATTACTACGAGCGATGGCATTTCCATTCGTCATAACATTCGATGTGCGAGGGAAAAGATCTTGCACATGCCCGCGCATTGCGCCAAATTTTTTATGAATTCGTGCCCTTACGTCGAAAGACGCCACATATTCAAGTGAGGATGGCACTGAAAGAAAAAACTGTATTTCAAACTGTATTATTCAATGAAGATGTATCAAGTAGTAGTAAAAAAGTAGTTTGGCACACAATAAGGATAAATGTGAGGAAGAAAAAAATGGAAAGGACAGCATGACGAGAGAAAGGATTTGTAATGTTAATTTGTAATAGCTCATAAACTTCGATTGCTTCCAATGATAGACAAAGATATCCTACTGCCCACTAATTCTATTTCCTATAACACTTGTTATAAGCTGTTAAAATATAATAAGTGGGCAGTACGATATATTTGTTTATCACACGATATGTTGTTCCTTGATATCTCAACGCAAAAAGTTAGTTGACTTAACTCATATTGCTTCCATTTATATACTGGAGAAGAGTGGCTTGAGTCCACAAAGACTGGCTTTTCTCGCAAGAAATAATTGAAAAAATTTACTTTGATGACATTTATTAAAAACACTCATGTATTATTTACGGCATTATTATTTTTTTATTGGCATACATATCTGTAATTTGATGGTGGCTCAATGCTGGTCCTGACCTCAGAGACCACCTAAAGTTCCTTCCCTTTGTTATTTTTGTATTCGGATGTAAAAACAAAATCTAGGAGTATATAAATTATTATTATTATATGTCTTATCCTCATGGTAGTAAGATAAATACATGTACACCAGGAGGGATTTGGAGAAAGAAAAAGCGAGGGAGGATAACATGACAACAGAAAAGAAAACATCAAATCCAGGCGCTGTATTTGGGCTGGAGGGGACGGAAAGGAAGAGGAGGAATGGAGGACAGAGGATGCGGCAAACTCGGGTCATTTCCATGAGTCGGGATTGGATTCGCAGATACTGCCTTTTCCATTAAATCTCGGCGAGACGTGAGCAAAGGTTAAGAGGGGAGAGAAGCCTATTGGTGGGTGGGATGCTTCCAAAAGGATATCCGGGAGTCGAATCAGGATCAGGAGAGGGGAAGAGGTGGTTTGGCGAGATGAGGAAGGCGATAGGGAGGCCGGAATATCAGGAGTTGAGTTAGAGACGGGCGGGAGCCGAGATAAGGGTCTGGCGTGCTTCACTATTTTGAAATACAGAGAGCCATGTGAACTCAAGCCTTTTTCACAAAATGCGACACGACGAGTAAACCATGAGTGAACGAAAATGAACCAAATCAAAGCGTTATCCAGGAATTATTCTCGGGGCCTACACCAGGTTAATTACGACCACACCTTGAATGTGCAGCGAGCATATGGGATCGGGTGCGTAAGACTTAATTCGTAATGAAATACAACGGAAAACTACGCAATTCGTCAAAAAACTACTACGGGTGTACTAGACAGCGTTGCCCAAATGCATGCCGGTTCAGTTTTTGCAGAGTTCGTCCAACTATAACCATATTTATGATATGGATGGTATTAACTTAAAGGGAACAGACGAAGTGAAGTACCTAATAGTTGCGATAACCTCGAACCTCTCGTGGGTAACAATATAAGGAATGTTAGCGGCATAGCACTGAAGAAATTAGGATTCGTTAAGTGTATTGTGGGAAGATTTTCGGATGCCAAATTAAAATAAAGGTGCTATTTCGTACTCGTCCGCCTGCACCTTAAATATGTAGCGAGCGTATGGGATCCGGTACATAAGACTTAATCCGTAAACTGAATAAAATACAAAGGAAAGCTAAGCGATTCCTCAGAAACTGCTACGGGCGTACTAGACAGCTTTTCCCAGATGTTAAGCGAATTAGGCTGGGAGCCGTTGGAGATTTGCTTAGATTGCTGGAGATTGTTGGGGACTCTAGCCTTAGATTGCTTAAATAATTGAGAATAGATGTCTTTGGGAGCGACACGGGGAACATCATCTTAGAGCCCCACTGTATTTCCAGGTCCTACAGAAACGATAAAATAAGAGATACATTTTGCTGTACCGGGAAAATATGGGAATTCGTTTTCACCCCGAACCATAAAGGACTTTCATAAATGCTAATCGCAATTTCGCATTTCCTTATTATGTACAAACGGCTGGTGTCCTAACACACTCTGCCACACGGCTTTTTAGGCGGCTTGCGGGGTAGTGTGTAGATTTAGATTTAGAATACAGTCTTATTGGCCGACGTTTCGGTAAACGACTTGTCTTTCATTCTTAAATTGTGTCTGGCCATCCAATTTCACACTGAACCGAATTGACCGTTTGAAAGGTCAGGTGTCGTCCTATTGGGTGATGGGGTTTTGAAGTTGTTGGTGCTGACGATGTTTTTTATGTACTTTCTTTTGTTTTTAATGCATTTGATTATAGGTGCCCATGCCTTGCTTAGATGATAGCCAGTATCACGATTGAAGGTTTTAGGATGGAGGCAGACCTCAATGGCCCCCTTAATTATGCGGTGCCTAAAGCGTAATGAGTGGCAAAGAGTTTTTGCATCTCCTCATCTAAGGACATGATCTTCATAAAAGCGTTATCATTGATGTAGGATACAAATAAAAAGTTCGAAATAACTGAGGGCATTGTGGTTCGTTAGCTATTTATGAGAAATGAGCAATTTTAATGTGTCCCTTTTTGCTATGAAGTATTGCTTCTTCAATTCACTGCATTGGTTTGAGAAGGGTTTGAAGGAAACTTAGATTTAAAATGAAACTGTGTAGTTAAAACCCTATACGAAGTACAATTCAAATTTAAACGCCGGTTTTACTGCATTTTGGCGGAAAAAAGGGGCATTTAATAAAAAAATACCAAATTTGACTTAGGTTTGTCATTCAGAAAACAACAATCGGAAAACAAGGCCCGCGAATACAAGAAAATTTGAAAGCTAAGTTTATTTTAATAGTTTGCTACCTATGACACATTATTAATAGATGTAACTGCCATATTAATTATCCGCCGATGTGACATTGAAGTAATGTCTTGAAGCAAATTTTGTTTTTCCGTGGGAAACTATGCTTCATCTTACAACACTCTGCCCATTACAGTAGCGTATATGGAAATTAATACCTATAAAACTAATAGAAAGCTGGCCTACTCACACCTTCAGACGGTCTCATTAATGAAATCAGTATGTTAAATTAAACTTACATCGAGATTGATTTGAAAAAAGACATCGAGGTATTTGGCGTATATACAACGTGAATTTTAGAATTTGTTCTATGAATGAAGCGTCTTATATTTCGGAAATCATAATGTACAGGCTATCATTGCATTTACTACGTACATAATGAACTTTTGCTGTTATTCTGTTTGCGCTACCAATTGGCTGTTCACTTCTTCTATTCAACCGCTTGGACTACTCGATTATTAAGGAAGCTCTGAGGACCCTTTCTTATCAAATCTACTGATTGTGAGCACCATATTTTAGATGAGAACGCAAATATGCTTTGGGAAATCTGGTGCTTTACAAATGCCTATAATTAACGTTAGCATGTACTAAACTTTCCTGTATTAAAAAATAAATGAACATTCGAAAGTACAATAACCTTGCGCTTTGCTCGAATCCATTGGGAGACACGGTATTACAAAAAACGAGAGAATTAAATGAGATCTCATGTTCGATGTTAGTTATTTTGATCACATTGCTATAAATTTCTCAAAAGTAAGATGCTCATGATAATTTTAACTGTGTTAGGTTTATATTTCTGTGCATAATGAGCGTTTCGATAGCAGCTCCTCAGGATTGGTTTGAGAGGAAAATGCATATAAAAGTGTAATTTATTGCGCAAATACTTCGCCAGACAATTTTTTTTCTAATCTGTGCCGCAAAAAAGCCATTATAAGGAAAATCGCCTCTTATTTTGGATGTCCGCAAACCCAAATGCGGGGGATGACATCGCGTAATCGGTGCGGATTTAACGAGGTACAAGAGGAATTGTGGATGTAATTTGGGAATGCGAGAGTTTGTTACAAAAATGGAAAACAACAGCTTTTCCCTCTTTTCCCTTTCATGCTTTTTCTTCAATCTGCGAGTTAAAAATGTAATCCATATGTTTATCCTTCCACCCTCATTACTAAGTTTACCCACTGAGAAGTCTAATCATGCAATTAAATACGAACGAGAGTTCATGCATAAACTACGTTGTTGTTCATAAATATTTTGTAATCCTCATCCGCATTCTAATCCCATCTTTAATTCCGAAAAGCAGCAATCGTAAATATTTTAAATAATGCTGTAGATACTTAAAATAAGAACATATGATGAAAAATGGCGTGAGATGAGAGAGGAACTTATCGTTTCACCTTTTACCCAATTATGCGTATAGCACACGCTTCCAGCCTCGGAACAGTTACTCTTAACCTTTCTTATGATCTTATGTAAGCAGAAATACCTCTGAAATACCAATGGACAAAAATTTCTGTTAGCAGTAGGAAGGATGAAGGAGCTATCACTAAATTAAGTCCGCATGCCTCTCCATTTTTAATTATTATTTTATGATACCGGGAAGGGAATTATCACCGTCATATTCTGAACATCAACTTAGAAATAATTTTGGCCACAAAGGCTGAGAAAATATCATAAAATACATTCCCTCATCAGCTAAAAAACAGCGCGTGAGAAAAGGCGTATGCTAGCCAAGTGTATTGGAGGAAATATTCTCATGATGCTCGTAAGTTGAGGTGCAAAATTATCAATCAAATAATTAGCGAAAAATATGCTCGAATATAAAAGTCAACTGCGCTTCATTCTCAAGCGCTAAGGACAGAAATTCACCGAATAAAACATCTGTTGTCATTTTCTAATGAACTCACTCCACGATGTACAGCCAAAGTATGAGCTGCATTGCGGCTAGGACATGGAAAAAAATCTATGAAAAAACGGGAGTGTTTCCAATTTCCGAATGGCATCCTTTTAATTTCCTGTAAAGCATCTCTTGAGCGTTCGATTCAGAAATATCTTCGATGTTCAGAGCTCTCCCAAAGCTACATTAGTCTATTTCAATGCATATTTCGCAAGAGACAGAAAATTGTAAGTTACAGGCAGACCTTTGGATATCTCCATAGAATACAAATGATTTAAATGATTAAAAAGCATATTTTGATTCCCACCTTACTTTTTCAAGTAGAATATAGATGAAAATATTGAATAGACTCTGATAAAGTGAGTAAAATAGATAATCGTTAACCCAATAAATATCGGGCCGATATATCGGCATTTGTTTCACGGGCGAAAAGTGCCAGGAGCCGATATATCGGCTCGAGCATAAACCGAATTTAAAATCATATTTTGTTCATACATTTTGTTTTGTCCCTCATCCAATGAATTAGAATCTTAACAAATAATTCCTTTTCAGAAAAATAAAGTAAACATTACATTGATTCCTAATAGAATATAGTACCTAACTTCATAATGCGTTTTTCAATAAAGTATTCAATTTCCTAAAAAATTTACGCTGGCACGTATCGGTAGCACCACATAATTTCAGTGGCACCATGAGGGTTAAGTGCATATTACACCATATATTATGTTATATAATATTAATGATCAGAGAAATAACCATCAAAAAGTTTTTTGCTTGCAAGGTGTCCCATAGGGTGGCGAAGTGACTTTCACCCAAATGCACACATTCCCCTTTGGGACTGCTTCACAAAGAAAACACGCAAGGAACTCAGATGCAGAGATGCCCCTGGTACACCTCAGACAGAGGGCCCCATTACTCTCACCGACCCGGTCCCATTGGTGAGTGCAAACAACGGTTTGCTTTCAGGCGGAATCGCTGGCACGGAGGGAACCGCTTGTCCTTATCCTCGCAGGTTTCGGAGGGGTCTCTTAACCCTGTCTTTGGTGAGTCTTTCAGCCCACAGTCTAACAACGATTCTTTTCTCCACCCCCACTCAACTCACAGCCTTTGCCTTTGCTTCATCTTTCACACGCCTAGCTGCTCTTTTTACAATAAACGTTCGCTTGAAGGAATCAGGTTGATAAGGAGAATGAATCAGAGCCGAAGGTAGGCCTTGGAGGATGTTACTACTATAAGAAAAATGCGTAGCAAGGTTTTCGGGTTGACCTCCGCGTCGTTTCATTTTCATGACAGGTCAACCCGGCGGAGGTCAACCCGAAAACCTTGCTACGCATGCTGCACCACCCCGCGAGTCTCCATCTACAATACTTTAAGAAACTTTGAGATTTCATTCGCTCTAATATACTCTATTACTCTCTCATAAAATTTTTTTATCATTATAAGTGATCATTTTTTTATCATTTTTTTATGACTATTGGTAAAGGCGCCTCATTCGATGAGGTACTTCGCACTATACTATGTGAAGAATCTCAACCTTGAAAAAAAGTAATAACTGTTTCTCACATTTGACAAAAATTACAACGCAATGGTTAGGTGTATTTGGACCATTTAAAAGGTAAATGGCAATGAATAAAGCAAGTTAAATTAAAAAAAAGATTAGTAGTGATGACTATTGGTTATTTTAGAGACAAAATATTATGATTAATTTGATAATAGTGTGAATTTAAAAGCTGGTAGTAAGGAACAATAGGTAATTTTTATAGCAGAAGAAATAAGGGCCATTTTCATTGTAAGTTCATTACCTGCGCATATTAAATATTACCGTGAAATGCTTATTACATTACAATCATTCATGGGCGTTGTGGGACAATATGCGATTACTGTGAAAAATTTAGTTTATGTCGGCTGAAATTAAAGAGTTCACGGGACATAATACCCAAACATGTAGTGCACTTGGCTAAGGATAGAATATTTCGACTTTCAAACCCATTAGTCTGGTCCAAAAACTGAGGTACAAAACATATTCGCGGTACTATTTTCAGACTTTTGGAACTTCGTGCAGTATTCCCATCGAGGAAGTATTATATCCCACATTATTTGCAAAATCCAAACTCTGGCAGAATATGATCAGCCGAGTCACTAATTTCAATTCAATCCTCACTTTGAAAACTTGAGATTCACTCAAAATGAGAGTCGACATAAAAAAGAAACATTCACTTGGAGGAAAATTTCTAATGGATTAAAAATTTCTCAACTGGTTATAGTTATATAAAAATACTTTCCAGCGTTTCATTTGGGGTGATAGCAAATCAACCGCATTCCTACAATAAGCAGACTCTCCAACAGCAAGAGATGAGAGTTAAAAACAGAAAATTAGGACACCTTTGCACAAATGGTAAGTTTTTTTGAGTCTTTGGATAGGGGCCATAGTGTCTCTTTTCACCATCAATCGGATGACATGGCTCATTAAACCTCGTTTTCAACTTTTATTAGTTTTCCCCCCGTGGTTCCGAGGAAAAAAAAACTCACAACCCAGTAATGGGGATCGTCCTCAGTCTCAGCATGAAAAACGCAAAACATATGTTCCGAGCAGTGAACGAAGAAAAAAAATTTACATGCTGCGGCGAAGGGATAACAATAAAAGCAGTAAAGATGACGAACAACAACCGATTGGTGGAAAAATAATTTTTAGAGCGCGGGAGATAAAAGGTGGTTGTGGGCTGAACATGGTTTTTCGGGTGGACAAATCTCTCTATTTTTTTATCCATTAACGACTCTTTTACCATTATCACTGATCGTTTGGGACATTAACCCCGTTCGTTTTGAATTTTTTCATGAAGTTTTTTTAAAAAAGAAATCTGATGGCGATGGAAAATGACCAGAGCCATAGATAGCGTGGAAGTCCCCGAAAACAGATTTTTCTGACACTCGCTCGCGCAGTGCTTCAACCAGAGGGATATCTTGTCAAATAAATGTAAATAATGTCGAATTGAGAAGTAGAATGTATGAAAACGCACAGATAAGTAAGGTCAATGATGCATAAATTTTCTACAAATTAGAAGTAGTTACAGCGTTAATGTTTTACAATTTCAGAGCAAATAAGTCAAAAATAAAAGTGCTTAGAATAGAAAATATTCCTTTGAGTGATTTAGGGGCAAAACCAAAAAAAGTATCAAATTGCTTCCGTACCACGTAAAAAAAATGGGATTGCAGGTAGATAATTTCTATTAATTTTGATTTTAAATACCAATGATGTTATTGCAGTATAAAATATTTGAAAGTCTATGCTAATAAAAGCGATGATCCTTATGGTAAAAAATTCTATATTTCTCCAATGGAGCATAGAAACACACTTCACCTTCATAGGAACATGAACATTTTGTATTTATTTTTTTTGCATTAAAATTTATCGAAATAACTGTTTGCATCACCGAGTTATATTTTCATGAAGATTTATAGTTTCATTCGTATGGCCATCAAGTGGCGGTGAAACCATGCTAAATAAACGTTTTAGAAGGATTTGATTCTTTGCCGGTTAATTGTGGCAGTGAACGTCTTTTGTGCTTCCCACCGGATTAGGGACTCGATTTCTACCGACGTTTCGATGAAAAAGAATTTCCGTCGGCAGAAATGGAATGCGTCAACTGTTGGAAAGCCCAAGAGACATTCCCAGCAAAATGAACGGTTATTTAAAAAGCATTATTCTTGAAAACTCATTAAAAGTTCTTTAATTTTGAATATATCGGGTGAAAAAGTAGCTGCGATGCGAAGCTGGCTTACACTATTATTCTCGTAATGCATACTTTTTTTTTTACAAATTAACAATAGTTATTGAGTTAATGCCTTACAATTTCGAAGAAATTTGGAAAAAAATGTGCTCAGTATTATTTTATCCAACTGCGTATATTTTCTACTGTTACAATGCAATGCAATGCAATTATCATGACGTGGAATCAGATCTGTATTCTGATACCCTCAGTCCTACCATTTTGTCCACTGGATCCTAGGGGTAGCAACTAGAGGAGGTCAAGAGGGCCCCCGGTTAAGGTCAAGTGCTTCCCTCTCTGCCCCCCCCCCGAAATGGACGATTCCCATGCGGAAGGTCAAAAGGTGGGAGGGGCCCTCTCGGGGCTTAGCGGGGTCTTCCGCCCGCCGATATTTCTCCCTCACCATTCATCAACATTATCTCGCAACCCCCTTCCCTCTCACATCCCAGCCCTTTTTTGCATCCGTAGTTTTTGTTCGACAGCAACATTCATTACTCTCCACTTGCCCTCCCGGGGAGGAGAATTGTTACGTCTCCACGGACCGAGTTTTCACGCGTTGCTCGTGTTTTGGGCGTGTGTTTTCTCGGTGGAAGAATTACCCTGAATCATACATCTAGGTTTTGCTAAAAGTATAAAAAACACGAAATAAGATGATATTAACTGAGTAAATTTTGTTGTATATGCAATTTATTAAACTGAAAGCTCGGTAAAAAATTAGCGGACATGTGTATCCACTAGGTGGTAAGTTACACCGAATAAAAAATTTAGGTTTTACTACAACTACAAAAAAGCAAAATAAGATTGTATTAACTGAGCCAAATTTTCTGTTTTGGCAATTTATGAAACTGGAGGTAGAAATGGGCGTACATGTGTATTTACTCGGAGGTAAGCTAAACTGAATCAAATATTTAGGTTTTACTGTAACTACATACAAAAAACGTGATAAGATGGGGTTAACTGAGTCTATTTCATGGTCTTTGCAATTAATAAATCTGAAGGCTATTGTCCATAAATCAGGCTGATTACGTGAGCAGCAATTATAAATCCTCCTCTCTTGTTCAAAATTAACCAATATGAAAGACGTTCGCTGTGCTCTACGAATACCATCATTAATCATTTAGTTAAAAATTTTAAATCCAGGCTCGGGGAGACTAATAATACACTGCTTACAGACATTTGGAACTACGATCCAAAAGTTCCCACCACATATACACTGCCTTTGCAAATTACTCTTCTATGAGTCTATCCTATGTCTTTCCTTCTTCTAGATTTAGCTATGTTTATTATTACTTTCAAATAAATTTGTAACAATCAATGTGTTTTTGGAGAAAAAATATAATAATTGAAGAAAACAAAAAAGATAAAATAATTAAAAAAAGAGAGAAAATTAAAGCAATTGAAAAGATAAAAAAAAATATAATAATTACAAAACGATTAAAAAATGAAAAAATAAGTAATTAAAAATTACCAAAATAATCTCCAAATAATAAAATAAAATGCATAATTTACAAGTTCTACTTCTGTAAAATTTCTTTTGTGTATAATCAACTGTTTAGTATGTAAGCTTCTGTTAACGCAAACCCACACTACCCCAAACAACATAAACATATGCGCAAAAAACCCATTGAATTGTAAACTGGCTGGTTGTGGTAAACATGGTTTACCGGTACAGCGTTGAACGCGCCTTCGGCGCGACAGATAATGTGACTGCGGGCTAGAAGTGTGGGCTTTTTAAAATGCACTGCGAAAAATTTAAAGACATGACTTCCAAAAGAGTTCAATTGGCGGAAGTTAGGATGAAAATGTTTTTGTCAGTCATTGGTGCTCCTCAAGCTTTTGCTTCGACATTTTCCATGAATAGACATTCAATTGTGTAATATATCTGCACCAACACGGAGAAAATTTAAAAGCAATAATCTAAGCATTGGTTGAGCTTAGAGAGCTGCCTTTCCGAAGTGTGTACTTTGAGTTAAAATCAGCTAGATGGCATTAAGCTACGCAAAAATTGTTTCCGGTACTGGAGTAGAAATAAAATTTAGAAATTTTATGTGCAGGAGATATCAGAGTAACACAAAAAAATCAACCTTAATCAGAAAGAAATAACAGTAGTGGACGATACGTTTAATCGTTTTGAGAAATGGATATATTATTCCTGTGCAAAAATATTTAGACCAAAATAATTTTTGGGCATTTTCTTAATAAAGTATACCTCGCTATTAAAGTAGCCATTAAAGAAAACTAGCCATTATTCTACTGTAAAATACTCAATGGGAACTTTCAACCATTTAAAATTATTATAAAGGGCTGCAGTAATGATAATTATGGTAGTCCAACATGTCAAAACTTACCAAGTGGAGTTCCTTGATTGCCTTAAGCCTATTCAGAACGATAACACGCGCTTTTTGCAAATTAAATTCCTTTTTTATAGTAGGTAATTGGGTTAATGCATGGTGTAAAAAATCCTCAAAGTTTGGGAATAACTCTATACAATCGCTTACCTTGTAGATTTATAAAAATTGAAAATTAAATGTATAAACTACATATTTCATAACTCGAAAGGCATCCATAGTCATAAATAATTATATGGAGATAAAAGATTATATTTATCAAAAAATATTTTACAAATCAATCGAAGCGTTTGAAAAGATTTCAATCCATCCAATATTACCGCATTACATATAATGAGCTCCTGGATACTCAAAAGGGTTATCCATTAGCGGAATTTGGTGATGACAAACAAAATTTTAATTGGAGAAAATTAAAGCCGTTCCAGCAATAACGGCAACAGCAACGGTGAATTAGCCTCATTATGTATAAAAAAAATAAAGCGGAAAAATTAATTAATTCCATGAAACTTTACTTTTTTTTGGACGATTCTCAGATGCAGCGAGCGCAGGCGAGTTTTTACCGAAAATATGTTGCCACAAACGACCCCCTTGCCTGAGCTGCGGGCAAAAACAAAAAAAAAAAAATAAGAACGCGAAAGTCATTCTGCGGCCTGGATATAAACCATGCACGCAGTGCTTAGCCGAGAAAGGGTGTCTGCAGTCTGCAAGCATGCTTAGCAGTAGGGTGCGGCACAAATGAAGTTGGAGAATTAAGCATTTATTTCGAGAGGATGCCATCACTTTCGCCTGCGAGTATTTTTCGGTGCTTAATGCGAGAAAATTAACTTCCCCTCGCTACCTCCTGCCTTATGTCCTTCCGTCAACAACTGTTACTAAACTACCCGTTGTGGGTAATTAAAAATATATTTGAATTATTTTTCTAGTACTCTGACAAAAGTTTATCCCTCCATGTTTTTGAAAGCTGAAAAATTAATATGGCGTGTGTGGTAGCTAAAGAGTTGACTTCTCACCCTAGGAGCTTGGATTCCTATCCCAGTGGAGGTTATTCAGAAGAATGCCAATCCAGACTTGGTTATTAGTGTTTAAGTTCATAAAAGCATGTGTAACTAGATTTTGGGTTTTCCAGGTGATGAGTGCATACATATTTACTATTCAAATTTGCGCGGATAAAATCCCTAATATCTGGCAGTTTATCAAGCCCAAATTCTTTTCCATTCACGGCAGTATACATAGAAGTCAAAAATTTATAATCTAAAACAAGGGCTATACTTCCGGCACTTGTTGACTTAATCTAACAATCAAGAAACAATAGGGTTGGTAAGGCAGCTAGAAAGCTCTGATTCAAACCCGGCAGAGATTTTCAGAATAATACCAAAAAATAAATATAATCATATTTGATTGCTTAATTTAACCTTGTCCTCCACTCATACGTTTGGAATTCAAACCCTGGTGGATACTTTTCGATACTGATATAATCTTCAGAGGTTGGCACTAGGCTCATGAAATCGTGAATGCCCTAATGCTTGTGGCACCCAGGACAAGCTTAAAATCAAGGCTTGGTGGTCCAAGAAAAGGAGCTAGCCGCCCTACCCTGAATGTGTGAAATTACCTCTGTGGATTATTTCAGGATGAGCTCTACCCTCACCTTTGCAAACCTACCTTCTCGGTGAATCACTGAGCGAGTAAGATGCCACTACCTTCTGTGTACTACCCATCTGAAATATAAACTCTCCCGAAATAATATAAACGTTCATGGCCCGGCATAACTCTTACTAATATTCAATACAATTTTATTTACACCAGCCTGTTGCGATACTAAAACAAATACTCAAGAGAGCTTGGTATGATGATGTGTTGCTAGCATCAAACATTTTAAGTTATTATTTCCCTATGCCGGTATTCCACAACGTCGGCCCTCCATCATATTAAAATATTCATACCAGTGCACGGAAGAACCGTAGAGACCCTGAATGCCCTCCATAAAGACTTGCACGTCCGAACCCTGTGACACTATCCTGCGACCCTTCAACGTAGCCTCTCGTGTCCATCCGCGAAGCAACCCATTGGTTCACAAAGCCCTTCCCATTACGCAATTCTAATTCGGAGACCCAGGGAACACGGTTAGCTCATTTCGCTACAAAACCCTAATTCGCTGGCAGCGTCAGGGGTTCAATTAGAGAGAGGTCCACGTGAAAAGAAAGAAAGGAAGGGATGGAGGAAAAAATTAGACGGACGAGAGAGGGAGAAATAAGAAGGAAAGACGAGGGAAGGAAAAATGAGAGGAGTTGTAGGGTCAGACACGAAACGAAAAGTGAGAACTAGTGGATAAATATGAATGCATGTACGTAGTTATTCAACGCGAATGTTCTATCAATCAATTATTTCCTTAGGTATGTGAATGTATAACCTATACCAAGCTAAGACATAGGCGAATGGCAACCTAGCATACCATCCTAGCATTAGTTCCTTTCCCTGGGCAACTTCATACTTTCTGCTTTATGCACCAGTGCATCCATCAATGCTCTAACCATTGGACAAACAGGCTCTTCTAAATGAGAGAAAATTGATGAATAATACAAGAATAGAGATGTGCTTATAATTTTATATTAATATCCTTACGAATTCTCCTTAAAGTAGTCGTAAATATCATAGCTAAATAAATATGGATCACTTTATCAAAAAAAGATAAAAATTTCTACAAATAACTCACAGTATTTTGAGCAGGTTGATTTTATCTGAAAATAATAATTAACATCATTCAAATATCATGAAGGCCTTTCATAATAAAATATGTTTTTCACGAAAAATGTAAACGTAACGACTAGAAAATATCATAGCTAATTCATTTATTATCACTGCCTTAAATTTAATAATTTATGGACGTATAAGATGTTCTACTAGCGTTGGCCATGGTATAACATAACCAGAAAGGCAAGGGTGTATATGTTGGTAAGATGTTAGATGAAAGTCTTCATATGAAGTGAAAGTCTAAAATTAAATATAATTTCTGTAATTAAAGATTATTCAAAGCAAGTAAAGTTTAAGTTTGTCTTTGAGTAATTCTCACGCGAAATCAAAAGATATTATAGTTAAATTGTAAATATATATATTTACGTTTTTGATGTATGAATGGAATTGGCACATGGTGGTCTAGTGTTAAAACAATTGAAAATGGTAAAAATCGCTTAAATTTTATTGGTTAGAATATACATTTTCATGAAGTACAATAGGGGAAAACGTCAAGGATACTACGATCAAAGGAAAATGTACAGAACCATTTTGTCGGCAAGTTCTTGAACGAAGACACTCGTCTGGCTACAGAAAACTTGGAAAATAATAGGATAAAATCGTTGATATCTCCTAATATATTATATTATAATTATATCGCCTTATATTGAGTGTATAAATGACTTTCAAGACTCGAACAGATTTTTAATCCAAATTTCACCATTGATATTCCAGGGAAGCCAATAATTCCAAAAAGAAGAATGTTATTTTCATAGAGATAAATTCCAATAATGAAATGGAAATAAGCGTTGGATAATGACAGTAATTAATATAAAATCGAGTACTGTTAATGGATATTGATGAAAGTTTCTGTTGAAGCCAAATAAAAAAAATTACAATGCCACGATATGGAGCTAATGCTTATTTCAAACTCATTCTGCACGATTGACTCCATTAATAACATTGAAGTAATTGCGTCGTAAGAAATGCTTGAAAAGTCATCAAATAAACGAGATGAGAGCAAAATTAATGGTCCATCCAATTAGATTTAGACGACACAACCATAAAAGAAAATGGAAGTTACAAGACGGGAGAGAGGGTACTCAAAATCAGCAATTGTAGTTGGTAATGCTAATGCTGCTGGAGTGGCCCCGCGCGAAATCCGCGCAGACAAGACAAGCGTATGATTGCAATTTTCTCTGATAACTATAGTATTACGGAAGATTGTGATTAAGCGAGCATGACGGTCGGTAGGACACGTGGGCAAACCAATTTCATTTCTATGTCATGTGACCGCACAGGCGGATAATTTGAAAATTATGGTGCACCGTGTAGGTGATACCGTTTCCCACTCGTTGCATCGATGCGGGTAATGAGAATTTTCCCGAATAGAATCCTGAGCAACCGAGAGGTACTCTGAAGATTCAAAACGATAGTCGTATCTATCGCAGTGAACTGCCGAACGGTGTCGCATAATACCTTTTGAAAATGCTGCTGCAAAAGCTGAGAGTTTACTCAACGATACTCGCGATAATAATTTTGATAGTAAATGATTCTAGTGCCAGATTAGACTATTTTGCATACAAGAAAAAGAGAAATTCACTATATATGAATTTGTACAAGAAAAAAGATTATGTGAAAGTATAATTTTGGAAGATACGACTGCTTAGAGAGGCTCTCTTAGATCATCCCACGACAAAAAACTTTTAATTTCTCAATGATGCGGCAAAATTCTCGATATATTCTTTGAACTTTAGCCCAAAGATATGCTTTTAGCGAAGGAATAAATTACGGTAGAAAGGAAAAATGAGCCACTGCGGGGAAAAGATGTTCCCGGCAGTAAAAATATCATTACATGGCTGAAAGGCTGATAGAAAAATTATAATTCTCCAAGTGTTCACTGAATCCTCACAACGGATATTTGAAAAAAACTGATGGACAGATTTTCAGTATTTTAAATGTTGCCGACACTCAATTAAGTGAAAGGATTCAATCACGGTCAGTGTTTTTTTAGCATCCTTAAAGATGAGGATTCATTATCAATTACTCTATCAAATATAAGAGAATATTTCTTGCATAAAAGATTAAAGTAAAGGTCCCCGAAAATTCCCATCCTCAGATTTAATATCAAAATCATGTTTGCGTATTTAAATAACGAGCTTAGTAAATAAAAACCACAATTTTACTCCTACCCGCCATTATCTACTATGATTCATCCAACAACCTTGATAACGCAAATTAGAAAAATATTTTGCCCATGGATAAGTAGTATAACCTAAGGTAAATGTTTGCTTGTTTTCAATACGAATAGACCAATGGAAGGATGTCCTGGGCATATTACAGTGAATTTGAGAGAGCCGGTAGGAAGGTGATAGTTACCAGAATACGCTTTAATGCTACACAAACTAAACAACACGAATAGAAAAAATAATTTTTTTTAAATTACAAGTCTAGTCATATGGAATATTGTGCAATAATAGTATTTATTGGACTGCAATATGTTTTAATTTAATCTAAAATGCACTGGGGTCTTAGTGTTCCTACCCTTGAACGCTCTTGACAAGTTTCTGTCATCCACGCTGCTCAACATCATAGCCCCATTCTGGTTCCTCCTTTTCATGGACTCCACGGATTTGAGTGCATTCTCCTCCACCATTTTACATTCCCATTTCTTCCCTCCCACGTCTCATTCATTCTTTTTTTCTTCCCTTACCCTCACCCCATCAATCACATCCCATGCCGACCTCACCCTGGTCCCTGTGTCAACGCCCCCATTATCTTCTCCTTCCCCTCCACTCCCCCGAGAAAAGAGCTGACACACAATCAAGATGAGGTTTCCGCTCTCGAACAGACTCCCCTCCACCCGCAGATTACATCGGAAGAAAAAAGTCGTTCCAGCCGCATAATTTGACGATTTTCAACCTGTCCACCTCAAATGGCAAAACGTCCAGGAATGTAATAAATAAAGATATCGGTGAAGCTTGAACGCTTGCTTACCTCATCATGAAGTAAGGTCTGCGGGTGTGGAAAAATATGCTGTTTCATAGGAAAAAATATTCAACTAATTGGTCAGAATAATTTTTTTACAAAAATTAAATACGAGTATTATAATTAAATTTGGGTATTAATATTTTCGATAAAATTCTAATACCCAAATTGGGTATAAATATTTTTATAATAATATTTTATGTAAAAATATTAATGCCCAAATTTTAAATAAATACCAATGCCCAAATTAATATTAATTTTAAATAAAATAGCAATGCCCAAATTTAAAAAAAATACTCAAAAAATTTACGGTAATAATAAATTTTACAGAATAAAATGCTTAGATTGAAGAAGTGTGCTATGATGAATAAATAATTTGAGGTACTGTTTAGCTTTACTGCATTGTGGGCGACTGCAAACAAAAAACTTGCGGACTTAGCTCTTCGAATATTAGCTACCAATCGGTCCACAGTGCTCAAATACCTATGATTTAGCTTCCTACATAATATGGCAATTTATAAGTGTAAAATATAAGCCATGTAAAGTTCAATTTTAGCATATTATTAGGTTCCTTATGCAGCCGTCATAGTCTCATTTGCCTCCTCCCATAAGTATGAGATACCTACAACATTCTTCCAATTGTCCATTCGTAGATACCCGCATAAAGTAATAAATATTTATTTTATAGCAACTCTTTGTTTTTTATAGTATTTTACACTTTTTCACGGATAAATCAATACGATATTATATTTATATAACTGAAATAAATTGCTTCAGACATTAAAGTTACTACAAAAGTAAAGCAATGTCACATATTTTCACGGTACAACTGAGTAGAAGGTAATCAACGGTATCAAATCTAAAAAAAGCCATCATTGTAAATAGGAATATTTAATTTTAAATTGATATTATGAATTGAATTTGAATTTATGGGTGGTACTACAAATTTTGTTCAGCTGAGGCTCATAAGAACCATTTGAAATGAAAGGTGAACCAGTGCTTCAGGCCTCCTGACAGATAATAGCAGGGTTACATAGTGTAGATAATAATGAATAAATGAACTATGCTACAATGACAAGATAAATTCAATATCAACTAACAATTAACATTTATTGGATTTACACATCGTAAACACAACAAAAATCCATTGATTTAAAAAATTGACAGCTTAATATCGTAGCTGTGGAATCTTGCTGCTTACTTCAGATTACATGCACTCTAACGCCTACATTTGCCTAAGATGTATGTAGGACGTAATAATAGCAACTGATAGAACTATTTCGATGGTATATTGCCTCCCAAGCAAGCAAGCGGAAGCCCTTCGGATTTTTCTGGTCGCTCAGTTCTTTCTTACAATTTTTGTAGAACCCTATGACGCTACACCTACACCTATGAAACCCTCCGTTTCTGAAATAATAATTCACGAAATTAAAAATTGCATTATTTGACCAAAAGTAAAAGTGTTCCGATCGGTCTGAAAAATTAGTTTCCCGACGTATCAAGTGGTCTAGATTCGAAAATTGAGTTGTTTAAGAAATCGATTTTTGACCCCCGAATTCCTCCAAAAAGCTGAGGCATAGAAGCAGTTGGCGACACTGTAATAGAGAAAAATCTAGTGTTTCGACATTTTTTTCTGGAGTTTCAGGCGATTGTAGAGAGGGTCGTTTCTGTGACTTTTTGTCGTATCTCGTCCCGTTCTTCACAAAAATTTGTATCAGTGCGTCACCAAGTGAACGACTGATCGGAAGTGGGTTTTGTAGTACAAGTATAAATTATAGATGATTTTACACATTATGGATTCTGGCGAAAAACGATCCTCTACTCCACAATTCATCCCGTGGCCTTCACCACGCTCTCACCATGACGTAAAAAGGAATCGTCTAGTCGAATGACGAGAGATGTGACGGCAGTGAAAGAGATTAGAAGCGTCGAGAAATGAGGTATTCTGGGAAATTGAGTCCTTTCAGGGACTGGAGTGTGTGTGTCGTGAGGGCTGCGACGGTGGTGCCGCCTGCCGGGAAAAACACATCGCGAACAAAAAAAATGAAGACGAAAACGCCAAGGACGTCACATGGCACAGTTCCTGTTACTTCGAACAGACTCACTTTGTTATAGTCCCTTCCTCCACGATTTCTACAGCATGCACGTTATCTACTCAACCTTGAGGTGGCTTGCGGAGTATGCACTATGCAAACGAAAGTACGAAACGTACCGTCTCGTCGAGTGGAGCGGGAAAGAGGAATGGAATATTCTTTGGGGCTCGTACCTTTGGAAACCGCCGTATCTATCTTTATAACAGCACCCACATGGGCGTACCCAGCGAGGGGCAGGAGGGGGCAGCTGCCCCCCTCCCTAGAAGCAAAAATCGCAAATGTCTTTAAGGAAAATAATATTTTTTCAAGCAAATAATAATGAAAACTAATAAAGAGATGGTACAGTTTCCTTAAAATGTTGATTTCATTCACCTTTTCCATGCTTAAATATTACCTACAACTTGAACAACCTTGGCTTGCCCCCCCTAGTTTTGATCCTGGGTGCGCCATTGAGAGGAATCTATAATACTTCACAAGAAGATAGGGGAGAAAATTTTAAGCATTTTTTGTCCATTAAAATGTGGTGTCAACTCCGTAATTACTGAGCTTTGGCAACGCAAATATTTTTTTGGATGCAGTTAGCAGTTACCATGAAAACGGTTTATCTTGGATATCCATCCTTTTCCACATTTTATTAAATACTCTGAATTTTTAATGGCATTCAATAATTTAGGTTGGACGAAAATGTACGATTATAATTGCTTGAAACAAGTAACATTGATCTTAATTAAACCAGAGGTTTGAGTGAGTGTCATGCAATTGTGAGCGATTTCGCAATCTACTCATTTTTAAATTTCAATTCTATATCATATCTCATAGAAAATTGTGGGGTTGAGAGGCCATGTGGTGCAAGTAATATTTTAATAAATGGAGTTAGGCATATAACTTGCTAAAAAAATATACAAAAACTTGGTGGCCAAAGGATACGAGTGATTATATGTTCTGTGCTGACATCGAATGTAAAATGAAATACACTACTGAATATCTAGTTGATCTCGTTTATTTTCTTTAACTAACATCTGTACCTAACTACATTTAGAACAAAAATAACATGTAACCCTTGGCTTCTCACCCCCTCGACTATAATAATCGCTTATTTTCGACCAACCTTAATTATTAAATGTCCTTGAAAATTCAAAGTAATGAATAAAATGTAGTTAAGGCTGGATACCCAAGAAAAACAGTTTTCATGGAAACTGCAAAGTCCATCTAAAAAGAGGTTTGCGTTACCATAGCTCAGTAACTAAGGAGCTGTAGCACCATGTTTATGGGCAAATAATGCTTATATAGTCCACTCTACCACATCCTGAATAATTGCAGATTCTTCCTGAAACACACTGTATATTGGTGAACAATTGCCTTTTTTTAGAATAGAACGGTACGTCCTGATACGTTTAAAGGTGTCTTTTTAGCATCAGGAAATTATACTCAGAAAAATTTGTAGCCAACGGTAGGTTTAGGTGAATTAAAGGTTTCTAGTCAGAGAGGATAAAAATCGCTTACGTCAATCCTGGTTTTTCATTGCTCATTAACGTAAATATTAATTTGAATTCTCGTTTTTGAACCTTAAAAAACTAACGTGCCACTCATTTTTTCAATCTGATCAGTCCATCAGTCCAGCATATCCCAGAAAAAAAATTGCCATTAGAAAATTTTAATCCAGCTCAAATCTCGATTACCAAGTCCTCCGCCGGAAGGTTGGTTGAGGGTAAAGTTTTCCTCGGATGAAAATCAAGGTAGTAGTCCTGATAGTCTCGTTGGGACGCCTCACGCTTAGATTTCCACTCGGGGGTGTCAAAACTTTACCCGGATTTGAAAGGAGCAAGTTTTGGCCAGTAGCCAAAAAATGTATCCACTTAGCTACAATGTTTCTCAAACCACTTAGTTACTATTTAATTTAGCCCAACAATACCCAGAAACGCAATCGTTGTCATAATAAATTCTCTGACACGAAGGTTTGTATTCCCATTTAAACATATTTTCATTTATTTATAAAAGTATCAGTATCCGCTAATGAAATATTTTGCTTTATAATGCTATTAAAAATGCATTAATGTAAAACAAAAATGCCGTTGTGACCTTTTGGAAATTTGGTATTATTTCGCTATTTTTGTAAGTATTCAACAAAAAAATTCTTTAAACTTTCCACATATCTATGCTTCAAGAAAATGCCACAGCTGTATTCAGTAACTTCGTAACACAGAATAAGTTTTAAGAAATTTAACTTATGATAACAATATACAGAAAAAACTAGTAAAATTTCCATAATTTTGATCTCCACTGAAATAACACAATATTTAAATTTCGAAGCACTGAAGCCTAAGTCGGTATAAAATCGAGGAAATCGTACGTATATTATTTCTATTTTAATACGAATACAATTTATTCCATCAATTTATAGCCTGTTCGCTTTCATGTATTCCAATAAGTACTCATTAGCAGCAAGTAATACACATTTGTAACCTTGTACAGAAAACTACACTCTTTTTCAGGCGTAAACAATATCAATGTCTGATACTACTCTTTATAGTCCTCACGGATATTAAAAAGCAACAAAAAGTCTGATTCAAATAAAGAACACGACACGACGCATCAATCCACTGCAGAGAAAAACAATCCGCGCTAGTTCACCCAATTAAGATGCCAGAAACAATGAAAATTCCAAGGTAAGTAAGGTGATGATTTATGATTATTGCCTCTCATAATTGGAAAATTATTCTCCATACAGCCATCGAAGATACTATCGATTTCCGCTTAAATTCAGAGGAGATGCATTAATCTTTGCCTACATCCGTATTGACTTCCAGTGCTCCAGTCTAAATGAGGCGGCGCATGCAAAATGATTGCAGCCATCGACAACTGTCATAGCCATGTTGGGAAATGTATCAAAAAGTGATAGGCCATAAATATTGGCAGTGACAAGATTACAATTAGAAAGGAAATAAATATAGGGATCGTAAAATAATTCATCAATCTTAAGTTTCCAAAAAAATCTCATACAAATGAGCCGCATTTCTATGAAAAGAATTTAATTTACTGCTTTAAAACTTGAACTAGAGTTTGGTCCAGAAAGAAACTTGTATTTATACCACCATGAAAACATAAATCATTATTTTAATGATGTTAATAAATTTTCAGCAGATATTTGCAATGTGCTGACTTCACCAATAATTTCACCATAATACTGAACACGGATGCATTAAATAGGATGTAGAACCTACCTCGCGAATATATGGGCAATTCCTTCTTTAAACACTACTTCATAAAATTAAGCACATTTTTAAAATGCTTAAGCAGCATCACAGCCTACTAAAAACGAATAATAAATGTAGATAAAACTTACAATGATATATTTACGAGAGAAGAATTTTTCTTGCGAGGCAGCAAGGTTTTAATTAGACTCATCACCACCAGGCAGGGATGAGCGAGGGTGCTACAATGTTTACCTACTTCCCTTTATCCGATGACGTTCTCCCCCCGCTCGATGTTGAGCGCAGATAAAGGCAAGGGATCAAGTTTCTCTCCACTTCGCGAGGATGCAAATAAGCAATGCGCCCGATAGTTTTCATCGAGTGGCGTCATCTAGAGGGAGATTTTTGCACGTGAGTGTCCATAGCGTAACTAACTCTTCGGAATCTCATCCACACCTCGGCGTTTCTTATTTATTCTCATATCGATCAATTAAGCCCTCTTTCCCTTTAAGCTATTTCGAAGTCTCCTTTCGATTGCTGCACAGACTCTTAAGATTAACTATTATCCTCCTCCTCCTGTTTTTCATGCTACACTACACTGCTCAATTACTTCAATTCCTTCGCGAATTAAAATGATAAATTTTATATTGGAATTTAAGAGTTTAATATGCATCGAATAAAAAAATAATGTATTTGAATAATACTAGGTATTTTTAATGAAAAAAATATACTTAAATGCCTTGGCTGGGTTCGCCCTCATAACGTGTTTACTAATGAGGCATTTAGGAAGTTGTATTGTTGTAGATGTTCAAGGAAGATTAGATGAACGGAGCTTGAGTGAATTACTTTAGAAATCAAAAAAATATCTGTTTAAATTGAATGTTTTGTCATCCTAGGGTCAGGTGGACTTTAGTGATGTATTTTCGTATCCAACTGGCGCCCTAAATAAAAAAACAACGCCTACAAAGGTTACCGGTTCCCCGGCTACAAAGCTGGCTTTGAAGCCTTAAGGTTTAATATTTCTCACTCTTTTTTAAATTCATAGATAAATGTCTCAATGAAAACTATTAAAACTACGGGGTCAGAGCAGCTTGACGGAATAGTTTAAAGCCTTGGAAAGGGGCTTTGAACTATTCCGTCTTTTCTATGCTTCATCGATCATAGAGGGTGAGAGGTAGCCTCTGTAGTATTAGAATTGCGTATATTTTTACAAAGCGTCATAATTCGGAAGAAAAATTATCAATCATTTTGCCATTCTTGCAGTCGATGGACCCATTCATGAATTCTTCCTCCTTAATCGCAATTTTAATATCAAACAAAGCAATTACCCATTAGCGAGATTTTTCAGGAAAAATTTGAAAAAAAAGCCATTGCAGAAAAATTGCACTCCGCAACGCCATTTCAGAACAGATATTTTGAAGGTGTCGTCAATTCCAGCCATTTTAGCACAGTTTTCTCTTCATTTCTATTAATATGCGGATAGCTGGTACAAATTATAATGCAAAATCAAATTCACGGCAGGCAGAATTTGAGAACGCTCCACAAATCGAATACACCCGGCAAACAAGCCTTACACTACGGATTCCAGCAAATGTGGCATCCCACTTCGCAAATAGCGTTGCCGTAGCAATGGTTCGGGCGAAGAAGACTTACTCCGCCAAGTGATGAAGTGCCCGGGAGCTAGACATTGTCGACCCAAATTCACCTGACGCGTATCCGAATGCAGTGATGTCAAATCGAATAATGCAAATCCGTCTGGGGCATTCGGAGTTGACCACGCGGGACATTTGTATAAGGGCGACATGCTTGACCGCCCCCAGCATCATCCTCAACGCGAGCAGTGAGTTCCAGGGGAGGGGACAAAAGATGGAAGGGGAGTGATGCAGGGTAGGGTATTGGAACGAGACAGTTTGAGGGTGGTCTCGACGTCGGATTCAACATTGCATTTAATATTAAAACATCGGGGCAAATGTGAGCTGTTTGCTCGACTTGGTTGCTCAGCCAACAAAATCTGAGGCCAGCATGACTTCGAATGAAAACCCGTAGCATATCTCTCGTCTTTAGGATTATGAAGGTGACCATGATTTTCCTTAGAAATATGAAGATTATGATTGAGAAGAAGCGAAAACGTATAGTTTGTAGAAAAGTTCGAACCAAAAAACCAAACCGATCGACGTAAAATAAGAGATCATCCAAAGTTTAAGTTTATGAGCTCATTTTTTTCATCATAGAGCTAATTCTTGTACGACGTGATCTGCTAAAAGTTCCCAAGAAAACAAGAATTCTGAGAGAGACTTGGTGGGTAATCTTCTACGTATACCGACGATCAACTTCTAGCGCTTGCTTTAGTATTCCCTAACGAATCTGAGCTAACTTAAGTACTTAGTAATTCAAACATGATTATAAAGAATGCTCAAACCGGAACTGGAAACGGTATTCCATTGACTTAGTGATTATGACCATGAGAAGTTTAGCTAGCGCTTGAAGACTAGTTCATTAAAATTGAAGAATTCAGAAAAGAGTTGAATAAGAGCGAACGGCAATTTATTTTACGCCGTAGAAAGAATTTTTCATTAAAATAGTAGCTATTAATAAAAGGACTTCAGTTGTTTTCCTTATTCAATTGAATTTTATGTAATTATAACATATATCAATTTCACAAGTGGAATTAATCTGGCACAAATTCAAGAAAATTCTCTAAATTCGAATTACCCTATTTTATGATTCGCAGATTGGGGAGTGTCAACTGCTAGGTGGTATAAATTTGCCTTTGACTAAGAAAAGATCAAAATTTTCTCCACTAAGAGAGGTCAATTACATTTGCATCTCTTAGTTAGGCAAAGAGATACTTCACAGAAGTTAGACAAAAGGCATTCCCGACTTAAAATCTTCCTCCACGTTCATCTTCCTCGAATAAATTTCCCCTCGTAAGACTGTAAAGGAATTGCAACAGGAGCACTATTTTCCCTATTAAGAAGCTTATGTGCCCTAAGTAAGCCAGACGCTGCAAAACAATTATTGAATTATTCATGTGCCCAAGGTTCACCGACCTCTAGATGACGCAACCACCTATCGTAATCTTGTCGCGTCTTAATACTTAGTCTCACTCTGTTAAGACGGGGAGTGTCCTCTCAGTAAAGCTTAATTTGGTGTGCAAGCAAAGCAAAGCGTTCCTGTCATCAAGATGGTAAAGAAATCCTTGCATCCATAATGAAGAAGGTCTTCTGAAGAACTGCTTTTTCCAAAAAATTCAACTTAGCATAAACACAAGTATCTTCTCAAAATTACAATTCTCGATGTTTTAGGCTGAGGTAATCTACCAGTGAGTCAACGAGATGATAAAGTTTACCATACGTAAATTGTTTTTCCAGGGCACACTAACACATAGCGAAATTATTTGTTTAATAATTTGATTTTTAAGCTTACTTTATATAGTTTAAGGAGCGGCAAATGAATCTGTATTGGAGATGGTCTTTTGAAGACCTCCTGCTCAAAGCTAGATTTAAACAGCATAAACTCTGGTATCTCCTCAAAATTATAATTCTTGATGGTTTAGGCTGAATATATCTGCCATTTAGTTGGACGATGAAGTTTATCATTCGTAAACTATGCTTCCAGAGAACAATACAATTGCATAGCATAAATTAATTACTTTGCAGCTTAATATTAAGTATAGTTTATGTAGTTTAAAGAGCAGTAAATGATAAAAAACAATGGTAGTAGGTACGAGATAAATAAGCCTTCAGCCCGAAAAATTAGGGAATTTTCGGTTTGAGTCTAGGTCAAGACATTGAGCTACAGTGTTGCATAAGTAGAACACGTTCAGGAGCAGAAAATGCTAAAATAATAAATTAGAGCAAATGGTCCTTAAGTTGTAAATTCAACATTGGAATGGCGTTTAGAGCTTACAAATACGCTTTAAAGAAACATTTTGAAAAAAGAGAGGAAAACAACTTGAACAGAGAGAGCGGCGTGCGGAGAACACATAGGGAATGAAATAAGGAAAGGATTACAATTTCTGCTCAATTCCAGTGAGAGTAGTCGGAAATTATTCTGGTTTCGATAAGTTCTCATCACAGTATTTGTAAATACCTGAGGAAATCATGAAGCATATGATCAGAAATATATCCTGCAATAGAGAATTTTGATAAAAATGAACCAGATGAAATAACTTAAAGCTGTCCTGCTGGAAAATATTGAGGAAAAGGACGGCTTATGTCACTTAACAGAAACACTTAAATTTAAATAAACAATTCGAGAGCAAGATCGTGGGTTGAACAAATTCGCGGGAAACATATGGGTAAAAGACAGATTATATGCTGAGTAAAACTTTAATATAAAAAAAGTATAATCTATTGTTCTCTAAGGATGAATTCATTATTAATGACTACTTAATAAAAGGTTGCGTGCGTATAAATTAAGTTAGCACTTTCTTTAGGAAAGTCAAACGTGAAGTAACTCATTCGGAGGGAAATTATAGGCAAAACTGAACTAAGATTTTTTTACCGAGGTAAACAAATGATTTATTTCAAATCAAATAAGGAAGTGAAACTGTGTTTAGTTCGAAGCTTATTTCGCAGACCCATCAATTATTCTAATAGCTATTGAGTAGATGTTCTATTTCAATTATTTAGCCACGTATTAAGTCATGGAGGAAACTATTTGATGAGATCCCAATCTATTGACGCAGGATTGTGCCACTCTCTGTTGACTGGGGCTTGAGAACTTATGTGGAAGAAAATGGTGGAATCCAACTGGCTAAGTGGGGGATCATGTAAAAGCAAGAAATTGGCCGAAGCATTAGCGCTGCTTCAGACTAAATTCGCTGCTACATCAAGAACGACGGAAGTGTATCACAAAAGCAAATAAACTTCAGTTGCCTGCCGTTACTACTCAGATAATGACATATATTGAAGCCTGATGTTGATACATTATACAGAAATTGGTAGACACTGAGAAATTTTTTAAAAGAAACGTTATATCCTTGACAAGCTCAGTACGATTTAATTAGTGGAAGATAAACGATAGCCAAAAGAACGTAAAAACATCGAGGCAACGCATCACGATGCAGGTTTGGTAAAAATCTCTTTGTAGTATACTAAACTAAAACTTTGTAGTAATTAAAAACCAATCACCGATAAATTTTCACCGTCAGAGGAATGAAATACAGTTTTTACAGAAAACCAAACATCATTGGAAGCTTTTGCCAAATTTTTCAGAATAGCATATCGTTATTACCACCGCTTTGTCTTTAAGGTCTTGAAGGTATTATGTAAATAGAAAAAGGTTTACTTCCATATACTTTAACTCTAGCAATAAAAACTCTATTGAAAAACATAAACTGAATCTCAATTAAGTACTAAGAGTCAAGATTTATACTTACTGCCCCATAAAACGTTTACGATGTACAAGAGGGGGTAAATAAACTTAATAAGCTTCTTTACGTTCTGGGTCGAAAAATGGATGACCTACCAAAGGAAAAAATTGGATATATACAAGTCAGTAACCTAAAAGCGATTGGTCAATTTGAAAAACATTCAGATCAAATAATTAAGTCTGTTTGAATTAGGTAATTATTCTCAGAAGTATGAGTAACATTAATTTTCAACTTTAGAAAAATAGAAGAGTTTGAACTTGACAGAGTGAGGTAAAAATCTTTTTTTAATTATGTTTTTCACCTGATTAGGGTGGCTGCCAAATATGGTGATAAGTTTGAATAACAGAAAAGGGATTTAGGTCTTAAGAATTCAACAAAGTGGTAGTAATTTCCTTCTTTAAAAAAAGTATTATAAATATGAATGATATAAATTATAACTTCATTTGGTAGAAATTCATGATTGGATTTTGTAGAACTCAAATATTTTATCTCCATTCAGACGTTAAGATTTGAAAACTTATATTTCAGTTAGCGACTGCTGAAGGGGGAAATACTGAAGAAAGTTAACTTCGAAATAGAGTGCAATGCTTTAAAATGTTATAAATGGGCGTAGAGGAAAGAAAGATAGAAATGACGAGATGCGTTTAAGATATAAGAAAATAGTGTGGAGTAGAGTAAAAATGGTTAAATAGACGAAGGTGAAGAGGAACGACGAAGTGCAAGAAATGGTGGTTAAAGAAACTTCAAGATGAGATACGAAGTAGACTTGAAGTCTTGACAAATGGCAGCTGGGAGACCCATGCATCTTTTGAGAGGGGAGAATCTTAGGCCGTGAGGGGGTTAAGTAAGAGGAAGAGAATAGGAATTATTCTAGATAGAATGAATGGGAACTGGCCTCATTGCCAATTGAATCGTGCAAGCTCAACTCTCGTGAGGAGTCAGGTCGGGATGAATCGCAAAATGTACCATACAAAGCTTCATAAGTAAACCTTAATAATAATAGGTACCACTTAAAAAAGCGCAAATACCGGCTTCGCCTCCTAATAATATAATGCATGTGTTTGAACAACAATTTGGTTCACGAAAATAATGGATCTTAGTTTTACGGTGAGTGATTATGTAAATGGTCAAGTGCCTGTTACAGAGTCTTTTGCTGGCTTTATTAAGGGCAATCATTCTCGTCATTATAGGCGTTTAAATGGGACAATTTCAATATTTCCTGGATGTAAAAAATATGTGTTATGTGCTCCGTTTCTTAATAGTAATGATTCCAACGTTTATAAGAATATTGTGAAATGGATTGATAACGTGAGATATAATCGATGTATTCCTGTAATGTATATTGGTTGTCTTACGCTGGATGTTATTGATGCTCTAAATTCTTATAATTTCATATAAGTATCTGTTCCATGTAAATTGAATGTATATTTAGACTTATGTCTTTGTGGTAGGGCGAATGTGGTGCAAATATAATTTCAGTAAATAGTAAAGTAATTGAGGATACTAATTGTGTTTCCTTTAGATTCTCTTGGTGCACCTACAACTGAAGATGGTCTACGAATGTTTCTTGATATGGCATGTTACTATCAGAAAGGGCATAGCTGGATAAGAAGGTGAAAAGACCCCCCTCCGGGATTTTTCCCGTACTTGAGGCATGCGATTTGGGATCAAATAGGACAAACCTCCCCAGATTTCCAGCCCACTAGATGCCCACCAGGGCCGGCTAGATCGAAAATACGATTTTCACTCTTTTTTAAATATCTCGGTGAAGAAGGCATATTTTTTAAATGCGGTTTGCGGCAAACCTTGGTTAGCCGCAATGCGGTTTGAAACCTTATTTCATGGAGCAGAATTCCAATTTTTTTCAAGATCTTTGAGCGGGACAAGAGGATATGGCGTCGATTTGAAAATTTTTAATGCATGTTTTCATAAAATATGCTTGAGAGGGCCAAAAAGAAAAAACGTTTTCTGGAGGTGTTTTTTAAATACCTTTCGGCTAGCGTATTGAAAAAATAACTTTTAGATGGTGGAACATCGCGAAAAAATGCGATTAAAAATATGCGATTTTGGCCATTTGGCCCTATGCTCTGGCCCTCCATAACACCCCTTTTTATTTATTATAGTATTCTACCTATTAAGGTGCCCACCACAGGGACAGAATTGTATGGATACTGTTTGATCTATTGACACAACTTGGATCTCACGCACAGTTAAACGAACCGCGAATCTTCCGCCAGAATTCTCCCTCCTCTATCCTCGTTCCCTGGGCAACCCGGCTATAATTCGAGCCGGCCAGTCGCCTTCACAACGCGGACCTCTGGAGTCATTCTGGGGGAGGGCGACACGAAATTCAACGGCGCACGTAAAAAGGACCGCTTAATGATGATTCCGTACCTAGGGAGAGAGGCACGACGTGTCACTGAATGCGTCCGTCAAGGGCGATAAGGGCCGAGGACGATTAAGGGATGCGAGTGGGGTGTTGAGAAGATCAGAAGGGCATGAAGAGAGACGCGCCGATTGGAGTAATAACGACTAAATGTACTCAAAATTTTATGACTGGATGGTAATTGGAAGGATGAAGAAAGGAGGAGAGGCGTGAGCAAATATGATGACGCGAAATATTGAATGTTTAAAGTAATAAAAATAGAAAGAGAGTAAATCCACTTCAGCCGCGTAAGCTTTTTGTAATGCTAAACTTGATTTTTACATATTTAAAAATCTTTTGTTTGTATCCCATGGTTTGTATCCGTTTATCAAACAGGTTACTTTCGATAGCAATAAAGAGCAACGGAACTCTGACGATAAGTTAAATTTGAACTTCGGTGGACGTTTTATTAAGAAAAAAGACATCTGAAGAGCCAGTTCGTAGAAATTCAAGAATTTATGTCATCATCACGGTTCTGATACTAGCTCCAGAATTTTCTGATGAACCTTAGAAAGGTGATTGCGATTACACCTTCATTTGGGCAGGTACATTGTACATTCAAGTATGCATCAAGAAAAACTGCATCTTCCATTAATAGAAAGTTTTCGCTTGATAGCCCTAACTCAGAGGGTCAGCCTCCAAAAACAATTAACTTCGCGTGCTAATTTGCTAACGGTACAAATAAAATTACTGAGAAAATAGGATTAAAAAAAACGGTGCAAAAAATGCTTAATTCCAAACCCCTAACTCTTCAGATGTTAATTATTCATTGTTTTCAGTTTCTTTTAGCAAACTCTGGTGATGAGAAAATATTATGAAAAAAGCTTTCTAATCGTACTATTCAAAGCTTATACCTCGGCTATTTTGTGACGGTTAATTAAATTAACCAAAGCAAAAGTAAAAATCATCTATGCCTGTGCATTCTTTTGCGTTAATTAAGGTGGTTCTTGGTTGATAATTTTCGCCCTGCTCCAAATCTTTGAGGTGCACTGAACGTTATACGTGAATTAAAATGAAAAGTAAATGCAGTCAGCGATTGAGTACGGAGGAAAAATACCTGTCCAGTCAATGGAGGGTCAAATTAGTGGAATTTTGGAGAGAAAAAATAGCGTTAAAAGCACAACGATAGAACGCAGGGAGTGTAGCCAGTGAATAAGTGGCGAGTGAACCGTACGACGAGCCCTTAGCCCAACGTCCTCCGACCCCTTTCCAGAGCACCTGAGCGCATAACAGAGGCCCAGGTCGTCCCACACCAGCCTAACCTTTGGTCCTAGGCTGACGCGCGTAAAGGGGATGGGTGATTGTTACCCTTCCAATTCGACCCCGGACGAATTGCCGTGAGAAAGGAGGGGAGGACGTCAGGGAAGAGGTGTTGATTGAGTCAAGGGCGGCAGCTGGGCGGTGAAAAGGGTTCCTTTCGGTGTGAGAAGGACGATTGTCGCCCTTTACGGGCCAAAGTGATCGAGAGAGAAAATAAACTAATCAAGAAAAAAAAAAACAGACGGAGATAGAGCCCTTTTGGATCACGAGAGCGCTAGATAATAAGTAGGTAGGTAACACACCAAAAAAATACACTAAACAACGAGAAAAAAAATTATTAAGTAGAATCAAACTCAAATTAGTGAAATATGTTTGAAGAGTTTCATGAAGAATGGTAATTAGAATAATGGAAATAATAACATTGAAGATAAATAAATACACGGCGAATAAATGAAAATACGTACACTTATTTGAGAAATCGGAACTATGAGAGTGATTTGGGTTAGTTAATCAGAAAAATAACTATGAAAAATTTATCATTTTTGAGACATAGGTATCTTAAGTGTCTCAAATAAACAGAAAGAACTTTTTATGCAAAGAGAAAATTCGTGATAAATATAAAGAAAAATAACAATAGTGGAATAAGGCACTTTTTTCAATAGAAAGTGGAAATTTCACAGTCAGGAGTTCACTCAGAAATACACAAGTAAAAAAATTGATGAATTTGAAAACACGGATGTATAAAACTGATTTTCAAATGTAATGTAATGAATTACGTGCGATAGGTTAGAGTTTGGCTTTATGAAAACAAACCTATTTACAGTCACAGTCCTAGTTGTAACTCTTGTGATCAAGACTAAAGCATTTATTGCAATGCTTTGCGTAAGGAGAGGGCTTTACAATAATATCGAGGCGATGTACAAAATCTTCAGCAGAAAAAGCACCTTATTGTTAATGACAATAATAGAATTTGGTATCATTTTTAGGTGAGGAATTGTGCCATTAAATGAAAATAATTAAAATGCATCGACAACAATATATTTAAAAAATTCTCCAATGCTATTCCATTTTTTCTCATTATAACTGGAAGGTAAGGAACCTCAATTAAGCAGAAGACGGGAAAACTTAGTTCGCCACATTATGAGACATAATGACATGATGAAAACAATCGTAGAAGGACAGGTAGAAGGGAAGGAGGGCAAGGGGCGGCCCCGAATGAGTTACATAGGACAGGTTATAAAGGATGTAAATGGGAAGAAGTACGTCGGTATGAAAAGGCTGGCGGATAGGTGAGAGGAATGGAGAGCTGCATGAAGCTAATCTTAGGACTGTTCACTTATGATAATGATGAGATCAGGGTTGTAGTTGTCTGGCTGGAAATTGGATCACGACTACTTTTGCTACGCAAAAACTCTATAGCAAAAGAGCCTGAAGTGAATGTGAGAATCGATTAAAATTTATCATTATCAATCAAATCAAGTCATAATTGAAGTATTATTTCTTGAAAAAATAATTTTTATAGCTTTCAAAATTAAACAAAAAATACTGCCGCTTAGACTCGTCAAGTGAATAGAGACAAATAACGAATAATATAGTTAACCGTATAACTAGGAATACAGGATGGGAAACCGATATAAAGGACATCGTAAATCAAAAAAATACCAAATAAATACCATAATATTATACTGAGTATAAGATGCGGTGAATACTGCAATCTATTGTGAATTTTTTGATGATGCTATAGGCTTGATAAATGATAATTAATGCGCACAACTCAGATCGTCAAAACGTAACAGCTTATAAAAACCACTAAACCTATTAAGAATGCTTAAACAATGCCAGAGGTTTATAATAAAGAGCTAAAAGCAGTTATTTGGGCACCTTACTGCCATGGATGTTAAAGTTTAAAATGATACAGTTTGCCACTGTAATAAAGTGGCATAAATATTTGAATTTATTCCAGCCATTAACGCTTTGATATTTAATTAGCCTTATTTGTTAACAGAACGAGGTTAACACATAGTAATTAGAATAGGAATAGATAAAAATAAATTAACAGAATGTAAATTTATAATATAGCCTAAACTTACGAATAACGTCAATAGAGCCATTATTTATTAGTAAACTAGTCCAAAAGGATCAGATGAACAGCATTAAAAAAATCCTAATTCGCCATCTAATGGTAGCCTGCAGTAAATTGACAATTATGAAGAGGCATTAACCCATTACGGTACTTAAGCTACGATCAGCAGCGTTTTGTAAATCAAGAGCCAATTAACTGTGCCGACCTACGCCCACTAAATGATCACTCGATGCAACGGAAATTATCAGAGCATAATCACGCAAACGAGTTACATCAGCGCTTTCGATAAAATATGAAATTATGAAGATCATTTAGCATAAGCAAAGCTGCAGCCAGGATCAACCGCTGGAATATATATTACAATATTTCACAAGCTTCAACTAAAAGCTTTCAATTCTATGCAACAATTCACCAGGTTTCCCGTTTTATTGATAATTAATAGTAAGCTAATTTGAATGTTAACACATGAATAGATTAAAATCGGTACTCATGTCTACTTACATGAAATAGCTAACCTTAAAGAAATATCGAGTGAGCTGGAGGTATTTTTGGAAGTATTTTTATTTTGAGTGGGAATTTAATGCATATCCGACCGATACGCAATTTCTGCGGTAGGTATGTTGAGCCACATAAGTGTTGTACTTTCAGTGATGCATAAGTAAATATATTATTTAAAAATTTTGAGATTAGTTATAAGACAAGAAAAATCTTCGACTTTAGGCCTTAAAAAAATATTTCAAATCATCAGACAGGATTTTCTGTGGGGGATGGATGAAATTATATCCAGGATGTAATCATTAAAGACATTTGAATCAGTAATACTACCCATTTGTGTGGAGAGATATGAAGAAAATAGTAATTAGAATAATGAAAAATAGTCTGTTTTAAAGAAAAGTAAATATGCGTAGAAAAAAGCTTCAGAATATTCATAACTACCCGTGTGATTTGGATCAGTTTAAGAAAGTTCCGATCTCTAAAAGGCTTGAAGAGACACATTTAACCTAAACCCGGAAAATTAGCATAGACCTTCAGCTTCATTCAAGAATGAAAGACCGACTGCCGTTGCAAAGAATACTGAGAAATGGTGCTGTTAAATTTAGCGTTGCCTTTAGATTACTGATTGTTATTCGTTTCATTCATTGCAAATAAGAAAAACGGTATTAAAGAATAAATTTCGCTACTTTCGTCCTAAATATTGTAAAATATTGCTGCTCAGCACTTAACTTGAATGGAAGTAGCATTATTTGTTGATTATTGACCTTTTTTTGCATAAATGTAAAAACCTTTGAGTCCAGGTGTTTTATAAAAATATTTCGGCACTTCAGAAATTTATTTTCCATTATGATGGCTAATGATATGTAAAATAATAAGCACACGTGATTTCAGCGAGCAAGGATGCACTAGCGAAAAAAATGTTGCAATGTATAGCAAAGACCACACCGTCACCAGCAGTACAACGAGAGGCAAAACGGTGGAAAAAGAGGTTATGTACGGAGATTCGGATACGTGTACGCATTTTAACAATTGCAGATGCCACCAACCCATCAATTCCTGAAGATTGTTCGCCACATTACAGATGTATGGTGGTAAGGCTTTCTTAATATTCCACCTATCAAAGACATGTTGAATGGAGCATTTTTCCTCACCTGGGCTGCGGATATTTTAGAAGAACCTTTGAAATACTTATAGTGGCAGGAAATTAACATATATCACTTTTGAGTTCCTATTTTACGCAGTAGTTAAGTCCAGCTCCCATTTCAAGCTCATGCTATGTGAAATCACTACTATGCGCTCTCCTAAAGACCTCAAAGCAAAGGTTCAATTGGAATTAGTTCGAGTTAAACCAACTTGAGTGACTGAGAATGAAGCCAAACTCTCACAATTGTTTTATGTCACTAATTACGTCGTTAGTACAGTCTTAAAACGAGAAAAAGAAGGAAACATTTGAAAGCGAACGTGTCACCTGCATCAATCTAAAGGCTGACGAAAAGGGAATGTGGGGGAAGACGGTTGTTGAGAGGTTTTAGAGTTGAAACCTTTCTAAGTGCCAGTTATAAGTTTTTCCAAAGCTTTAACTCATCCCACCATCGGCCTTCCAATGCCCGGGCCGCTTAAAAGGAGGTCAATCAATGGCATCAAAAAACAATACATGGTGAAGGTCATTGTAAGTGTTGTCTCACCAAGACAAAAAGGCACAACGGATGGCTCATGAGGTATGAGTGTGACCCATGAGTATCCTATCCAAAAGGATACAAAAAGCTGGTGTGAAGGCATTGAAGGTTACGTGAAGGGTGGAATTCAGAAATCATTTATTAATATAAAAAGTATCATTAGTCGAGTAACGTACAAAAATGATTTACAATCATATTTTATTGTGATAGATAATGTAAACTACCAACCTAAAATTCCTCTCAAAAAATGAGGAAATTTTTATGTAGAATAGATATTTTCCCCCTTTCATAAATAGCGATTATAGGTAAAAATATAAGCAAAATTTTACAATACGAATTTACATGAAATATGAAAATACCTGGAATAATTAATTTTTTAAGAAAACCATAGCTTATCTAAAGACACGGATAGTCGACCAATGCGTTGTAAATTCACCATTGTGGGTAATTACGAAGAAAGAATCATAAAAGATACAGCAAAAATATTTACTCAAAATGATCCATCGTTTTGTCCATGACCAAATTAATCTTCATAATTCGAATTCTCACCATGTTCGATGTCAGAGGGACTAAATGATACCATGATCATAGGAGTATCAGTGACTTCAGGGTAGCAGTTATTTCTACGTAAATTATACTTTAGCAAAACCTGTTCTCACTAATAGTAATAGCTTTACAAAATTAAAAACGACATAAACAAGAAATAAACATGTTTTTGTATTGCCATAGTTGTTTCCAGAAAGGTAGCGCAAAGCACTCAAAACCCATGACATCTCAAAGATCCAATCAGCCAGATTCACTTCTTGCTGATTCCGGAATCATATTCCGTTAAAAATATCCCACTACGCGCAAAATCAGTCAAACCAAATCCTCAACACTTCAAAAAAATCACCGCTCAAGAATTTCGCAATTTCAAGCCACCGAAAGAAGATGAAAGGACGATAACTCGAACCACTTCTTTCACCACTCCTCTCCGGAAACATTTAAAAATAAATAAATTCAAGACTCCTACGCTGCCACCTTTCCGTCAAATTTTTTCTCCAGCAAAAGTTCTCTCTCTCTCTCACGAGAGTCAACGCTTAAATGTTTGATTCATGAAGCGGCCACTTTTTCGGCAGTCGAGGAGAGAGGGCATGTGAGGCAGGACGGCGTGGGAGAAAGGAGAATGTGAAGCGGGGGGGATATCACACAAAGAATGTGCCTCGGCCAAGCGGTTCTTATTTTGGCGAATTGCTGTCGGGTGGGTGGGATACGGAGCCCCTCATCGGCCTAATGGCTTCCAGCTAGCTGGTCCTCGGAGATGGGTTAACGGCGTGTGTGTATGAGGGTGTATCCAGTGACGCGGTCGGTGAGGGGGGCGTGTTCGGAACTAATAAGCTCAACTCCGCCTCCCTCCCTAAGTGGTACTTGCGTCTCTGCGGCCTCGCCTCTCGGGGGAACGTAAAGAAGAAAAACGCCTTGTTAAACTCCCGTTTTATGATTCGCTCTATTAAAGGTTTGTCGGCTGAAAGGTTTTTACGGCTTCCATCCAACGCCCACTCACGTCTTCGCGAATTTCTCTCTGGCAAGGCTTGAGGAGGTTCCACTACTTAATACGCGATTAAATACGAATGCTTTGATACAAAATATACAATTATACATTTATATACAATGTACTATTTTATACATGTAGGTAAATATAACTCTTTCGCAGGTTATACATTTTGGTACTAAAATAATTATTCATTTAATTCCTTTTTTCATATTTTAGGATTCGTTGAGTTTCATCACATATCATCGCTTTTATTTGGTAGCCTTGCCTACTCCTACACTATCTTTCGCAAATTTGTCTTTGGCATAGCTTGAGGAGGCTCTACTCAATACTCGATTTAATACGAATACTTTGATACAAAATATACAATCATGTACATGCATATACAATGAATAAAATTTAATACATGTTTATAAAAATATCTCGTTCGCAAGTCACATCTTTTGATGCTAAAATAATCATTCATTAAATTCCTTTTTTTTTTTGAAATTTTAGGATACGTCGGGTCTTATCACTTACTTTATTTGGTAGCCATGTCACAGAAAAAAATCACGTTAATTTTAAACCTCATTAAGTTATGATCTATTAAGTGCGCAACTAAGTTCTCGCTGTTTTATTAATGAATTCAATACTTTGTTGTAAAAAATTGTTACAAATGCATCATTCAAAGTATTTTCTATCGCTAGGTACAACTTTTTCCCGTCTTTCTGGCAGAGCATGAATACCGTCACGGGAAAAGGCAGTCGGCAGCAGTTCATCTTGTGAGGCTATCCACTAATCTAGCCATTTTTTGAGTTTAAAAAAAAATAGTATCGCGATATTTCCGGTTTTGCTGAATAAATTTCCCACGCTCTAATTTAGGCCACGTTCGAAGTGTCTCCTTGAATGCGAAAGTAAATATAAAGGGTTCATTTACGAATGAAATCATTACACTTCAAGCAAAACCTTGAAGAGGGGAAGCCATTAAATACAAGCGTTGGATCAATTCACCAATAAAAAGCAATTATGAACCATCAGCCTAAATAGAGATATAGATACAACTGCCATTAGACCTTGAATTAAAATCAGAGGGTGTGACTCAAATGCAAAGGAGACATAATTTTAATCAGCCTTAAAATAAGCCATAATAGTCATCGTTTGCGTAAAGGAGCCATAATTAATGATACAGAGACACTTCTCATTTCATTTCCTTTACTGCTGAAGTATGTGAATGGCAAAGAAAGTCAGATATATATTTGCAACGAACTTTCTATTAATATCTGTCACAAATCATACGGTGCAGGAAATCATATCTGCACTCGTTTAGCGTAATCCTCAGCACCCCAATTGAGGATAGAAACACTGGTTAAATGCCAGACAACTAAAACAAATTGGTCGCGGATCAAGGTAATTTATTCCAAATAAGAGTGCTGAACTATTTATTCTTTACCATTACTATGTAAACGTTCTTGTAGCGGCATTTGATGAAGATTTTGATACCACTTCCAATACCACTTCAAATCAAATCATGAATATTATAAAAATTGAAAATTTAGCGGAAACAACTTAGAGGATGAGTCATTTACTGAATTGGCGAAATCAACTCTACTATTTGTAAATAACTAGTGCATGAAATCTCAATCGAATCACTTGAATGGCCAATTTGGCTGTGGTTTCTCGATGAATTGAAATTTAGCAATCCATCACCAGAAGTTCTAGGAAAGGGTAAGGTCACTCCAGGAATTTTTGGGATTTAAACAAAAACGTGATCCATTGAAACAGGGAAAAATGCACGAAAAAAGTTAGAATAGAATGATCAAAATATTATCCCCACAATGGAAACAAACAAGAAATAAGAAATTACTGAGGTGAGCCTGGCTGAAAAGAGTATGAATGAACCAGATTTTTACATCCATTAACATATCATAATAATAATAATAGCAATAATATTACTAATAATAATAGTAATAATAATACTACTACTACTAATAATAATAACAATAATGATAACAGTGATGATAAGACTTGACAATTCCCTTAAACCATAATGTACAGAAAGTACAATCCACCAAAATTAATAAATATGTAGAATTTGCAGCAGAGATCAAAGCCTTGTGGAAGATGCAGTCAGTAGATATATGCCCAATAGTGATAAAAACAGGAATCACGCTTTGCAAAGTTTTACGACCAGCTAAAGAAGCTAAACTTGGAGAAAAATCTACCAAAAGTACAAAAATCAGTCATCATAGACACCTGCCATATTGTCCGGCGGTTCCTTTTAATAGAATAATAACTGAACTAGTAACAAAACATAGTTGAACTTGACCTGGTCCGTTCACTGTGAATAAACCTTGCAAGATAGCAAGAGGGAAAAAGAAAATAATAATAATAAATTCTGATTTCTAATTCTAGTCCTATATTGAAATGTAATTTAAATAAGGTGATGGCTGTCATGTTTAAACCCACCAAAATGTCTTGTCATTCTCAACCATTTCTCATCGCGTCCTAAGAAAAAGATGAAGACCATCGCTCAAGGATTATTGTTGCGGGAGACAAATGATGTCAGACTCTGTCACACTTACTGCAAAAGCGATACAAGGGCCCTTTTTTAAAGCGATATCTCATGGGGCTTTGTTTTCGTGACAAAGGAAGGAATTTTGGTGAGATCAAAGGGTAGGAGGAAAAAGGTGGGGCAAAATCCTTTGTGTTTGAATTTCGGAGACTCTATAGGCCTTCACTGCCGATGCAAGAACGATCAATAGCAGCTCCTTTTCGAATCTTTATTTCTCAGTTTCAATTGTTTGAGGTACAATTGCTAAATAAATAACTACCAGGATGTTACCAATACAGTTTCATTCAAAACACGCGGTTAAAAATATAGACGCGCGTACACAAACGAATAAAGATAGAGGTGAATTGTAAGCCTTTATAATAAAAATGTGACTTTAAATTTCGGGGAAGTTTAATGTCGGGTCAAGCTGAGGTAAAAACTTTTTATAGGGCAAGCATACCTAAAACGCGGGAGAATATTCCGGTCTAAAGTAAAATACGAGGTAAACATTGAAAGAGCTGAGGGGCACAAATAATATGAGCTTTGGTAACTTTTGTTGATAACGATGGCAAAAGGAGATAAATTAGGAATACGTGGTGGGATATGATGATGACCTTAATGTAAAAAATTCCCTAAACATAGGAACTTAAATTTCCGCATTTGATATTTCATAGAATACCAATGCCATAAAATCAAATTTCAGCTCATCCAAGGCACTGATATCATAATTTTCATAGTACATTTTGAAAATTTTTATCCAAAACGAGTTATACAATGATAAAATGTCCAGGAAGAATAACTCCTCTCCTTACCAGGCCAATAAAAAAATAATTTTGATACATACATCAAATTAGCTTAAAAAGCTAAACGCTTTTAATTTCTCAAATTAGCTTTTTAGGGTAAGGTTTTTTGAGAAATTTTGCTACAAGTAATAATAAAAATTAATCATGGCTGGCAATAATAAAGTAATTTGGTAAACCATAACCATTTTCTTGAGCCAATAAATACGGTGCTTATTTTGAGTACTCAAACTATTACAGTATGATTACGGAAATAAAAAGTAAGTATTATATGATTACGGAAATAAAAAGTAAGTTTTTGTGTTTCTCCAAAGATAGAGAAACAGAAACACACTCTACTCTTTAAACAATAGAAATTTCTCCTAATGTTATGAAATCTCGGATTGGAAGCATCTCAAACTGTAGAACAGAAGCATAGGAATTATAGAATCCATTACGACTTGAAAGACTTTACGAGAGGCCTGTGATTAAATTTCCTGAAAATAGACTCTCACACAACCATTTGATTACCCCTACAAATTCCGGCTCGTTTCTCTACTTGCACCGTAATTCCACCGTACAATGATGAGCAACATCTATTCCGCCTGGCGGGAAGAGGAAGTATACCTTTAAAAGCCATTAATCGTTCTTTGCTCAGTGGAAGTCACCCTTCTAGGAACTAGGGGAATGAAAACACTTAATTTATACGACGAAAGCTCATTTCATCACTCGCAGTATCACTGGAATGCCGCAATAATGTTAAGTTCACTGCTAAGCATTCTGAGATAATGTTTCTTCAAGAAAGAGAGCTATTACTCTAAAAACAATATAGGCGATGACGTTATAACGATGCAGACGTTATAACGAATAGAAAACAATGAAAAATACTACAGAGGCTACACATCTGAGTCAGAGTAAAGAATTTATAATTTCAAGTGCAAAATAAAAGTTTCACTCTGTTTGTGTACAAATGCAGAAATTTTATTCATTCCATGTGCTTAAACAATGGAATTAACTTCTTTCTTATTATTGGAGTTTATTTTTCCAAAATATAAGTAATTTTTTTTCTGAATTACATTCTAAAATCAAAAAAATTCCCTTCTACTTAGTTCAAAAACTTGAATTTCAGTTTTTTTTTAATTCAAAGAGAGGAACACTCGACTTGTCATCGAAATAGGAAAAACAATTTGTAGCAAAAAATCATTCGCGGAAAAAAGCTTTGAATTACATCAATAAAACTTTTACTCATGCCAGACCTTGATTCCAGCCAGCCATTCATTATGAACTATCTTTCTAACAATGTCATGCTACTAATTTTTCCGACTCGTGTATAGAACGAATATGAGGAAGTCCCCGCACATGTTTCGAAAATACACGTGCCACCAAATTCACACCGGCCGATAGATACAACCGGGAGACGACGTCGAGGCGTCGTAGCGTGATACTTTTTAAGACCGAGTCCCGTCGTCCGCCATCTCCGGAGAGAATTCTATCGCGTCCGTAGCGAGCGGTAAACACGAGCACGAGTGGGCACACATGTGTCCACATAGGGGTCGCGTCACGTATATCTTCTCCCCCTCCCTCCCACACGCGACCGGTGGCACGTCCTCGCGACGATTCTGTGCTAACTCCCGAATCGCATACGACGAGTATCGCATGCGAGGGAAGGTTGGTAGTTGTGCAGGGAGGGGGAGGAGGGGAATGGAGTTTCATTAGCCTGGCGGTTGAGGGGGAGAGGGGGGGAGTGGGAGGAAATGTTGGTAATCTTCGCGTGCCATCACAGAGAGGCCTCACGACGTGCCCGGCATCGTTGGCATGCCTGCCACTACCGCAAACGTCATCTGCGTCCCCACTGGAATGAGCCGCACTCGAGAGTAGCACAGAATTGGAGCATATGATTTTCACCTCGAAGAAACCAGATTGAGGTTTATTTGGTCACGGGATTTATCATAAAATAGGGTACTTAAAGTGAAATAATGAGAGAAGTAATTGACCGATCCTTCTTAGCTATTATTTGGTAGTGAAATGTAAAAAAAAACTTTGGCATTCCACATAAATGTACTGTACGACCTAGGTTTCGACGAGCCACGTCATCATCTAAATAACTAAGTTTTAAAAATTCTATTGTTATAAGTCGATTCCATTTAGTCACGCCCGAGACGAACGAATTATTTTATTAGATAGAAATACGCGCACATTTATTATTATTTGGCCGTGAAATTATAAAAGGTTATTACATCCATATCATTTTTTTCTCTTTTATCAGGAGTCTCTTTATAGGTACGGTTAACTAAATATTACGCAGGCTTCCGCGGTGATAAAATTGATGATTGGTTTCCGGGTTAATTCCACGTCGACTCTTTTTTGGCGGACGACAGTTTCGGGCGCGTTCCAGCTCCCGTCTTTCGGTCCAAACGACTAACTAGTTTACTAGTTATTTAGGTCCTATACCGCGATTCTCATAGTTTTTTTGTGAGATCTGAAAACAAAGAAAAATAAATTAAATTGTAAACACACGAGGCCAGCATATTGTCCAGTTAGGTTCCGACAGAATAAACATCGTACAGCTGAATGGAAAGTACAAAAGCGAACTCAGAAGGCATGATTTATGCGTAGGCTCTTTGGGTCTCAAGGCACGGCCTGCTTTTGAGCCAGCAGTATCCTAATTCCGAGGCAATTAGACCAATGGATAGATGTAGCCTATTAGTCTTCTTTAGCATATGTGCCACAACAACCATGAAATGCTAAAACTGGACAACTAAAATCACAATGGTATGCATTTAGTGCCTACTTTGTCATGAATTTAAAATGGACACCATGACAAATCGGCAAACAATAGGAGAAAAATTCTGATCCGAAAAGGTTTAGTTAAGAAAAGTTGCAAGTTAAATTTAGCAATTTTTGTGGATTTTAGAGCTTTCAATTTAAAAAAATTGTGCATAATCGCAGAAAAAAATTAAATACGGCGAGTATACTTTGATTTACTCGATCAAATACAAGAATAACCTTATTCTCTATGAAAGCAAAATGGTATGCCATAAACGGAGGATACATAAACACACAGTGTTACTTCCAATGTTTCTCACTTTGCATAATCGTTTAACACAACATAATGCCCGAACCCAAGCCCAGCTAATGAAATAATGAGATGGATAGGCAAAAGTAATTTAATGTCTCATATCATACCAGGGGGAAAATCCTACAGAAATATGTCTAGTTACTTTATACTGGAAAAAACCCCTTTAATGTTTTAGTAAGGAAACAATTTAGGTCACGATGGAAAAGGTAAAGCTCAGATAAAATTTAAAAAAAGAAAGACGAAATGTGAACTTCGCCAGGAATAATACGATCACCCGGAAGAATAACTTGAGGGTGTGACGAGAAAAACTCGAGAAGGCGGAGCGTATCCGAGGAACAATTCGAATTTCCATTTTGCGGGCAATGTTGACCCGTGGGCTTCGCCGTCTCATCTCATCCACTTGCGCACACAGTGGAAGGAACGCACGTGATGCGGTTTGCCGACGAAAAATACGGAGCCATGCAAAATTGAAGCATACCGAGGGAATAACAAAGGCAGGTGGTGGCGAGAGGAGAGGCATCAGCTGCTCATGGTCTTGGAGTTGCTTTCGTACCCAAAGTTCGCTACGAAGACGCGGATCTTCCCGATAAAGTGGGGGGAGAAAAGGAACAATATTCGTCCCCTTCATTGCGCTCTGGCCCCCCTGTGGTTAAGACCTTTCCATTGGCTTATTTCGTAACGACTATGTCTGAGACGAATTTAACTCACTAGTTATCATTTATCATTGATAATCTGAGCTTATTGAGTGGACTCACCACTGAAAAAAATTCCCCAGGACCGGGGAGCGAACCGCGGCCCTTTGACTTCTCCCTCGTCCTCCACTCAAGAACTTTCTATTGGCCTATTTCGCATCTATTACAACGATGACGACCAATATTTATAGTATTCATGTTAAATATTTATACTGAAGACTATAAAGCCACGACCTCGGTCGTCTATTTAAATACAAGTACCTCCTCAGAGAGTACTTAGTTGAGTAATTACGGCCATTGGAGATTATATAGCATAGCAGCTTAATGACATTTTGTAGCTTATTTAGAAAACCTTTAATATTCCTTTGGTCTTCCTAAATGACCATTAAAATCTAACAACGCGACCGCAGCGCGACCCGGAAATGAAATCCTCGTATATATACAGGTAACAGAGTTAAACATGGTAAAACTGTATAGATCCTTGACGAAAAGAGTACACCAATTTTTCATTGTGTTATATCGTTTTTTCCTTGCCCAAGGTGTATTTTGAATTTATACTTATAGTCCAAGAAAAAAATTATGGGACTTAACAAGGGACGGTCGCGATAATTGAAGAGTAAACTTAAAAAAATCAGTAGTCGCGAGCGTAAGGTTGGAGCGGGCGGTCAAACTTTTACATTTTTCATGCCGAACTTGAAAATTTGTTATTAGCTTTTGACAAATGGATTCTTGCATGAATGATTAATGATCCACGATGACTCGGTGTTTTTAAGACATCTCCGCATTCCATTTCAGCGATTATATACTACGTTTGCCATTTTCCCTACCATGTGGTAATTTACCGACAGTAATTTCCCTTACCAAAGAACTACTCCGCAAGCCACCTCAATTACCGTTTGAAGGGAGGTGACCATACCTCACCTGTTAACCTGTGAGGGAAAACAAAAAATGATCAATATAAAATAAAAAATGTGCTCGTTGCGAATGATTTGACAACCCGAGTTCGAACACACATTGAAGTCCTCTTCTGTTCGTTAGAAAAACGAATTTCTATTGACACACGTTTGAGTAAATTCTGTCTTCTTTCTTATTTTATCTTTCCCGTAGGACCTGAAAATATTGTGAAATTCTATTATAGCGTTCACGATCTCGCCTGAAACACATTTGTTCTTAGTCGCTTAAGTAATGTATGTCCCGCTCGTTGCCTCTGATTCTTTAGCTGACCCAGCGTAATTCATATAAAAATATTCACAGTCCGGCAATATAACCCTGGCATCCTGAGTGATAGCAGATATCATTACCATTTGACTTCATGGGAGGATACCTCTCTTCAATATACGAAGTATAAACTAGTCTGACACCACGAACCGACAGAAAAGGGTTTCCTCAGAGCGGCTACCCTCTTCGAGCAAAAAGAAAAACGTATCGGAACTCCAAGGGTAATTGCCACTATCGTGTCCCCGAAAATACAGTTCCATCAATATCGTGGACACAAGTACGCTTTGCAGGGAGTGTTGCCAACAGAATTTCGATATTCCTCCGTCTTACGCTGCGCTCCGTGTCCTTCATTCTTCCTTCCTGTGAATATTTACACGCCTTACGCATACATCGGGAGGGTCGACCAGGGACGTGACGAAAGCAAAAACGCCAGCTCTTTCTCATGTTTCTTACTTCCAGGCAACCCATAATTCTCGTAGCACTTTTTTACCCTAGTTCAATAGAACTGAATCTGTTGCAATGTTAATGCACGTGATACTAAAGTGATTCGAGCACCAGAATAATCTGTAGGCAGATAAATTTTTCAGAAGGTTTTACTAGGAGTAGGGGATGCACATAGGGGGTACAATTGGAGGGGGCGTAGCTAAGTTTACATCTTCCATGCATTTCGGGGGGAGGTTTGAAAAGGACCCATAAAATTTCGTAACTTTGTAATTTCGTAATGTCCCTTAGGTGACACCAACGCTCTTCATTGAATATTAATTAGATTCTACTTGCACTCGGAGAATATGAAAGAGGCATATTAAGATATATTACTCCTAATAAATCCACATTGAACGAAAACATTACGCCTACCCGGAGTTTTGGTTGGTATTGTGCTGAGGCAGAAGGGATTGTCAGCGTAGGGCAAGAAGAGGTATTAGCAAATGGGAAAGGAGAGTTGGAAGAAAAATGGGTGACAAGGATGATACGAAAGGGAGTTTTTTTTTGGAGAGAGAGAGGAAAAGACAGGCTCAGGTAGGAATTCAGAACATTACTCAAAGCTGGAGATAGCGCATGCCATAATTCAGATTCTCTCGTAAATCCATAAAGGAAGGAGGGGAAAGCTTAAGAGGGTTGGGGGAGCTTAGGTAAGGAAAACACGAAAGGAGGTTGAAAGGCAGATTGATATTCAATATTTCTCCCATACCCCGAGGCAAACAATTTGAGGAGCAGTGGACGTCTTCCACTCACAGCGCTGAGTTTCATGCAAGATGAATGAATGCGATACGGGATCACGAGATGGCATTACCGTGAAAGATATTACGACTTGACTCATTCCCAGATAATTGTGATAAATTCTTTTTAAACATACTATTTCTCATTTATAAAGCACTTCAGGTATCTTGATAGTATGACTCATCTTGGGTCGCAGAGTAATGAGCCGAGTACTTCCTACAATACTTGAAGTCGTTCATTAGAAACATCTGTTTCAATAAGTATTGACCCTACAAGAAGTCAGCCATTTCGTATGCAACAAACAGAACACCTTCAACTAAAACATGACGCCAGCAAGGAGCTTTGATACTTGGTGTCTCAAGGTAGACAGCACACTGGAAGTAATGTGCATGAGGATAAGTATCAAAAAGACCAAAGTATGATTTAAGAGAAGACTTTCATTGATTTCGATTGTTTATGGTTTAGTTACGGCAAGGGTTTAAGGTTATACACAACACACATCGCCAATTCAATGATAACAATGCACCGAGCCTGAAATCTGAGAAACTGCATAGATAATGTCAAAGTGAAATGCAAAAGTCAAACAGCACGAAAGAGTTAGATTCTTTGGCGGAAACCATCCTATTATATGATATTTATGAAACGAATTATCAATGGAAAATATCATATATTACAGGGGCTAACACTTTATAAAGTATTTGCCACCCAACACTCATGAAATCAGTTTTCAATCATTGAGTATTATTACTGTTTTTAGTATTTATTTACTGTATATTACAGTTTATTTTTATTACTACTATTGTTAATCTGATGAAAAAACTGGTAATTGTTAGACAAGGAAATTAATTCAAAACCACCATTTGCAAATTATTATTATTACAGAATTCTACCGATTAAGGTAGGTTTCCGTGGAGTACTAAATAAGTGATTTGGGAGCCTCCCTTTCCTTCCAACGCTGCCTTCTTCAATTCACCGTAAGGCCTACTCCCCTCCAATCTATCTAAAAATCCTATTCTTTTCCTTCTTCTCCCTCGTTTAAGTAACATTCTACCCTCTAGCACTGTTTACAACGTCCCCTCCCCTTTAAGCACTCCCTCCATCCATACCTTCTGTCTCCTCCGTATCTCATTCAAAAGCTGCCTTTCCTAACCCACCATATCCAGTACTTCGTTGTTCCTCTCCGTCCATTTCACCTTCTCCATTCTTCGCCACACCCTCATCTTGAATGGCTCTAGTCTTCTCTCGCCCTCATTTCTAAGTTTCCACGTTTTCGCACCGTAAAGCGCTACACTCCAGATCAGACTTTTCACTAACCTTTTTTTTTAAACTCTTAGGTTCGCGGATGATCAGGCGCTGATTAGCCAGTCAGCGAGGGGATTACAGGCTCTAGTGGATGCGTTATACGAGCGGTGCGAGGTGTATGGGATGAGGATTTATCACAAGAAGACTAAGGTAATGCGGTTTTGTAAAGTATCGCGAGCGAGGAATGTGAGACTCAAGATCAAAGTAGGTGGGAGAAAACTTGAACAGGTGGAGCAGTTTAACTATTTGGGCAGCACATTAGAGGAAAATCGACACAGTAGCAAATACATCAGGAAACGAATTGCATTAGCAAAGGAGGCGTTCATGAACAGGAAGGAGCTTCTTAGAGGATCGTTATGTAAGAGTTTAAAGAAAAGGTTAGTGAAGAGTTTGATTTGGAGTGTAGCTCTCTATGGTGCCGAAACATGGACACTGAGGAAAGAAGACGAGAGAAGAATGGAGGCATTCGAGATGTGGGTATGGAGAAGAATGGAGAGGGTGAAATGGACGGAGAGGAAAAGGAACGACGAAGTGCTGGACATGGTGGGTGAGGAGAGGTTGCTTTTAGATGAGATACGGAGGAGACAGAAGGTATGGATGGAGGGAGTACTCAGCGGGGAGGGGATGTTGAAAAAGGCGTTAGAGGGTAGAATGTTAGGGAAACGAGGGAGGGGAAGGAAAAGAGTAGGATTTTTGGATAGATTGAAGGGGAGTGGGCCTTATAGTGAATTGAAGAAGGCGGTAATGGAAGGAAAGGAAAGCTCCCAGATCACTCCTTTAGTACTCCATGCAAACCTACCTTAATCGGTAGAATACTCTAATAATGATAACATAATGATCCGCTCATAAGCTCCTTCCTGTTCATGAACGCCTTTGCAAATGCATTTCTACTCAACCCTTTGCTAACTTACTTTTCCTGATGTAATTAATCCTCATCCCGTGTATGGTAGCTTTATTATTAAATGGGAAGAAGGGGTGAGCGTTTGGTGGGTACCTATAGATCAGGTGAGCGATAGAATTCTTGTGGTAGAAATTGAGGCACGACTCACCTAGTGGTTCAAGTTTACATCCCCATTAGCAATCATAGGGAAGAAGAAGTAGATGAAGGCATGGATATATCGAGGAAATAATAAGAGAAACTCCAGGTAAGAAAAACCTGGTAGTGATGGGGGACTGGAACGCTTCAGTGGGGAAATTTGCACACAGAAGCATAAAATATTGACATTCGAACTTAGCTTTGTTGCTTCAAATTATAAAGGGATAATTTGAGGACTTCACATAAGCATGTGTGTTTTGCTGTAGGATATACAAAATTTTTTTTTCCGATATCTGTATCAGTTCATGTTTTACAAAACTCCTTCCTCTAACTCAATTTGACGAAATGAAAACGATTTTTACAACTACTCTTCTTTGTGAGCATCGAAATTGTGAAAAATTCGCATAAAAATCTCTTAATGAATTCATATACTTCACGTATAACTTACAACATAAGCATTTTATTGGAATCAAATTCCCAACGTTCCAACCAGTCACAGATAATTACATAACTAGAATTGCTATTCACTACTTTGTAAAATATAAACCTATGGGATATCTGACTTAATTAAAAATAACAAATATTTTCCTTGAAACTCGATTAAAAATATAAGAAAATACTACATTTAGAGAAAAAATGCCGAAAACAAAGGACACCGACGCATAAATATCCATTTTTTTCCTCAATCAAAATCCCCAAAAAAGGAAAGCAAGTGTAAAAATATGTCCGTGGCATTTTTCAGGGAAACGGCAAGATGGAAAGGGAGGAAAACTAAAAATTAAGCGGAGAATAATATAACAATGGCGAGGGATGGAATGGAAACGAAACAACGCTGGAGAAAAAGCGAGGAATAAAAAAAAAGAGTCTCTCTCTTGAATAAGTGATGCGCCTTGAGGAGAGCGTTGAAAATGATGCAGAAATATCCCCGAGCGCCCCACCTCCTACTCCGGTGCACTTCTCGAAGGAGTGGGGAAAGAAAAACATGGCTGAAATTCAAACAGAGAGAAGAGGGAAGAAAAAAAAAACTTCGCCTGAAACTTGATTCTACCGTTTGCTTTCGATAAAGTAATGCATGGCTTGGATATTATTATTCCCTAGGGCGAAGCTCAGTTCGTTCCGAAAGTTGACTTCCGACGCTTTCCAGATGAGACACTCGAGAACGTGCGGTAAATTAATTGCAAATACGAACTTAAGTACCTGTATGTGCGCAAACAGAGAATCGCACTGCATAGTAAGACTAACACAATACTATGAGAACATCAAATTCATTATTTTATATCAATAAAAAATATACTTAATAACCTTAGGACAATTAATATTGCGTACGAGTTAAAAAATATTTTTTTTTGTTTTTCTAATTATAATTATATTTTGATCTTATCAAAAGTACTCAACTAATTCATAAAATCTATTATAAAGTCGAAAAATTATCAAAAGTTATAAATTAACTCTAGGAATATCAACCTCAATGATGTTGATAAGAGTATGACTTTCAGTTAATAATAAATTAATTAAAAAATAAATATAATAAATTTCAGTTACATGCTTCATAATTTTTCACATCATAGTAATATAATGTTCCAACTTTAAAGAAAGCACCTATTACTTTGAGGCAACATTATCATTATTTTCCATAATATGCATAATTCTCTCTATATGAACCTATATTCCCACATTGAAATCTTAAAAAAAACTATTCTAAACAAATCTAACCTGTATGTAAGAGTTACAACAAATCACAGATATTTATTGCAAACAAGATTTTTTCAAGTAGCTCTGAGCATTTAAGCGAGACAAAACAGAGCTCATTCATGCAAAGAAATAATTATTCAACCGCGCGATATCGAACTGATGTTTGTCGTTGGAATACGTGAGAAATAGTTTACATGAAAATCCGCAAAAACGTACACGGACCATGTTCACCGGCCAAATTATAATTATTAGTGGCATACAATAAAGATTTACAATAACCGTCATAAAAAACTTTCTCATCAATACCATTACATTCAAGACAAACGAATCGATACATTCGTAATTTTGTCATCTCCATCGAATACCCCACGCAACATTTTGTGAATAAAGACAGCAAAAATTGATATAGAACGAGTTCATGGGACATATTTCATCATTAACTGCTTTTAGAGCATGAGTTGTAGTCTCGATTTATTATGAAGGCCGAACAATGAGTTCTTGCTTCGGAGAGGAAGTGAATCTCGCGGAGTAAATTTGCATTTGAAAGGCTCCATTCAGGCAATGACTTATGGCCATTTGATTATATCGCTTGGTTTGAATTGACAGGAAATGACTACCCTGGAGAATATGGGTTTTGCAATAGCTATAGGGGTGGAGCGCTGAACTCAAGGTATTCGAGGTAGGAAAAGACATCGATGGATTATAAGAAAAGTCTTGGAATCGATTGGGTGAGGATTAAAGCAACTGCGCAAGCTAGCTTCAAAATTTTGTAACAAGCAGATTTTTGGCTATTTATATCAAACACTTAAAGTCATCAATAATTCTCTAGGCAAGTCGATTTAAGCCATTTGAGCTTAGGAACTAAAATACGTTAAATTATTTTAAATTTCTATATCACGCAAAATTAAGGTAAGTTTAGTAGTTTTGTACAAGGGTATAGTGGTGGCAAGTATTTTATCGGGTGATTGCGAGGTAAAAAAAATATATAAAATTGCGCAGGAAGACGCAGGAGAAACTAATGTTTGGGGCAATAAAAAGAGAAAAACAGGAAATAAAGGACGAGAAATGAATTTCCTTCTATTTTAGTCGCTTGAAACCATGTCCATGAGACAAAAAAGAATTAAAGGAATATTTTTTGCATTCGGAATGGGAAGATGAGTTAATATAAGTAAATGAGGAAAAGCCACTGATTTATGCTTCAGATACGAGAGGGTTCAACATTTTACCTTAAAAATGGAAGAATAAATATGAACACCAAGAAATTAGTCAACTAGAGTATGATATCAAAACAACTGGTTAGAGTAAGCGAAAAATGAATATTAGCTATACCATACCATAACTTTACAGAGCTGAACTTTTTTATCGCATTCAGTACAGACTTGATGAAGTATATGGTCGGTATTTTTGCTAGCTCAAAGTCTCCACTTCTCAAAATTTCAAATTCTCAAAGTTTGAAAAATTTTAGAAATTGGCATCAAAATTATGCCAATTTCATGGGTTGAAAAAAAAACGCCTATACTAGAGTTTCCTCCAAAGAAACATAAAAGTGAAGACAATTAATTGCGTAAGCCACCATAGGGTGGAATATACGTTATCCTTTGAGATACAGAAAATTGAGTGGCTTTAAACGATTGCTCCACATTAGTCTTCAGATAAGGAGAAGGGATATACTGGAAAAATATAAAGAAAAGATAAAGTAAGATCTTATATTAAGAAAAACATATCAAGGTATTCAGAAAAAGATGAAGTAAAAAATATAATGAAATATCAAATATCCTAAACCAAGGGAATGTTAATGCAATTGGGAACCAATTTAAAATGTAGCCTCACTATCATCTAGCATTCTATTGTTTTTGCGTTGAAAGAAACTCATGGCCTGATTTCAAGGCATTGTCAGGTGACGAGTACGATGAAAAATACCTTGCGTGAAATAGATGACACTTATCCTTTCCGATTCTCGAAGGAAAATAACCCAGCAATATACCCCACCAAACTCTTACCCTGGTATTTGGCCAATGCCTAAGCTTTTATACCCTCCCCGTTCATATCATCCACCTAAACTTTGAGTCTTCATAACTGAAAATACTCAACTTCATTAGCAGAGTCTACGAATAATTACATTACTACATTCTTGAGTGTGATAAAAAAATATTCTAAATATGGACACTTATCACTAGAATTACAATGTCACATAAAAATAAGACAAGTATCACCCTGGAAAAGTACTACACCATGACGCCAGTTTTAGTTTACGAAAGTTAGAAACACCTTTTTCATACTTTTTAATATGGCATATTTCATATGTTAATATAAACATATGAAAATATGCTTAATTTAAAATACTACAATTATCTTGAACCATTTAAAAACAGAGCACAAGTTAACAATTTTATTTTTCATTTTGATTTTTTTTTCATTTTGATTTGGCAGATTCATTGAAGATATAAAATTAAATTAAAAAATATAAAATTACATGTGCTGACTGACTAACTCATATTATTTCTTTATTGGATTATTATTTCCTTCAGTTATAATTTACAAGTGCAGATCTAAAATTATTTATATTTTCAAGATAGGAGCTCACTCGAATACAGCATAATGCAAGTAAAGAATGGTATAGCAGTAATTTTAATAATATTCAAAAATGGCACAGAGAGTAATATAAGAAATTAATATATCATAACAAATAATGACGATAAGCAAGCCGCTAAATCCGCCATTAACAATGCAAAATGTGGTCCAATGAGTGAGAATGAAACCCTATAAAAGTACCGTTTGGAATGCTGGTGAATTTTTAAATTCTCTTGCCCACAACTCTGCCCTAGGGCGTGAGTCCCCCTCGTGGAGACCACCTCAACCGCCTTGCCCTTTACATCCCCCAAATTCCAACTGCTGACATTCCACTCTCCTCACTCCACCCCCTTTCAGTCTCTGCCCATCCCACCTGGCTGGCCCAAATATCAACCCCATCATCCTTCCCCCCCCCCTCCCGAGCTATTTCGTCTCCGTCCCTCTCCCAAACCTCGGCTTTCCCCATCTAATTCTACTCCGGACATCAGCCTGCGGTCGTGGAAAAAGGCTCCTTCTAATGGTTTCCGACCGACAGGTGTGTGTCCTCTCGGATGACATTCAGTGCGGTGGCCACATGAACGAGACGTACAAGATCGAACCATCTCACCCTCAAATTGAGAAAAATATTTTACGAATCTCATTTGATATAAGTATCAGCCACAATCAATAGTAAATCAAAATTATACGTATATAAACACCGTTATAGCCGTGATATTCGTATAAATATTACTTTAATTTATTTGCCTTAATGTAAAATCAGGTTTTAATTTTGGAATAGATTAAAATGAATAAAAATTGGAGTGAATAACAAGGGGAAATACTGAGAAGAAATGCGGACAATTTTTTGCCTCACTTAAGAATGTAGATTATAGCGTATGCGTAGATTTTGAGTATTTTCAATCATAAAGACAGTTATAACGTTAAGGTGAATAATATGATCGGGAATAGCATAAAAATTTTGAAACCGAGAACCATTATAAGATGATGTAAGTAACCTAAATCCGAATATAATATTTATTTAATTCCAGAATGAATTAGGATTGATATCAATTAAATTTATACAAATTATAGAACATTTAGAGCATTTTTTGCTGACATTTCGCAATTTATTTTGTAGGTAATGGAGCATGTTCATCATTCAATCAAATCCGAGAAATTTTCCAATAATTTTAGCATTTTTGCTGGAAAATAGCCCCCTACCTCGAAGAAATATAAATTGTGTGAAGTATGATATCGGTATTTGAAAGTGTTTGCGATATTCTACCATTAGAACTGCGGGAAAATGGGCTGAGAAAGCGCAGCAAGCATAGGGGGTCATAATAGGACGCCTTAAAAGTCGATACTTCGCAGAACAGTTTCGTATACAAAATTGCATACATTCACGGCGTTCCATTAAAACTGAATTTGAGCGGCACGACTCGCAGAGGTAGAAAGGAGGTAGGAATAGGTCCAAAAATATAGATCCTTAGATTTTACTTATGGTCTACTTAAAATTCATAATAAAAATATGCGAAGCATAACATTTAATAGGCCATAACATGAATTAACTCGGGTTAATAAATATTGAAAGGTTTACAACGCTTGCTAAAAATGTCTCAAACAACATTTCCTTAATAGGTACATTATCGCAGTATCATGATTAAAGCAGCAATGATCAATAGCTGTAAATCCCTTATATATGTTATAGCACTACATGTGTTTTAATTTCGAGCAATCACTATACATATATTAATAGAAGCTGTCTAAGGCGTTTTTCTTAGCAAAGAAGTGTAGTGCGAAGATTTTAAAAAGAAATGTGCTTGAAGAATCCAAATTGTAAGTTGCCATTCCAATCCTTATTTGCTAATGCCCCAAACATGTTGCATTAAAAGTGTTAAAATATCATAGGTTTTACGGTAATCTCACAATTGATGTAAATCCCGAATCCATCAATTAACCATCCGTTGACACAAGAATTTATGATGAAAACTTCCACACGGAATAACATTTACGGTTGGATGTTCTACTCTTTGATCTATTATAGAATCGGGAGTAAACAGACACGGTAATACCTGTGAATATCAAAATATGAATAACGTATCCACTCACAGAAGGTCCAATAATTACTCAATTTGAAACAATTCAGGTATTGAGGTAAAAATACAGAAAACCTGTAGATGAATGCGAGGTGACAGCTTTTCCACGCAACTAAATTCACATTGTGATATTGATTTCTAAGAGCTATTTTAGAATCAGGAAAAAAACAGACGCAGTACCTTGTGTGAATTTTAAAATTCGATCTACATAGAAACTTTCATAACTAGTCAATTTGAAACAATCGAGGGGATGAGGTGAAATGACAGAGAGCCTGTAGGTGAGCGCATAAAAGGAAAGACGCCGGGCAAAAAAAAAGACGCGAGACAGTGCGGCCATAAAGAAGGTGTCGGAGTAGTAAGGCGTTTCTCTCGGCAAAGGCATGGATTGGGCCATTGCAAGGGCAGTGGTGACGGGCGAGAGGAACGAAGGAATTGTAAAGGAGAAGGAGGAGGAAAGGGGGGATTTGGGGAGGGGGGAGGGTCGAGAGAGCTTTGGAAAGTGGCTGATCAGTCACCCGTCCTGAATTCATGCCCACCCCACTGCCACCTAGCGGCTCTCTCTTCAAACATAGGGCCCAAAGGCAAATGGTGTCGAAGGGAAAGGAGGTAGACTGGTTTGATGGAGAAAAGGGCGTGACGAGGCGCTATCGCAATAGTGGAGTCATCGGCTGCCGTCGTAAACGAAACATCATGGGAGAGAGAGAGAGAGAGAGAAAAGACCCCGAAGGGATATGGAATAGCGTAAGGGTCTGCGTGGAACTCTGAAAGTGGACGTAGAAAAGGGACGCAATTTTACATTACGGTCATGTGGAGAAACAATAAGAACGCTCTAGGACAGAGTGTTATTAGTTTTTTTTTCTCTGGGGAATAGATCAACTGGAGGAAGAATTTCATTGTTTACGTTGCACACGGTATTTTTACCACCATGTTCTATTACTGAAATTGTGATGAAGCTCAAAAATTTTATTTAATTTTGCATTTCAATGTGATGCAAACTATCTAATGAAACATTTCAATATCTCAAAATCAGCTGTTCTCTGCATTCGTAGTGATGGAGTCGATTTGAATAAAATATAGAAATTATAAATTTTCATTTTTATTTGACAATATAATTTTTTGATGTTTATTTCATGCAGATAGTCTTATTAACAAATTAGCCCACGTAAAAGGGTTGATGAATATTCATGAAGTGCAATGCGGGGCTTGAGGTTGAAAAAAAGGATGGCTTTGCTGAATAGATAAAGTACTTTGTATTACGGAATCAATTACTACTGATGGAATAATTCAAATTATTATTTAATAACCGCTAATATTAGATTAATGAAACGATTTAACAATGTGATGATAAAGTAAAGGAATAATGCCATTTAATTTTTTTATGTAAAATATGTATGATTCATAATTTATTAAAAGCCTTCGTATCAATTGTACACTATTGCTCATGTTTGTAAAAATATAATCAGCAATACTTATTTTTGAATGAAGAAAATATTCAAACAAAACAAAGGAAGGGGTTTAAAATACCATTAAAGTATAAGAATAACATTTTATAAAAACAACGTTTTGCTAAAAAGAAGAAAATAACTGTCTACGACCCCTTAAATTATTGGAAATTTCAAATATGATTGATGACAAAAGAAAATAAGTCTTAGGAGAACATTTCAGATTACATTTCCTTAATATTACATTCGCTTTCGCCTGGATACAAATCTGATATATATTGACCATCAATAATTATTTTCATAATCTCAAATGCGAACCACGTTTTTCGTTTGGTATCTGAAATTTTCTAAAACTTATTTTATTTTTCCAACAATGATATTTGAAATTCCCATTCATTTAAGGAACCGTAGGCAGTTATTATCTACTTTTTAACAAAACGTGGTTTTATAAAAATGTTCTTATTATATTTTGATATTTTTTTCAGGATTTTTACTTTCAGTTATTTGAGAGTTTTTCATATACTTCATTGCACCTACTGTGATTGCAGCGCTTCCATTGGATAAAAGTGGCCATTTTTAGAACTCTACATATAATTTTTACTTCTGAATATTACTCGAGGTACGCTTCCAATCGTGGTAAAAACATTGCATTGTCATCCAGTTTTGAGCTCTCCTGAAAATTTCAGCGCTCTAGTTAATAAGGAAGTGGTGGAAATTTGAGTTGCAAGATTTTGCCCGGAAGGACAAACAAGAAAGCGAGTATAATAAAAAGTAGTCAAGTGAAACTAGCTAAAAACACCAAAACAGTCATGGTGCTCCTCGAAGTACCCTTAAAAAATCACTGGGACATAAAGGATCTAATAATAAATCCCCCAAGACGCGAATAAGTTGGACGCATTGTAAGATCAATAGGATCTGTGACCCGAGTGTTTCAGGGAGCCGACAATGTCTGAAGGTGTTGCCAAGGGAAGCGCGGTGGTGGAGCTCTTTGGCGCGTCGGGTAAAAAGAAAAATGTGACGGGGAGGTCTTGAGAAGGTGGAATTGTAAAAGGAAGCAGCTCGGTGTTTGGAGTAAAGGCAGGTGAATATAATGGAGGTTATAAGGAGTGAATTCGTGAAAGGCTCAAAGGACTAGCTGAGAGAAAAAGAAATAAGCGTGGAGCTAAGCCCAGGGATGCTTTTTGGGGCCTAAAGGTAAATGCAGAAGACAAAAGCTTAGCATGAGAGAGGGATGGGATTAGGAGAAGAAGAGGTAAGTCAACCGAGGAAATAATTCTTAGAGAATACGTACAATACTATAAAAGCATATGCAATTTGAGGAATAAATGGGAATACATGGAGAAAAGGACGGCATTTTATTTCAATCTCAACGTATAACTTCTTAAGGAATAATTTGAATGGATTTAAATTATTGATATTTGGAGTGAATAACAAGGGGGAATACTGACGATATGAGGTAGAGATAAGAATATCAAAGAAGAGCTGAGGGAAGGAGTCCAAATGTATTAGGGTCACTAACACTAAAATATTAAACTGAGCATAAAATTTCCTAAATCAAATCCAATTAAACTTAATTCAACCCAGATATGCCTGAATAATTAATACATATGTCATAAAAACAAAAATATTGGAAAATATGTTGTTTCTTATCTTCAAGAATACATGGAACCCGAAGACACTTCCAAAGCCTGGTAAAAAAGTACCGCATCAGAGTGTTAAAAAACACGGAGTTAAAAATTAAAAATACTAATGCCACCTATCATGAGAATTCCATTCATTGTATGAGCATAATTTCACTTGATATCTATTTTCCCTACACTTCCCGTGTTATTTAAATACAGATGTTTCTCTAACGGTCTCAGATTTACTTGTTTGCTTTTTGTCTCATTACCTAGGAAATGGATCCGTAAAAGGTATCAGGATATATATAAAAAAAGCTCTTTTAAAATAAAAACAATAACAGCCGAGTATCTCTTCTTCGAAGCTGTTCCGTATTCCAGGGTGAAGTTATCAAAAGTCTTGACTAATTTTTTTAAAACCCAATTTACATTGATTTTTAACATTAAAAGGACCCGGTATTAAATTATTGCGCCTAAAATGTTTTTAATGCATTATTACAAAAAGTAATTTCTTTCTAATTTCGTCGAATCAGGGATGAGATTTTCGCTAAGAAAGCAAAATTCAAGACCTCTTTACAGAAGCTTTTCTTTCAAATATGTATTTAGTTCTGATACTTCCTTTATAGAGTAAACATGGGCTCTACATAAAGAAATTAATCTAAAATGGAGAGGAAAGTTGTAAATAAGGTGCCAGTATTACTGCATATATATGCAAAGATATTTAAATCGATGGTTGATATCCTATTTGTCAGTAGTAGCTATATATTATTAGTAGCCATAGCACAGTACTCACAGTTTTTGGGGTTTAAGATATGGAATATTCAGTCACCACATACCTGGAAAGAGAAAAAAATGAGTTACCAGCTGTATAATACCAAGCATATACCGAAACAGTTTTAGAAAACGGATGACTCAATACATTCACAGCAGGCAAATATCAGACTTTTTTTACGGATTAATAAGTTTTTAGCGGTCCATTTTAATTATTTATTTGCTTTAAAATTATTTTTTGCATTAAAGAGTGCTAAATATTTCTACCGGGTGTTAAAATGCACTCCGCTGGTTACCTTGGCATGCATATAGTTACACTACCATCTATGGCCGTTGCGCAAAAAAGGAGAACAGTCACTCGGGTAGTATAACAGTACTCGCATGGAAATACAAGACTTCCTCCATCATCATTTATGCACGCTACCATAGGGGACTACGCTACTGTAGCTACCATAGGATTTAGAGGGGGGACGGGGCACGTGCTCCCCCCTAAATATAGACGAGATTTTTAATACAAGTACTAATAAATGTTATATTTTAACACAAAGGTTATTAATATTTACACATTAATAACTATTATATTAAAAATTAAAGGTATTAATATTTACATGTAAAATTTAGAGTATAATTGGTAGAGTAATTGTTGCATGTACTTTTTTATCCCAAATATGAGAACCGTTTACCTGTCATACCCTGGTGACTCCCCAGAAAAATTTCCTCGGTCCGCCCTTGTGCGTTACCCTTATAACAACGATGAAATGCGTCGCCAAAGGATAATATGCTTTCATTTGCGATATGGAAGTTCGTTACAAACAAGAATGGATATAAAAATTCGAGAATTTTCGAATTTGCCGGCCTCAGTGAAGCGGACATCTTATATTGGTTGTTATATAAGCTGGTTGAAAAGAACATTCACTTTGATTTATTAAAGCAAAATAATATTACTCTTCAATCGTACCCTATCCACTGAAAAAACCCACAAATGCACCCAATCACATCATCTGTCATCGTTATATTTGAGGTGTAAGTCCACATTGACAATAAGTAGATCGAGATCTCCCGAAAAATATAAATCTCCGGCAAATAACATTAATGAATAACCATTATAATTATTTTGAGTTTTAAATACCCTAGGAAATCCAAGTTAATTTATTCTGAATCAAATTTAGCTAGATATTTTTCTCCTTTACGAATGTCACGAGGTGGTCGAGACAAAAGATGAGGGATACGTAAGTTGGCGATTTAAAATTTCATATTTATATGTTCAACAACACCCACTACGTGCCAGTTATTTAAAAATAATCGTAATTTAACACTAGCATTTATAAGATATTGGAAAGTGTGAAATGGAAAGGAAGACTAAGAATGGTCAAAACAGTACTTCTATCCATACAGCTGACGCATGGCACTCGCCTTCTTTTCACGAAAGCTCCTTGCACAGAGGGCAATGCCCTCTTGAATACATTCTTTCCGCGCATACTTATTGGCAAACCACTCATGCTTCATGCCCGCGGTCCGGATGGAAAATATTCAGGAGGAATGTCTGGTGTCAATTTTGTCTCGTGACGTCTCTCTTTCCCGCTCTTTTATGGCCTACTATGCGTCCTCACACAGCGACGAAAACGCACCAGTATTGTGGAGACTAGTGCGCAAATATTTTTAGGGAATAAAATACTCTCATATCTTAAGGCATGTCCAATAACATTGAGTTTGCGAATTTATATTTACACAGGAGTGTTTATTGATATTTTTATCTTAGATATGTTGACGTTTTCCCCGTGGTTGTAAAGAGAAGGATAAATGATCCTATCCATCTTCCGAAAGGATATGAAACATGTCAGCTTGAAAAAGGTTCAACGCAACAATTCACTACCCTGGTGTAAGGGTTTGGTCGCTTAAGGGTCGCTTCAATCGTTCTAGCTTTCATGAGAGCATTTCTTAATTTTTCACTTGCACCAAAGGAGTTTAAGCGTTATGAAATAATATATGGCTTTTGCATTATATTTTTAAGTCTACTTGATGATGCTTAGTGGTGTAACGTGTAGTATAAATGTTAAAGTTTAGTGGAAAAGTACGAATATTATCATCAATATAAATAAATTCCACGAAGTGAGCTCTGATGCTGTCAAAAACATAAATATGTCAATTTTAAATCACTTACTACACCATGGGCTCTTTATTGAGAAGAGAAAATCTGCACGGTTTTATTTAAGCAATGGCCTCAAAAGCTTGATATATTATTTACCTAAATTTTCTCACAATTTTTCTACAGACCTTAATTTTCTCCTCAATTTAAAAATAGCCTAGCAACTTAACTGGCTGGCAATTTTCCACCAAGAGTTTTATCCTAAAATCGTAATCAATAATAAATTACCAGACAGTTTTATGAACATGCTTTCTGCCAGATAAAGCCCTAAAACACTTATTCTAGAAATATTTAGTTGTATCGGGCGTAACTACACGGATTCTACTCATGAATCACCAGATGATGACGTGGATCGTTAAAACCTAGGTCTCACAGTATAAAATTTATGTGGAAATACAGCATTTTTTTTACAATTAATTGCTCTTCTAGAACGTGGTATGCAATTGTTCCAGTACAAGTACAGCACAGTACTACATTTTAATTGCGAGACAAAAGCAGCTTCTTACGAATCCTCCGAAACTGGGTCTAAAAAATGAATTTATCGACGTATCCCGGTGCAAGACTTACATTTTTAAACCTACCGTGACATACTGATACTGGCGTTGCCAGAAGCACCCAGTTTGCGAAGATCACAGCGAAATAAGACAGAAATCCCTCGGGGAATCCATTGATGGAAATTGACGGGGTATATTAAGAGTCAGGGAGGCGGCAAGGAAGATGGGTGAAGGGATATCCAAAGCTCTGGAGAGGAAGCAAAACTGAAATACGTCTTTTCACAGTTTTTATCACTTTTTTACTCGCCTCTTTCTTTTATACTGCTGCACAGCCACGTCTCTCGCAGTCCACTGTTCACGGCTTTGGTACCGAGGGATAAGTCGGCTTTGTGACGTGGATTGATCGTCAGTGTATTTCCACGCACGGAAAAACAACAACATCGCGAGACTCGCAAAGCGCTGGTGTGGCCGTGTCTGAAATAAATGTCAGCGTGCTCCATGGCGGAAACAGCATTTCTCGCAGTCAAAGTTGGAGTGCTATTTAGTCGTTTTGCTTTTGCTGAGCCAAAGTCGATGAATTAAAACTAGGGAAGAGGGAGTTCGGTGGAATCAAAGGACGGTTACCGTGAGAAATTATTTCAAGAAAAAATTAGTTTTTAGTACCTCATTTCGAAAATATTTGGGACTTTTTTCACTTACCGTGGATATTTTAAAGTTGTATTAGTCATAGCATTGTATAAACAAACGTAAGATCAATCACTCCATTAAAAGATGCATTAATCCATGGTCATAAAATGCAATGATTGATATTATAATAAATCTTGCATGCTGTTAACGGCAGGCAGTCTCTTTCGACCTAAGCACAAAAAAAGTGAATTCCAATAAAAATAAAAATATACTGCAGTTATAACTGTAAATTAGGAAAAGGAAATTGTTTAGAAAAAGATGTGTCTTTTTTAAAAGAGAGTAAATCGATGTCTAATTAATGTTCGACGGATGGTGTATCCTTAAAACATCAAGAGACGATATGTACCAAAAAATGTCGCTTTCGAAATCAATAACTTCATAAAAAAATAATCACATATATAAATAAAAAAACACTGATTTTGATTATCACATTAGTTGGTATAGCTGAGCGATATTGTAAAACATCTTTCTCCATGCTTACAACGAGTTCAATTGGTAAAAAATATTTTTCCAGCTACAAGACAGCTGAACAATATTTCAAAAATTGATTAACAATGACGCAATGAAGTTAATGTCGGAGCTCCTTTAACAGGCAAAGCATGACATTGAGTCCTATTTTCCGTTGAATTTCAGTGGAGTGCAAAATTTAGGGTTGCATCTACATATATTTTACGAAGGTTTATAAAACAGAGCTGCCCAGATAAAAACGGTGAGGTAAGCCAACTCTGATCAGATGCAGCTAAAAGTATTATTGAAATATACATTGTATGATTTAATACATTAGGATGATTATTTTCAAGAAAACCATGGGAGAGATATATTTTCAATTATTTATATTACACAACCGAGCCCTACATCAAAAGGTCAGAAGAATTATTTTTTGTTCTCATAGTTTTACCTTAATGAGAATGCTGTTGAAAATCCCATTGAAATATACATTGTACGATATGATACATTAGAATGATTATATTCAGGAAAAACAGGGGAGAGAAGTATACTAAAGTATTTATATTATAAAATGAAGTATTTTGTATTAAAGAGTGAGTGGCATTAATTCATTTGTAGAAAATATGAAGCTTGAAGAGAAAGGAGGTCTATTGCGTGGAGTGGTCGGATGTTGATCGAACGTCCCTTTCTTTAGACGCCTAAAAAACCTTTGGGGAATCCCCTAAATACTTTCTGTAATTGTTAGTGTGATGCGGCCTTCTAAATGACACTCAAAGCCTTCATCCGGGTCGAACACTACTCTTAATATTAGCTCTGTGACATAACATAAACCTTTTCCATGTATTTTGATATTGTGATCCGTGTATGAATACTTCCTACCTTAAAAATCAATTCTTAGATAGGTGAATGAATTCTTATTTGTGGAAATATTAACTATAGGATTAATGTAAAAATTGTAAGGTAGCGAAATAGGAGTGTATTTATTGCTAGAAATAGAACAAATAAGAAATAAAGTGTTTGGTTTTGCCTTTCTTATTTCAAATACAGACAGAGAGCCTATTTTTCAGTCAAAGTTTTTTAGTTCCCCAAATTTCAAAGAATTAGTGGGCTTACTCAATCGCTCCATGAAAAGCTAGTTAACTTAATGATTAAATATACAACGATAGATGTAATGAAAAATGTGACATGCTATCAACGGGGGGTAATTTTTGAACTGAGCCACAAAAAAACAAGGGAATACCGCTAAAAATTAACCTATACGTTCAGATCTGCAAGTGCATGTTATATACCTGTCAAATTAGGAAACGCAAAACGTTTGGTAAAAGATTTAATTTTGTTTTTAAAAATGAGGAAAATTAGTTGTCTAACCAATCTTCGACGCACGATATAGTCCTGAAACATCAGTATGTACCACAAAATATTGTGCTCAAGATGAACAACTTCATAAAATACTTGGGAAAAACATTATCATAGATAAAAATAAGCAATAATTTTTGCGGTATAAAAAATAATTATTGAAAGTGTAAAGTGGCCTTCTAAGCGAGCAACACATACTTTCCCCTTCATCCGGGGTGAACTCTACCACCCAATGGAAACTTATGATTAAATCACTGAGTAATAATGGTGTAAGATAATGAAAATAAGATAATGGCGTGGCTTTAAACACTAGATGGATGAAGGCTATCGAGATTAAGGAATAGCAATACCGAGGGATAACGAACGAGGAGCAGGACTGCACCCTTGAACCGGCCTTAGCAACATATTTTAAGACTGTAGGTCACGGCCCGAATCTCGAGAGACGTGGAGTATTCGGTTTCCCCCTTCCGTTTCGCCCATTAAGCCCTCTGACGGAGTTGCATCGTTGTTTACTCTGGCGGAGTACTTTCCTTCGCCTGAATAACTGCCTCACCTACGTTGCATCCCTCACTGGGTTTGACGGCGAGCTAACTACACTCTAATTATCCTTCCGCCTTGGCATCACCCGAGGTGGATATTGGTTTGGTCAAAATATCTTGGCGGTGCGCTTTCACTGGCATAGTCAAAATTTTTCTCACCCTCTCAATATTTACGCGATTGCTATAGTTTTGCAGCTCACTCCAAGTTTATTTATTGGGAAAAATATTTGGAGTAGGCTGTATTTGATAGGTAATGTTGTACTTTCTGGGATAATTTTTTAAAACTATATGATAATTCATAGACTATCCAAAAATCTGATAAATAACAAAAGCGACTATGATATGTATTCACTTCTGTCATCACCACTTCGATGAGATAATCTAAAAGCAAAGAAAAAAGGTTTTGAAAAACTTGTTGGTGGTAAAAGGCTTTATCAATAAGTGCATTCACTCTGATTGAGTATTACTGTTTCTAACCACCGAATGCCCACATAATTCCACTCATATTCAACGTAAGTAATTGAAGAAGTCATAAATGTACATGGGTAACTATTTTTGACGGGATCAAAAAGATACATCACATCATTTCTCAAATGACCGATGTTTACGTTGGAGTCCATCGTATTCTGGAGTCTTCCTTTACTCGCCACGATAAATGTGGCTCGACGGTTAAAATAAATAGATTACCCCTTGAGTTAAAAATCTTTTAGAGAAAAACAAAATTAGAGCATTTCCTCTCGAATTTCATGCAAAATAATAGTTTGTTTAGTAATTGGTTGAAAATAAATGGAACACTTTCGCTGGAAAACATTGAAAAAAAAAACGTTTTACATTCGAGTTGACATTATTCCTTTTGCCATTTAGAAAGACGGTTGCAAATTACAGAAATAATAAGAGGGGTTAATGCATTACATACGTCAGTTAAATACACCAAAATGTCGTAAGTGGCACGAATTAGATCCATACTTTACCTCAAAAACACTCCCCTGTGGTTGATAAATTGTCGCAGGAAAATTAATTCACCACAATAAGCTACACAAATAACTAAAGTTATAATTCAAGTACGGATTGACTTCGAAAGTTGTGTCTTCTATTGAATTCATTGTGTTTTTCTTGCATTAAGAAATCTTAAAAAATGCTGGTGTATTCGTTTTTGCGAATAAATATTAATCCAAACATTTTTTTGTTTTCTGAAAATAACCAAGTAGGTTATTGCAGAAATGCGGGGCGGTTTTGCATGGAAGGAAGCTTGGCCACTGCTAGCTACATCAACCCTCACTTTATAACCACAAAACAAGAAATTTATGCCCTCGCCCCGGGCCAGATGCCTTTTTACGGCGTATCCGCTCCATCCTTTGGATTCCCGTGTATATCCTGATCCTTATTTGGCTCGACTTCCCATCTGTCCTTGTTTTATTTTTAGGATTCGACTGGGGAAGCAAGATGAAGACACGAAGCCATGATAAGCGGAAACTTCCGGTTTTACGGGCACTTCGGTTTATATCTCGAGTATTTGTCCAACGTAAATAAACTTACGAAAATACACACTTCATTTTTTCATTCGAAATACCACCGCACTTCACGAGCTACGGAGAGCTTTACTCTCATTTGCAGATGTGTACACTGAATTGCACACACCTATACATCCTTTAGTTGTAAAAAAAATAATTTAGCGGAAACCTGTCTTAATGGTTTATTTGACATCAAAACGCTGAATGAAGCGTCTAATGAAGCAAAAACATTACCTAACACAGTGAGAAAATTATTATTATTTACCAAGTATTTCAACATAGTTATGCGTGCTTGAATGTTCATTTTCTCAATCGTCAATTCCTAGGTTGTGCATGAATAAAAAATAATGCAAATATTAAAGATAGGATTGATGAAAAAATGTAATGGTGAGATGGTAATGTAGTGAGATAAGAGAGTATTTATTGCTAAAAATACAACGAATAACCATTGAAATGATTGTTTTTTCCTTATTGTCTTAAAGATAGATAGAGGGCCTACTTTTTGGAGGAATATTAATTTAGTTCTCAAAATTTCAAAGAATCAGTGGGCGTTTAGAAATCATGAGCTGCGTAATACATTTAATTATTATGTGCCGAATACGAGCTCGTGCTCGTAATATGTTAGGTGATCAAAGTAATAACCAAACTCGGTTAGAAATATGCATTATCTAAAAAGTAGTGCTAATATCTAGAAAAATATTAACATTTTACGTGATGAAAGAGTTAAAGATACTTGAAACTCAGTGGTAACAAAGAGATTGTCAGAGGGAAAGCCACGGCAGAGAAGGAATTCTAGAAAAAGAGGAAACAACTGACCAATGAGAATAAAAGGAAAAATGTGAGGAAGAAATTCATTAGATTCTGCACATGGAGTATGTTCTGTATGGCAGTTACACGTAGACGTCGATAGCAGCAGAGAAACCAGCAGAAAGGGAAAGAATCCAAAATTTGATACAATGGAAAAATGATGAAAACAAACTGGATAGACTGAGCGTGGGAGAAAAAGGACGTTTGAACAACCTTAAAAGGAGATGGGACAGCTTAATTGGGAACAATATGAGGCGTGATGGCCTCATGAAGACAACTGCCGAGGGCATGAGGACTGGAAGAACGGAAAAAGAAAGCCTTGCTTGAATTACGCAGAAAAATTAATCAGGGAATGTACGTAAATGTGAAACGATTAGCAAATTGGATAAATTAATGTGAAGATGGCTCAAACCAATACTAGGATGATGACGATGACTTGTGATGATAATGGTCAGTCAATTAAACCATTGTATAAATTGATTATTTTCTGGCTCTATTGCACCAAATTTGGGAACATAGCGGTTTAATATCCTCCCAAACCTCCAATAAATTCACATATTTTGTTACCAAGCACGGAAAAATGAATTTACCTACTGTAAGTTCTTGCAACATATATTGTACAGAACGTGGAACAAAACTTTTCGATTACTGATTTTCAATTATTCGATCGTTGATACATTTGCGACAACGTTTTGTATATTATACGACACACTGTACATATGAATGATATACTTTGATAGTGAGCTCTGAAAGGTAGAGGCCAAAAGAAAGCATCTCACTTGGATGCGATTTATTAATAAATAATGATTTTGTTTGCAGTAAAAAAACCGTCAACAATTCTAAAAAAAAAATTGTTATGAGATTTAGGTAAAGGACTGATGTGAAGAAGTGACACTTGAAACTATTTTGTATCACTGTGATATAATAACGTTTAACCGGTATGCCGGTGCGCATTACACCATGCAATAGTGGAAAATGATAGGTTTTCATATTAATACGATAGAATATGGATCCTAATGAAAATGAAGTGAGCGTCCATGACATCCTGATCAAACATAACGTTTTTGCCAGACCTGTAGAAATAATCATACAAAAATTACGTTTGCAGTCTGTCACTAACGAGTTACATGGAGATTACTACAGCAAAATCATCGTGAGGCGATTAAATTACAATTAATGAAATATATTTTAGAACATTCATGCAAATGAAATCATCTAAGTTTCTGTGTTAAAATTGACTAGGCCAAAAATGGAAGAGTCATTGAAAACAGGCCATTGAAAAACTGTGAATTAAAAAAGTAGGCCCTTTAAGTCCATACTACAGAAGAAAATTAATTACTTTGAAATTTTCTGGGCATCAAAAAGTGCTAAAATAACTAAAATTTTATTTTTATTTACATATTAGCATCCATAACACGGGGGAACGGGGTTTAAGACCAATCTTGCTGTCTTAGAAAAGATTCGAATTGGATTAGAAACTATTGCTTAGAGCAACAGAGCAACGCAAGGTCGCGCTCCCAAGGTTGATAATCATACCATGCCGTTCTGTGAGGAAATGTGTCTAGGGATCCCCCGTTTCACCCACTGACCCAAATAGGATACAGTGATATATTTTTTGGAATAGATTAGTTGGTGGCAGATTTCATGCAATGTCAGGAACAAGGCAATCTCTGCTACATGGGGCACAACTCCAACGCCGCACTCACGTTTCGCGAGCATGTAGTCCCTTCCTTCTGCCCATTCAGTCACCAAATGAAAATTTTAATTAAAACATTTTCCTATGCAGCCTAAAAAAATAAAATAATAGTAGCTACTCACAGAATATGTTTCATAGAACGTATAATGAAATGCTAACACAGCTGAATAGTATTAAAATTACAATCACGAAAACATAGAGGATACGTAATAATACTTATCGGGCTTTGCACATGGTGTTGATTTGTAAATACGTCACTCGGTAAATGATTCGTAATCTTAAATTTTGGTGGTGAGGCTTCTTCGATAGGCAAAAGGAGAGAGACTTTAACTATGATAATGCAAGCGATTTCAAGACTAATTGACGGAAAAAATGGAAGTGTACAAGAAAGAAAATAAATTGGGTAATTATATAAAATATACGTAAAAATATTGAAAAATGGATTAGAGACCCGAATATTAAACTCATAACAAATTTTAATGAAAATATTTGTCATTTTTCATTCAAATGCATTGTACATAAGATAATACTCAGACATGAAAATAAATGACAAATCAAGAAGCAATTAAGTTTTTATTTTTCTTAATCAGTCTTTACTTTGAATAGAACAAAAGTAAAAATCTAATGTACGCTATTGAAAGAAAGTGGGAGAATAATTTTGAAACAGCATTCATTATTATGTTTATGATTACGATTGATTTGCTGAAAAAAGGTAATAAAAAGTAAATCTAAAATCCACCACCAACGATATATATTATCAACCATATTACCTATCATTATTATATAATACCAACACATTACTTAGCCATAAATAATTAACCATATAAAATTTCAAAAGGTTATAATAGCCTACAACGTATAACCACCGTGTATTACCATTTAACACGCACTCTCGAACAGTTAATATAAATAATAATTTCGAAACAATTGGCACGATATAGCGCGTATTCATAAATTTAAATACAAAATTACTTACGTCACTATAATGGAGCAGTATTCTGCTGTTTCCCAATGTAAAACTACTTAGATTTTGCAATTGGAGACCACCAACCTAAGGAACGTCCTTGCGCACCCTGCACACGAAATAACCGGCGACGACTGCGACCGTGGCGGGTGAGACTACCTCTATCTGCCGCAACTAGCGCGGAAAGATTAAAGAAACACCAATTGCTCCTCTGGAGCTTACTGATTGCATCGTCGTTATGTGTCCTTCCTGCTGATAGTGAGAAAATGGAAATACTCGGGAGAACCAAGCATTCTCTTGCATTGCACGCACCCCGTTTTTACTCAGCCGAAAAAGGAAAACTAGGGACGCGTAGGAACTTACTTAATTTTGATTTAAAATATACACAGTAAAACAGATAATTAAAGGCACAAAATAATGGCTGATACTTAATGGGTAGCGAAGTCTTAATGCGCTGCCGCAAGCTGGGGGGAAAAAATGACAGTGAAGTTAGGATTCAGCGAAGAGGCTTACGGGATATGCAGCGCGTGAGTCCATCTTCGTTAACGACAGTTTCGCCGACTTTGCAGCTGGCTTTTTTAAGGTCAATGAAGTCACCTGAAGAAGCCACCTGCAATGCCAGCGAAACTGAAGTTAACGAAGATGGACTCAAGCGGTCAAACCTCTCCGCTGAATCTTTAATCCGCGAAAGCCCACACAAGCGGAATTAGGAATTTATTCAGCTATCTTTTGGAAAACTCTTGGCATTTAAGTTGAAAATGTTCTGGGCCAAAAACCCACTCTTATATGGTTAAATCAAAGGAATGAGTTACAAGATAATAGGTACGTGACTGATTGCTGAATTAAGTATTGCATATATTAGGCAATGAAAGAAGAAAAGTCGGCAAAAGTGTAGATATAATTATAGATACACTTACCTCATATCCCATAATTTTTTAAAACCCATTCGGGTAAAGAGCCGGCGATTCGCTGGTATATCTAAATTTTCCACTAGGCAAAAAGCCGGCAAACTGCCGGTTGCGTTGTTGTTGTGACGTTCTATTTTTTATAAATTATGAATAAATATTATACTATACACAATATACTACATTGATTCCATTAAAAATATAGGCATAAATCATATAATGACATTTTATTCAGATTAATATATTACGTTAGTGAAACTTATGAGAAATTGTGGAGAGGTTTAGGTACAGATATTCCATGGAAATTTAAGAGGCCTATGGGTTAATGGCCTGACCCAGGTTTCCACAGTATACCCTTTACCATTCTCAAAGTGCTCTAATAGATAGTGCATTTTTTATCTCTTAGTTGATAGTGTCGCACCTTGGGTAAGACCATTAAAAATTGTGGAGTAAACAATATTAGTTAGTGTAACTGTGATCATGTTTTCCGTTCAGTTCCACCAAATATTGCCATCTACGCTTGCGTAGAAAATTCTAAGTTTAAAGATCTGAAACGGATCCTGAAACTATTGCTGGGCACGAACGTCGGGGGACAAGAGAAAGGGAAGCATTTTCAGAAAAGAAGGGAGATAATGACGCGACCAACTTCAGGAAGGAAGAGAGAGGGAGACAAGTGTGACTTTAAGGAGTCGAATTGAAGTGGGAACGAGTTGAGGAGAGCTACGGATGACGAGAGACGGATGAAGAGACAGGGAGAATAAGCAGGAGGACAAGAGTGGAAACAAAAGGCGAAGCAGTCACACCGAGGTGGAGTCCGGATGAGAGAGCGGTTAAGTTTAGAGGGGGTGAGGAGGGTTGAGTGCTCGTAAATATATTCGCCCCCTTTCCTCCCACATTTCATGGGGCGAGGGGAGAGCTGGCGGAGTCATAAACACGGGGGCGTATAAAGTGAGGAGCGGTGAGCGGAAGGGCTATGGAGAGAAGGCTACGGCGGAGGGTGAAAAGTCCGAAAGAAGGAGATGGGCAGGACGTGTGCGAGAGATGGTGAATGGAAGCCATCTCCCCACCATCATCTACCTCTCCTTGTGACCACTTGACTGGTATGGAGTGGAGTGTATGGGTGGATTCCGGCGTAGTAATTGATTGACACAATTAATGCGAGTTTAGTGTCCATCATACCGCCACAAAAAGATTGTATCTCCAGTTTAAGCCACGAAAACTAAGAAAATTTTTTAACTCATTTAATTAATCTACGTGTAACATGCTGAATTTGAAACAAAACAAACATTTACGCACGGTACTTTTGCTACGGAATTTTTGACTGACAAAAGAGTGAAAATCTCTTTTTTTGCGTCACTGCCTTGAACTATTCACTGAAAATGGAGTAAGGTCCGATCTCATTTACATGGCTACAATGTACCTAAGAGCTGATAATTTACATAAGATAAAACAGAAAGTCAAATAGATTTTAAACTATAGATGATGTATGGAGATTTAGGTGTCATAATACAGTTGCCCACAATATAATAAATTGAGAATCGGCTTCATGTGAAAACATCTCATTTATCTGCAATCCTTAATTTTCAAAATAAAAAGTACTCGCTCTTTATTCAATATCCGCATAGTTAAGCAGATAATGAAAGCCGTTAAATAAGGGCTCAAAATTAATGAGTAGCAAAGTTACAATGCAAATAAAGATAAAAATATGACGGAATGAAGAATTTATTCGGCTAGTTTTTGGAACAATGTTGGCATTTAATTTGAAAATGTTATTGAGTAAGCATCTTCTCTTACTTCTTTAAATCAAACGGATAGGTTTCATGAAAACATCGTTGGTAGCAAGCTTTATTCTTGGTTACCTAACAAGAAAATTTATGAAATTCAGTATAAACCTCGGAAAAAGCAATTTAGCGCAGAATCAACAAAAATTTCACTAATTTATGATTTAAGGCCTGCAAATGCACGCAGCTTAAAGCTAGTTTACATGAATTTCGTGCTGATTATGATAAATTATGCCATCAGGATATATTACTGAGCTCATTTCAGCTATTGCCGCTGCTTTTAGAGCAGCTGGGAGCTCTGCCGCTAATTCGCGCGATTTACCACATTTCACACGTTTAAACTCATGCAAATTTTGTTTTAATCTCCCAGTAAACCAAAAAATATACCTTGAAATGAAAAACCGGCTTGACAGTGCAACACAAACTTTGAAATTAAACTAGCTTAGTGATGTTTCCATCTCGAGTGCCACAGCGCTGTAATCACGGAAATGAGTACCATCACTTGACGTGATGACTTTGCATTAATAAAGCTTGAAAAACAAGGAACAATTGCATGTTCCAACATAGTTTGGATACAGTATCCACGCGATAGCTTTTTATTTTATCAGAAAATATAATATTATTTTTGCAACATTTATTCGATGTGATATATATTAATAACATAAATAACACTTCATTACAATCCTTAACTTTCGTAGTCAATAATTAAATGGGCTGATTGCTACCGTATGTATATTAATATTCTATTCCCCTCATATATAGACTACTAATATTTCACATTAAAGGTCAGATGAATAATAAACCATGTTACTTGTATAAGTGGCAGTGCCACGATTATGTTGGGAAGCACATATGTAAAAATAATTCACTTTGGAGAGAAAATAATTAATATTCAGTCAGTAATTCATTTTCAGGTAGCTATCCTTAAATGAATACCAGGATCTTGAAAAAATTTCTCATTTTATTCCTGCTTCCTAAATTAACTATTTTTACGTTTTTCTACAATTCAAACATGAGCATTTACATGTAAATGGTATTGAATATAATAACCAGGCATTGTCAGCCGCGAGAAATATTGATAATGACCATCAAAAATCAAAGTAAGGCCTAAAGAGCCCTCGGAAGCAATCTAGCAAAGATATGGAATTACATTCTCAAAATAAAGTCCACGATGGATATAAAAAGAGACCCACAAACGGAGATACCTATAAAAATTTACATTAACGCATCAGTCAACGGATTAATTGGAATAAAACGAGAAGAAAAGGGGGAATGATGGATATTTGAGCGAAAAATTTGCAAACGGGACTCTACTCATAGCGAACGGAAGCAGATGAATTTCGAGTTTATTTTGATCAAATGGGAACCGTAGTAGGGTTATTTGAGGCAGGTGAAGGAAGAGAATTGAAGAAAATTGAAAAGGGCCGTAGAATATACCATCCTTGGGGCATCAGGAGCTCGGGGATAGGATGAATACTTTGAGCGGAATATCAGATCGAGGGGAAGCGGAGAAGAAAAATGTGGTAAATAAAGACTAAAGATAAAATATTTTTTCCTTCACAATAATTATAAAATTGAAACTTGAGGTTTGGCCATAGTATTAGTAAATTATAAGAAAATACCGCATCATATGAACTGGGTCGTGATTTTAAATTAATGGCGTTGCTGATATGGTGGACGTGGTTTTGACACACTTTAGTCTGTCATATTGATGCTAAACACCTGTGTATTCACAATTGGGAGAATATAGGAAAAACTCAAATATACTGGGACAGTTATGTTTCACATGAATCGTTAAATACTCGCTATTGCAATAGCAGCTTGGCGTCTATCTCATCAATTCATTGATGACGAATTGAGCATCATGATTTCTTAGTCCATGCACGGCCCCTTAGCCATGTCTGCCTTCCGTCCGTTTCCTCTGCCAACGGGTGGTCAAACGTGATTACCACTGATTCAAGCGACGCGGCAAATTGTATGGCATGATAGCTGTGAAGGGGATTCCTCACGATATCCAAAAGAGGCTTTAATAGGAGAAACGGTCATTTGGCGCTCACTTTTCGACAAACGGAAATCAAGAGAAGCCCCATAATAAGTGTTGAAATGCTACTCAACTAACCAATAGACCTTGATGAGCTTTCCAGAACGTAGTAGACCTGGCGCGGTTGGAAAAATGAGACGGTAGAATTGGTTCCCACGCAATCAGAGAGGAACTTGGGAGCAAATATAAGATGTTTACGAGAAAAAGAGATGAAGAAAGAGGCAACCTATATATGTAAGTTACATAGTTCAGGGATATGTGAGACAGCAATGGGTGGTATATCACTTGAAAGGAGAAAAACTTAAATATTCACTTTAATATTAGACGTAGTCATTCAAATCCCTAGCGTGAATTTAACAACTGCGTCTTCTTCGAAAGAGTTTGAGTTAAACTTCGGAGCTAGGTATACTAATGAAACCCTCGAGAATATTAATTTTGCTTCTCAGCCAATTTTTCTCAAATCATGCGCGGCATTTTAAGAATCCATTCCATTGAGTACGGTCTAGAACTTATTTCCAAAACATTCCAAAGAATAATAAGGATACCAGCATTGACATTATTCTGAATTGACAAATGGTATGGCATCAATACACCAAAATCATGAAGCAAATTTTCTATTTTGACGGTTTTATTACACGTTTTGATTCACAGGGGCATCAGGGGCAAAGACTTGGGACTGATTCAAATCCAGATTTCATCAATTCTGAGTAAAAGAATAATGTTGACAGAGAAGACCCTTTCCGGTCAATAATTTGAGTCAATGCTGAACTATTCATAAAGTCATTGGTAACGAAGTATTGACATTTATCCTTCTGAAGGTCGCGCAAATTTACTGGTGCCACTTTCCGCTTTCATCCAATCCCATCATGAGCTAAGTAGCTTTCCCCTGACTTCGCTTTTCAGCGAATACAAAGGGTACATTTAACAACCGAAGGGTGAGTAATATCATATGATGAGATGAAGAGTCTCTCCAGAGGGTGATAATTTTTTGCCAATTTTTAGTTTCAATTAAATGTGATTAACCGGATGTTTATTCATTTTTTAAACAATTTTACGCAACAGAATACATCTTTCACATTATAATTAAATTTTTCGGGGGTTTCACTAGAATTCGTGCACCGTAGTTTCAGGTCAACATATGCTTATAGCTTAGAATACGAGGATAGAAGTAGGGATACAATTCATTTAACGCTGCATATGGAGAATATTCATTTATGGGAGCGAGAATGGACGCTCACAGCAGCAGTCGCACAGTAAGGAGTCGAAATGTGATGCTACCGAAGAGTGATAGAGATAAAATGGATCAAACGAGTATCTAATGTGAAAGTGATGGGAAAGGGTTGGAGGAAGAAAATCTTCTAAATTTTCGGAGAATAATTAATTGTTAATCGATCACATCATGATGCTTGGGGAAACTGTCCCAGAACACAATCGTCGAAGGGTAAGTGAACGGGAAGATAAAAAAAAGACGCCTCGGACAAAAATTAATAAGGATAATATAACTAATTTTAATCCCATAAAAATTAAATAATTTAAAGATACCGGCAAAAAACTCTTACAAGCTAAGCACATTAGCTTATCATAATGATATCGCGGTTGAATCCCCCGAACGATAAAACAAAAGGAAGTAATAGTAACTTCCATAAAAATTAACTGAATATTCGACACAAATTACTACAAACATAGCACAAGTAATGAAGGATTTCAAAGGGGAGAAATACGTAAAATAATATGAAAAATTAGCTCATAGGAGCGGAGAACTGCACCAAATCAATCTTTGGATTGACGAATTATGATCGTGGAATGAATGTGAAAGTAAAGGACCCCGTTAAATGCCTCCCTTGAGTTTAATTCTTCCAGTGACCGCACACTGTTTCGTAAATAACTTTCTACAATTGTACCCTTTGGTCTCTCAATCTCCATGCAAGCCAGGAACAGTAGCAATGCGTGCCTTCGTTAGATGCCTAAATTCCATCCATTTAGAGGCGTTTCTCATTCCACCACATTCCTCGCTCATTCAGCACTCACCAAGACAGAAAGACACCCTCAGCACTCCCTTCTCGGGTAACATCTTGATCTTTCACGCTAAATGCCTGGATCTCAGTGTTAAGCCATCATATATCTCTCACAAGTTTATCCTTCATGATAATTACACGCATTTTGATGCTGCCGCCGTCCATCTGCCTTAAAGGAGATGTTCTTACGCAGAAGGTAATTACTAAAGGAGAGAAAAAATAGAATTCTTACGCCTCAGGGTGAACGGGTTAAAATGGTAAAAGAATTGCCATGTATGCCTTCGCCTTTTAGACTGCATTCGACAAAGCTTAAAAAATTAATGCGTCGCGTATTAAAATTTAGTCAACGTTTTATAACAGAATGAATTTGAATTCTTGCTTTAAACTTGTTTACAAACGGATGTTGATATTTCAGTCTCCTCAGTACCGCGGATTTTAGTTACATATCAATTCAACACTCAAGCATTTGCAGATAGCAGGGTAGTAGTAAAGCACTTTTAATAAGTTTGAAATCTTAGGAAAAACCTGTGAAAACAGTAAAAATATTTCGTGGCAAAAAGAAATCTTTACAGACCATAGTAAATGTATATTCAGGGAATGGCATAATTTCTTTTTTTAATTTTCGTTTGAAAATTTAATGACTGGTGATATCTTCAATTTTTTCATTTGTCCTCATACAGTAAAATTTCAAAAGTTGCATAAGAGGTTCAAACTGCCAAAAATAAATCTTCAATGAAACTGTAAATTGTCCAATGAATTGCATATTATAATCAGTTTTCAAGTATCTTCTTCGGCAGCCGAAATGACCATAATTTTCATCATACAGGGATTTTTAAATGAATATTGTGGATTTATGACTTTGTCAGAATTTCCAAATCAAAAGAAGTGTTTCCAAAATTAGCTTTCCGGGCAGAAAATTATCATCTTTATGTTGCCATAAAAATGGAGGAAGCAGCTAAGGAAATTTCGAAGCAAGAAATCAAAGGATTAAAAATAAATGGAAATATAAAAGAACTTTGCGCTCCGCTGATAATATTTCTGTTGCTGCTGCCAAGTTTGGACGACAATTTTTTCAAGAATATATGATTTTAGAAATATCTCATTAGTGTGCATTAGGGTGCCTCGTTTTACCACTTTTTTTGGGATCGAATCGTAATACCCGGGAAAAGTTGCGTACCCGGGTGGGTGTTACAGCTATGATTTTTTTTCAAAATGGGTCAATATCTTCTGTTCGCCATTTCATCATGGAATTTCGAAATTTTTAACGAAAAACATTAAAAATGTAATTAATTTAAATTTGGTTTTAGCAAGCACTCGCTTTTTCCAATTGTGTACAACATTCTTCTTTCCTTAATATTTTAGACCAAATACGTCAGCTCTATTTCTTTTAATTATCGATAAAATGACCTTTTATCGTGTCCCCGAAAGCAGTTTTGTGGGTAGGCAACCCGCAACATACATTGCCATTCTACTCGATGCATGCGATAAATGACGCGAAATAGAGACGCGTTTTTCGGTGAAAAACGTGTAAATCATGTCTGAGGTTGCCAAGGGTAGTTACTAGGATGGGTCTATGCTCTTTTATACCATCGCCGACTATACTGACCATATTATCGTGTAAGATGATATCTCTGAAGATGTAAATTATCATTCGGGAAATTTCAAGACAAAATGGCGAACAGAAGATATTAACCGATTTTGAAAAAAAAATCATATCTGTAATACCCACCCGAGTACGCAACTTTTCCCGTGTATTACGATTCGATCCCAAAAAAAAGTTGCGAAACGAGGCGAAGTAGTGTGCAATTCCTTAATGAAAGGGAGTTTTTTGAGACAGCGAGAACTTAATAAAGTGGGCCTCATATTTAAATTTTATGCGGCAACTTCAGTGAAGCCTGTAAAATTATAATGGGACAGAGAAATGTCTGAAACAAAAAGGACTTGCTCTGGCAAATGAAGATGTCAGTGGAAAAGAGAAAGATGTCCGAGATTTGAACATGGGGAGGAAATATCATCCTTAGCGGAAACTGAAATTTCTGACATACAGCCTTTGAGAATAAGCTAAATGCTTCAAAGGCCAACATTTTCCTTTTCGATGAATCATGAGAGCTAATGATTCGTTCTTACTACTCGTATTTCATAATTGTGTGAACCGTAAATTCAAGTGAAACTACATTTTTCGATAAAAGCAAAGAAAATTATTCTTGCCATAGGTTAAGATTCCAGTATTTGGACATAGGCACTAAAATCTCAGGAAAAATAAAAATAATTCGAATGTTAATATAATATTCAATCACATACACAAAGGAAATTCACCAATACTTAGCATTATCCAAATATCAAGCCAAAAGTAGCAATAAATAGCAATAGAGCCACCATGATAAGGAGGAAATTCGATCAAATAATTAATAAAAGAAATGCGTAAAAAAATTTCACTTCACGAAAGAGAAAAATGAAAGATATTATCTATTACACGTGGGAAATTACAAATACTTTTTGAGCACACGTAGGAAATTAGTTACTTAGCAAATAAAATTCTCGAAAAAATAGGAAAAATTGGTCTATGGAATGGGGAGATGAGGTGGGAAACATCACCATATATCTCAGCGTGCGTCAATCAAGTAAAGAAAGAAAATTATTTTTCGAGCGAGCCAGCAGAACTCTTTGGCCACCACACAGCTTGTATTTTACGCCAATCCATCATATTGAGGCTATTCTCGTGATTTACGACCAAGAAATTTGCTCGGGGAAAGAAGTGGTACAGAATGAAGCATTACCACCTCTTAATGGCCCTTTGAAAGAAAGATATACTTATTCTCTTGGAAGTGTGTAGAGAATCAAGGAAAAGGAAGGAAAATAAAGAAGTGTGAGGTATGACTGAAAAGTATTAAACTGATAAGATTTGAAATATTATAAGGCTACTCAGCTTGCGTTACCACGGTTATTAACTAGATATATGTTGAAATAAAAATGATTATGTAAAAGGTGTTAAACAAGTCCTTAAACCTAGGCTGCGCTGAGAATATGTAATGCGGTATATTTTCACCGCGTATACTCCATAATTTTTGGTAGGGCACTCGCCGTTTGGTAGGCTACTCGCTACTTTGTTGCCGTTAGTTGTTCTGAATCCACAAACATCTCGGATTTGTTTCTGATTGGATACCAAATAGATAAACCTCTACCTCCAATTAACGATGCATTCATAAAACAAAATATATCACACATAACCTTGCAAGGGTAGGGGATTCCAATGTTATCTATACTATTCGGCGGAAACATTGAAGCTAAATAAGCTTTGGCTGGCTCATGCCGTAACGTGGTTTATGTTGGTCTGACTTACCTCTATCGGAGGAGAGATATAAAATGATTTCTATGACTATGGCAAGTCTTTTAGGACAAAAAATTTGAACAATAAAAACGGGCTCTAATTGCACAACGTTTTTCATTCAAGAAATAATAATAAATGCGATAACGTACTGTAATAAATGCATACACAGAAACTTAGGCCACAATATGAGACCCTAATCTTCAAAAGCTGGTTGGATTGAGCTGAAAAGAACCAAAGGGGATTTTGTTACAGGAGCCACACTCCACCGGTATCACTACTCAAGGGTCAATCCGTGAGATTAGATGCCACTTGTCGCGAGGGGATCCGCCACTGATCATAACCACTACGCTACACTTCCCTCTTGGGAGAGGAGGGTTTGCACGGTCGAGGGAGGAGTAGACTTGTGGGGAATGGGCATCAGTGAGGTGTAATGGAGTGAGGGGAGCGCCAAGATCCCGGTGACTGATGGCGCTGCCCTCGTGGGCGGATCGGCTGAGAGTGCCTCTTGCCGCGGCGGCTGCCTGATTGCCGGCGGGAACTCAAGTCACTGCTCGGCGGAAAGGAGGCGTGACTACGCTGATGAGCCGCCACCGTCCGCTGAAGGAAGAGAAAGGCATTGGAGCAGGAGATGACGCATTGGCGTCTCCCACATATTTTACTGCAGTTGCGGAAGGGCTCTCATTCAACATCACTCATTTCATCGCATTATCTCATTATTATTCTAATCCACAAGCTTATTCCTTGTAGAAATTTGTTCCACGACATGATTAAGCACTCCCATAAAAAGCAAAGACATGATCATCAAATATAGATGATAAGTTTTGATGCATGGATTTATTTTTTGCGCGGAGGTATTCTGCATTATTTTTTTTTGACCCACGTTACAATGAAGTACTCCCATAAAAGCGGTAGAAGGATGCCATGTCAAAGAATGAGGAATGATTAGTGAGAACTAAAGGTGTAGTTTGCATTTAAAGGTATATAGGCCTCCTCCTATTACGAGTCTCCTAGCTCTCGGAGCGGCAGTATATTTGGTTGTCATACCAGCGCAGTAACACGCGATGCTTTAGCATGAGGTAAAAGTTACTCAGGCTATGGAATTTCTGAACATCGCTGATTTTTATAGCTTCCATCTTGCTTAGGCTAAGAAATAATTTTTTGCTAATATAAGGTCCAAAACTGCTCTATTTAGCTAAGACATAGTTTCATAGGAAGAAACGATAGGATCCCGGGATGACATGCACAGACATCCAGACCCAAATAACGCGGACAATAAAATCCCCTTTTGCAGAGCCCTTAAGTAGGTGAGTGGGGTCTTTAAGGACCTCGAGGGTTTTACGCATGCAATGCAATAAATGTTCCAGTCTTAAATTTCAAGTGCATTTCTAAAAAACTAATAAGCAGCCGGTAAGTAATTTTATAATGCTTGAATTTCACGTTAACATTTTTCCTGGGTTCGGGGTTAAAAAGAATGTACGCGCTATAATTTCAATGCCACATTGACGTTGTTTCTTTATTAGTTTTAATTTTGTCTATCCGTTCTATATTTAAAAAGAAAAAGCTGATATTGAGGTGGCTATTTTATATTTGAAGAGTTTGATTTTCTTATGTAACGTAAGCGTGTTGGCACTTCGAAAATTGTAAAAAATTAGACGGTATGGATCAGTTACATCAAGTTCAATTAAGTTCTTCAGATTTCCCTTTCAAGAATTATTGCCAGGCTGGATATTTAAAAAATTACAATCTCTGAGTCGTATCCAGACGGAAGCTATAAACATCAGCGGTGATGTACTGACATTCCGTCGCCTGAGAACGCTTACCGCATGCTACAGCACGCGCGTTACTAGCTCTGGCATGACAACCAAACACACTGCCGCTCTGGGATCTCGGAAACTCGCTATAGGATGACGCCTAGACACTATTCGATGCAAATTCCACCTACCATTTCAGTCAGTACTAATGACCTCTCATTCATTGGCGTGATTCATGCAGATTTTTATGCGAGGGTTAGGCCGTGGGACAAGAAAGATAAATGCATTATATCTCCTGACAAAAAAATCAATCCACTGGTACATCAAAATTACTAACTGTGCATCTATTTAGGATATCATATCTTTGCACACGTTAAATGAAAATTCACCAAGAAATTCAAATCAATAATTTGTGAATTAAAATATTTATTACGAAGAAAACAAGTGTAGCGAAGAACTTGATTTCACTTAGGAACTGATAATCACGGAGCTAAATTATAATCACTTTCATGTTGGAAATGCCAGCATTTCCCGTGACCCTAATGAGCTTATTCCGCACTAACTTAACTCAAGTTTGTAACAAATTAACTCAAGGTGGTATACTGGTATCCAAGACTATTCGCCATATTAAGCCAGAAAACAAAAAAATCATGCATGTGATTTATTAGGCCTGGTATGAGAAATGCTGCTTTATTTCAGTTTTAATATTTCAATTATTTTATGAAAAATAGCTTTTCATGATAGACAATTATAGAAAAAATTGTAAAAATATCTTCATTTTTAATTAACTATCAAATAGGGCGACACACATAAAATCGCCAAATGCTCTATTCCTAGTTAGAAAAAACTAAAGCCCCGATGTTGTTAATGTCAAGGTATGATATCCGAACCTGAGGATTGGTAACTAAAAGCGATTGGAAATTGGGAGAAAAAATAGAAAACATGTATTATTAAGTATTTTATTGAAAGATAATGAAAAAGTATTCCGAAGAGTGAGAGAAAAGAGTAATCTTCTATAAACCTCAAGGAGAAGACAAATTCGTTGATTACATGATGAGACATGATGGCCTGATGAAAACAATCGTAGAGGGGCAGGTGGAAGGGAAAAAGGGCAAACGACGGCCCCGAATGACTTATGTAGGACAGGTAAATAGGATAGGTAGGCATAAAGGATGTTAATCAGAAGAAATACGTCCCCATGAAAAGGATAGCGAATAGTAACTTATCTTCACCGACGTCACCGCCCGCGCCGCATGCTTTCTTGTTATGCTCGCCAAAACGTGGTTGCGTCATCATTCATTCAAAACCCACTCGTTTTTTTTTCTTTTTCTTTCTATCCTTGGTCTCCGAATCATTGTAATTAGGAATATCACCTCCATTTACGACAGAAAAATCTATGTAAGAATGATCTACTTTCAATAAACTTGATAATGTGACAGCCTTACTTGAAAGGCAATTATAGTTCGATCATCTCCTATGAACGAAAAAAATTCCACGAAAAGTCAGAATATTTTTTCGTATATCCTCGCAGTAGGTAATTTATCCTTCCTTCGGGGCAAAGAAGTGAGGCGTATATCCAGAGGACGGAATCAGTCAATAAATCCGGCAATATTGCTAGAAGCGATATCCGTTTAGGCTAAAGGGCAGGGTCATATTGGCGACTTCAGATTGCTATTAAAAGGTGGATTTCTCCAGATGGGTCACGGGCACGAAAAATAGACTCGAAGCATGCGATGGGGAATCGCAAAGGGACACCAAGGAGAGAAAGAAAGAGAAAAAAAACGAGTGGGTTTTGAATGAATGATGACGCAACCACGCTTTGGCGAGCACAACAAAAAAACATGTGGCGGCGAACGGTGAAGATAAGTGACTAGCTTGGAGGAGGAAAAAAGAACATGCATTGAGATTGATGGGGCCGACCGCGACGTCTCCGAAACTTAATGAAAACTAACAACAGGGCGGGTAAGCCGAAGGGCGAGGGAGTGCATAATGGGTCCCCATTGAGACTCCCTGAGCAGGTATATTGCGCTAGCTGCTAAGTGCTAACGAGGATCATCTCAAGGAAATAAGACCACCCAACGGAGCCAACCCGATCAATTAAATGCCTTGTGAATACCACAGAGAAACTTATTCTACCTGACTACACTACAAATGCATACCTTCTTAGAATTCCACTCACAGTTTTACACAAAAATCTATTCTGCATTTAAAGCTTATTTTCAGGAGATTCGACCGAAAAGTAATGCTAATGATATTGAGTTAAAGTAAGTTTATGTTATTATGTTGATGTTAAATTTAAATCTCATTTATCCTACCTTCTCAGATTTCCACACATTACATTACGGAAACATCTAATCTGCATTTGAAGCTTGTTTTTAGTAGATTCGACCGAAAAGTAATGCTAATGATATTGAGTTAAAGTTAGTTTACGTTATTATGTTTATGTTTCATTTAAATCTTATTTATCCTTCTTATTAAGCTATTTAACATTATTTCTACTAGTACTAACGTACGAAATTGAAATTGGGGTTTTAGGAATGCAGCAAATGTAAATCACAGCTTTAGAGTCCATACCTAGCTGAATGATCACATTAGTAGTGCATTTTAAAACATTTAGCAAAATATTGCCGTACCTGACGCCTAATGCTCTGGCAAACCACCTATAATATTCACCTAACTGCAACAGCTAATAGCTAATACAACAGTCTTTACACATTTTTATTTTATTTTTATTTGAATTAAATGCGAATGAATAAATGAATAAAATACATGAATAAATTATTAAAACTTTCATACTTCCCAGCGCAAGAAGGATGGAAACTGCCTGAAAAGCATTACTTCTCTTCATATAGGAGTGAAAATGCTAGGAATAGGTGAAAACCTTCGGAACCTATTCCAAATTGATGTGAGGTACTGTGATTTATTACTGCAACAATGTTATTTGCGTCGAAATCAGCGCTACACTTTATTTAAAAGCTGAAAAAAGTCTTCGTTGAAAATAAAATCGTCAAAATATATCCAGATATTGGATAATGTTAAGGTATTTTAACAATTTAGGCAGGCAAAACGGCAAAGCGCAATTTTTCATACAGAAGAAATAAAATAAGTAAATAAAATTAAATAGTAGATTCAGCGACACATATATCTAAATACAACGGATAAGAAATTGTATAATTATATGTTCACCAACATATGTGGCCTTCATAGTTAGAAATTATGAGCTGATTGAATAATTCGCAATTAAACCGATTTAGTATTGTATTACACTATAAATTTCAGTTTTATCTTGTTAAAAATAAATTTGCCCCATAAAAATGAAATAATTTATCACAGAGAAGTAATGAGTCAGACTGAAAGATGCACAAGCATCTATTTACCCGGATTATCAAAAATATTATTTTAATCAAATTTTCAATTACCTCATTCATTTTTTTTCTTTTCACTTACTCTTCTATAGTACCCGTATTTTAACGTACAAGATTCATTAACATTTTTGCATGTTATCGTTTATTTTGCTTAAAAAATGTAATATTTTTTTAAATAGGCCAACAAAATGGCATTTCGCGAATATCAGCCTCAAAATTAATTACTTATTATCGACCCAAGAAATCCTTTCACGATCTACGTGGTGGAAATGCGATATATTCATGACAGAATATAAGAAAAAATGGTAATGTCCACACTTCAATTCATAACTTTACGACCTTGAATAATTTCGACACTATGACCTTGACAATGACATCGTGATGAAAACATGGTGGGTAATGGCGTTATATATTAAAGCGTGAAAATTACCATTTTTTGCTTACATTTCATCATGGACACTTTTTACGGCCTACCCTTCACGACTAAAATTTAGGCAAGGAAGCACACGGAAAGAAATTACGCGAAAGGAGACACCCCTTGAAATGAGGAAAGGGGTGGGAAATAAAAAAAAATTGAATTCTTTGAGAGTGCACTTAAGCTGCAAAGAGAGGAACAGAAGGCCAAGAGGCCAGAGGAGGCTTCTGACGCGTAGGAAGGGAAAGCGTTGGGCCGCTGACGGTGGAATGCCGCGGGAGAGAAAGGGGAAAAAATCAACAACGCTTTATCGCCGGCCGAGAGGACGCGGAGAGGCGAGCCGCACGCAACCCCCGCCACCTGCCGGGTGGCAGTCGATCAATCTTCGGGCCCTCCGCGCGGGACACAACCAAGGAGGAACACTCTCGGAATGAGAAATCGCCCGCTGCACTCACCTCGCCCATCCGGCCATTGGCTCGAAAAAACATTTCTCCTCCCTCCGGCCCTCTTCCCGCAACCCACATTTCCCTTGTCCCTGATTTTTTCCGGGCCAGTCGAAATATGGGGGCTTTGCGAGATCCCGAAATCATCCGAGAGTTTTCTCGCTCTCTCTCTCTCTGCCAAACAATTCTCCAAATCCTTATGCCCCACACCCAGCCATCTCAGCAACCCATCTTACCATGTCTTTTCCATATCAAGCATCTTTTCTCCGCCGGGAATAAAAAGGGATTTCAAAGTTACCTCCGAAGACTTTTGCTTGGATCAACTGCTCGAATTCGATGTGTGGGCCTAACACGGCGTTCTTTTACGTAGAGTAAGATAGTCCTCTCACGTGTTTCTTATACCACTTAGAATTTGATTGGATTTTTCCAAGATCTAAGTTAGAGAATACCATATTATTCCATATAGTAAACATTACTAGAGAAAAATAGTAAGTACTGAGTACAGATCGGCATCTTTGAGGGACATCGCTGTTCACTTAACACTCAAGACTAAATTAACGATTGATGATTCCAATGGGTATATTTTATCATATAACAATTTTGTTGTAATTTTTACACGAGAATGGGTTTGCAGTTATTCTATTTAAATAGTTAATGATTTTTTTTACCTTATTAAGACTATAATTCATAACTTATCGTACCCGAAAGGAAACAGTTATAAATTTAGACACAAAGGTGTCTAACTTTATTAAGGCACTATATAAAGGTGTCTATATTTGAAATGCATGAATTAGGTACATCAATTTGTTCTGAAGAATAATTTGTTTTTATTTTAGCGAAAATATCAGAGTCCCTAGAGCCAGATGCCCTATAGTTCATGGGCCAGAGGTCGGTATTTTGTAAACCCCTGAATATCGCGCACAATTACATAAAATTTTATACCAATTTCAATCTCAGGAGCCAGGACCACCACATGCATATTTGTCCATTTAAATTGCATAATATGAGCTGCATGATATTAAATCCACGCCCTCTATTGACTTAAAGAAATAAAAGTATTGCTATTCATTCAATTTTACATACAATTAAAACAATATTAAATTTACAGAGAGAGAGAGTGAGAGAGAATAATTATAAGGCAATTTTACTCTACATTCGTAATCGAAGCAAGCGCCATCATGCAATTTGATCTTTCAAAATGTAACAAGTGGGATACGTGCTGGGAGATCAAGTGTTCAATTCCTTATTAAGCCACAGACAAACCCTGGAGGTGCATTTTTTTTTTAAATATCCTTGTTAAATTTATTGGAAAATACTATAAATGCGAGAAATTTATATGCAAATCTCTTTGTCTAGATCGAAATAAATTATTAAATTATAAATACTGAAATCTGGAAAAATTTGAGAGGTAATTTACTTAATTAAGTAATTCATAGGCTGTGAAAAATGAAATACTCTTTCTAAAAATACTAAAAATGAGTTTAAAAAATGAAGTAGCCAAGGGTCTGGATAACCTCAGGCTGTATTCACGGAATAATTTCTCAGATGGAAGGCAAATGAATCATCACAGACTGACGTGATCTGACTTAACTGATAGAGTGGCATTCTAATAAACGAAAATAGCCAGCCATAGGTACTGCAACACAGTAAAACTCTTAGAATTACTTCGCAATTATATTTCATCGGTGTGATCCAAGGGCCATTAGATTAACGAAAGAAGAAGAGCACGCCGGGAATGGGAATGGAAAAAATGGAAAAAATCAAAAGAAATGGAAATTTCATTAAATTTTTTTCAACTTCGTAAATGGTTAGGAGAGAGCTTGATGGAAGTGCTTCTCACACGCATCAAAACCGACATTATGCTGGATAACAGCGCGATTTACTGAAGACTGAAAGCAGCTGTGCGGATGACGGCATTGGTAACTAATTTACGTTTACCGAGAAGGACAGATAACATGTAAACAGGTCCAAATTGGCGGTCATGAATTTTACCTGAAGTCCAGCCGAGTGCGAATACATCCCTTGCCTCCACCCTCAGTCTGTGCATGCAAGGGAAATGGCAATTATCATGAGAATCATGCATAATTTATTTAAGCGTTCATTCCACTGCAAATCTCCCAAATCCTGTTGAATGCAGCGGGTTCAATATTCATGCATGGGAGACGCAGCTCACGTCCCATTAAGTTACGCAAAGAGCATTTGCAGTTGCGTGCACCGAGCATTGGAAACAAGAAGGATTTAAAGGTACGGTTTACCGCGCATCAAACCACACATGGTTATTGCAGTGCACACCACTCATAACTTAGCATAATACGGAGAGAAAAATTTGGCGAAAGACAAAAACAAAACAAAAACGCAATCATAATCATATCCAATGAAAAATTGCAAACAGAATGCCCGATTCAGGCTTTGTGTCATTAAATAACCCGCATTTTTTCTTTCCGCAATGAGATGCAAAATACAAAAAGGTCAATTTAGTTGCCCGAGGCAACGAGAAATTACAATAAATATATATCCTGATGATCACTTGAGACCTGGCGTTTTGCTGTATCATGAGCATAAGCAGAACGATCAAAAAAAGGTAACGACGAATAGATAGGAGCTTTGGCTTGGGATTGGTGGCCATCTATTCATAACAAAATATATGCATGCATAGAAATATTTTTTCTTGAAATAATGAATATTTAGAAGGAAACCAAGAAAGAGTTTCATCATAAGGTACCAAAAGGTTTAGGCTATGGGACAAGTTTCTAAAACAGCTGCTAATGATCACCATGAATTACTTCCACCAATCTCTTGTAAAATAATGCGGAAATATTGAAATAAGTTATTTCATTCGAATGAATAACTGTAATGAAGTATCGTTTACATAACTTGGCTTTGAATGAATTAAGCGCTTACGGAAATAAATCATCACAAATTCAATAAAGACATAACAACACCTCGAAAATGTGGATTTTGCAATAATTAAAATGATAAAAAATCTTTAAAATTGGTCAAATTGGAGGCACTATTATATAATACAGTAATTTATACACACACGGATATTTTGAAATTTTGTAAACATTATTTACAATATAGTGAAGGTTGACACTTCTGCTTGATAGCAACAGCTTCTTACATTCACTGTACCAATACCATAAGGTGCCAATGCACTGAATATTTCTAGAATGAATATGATATATCATGTAAACAAAAATAAAGATAAAATTGACCGTTGGGCAAAAAAATATTACCGTTGATTTACCATTGGGCAAATACTTACAGAAATGCATAAGAAAAACGGTATTCCTACCAATACGCCTTACCCCACGGAAGAAGAATAAGAAAAAAATGACTGGCTTCCAAGAATAATTACGCCACTCAATTTCTATAACGCAGATGGGTAAATTGGTTAAGAACAGAAAATAAATGCTTCAGGAACATGCAATAAATTAATGATTTTAATCCCTGGGTGAAATGAAAAAATGAAGAATGTGAAAATTTTCAGGAAGTAACGATCAAAAAAGACTCTAGTTGTCTCAATATGATGCGAGATAAACTCATTTGATCCAAATAAGGGAGAGAGGTACTTGAGCGGTTGATGTTCTATTTTTGCCTGCATTTGGCACTCCCTCTCAGAAAACCCGATTAGGACGCGATATAAACAAGTCTCAGACAACTTTCCCCGAATTTTCTCTCCCACGCTGAACGGTCTTCCTCCCTCCTCACTCAACCCTGTGACACTTATCTACAACTCCAAACTTCCTAACCGCCCAGACGCCACCTCACTTCTGAAGAAGGACACTAATGAGCTCCCCACTTCCATTACCACCCATTGGACGGCACTGCGTCTACTCAGCGATGAAAGAAGAGGAAAAACATGGCCATCGGCGACGGAGACGTATCAATAGCAAAGTTCATTGATAATTATGGATATTTTAGCCAATTTGGACCTAAAAATACATATACTTACATATGGTTCATTATTAACATTCGGAATGTTCCAATTTACTTTTTCCTCTAGGATAAGCCCATTAAGTCATCGACATTTTATGATCCAACTACTGAATACTAACCATCGTTCATGATTACCATAAGTACATTCACCACAGTAAAATACCAACCTAAAATTATTAAACTATATTATGTAACAGGTGGTTGAGTGCGATAGAGACGGATCCCATATCGTGAATGCGTTGAAATCCCGCTCCATCGGCTACAGACTGAATTGAGGCCTATCCCTACATGTATGCACAACGAATCTTTAGGATATAACGATGAAAAAGTGGATATTTACGTCCCATTAGGCTTCACTGCTTGGAGTGCAAGAGGATGGTTGGGTGTAATGATAATAGCTAAAGTAATATTTAAATGAGTATGGCAATATTCGGAACGCGGTGCATCTAAAAAAATTTAAGTGGCTGTGTAGATCTTGTAGGATGAATAATCCATCGCCATTGGCATAAATTAATTAATATAACGCATCAAACTCACTTGATTGGATTCTTTTCGTAATTCAATGCATATGTGTTCAAAACGTACGACAAATAATTAAAAATTTCAGAGTTCATAGAGCAGACCCTCTTAAAAATTTATCTATATATAAAATTTTACTTAACTAAAACATATACTTACATTTTTGATACAGAGATGTACTAATAGTTATAGTAAAATTTCAATTTGATAGCGCCAGGATAAAAATAAGATATGCGTCGCAAAAATACTTACTTCCACCGGACGATGAGAGTAATGGGTCCTCTTAAGGATCGTAACTTAGTAACGGGAGGTAGGAAAGGAAGTAAGACGTTGAAAAAGAATGAAGTGAAACTCTTCCCTTTTGTGTGCCCTTTATAGGATAGCAACGCCTCTGGTGGGAATCAGGTGAGATCTCACTCGTGGCGTAATTGGTTGTTTCCAGTCCGTTCAAACGGGCGCTGCTCGCCATCACTAGATGGGGATATCCACCTCACACTTCAACCCACTCTTCCAGGCTTCCTTTGCGGAAGCTGCAGTCAAAAATAAAATCCCTACTACTGCTTCTCCCTGGGAGTCCCTTACCGTCCCCCCTTCAGCCGATATTTCGAGTACTGGCTGATCTGGCTCAAGGGGTCCTTTCTCAATATTCAGCTCCTACGCATAACAGCTTGCTTCCTTTTTCGTCTACATTTGAACTATTAGTGAAGGTGGGTGGCAGTAAGCAGGCAGTAATACATTTAAAAAAAAATGCAATTTATTGTCACAAAAATAACTTCAGGCAAACCACAAACCCTGCCAAAAAGTCGACCACGGCACACGGAACAAAGGAGAAGGGGTGAAGGGAATAATTTGGGAAGTGGGAAAGAAAGGGCTCCCAAGCTTACGTAGTTTGGCGGTGTCTGGCGGCGAGGCAGCCCCGGAGCGGCGTTGAGTTGAGAGGGCACAACATGCCACAACGGGCGAATCCCAAGCAAAAAGCCTGGATCTCCTTGCTCTCCCAAATATATAGGGAGCCCGCAATTCGATTCCTTCCTTCACACGACGGACTGGGAGTCGACCGGCTAGGGCTAGTCCGAAGACTCGGCCTACGCCCCGCAGTGAGGTCGTACTTCCACTACTGCTTACAATGGGTTGTTCTTGGATCGGAGCCTCAGTAGACGGCTCACATTTATTCCATTGCATTTCACGCAGGAATCGTGTGTCATATTTATCATCTGATACCCTCTCTGTATCCTATGTATCTGGCATGCTTTCTCGATATTCAGATCCTACGTTTAATAACAACTTACTATTCGTCTGTATTTATCCAATTACTTTTCACGCAGGTATCGTTCCTCGTATTTTTCATTGGATGAAGTCAGAAATCAGGAAAGATAAGAAATGTCGTATTGAAGTACTTGAGTGAAATACCCAATATCGAAAACTCAACGATTTTTCACAGCCCCCATTTTTTCCCTCGAATTTATACGCATCGATAAAATTAAGCAAGTTTCTGACTAAGTAATTGAAGCATATTATGTGACTTCTGAGATAAATACAATAAATAGGAAAGATAAGAGACGCGCAGAGGTGCAACCGATGCTAAGGATAATGAATGATCCCAGAAGGTGAACAGATAATTATAAAAAAAACATATAGATATAAAACACTCTAAATATTGGACCAGAGATCTTGATATGGGAAACCAATAGGAGGAAAAAGTAACGCATTGTGTTTTGAAAATAACCAATTCTTAGGAATTGGTTCCTTCAAATACCCTTAACCTGTACATCAAACTAAGAAAAAAAGTAAATGACATGCAATCGATTAACCGACACAGGATAACGCCGAAAAAATGTGATGATTCACGGATGAAAGAGAGAAAGGAAGAAAGTAAAAACTTTGATCATGAAGCAATCACATAAGGAATAGAAGTCGTTTTACATAAAAAAATCATTGGAAGTGCTGAAACCTTGAATTATTACAATGCGGCATACGCAGAGAGGAGGCATAAATAAATCGAAGAAAGAGCCATTATTTTATGAGAAGTGTTCGAAGCCAGATTTAAAGAAATTTAGGAGGTGTCAGCTATAAACTGCAATAGTTAGCAAGCTGCGAATATGTATTGCCAAGGCCACTCAACACATAAAACGAAATACCCTTTTGAGCCATAAATATCCGCTTTTGGCTATATAAAACTGTAGTAACTCAAGATAGATGGCACCGAAAAAAGTTTTTAGTCCATGCATCACTAAAATTCGTGATCTAATGTTACTTGGGGATTTTTCTACGAATGTCAATGCAGCTACCGCATAGTTAAACCTTTGAATTGGCCAACTCTTCATTGACAAGATGCAAACTTTAAACAAAGATAATAAATAGACGTTGCTGCTGAGGAAATTGCTCGGAGGCATTCCAATTAGAGTAGATCGTTTAGTAAATTTTTTAATGCAATTGATTTCAGCATAAAAGTTCACATTTTTCCTCAATAAAATACAATACCATAAAAAAAATCATAACCCGTTTATCACGCAAAATTCAAGTTCTAATTATGCTGTATGTACTATCAAAATCTCTAAGAAGATGCATTCCTCGTCAAATAAATCTGGATAAAAATGAGGAGACTCACTCAATTACCACATCCAATTTTTCATGAAAATACAGCTGTATTTTAATTTTCAAACTAAATAATTAAACTTAAACGAGAAAGAGAGAGTTCGATACAACTCCGTGTACTGCGTCATTCTGCACTGAAAACGCCTCTTTAACAGTGTTCCTTTTGAAAGCTGATAAGTTTTATGATTTTTGTCGTCAAATAAAAATGTTTCGAGGACAACTGAAAGCCCATTATGTTAATTAAATCAAGAAAAATCTTCACTCACGCCCGAGTGGTCTTTTTTGTGACGCATTGATTGCTTAAATTTACGAAATTATCTTGAAAGTTTCAGTGAATACAAAATAAAGCCTTGCCAAAATTTTCCTTTAGTTCTGATACAAAAGATGTACCTGAATATATTCTATGAGAAAATAAAAAAATGAGATTTAAGGAAATATCGAAAAGAGTCTTTTCATATGGTTCTCTGAACATTTCAAATAGTATCGCTATTTTTATGCAAGTTGTTCGTCATAAAAAAGAATAAGATCGGTGTGGCGGAAATGATACGCCTTCTTCATGGCTTTACAGGAGACGTTTCTTCTAATCCAAAACCATGAATGTTACAAAAGAGTATCCTCAAATCGGCCTCCAAATACATTGCCACCCACCGAACATTTAAATGGGTTTACAAACGTATCCACAGGCGTCCCCGATGGACAAATTGATCCGAGTTTCCCGAGAAAATGAGGTATAATTAACAATAACAGAAATTTTTATACAAGATAATGTGATACATAGCATTCAAAACTTTTCAATGATATTCCTCGCAGTTGCAAATAATATACTTCAAAATATTGGATGAAAGTGGATCGCATGGCACTCATCACCGCGCCGCGGACATTTTTGAAAACAGATTACAATGCGACCGAGGTGGCAACAGAAATTGGGAATTCTATGGGATGAAATTGGGCCTCCTCTATGTAGTCCCCTAGTCCAAAACTCTGCGGACTGCCATGCATGACCGCTCTGCGAAAGCGAAGCTAGCGGGTATTTGAAGTTGGCCGTTCCGAGGGCTTCGCAGAGAGGCGTAATAACTGACCCTATTCGAAGACAGAGTCGCCCGTCGAATCGCTTCCCTTATTGTCTGGACGCCGAAATCTTGCCCTGAATTCTAGCTAAGGGAGCTCCCACCAAAGGAGACGCGTAAATGGTGCGTGGAATCGTCCGTAAAGAAGCACAGAGACGTGTAATGGGTTATCGGAGGACCTGAAATGGGAAGACAATGGTCGCTAAGGCACGCATCGCCACTTTTTGCCGAGAGGAAGGGTGAGTGGGTACAATGGGACCCGCATTCGGAGACGGAGCGGACATACTAGCAAAGAGACATGGAAAATCTTGTTATGCGTGATAATTATGAGTGTTCCTACAAAGTACCAGGGACCAATATTAAGTAACCAGTCAGATAGAGATTCTAGTGGAGACATCTCCAAATAGAATCGGTTATTGATTTTACACTTATATCTTGCATTTCATTAAATACAAACAGCTGTAGTAATTTTCCACAATACTTTATTCGCTAAAACGGTTTCAAAGTTTACACGTCATTATCCAGAGCTTTCTGGCTAAATAGCAGCTAGTCTAGAGCCCTATTCACAAAGGTTATCTGTCGGATAGTTCGTGGTTGGTTCTCGGAAAGACGTCATAATCTCGGAATGCTATCGGCTATCCACTAAGGCTGATCCGAACTTTCCTCCGCGGAAATTCGTCCGAGAGCGGCCGAAATGACGGAGGGTCTCGAAAAACGACTTTCCGTTTCTCGGAATCAGAAAGTGATGCGCCAGCTGATAAGTTATGGAACATTTTTACCGCGAAAGTGGTGCTGCATAGGCGGGTGAGAAGTCACAAGTAATTTGCAACAAGGGCCGGTACATGTTCTAAAAATTAAAGTAAATGTATGATTATGTGCGGATTCAGGAATAATAGTTAAAGTTACAGGCGATACCAATTGAAAACGTTAATGCCTTGAAAGTTATTGACGCATTTCAACAATGCAGTATTAAACGAGAATAAAGTTGTTAAAATTTAGCTTAGCGGGTAGCATAAACGCGCTTCCGAGAGACGGAAACGGAAAGTTCCATTCCGAAATCTAGGAGACGAGAGGAAGTAGTTACTGGATAAGGCTCCTGGAATATATATACTGATACTTTACATGATTTTTCGATCAATTTTCCTGCAAAGTATCGCATCGCTTTGGTTTTTTGATTTAGACGAATTCCCAATTCTGTGTTTACTTAGTAAAACATTTTATGGAGGACACTGTCTGACATCGAATTAGTTCTTTGGTATTAGGAAAACTATTTATGGCTCAACTTCAATTTTATTCAAATTTATGATTTTCTGAGAACAAATAGGTACTGCAAAAAAGATTATACGACAGAGTTTCATCAATACCTCAATATTATGACTTTGCAATAAAGTACACCATTAAGAACAAAGGCTTTTACATTTTAGAACTTCTGTTTAGGAAATTATAGACACGAGTAAATTGCACTATAATAACATAAAAGTTTTCGAATCGTATAAAAAAATACCTAGAACAAAGAAGAAAAACATCCTGACCCCTACATAGAAGAAAATCGGGGGTATTGAATGTCCAGTTCGTAATTTTTTTCATCCAGGACAAGAAATAGAGTGGAAGTGTGAATGCATCCATGATACTTCAGGTTACTCTCGATTAGCACTTGAAAATTTCAACCGAATAAATCGTTTTTATTTGTTGATCACACATTTTCTGGCCCTTTTTATAGACGCTTAAATAGACTGTTATTAAATTCTCTCTCGATAAGTAAAAAAATCCCTAAATCCATCCGTTCCTCTTGCTTAATCGCCAAAGGGATTATGAAAATAAAGAAGATTAAGTCGTGAATTTTTAACATGCTTTTTCCTGTTCATAAATTTTTGAAAACCCTGCTATGGGAGCTTTACGAGAAGATGAGAGTTATTCGAAATTTGATTTATAGTCGAATGAAGACCCACCTCACGGGACGGATCCAATAATAAATTTTTACGCATCTACCATTCTATGTTACGGAAAAAAAGAATTCAATCAGGGAAGTTGTTCAATTACGGAATTCGAGCCCCGAGTCCAATGGAATAGGGCATAATTCCACTCTTAAGTAATTGGTCAAATGTGAGTAGAAAGTAGTATGAATCTGCTATGTTAGATTTACTTCTAAAATTAATGGTGACTCGATAAAAAGGCTTTAAATGGCAAGTAAGTGGATGTGATAACATTTATAAAACTGATAGCAGCAGCTGTTAATGGATTGAAAGCATCACTGCGTTTGAGATAATGAAACAGGCATACACGCGCCAACTTACCTATCGACGAAGGAGTCGAAAACGTGACCTGCCTGTTAACGCAAAACAGTATCTTTATCGCAAAATATGTAGACCAGTACTTGGTGGAATCAGGATAATATTTGGGAACTATAAATTCATAACTTCTGGCCTCTACAAAGTATTTTTGCGACATTTGACATTCTCATAGAACTCCAAAGTATATGTCTTTAGGTAAGAATACTAATAGTGAATACCAAATATTTAAACGAAATCAGAAAAAAATCAATGAAAATACATAAAAATACTACTAAAAACTCCCAAAATGGGTACTAATACAATAAGTAGGTATGAATACAAAAATCGATCACTAAAAATTTAAACGAAATCAGACAAATTTATTTAAGTAATTTTTCTCATGCAGCCGTGACTTCAATTTAGAGAGAATTTTTTTGTTCAAATCGATGAAAATACCTTGGCATACTACTTAAAACACTTATTATTACTTGCCTATCGGGTACAATATGCATTAAAATATAACTTCAATATTTAGCACGGTGCTAACTTGCCATTGACTTTTAAATTCTCTAAAGATGCCTATATCCTGGCATTATTTGAACCAATAATAAGGAAAGAAATAAAATTATCTCCCTTGCCGTTTGTCGTTTAGTTTCTCCTTGCTCATACGACGATATAACCTCCCGAACTGTGGGAGCGAAATACATACAGCGGCGCATCGAATCCAGGCAACGATCCGCGTTGATGACAAATTGCGGGAAGGTGATCGGAATTATAGCCCGGTACACAATCCGGGTTTAACCCCGATCTCGCGATTGCTGGACGGATCAGGTCACACCCCGTCAAATGGGAATGAACGGACGGCGGCAGCTAGTGACCCCGGCCGGAATGCGAGACACATAATTCCTCGCTCATTTCGCTCGCGCGCAGCCGTGACCCGGGACGAGCAAGAGCGACGTATTTATTCCGTGATGCACGGGCGATCCAAGACATACCGTGCATGCGAATATAAAAATCTTCATCTCCATCTCAGTACAGGTTAGTCAGGCTGCGGTCTGGCTCGGTGTCGGACGGATTGAAGGTATTGGACAGATTGGACCCATTTTAGTCTGGTTTTCGACAGGGTTTCAGTACTCAATTCGCCCTGTTAATGTCACTGATGATATACGAGGTGCTATTGATAAGAAATTGGTCACTGTATTAGTGCTATTTCATTTTAGCAAAGCCTTTGACCAGGTCAGCCACGTAAAGCATCTGGTAAAAATGAAGATTCTAAACTTTTCCTGTTCGGTACTAAACTGGTTCCACGACTACCTTATTGGGCGCCGCTAAGCTGTCAAAGACTCTCATGGAAAAATATCCAAGTGGAAGTCACCTGCGGCGTTCCTCAAGGCTCTGTACTGGTACCTATGCTATTTTCCACATATCCTCTGGTTCTTCCTGAAAAATTAAAGCATTGGAAATATATGCTTTACGCGGATGGTTCGAAAATTTATCAACATTGTCTACCTCATGACCTCGGAAATACTTTTGAGAGATTGAATGAAGATATTGCCTCCATATCTAACTTGGTTGAAAATAACTACCTTGTCTTAAACTGTACTAAAACCAAAGGCTCCTCAAAGCTTGCTAATAAGATTGATTTCGATTCAATCCCTAACATTAAACGGGGAAAGTTTAATGTTCCTTTTCCAAGTTCAATAAAAAATCTAGAAGTGACAATGTCTGATAATTTCTCCTTTCTAAATGTCTCCTGTAGATAATCCCTCCTGTCCATGACATTTCTAACAAAGTCAGTAAAGTTGTGTATCAATTAAAACTAAGCAAAGAACTGTTACCTGTGGAAACCAGGAAAATGTTAATATCCTCCATTGTTTTCCCGCATTTCGATTATTGCTGTTTAGTTTATAATAATATCCCAGATGAATTTGATTTAAAACTTCAAAGTCAATTAAATTCCTGGGTAAGATTTGTGTTCAACCTTCGAAAATATGTACAATGTACATATACATTGTACATATCTCGCCATACCTCAATGAAATTGGATGGCTTTCCACTAAAAAACGACGAAAATATTTCCTCGCTGCTTTCCTTTACGTATTGTTTCTTTATAAAAATCCAACTCAGCCTAAAAATACTATTATGTATGCAAGATCAGATGCTAACTTCATCTATTATCCCGCTCATCGCACAACTTCTTTCCAGAAGTCATTCCAGGTTGTAGCATCCAATCTCTACTAGATGATGTTGAAAATACTCGGTTATTGAAATCGTTCAAGGAAAACGTTTATAGCTTATTACTTACTGCCCCATAATAACTTACTGGTTAAGCGAAGAAAAATGCGTATCTTTTATATTTCTTTGGTCGTTTGTTCTTTTCATCATGTTAATTATTGCTTTTCCTAAAACTTTTTTCTCGTTGATTTGGTGATTTGTCACTGGAGCATTGTGTATCATGTTTTCCTTTGTATAAATGTTGTTGTTGTTGTAGTGTAGTGATGATATGATTTCATTGTAAAATGGAACTATTTTGTTATATTTTCCTGTTTGTTTATCGCTCGCAAATGTAAGTTGAGTTGTTTTCATGATTTTATGTTTAATTAATTCTATGTTTAAATCTACTCTATGAATTTATATGAGTAAATTGTATTTGTTCTTAGAGGACAATAGTCCCAGAAAAATAAATATATTTTTAAAATCTTAATCTAAAAAGGGTGTAGCAGGGGGTGTTAGGACACCAGCTATTTGCAAATAAAAAGGAAATGCTCCAACGAAATAACGACTGGCATTTATTAAAGTCCTTTATGGTTCGGAGGAAAAAAGAATGCGCATATCTATCCGTTCGGCAAAATATATTTCTCTTAATTTACCGCTTCTGTCGGACCTGGAAATTATACATATAAATATTTATACATATCGATACAATCAATTCACCATAAACTGACATAAATTTTGAATTTGTTACTAGTTTAGAAGAAAGGTGTCAAAATATTCACGAGTTACTTAGAAATAAATATAGCTAAATTTAGAGATAGGATTAATACCATTGTTGTACCATCAGAATCAGGCAAAAACTTTTCAGTTGAACACTGTGTAGCAGGATAATTTGATTTAATACGTTTTGAATTGAGGGGTTGAGAAGCTAAGGGGTACAAGTGATTTTTTTTTCTCAACAGAGTTCGGTAAAGTTAACTGTTGGTAAAAATACACAAAAACTTGGTTGCCAAGGGATACGAGTGAGTCTCTGTTCTGTGCTGACATCGAGTGGAAAATCAAATGCACTACTAAACATCTAATTGATCTCGTTTGTTTTCTCTACCTGATTTCTGTACCTAACTCTTTTTAGAAAAAAAGAAATCACTTGTGCCCCTTGGCTTCTCACCCCCTCGACTATAATAATCGCTTATTTTCGACCAACCTTAATTATTAAATGTCCTTGAATATTCGAAGTAACAAATAAAATGTGGGCAAGGCTGGATACCCAAGAAAAACCGTTTTCATGGTAACTGCAAAGTCCATCTAAAAGAAGGTTTGCGTTACCAGAGCTCAGTATCTAAGGAGCTGTAGCACCATATTTACAACATGGGCAAATAATGCTTATAATATTCCACTCTACCACATCCTGAAGAATTGCAGATTCTATCTGAAACACTGAAAACTGGTGAACCTTGAGCAGTGAGAGATACGAATAGTCACAAAATTTTGCACATAATATTGAAAATATTACACTAATGTGCACGCATCACATCATGTGTCGGTCGAGCACTGAGGCGCCGTCTGTGGCCGGCCGGGCCGGGTGCCTGGTCGCGGGCACACACGTGCCGCAGTCTTCCGGGTGCGGCGACCGCGTCCGGGTCAGAGCCGAGAGGAGGAGGAGAGGAGCGGGAGTTGGGTGGGGCAGGGAGTAGGCGGAGGTGGGGAGACCGCTCCCGGGATGTTTACCCAGCGAGGGGCGCCGGTGTGAAGGCGGATGAGCTGGGCGTGGGAGTTGAGTGCCACTATCAAACCAGGAAAAACAGGCGAGCAAGCATTTCATTTACATGATTGTCCACAATCGCTCAATATTATCACCATATGTTAAAGGTATCATTCAAATATCACCAATTCAAATTGTATTTATTTTAAAATGCAGATTGTTGACGTGAGGCAACACTTATTTCAATTGGAGTGTAACCTTTAACTATACCCACATATTTTCGATATATTTCAATATATACTTTGCTACGTATGAAGCATGTTTCTCTATGGAAGCGAGGCTTGGACGTTGACAGCAGTGGGGAAGTCAAAAGTGGGAACATTCGAAATGTTATGCTACCGATTAATAATGAAGATAAAATAGATTGACCGTGTAAGTAATGAGGAAGTGCTGAGAAGATTGGGAGAAAAGGGCAGACTTCTAAAAACCTTAAGAAGAAGACGGGACAACTTAGCTGGCCACATTATGAGGCATGACGGTTTAGTGAAAATGATGGTAGAGGGACAGGTGGAAGGGAAGAAGGGTAAAGGACGGCCACGAACGAGTTACATATGACAGATTATAAAGGATGTAAAAGTGAAGAAAAATCTGCTACGAAAAGGCTAGCGGATAGGAACGAGGCATTGGGAGCTGCGTTAAACTAATCTTAGGATTGCTCACTTACGATGATGACGATATTTTACTATTGTCACTTCTGCATCTGTTATCATAAAATTATAAAAATGTTACTGCCTTGTAAGTAAGGTGGGAATTAAATTCTCCTTTAACTTCAAAATATAAATATTTGAGGCGTTTTATATAAGTGATCATTGTGCCGTCACAAATATTTCATTATCAAATCATGAACTTTTGTAGGCTAAGCTTAGTTTTGGATGCAATTACTAGAATAAAAAAGACAGTTATTTCCTCCCTGAATATTCAACGCTACATAATATTATCATACAAAGAAAACACAAGCTGGATCTCACCCTGTTACATAGGAATGAACGATCACACATTCAAAATTAAGTTCAAGAAGCAGAAAACGGACATTTTGAAAAAAATCCTTTGTGCACAGAGGAATAAAGGAGTGGAACGATCCACATGAAGATATTTTTAACATCGACCCCGCAAATACTACAATTTTTAACGGTAGTTGTTCCACGAAACTTGGTTGACATTGTGTTTTATTAGGGAGAGTCGGAAATTGGGTTATTTGATTCACACTTCGTTTGTAAGTTGCATGGTACTCGAATTAATGTATTTTTTTGTATCCTATAGGTGTACTTTCTGTACACTTTATTTTTCTCTTAAGTAGGTAGACTTTTAATTTATTTAGTTAAAATCTCATGCCATCTCCAGACAATAGCCTAGTTGTAGCAATATGTAATAATTAATTAATAACAGCAATGTGTTGAGATACCACCAATGTTCAGATATTTTTTTCATTCATGTAGTAATTATTTCTAAAATTGCAGATTTTTGTACGTCAGATAGCAATAGGTACAATTTTTGGAGTTGCTTTTCATTATATCCACATATTTTCGATGCCTTTAATGATAATTTCTGTTATTGTTATTCCTGCATATAAATTTTTTTGCCTGCCGCTAAGGCACAATGATAACTTATATAAATACGTACATTTTTTTAAATTGGAGTAACAGGAAAATGTAGAAGCCAACTTACTTTAAAGGAAGTAAATATTTTTACTGCCTTGGAGGTCAGGTGGTATTACATTTTCGAGTTATTTCAAATATATATATTTTAGGTACTTATAACGTCATCATTATGTCATCACAAATATTTAATCAATATAAAAAAATGGACTATTGTAGAGTTCCGTTGTAGATGTAATGACTAGGATAAAAAAGTGAACTATATACTTCCAGAATAATACATGATTCCTAACCAGTATTAACTACGTGAAACTAAGAGGAATTTATTCGGCGGATACGTTTCAAGTAATATGCCATGACTGCTACCTCGGACTAAATAGCAAAGTGGTGAAATAATAGAGAGATTGGAAAATGTGAATTAAATTATGAAAATGCTGCCAAAAAAATTACATGGTAATGACAGCGCTTTAGACATGAATGAAGCAAAAGTAGAGCAATAAAGAAACTAGAATTCCGTGCTCCCAATGACGAAGACGACAAATGAGACGTAAGAGGGTATTTTGAGATGAAAAATACCAAACGATTGCTCCCTATACCGAGTGAATTAATTGTAGCTAATGCATTTTTGAGATGATCATATCATTACGTAAAAAATTTCTTACAGAAATATTTTTACTTATCCCATCCAATCTCCTTTGGCATTTGTATTCGAGTAAAGTCAAGCACTCAAGCAACCATTATTCAATACTGAGCCCCTTTGTAGTAGCAGAGAAGAAATTTTATTTTTCCCAAATTAAACCTCTCAGTTCCACGATGATAAAATCATTAAAATGGTACTTTCAAAGGAATGTCTCAAATGCTGTGAAATTATAAAGGCAATAGTCCTCAACTTTGGGGTTTCGTAATAAAAAAACGAAACATATCGCTTCAAAAGCGCAAAGATACCCGATGAACGGATGGATGAAAAAAATGGTATAAGAGATAAAAGACTCCGACCAAACTCTAATTATTTCTCGTTTTCCTCCTCCTTCGAAAAACGAAATCTTTCCTCCTTTTCTGCAGTCTTTCCTCGGAAAGCGGCTCTTTTGTGTCGACGCCACGAGCAAAAAAAAAACAATTTTGGAGAACAATGTATTTGTTTTGTTTTTTTCCGCATTCTGAGGTTGTTACCTTTGAAACTGTAGGAGGGTTTGGAAAGTGGGTGGAAAATTTGCTGAAATTTATCATTTTTTCTGTTTTACTTTTCTCTCCTCTTCACCGATGCTCTTCATCTTAATGGCCCCTCAACAGCTGACCTGGCCACTCCCAACCCTTGGCTACTCGACCTGGATCCTCAGCATAATTGGCTCTCTTTCTTTCCGCAAATGAGAGTGATAATTTAAAGGCTTGGGAAGGGAAAAATGGAATGGTTGTTGACGAAGGATGGGAGGCCAAGAATGAGTGAAGGAGTGGGCAACGGGAGGAGAGGGTACTCACACTCTACCGATCTTCCTTGAATCGGAATAATAATAGTGTTCTGGTTAACGAGAATCGAGTTATAGGCTTTCTTGATCAGGTTTCACAAAGATTGCAGGTGGTAAGGAAGATGTGCGGTAAATGAGGTATGCGGCTGTTTTGAACCCTCCGCGGGGACGGCTGAGAAAATTCACATGGGTTGCCATGAAGAACTAATCTATAACGGCTTTCGAGACATGAACCTTTGGCTCACCACTCCAGACCTCTGTCTACATCGATATTTAACGATTTGATTGTTGAATTATTCTTCCTCATAGGATAATCTTCCAAAGTTGTTAGAATAGCAATGGCTGATGCCTGGTTTCGCTGATGGTAGGACCCGCCCGCCTTGTGACGGTGCGGGATTCCTCGTCCCTTCCCTTCCTTCCCTATCCCGTCCCAGGAGGTGTCGTCGGGCTCTCATCGCGGCGGCGCCTCTTTCCTTTCTCCTTCTTGTCCTCCCCCTTCTGGGTGCAGGGGTAAAAAGCTCGCGCTTTCAGACACTGCCCCTGGGAGTGTATCCTCGCGAGCCCGCCCGCACCTTGAATATGCAGCGAGTGTATGGGATCCGGTGCAGAAAGACTTAATCCGCGAGCTGAATAAGATACAAAGGAAGGCTGCGCGTTTCGTCAAAAACCGCTACGGGCGTACAGACAGTGTTACCCAGATGTTAAGCGAATTAGGCTGGGAGCCGTTGGAGACTCGGAGGCTGCGCGCTAGGCTTAGATTGCTTGAACAATTAAGAATGGATATCTTTAAGAGCGACACAGAGAACATAATCTTAGAGCCACACTATATTTCCAGGTCCGACAGAAGCGATAAATTAAGAGAGATTTTTTGCCGAACGGATAGATATAAGAATTCGTTTTTCCCCCGAACAATAAAGGACTTTAATAAACGCTTGTCCCAACCTCGTTAGAGCACTTCTTTTTTTTTTTTTAATAGCTGTAAACGGCTGGTGTCCTAACACCCCCTGCCACACGCCTTTTAGGCGGCTTGCGGGGTATTATGTAGATGTAGATGTAAATGTAGGAGTCTCGTTCCAACTGTCTACATCGATTTCATATATTGTATTGTGAAGGATTCGGGATGGCATAGTGGTATACGCAGTGATCTGCAAAAAAAAAAACAATCTCCGAGTTTAGTTTTCATAGGTATATTTCCCTGGAAATATTTTTACTGATCCTATCCAGTCTCCTTTGTCGGTGCTATTCGGAAAAAGTGAAGCACTAGAGCGACCATTATTCAATTACTGAGCTCCTTTGTTTGAGGATCTCGCAGCAAATAGATGTAAAACTCAGCATTTTCGGGACATAAATTCAAGAAGTCGACGTTCTGAGCATGAGGAAAGAAATTTTTAGCGAAGTATTTATGAAGATTACGGGATAGTTACCCAGAAAAAACACTGGTAATAGTACCGCATTAGCTCTCAGAGGGAAAAGGAAGGATAGGAGTGGAGAGAAGATAAGTTGAAGTCAAATTGACTTCATTTTTCGGTCTTTTTCAAGGCTTTGGCTAAGACTGTGTTGATCGCTTCTTAATAATAAATGCAGGCAGAATTTATGGAACGCAATCGGAAAATATGCATGCATTCTTGACATGAAATTAGAACATTCATATTGTATGTGAGTACTTAAAAGGCTTAACACTATTTGCAGTAAAGTACATTAATGATGGCGAATAATTGATTATGGTCAACTAACAAAAAACATCTAAATATACAATAAATGAGTTGAATGTACAATAAATGAGTTTGTGAAAGGTTTTCCAAACAGTAGCATAGATATCCTTGCAGATTTTTCATCTAAGTACGCTTACATACACAAATATTGATAAGAAAAATACCAGGGCTCGCTATTAAAAGAAAATATTGCTATCGTAGCATCAACATCCACTGCTGTTTTCTTTGTTTTAAAGTCTTGTCTAGTTTGAGTTCTACCATCTTGCTCAATTATTCGTATATTCTAGATGATATTTATTTAAATGGGTGGCATTGTAGTTTGAGGATCTTCGCAGAAGAAGTTTATTCGAAGATCTACTTAACTTAATGGTTTAAAGATAATTATACCTCCGGATTAAATTATCTACGGACGCCAATGAATAAATAAAACCACAATAAATCGCAATGCTGATTTAAATGCGTAAAAACTATAAAGTCTATCATTCAAAATGCTTAATAAAATCAAGCAAATACACGCACATCTTTTATATTAAGTACCTTCGAAAGTGAAAATATTTTGCTGAATAGGAATCAATATTGAACACATGAATGTCTTTTTTATGTCTTCGAGAGTCTTAGCTGAACTCGAGTAATGGATAAAGCCTCATGCATCAATTTCTTCTTCAATTCAGGAATTAAAATATCACCCTCAGTTTTAATGGGCCATATAAATTAAATGGTCATCATTAAAATGAAAACAACTTGGAATACTCACGAATGAGGGTAGGTTTGGTAAATACGATCCAATTTATAGTATTTTTTCAACCATTTTCTCGCATCTTTGGCTATTATGATAGGTAGAATGATAGATCTCTTCATACATCTTATTAAGTAAAGTGCAACAACATGTTTCATTTAATTTCACTTGAAAAGTTGAGAATCTACAATATTTGCCACCTATATTGATGTGAGAGTGAAGAAAAACAAGGTATACACATTGGTAATTTCAAAGTATTCTTTATGTGAGAAAATTTCCATGTACTGTTCGCCATTAAGGGCTAAAGAAAGCCACTATGTATAAACTAATGGCAGAACCAGTCGACTAAGTTGAATGTTAAAGAGCTACATTAATCGCCGCCGATATTGATACGAGACTGAAGACAACCAAGGTATAGACATAGGTAATTTCAACGCATTCTTCATGTGCGAAAATTTCCATGCACCGTACGTCATTAAGGGCCAAAGATAAACCACGAGGCATAAACTAATGGCAGAACCTGTCGGCATGGGATTGCAAAGCGAGGCGAAACTCGTGGCTGCATTTTTCAAGCCTTATCACAGGTTCCATCACATCAGCGCTGCAGCGAATATTACCTCACTGAAAAAAACCATCGAGGAATACGTGCGCGGCGGTCTGTCACACTGCCACTCAAACTCCCAAGCAGAATAAATGGTCCAACATGGGGTTGAATCAGACAAGCACCGTTGCACTGCGCTATGGGTTGTGTTCGCCCTAATTAATGAAGACGGCACGTTCCGTAGATAAATCGACTGCCGTGTAAAACATGCATTCTTCCCACGTCAAACCTGGGTGAAAAACGCATTTCTAAGAAGGCATGAGGCGCCCAACATCGCCGGCTCTTTTCGTATGCACATATTTTATCTTACCGTGCCCCCAAAAAGCTCTCGCCTCGTCATTTGGTTCCATTCACTTGCAGATATCTTAAATCCCAGAAACCCCAACGACTCCTTATATTTCTCTCCCAATAGGTGGCTAAAAGCTCACCTCTGACCTCGGACGGACTGGGGAGGATTTTCCTCTAAACGGTTTATTAGTTTTTATTATTCTCTCTCATTCTTTATTTTTTTGCATAATTTCAAAACCCATGAAACAACGCATTTAAGGTCTTCACAGGGGGAAATGTAACGAACAACAACGTAGGACAATCACAAATATCCATACCCTAGATAGCGGTAATCTGCCCAGGCGGGACTCGAACCTGCGACCTTCGCTTTGGTTTTTTCACCACCACCGAGACAGGCCGAGTTTTCACTCTGTAACTGATCGCGAAGTTAGGTTTGAATAGATGAGGGTAGAGCGTTCCCCTTAGACTAAGCGGTCGTATGATGTGTGGATCTTGCCAAGGTGTTGATTTACACCATAACTTGCACAAAAATGGAAGTTTAGACCCAAGTCATGTTCATGGTGCGGCAAAATATTCGACCTACCCTCTCCTACTTCCTAGAGGAAGAAATTGTGATAGAAGGAAATAGGGATATTATGCCGCGTTCTCTTAAGAAATATTTCACAATTGTCAACACCTCCAAAGACTCGTTCACAAAGAAATTTGTCCTCAATATAGCTCACACATCAGGTAAAGAATTTGGTAATACGGGATGTAAAGGGTATGTAGCGACTACTCTCGTTGGAATCCGCCACACGAACAGTTTCTCTCGCTTAGAATAGCGGTGTTTACGCAGGGGTCTTGAATCAGAGCTTAGCCCGCCGTCGAGGAGAGATGACGGGAGAATCGAGAGCTCTTAGCTGTCCTCAAAAGGTGTCCTCGACACAGGGATCGGTAGGGCTACATCTCACCACTTGACACCGAGGCGCAGCAGCTCCACTTCACCGATAAATATTCGGTCGTTCATCCGCTTACGCGCCAGCCGCGACTTTCTTTTGTATTCCGCGTGGAGTATCTCAAATAAATCGTGGAGTATTTCCTAGCTTAACACTTTTTCGAGGTTCTCTTTGACTCCATTGCGTCTTTATTTCGGTTGAATATATCAAGATCGTAGGAAAGCTCAATGCCATCGCATCAATTAATAAATACTATGCGAAATTTTGTTTGAGCATTCCCTACAATCAATGGTTTGTGGCTCAACTTTGTTGAAGTTGAAGTTCACAAATGACAAAACCACTTCATTTTCTTCCACGGATATATTTTTTCGGAACATGTTTCAACCTCAAGTGGTCACTTTCAAGTACAAAAATTTCCCCCCCTCCAACCTTCTTAATTCCCCTCTGGGTATAAATTTACAAGACATGCCAAAACATTTTTGTACTTCAAAATGTCCTCTAGAGGTTGAAACATGTTATACCAATAAAATAAATCGTTGGGAGAAAACGAAGTCGTTTTGTTATTTTTGAGAGCATTTCTTTTTTATGTGTTGACCATTAGTATCCCCCCATCTATTTAGGGGGTTTGAGGGGTAGTACATACACGTACATGAATACACAACCGAAAAAGTCTTGACATCAACTGTAATATTTCAAGATGGATTCATTATGTTTATTAGTTATACTGAATCTACTACAGGTGCGAGTGGTGAATGCATTAACCTCATGTTTCATTGGGCACTCAATGAAAAAGAGAGATGTTTGCATCAAAAGATATAAATTACTCAGTTACTAAACTGAGGATAGATTTTTAAAAGTAAGGGTGGAGTGTAATCCAAACTGCATCAACAATTATCAAAGCACATGGGTGGAAAATCGACACATTGAAGATAGGGGGGCCCGGTGAATTTCCGTAGGAAAACTCGAAATTCAAGGATTTTGGCATCCGAATTCTAGGCTGCATCCGGGATTTGAACCCCCTCGATTTGAACTCTTCGATCAGCCACGCAGTGCTTTACCCACTGAGCATATACACTCCATGCTAACTATAAAATCATACTTAGAAAATTTTATAATTTCCAAGAATTAACAATTGAACGAATGATGTAAGACCAAAAAAATTAAAAACATACAGCGAACTTAAAGCAGAATGATAGATCGTGAGTATGATGTGATGAGAAAGAAACACCACCCAATTTAAATAATGGCGTTGAAAAAGACAATGTTCACAAAGTAATCTTGCAATAAGTATTTTAAATTACTCCTAAATAAAAAGAGTAAGTTTCATCTGAAAAATCCATGGAGAGTGCCATACACTAAATAAAATTAGCAAGTATCCCCCAGGCGCCTAAGCTTACGGAAAAAAGGAACACGTGAATGATTTATCCCAGCAGTCGCTCGCGAAAATTTTGAAATATAACCGGGACCACGCGAGACATTAATCTCAACTCCGACTCAAAAATGAACTCATTACCCACGGGGAGGAAGCGGGGAGGAAGTGCTTTGTTTCTTGCCATTAGCATGAGAGCTAAGGTGGGGAGTGACTCAGGGGAGACCAACACGGCTGCTAAGGAACGAGGAAAAACGGAAAACGAAGGAGATGGAACAAAAAATAAAATGGTGAGATAAAGCAAATGAAAAAGAAATTATTCGGAGGAGATGGAACAAAAAATAAAATAGCGAGATAAAGCAAATGAAAAAAGAAATTAGTCGGTTGGAACGTCCGTGTTGCCGTTTGCGGGAAGAAAAGCTTTAAAACATGACCTAATTGCGTCGAAAGCTTAACCGCACTTGTTTTGATGGATTATCGCTTAGCGTCAACAGCAACACGAACGCTAATTTTCTCTTGTCAACGACGCCTCTGTCCTACGGACTGCGGAGTGTTTTGAGCGAGGGAGAGTTTAAAGAGCCGGCGAAAAAAAAAAAACGTTTCCACCAATCATTTCCGTGGGGTAACACTTTTAAATTCACCGTAGAAAATGCTTGCCGAGCGTCGCGTCGCTTCTGTCGTTTGGACGGCCGAGAATCGTTTTTACGCCTCGCATACCGTGCTAATGGCTGGGGTAGCAGATCGTGCGACTTAGTTCGCGAGTAGCTTCTAGCGTCGAAAGGCTAACTCGGACGCGTTTGAAATTCGATCCTGTGAAGGCTCTGCGAAACAAGAAAGTCCGGTAGATGTTTAGTTACTTTAACGGAGTAGCCCTCGCGTGACATTTCAGTTAGTCTGGATTTTATTGAAATATCAATTAAATTGATAAATTTAAAAATAAAATGATAGCAACGTCTCTTGACGACTTTCCGAGCAGAAGTAACGAAACATAGAGCAGTAAAAATTCATTATACGCAGCAGTAAATCCGAAAAGGGATTGCAGAAATGAAAATAATAAGGATTTTCGGTAACGGAAAGTCTAAATTACGTTAAAATGGTGTTATCCGTCGGAAATAATAAAATAAAATAAATAAGTCCTAGTTTATGACGACACAATTACCTTGTCGATAGTAATTATTTAAGAAATAAAGAAATAATGCTTCCATCTCCATAAAATAGAATCAAACCGAAGGAAGCAGTGATGTGTAGTACAATAATCACGCTGTGATCATCCTAAAAAACGACCAGGCAACGCCCCTAAAACTTGACGTAAGGGTGGTGATATTTTATATTTTGCGGAGAACCTTCAGGCTTAAAAGAGCCATAGCCTATAAACTACGAGGGAGGTTTTTTTTTCAACCTCCAACAGCTCAGCAAAAACACCATACTAGAAAGAGGCGGGTACTACGCAGGTAATGCAATAGGGTAGTTTCCTATTATTTTTTTATTGCCTTAATCGAAAGATTATTACTCCTGGAGTACGTATTTCGCGCTTTTAGATTTTTAAATGACAATATCTATTTTTCGCGATTAAATGAAAAGTGAAAATTTTCAAGCGCGCGAAAACGCGACGCTCAAGTATGAATGCCGGTAAATATCTCCGTACGTCGTATTTCTGGTTCCCCCTCCCGCCCGGTGAGGTGACCTTGAGGCGAGGCTTAGCGCTTATACGTCGCAGGCTGCCAGCGGGTAGCTGAGTACCTTGCTGAATGGTAGCGCTTGGCTTAAAAAAGGTTTATTAATACCTTATCAAACGAAGAAAACTTTCCGACCTTAGCCAGTTTTAGTAGGTGATTATTAAGACATGTTTCCCTGAGCTCTGTGCCTCATGCATGCATTGGTAACCTCCGACGATGTATAACTCCTATCCTCTCGTGTAGAAACTAGGTCCCTGTGACGTCACGTGGAGTGGCATCGCATGGGCGCCAATCTGGCCTTTTTCAAATGAGGATAAAATTTGACCCTTGCCATTCGTCTAAACAGGTATTTCAAAAACCAAATAATTTGTGTATTATGAATACACTAATGGTGGGTAACGAATCGCAATCAATGCCTTTCGTTTTCTTTGATGAAGGAAACTACCCTATTGCGCGGCCTCCGCACCACACGCTCAAGTCATTTCTGGCATTAAGTTGTTAGTTTTAGGTAAGTAGTAATCCCAATAATTACACTGCCTCAATTGATTGTCCCGTCAAGTGTGCACTGCGGAGAGACAGGCAGAAAACTCGCCGGATGGCTACAGCATTGACATGTCTTGACCTTTATGCCAATTAAAGAGAATATTTCTTTAATGCAATGCGGCTAAAGTGTGAAACATTACGTCCATTCCAATTCAAAACAAAAGAAGAGACACGTTGACTTCTGGAAGTGTTCTGATCCATGATAACGCCCTCAATCTCAGCGCTGTTGCAGCCAAACTGCTCCTTGAGCAATTTCAATGGGACATTTTCGATAGCCCGCCGTGCAATGCCGACCTAGTGCCGGGGGACTTCCATCTTTACGCTGAAATGAAGATGTGGCTAGATAGGAGGCGTTTTCAAACGGGTGATGAGCTTCACGACAAAGAGTCATTGGCGGCAACATTCTATGAAGAAGGTATAGTAAATCTTGTCCACAGGCACGACCAGTAACCAATCGCCGAGGCAGTAATGACGAAAGGACACGAGTGTGCTCAATATTCAGCAATGAAATAATTTTTAATCAATGAATTCGTCTTCTGATCACGACCCATCGGAGGTTGAAAAAGAAACGGCTCTCGTATAATAATATAATCTATACACGTGCTAGATTCAAATTTAAGGCACAAAGATTCATTAAAAATTGCTCTAATGAGTTAATGTCAAATTCGCAGTTGAAACTCATATTGACGGATTCGTTAATTCATTCAAATAGAAGGTGTTAATTTATTCTGCTACCGAATATTTTATTTAGCACTGTCATTTTTATCTGCACACATTTAATATTTTATCTGTACACTGAAGTAGTCTAGAAGCTGGTCAAGTATAGTAAAAGAGTCAAATACTGCAATAAATGCCAAGAACCAATACCATAAGAGCAAGGATCATGTTCGTCAACTAAAGCAGAAAACCACCACTGCCTCTTAGGATGTGAAAAATGGCAAGACTATGCTCCAGAAGGAAATGAAGCAACGTGAATCGAAGTTAAGAGAAAGTCTGTGATGGAATTTTAAATGAAAATTAAACTGCATGTAACCAATATTTCCGCCAATGAACTTCAGATTGGCATTGTTCAAGGAAAAGTAATTGACAGAAACGTTTAAGTGGAGAGACCGGTTTTTACATTTTCTACTTTTTCCAGCTAAGAAAATCCTCATTAATTAGATAACTGTAATCCATTTTCGCGTTTAATGCTGCGTGAAATGAACCTTTATTGCTCTAAGTTTCGTTTCTTCTGCTCGGGAAGTCATCCTGAGCCGCTCTTATTATTTTATTTCAAATTTTACCTTTTCGATTGAAGTTTCAGTAAAACCCACCTTAACGGAATAATCAGGCAGGGGCTTTTTTGTTTTAAGGTAATTTTATCCATCCCATGACTGCCTGATAATAGCGTACAAACACAATTTTTTTATAGGAAAGAATAAAAAAATGACTTTTATGCCTTTAAGTATTATCAAATCATTACAAAAATGGTACAAGAAATTCACTATAACCACACAAACAATGATAGTCACATGAAAACGTGAGGAAACTATACATTTCTAAGCGTAATACAACAATGTAATGCCTTCGTAGCCCGATCTAATGTTTCACTTAACCTTCTTAAGAGCCTTTCCCTAGTTACTAAGAGTTTTACCACGCGTTGAGCAGCTTCCTTTGATTTGGACTTTGTATGGTAGAGAGAAAAAAAGATAAAAAAATACAAAACTGAAACTTAGAGTGCCGCGTTTTAGATAAGGAAATTGTCTCTTTCTGGATTACCAGTAATGTCAGGGATATTTTTATAAGAAAATAGGTATAATTGCGTCAAAGAGAAAACGTTAATATCTAACTAAAATGCTAGAAAACGCGCATTTAAGCACCTAAAAAAATTTCCATTTAAACTATTCAACTGTATTAGAGAGAATATGACAATTATATCAGCACCGGAAGAAATCACGTTATGGGACGTTCGAGGTTTGCGCTTGGAGGGCCGTGGATACTAAATTTCAGAAGATTTCATCCCAACGGATTCCTTCCACTCATTCCTATAGCTAACTTCCAGGTGCGCGACCTCTGCTCCCTTCTAATATGCAAATGAGGACTTTTGTCCGCTGCTCTTTCCAATTTTCTTCTCCCTCGTCAACCCTGATATAAGAGTCATTTCCTTTAGAAATCACGTGAGCAAGGCGTGGAAAATTTTAGCGAAGGACACCGAAATTTTATCCTCGTGATCTGCAGTATTTTAGACTCATAAGTGAACTATCCACCCTTTTGATGACATTTTTACAAAAGGTGTGCTAAAGGATTCTTTTAAACGAAAATGTTAACGGATCCACCCTCTTTATAGAGCCATGGTCTCTTGGCGTATAGTAACGTATGCTCGACAAGGGTTACAAGGGAGCATATCAACGATTTGTTGCACAGAAAAATAAAACTACCTACACTCAAAATGTCCAGATTTATGGTAGTGTATGGATTTTCATGTAGAAAAATAATTTTTTTGGGTTTCTACAACTAAATGAAACGCTAAAAATAATGTGAAATACTAAAAGTTCTATACAAAGTGCATACTGATGAAGAAATGGTCCGCTCAAATCAGGAAATTATCCGTTCTCAACACAATGATAGCACAAATAAAATATATATCATATTCTTAAATAATATTTAGTCTCTTTTGATCCTATCCATTGACGTAGCATATTACTTACAAAACATATTTCGATAGAATATTACTCAAAGGTAATAAAATTGATTAAAAAAAGAGAGACGCATTAAATTCCACAGTATAAACGTTCTAGTAATGAGTAAAAGGAAGAGATAAACACCATTACAGGTTATTAACCTTAGAAGCAAGCTATTTGCGAATCCTTCTTCATGTAAATAATTTCTCCATCTTCTCGATCCACGATCAATCCTCCAACCACTGCATCAACCCCTTATTTATTTTAATTCGCTGTCTTTGTTCCACGATTACGTCCTCTATTGTTATTTTCTCGGTGTATTGTTCCTTCTCCATTGTCCTACCCGCCTTCCTCTTGTGCGTCTTAAGACTATTTTATCCCTCAACTTCAGTGTTCATGTTTTTGCATTGCACAGAACAAATCGTCACAAGCTGTTAGAAATTCATTTATGCAGGCTTTTAATAACAGCCGCTGTTGTACAGCTGCGATGATTTTATTCATACAAGACGATTAGATAAAATTATTAGGCATCATTATAATCCCTAAAAATTATTAGCTATATTTTATCAGAATTTCACGGACCTCCATTCATACGAGTAAAACTCGATTATATTTTACTCGCGATGGCGTTCTATCCAGGAGTATTGAGAAAACCTGCAACCCTTGAATTAGGCGGGGTTTCACGACTTAAGGAAGCTGGAACGGATCGTAATAGAAAATTCACTCCAAAAAATAAACCAGTCATTTAAGATACTTCAGAGTTTCCAATGATTCATTGAAATCCTCTGAATACCTCAAGAATACTTAACCTCCATGCAACTAGAGTGAATTCGGAAGACTGTGTAAGGAATACATGACCGAACATTGTCATTAATTTTTTCTACCCTATAAAAAAGACATGATGCACATGCATGTTCCCCTTACATTGCAATCATCCCTAGGGGTGGCTACAGATTGGGAATAATTGGTCGGAGAATTACTTCAGCGGATGGCTTGCTCCCTATAGAAGACGTGTGGGGAGTAGCATCTGAGTAGGCGCTCAAAGTAGGCGTTTGTACGTCACTCGCATGCGACCACGCCATCTGCGTAGCATTAGAAGGCTTTTGAACTGACATCAAAACGTTGTCTCAGCCATAATTATCTCCATTTCCTTTTCATACCTATTCTTTCGACCGGAAATGACTTTAGAGAGGCCTTCCCAAAACCAAGAGGACTCGAGAAAGGAGCTGAAGGAGTCGGCGGAAGGCGGTACTTCAGAACGGAAATTGAATGCATGCTAAAACAGCAGATCAATATTTGAGCACGTGTTTATAAAATTAAAGCCAATGCGTAGTGGGGATTTTGACGCCACATTATGAGCTCTTGCAGTTAAATAATATTTTTGAACATGGTGTCATTGTATCACTTTTTATGGTTTTGAGAGCTTAAAAAACGATCGAAGCCATGAAAGTGATTCTAGTCCCAGTATATCTTCGGATTGAATAATACTGAAATAAAATATAATAAAAATGAAATAATACTAGGCATTTCATTCGGAAGCAGCAAAGATTTACCATTCAGCCTTTTTGGTACACATATCATAGCGTAAAACACACCTTTCTTACGTTCCTCTATCAAAATAATGCAGGAAAAGACGCAAGAATTTAGTCCGCAGTCCACAAAAACTGGTAAACTTTGTAAAATGTAAGATTAACATTCGTTCGACAATAGCTTTAACGATTTCGATAGCATATTACTCAAGGGTAGAAAAATCGATTTAAAAAACAGAGACGCATTAACTTTCACAGTATAAACATTTTAGTAAGAAGTAAAAGGAAAAGATAAACACCATCACAGGATATTAACCTTAGAAGCAAACCATTTTCGAATCGTTCTATTTCATTAGAGAGGTGCTTTTAGAGGCATTGAGAGATGCAAAACCAATTGAGAATATTTTCTTCAGCCGTGACAGGTTGGTTTCTAGAAATGGACGCTTTGTGCTACTCTTGCCCTGGAAAAGGTCCATAAACGAAAGAAACAAATGGACATGTCAAGCTGCCGTAACAAAATTTACATTCCCACCCTCCGACACAATCATTCCACATGAAAAACCTTGACCTTTTTTCCGTGGGTCGGGATTTCGTCACGCAACATTGCTCGGCGCCTAAGGAAGTTTTCTGACCTTTAAAAAAATCGATGTCATATATTCATATTTTGTTACCCCTACAAACTGTTTCAATTCAAGACACTTGTAATGCTTTCCTTTCCTTGCTGTGTACTCAAAACATTGAAAGTATCGGGACCATAAATCCTTGTTGGCTTAATTAATTAAATTTACCTTTCCTGGTAAGAGGAACATGGAAATTTAATATCGGGAACAAAAAAAAGAGGCCCAAAATAGAATCACTAATCTCACATGTCTGCCTTTAGGAGGAAAGACAGTTCGTTAAAAATGCTTTATGCAAAAGATATTCGAAAAAATGTTCTGCAATCACCAAACTTTAATAGCTGAAATTGCATGGACAATTTATTTACTCATGGCGAATTTCAACCTAAATATCGAACAAAAGTATTTACAGTACATCAAATAGATAAATACAAATCATGAAGTAGTTGAGGGAACAACAACTTTGCTTTTCCATAAGGCGATTTATTTTGTCCGACCACGGTTACGCTATGGTGTAATATTTTCAAGGTAGCGCTATCATGCTACAATTTTTTTCAAGGTAACGCTGGTAACATTTTCAACGTAATGCTGTGACGAAACCAGGGTAGGATTAAAAATAAATCACCAATTGGAAAAAGCAAAGTTGTTAAACCTTCAACTTCTATGATAAAGGGTTTCCACCAAGCCACGCCCGTTACTATTAATTAAAAATTATCAAGTCGTGTTAATGAAATAGTTCAACCGGTTCCATTGGGTTTTCATATTATTAAAGGTATTCAATGGTTTAGCTCACCATGTTTTGCATAGCATTCATCGTATATTCTTTTTGAGGACGTCGATTTTAGTTTTAAAAATACACGATTGACTTAATTGACTTTATCACTGCAAATAAATGTGAAATACGCCATTGGATACAAATTTTGATTAATTACAATGTAAAAAGTAGTTAATATTAATTACGGTGCATTTATTTGCGATTTGAAAAGTATAAAATACTAAAATAACGCATTTCCTATTCAAATGAATTTATCGTCACGACATTTTTCCAGAAACTTAAATCCTAAAACAGTAACTGATTGCATAAATCAAATTTTAATGGCGTTTATGGTAATTATTTCATTGAATAATATTGTAAATTAGAGATAGATTTGAAGGCCGAGCATTATAATCAGTTAATTCAATAATTTAAAGCCGAAATTTGAAAATGTTCATAAAAATATTTTTGCTAGAAGAGAACACAAGAATCTTCCCGAAACACAACGTCAAGATAATCATATTGATTTATAATTTTTATTCATTTTTACCATTACGACTTTCTGTTTTAAATGCCCGCGTTAAAATGCTTGACAGTATCCGTTTCTTGCATAAAAAATTTTCTCCTTAACCCTAGTCTAAAATTTCCCAATGTGAATAATAGCGTATTTCTATCATCTTCATTTTTTATTGCACATTCCACCAGCATAGAGATTCATAGTATTCCACAATAAATGCAAGAATTAAGATATTTTTAATAATTTCTACTATAAAAATACAGAACACCAACATGAAATAGATCCGCAGTAAGAACAAGGACATTCGTCGTATTTTGAGGACATTTTATTCGAAAAACATATCGATAAAATTATTTCAAAATGTTTCGGGGAAAAAACAGTTGGTATAATTCCACCCTATTTAATTTAAATCTATCAATTACATGCCATTCAATGAATTTGTGAAGCTGTTAACGCTTTTAAATTTGTGTGGTATTGAGTAAAGATTATGGTGGAAAAAGTAATCCCTTTAAATTTGGACTCATTAGACTCAAATTATTATTTGCAATGAAGGGAAATACCACAAAGCAAATTCTGTACAAGTCTAGGTGAGGTCACAATGTGCCGTGTATTATGACATCACTTGCAATATATTGAAAACTAATAATTCCCCGTCGCAGTTTTGAAGCTAGCAGGTTCTCATTAGGTATAAACGGGTGCGCTGACCAGTAATACATTCCTCATAATATTCATGCATTTTTATAGGTAATCTAGGAAACTTTAAACAATTTTTCAACTTCTACGCTTTTTTTAAATTTGTAACCCCAGTTTAAATGAACCCGTTCTAAATTAATATAAAAACTGTTTGCATATAACCACTTGGGGCAATATACGAACAGTTTTAGAAGTAACATGTACCTTCATTCCGCTATTGCGATAGAGCTATGAAGCATCAGCCGTTGGAATTCAAATTAATCACATGAATTAACAAGATGTTAATTCGTTAAAGTGAATGGGAAACAATCCAATTGCCTTTGGACACGGGGAGCTTCATAAATATTCTAAATATTTACCCTTTGAATGCCATTTCACAATGATTCACCATCGAAAACACATTTCTCATTATTACCGGCTCAAATGCAGACAATAATGTAAAATGATAGCAAAACACTAGTTAGGCTGTGAAAAAATTAATACTAAGTAGCTTAAATCCATTTATATGCTGAAAAACATAAAAAATAATGCTTCTGCTGTAAAATTGGCGGAAAAAATGGACAATTAACAACAAAAAAGATTTAATGCGGGGAAATGAAACTTTGCAGCTGGTTTTCGCTAAATATAATATGAATATTACCCTAGTGACAGAAGAGATTTCAGGGTGTTTCGTCACGAATTCCATTTCCAAATCCAAGGTGAATGAAGATGAACAATCTTTTTACGTATTCACAGAATTTTTTATTTGATACGACGCATTACGAAGCTGATTACATTTTCGAGTGCATTGAATGAATTCGGTGAAAAGTTACAAAGATTATCTATCTTCATCAACCATGAATTCTGATGTGAAATCCGAATTCACTAATTCATTATATTTATTTTTGGTATGATTTTAATCAAACAGAAAGATCTCATTACAGCTCAGAATGCAAGCATGGAAGTAAGGAAACCATCAGATGCTACACATGCAGTATGTTTCTCTATGGAAGCGAGGCTTGGACGTTGACAGCAGCAGATAAGTTAATAGTGGAAGCATTTGAAATGTGGTGCTGCCGAAAAATGATGACGATAAAATGGATCGACCGAGAAAGTAGCGAGTAAGTGCTAAGAAGAGTGGGAGAAAAGAGAAGTCTTCTAAATACCTTAAGCTGAAGACTTAGCTTGCCACATTTTGAGGCACGATGTTCTGATGAAGACAATCGTTGAAGGACAGGTGGAAGGGAAGAGGGCAAGGGACGGCCCCGAATGAGCTACTTAGGACGGGTTATAAAGGATGTAAAAGAGAAGAAATATGTCGCTATAAAAAGGTTAGGGGATAAAAAAGGGAATGGAGAGCTGCGTCAAGCCAATCTTCTACATCTACATCTACATAATACCCCGCGAGCCGCCTAAAAGGCGTGTACCAGGGGGTGTTAGGACACCAGCCGTTTATAACTATAAAAAAAAGAAGTGCTCTAACGAGGTTGGGACTAGCGTTTATTAAAGTCCTTTATGGTTCGGGGGAAAAACGAATTCCCATATCTATCCGTTCGGCAAAACATCTCTCTTAATTTATCGCTTCTATCGGACCTGGAGATATAATATAATCTTAGGATTGTTGACTATTGATGATTAAATGAAGCTTGGCCATAATGCAGAACTAGTATCCATCTAGGGTGGAAATAGTTTCCAAGTGCTAATTTTCACGATGCGGTTTTCGATCGCGGTTGGAAGGACCCATTGATATCAAGTTTCGGGCTCATGATGGCTGTAGCCGAAGTTGGGTTATTTGCGGTTGCGAAAATGAGATCGGTTCTTCGAAAGGAAACTCTGAGCACCACAGGAAATGATGCGGCGGAGGAAACACAAGTTCGGTAAACATTAGCTCATCGAAAGACACTGAGAATTATAGATAGATTTTAGAGAGAAATATGGTTTCCAAATATATTTTTCGGCACTCAGTTCCCGAGAAATAAAGTGGAAGTCAAACTAATTTCTGTTCAATGTAATCTACTTTTAAAGATTTATCAAGAAACATGAAAAAAAAACATTGAGGAAGGACTAGAAATTCTGAAGAGAAAGTTGTTTTTTTCTTTTACAAGGCTACATTTTCAGGACGTCAATTGCTAAGTATACGCAATGAAATCGATAGAATAAATAAAATAATAAAAATTAATCAAATTTTATGTACAGGAGATGATGCGGAGGAGGAAATGCAACTCTGGTAAATATTAGCTCATTGGAAGAAACTAATCCATCTTTGAGAGAAATATAGTGCCCTAATGAATTTTTCGCCCCTCTGGTTCCGAGAATTGAAGTGGAAGCCGAATTAATTTCTGTTAAAATCAATCAACTTTTTAATGTATTATCAAGAAACATGAAAAGACAGCGCGAAAGGACTTTGAAATCTGTGGAGAAAATTGTTTGGCTTTTACGGCTATATTTGAGGGAAGTCAAATGTTAAGTATAAAGAATGAAATCAAGAGAAGAAATACTCAAAATTAATCAAATTTTAAATGATGGATCAGAATAAAAGTGATGTGAAGCAATCACTTCATTTTTTCATATGAGAATCAGTGAGATAATTAATGACTAATGATAGATAGTGTTTTCATAGTAATACGAAAAACGTTCGTTATTGATTCCCGACCAAAATTGAAAAAATGTTTGCTTCGCCTTCAATGTGACAGCTACAAGTTGGGTGGATGAAAATGGAAGAGGGCGGCCATTATTTCGGCCTTTTAGACGCGATTGCCAGAGTTGACTACCTTGTATTTGTGTTAGCAATTAATTACATTTCTTCAAACTCCACCCAAACTCGGGTAAACTAACAAGAGGTAGTCAAGTTGAGGGAGGAAAACGTACGCGGGAATACTATGCTAGAGTAAATTAGGGAGGCAAACAAAAGCTTCTTACGCTACATACTTCAGTGAGGTCAATGAGACTATGAATTGAATGTGACTTATATTGAAATATCCTGGATTTTATGACTCTGCTTGGATATTTTCAATATTACTATTCTGAAGACATAAAATGAAGCATTACCGATTCTAATGATTCGAAATCCATGCGGCAATAAAATTTTTTTATTTAAGAAAGCCTACCAGTGATTTCAATTTATCTTATCGTATTTAAACATAGGCCAGATCGATAAATATCTGAAGGTCATCTGTTAACAAGGGAATTAAAGAAACGGTGGCTATTAATACCTTGGCGTGAAAGCTTTCTTACAGGGTTAAACGAACTTGGAGCATGTATTTTACGGATGCATCTTTTTCAACTGAGGGAAAGAAATACTAGCGCTCAATGATCGAAAAACTACTCCTCTCCGTGAAAACACATTATGAATAAGAAAAAATGCAAGATGGTCGCTTTTCCTAGTAATATCCTAAACGTCTTCACAGATTTCTTTACGGTGAAAGATTTCTTTCTTTGGCTTTTATGTAATACTAAGAGCAATAAAAATAGAAGAATTCATGGTTAAAATATAGAGAACTATAAGCAATTTTCTAACTAATTTACAACTTCGCCTCTGTACTCTGAAAAGTATTGCTTCAGCATCTTTCTTCAGCTTCAACTTATATCCACAAAAACTGGTATTGTTAATAAAGAAATGGATCTTTAGCTAATATAATCAACTCCCGTTCTGTCTGGATATTAGGAAAAACAACATTAAGGTATTGAGGGCACGTATTAAAAGAGAGGAATGAGGATATGCAAGAGGTTAAGTTAGGGTAGCTCTTTTGGCTAAATTTGGGTGTGGACGGTGTTTCAGAAGACAATGGAGAACGAAAAGGGTAGGAAAAGAGAATGAGAAGACCGGAAATATGGAGGGAAGATGAGACAGAAGACGGTTTAGGAAACGGGGAAAATGCTTCCACCCTTCTACGAGGCACTGGAATTGGGGTATAAAAAGGGACAAGAAGAGATTGTTCAAGAGATTGGCAAAGTGGTGGAGAACAGTAGAATGGGTTTAACATCTAGATTTCAGTGCTCATGCAGGATGGGAATGGCAAAACACACAGCGTGCGAAAATTCACCGCAGTGATAAGCAAAGGGGTGACGTGATGGCATGTTTTTCTATGATACGGCCCCTCGACTCCTTCTCTTTGTGTCCCTTCCGGAAGAGAAAGTTTCGGACCTTCTATCCCGGGTTGTATGCAGGGATTGGTAGCAGTACACGTCTGAAGGGAAACGATAAAGACCATGGGGATTTTGGTTTACATTTTTGGATGATACATAGAACCGTCACTATACCAAAATGAAAACGGCCAAGAATGATGAAAGAGAAATATGTGAATTATCAGTCAAATCCAGATGCTGCAAAGAATTGGTCAGCAGATGATTTCCCTAAGAACAACACTGATAAAGCAAGTGTGAGTACAGGCTTATTTTACGCACTGAACGTACAAATGAAAGATATAAATCCCGGTATTGTTGTGCTTTACTATTAAAATATGACTGGCCGGTTTATGAGCAGCTGAATTTTAGGTTTTTAAGCCATGAAATGAAACGAAACAGAGGACACTTTTAGGGCTTTGCAAGAAAATTGAAATAAAATTTTGTATTAAAAAGTGGAAAAAAACATTTGTTGAAAAATAAAACGTAAATAGCTAAATTAACGCCACCATTCTCTGTTTGAACAAAAAACAGTAAAATATTATCCGTTTAACAATAAAATTAAAGTACAGCCAGAGCTCTGCTTCCATAATAAGTAAATTCAATCATATTCGAAAATTTGAGCCTTTTTTTATTGTAATACAACTCTCCACATTTATCATCGAAAGAGTCCTTTTAATACTATTTCCTACCATTTAGAAATTTTTACGCACGCCCATTTAGATCTTCTAAGTATAGTACCCTAGATTTATAACATTCAAATGCTTTAATTTCCTTATTCACTCATTTTCATTTACCTTTGGAAGATTTTATTGGTTTTATTATTCAGCATGGGTCATCAACTTCTTAATATTTTATTGATGGTTACAGAAGTTCTACTTATACTTATCAACACATATTTAATAAAAAACAGGGTTACTCATCATTTAATAGAACTTGATCTTTTACCAATTGTCAGATGACAATAAAATGTTTTTAACAATCATAGTTGGAATAGCTCAAAGAAAGAACAGTTAATTTTCATGATAAATTGTATCAAGACGGGAGGTCCATCAAATGATGAAGTAGATTTTTTTGAGCGATCAACAATACTTCGTCAGAAAATAGACTTCGACTTAAATTTATGATTTCACTAAGGCAAACAATGTTTATTGGAAATATGAAAAATCAGGTATGCTTCATTCAATCTGGAGTACTACTGAATGCTGAAAGACTAAAAGGATAACGAAAGTAACGAAAAACTCCATTAAAATCCTTGCTGAACGATCTGTAAGCTCAAAGAACTTACTTTAAACTCTCCGAAGTGGCCTGAGGAATCAATGATATTTTATTTAACAACTAATCTTTGGATTTATCACGTTCTTTAACATTCATGCTTCGGTCTGCACATATTGCTAATTATCTCAGAGCTCCAGGAAAATGTTAGAAAGATTTCGAGTAAGAAGGTTTTCAGAGAAATTTTGGATTTATCTGTCACAATATTCAGACTTTCTGAGAGTTAAAAATATACAAAAACTGTAAAAATTTACATATTTAGTAATTGCACACGTAAAAGATTATATTTAAATATTTCTTGGTGTGTAGGTCAATGTATGTTATGCAAAAAAGTTATAGCCAACGTTTCTGTTTATTCAAAACCATCATCAGGGCTATGAAAGAAAAAACATAAGAACAATATAAAATACAAAGGTAAAAAAGATATACAATATTTTTGCATAAATAAATGTTGCAATAGCGTTTTTTACAATAAAATAATTTAAAAAAATATATAAGAACAGAATACACAAAAAGTCTTCAAAGTATAGATATAGATAGTAAAAGATCATTGGGTGAGAAAATACTTCTGTTGAACCTAACCCATGAAGTCAGTAGCAAAAAAGATCATATCTTTTGCTACTATTAAATCTCTACGCTGCTAAACCATTCCAAAGATATGCAGCGGTATCACTTAAATTTTATCCCTCGCCATTCCTACCGTAATCCTCCGTGGCGTACAGAATAGGAAGCATTTCATATCCTCGGCCGGATTCGAATGAAATATCTGTTTGACGAGCACTCGCGGGAGGGCAGATTGAAGGGCGCGTGCGGTAGAGAGGCACTTCTGCTCCGCGCCTAAACGCTTCAATGACCTTCTCGCGGCACCCGGCAAGTCCGTCGACCCCTTCCTTCAACACATCCGCACCCGGCTCACTGTCTAGCACCAAACCAAGCGAAGAGGACTGAGCTCCTCCTTGAGAAAACTCGACCGAGAAAACGAAGTGAATATGACTTCCGCCATAAAATCTTAATATCACCTTCCTTTTGTATTCGACCACCTCGCGCTGGAAAAAATCTGCGTTACATACATACATTATTTCATAAAAATTGAATTTAAAAGTCAAAGTATTTCTGCTGCCTGATAATGCTCATACAATACATACACATACGCGCTTAGATGGCAAAAAATACCCATATCACTTACAATGTGAATTTTGCCTTGACTAAAAACTGATATTAACTACTACGAAACGCAAAAATGGTAATGGTAAGAATTAATGTAGGCCCATAACCACACTAAATTTAAGCTTTAAAATGTAGAATGAACGGTTTAAAAATGAAAACAGCGTAAATTATACTGTTTTAAATGGCGTGGGAGATAGCACTTTATCCTGCCATTACTGATGAGGCAACAATTAATATACTAGGAAAAATTGAAATAATTGTAGGGTAAAAAACAATTTCATTGCCGGTAAATAATTTTCTACAGTTATACAAACGAGTTGGCTTGAAAAAAAGCTTAAGCCGTATACATTCTTTAATTTAATGCCGTAATTAATCCATTAATGAGAGTACCATTGTAGGCATGTTAACTTTTGATTTTAATGCTACTCAAAATAGATTTAGCGTTATTTTGAGCAGTAACAGAAAAAATAAGGTTCAGGTAGACAGCAGGAAGGAGATATTAAGAAAGAGCCGAAGTGTCACTAATCGGGGAGTTATCCTCCTCCATAATATTTCCTCCTATCTAATATGTCCTCTTCCATAATATTTCCTTTTCATGAGTTTTTTCTTCTGTACTTCATGGTCAGTTTGCTTTTTCTTTGCTAATTTTCTGAATCAAGAAACCATTTCCAAATGATATATAGACCAAGTCTTTCTATCACTCTTCTATCGATGTCAGCGTATGAAAAAACGGAAGGTTGTCCTTTTCCATTAAGAATTTATACAAATTCCTTGATCAAAATTTACACAAACCATTCAACGTCATTATTAAAACTTTAAGGTACTTTTTTATCAAGTACATTAATAATGTACTAAACATTGTGGAACAGTGGTTTTTACAAGCATTTACAGAATCAAAATTAGCTGAATATTCGGCAACCCCGCGACTATTTTCCAAGTAATTTCATTTTGATTTTCCACCGATGGAAAAATGTTTTCACTCAAGCAATGGTATCTCCTAATGGGCCTCTCATTGCCTTTTGCTCAATCGACCACTTAGCAATTATGTTCCTCTTCCTTGTTTACCAAAATAATTCCCTCACCGACACAAAGAAAACATGGCTTTAAACAAGAATTCATGCAGTGATGCCCATTTACTGAAGAATTGGGCAATGGTGTCCAATAAAATCGGCAAGAGATACGGATTTAACGTGAAGAGTGACTAAACAATCGTAAAAGGAGCGATCTGACGGGCTATCTGGAAGTTTATATTGCCTACCCATTTTATTCTGCCAGACTCCTTCAGATTTCTCCCAGCCCGGAGCAAATGTGGGCATTCAAAAAGTTCGCGTTCAATTCCGCGAGGGATTACGAGGATTTTTCATTTTGCAATTCTCCCTCGCTCATTTCTTCACGGTCAGTGCCTCCCGCCAGTGATGTGCACCGACGCTAAAGACGAGCTGCACGGAGAATCGATGATAAAAAACTCCCAAATCTCCCATATAGATTGAACTTTGAGAGCCATTTAAGTGTGCACGAACATCACGGGAGAAATTTAAAAGGACTTACGCATATTTCGAAGAGTCTAATGCCGGTAGCGGGGGGCATAAAAAGTGTTATTGGACAGGCTATGGAGTCTAAAACGACCATACTCAACTAGAACGACAAAGATGAAATTACGGGTGAAATTGTTTTTAATTTAATAATGATTGCTATCCACTTTACGTTCCACGGTTCAAGCATCAAAAATATGTAAAAAAAAGCTTAAAACCTTCTGGCAGTTATCATATTTTAAATACTAATGGGTTTGTTATAAAATTGATTTATGCTTGTAGATTGAGGTTGCCGTACTAAATTAGGCATGAAATTTATTGTTTATGTTACATTTTTAATTAATTTATAAATACCAAAACCAAGGCTTAATTCTGCAAATAATTATTTTTCCACGGGAGATTTAGCAGAACGTTCGCCTATTTATGAGAAAAGCTAATCGAATACATTGGAGAAGGAAGTTAGTAGAACTAAACGTAATTGGCGTTTTAGTTACTTATCTGAGAGGCCTACTCAAATTGTAAGGCGTTTGAGCAGGCTTCTCAGATTGATAAATAAACTATTATTAGTGAAAGTGAGAATATAATTGTGATGCGACCATTAAATATTTTTTATTGTCAACAGAAAGATATCATAACTGTGAAAAACGTATTGTTCACGAAAAAACGTAAAAAGCAATGGGCATAAATGTTTTAATATTAAGGTCTCTCCTCCTTTCTCTAGCCCTGAATCAATACAATACTTTAAGATGATGAGATTAAATAACATATTCAATTATGAAATGGTATTAAGAGGGTTAATTTTACTTAAATAATTATGATAGAACATCGCTACCATCATTTCTATATTTTTTCATAGCCAGTTTGATGACATTGGTGAACTTGGAATTAAAATTGTTAAAATTATTCCACTGCGAAATTCAATAAAAATTACAATTGAAAGGGCCAATTCCACACTAAATGTGGTGAAATCTCAATCCAACAAGAGCTGCACATTATTTTAGGTAAATGCCATTCACAAGTCAGATAAAGCTTATAATTAACTGAAAATAAAATTTAAAGCAAAAAAGAGCAATATTAAAGATGTCGAAAGACAATAATAGCAACGAATGCAATAAACCATAGAAGAATTCAAAATAACTATAGATAAAACGGGACCGGAGTGAATAATTAATTCTGAAGACACTAGCGTCACTACTGCCACACATTAAATCTCCTAACGCCCGACGAAGTCACCTCTTGATAGCAATTAAAAAAAATGAGGCGTAATGTTATCTGCACAGCACAGCTTGCTCGCCTTGTTTTAAGAATTCAGGGTGTTAGAGAAATTTGATGGTACAGGAGAGAGCACGAAAGTCAGCGCAAGGAGAAGGAGAGGAAATGACCTAAAAGAATCCCTGTACTTGGGAAGCAACAATAAAAGTGTCCCATATTTCGAGTAAGGAGGGAATTTCTATTTTGAACTTGAAAATTCCGCTTAAACTCAAACAGCGTTTTTTGCTTCACTCCGCTACGCCGATGTAACGAAGGCAATGAGCGCAAGGTGTGCCTGCACTGAACTTGCTTCAAGCTGTTGCAGTTTCAAGTATTCACAATTTGCAGTTTTTAGGAAGTAATTTCGGTGCACTTTTATCCATTTTTTTCCGTGTAAGAACAACTCATTTTTTATTTCCACTAAACAGGTTACCAAATTTCACGTAAAATGTGCAATAATATACCAAAAAAGTGGTTTTCATATGAGGACGCATCATTATCCCCGAAACGGTCGCATATTGTATTTTTTTAACATATGAATCATTTAATACTTTATATGTTATCAAATAGAACATTTCATAGGACATATAAATATTCCACGGAGAAAATATCATTTGCAATGACCGGGATATGAACCCGTATCCCCCGGGTGAGTGCGAAGCTTAGCCACTTAAACTACCGAGGAATAATTCCCGTTTGTGGTTTGTGGATCCGGGATCGAAACCCGGTGAAGGTGAATGAGTCTTTTTCTCTGTGGAATTAACGCACAATTTGTGTATTGAGGGTGAATCCTTAAAGTTATCACCATGGTTGGCCCATGTATGCTAAAATTGCAGAGAAAAACTTTGTCAACACTTTCCTGAAGGTCGAATATCAAAATTACATACAATAAAAAATGCTGAGCTTCAGACCCTCATTTTAGAGACAGAAAAATTCTGCGTCCGTTCTATACACCCTGATCATTTTAAGATGGCAACGCATAAACAGCGGTCAAGCAGTGTGATGTGTTCTGGTAATGGAAATTTTTTCAGCCACTGAAATGGGTTCCCGTGAAAATACCAAGATAAAAATATAATTCATAAGACAAGAATGCCTGAAATAATTAGGGAGAAAGTCAACTAACTCCGCGGCAATTACTATTAATGTATAGTGACTATAGGCTGGCACTCAAGACTGGCATCATCGGCCCTGATGACGATGGAAAAGAATTCTATTGAAACGTCGGCAGCGATGGAGATCGAGGGGCTTACCCGAATGAAATCCCGAATTTACTGCCACCATTTCGGGAAAAAGTAAAGTCCAACAATGACTATTGAATTCAACATTTTTGAAGTTTCCATGATAGTCACACACAGAATAGATACCGAAAAGGAGAGGAGAGGGTTGGAGGGAGCGCTGAATTTCGGATGTATTTAATGAGTTATCGTACAAATCTTGGAACACTTACTACGTACTAAAGATAAAAATACACATAAGATTCCATGGGAAATTTAATTTTGACGACTCAGTAAATGGTGATGGTAAAAAATGTAAGCCTCTATCCTAAAAAGAATATAAAAGCAGCTCAATGTTTGAGATACCGACTTTTAATTGCCCATAATTGTGTCATGGTCTGTTATCTAAGAATTTCCCATTAAAAAAACCCTAAAAAACAAATGATGACGAAATAATTAGCCAGGACCTTTCGAGGAAATTTCAACCTATCTTACAACTGGTGTTAAAAAAAGGAGGCAATACTTCTCGTTTCTTCCCATATAAAACACAAAAATGAGGAATTTTGGGTTTTAAACACAGCATAGAACAGACGTTTTTATTTACTGATCTTGAGTGATGCCTTGCTTTTGGAAATAGAAAATTATTGAAAACAAAAGAAAGAGTTTCCCTAAAATACGCAAATAATAATATCAGCCTCAAAATATAAATGCATACTACTCAGATAAATGCATATGAGAGTATCTGTTGCACCTACTAGTTTTTCTCTCGGACAATCCCAGTAATTCCTAATCTATTTCAAGCATTAATCTTGGCAAATGGACCGGTTGACCTCTAAATTTCGCTCAACGAGTAGCCAGAGAAGGAATGACAATATACAATTGTACAAGAAATTGTGACACTCCAAAGCACCGCAATACATGCTATCCTAGCCTCTGTGAGCACACCTCCAAATACCATCCAAGAACTGATCAAATTTAACTCGGTAAATTACATTTTAACCATACGTCCAACAGCGCTATTTTTATGATTATTAAAGGTTTTTTCTCCGGCGTCTTAAGTAGTCTTTTGTTAATGTTAATGTTGAATTGGTTAGTTTTTGCCATTGCACTGTCAGCTCATAACCGCGTTGAGGGTTTATAAATAATTTCTTATTCTTTAGGGTGTAGGGAGGTTTTAGAAGTCTTTTAGCAAAGTTAATGCTGAATTGGTTAGTTTTTGCCATTGCAATGTTAGCTCATAAATATGTTGAGGATTTCAAAATAATTTCATATTCTTCTTAGGATCTAGGTTATAGGATCTGGGTTATTTAAGACCCGTATCGGCATTAACTGTCCATGCTATGCGCAGCTCTATCCCATCCAGTGGATTTGTTCTCAGCAGTCATACTAAAGTTTTACTAAGGGTTCAGCAACTTTGATTCTCCCACTCGATATGGTTCAACGTATCTGCTACACTTATTGGTATTATCTCTCGGAAAATCCTAGTAAATTCCGGATATAGTTTTCTAATTAATCTTGGCAAATAGACCAATTGGCCTCCACATTTCACTCAACGAGTTGTCAGAGAGGGCAAGACAACACACAATTGCCGGCCTCGGTAGCGCGGCGGCGGGGTAAAATCCTCGGCAGCCATAACGAAGGTCGCCGGTACGAGCCCCGCCTGGATGGATTGCTCCTGTCCAGAGCATGAATTTTCGTGTACGTTTATTTGTTAAATGTTATGAAAACCCCTATGCATAGGGAAAGTAGCCATATTTTCGATGGTAAGGCAATAAGTAAATAAATAAATTGCGAAACTCCAAAATACTGAAAGGCTTGCTATCCCTATTAGAGAGTTTGCCCGACTCGATTTATCAATTCAACAAAACAAGTCTAAGGGATACGTAGAAGGCATAAAAATTTAAGACCCGTATCGGCATCATCTGTCCATACTACGTGCTTCCGCGCGCTGGCGCCCAATCCGATCCATCGGATCCTCTTCCACTTCCGCAGTGCTTCCTGAGTTACGTAAAAAAACGCGGTGAAGCAATTAGGAGCTGATGGCGGAGGGTGTGGCTTCAAGTTGGCAGGAGCAGGGTGAGGACCGGCGAGAGGGGAACAAAAGATGCTCTTTCTCGTCGCTAAGAAGATCAGGAGATAAGAGTTCGGGGCAAGGGGATAACGGGAGAAGGCAGACGAACTCAAAGGCAAAGGTAAGAGGGCTGAGTGGGGCAACAGGAGAGGGAGGAGGGAAGTTAAAAAGGCGTAGGAGGGGTGTGTTGTTAAGGAAGAATGTGAGCTCGAAGGAGATTAACTGGCGGAGGAGCAAAGATTATGAGCCGAGGGTTCGCAATTTCGATCTCATCCTGCTCAAGACCATTATTTTTCACGCACTTGTAAGCGATTCCTGATCTTCCTCCAAATACTGTTTAAGAAATGATAAAATTTGGCTGCCAAAATAATATTTTTACCATATGCGGTGGCGGTGAGGTAAAGTCCTCATCCGTCACACAATAGTTCGCGGGTTCAAGTCCTACCTGGGAGTGTTTTCTTGTCAAATGTGATTCATCATTAGTTGGTACTTTACTGACGTTAAATTACCCTATCTAGGGCATGGATGTTCGTGTACGTTTAATTATTAAGTTAGAAACCCCGGCATAGAAGGACAATGGTGTTGTTTTCGGTGGTACACGATTAAATAAATAGATATGCCCTACAGAACTATTTTTCTGAATTTAAAAGGGATATTTTGGGGTCTTTAGGTATTTTAGTAAATTTAATGCTAAATTGGTTCATTTTTGCGATTGTAACGTTAGCTCAAAACAATATTGAGAATTTATAAATATTGAATTCCTTTTGAGTCCAGCTAACCTTGAAATTGCATAGTTGTGAAATTGTGGAATTAACCCTTGACTAAACAATTCCAAATCAGAGGAAAAGAATGCTCAAAATTTTGTTTCTCTTTGGAGAAAGGATGTCACGTTGAAAATATAAAATAACTTGATGGAAAAACTGAAGGATGCGTTTAAATAAGGAACTTCGCAGAGTGAACAAAATCAATTTAACAGCCACACAGGTGTCTTGGAAAAGTAATCATAATAATTTATAAAAAATAATTAGACATTCCTAAAAATATTGACTAATGTGATTCATCATTAGTTGATTACCGAGGTTAAATTCTCGACCTTCAGTGGTTGATGGGCATGGAGAGTCTTGTCTGGCGCGATCGAGTTTACGAGTGCTGCGATGCTTCGGCAAGGAGGGCCCTCATTTGCGTCAAATCTCATTTCCTTGCGTAGAGCTGCACCGATTATCGCCCGTTAGAGGGATTAGAGTCAACATGCTCAAGGCTTCAAATTATAGATCTACTTCAACTTGTCAATCTTGCTCACGAATGTGGAGCCTGAGATAACCAAATAATTTATGACATGACCAAATAATTTATATGAGAATAACAAATCATGGTTTCCGCATTTTTCTGTTAAACTTGTTTAAAAGTTTAAATCTGCTACACTGCAGATTGTGGATTTCAAGCAGATGAACTAGTGGATATCTTTTACAATAGCACTTGATTTGGATATCATTTAACATTTTCATTGCAAAGGATTCTTTGCTAGCTATACTCTCTGTTTTTTTGTAATTTATTAATTCAATTTTTGGATATGTTCGGAGAGAACTAATCACATAAAATAAAAGGCAAACGAAGTAACACATTACAAAACGGCACCAGTCGCTCAGCATAAATTAAGGATGAACTAATTTTTTGTTCAAAACTTTTGGGCCTCTGGAGCTGTTGATTCGTTTTTTCAATTAAAGGATATTAGATAAATCAACATATCTATTCACCGGGATAAGTTGAAATCATAGCTTTGGTAGCTTGGAAATATATCAATAGTATAAGCGTTTCGTCACAGGGTAATTCTGAATGGACAAACGCTATTTTAAAATTAGCGGCTTCGCATTATAGATCTACTTCATACAGCCATTCTTGGTAAGTATATAAGAAAGTTTTCGGGGTGTGGAGCCTGAGGTAAGGCTGAACAGAAGAGCCGTAACGTCGTAAGTCTGCTGATTAGAAGTTGTGGCCGGGGAAAGGAGAGAGAAGTGATGGTAGGGAGGAGAAAGAGGAGTAAAATAGGATATATCGTTAGTAGGGCAGTGAGAGGGAGCTACAGTTGTATAAGAATGAGATTGAAAATCACGCGTAAACAATAAAGCGATACAATAAACCCGTTCGAAGTCATCGCTAGCAGGTAATAACAGAAATTACGCAGGTTATGCGCCAGATCACATATACTTCTTTTATTAACTAACTCATTCTTCATTGCGTGATATTCCAGTATCAGATTTCTTGGATATTTCAGTTTTACTTACACTTACTAGTGGTATAAGTAAAAGCGAAGTATCCAAGACAGCTCAAATCTTTTATTATTATTATTTAGATATGTTATTATTTCTTAAGTTGTTTATGTTAACTGAATTAGAAAACTGTATTCACTTCATAACTATGGCCTGAGGACTTAAGTAATGAAATATCAAGAATGGACATTGATAATCACTCCATGACCCGGAAAGTTTCTGAAACACAATATTTTGGTCAAATACGGTATTTTACACAAAAAGTTTCAGCCTTTTCCTAAGCTGCAAGCATTTCTTTCACAGGCTTTTCCTCAATGATACTTGATATTTGAAGAGTTTATATATATATTTTTATTTTGCAAACATGCCATAATTTACTGAAACTAGAGACTTTATCACTTTTCGCCTTCTTTTAATAAATATTATCCTTTTGAAAAATGACAGAAGTTCGCCAGCGGACGACTAAGAACTATCAGATCACCATCGGACACATCGTAAAATCACCCAAAACAGGTGATCAACATCGCGTCTCGGGTGGAATCGGAGGTTAAGGAAAGGGGAGAGAGAGATGGCGTTGAATGGTGGAGAGTAAGAAATGAAAGAAAGGAGGGGAGTTCTTTTTGCGGGGCAGTTGACGTTGAATGAAACACGGAGTTGAATATACTGAATGCATGGCCAGCCTATTTAAGATAAATGCCTTGCAGAATTCTGAGCTGGCATCTTTGCAATGAAATGTTTTGAAAATACATTAAAATTTATGACCCCTGAGTATGTATAAAATGACACTCAAATTATTCTTAGCGCGTGCAACAACGTAAATTCTCCGCGTTACTTTGTCTGAAGCTAACATTTAAATAACTTTACGAGGTAATTAAGACGACGCTCTCGCAAAAACATCAGGAAAAATAAGAAATCAGAAGACAGTTTGAAAGACCAAAAATTTTGCTATCAAGGCAGTCCTCTAATAAACCGATAAAATGCTCAAACAAACGATAAGGGAACATTTTTAATGCTGTTGTCTCAGGCGTGACTTCGTGGGACTTACGTATATTGCTTCTCAACCACAGCGAACATTGTAAACACATAAAAGGCGGCCATTTTTAGCGAGAAGTGCGAAGACAAAAGTTTTTAGGGGGGCGTGGTTGTCTGAGGAGGGGTTAAAAAGGAATGAGAGAGAGAGGGGGTTCGTGTTGATTGGAAGTTGTGGCTGGGATGGAGGGAAGAAGGGAGGAATGAAATAGGATTTATAGTGGAGAGGGCAGTTGGCGGAAGTTACCGTGAGGAGGGGGGGACGGAGAGGTGTGAGTGGATTACGAATGGAAGAGAACGGGGCTTTTGAAATGAAAGAGGGAAGAGTAACGAAGGGTGGAGAGGAATTATGAGAGGAGAAGGAGGAATGGAGGAGGAGAGGATGGAAGGCGAAAAGACAAAGTGTTTTAATTACGTCGGCGTGAGCACTCTCTCTCTCGACGACGACGCCGTCTAATTCAAAGGGGAAGGAATCATGAGCGAGGAGGGCGAGAATGAAACCCACTCCTCTACCCTCTTATGTCCATTGGAAAACTACTTGTACTGAGGGGCGTAAAATCCCTAGTAAACCAAATGAAGGCAATGCAATACATGACAAAAGTTCATCAGAAATTCGATTTATTTTAACCTGTACATGCCAAACAATAAAAGGGTATGGTAAATTCAATCGTGTCAGGCGAAATATGATGATGTTTATAGTAGATGTTTATAAAGAAGTTGGCTTTTATTTTATTTTTATTTACTTTTTTAAATACCTTGACAACAATGGACCAGTTTTTCCAACGGTACGATAGATGTTTATATTTTCATTCTCCTGACGACGTTCCCAGTAAGTGGAATGAAACGTTGAGACAAATATTAAGCACGCAGACGTACACCCGAAAATGGATTATTATATTGCATGATGGAACTCCTTCATGATGAAAGGTATGGTACTTTTTCACTCAATTTATTCAAGACGACCGGTTTCGTCGCAGAGGCGACATGTGACAGGCGCCTCTGCGACGAAACCGGTCGTCTTAAATAAATTAAGTGAAGAAGTACCATATCTTTTTATTGTTTAAAATGGATTTTCACAAAGTTAAGCCCGAAACAATCGAGTTTATCTATACATGCCAACCTACCATACTAGCCAAGCCACTCTCGTTAGGTAGCTATAATCTATCACTCTGTCAGTAAATCGATCCAAAGGCTGGTTTGAATAGGTAATAATTGAGGTTAGCCCAGACAAAGCCATTGTCGAGTGATTTGAACCAGGAACCTTTGACAGTTGCCAAGTATCTACCCACTAATAGCAACAGGCCAGTTGTTAGTGGGCCACCATACTCCCCCAATAAATACACAGTATTTCCGAAAGAAACTGTAAAGCCATTATGAAGTATTTTACATGGGAGGATGATAAAAATTGAAAAAATTAAATAAGAATATAATTGCGTAAAATTAATTCAATACTGGAGTTGCTTAGATGTATAGATGTCATTGTTAAGGGGCAGAATACCTCTTAGGAGAACTGAATTTTGGTACCTTTGCCTTCACATTGGTTTATAATTACTTTCTTTTCTTTCTTATAACCCAAATATATTATTAAAATCATTAGAAGATGCAAATTTCGAATTGAAAAATTATTTACATTAATATGTCTAAATTAATTGGCGTGGAATTTCAAAGCTATTGAAATAGAAGGTATTGATAAAATTGCTCATTCCTTCAATTTGAAAAAAAAACATAAATCATTCGAAGGGTTTTCGGCTACGGAAGTGTTTCCATCCTCGAGCATTGTTAGATCACAGGTTTTATACGAAGTTATAAGTCGATTCGAAGAATAAACAAGCACAAAATATTAGGAAGCTGCGAAAATGTACAGAAAGAATATTTTAACTTTTTTCTTATTTGCTTTTATTACTGACTTGCTTTGAAATAGCGAAGAAGGATATTATTTAAAAAACCGTTCACTCAAAAACTGGAACGGTTCAACCTGCCATCAATTTATGATTCATCATAACTTCCTATTCCTCAAGGTAATACCATTATGCCAGATATTAATGAGAACGTGTGAGCGCAAAGATGTCATTAATTATCATAGCTACCTGTTCTCAATTATTGTCTTATCGGAAAGTTTGAGAGCTTGTCGACTTGCGGTTTCATTAATATACTCGACGTAGGTTTGGGTAAGTGGATACACTATGGGGAGGTATTCAATTAAGGGCACCTGCCGCCAAAGCGCTCCGTGCAAGATTTGTGTCAACGCACTTCGATGAAGCCCGATCAGTTAAATATTTTCTAATGTCATTTTAAACAGTAATTATATCTAGAGAATATAATTACTTTTTAGATGAAATGGTATTTCCAGGGTTTTTATCATGCAGGGTTTTGTTTTTCGATTACAAACAATATGTAATTACCTATTGCTCTAATTCTCCATTTAACATTCACGCCTTTTAAATTATATTGACTTTGTTTCCATCAACAGATTTACGTTCCTCAAAAACCTCATGGTTTGAAAGCGAATGCGAGAAATAATTTGAAACACTTTGTAAAAGATTAATTTAGATAAAATTATATTTATTGAAACTTTTATCGCTTTCCTAAGATTTAAATTCCTAATATCATCACACCTTTTCTCAATCCACAAGTACATATAATGATACAAAACTATGGAGATGCTTCAGAGATATTTTTCAACATTTATATTTTGGCTGAAAAATATACTGTAAAATACTTAGCAAGAAACTTTGGAAATATAGGTGCATGATGGTTTCCGAAATAATCAAAATCATTCTTTATTAGGGGTTGTGTCTCTTATTGTTATACTTGGTTTTACTTGAGATAATAATAACAATATTCCCAGAAGCAATTGGTAAAAATAGAACCTGGTGTTGCCGGTGCGTCAACTACCCGATGGGCTACATATTTTTCTAGGATTTTAATATCATTTTAAATTAATACCTTCAGCTTTGTAAGCTAAAACAGAAAGTATATTCACTAAAATTATAAAATATATAAGAAATGCATAGAACAAATTTGTTGACAAAAATATTGAAAAACGCCAAAGTTGTTCCCGCTACCATGTTGCTAACAAATTTTCTTGGCACTCAAATGCTTAGCGAAACACCATTATCCTTAATTTTCCAAATCGTAGCATTATTGGGAGCATTTAGGAGCAGTTTTAGTGAAACATTGTTCACCCTAACCAGCCAGTACTCTGACTAATTCAATTTTGGAGGCGTTTGCTAGATTTTTTGTGCGTAGTATGATGTTTTGGCTAGCAAAAAAAATTAATATGAAACATGGCTGACGTTCAAACAAAACATTAATGACCTTGTACTTCAACTAGTGATTGTTAGAGATTCTTATTTTTTAGGTATACATGATAACGCTAGCAAGCCAAAAAGAATATTTGGCTTCACAGTGGACCATTGAAGAACCAAATCACAATTTAAACCCAAATATATTCTATCATTAATACCAAACTATCATCGTTTCATTTTTTACAGTCTTTATATCAACTCACCAACCTGTCTGTTTGTCTGGTACAAATCTTGTAACTGAAATTTGACTCACTTCCTGTGAAGCAAAAACGCTGAAATTTTGCACACTTCTTCATTTCCGATGACAATACATGAAAATATAACTTTTTCTCTCCAACCCCCCTTTAACCACCCCCCAGTCAACCTATAGCCCCCCAAAACATGTTTTTGATCTAAGAAGTTCCAAATGGTCGATTTATGTGTTTCGTGGCATTTTTAACATAGGGGTAGGCATTTAAAAGCATACGGGTGGCATTTTGAAACATAGGGGGCTTACCATTCACTGAAAATTTAATAAATATAGTGACTTTTTTAATACGTCACTTTTGGTTTTTCGGGGTCACTGAGTTTTTTTGCTTTGTGTCATATATAAACGTTGCTCATCCCCTGTAATCTAAATATAAAGGCTGGTTTTTAAAAAAAAATTTTTATAAGAGCTTATTTCACCTGTTCCTATTTCCATCAGCACACTGAATTCATTCTAAAGGATCCTATTCCGGCAGTTGACTTGATCGGACATAAACGGATTGGGAGAGAATAGAATGGCTGTGTATAGAGAGAGAGTGAACGGGCTGTCCGTAAAGCTCGGGACGCTGGCGACCTATCCAGGGGACAAGAGGATGTCCAGCAGTTCGGCTGAGCTCGTTAAAGGGGGGAAATGTAAGGGACGCGGGGGGCCGTTACCCCTCGGCCGCGCGCAGACGTTTCCGAAACCGCTTGTAAGCCGTGAACGATGCGTGTTGCCCGAGGCTGCACAGGGGATGTTCATTTATGCATCGATTGGATGCGAGGAGGAAGCGAGATGGGTTTCCGCAGCGGGCGGTCGGTCGCCTCGGGGAAATGCTTTTCCACTGTCGCGATCGAAAAAAAGCACTCGGGACGGTTAAAACGGAGCAAATTGACTCCTTGTCTACTCAATGCACGGAAAAACCTCTCGGCAATTTGCACTGCAGCACCGGAATACACTGCAGACAATATTATTTCTTCTTCATTGAGGCTTTCGCACTGGTTGAAAATATAAAACTATTTCGGGTCCCACCGCGAGGTACAGGTTATAATCCGAGGTTCCGCAACCACTGCAGTTCGCTTGTTTATTAGTCAATTAAAAAATTGACCAATCACCTTTGACGAAGCCACCAGCAGGGGAGGTAACCTGTGCCAGGCGGTAAAACCCGAAAAAGTTTTATTTTATCAATGTTATTTATTGTAAATCGGTAACAACATTAGCAATTATGTCATCAACGCATGATATTAACGCACTACAACTTAACGATTCCATCGGAAAAACAGTATTTTTATAAATTGGTTAAATTTATGTTTTTATACATAGGTTTTGCCTTTCATGGAACCTAGAGGAGTTATGAATCGGAATTTATAGATAATTTTCTCAAATATAAACAGACAGTAAGGTCTTATTTATTTATAAGAGATGATGCTCAATAAAGTTTAACAATTTTAATTAAGATATAAGAAATGGAAGTAATGTAATGTTAACAACTTTTTTCTTGTTTATTTATTGATTCCTGTACCATTGAAAACAGAACTTTTGAACTTTTAAATAAGAATTTTCTTAATCAACAATTAAACGTAGACGAAAATCATAACCTGGATGAGGAGGCAAGCGACCCAGGTGGGACTCAAACTTGCGACCTCTTCTGCGGCAGGCAGACTTTACAGCGGCAGGCTTTACCCCGCCTACACCGAGGCCAATTCATTCATGCATTCCCGTTTTTTGATTACTTACTTTTTGAATAGCGTTTTTATCATTTGAAAACTTATTATGGCTATTCTGTTTTACTAAGTTATATTTTATACATTCACTCGCTTAAAGATTCAACCTGAAAGTTTAACTGGGACGTACTGCAAAAGTACATGCAACTAGTTGCTGACGAAACCAAACTTAAATACCAAAGTTATATATCCTATAACTAGTGTAAAAATTTCTTTTGATATCATCTCGAATAATTTTTCCCATTATTTCCACGCAAAAGGCCTAATAATATTTAATGTAGCACTATAAAATCCTATTTGAGTAAAAATACATATTTTTCTCCATGAATTTCAATACGAGAAAGATCAATTTCCTACCAATCAGTTGAGGTCAAGAGATAGCAACAATGTTTTCACTAAGAGGATACCAGCTGCAATAATACCGAGGGGTTTATAAAGGGGAAAAATAATACCGTTGTGTGATGCTTTCATTCGCAGCAGCGTTCATTTCTCCGGTCAAAACATATAAAATGTTCCAATAGTATCTCCCCAAAACAGCTTATTTTACAGAGCAGAGAGACTAAGAGAAAAAAGTCAAGGGGAAGCAAGGCTATATTCAGTTTAGATTGTGGATAGGAATTTCATAAATAAACAAGTCGTCTCATTGGACAGGATTTGGGAACACGAGCTTAAATAAACAATCCAATCAAGTGACATAAACTTTGAAGTAATAGTAGGAATGAGAAAGGCTATATTTATCCTAGTCAAGATCAGGTTGTATCTATCATCCTTAAATGCAATGAAAATATTTATTCTTTTGGGCCATTTCTCTTAGAGAAAGCTTAACACAAAACTAAATTTAACCCGTGATTGCCCCTCATTTTACCAAAAGCGGAAAATTCCCAGGATAAATGTTGATAATTACTCATTTATTTGATTGATTTCTCTGATTGCTTTTTTATTCTTTGATGTCTCAGTAACAGAAAAAGTTGAGTTCCGACTTCAAGGTGTAATCCTCTGGGTTATTTTTATTTATTTATTTTATTTTATTCCCAAGCCACCGAATACAGCTCATGTTGGCCATTTTATGTCGGGGTACTCAACAAGTTTAGCAATTGAACGTACTACACGAACAACCATGCCCTGGATAGGGGAAGCCTACCCAGGCGGGAATCGAACACGTGACCTCTTGTTTAGCCGGCAAGGATATCTCCGCCGCCAATTAGGCCGGAAATATTATTATTATCATCATCACCGAGGCCGAGACCGGCAATTATATTTCCTCAATCAAAATTTCACCTCACTCTTGGGAATACGAACATGAAATAAATTTAAACATTCAATATTATTCGCAGTAATGAAAAACTCAATATTAGCTGACTAATTAAACGATCACCCCAAATTTTATTGAAATAAAAAAAACATCGGTACTTCCATTTATTGGCTGAATTTGTGTTTCTACCCATGGCTGATGTAATATACAAAAAGTAATATATCTGTAACTACATATTAGTTTATAAAATATCCCACTATATATCCAGATCCAACAGGAATAATAAATAAAGAGAGATATTTTGTCAAAGGGATATGTACGGGAATTCAGTTTTCACTCAAACAATGGGTGACGTTAATAAATTCTAATTAATTTATGATCGTCTACTACTTTAATTATTTAATGGAGGATTTCGATAATATTAGTTAGAGCTTTATATTTATATTTATCCGCGGCTGGTGTTTTAAAACTCCCCACACACCTAAAGAGGCGGTTTGTAGATGCAGATATTTGTTAAGTATGATTTATATACATATCTTTTCAGATTTTCAGCCCTTACAGCCCTTATTTTAACAGAACTAGTAGTCTAGACACGTGGCCATATGCCTTCTTGATAAAAATATCAGAATCAGTCGGAAATAATATACGCTTGAGTACTATTTTTAACACAATGCAACGTTAAATGTTGAGCAACTACGTGAAAACTCAGACGGGCACCTTAGTTGGAGCTCATAGCGTACATATCATAAGAATAAGGTCCTCAGTAATAAAAATTTAATAATTATTACTAATTTCACTTAATTGCAACCACAAAAATTGGGTGCCATGCCCTAGTAACATCATTAAGTGGAAAATCCTATCATAGCGGCATAGATAACATACCCACACAGAAAACACGATAAAATAAGTGAGATAGTATGCACAGGAAATTCTTTTGTCCGCAGAACAAAGAGGGACTTTGATAAATACTATGCAGGAATTGGAAGTAAATACAAATCTCTCACTCGCTTTTCCATATTTTACCTTAATTTTTGTTTTCGGCTGGTGTCCTTACACCCCCTACCACACGCCTATTTAGGAGCTTGCAGGGAAATACGTAGAAAGAGATTTGGGTTTTGTACGAGCCATTTCATTTTCATTATTGATTAAATAAGTAGTAACCCTCCGCAGTGTCTTTTGCCTTCACGTCGTTTATTATATGAATATCTTACTTATCCAGAACGTGTTAAGGTAATCTCTTCGAATTATCTATTTCTTTGCCCTTCACGGCAATTCATTGACCTTATTCCCCGTCACTCGTGGCTCCAAGTGAACACAGCTTTCCTTGACGGGTCAAAAATATCATTTCGATTTCCATCGATCGAGGAGCAGCTGACTTCAATTATCGCCTCCCTTCCCACACTTCCACCCCCTCATACGTCATCCATTCCTTTCCGGGGCCACGTGCAAGTGACGTCATTTGTTCCGCCTGCCAGTTGACTTCATCCCAGGGACAGCATAACGGGGGCGGAGAATATTAAGGTAACCTTTTGTTCGATTGACAAGCTTTTGACTCCTTCCACACCTATCGATCGTATCCCAAATTTCGTGGGAGGAAACGGTGATACAAGCTATTTGGGTTACACTTTGGGGCCATTTTGGCCGTTGCCGATATGGAATAGGGCTGATAGAAAAGGAATTATTATGGCTACGAATGGAGGGCAATGAATACGACGCCATAATATGTAAGGCCTTTATATTCTCGTACCGCGACTCGATACCAATATGACTACAATGAAAATTACAAAAAGCCCAGTATAAACTCATTGTTCGTACTATGTATTATGAATTTAAGATGTTTCATTTGAAGTTCTGTATTCAATGTGAAGATTTACCCCATGAAAAAGTCGCGGAAGGTTATCGAAAACAAATTTCAAGAATACCAAATAGACATTGGCAACTCTCCTTAGGCCACACTTTTGCCCTCATATGACCTTTCCATTTGGCCATTCTCTACATGTAACCAGCAATTTATTATATATAACGAGGGAAATTTATCAGTAGTTGGAATTAGATATGGGCAATCAATTTCTAATATGCGTAATCACCTGTCACAGACATTGCTGACAGTTACTACAGTTCTTTTACTTCATCCCTATAAAGACTGCAGGAAAATGATGTAATTGAATTAAATATGAAAGATAACTAATTTAACGTGAAATTGAAAAAACAATTTCGTTTAAGGTTGATTTTACATTATAAATGCATCAAAACCGTCAACAATTTTAGCTGGGACTCAATTCTCAGGGACGTCAATTGCTAGAATTAGGTAATTAAAATGCGATAATACAAGTGCACGTTTGAAAAGTATCAATCTGTCAGAGAGATTGTGGCTCACATATCCATCTTCAGAGAAGAATATCTCATCATTATTTCCAGATGAGGAAATGGTCCTGTAATCACTATTTCGGTGCAAATCAGTCATGAAACGAAACGGAACATAACACATCCACCATTTCAGTAGGCTTCCCTGATACGACGAGAACACTCGATTTTCCACACTGCAGGAAAACTCGAAAACCCTTTAAGATCCAATTCGTTACGCTCTCAACGGTTCAGCGACGACTCCGTCACGCACTTGTGAATCGGAAATTTTGAAGAGAGACCCACTTAATCTCGATGTTCCTGCAGGCTGCCTGGGAAAAAAAGTGGAGAGGACGGCCTTCCCACACCCTGATCCTCGTTAATTGACGAACGAGTGAGAGGGACACCGAAGCGCACGGAGAAGACAATTGAAGGGCGACGAAGAGGAAGCAAGGTGTAGAACGTGGGAGGAAGGTACGAGGGATAAGAGCGGTGGGGGATAATGAAGGGAAGGAAGAAGGACGACGCCAATGGTCCGGGAAAGGGAGCATCCCGCGGACGGAGCGCAGGAGAAAGGGCGCTCTCTGCCGTGCTAAATGGCAAAGGGGGCGTGGCAATTTCGAGAGTTGAATGGATGGTTTGAATGGGGAGAAGGGTTGAATGCTGGTCGAAGGGCGAGGGAGAAAGAACTGATTCGGAAATGGATGGATCAAGTAGCCAATCAGGAGGCATCGAGAGCTTCAACCATTTCACCTACCCAAATATATTCAGGTGTCCTAAAAAAAGTTTTAGTACGCAACAAAAATTTGCGTGCCAAATGACGAAATTTACATCAAAATACATAATTATTAATGTTAAAATTGAATCATCATCGTCACGAATCAACAATCTTTAGATTAGTTTGCCGAAGCTTTCCATTCTTCGCTCCTATCCGCAAACCTTTTCACAGCGACGTATTTATTCTCATTTACATCCTTTATAACCTGTCCCGTGTTACTCATTCGAGACCGTTCCTTGCCCTTCTTCCCTTCCACCTATCCTACGATTGCTTTCATCAGGCCATTATGCCTCATAACGTGGCCATCTAAGTTGTCCCGTCTTCTCCTAAAGGTTTTTAGTAGACTCCCCTTTTCTACCACTCTTCTTAGTACTTCCTCATTGCTTACTCGGTCGATCGATTTCATCTTCATCATTCTTCAGTAGCACAACATTTTTGAATGGATCCATTCTTCACTTTCACAGAAAATAGACTTGATCATAAATCCGCATACCTCCCTTACCGCAATGTCCTCACCTGAAACTAATTATTCCTAAGGCTTTCGAAGATAGCTAAATAAATTCCATAGGTAGAAATTTTTATTTATTTTGACACTTGAAAGCAAAGGGCATGTAAGGACAAGTGCTTGGCCGAAAGATATTAAAAAGATTCTTGAGCCAATCATAGGCCTTGGTGAGGCATTGAGATATACAAAATAGTAAGCTCATCCTTGCAGTATTTCTGAAGTTATCCACGAAAACGTGATTTAAGAATTTGTAAAAATATCATCATTGATTGAGAAAAATGAGAAAATTGAAACGAGGTGTTAGCAGACCACCTAGGGCGCTCTGGGATATTTTTAAATAAAATTTTCGTTTTATTTATTGCAAAGAAAAGCTTTGAAAATTTCAAAACATTATTTCACCAAGTGAGAGTTTAACCACAGTAACAAAAATATGTTCAAATTACGCGCTCTACACTTTACATCTATGAAAATATTTCGGATCAATTGAAGTAGTAGAATATTGTTTAGAAAATTAAACGTTGACTGAAGTACATCTGAAACCATTTAAGACATCTAAATACAGTTGGGTAGGGGAATCAGGGGATAGTTGGAAGCTTCCACCTCTTCCTGACCGGCTACGATCCTGGCTTGAGTGTGTCCCCAAATAGCTCGGTCTCGGTAGGGAGTGCAGGGTAATATTAAATGACGAAAATGACATGAAGAACTTGAAACGTTAATTTTAAGGAAAAAAAATCTTGCCCACATGCGGTAAAGAAGATTTTATTCATAAATAATCCAATGATTTGTAATTTTGATATTTTTTTACATTTAAAGAGAACCTGAAATTATTTAACAGCGATCTTTTCTGTGTACTAATGTGAGACAAATTCAAATTACGTATGTCGTTTACTAGCAACGTCTTCTTATTGGCTGTCCAAGCCGTTATTTGAGCAATTGCAATCAGTAAAATTATAGATTTGAACTACTGTAACAATCCTTGCCAAATTAATTCTTGTTTCACGGTGCTTCTTAGATTATTATACGTCCTCTACTAGAGATTCAAAAATCATCATTTCTACTTTTTAATACATCCATAGGTATAACACGATTCTTCACTACAAATTATTAACAGAATCATAAATAATCTAGGTATTAAAGCCATTACTATTTATGCCAATCACCGGGTTTTGAAACCTTTCAGGAAACGATTAGATTATATAACTGGGTTAAATGCTTGCTTAAATATCATAAATTAACTATCTCTAAAGGAAAAAAAATATATAACTTTTGCGCTTACTTAGATAAAGTATAAGGGACGAATAACTCATGACGGTAAGGAGGAGAAATCACCTACAATAGTTAACCATATATATAAACTTCATTCCTTGATGGAACTCTTCAAGATTCGAGCATTCTACAACGCCAGGGAGCAAAGCAAAATTAAACATAGTCATCGGTGATGAAGGGCAGGAGGGAGTTATGGAACAATTGAGTCCCTGAAACAAACACTGCGGTCGGATATAACGTTAACGACTCGCTCCAACAAATAACTCACACGGGAATAGTTAATACAAATTCAATATTTACTTAACCTCGGTTCGATTCATCGGCGTGAAATCGCAGAAGGGGCGCTTTTGATGGGGAAGCAGGAAAGGGTAAGAATGACAGAGAGAGAGAGAGTGAATGGGGCGAGGAAGTAGAAGCAAAGAGAAGGAAGCGAAGATGGAACGGAGGGAAAGGAGGAATATCTCCAGGAGGCCATATCGTAGGGTGGTTGTAACGGCTGGTTGAGGGCGCGTGTAGGCATTTCGTTCGGGGGCGTTTTGTTAACGGGATGGCGGAACAAGGCATTCAAGGACTTCCCCGCGGAGGGGTAGGGAGAGGAGCTGGCAAGAATGAGGGGTGCAACCTTTAGTGGGAAAGGTGAAAGGGGTTGGGACTGCGATGGAGGCATACACATAGGCGAGCAAATCTATACGCCGTACATTGCGGACAAGGGTGAGGGTGATTACGAAATCACAAAGAACCAAAGTGTTACGGAGATTTTTATGTTCTTATACTAATCCACTCCACAATAAACAATTAAAATAGGACTCAATGTGTAACGTTTAGAGGTCACGAATCGGTTCTAAATTATAAAAAAATAACAATATTATTGGTAAAACATATTATTGCCTACTTTATAGGGACGTGGCGCTTGGTTAGGTGGAATTTTCGTTTGTATGATGATTCTACAGCACTTCAACCGTGATATTACGTCAATAAGAATTATCAATATATGAAATGATTTTGTTATCAACCTAGTGTGAGGTATACCTACGACTTAATCAATAGGTATTGGTTTTTAAAGCAAGGCATTGGATAGGGTGAGGAGTTGGTACGAACAGGGGGTGCAACCTATAGTGCGAAAGGTGAAAGGGGCTGGGACTGCGACAGAGGCATACACATAGGCGAGCAAATCTATAAGTTGTAAACTGCGGACGGGGGTGCATTGCGGGTTAGGGTGATTACAAAATTACGAAGCGCCGAATTCTCTGTCTTCGATGCATGTATACCAGATGATGACGTGCGATGACAAAACCTAGGTCGTACGGTATTGACTTTATGTGAAATTTCTTAGTTCTTTACATTCCATTATACACCGAAGTGTTGTGGGAATTTCTATGTTCTTGGGTCCAACTAGGTCCAAAAGAAGCTAAATAAATTGGACTTCATGCAACAACGCTCAGAGGTCGGCAATTACGAAATATAACGATGTTACTGGAAAATTATATTTCTACTTTACAGGAACTTGGTGCTTGGTTGGGTGGAATTTCCGTTTGTAAGATTACTCGACAGTACCTAAACCATTATGTGACGTCAATAATAATGATAAATATATTTGAATTTGTAATCATCCTAGTTTGGGATACATGGCAGAAGTGAACAGAACTTAAAACTTCAGAATATTTTCTCAACTTTTCTTTCAAATATGACACCCATTTAAGTTTTTAAGAGCAGTAATTTAGCTCATAATGCGCGGAAAATTCGGTATCAAGTCGATGGTTAGAAAGCATTAGGAGCCAACATCAACGCCACTTTATTAACGGACGTGATTTGGCTTTAATTACGGCGTAATTTTGCTAACGATTGAAAAAAGTAGCACGGTGACATACATAGCTTTCCTTTCTTCCATGACTCTTGCAGTATTAAAAAAACCTTTTGAAACTAGAAAAGGCAGTTTTTTTCGTAGCGACATTTTTATCATGCTTAAAAGCAATTATATTTTTCAGACGCTTTAAAAAGCATGGTTATGAAAGCCTGTGAAGGAATTCTAACTTATGCAGAAAATAAATCATGGAGAGTCTAGCCTGTAGAGTATATCTAGAAAAAATCAATTTTCAGTAAAATGATGTATCAATCACTTGTGGTGGAACATATTGATTGGACACAGGCATTTTGAAAAAAGGGAAAACATATCGCATCATTGTACTTGACCGTACCAAGAACAACGATAAAAGAAAGGATCTTTTATCTGCGCTTTGATTCGCGACCAGCTTATAGTGGCTCACATTTCACATTGACAATGGGGAAAGAGTACGACGACAACCTCCCCTTTAAAATATTCTGAGTGCGCCTCCTTAAACCACTGACTAATAATAATAATAATAATAATATAATAATACGTCTTTATTGGGCGAGATTAGGCGTCACGTACGGAGAAGGCCTCATTAGATTTTCAAGGAGTGTTCAAATTATAATGACTCACTTGAATGGGTAATATTTGGAGTCTAAATGCTGTAAAATGGCCAAAATGCAATTAATCTCACTTTAACGTGAAATATGTTAAAAGACGAGGAAAATTGTTTCCTTTTCCTGAAAAAGATTTTTGAATGCTTCAAAACAATGAACAACTGGGGAACAAGAAAGGCGGCTAGATTTCTGAAACTAGCGGTTTACTTCGTAAGGTAGACAATATTTCACTCCCTGAATGAAAGTTTTTACGAAAACATTTTAATTTAGATTTGATTGCGCACAAAATCGCTCTTATTTTAGATAAATCAAGCATTTAATCACAGAAATATTTTTCGGACAATTAGGGGTGAGGAAATTGATTAGCTAGCCTAAAAACTCAATACAATAAGAAATCGGATAATTCAGAGTTAACTACATTACCTATATGAGAATGTGAAAGCCATCACGTTGCAAAACTCCTAAATATTGCCTCATTCTTAACATCAAAAGATGTAATTTGGGATGAATATAATGTTTGAGAATCACTTCTCAATAGTGATTAAGCAGTTGCAAGAGATCTTTTCTTAGGTATTGAAATGAGCTGCCCCCTAGGTCTCCAAATTAGAGTTTTTCACCGTTAATTCAGAGCATCAAATTTCCAAGGGACTTCGCAGTAATATAGATAAAAGAAAATGACATGAAATGATAGAAAAAAAAACGATTCATACTTTCGACACCTCAATAGTTTTGCTCTAGAATTGATTTTGATTCAAACTGAAACTGCAATGAGAAAACTCTACTACATATACAAATTTTTAAGATACTTTAAAAAAAGCTGCCTCAATCTATGTCCAAAGAACTATTTTTGGTTTTAAAGGAATAAAAAAACCTCTATCGCATCTCCGGTTGCTCGCACATTTCTGTAAAGAGCGCATCACGTGTGGTTGTTTGGGTGAGGAAAGTCGGCAGATGAGTTGGTTAGCCATGTATGCATCTTTTGGTCGCGGAAATCTTAAATATTTTGCGTGAATGTTTGCAGTTATGGGAACGCAGCAGATGAATTTAGACTACGTACCTACCTCGAGCTCGAGCCATGTGTTGAATGTATAATAAGCACGAAGTGAATGACGGTATCCCCGAGCTCGATTTCGCAATGTCATAACCGCACACTGAGTTTTGGAATTAGGATGTGGCTAGGAGGGTCTACGAATGGAATTATAAATGTGCACATTACGTATGCATGAGATACCCATACATTTGTCTTGCATATGGAATTATTACCATCGTAAATATACAGGTTCCTAGATTTAGCTAACAGCATTGCCATGACCGGTAATATTTTTTTAAAAGAGGATTCGCGTGGGAAATCTTACTTATATTGCTCTGACATTAATTTTATAATATCTGTTGGGTCATCGACGTCTAGATGTATGAAAATTCAATTACCGTACAGTGGCAGATCTAAATAGAATTTTATCTATTTATCAGGAAAATGTGATTTGATCCTCGGATAAATGTTTTTGATAGAAAAAAAAATTTCGATAATAAAACATTACCTCCAACCACGCCGGAAAAAGCATTTTCAGTATAACCAAATTTATGAAAAAATTTATGTGAAAATATTATGACAAATTTTAATAAAACTATTACTTTTCCTGAATTTGCAATTATTTTCATGAGGGATATCATCTTTATAAACAAAAAGGCAACATACATCGGATTCGAGGTAAATTAAAACCTTGTCTTCATTTAAATGACAGGGTCGTAATAAGAACACTATCATTCCCATACCCAAAAGGAAGAGAGCAGAGGAGTGCGAAGACTTTAAGACCATAAGCCTGATGATACATGCGTCGATGATTTTGACAAGAATAATTTACAGGAGAATAGAACGAAGAGCAGAAGAATTCCTGGATGAGGACCAATTCGGATTTAGGAAAAGCAGGGGCACAAGAGACGCAATTTTGGCTCTTAGGCTGCTCATAGAGAAGAGAAAGGAGAAAAAAATTCGACTTTCATATCATTTGTCGATTTAGAGAAGGCATTTGATAACATGGAATAGAATTCAATGCTTAGAATTCTGAAAGTAATCGGAGTGCCCTACAATTATCGTAGAAATTTCATAGTTTGTATAAACACCAAGTAGCTATGATCAAATGTGCACCGAACGGTGCAGAAGCAAGAATAAGAAAAGGGGCGAGACAAGGGTGTGCACGTTTTCCCCTAACTTTTAATGTTTAAATAAAGTCATCAATGAAATCAAGGATAAAGCTCCGGGTGTCAACATCCGCGGAGAAAAATTAGTATGCTGCAATTTGCTGACGACGTAGCAGTCATAGCCGAGACAGAGAAGGATTTGAAGAAAATTTTTCGCAAATATGGAAAGGTCAATGGCCAGATATCAGCTGAAAATAAACAGAAAGAAGACTAAGACCTTCTTACAGCTGAAAATACAAGCATAGAGGCAAGGAAACAATTCATTATACGCTACATATGGAGTATGTTTCTCTATGGAAGCGAGGCTTGGACGTTGATAGCAGCAGAGAAGTCAAGAGTGGAAGAATTCGAAATGTGGTGCTACTGAAGAATGATGAAGATAAAATGGATTGACCGAGTAAGTAACGAGGAAGTGCTAAGAAGAGTGGGAGAAAGGAGAAGCCTCCTAAAAATCTTAAGCAGAAGACGGGACAACTTAGTTGGCCACATTTTGATGTACACTGGTCTGATGAAGACAATCGTTGAAGGACAAGTGGAACGGAAAAAGGGCAAGGGACGGCACCGAGTGAGTAACATAGGACAGGTTATAAACGATTTAAAGGAAAAGAAATACGTCGCAATAAAAAGGTTAGCAGACAGAAGAGAGAAATGGAGAGCTGCGTCAAACCAATCTTATGATTCTTTACCAATGATGGTGAGGGTTGTAATTTAGTTTATTCCTCTCCCATTGGTAATTTGATGATAGAAGGTCATTGGTAGCACTAAAATCATGCTTTATTGCACATAAGAAATAGTGTAGGCTTATTTCAGAGATACCATACCACGATGAAAGGATCAGGCATCAAAATATTGTAACACTTATCGTGGTGAATGTTCGACAAAAACAGACCCCTTACTACCAATCCTTGAAATGACTAGAATAGTATCATGCATGTTTTCTAGATGAATGACAAGTATACACTGATTCAACTTTTAGGCGTTAGTGGAAGTTGGACATATCGAAATGAAAGATAGTTGCAATTTTCCACTACAATTTAATTCGTATGACGCATTTCTAGCAGATGATGGCGCTGTGCGCCGAAACGGGTCGCACCCATGACATTGTTGCGAAAAAGTGGAACTAACTTTCATTTCAATAGTACCTGCAGTATATCGGCTGGAGCCATGCAGGTACCTCGTCAGAAAATTCCGTCCACCTGCGACCGAGAGGTGGGGGTCGGGGGATTTTCCGATGACGTCAAAGGATTAGCCCCCTCTCCACTCGAGTTCCGCCATTTTTACCCTCTCGTATTTTTTTTTTGATGTTTCCCTCGACCTGAAGAGCGTTCGCCCGCGATGCAATGGTTTCGGAGAACGAATCCGGTAGACTTTCGAGGCTTTAACTTCCTCTTGCACTCCCTGGCAGTCCTCCTCTCCCAAAAATATCGCCAAAGAGTGAGAAAGCGAGCGTAAAAAAGTTTTAATGAGCGCTCCTGCCGAATCAACTCGTTTCCCAAAGCACTGGTGCTCACTGCTCGCCATGCCAAGGACACGTGAATAATGCTCGGCCGCTCACAAAAATCGATGGGCGATTGATTTTGTTACCGGTGAAGTGAATTAACAAAAAAAATAAATGTCGTTTTAGAAGTTTGGAAACGGAAATAACCGAGCTCAAGACGCAAAAATTTAATCAATAACATCTGTCTAAAAAACTTGAAAGGAAATCTCAAAAACTTAACGCTGAGAGCTCTAATTACTGAACACCGACGTATGCTTCGCATTGAGTACATTTAGGAACTATAATAGGGAAAAATTACCTAATTTTGAGATGACTTAAACACTTTAAAAAGTGAAAAATATATAATGGGCTGAAATTTAACTTTATTTTAAGGTCTATACCAATGAAAATTGGTACCCAACAAATTTAATTTAACAAGAATCACCGTAAAAAAAGAATTCATGCATAAAAATACCAATATCACTTGACAGGGACACTGTGAACTGGTTAATTCATCCTAAAATATTTTTTATTCTTAACGAATTTTTGCTTATCATGTTCATCCTCATGTTACTCAATGTAACGGACTAGTTGAGCGTTGAGCATTGGCATAGCTTTAACTAGGCACTTATGTTTACTGGACTTCAAATAAAACAACGAAAGACTTGGGTTAAAGTTCCAACAGCAAAGCTTTATACCGAGCTGTTAGTGGTAAAATGTATCGCTTACTAGGCTGCTAGACCTGTGATAAGGTATGTTTGTAATATTTGAGGACAGTGACAGTGACCTAAGTGGTCGGAATGAACCATGGACCTGAAAATATAAAAATCTGAATACATTTGCGGACACAAAGAAGATTATGAGCCTCATTCTCAAGCGTTTGCCGAGGTGAAAAATATACAGCGAACCGTAATTTTGAGCCTATTTTTCGAGGCTATTTCGAAAAGATTGGTTATTCTCCACTACCTTCAACGAGAGCATATTCTTCAAAGACTTTCGGGAAAAATAACCTCAGTATTAGGGAAATTTGAAATACTATTTCTCGATAACCTTTTCCACAAAAAACACCCGCCTGTTATTTTAGTGTGCGCAAATAGTTCTACGGATGAAGATGTAGGAGATAAACGACTCCAGTAAGGTAATTGAAAAAGTTTGAGTAGCCGCGAGGCTAATGGTTTTTTAGGATATTTTCGGCAAAACATAATTTTGATTTGGAAAAGCTTGAGGTTGTCTTGTCAGATTAAATGTCACAGAGATAGAGAAAAATATTTCTTGGTGAAAAATGAACGGCAATTATTACTTTATGACCATTGAATATTACAGTATCTTATTTTATGTTTAAGAGGTATTATTTATACCACTCCCATATAAAAATCAATATTTTTGTCCATATATGAATATTTTGGACGCTAATTAATCGGCTATCCTCATTTCGATCATGAACAGTGCTACAGTGGAGGATTTGAAGGGTATAAACGTCTCCTTTTGAAAAAAATTCCAAGTTAATGTTCTCTCGAAACACAGTATGTTAAATGACCTCATAAATAACATAAAATTGACACAAACGTTGGCTTAAATAAAGTTCGTCTGAAGATAAATTGGAATCTACGACTCAACACTTGTAGATTTTAATTGCAATGTGTACATAAATCTTAAATTGCCTTTCACTTTCGAGAGCAGGACCACGAAAAGGGAACAAGAATATAATGGAAATTTACTTTAATTTTCAACTGCGTACCATATTAATCGTGTGGCAAAAATGTCGGTTTATAAAACCCTTAGAATCTCACATATTTATAGGCAACACAATTAAGACTTCATCTGGAAAAAATAGAGTCTGGAATCTAATACTGATTTATCAGTATTTAATGCACGTCCTCTGTTTCAAGGTTTCATATACATTACAATAATATTCTTGGAAATGTTTGGAAAATGCTAGAGAATTAAAACCCAAAATTTATGAACTGATATTAAATTGAAATGAACGATCAGGTGCACAGTTAAGGGAAGCGCAAAAATACAACGAAAATTAATGTGCACTAATATTCCCAATTTACGTGAATAGGGACAATATATTCTTGAGTTTTAGTTTTATTGAAATAGTTCGATAGCACTTGAACAATAGGATTGCCTAACATGAACATAATTTAAAAAAATCAATTTTAGTCGACATTAAGCGCCACCGAGTCATTTCAGATACAGAACCACCACCCCTTTGACATAATAGGGGGTACAAGCACACAGTTGGTAAGAAAAAATAAACTTCTCTTTAACTGCATCTGAACAACGCGACGTATAAAATTGGCAAGTGTACTTCGTCAGCAAGTGTTCCACTTAAATGCAATATTACTGGAGTAAAAATATTAGGGCATTTCTTACGATAACCGTACTGCTACTAGGCACCAATGGAAAGGCACTTATTAGTTATTGCCTAAGTTATAGTGGTTATATAAGTGGTTATATAAGAAATAGAAATTATAAAGGAAATAATCGATTTGAAACTCATAACTTGCTCAAAATATTCTTCCAAACGTTTAGTTTTTAACCAGCCCAAGGTTTTAATACTTAGGTTCATTTGATGTGGACTGGAAACAGGAAGTACTAGGCTTAATAGAGTGACCTACAGTAGAGGGTAATTACAGATAGTGGTTGACTTCGAGTGAGAAATAATAAAAGGATCGAGAAGAAATACATTATCAAGACCCTGTGTTGCGGAGGCTTTGCTGAAATGGAGTACTTAGGTTAGCTTTTCCTGCTAAAAGAGCGGTGGTGTAGTCAGAGTTTATCTTATTTTACAGCATTATAGCTATAAAAATAACCTTTTTCGGGCCTTACCGCGTACGTCAGGTTATATCCCGACGTTTCGCGACCCCTGCGAGCATCTTCAGCAGAGAAAGTTGGGCTACTTTCAGAAGCGACCAGCAGGGGTCGCAAAACGTCGGTTTATAACCATAACGCTGTAAGACGCGAATAAGTTTATTTTTATCTACTATGAACCGCGAAAGCCTCAATGAAAAATCGATACATCAACAGTGATCACCCAAATTCCCCATTAAAATCAACGAATATGGCACTTACTATTCTCTGCGAGCAATTATTAAAATGAATTTGAGTTATCCGTTGAATACTTTATTCCGATGAAGCTTTCCACGAACCGTCATCCAGTGATCATCAGCAGCAAAATTTCCCGCCGCATTAACCATGGCATGCGTCCATTGCATCATTATAAAACATAAAATAACACGGATTGCAAACATAAATGTTCGCAATCCGTGACCTTATTAGAAGACCAGACATGGAGAAAAATAAAGAAAGAACATGTGAAGACCAAATGATAGAAGCGTCGACCTCTGTAACGCTCGTAAAAATGTTTTTTTTACCTAAACCTGAGCGCGAGAAGAAATCAATTAGTCCTCATAAACATATAGAATTGAGAGAAAGAAAAACCTTTTGACGACCGAAAGCGCCGGCGAAAAGATAGGAGATGGGTGGACGAATGAAGGAACATGGCTGACTTTTGTGAAAGGGGGAGGGAATAAAAAGATTGACCGCAGGCTTTCCTTTCAAATTAAACCCCATCATCGTAGCGTAAAAGATGAAAAAAAAACAAACACTCGCGATTTTCAGACAGAGGAAAATTAAAAAGGAAAAGAATAATTGGAGGACGACCTCCCGTTGTCGGTAGCTAGTGAGAGAGGTCAAAGGAAAGATGAGTAGTCGTGGACGAATAGGGAAAGGACGGACTTAATTGAGAACAGAGCACACGGACAGAGAATGAAGAATAAAATACCATCGGAATAAAAATGATGAGTCCCCATTGTACTGTCTGGTAAAAATAATCAACGAAAATATGAACGCGAAACATCTTGGCATATAAATTGAACTTATTCTCTATAATATTTGCTAATAGAAACATTGAAAAAGTATATTCCATTGTTGTATACGGATTGAGAACAAAAGACAATTTATCATTACATTCGGAAAGGAATTCAGTTTTTGATTGATAATAAAGAGGCTAGTGACATCTCTTAAGCTCCGTTCAAAACAACTTAAACAGATCTATTTCAAGTTTGAATTTGGGAGCAGCATCATTTAGTTCATAACTACTTGAAGCGACGTAACTCTACTAAGAGTGACTTTTAGATGTTAAATCGCGACGCACTCTCAAATTAAGTAAAGTTAACTGCTATGGAATAGCCGATCGATAGTTATCTTATGCCCTCTACATGAGGTTTTAAATAGGTAATTATGTGATTATTAAAATATTTCATTTATCCTTCTGTCGAATAAAAATAAAAGCTAATTTAAGGAAGCAAACTAAAGTTAAGAGCAAGCCGGGTTAATATGTTTTCAAATTTGTACCCAACATCAACTGGTTATTCTAAAACAAAAGAGGAGTAAAAGGCTGTTTGCGTCTTCTACTGGTCAGTATCCTCATTGATGGGGAGCAAAGCGATTATTCTCATCGTCGAAGACCAGATCAGCCTCTGTCGTAAGTAGTAATGTGGAAAAGATTTGCACCTTACTTCAAGACTAGCAGATATCAGTACTTCAAATTTACTTTTTTAAATGCAAAGTTCCTAAAAGGCAAGAATTTTGCGAGAGGTGGAACAAAAAGAGAACACACTAACTGATGTTATTAAATGGGTTGCATTAAAATTCATTTGAAAAGTATCTCATAAGACCTGGAAGACGTGGCAACAACGCATCCCGATTTGGTATAGCCGGCTGAGTAGTTGGTTGTTACGTTTAACAAAACATGGTCATGACGCCTGGTGGCACAAAAGGAAAGTAAACCCACCACTCTTAACAGTCAATGGGTTGGAAAAAAATTTGAACAAAGGGAAAAAGGAAACACGCCTCGATGGAAGAGCGAGCGTGGAGGTTACTCGATTTTCACTTTCAAAATTGAGAGAGTCTTGTTTTTCGGGAAGAAAAAAGGGTAACAATGAGAGTTGCAGAATGCTTTGGTGCTTGTTGTAAGCTTACTCGTCGATTTGTTTTCATTTCAAAGATCATCGAAGGCCGAGTAAAATGAGGTTGAAATTCCAATTCAAATATACTGCAAAATACAACAGAAAAAAATGGATCCGGTTATGTGTATCTACTCCTGAGCAGTAAAGTATTTGATTTTTTTCCTTTGACACGCTACCATCTTTCCTGATGGTTTTGACACTCAGATCACTTCGAAGAAAAATTAATGGAGCAAAAATGCTTCATGTGACGTACATAAATATTCAGTCGTACTGTGTGATTACAACTGGTTCACTAAAATTACTATTGGTTCGGATACTTTAAACAAAAGGTACGTTTTACTAAAAGTCCTTTGACGCGAGTGAGAATAAAATACTATAGAAACAATTTAAGACCAATTTCCCCTAAGAATATAAAAATTAGGATTCGGTAGTAAAAGGAAAGTAAAACTGCGATTATTGTATTTGTAATTTCATCCTATTGGCTCAAAATCATGACACTAAGTTCTTGGGATAATTACAGATTAAGAATTTAATATAAATTTTGATAAAGTCTCATTTTATTTAAAAATAGGGAGTTGTCATCGTTAAATAATGCTTTCATGTGAATTTAAGCGATAAATTGTAAAACACAAGCTAATTTCGGCATTGAAATTTTTCCATATATTCAGTTGCCCTTTATTAAGTTCTAAACACGTTGAAAGTAAATTAATGCAAATATGACAGTAATTGTATTGTTTAATACTGCAATAAGGTGACGGAAAGGGACGTAAGTGTCTCTACGGATGTAATTTTTCAATAACATTAGGCATATAAACGGTAGATTTTTACACTTTGACTCTCAGATTTTAGCTTTTACAGTTTTTTAGCATAATATATAATCAGTGATTCAAATATGACATAAATGGTAAATTGACATTGAAGCCGATGGAAGTAAATATGAGTGTGAACTGAATAACGAAAATGTGAAATTCGTAGTTGATTTAAAAGCATATAATAGGCGAGCATCTTACAGACTTTAATATAGAGAACTCACATAAAAAGGAAATAGAGCAACAAATTGTGAAGTTAACGATTTAGTTGTAAATGTTTCTGTGGCGGAATAAATAATTACTTTCACCTTTCATCGGTATCCATAAAAGACATTCATTTATCTCTGACTCTGTGGAAATTATTTAAATCGGTATAAAACATGTCATATTCTAAATGGGAGAAAGTTTTAACTTGGTGATGACGTAAGTTCAATAGAAGATGAAAGAAAATAAACGTACAACTTTGAAAGATTTCCTCATATACATAAAAAGATTAGAGAAAGGAAGAGAGATGAAGAATTAATATATGGTGAAAAGTTACGAAATAAAATTGAGAAAACAATCAGAGAGAGAGACTACCAGCCTAATAGTAATATCATGACCTACAGAAAATTAAAGAAGACGAGAGAAAAGGGAAGTCTGCGCTCATTCACTGAAAATTGCTGCAATATGTAGCTTCGATAAAAATAATTATAAACAATTCATTTTCTTAAAAAATTTAATCATAGTTTGGTAAAACTTAGTCAGTTCCTTTTCATCAACAAATGGAGTAAAACCTCATTAATTATCAATCATAATCTTACTTCGAAACGTTGTCAGGATCAAAATTTGAGTCTGTTTAAGCAGCTTAGGGAATCGAAGTAGCGTGGAAAATTCGAAAACTATTGTCCTGTGCTGTCTAAGAGTAATCCATAGTCGCATCGATAGTGCCACTCTGGCTCCGGTTTTTCGGCAAGAAGAAGAGAAGGGACTTAGTCCAAAGGTAGAATTCGGCAACGAAAAATAGATGTAAAGTCGGGGAGAGGATAATGGGATAAGGTGGGATGGGTGGATTACTGGAGGAGACAGGACTCGGGGATATGGAAAGGGATTCGGTGATGGGTACCTAGTAGCCGACGGGAGGTGACTAGACCCGCCATGGGAGCTTCGCCTAATTGGAACGCGGAAATCAATACAACACGCCGTGGTGGAGTGCCCGATAGGTAGACACGTATCCCAATTAATTGTTCTGATGTGGAAGCGACGTCTGCATCACCGCTCTACCTTATGACTCGCCTCGGGACGGCGTGTGTTATTACCGCCTAGCCTTTAATGACGGCCCACGGGGCTGGTGCTAGGGTGGTTGCGGCAAGGTAGGCGTGGACAAGGGCGGAATGTCGAAGCACCCGTGTACTTTTAGGTCGTCAACGTCGTACCCAAATCAGGTAATGTTTGTTACGCAATCTCACATTACGTCCTGCACGTAATAGAAGGTGTCAAAAAGAAACCATTGCCGAATGCGTTTGAAAGGCGGGAACATGCTGCTTGGATTACGTGAGAAGATATTAGCTAAGGCGCGAAGGATAAGATAAATGATAAAGTCAACTATATCGGGGGGGATTTCATTTCTATTACCATCCTACCCTGGCTTATCCTTGTTCTCTTGCTCAAGCCATGTTAACATTTTTTTTCGAAAAATACAATTATATTCATTCATTTTTTGTGAGTTTTTGAGATTGAAAATAATTATTTAAGTCTTCTTTCGAAAAACTGATAGTTGTGTGACCGAAGTTAGGCACACATCCGTATTTCTTGAAGGAACTGTTCAATGCTCTTACCTGATGATGATTGTGTACTAATCGAAAGACGTGCTGTGCGCTGTAAAATAAAATTGGTGGGCAGTACAAAATATTTTTATACAATAAAAAAAAGCCTTGTTTTGCAATAAGTAATCATAAAGAGAGTGAATTTGGCCACGTTTAGCGGTGGTATCTCCTAGCTTCATGCTAGAATAAAACGCTTCCGAGAGTGAGTAATCAGAGAGATCCCGTAATTCCATGATGGCAGCTAAGAATTTCCTACCACCAAAAGGAGTCAAGTAATTTTCTTCATAAATTTGCCTTCTTCCCACTACAATCGCTTTATATTTCTGAAATTATGACGGCCAGCGGAGGACTGGCAAGAGAAGGATAGGCTGGTAATCCAGTCGACGTTCTATGAGGGGCGGAAACAGTCCAAGAACATTGAACAGTTCCTTCGAGATATACGGATGTATGACTAACTTCGGTCACACAACTATCAGTTTTTCGAAAGAAGACTTAAATAATTATTTTCAATCTCAAAAGCTCACAAATAATGAATGATTATAATTGTAGTTTTCGATAAAAAATGTTAACATGGCTTGAGTAAGAGAACAAAGGATAAGCCAGGGTAGGATGTTAATAGAAATGATTTGGGAGCAAGGCATAAAAGTGAAGTTATTCAATTGGTTCATAATAAAATAACACAAATGGTAATTTCCATACTTTTGATCAAAACTCAACAACCGACCATGGTTTCAACACATTATGTCATTTCCAAGGTGATACAAACAGCACTCTCTCTCAGTATTTATACTCAGGCCGAGGTAGGAGGTGTGGGGCATATGAAATTGGTGTGAGGTGAGTGGGATGGGAAACAGCTTGGGTGAAGAAATGAATGAAGTCTGATAATAGAAAACATACAACAAGTGAGGCGTGAGTAAAGGTCAGGGTTTGTCATGGGGATGCATAACTTTAACAAAGGTGAGTCAGTACTGTACATAAAACATCATTACAAAGTCCATCCGGGCTATTGGCAATTTCGAATTTTTCCATAAAATCTAATTTGAGCCCTTTGTCATTACAGTATAAATTATCTTTGTCAAAATTGCTAAAATGGTTATTCAGACATAAATGGCTTGCAAAGTAAGATTTTCCGTCATTTTATCCAGTTTCTGAGTTTTGAATTAAAAGTGTGGATCGTGAACTTCCACAAAATCAAGCCCCATACGATTTTATTCATCATTCAATTTGACCTTGTTTTGTGGCATTAATTCCCTAAGTACGCACTTGAATTCACAAAATACCAGGGAGGTCCTCATCAGAGCAATGTGTAATCACACCCGGGTGAAATTGAGGAATTAAATGCCTCCTAAATCACAGAAATCATTACAAAATACGTCTTAATGACTCAAATGTAGATTTTACTGGTTATTAGGATTAATTCGACGAGGAAAAGTTTTGAGAATACGAAGGAAGAACCGATTATTTAGCCAAAATACTGAATTATAGCCGGATTGGGTTTTTAAAACAAACAAATACCAATCAGGGAAGGAAATTACGTCTGTATAAGGAAAAAACCGTGGGCGAGTAAACTACAATACAACTATCACGAAGGAAATGGACTTCCCAAAAATGTTTGCTTTAATTTTAGGATGTATATTATTTCTCTGAATAACTTTCCTTGAAAAATCATGGAATCAATCAAACTGGTTTTTATTAACAACATTTAAAATTTCATTTACTAGCGGTGAACTGGATTCCAAATGTATGGAAATAACTGTTTAGGAATCATATAAAAGCTGCATTATTCAGAGGGCTAAATTAGCTCCAAAACCGCAGAGTTGGCTGTGTTTCAAAAACTAATCCGAAGTTTCAAGCTTATTCCCCATTCCAGTTCTCCCGATGCAACACACAAATAAACATAATTCGGATAAATGCACTTAAAAGTATTTTACGTGCTGACAGCATTTTATAACGTGTGCAACGCAAAAGCAAATATAAAATATAATGTGACTACTCTAAATTTTATTATGCTATGCCAGAGGTGATAGCGTTGAAAACCTACGAAAAATCCGCCTTTCGAAAAAACAAAGTTAAAAAAAAATGACGCAACCGTAATTTGAGCGTACTGAAGCTATTATATGAGAGGAAAAATATTATCAATTATCCTATTTATTAAAGGGGATGAATAACTCATGCTCAATCTTGTTCTCCATCAATTGTATTTTTAATAATTTTACTACAAGTTTTGTAGCTATTAAATACAATCTTGAAGACACACTGCCATGGATTGCGTTGCAGTTATGACACAGTGCTCCTGTGACAAAACCAGAAAGTGACTGCGAGGGTAAATTTTCGATTGAGGTCTACCATTACGATCACAACACTGTAAAAATATTGAATCGCAGTAGTCTTCTGGACGAAATATAAAAAATACATTATTTCATATACAAAAATTGAAGAACATTTAATAAATTTAATGATCTATATCGATTTAAATATTTTTTAAACCCAATATAGAGGTGCCCGATTTTTCTTCGATGAAACACCAACGAAATAAGACCGCGGTGAAAATTATAGCTCCTGCAAAAAGCATAGAAATCATCCGCACCTCTTCTGGATCACTGTAAGTGTATCCCATCGTTTAGACGTAAATTGGATAATCCCAGCGATTAAAAGGACGCATGATGATAACTCGATCAGTTAAAATTCGTCTTCTTTCGCGACGCATTAATTTTTCAAAACTTATGTTATCACGCAAATAAGACCGTAGTTCATATTTTCCAGTATCTGAAATGGAAAAGTTTTTACATACTACAAAACTTTATGGTAAATTTTTAAATTCTAGGCACGTAAATGGAGGTATAAAATACGGCTTACTACATAAAAAGCTAAATATATGAAGATAATGAAAGAGAAGAAATACGTAGACGTGAAGAGATTAGCTGATAGGACAACTAAGTCAAACCAATCTTGGAATTGTTGTCCTCTGATGATTAATTAAGGTACCTAATTCTCGCTAATACTAATCATATCTCACCAATGCATTACGCTTGTAACATATGAAGGAAAGATGAGTGAAGCGTCCCCTTAAATAATGCACCCGTAGTGAGTCTTGCAACGTAACCAAGGGCAACCAGAATTTTTCCTGGGGGGAGGGGAGGAGGCAAATGGTCTTCTCATATTTAGGATCAAGAACAACATAAAAAAATTACTGTACTAAGTATACTTTTTAATTCTTGTCTATTTTTTAAGCGTCTTGGGGGGGGGGGGGCGTAGCCCCGGTCCCCCCTAAATCCGCCCATGAACGTAACCGTAATAGGGTAAATTTCACACCACCTTATGTCCAGATGGGTTAAAGGGAGGAGTCTTGGGAAAACGTGCGATGACTTCTCATTGGGACATCGCCTCCCGTCTTCTACCTACTCGGCGAGGAGGTGGCGTGAATCGGGGGACAAAAACGGGCGAAAGGTGACACATGGAACGAACACTCGAGCAGATTGCTGGCGGTTGCTTGTCTTTCCTTCAGACTGTGCACGCCAAGGGTGGCGAGGGAAAAAAAGGAAACTCGGGACGAGCTCGCCCATTGATCTGCGAGCGGCGTAACGAAAGGAATTGGACTCCTAGGCGGACAACCCAGGGTAAACTGGGAAATTTCATGGTTTGTTTCGCTTAAAGGTAATATGCCTCACGGGTATATCGAGAATCAATTCATTCTATCTTTCAAAAAAGGTGCCAACAAGAAACGGAGTATTTCATGTTAGTGCAATATATATGATAAAAAACTTCACGAGTGTGCAGTGCATATGATAAAAAAGATAAAATAAATCATTGTAAAGGATGAACAATTTTATCTCCCTGAAGTACAAAACGATGAGTACATTTTCATGGAGGGACAGGATTATAAGTAATTCAAAATACTGAGGAGAATTTAATTCAGGCAGACAGGCACCGCGAAAATTAGAATAATAGATGAGAAGTGTTAGTGAGAATACATAGAGTAAAATACATAGAGAAAGATACACAATCTACACATTACGAACATGTGCTATTAAATAGGTTAGGACACGATGGTCGTAAACAAATACACCGTATGGAAAAATTTGATTTTGTTGTTCATTCCAATTATCAACAGAAGGACGGAAACACCTTTCTCTTAGTTATTTATTCTTACTTCTAGATGTTATCACGCAATATTATGCTTATGCCTTGATGCCATAAGAAGATGCCATCAGCACACGAGGAATTTTCGGGCTGTGACAATAGTATAAGTAAACTTGTGACGAATGTTTAATTCAAATTTAAATCACTAATTAAACTAATGTATCAGTTATAGTGTAATTTGTCAATTTTCCATCAAAAAGTAATTTGTTTTATAAAATTTCCAGTTATAGTTCTTGCTCATAAGTACATTTATTAACATTTGAAATACCTGATTCCATTACCCTTAATGGTACATTTATCTTCAATTCTCTCTTTTCAAAATCCAAAAGACAATGGAAACCCAGCGAAGGAAACTTGATAACATACACAAGGAAATACAAATATACAAGGAAATTTGTACATTCTAATCAAGATCAAGGCAACTATGATACGTACATATACCATTAGCAGTTCTTAAATTACGCAGTTAATCTATTCGAACGATGTAAACCTATAAAAAAATTTTCCATCGATTTGGGAAGGAAACAGATATGGAAAATCATTTCACCCAGCATTAATTTCCCAAGTAGTAGTGGTCCCATAGTAGGATTTGTAGATGATATTTCATTTTCCGAACATCTAGTCGTAAAGATTAGTAACGAGTTAAATACACATAGTTGGATACTGTTTCTGCCCTACGCTTGGAACATCTACGATACATCACATAAGTTAAATGGAAAACGGCAATGAAATATTTTCTGTAATTAGTAAGCATCCTTTAATGCGCCGGTAATTATAAAAAAACTTCAATGTGACATTTATTTACGCTGAAAAAAGCTACGTTGCGGACCTAGAAATATTGATTACATCGTTATGATGCATTTTTTTGTCGCACTAGGAGCACAGTATCTAAACTCAAAAATAGAAGCGGCTTTTTTCCCCGTCAATATAAACCTTACTCCCTCGCATGATATTCATTCAGGTCAACTTGGATATATTGGAAAAAATAAGGATAATAGGAAGTGCATTTCAGAGGCGTAACTAGGAATATGCCGTGGTGGTGGGGTGGCGACTCCTCCCCCAGGTAAAATCTGGTAAAATTTTTGACAAAAGGGGATCGGGTTGGTGCGGTGGCTAGAGTGTTGGCTGCTCACCTGGCAGGCTCGGGTTCAAATCCCGGCAGTGGCAGAGAATTTTCAGGGACGAGCAGGCTAATGCCGACGATCGGTTTCTCTCCACCCTTCCTTCCATACCCTTCCTTCCATACCCTTCCCTCATGGCGCGAATGACCTCAGCTGTCGGTCGCCTCCTCCAAATACCATACCATTTTTGACAAAGGAAATGCCTGGAAATACATTTTACATAATTTTGACACTAAAAATTTCATTTTAAGAAGAGGTAATTATTATACGTGAAAACTAGACAATAGTTGTTGAATATTTTTTTTATTTCCCTGAGGCTTTTCGGAGAATCTATCCCCTCATCCCCCCCCCCCCCCATAGTTACGCCCCTGGCGCATTTCGATTTTTTCAACACTATTATTGGAGGTGAATTACCGTTGAAGAATAACATTAATGTAAACAAAAATGGCTTTCGAATTATGGACACCAATATTTTCGTGATAATTTTATGAATAATCCAGGTAAAAGACTAACATTGAAATATGGGAAAAATTACAACGAATCTTTTACCTGGGAAGCTGGATAAATAGCTATGGGAGAAGCAAGAAACGAATTATCGGCAGAATAACCCAGGGGAAGAGATCATTCCGCTAAAATTACTACTTACAGCGAGAAATTTAAGCATAGAATTAAGGAAAATATGTAACAGAACTTATACATGCTTCTCTACGGAAGTGAGGCATGGACAAATTAACAGGAGCGTAGACATTAAGGGCGGAGGCTTTCGAAATGTGGTGCTGCAGACGAATGATGAGGATCAAATTGATAAACCGGTTTAGTAATCGTAAGCAAATCCTACGAAGGATAAGAGAGAAAAAGAAGCCTCGCAAAAACATTGATAAGAATACGAATCGACCTAACTGTCGATATCTTGATACGCGATGGCCAGACGAAGACAATCGTTGAGGGACAAGTATGTGCCAAGAATGGAAAAGAAAGACCGCGAAAATGGAATAGGTAAAGAAGGATGTGAAAAAGAAGAAATACGTAAGCGCGAAAAGATTAGCTGACAGGAGCGTTGACTGGAGAGCTGCGTCAAACCAATCTTAAAGTTGTCTACCAGTGATAATGAATTACGGTGAACCTAATTCATTAGTGAATGCTAATTATAGCTCACCGTGGAAAATGCCTTTCATAACCCTTAACATCCTGAATGCTTGTATGATGAATTATCTTGCTAAGTCCAAATAAATATATCATATACAAAGGAAGTCAAACTCTATCAAGATACACAAATGGTACTCACCAGGCTATGGCCATGATGAAATGTTCATAAGGAATGGAACATGTACTCACCTGCAAAAGAGGAAAAGATATATTATTGCACTCGTAGTCACACTGCTAGAATTTAATTTTAATAATGAAATTTCAACCTAAAATAAAAAAATATCACACGAGAATGCTCTTTACTATTTACAAACCACATTAATTAAGCGGTCTAAATGGGTTTCTCATTTATTTTTAAATGAATCACATTTCACACAAACCAAAAAAACGACAAGACGCTTGGTTTTATTTGGGTGAGACTTGGGTCTTGAAATATTTCCCCCAAATAATTCTGAGATAAATAAGAAAAAATATATAATAATCAACTTATTCAACTAAGGTTACAAGTAAATAAATATTGTTTCTGTTAAAAGCTACTGTTCAGCAGAATTATTCGCTTTCATCTCAAAATTGAAATGATTGCAGCAAATATTGACTTAAGGTAGCGAGAGCGAATGATTGCTCATCGCTAATGGGTAATGGGTAACATTGTAATACATCGAGGGTTTTAAACGATAATTATAATAATTACCCTCGATGGTGCTCACCGTAAATACCTTTTTTCTTTAAAAATTTGAATGGCTAGAGGCCGAAAATTAACTTAATTAATAACAAACAACCCCCCAAAATAGATGGAATGAGAGAAGCATCGCTGAGAAATTGAATGGGCTTTAGGACCTTTACTTGTGTATTATGTCTACGGACCGCGGGTAAATATTTATGCAAAATATAAAATATCAACAATTGCAATCAGATAATTACTTTTTGATCGATTTTGCAGATAAGTATACGCAATGGTATTCTGGCAAATGGCAGAACACCATCATGGAACTCTTCAAAACCCCAATAATGACGTACTAATTATGAGGCGCCCAGCAGGCATTAACCCTCTTAGTGCTATCCTTCTTCTTGGGGTACTGGCGAGAAATGCGGAGGGTATTTGCATAAAATGTAGCAACTAGGAAAAATAACATTACAAAGCTATTTTATTACATATACGTAAGCATTTTTTTATTATTGATGTTAAACTGGTTATTATAGACAAAATATTTTTACATTTACTGAAACAAGATATATTAATGTAATAAGTTATAGCAAATTAAATAATGTACTACGTAAGAGCCGATATATCGGCCTGCCGCACTTTTCGCCCGAGCAGCAAAAGCCGATATATCGGCCCGCCGCACTAAAAGGGTTAATAATGCAATAATGATGCTCCAAATTATCCTCCACTACTTAAAAAAACTTCATACAATTACCTACAACCTATGACCAGGAGAATTACAACGTGCCCCACTTTAAGCTCCCTCCACACCCACTGTTTTGAAGCCCGTCAAAACAAATGTTCATGTTATTAATAGGCGAGGAAATAACCTTCCCTGACATGCCCTACGTTGAAATATGGACTTTTCAACTGTGACGTTTTTAACGTGCAGTAGATTCGCTCCACATTCATTGTTTCTTTTTTTCTCTCTTTCTCCTTTTGGGACGTCACTGATGTCAGTGATTTAGTGGGTTGAGAAATTCGGGGCATTTGGAGCGGAAAAAATATGCACGCCCCATCCACGGCATGCGAAACCCCATTCCCTTATTTTATGCTCTTATAGTCGCTCCCCTCCTCTCCCCTTAAGTTTCCCCTGAACCACCCCCCCCCACTTTACCCGGTAGTCACGTGACCCATCGATCGACGGGCAAGTTGTGCGAGAGGCAAACGTTACACGGATCACCTCCTTCCGCGCTAAGTAATATGGATTGGCAGCTTCCGCAGTATTTTCGAAGATGACGGCCCCGCTTCCGACAGATCATTTTCCGGGGAAAATTTCATTACCATTACATCAGCGGACGAGATACAAAAAAAATGAAGGGGATGGGAGTGAGAAAAATCGTCGAAATGTATTCTGGAGGCCGGAATAAAATGAACGGTTGTATTTTTTTGCAACTCATTCAAAATGAAATTAAAGAGTAAATGAACTAAAATGCTAAGCTCATGTTTGAAATTTGGTTGCCCTGGGAGGAAATGAAGCAACAGCATCATTAGTTTCCGTGGTCTGACATAAGCTTCTGTTTTGTTAGGTGTTTCACTATTTGAGACTATCTTTAAAGCTGGTTTGGTACAGATCACTGGAACTGGAAGTATAGACCAATTCGTCGTCCATTAGTCAACAATTTTCAAGAGAGGCTTTGTTATAAAAAGTATTATTCCTGATGTTTTACATGGAATTGTTTTTAGTATTTTATATAAGTGTTGAGATATGCGCAAAAAACTAGATGAATATAACTAATTCACATTCAACACAGATCAGGAAATGACTATGATTATGAAATATCAAATAAGTTCTTCAGATTGTTCGTCGGGAAAGATCACGACCTTATTTAACTATTTAATCATATCTAAATGTGTTATGAGGCAAAAATATATATTATAAGATCTAATCTGCAATACTCTTGATCTTAAAATACCATCGGCTCGGGATATCACACGCTGCTAGAAATAGAATCCAAGGCAAGCTTCTAGGAAAGAAGTCGCCAAGTTCTTTAATCGTTGTTACCAGCATAAATAGTAACTTCATTCTAGTATTTGACCACTCATGTTTGTTTGTGCAGTTCAGGTTCATCATATTTTCAAAACGAAAATGGCTATTTTACGCTGATGGAGTACTTTCAGTGTGTTCTCCCCGAAAACGACGTTTAAAATTTATACTTGATAAAACTCAAATTAACATGAAATAAATTACAGTGTATTGAATTCGGCAAAAGCCAAGGTGGAATACATACCCATGCTACATGGTTGGAAGTCGATTTTCTCGGACTTAGTTTTCATCATTTTGAACTCGATAAATTTCAGCTCAATTTAGATCAAAAGATCGACTTCTCTCCAAACATAATTTCGATGAGCTTACGGAATTGGAGTAAGACGGGAACGGTGTTCTCCTTATTTTTTGAATAGCTTCCCATAAAACCCTCACCATTCGGCGGTGATTTCTCAGACGGAGGGTAAACAACATCCTCGCCGATTCAACCGACCCCGGTAAAGTCTTAAAAAGGTCCTGAGGTGAATCCCCAATTTAAGGTCTACTCGTCCCTTTCTACCATCGTAGCAGCCGACAGTTCTTTTTTTGTTTTTCAAATCCTCCCCCGGAATCCTTCCCGCCTTCGGTAATGCGCGGCCTCGCCCCTCCGTCCGGCTCCCTTTACTTGTAAGTTCCATTCAGCGACATAAAGTACGTTTTTATCCTCCATTTCTCTCCCTATTTGTTTAGGCCGCTCAATTTCGAATGGACTTTAAATTTTGTATATATTGTGCGAAAATTCCACAGAAGTTGTACACCTTCACCAGAATAGGGATGTTTCCTTTTTTTATTGCCGAAAGATTATTACTCCGGGAGTACGTGTCTCACGATTTTAGATTTTTAAATGACTACATCTATTTTTCGCAATTTAATGAGAAGCGATAAATTTCAAGCTTGCGAAAACGCGACGACGTGAATGCTGGGAAAAGCCCGCGTGACCTCATTCTGGTTCTGTCTGCCGCTGCGTGAGGCCACCTTGGTGCGAGGCTATTAGAGCCGTTATAATGCAGACTTCTGGCAGGTAGCAGAGTACCCTGCTAGCTGGAAGTGCTTGGCTTAAAAAGGGATTATTAATGCCCTATCAAACGAAGGAAACTTTCCAACCATAGGCAATTTTAATACGTGATTATTAAGGGATGTTTCTCTGAGCTCTGTGCTTCATGCATGCATTGGTGATCTCGGACGATGTAGAACTCCTGACTACTGGTATAGCATCTGGTCATCATGGTCCCTATGACGTCACGTTGAGTGGCATCGCATGGCCCCAAATCTGGCCTTTTTCAAATGAGGTTAAAAAATGACCTTGCACATTCGTCTAAACTGGGATTTCTAAAACCAAATAATATGTATATTATGAATATGAATGGTGGGTCACGAATCGCAATCAATATCTTTCGTTTTCTTTGATGAAGGAAACTACCCTATCCGAAAACGGATCTCCTAATTTCTGGTCGTGTGCTTTAGCCAGTTATGATACCGAGGAGTTTTTCCCTTCTGTGGAAATTTTGTGGGCTATACCGGACTAGATGGTCTCGACTGCGTATTTTGCGACTAGAAGTCCAATTCGTGCGCACTGCGCCACAAGTGGAGAGCAAAGCCCGAACTTGGAACATTCAGAGGTGTTCGCTATAGCATATATTTTGGCAGAGAAAATCTAATTTTTAAACACCAAGCATGCGACAAACAAAATCCATTGAGAAAATACAAATAAATGCAGCAAAGAATGTGATGGGAAAGAATAAAAAGATTCAGTGTGTCACTAAACTGCAAGTACTAGAATGGGATTTAATATGACGGAGAAGAAAAATAAATAGGTTTTGCGCACTCTTCCGCACACATGAGTGGGGAAAAAAGCCTAAGAGAACAGCGTCATAAGATTGAGAACCCCAACTTCATGTATAGGAATGATCACCCATGCAAGATGAAATGTCGGTATCAAAGGACCAACGTAAAGAAGTTTTCATACCTTCACAGGATGATTTTTGATTGGAATAGATTCCACTGTTTCAGCCCTTTCCTAGCATTTTAAAGATTTTTAAGAACAAGCGACAAAATGTAATTTGGATAACTAATCTCAATGGTAATTATAAATGTTGTATTTGGCTGTTAAATTTTAAAATATTAATTTTAAATTTTGCAAATTGTATTAGTTAATCAAATCCAAAATTTAAAATTAACATGGGATTTTATTGACCAATACAATTTACAAAATATAAAATTAACATCGAAATTAATTTTCAAAAATAAATTTTTAAACTAAATCAGTGAAATCCAAACTTTAAAATCAACTCCGAAATTAATTTTTGGCGCCAATTATTCGTGATGAATTTTCATAAGTTAACTGTAACCATCTGGCAAAGAGCCAACTCGCAAAAATTTGTATGATAATAACACGTTTCTCCCCATGACTACGTGTTCCAAACTAGGAGCATCACGCACTAGGGGCTTTTTTCTTTAAAATCGCCAACAACTTTTATTCTTAGCTCGACGACAAAGCTTGATCCACCCCTCTCAAATCTCGACTGATCTCTCCCCCCCTCCCTGAGTGTTTGATTACCGGAGCGAAAATTTAATTCCAGGAATCGTCCCTGCCTCGTCGGAATGAGAATCAAATCTTTCTTCGCTCCCTTGAACTGCAACGACGGAAGAAATAACCATTCTTCTTCCCCTTTCCCAACTCTCTCTTGCGTCCCCTCCAATGCAACCCTTCTTCCCATCTTATTTATAATCCCGGTAATGATTTTTTCTTCCGCATGCTCATGGATTTTGCCCTATTAAATATGTCGCAACCCTATACGACCGAACTTCCTCATTCCAATACAGATCTTGTACATCAAATGACCCTTGGAGAAATTTAAATCTTATACTACACAACAGCAAAAAGATCATGAAATATCATCACTAACACTGCCGTATACTAAAACAAATAGCGTACACACCCTAAAAAAACAGCGTCAAATTTATCAACAGCTTTCACTATGATTCTTACAGTTCTAAGATTCTTAAAAAAATGCAAGTTTTCCAATTATGTGACAGAGTTGAAGCACTACTCTCCATAAAAAAATTTGGACAACTTGAGAATTAATTTAGCTTCGAAAAAAATTGGCCGGAGTGAATAATAAAGATGGTATTAATAAACGTGAAAATTGGAGTGTATCTATCAAAGTAATTTAAGCAAATCATAAATTAAATCTCCCCTTTGAAACCGAATTGTCAATTCTTTCGCTAATCTTTTATGATTCGGTACCATAATTATTTTCTTTGATATTGCATAATGTACAATATTATTTTTAATGTAAGCTGTTTAATCTAGAATTAAATATGACTAGCATAAAAATACGATATTTTTTGCTGCCAAATAAATTCAGAATAAGAAAAATAATCATATTTGGCCAAATAAACTAAAGAAAATTAAAGTTAAGGGAAAACCAATACAAAGATATTGATAGAAATGAAAAGATGAATACATGGATGATGCTGAAAATTTTTACATAGTCAAATGGTTAGAACTGCTAAGAAGTAAAACTAAAGTAAATGCTGAGACCCAAACAATTTTGAAGCGCCCTAGGAAGAAGAATAATTAATCGTTCCCAGGATAAAAGTGGAACGATACTCTAGCAACGATGGATATCACCAACGTAAATGGTGCTCATAATAGAATCATATCGCAAAACCAAACCTAAAATCCATTTAAACTTGGTTGAGAACGGATACCAATCCTCCGCCAACACTCCCATCAATTCCTCACCTTTCATTCCTTCCCGAATATATCGTGAAGAAGAAAACAAAATCCGTTCCTCAGGCGGGATCACAATCCGATGCTCGCACGGCAGTCACGCGAACCGTATTGTCAGATTTCCCGGGTGGACAGGCTCCCGGAGATTCACCGGGATTGAGGGAATGATGGGAAGGATCGCAGCTGGAGCGTTCGCGGGGAGGTGAGGCGAAGGCAGGGAAGGGAACGGGTAAGAGGCTTACGCCGGAGGATGGTTGACTCGAATCACTTAGGGCGAGGGACGGAGGGAGAGGGAAAAGAACGAGGGAGGAGGGAAATAAGTAGGGAGAGAAGATGGGAAAACGCTGAGGGGGCAAAGTCGGTTGGCAAATTGGGCGAGACGCCCGTAATCACCGTGCGCGGCTGAACGTTTGCCACGCAAGGCGGGCAATCTCCTCCTCCCGACAACCCCGTCCCCTTCACCCTCAGCCGTGCACTGCGGCGAGGAAATCATGATATACATGCTTGTTTCCACCTTCGCAATGTTGTTAAGTTCCGTAAGGTCGGGCTTATTTTATAAGGGCTCATCATCATCATCATTATTAGTCAACAATCCTAATATTGGTTTGACGCGGCTCTGCGTTCCTCTCTGCTATCCGATAGCCTTTTCATAGCGACGAACTTAGTATCTCTTACATCCTTTATAACCTGAAGGTGATTTCTTGCTGCCTAACAAATTAAGAATAAGAAAAAATCACAGTTGACCAAAAAAATTAGAAAAAGTAAAGGTTAGGCAAAAATAATAGAAAGATCCAGACAGAAATTAAAAGATGAATACATGGATGATTTTCAATGTTTTTACACAGTCAAATAGTAAAAACTACTAAGAAGAAAAAGCATTTGACAGCACCTAAAGAATTTTGAAACAGCTACGGGAGAAGGAGAATCAGTCGTGCTGCCATTGCAAAACAAAGCCACCTTAAATCCATTCAAACTTGTTCGAGAACGGTTGCCAATCCTCAATTCAATTGTTTCTTATAAGGGCTAAGGCTGAAATTTGCATCCCAGCCCATTCTCTTCCTAACGTAATGGCCGTTTTTTTTAAAGTTCTAAGTTTTTTGTTTCACTCGGTATCTTTAATAATAGAAATTGGTTTGCTTATTAACGCTTCACCAATTAAAATGCAACTCTAACAAATTAACTGCACTGTTATCTCTAAACAAGGAGAATTTACTTCCTACTCAGATAAATTATTGCTAATTAGCCTCTCAAAAGAGTTCGCAATAGTTTTCCAGGCATATGATGAACCCTCAATCCCTTTTCTTAACCTCCCTTAGTTTTTCTCACATCTTGTGACCAATTGAACGGGATCTTTTCTCAACGCTTTTCTGAATCACACCTGAGGTAAATTTAACATTTCAACTTGACATTGCATTGAGAGGAAATGCAGCGCCTTAAGATAAACGAAGCTAATGAAATTTTTTTATGTTCACTGAGAGGGAATATTGATTTAATGTTAGCAGGCTTTGTATTGTATTGTTTTGTTTTGGGATTGAAAGGCGTACAAAATTTTGAAATAAGGTAAACTTAAAACACTTATTCAGGTACTTAGGTCATTGACTCCACAGCAAAACTTGACGATACCTGTCTTTGCTACGATTTAATTTTAATTCACATTTTAAGGCAAACATAAAAAAATAATCCTTAGAGTGAAGGAATCCTAAAATTACTGTAAGAATAGATGACCACAGTTATAGGACCAATTTTTTTTACGTAGCAGTTTCTTACCACTGAATTTATAAGCACAGGATTGCTAGCTTCCTTTGCTTGCACGCCTAATTTTCTCATTGTATCTCCAAACTAAATAAAAAATTAATACCGGATAATTTATTAAAAATTTAAGCAATATTTAGCCAGACGTTAACTTTTAAATCATTATTAGATGAAGAAAAATAGACACAACAGTGAAAAATAATAAGGCCTTAAAAACGACACTTAGCATTATTCTGATTCTGGTTTGAGCATAAGGAGTAACATCATGATTTACTGCAATATTTTCATGCTCGGTGTCATTTTCCTAGGACCTAAAATCACTTTTTATTTAGAACCTAACCAAAATTAAAAAAAATTAACCAGAGCATATTATTTACGAGTGAAATAAGAGCTTGAATTGTGATTGATAATATGAAGTACCTTTGATAAAAAACATTATTTAGTTAGACATAAGGACCATGCTACTTTTACCACTTTTATGAGATAAAATGGAAGGCTCCAGTGATGTTGAATTTCGACTTGGATCAAGGTAGGGAGATCTTGCGGTCTATTGTAGCAAGCTGTGGGGTACGAATGACTGTCTACGGTACTTTTCCCCAGATTGTGAAAGTCAAAACGCAGTCCGCAGTGGGCCAGATGCCTCAGCAAAATGAAGCGGACAGATAGGCTTACAGCGGACGGCATAGCGGGGCTATTGCTCTTCTATACAACCAAACTTCCGACGGGTGTAATCTGGAAACCTCAGCTATGGTATGCCGAGACCATTTGCGCCTGTTCACGGAGTAAAAGGAGTCAGCAGAGGGGTCAAGGAATATAGATAGTTCCTAGATAGTTACCGTGCCGATAAACATTCGCTTGTTTCCGCGATATCACCAAAACGTTATTCTCAATAACCAAGTTCTCATTTAACTTAGAAATAATATGCTCTGGTTATATTGTTAAAGTTTGGTTAGGTGGTAATTAAAAGGTGATTTTAGGTCCTCCGAAAATGCCACCGAGCATAAAATTATTGCAGCAAGAAAAAAATAATCGAGATTACGTAAAGCTGAAAATTTCACGACATCACTTATAGGATTTTGAAATATTTAAGGATGTGCTTCAATGCATTTCTGACCTTTCACGTTTAATTTCAAGGAGTTATTTAACTAAGACTAAAGTCAGCAAAGATTTGAAGATAATTATGAATGTCAATTTTTTCAACATTCTGTAAAATCCTAGCTCCCTACCGGATTACTATTATACGTAGAAGAGTAAGACCTCTTTACGCGGATTATGTTTCGCGTTCTTGTATTTCTACTGAAATAACCGAGGGTAACTAATTATTGGAACCAGGTTCGATGATCTAGCCTAATGGAGGAAGAATATAGGATATTTAGTTTCTACAGCAGGTATACTCATTTCGGCCTTGAGTGATGTCGGGTATGTTTGGATATCGGTGAATTAAGCGATGTCTTTCTCGGTTGTGTTCTTAGTAAGCTTTCATCGAAGAAGAATAACTACCCTAAATTGAATCCTCCATCCATTATTTATTTACCCTTTCCTATTTTAACACTAAAATAACAATCCTTTTCTGACTGGTAAAACGCCATTTGGCCACCGATTTCATTAAGACATTATATCCTTCTTGTTAAAATCAGGTGGAAAAAATTGAAATTCTGAGATAAAGAATCGGAAATATTTATAGAAAAATAAATATCCTTTATTTTGACATTTCTAAGGTAAATACAAGCATTAACTCAATTTTATTTCAACAGGAAAAAAATATAGCGGTTTTATAGGATAAAATGGGTATTTTATGGTATTGTTAATCGGTACAAAGTTTAGTAACCTAGTTTAAATTTCTTCAATATATTAAGAATGCTTAATTACCAAAGTAGTTTTATTTTGCTCCTTTATAGGGTAAAAAGAATGAAGGTCGACCCCAAAGCGCTTTTCAAACTTACCAAACGTGTAGGTAGCTAAAGTGCGTTTCAAGATATCTTCATCCCGAGGCAGATAGAGTGAGATCCACAGGCCAAAAAAACAAGCTGGGGATATGATCAAGCCATTTAAGTATCAGAATTAGCTGTTATTTCCTATTCATGCAGCACTATACTAATTAGCTAATTCAAAGCTAAAAAATTAATACAAAATGCAAACGATCTCTTTAAGAGCTATGATACAGGAGAAGCAGCCTATCCAAACTACCTATCTTTGCATTAATTACACCTGCGGAGTTTAGTTTTCAACCTACAAGTCCAGGGGCGGATCCAGGATTTCTTTCTGGGGGAGGGGGGCACAAGCAAGGCCGTGTCCAGGATTTTGTTCTGGGGGGGCACAAGGATACCTCGTAATACAAAACGAACGCAATGACAATGGTACTTTACTAAAATCTTCCATATTTTTTAAGGTTCTGGGGGGGGGGGGGGCACGTGCCCCCGTGCCCCCCTCTAGATCCGCCTATGTACAAGTTTCTTCACATTATAACTTGTGAACACAAAAAGATTAATGGTAATTTATTTGGGTTTTTACCTCGACAGCTAATTTGTACCAAAGATAGTCGTGAGAATACTGACCTTAATGGACGTCGTGCCTGCCCCATCCTGTGTGGCAGCGGAGAGGGATTATATCGTTATGCCGCCCAAGTAACGGTTTTAAATATACTGAAAGAGGTAATGCAACTTTCTTTTTCGAATGAAAGGAATTCTCTCCAGCGGCAAGAACGGTCTATGGGAATAGCCTTCCATCCCATTATTCGCTCATTGCTGATATATCCGGCGTTTAATTCACCCAGTTATAATACCAATAATCGCTTCACTAAAACCAGGAATTCTTACAGACACTGAAACTTTTCAACCCCCGACGCGACGAAAAACACGCGACACAACTTTCTCCACTTGGAGCGAACCAAGGGCGATCGATCGAGAGAATTTCACCTCCCGCAGGGCAAATGGGAATCAGGCCAGAAAAAGAATTTACCATGTCAGAAAATTGGGTTATGAAATGATAAACTCATTCTGAACTGTGTGGAATTCCATTATAAGTTTTCTTGATTAGTTAACTTTTACTTACACCACAACTTTTTTTTTACATAAAGCGACCGGGTTTTCGATGAGTATTCATCATCAAGATGGTTATTCATCTGAACCCGGGTCGCTTCATGTAAAAATGTAGTAGCATAAGTAAAAATTAACTACCCAAGAAACTTTACATTGAGATATGATTGATGTGGAAAATAAATAAAAGAAGAAAGGTCTTTGGACAAAAATAATTAATGAAGAAGATTGAGAATTAATCCACGGAAAACAATCCGCAGCCATTTTAGACTGATAAGAATTTTAAATTGATAAAAAATAGGAAATGCCTTCTGAATTACCATATAATGCTTGCTTGGCAAAAAAAATTGGTATATGCTTCTAGAAAAAATGCTACATTTTTATTAAATCATACCTATAGCATTAACACATGCATGTAATATTTACTACAAGCACAAATTGTGCTCAATAATAGACAGGATGAACGCGATTAAAATTCTTGGTGTCTGTGTACATTGGTGTTAATTAAGAAACACTGAAATCGACATGGGTTTTATTTGCCGATTGAAGCATCTATAGAGGTGTAGAAATGGCTGACATGATCTTAAGATCGTGCACTGCCCTAGGAAAAATAGGCGTTTGTGCAAAGAAAAATGAAGAGTTTCATGTAAATTATAGCCTTAATATCATATGTATCCTACTATAAAGATGAGTTTGAATAGATAAAGAGTCATATTCAAACGTAGAAAAAAAGAAGGCGTTTTGGGAAGTGAGAACCCACTGAAATCGACATGAGATTAAGGATATCCCTTTTCCAGAAAATGGATGTTCAGGCAGAGGAAGAGGGGTTACGATATGGTAATGAGATAGGAAGATGAGATGCGTGGACCTTGAGGGTCCATATCCTCGGGTAATGATGCTGACTTGTCCTTTTTGGAGGTCATAGGAGCAAAGATGCCATTTAATCAAAAATCTATTATAGGGCATACATATACATCAGGGGAAAATATTTGAAGACTGAAAGTACAGTGGCCTCTGAATACATAGGAATGCTCTTGAACAAATTCGAAATATCATTAAGAGCATAATTACAATAGAAAAATCTGATCATTACTGAGTTTCATAATTTTTCCCCAAAACTATTGAATCTTCGATCAATCGATAGAGAATGAAAGAATAGTAAAAAATAGATTGTCAAGGATACCACACCATTAGATGGTTTTCAATTTCAGCATTGGAGAATAAGATTATCGGTAATGTTGTTCAAGGGCCGCGAATCTCCAGGGAAAATTTGAAATAATTTTACTTTTTAACTGAAGTTTAAGCGTAATATTGCCTGGCCAAGCGCATTCAAATAGATTGGTTCCTTTAACCGGTTGAGTGATTGAGCATGGTTGTAAATGGTATGACATGGCATCAGTATCCGCAATATGTACTGCCTACATACTCAACAAATTAAAAAATTCAACATTTAGGATATAAATGGGATAGAAATATATTTACTTCTAAATTAAAATTACGATGCTTGGCCCGAATGGCCATCCGTCCGAATGATTCACGAGTCCACTATAATGAAAATATTTGCATTTGTAGGTTGTAAATGGAGAAGAAACGCATTTCAACGTTTTCAATCAAACTATTTTAAGAAAATTAGATTATTAGTGAATGCTTCGCAACAGAGCTTCAAGCGGAATGTTATTATGTAAAAGAACTATTCACAAAGGTAACAACGCTAATCGGCAAAAGAGGGGTACAAACACATATGTGACGAATAAGGTGAAGAATAAGATTCTGGAGGTCATCATGATCACGTACATCTTTGCACAAAGTTTAGCTATTTGGATTCTTGTTGGTCAGTAAGATACTATGTCTTTATTTCTAGGCTAGGAAAATAAGGTGAAAAAATTAGAATTAACAAAAACTGCAAATAATTGCAGTATAAAATATCAATTGTGGAAATACTACATGAGTGTGAAAAACTATGTAAATAATAGTTCTTCCATTAAGTTTACCGAGTTTTTTGTCGTTCACTTGGTTACTACCAATCACTAACACCGAACAATATATGTATACTGATGAAGATGCTGCTGTAATACCAGCTGACAATAGGTATCAGGATAGAGGAGGAGCAAAGTAAATAATAAGTTCCAGAAGTAGTTTTCTGATAAGTGAGGAACGTTTTTCACAAAATATTGTTACGAGATCTTCTTTTGTTGATGTTTTTTTGTGACATAAAAATCATGCCATTCATATATAATACATTAATGATCGCTTGAAAAAGCTATGAGTTTTATCTGGGGATTCCACTCTCCGGGCCTTCTTTCCTTGAGTGTAAACACCGAGCAGTAAACACCCTTCTCAGTCTGGGTAATCTCAGGGTATGAGACTGTGGTCTCATACCCTGAGATTACTTTCCCATTTTATGCCATTCTTGTTTTCACCCTGGAGGATACTCAAATTTCCTCGGCTATAGTCGTATTTCCAAAGATAGAATGAGGACTACGATTAGAGAGGAATATCGACCTACTCTACTATACTTGAATTACCAGAGCATTGAGAGGAAGGAATTGGCATGCTCAGAGTATTATCAACGATGAACACCCATTCATTAATGCAAAGCTTTCAGTCCTCATTTGTGAGGCGGATTTCGGATTACAAAGGACCTAAATGCATCCTGCTTTTGACCCAATTCGGAAATAAATAAAATAAGTTTGAAAGCCCATAGTTGGGACGATTTTCAACAAGAGCTTGCTCTAAAATCCTTTCATATTCCTCTAAAATGGCTCCATTTCTAGCAAAAACAATAAAGAAATGATTTTCTTTTCTTTATTTATTTTATTAAAATATTTTTTTTCAAGTATAAGCTTCTAATTTAGCAAATATCCTATGCTATATTCAATAAAGATAGACAGTAGGATTAATGGTGGGGTTTCAGTAGAGGTTGTTTTTCATCGAAATGATAGTTTCTCTTTTATGGGTTTGTTAGCGAATTCAACTTTTTTATCGAATATTGCCAGGAAAATATGTAGTGTGTCAAATATGATTATAAATAAATAGATATTGAATTTCCTTGAAATGCAATATTATGGAGAGACCATTTTTTGTTTTCTTTTATCATTATGTTAAGCAAGTTACTTTCCATTACTGATAGAAACAGTATCTAGCTTCAGAATATTTTACAGCCTTCCTTAATGAGTAATTGATTTAGAGCTTCATGAACCTCTTACAACATATCAAAAATTCTCTAACGTTGTGAGAAAAATACTGAGCCACTCAAAAAAAAAGTAGCGATTGGTTGTAGAAAAAGAAACAATAGATTAGTAAAAAAACGAATTTATTTCTTTTGCAAAAAATTGAATAATGGCTGCAATATTTCATTACCAGAGATGGTGACAAACTGCACCATTCAAAAACAATTACTATAATTTTTAAGGCACTGAAATTTTCCTGAAGGTACCGAAATATAAAATTTTCAAGCACTGATATACATCAATGCCCATTTTAATGCGTGTTATAACATTCTTTTTCCGGTCCCTTCGAACTTCCGTTCAATATTAGCATTCGATGCATGAAAAAAATTCAGGTACCTTAAAAATGATTGAAAAAGTCACATGACAAAACGACATTTATAATCATTGCAAGAAAATATTTTCAGAATAGATAGGGAATCCTCCATAAGTTTCCAGATATTCTTATGCGGCAGAAAAAAGACAGCAGCTAAAATTATTCAGTGCTTCCTAATGTTAAGACACGGATACTTTTACAATGGTGATCATAATAAGCTCGGCAAGTTGAGGAACAAATTGGAGAAGAAGATGAATGAGAAACAGCCAAAAGTAAGAAGACAATGTAGAGAAAAAATAGAGCGATGTGGCCGAAGATGATGAAAAATGAGATGTTTCAGCAAATTACATCTATTATACTAAAAATAGGAGAAAATGGTCCGAGATAAGTCATCTTCAATCATCTTTCCATTGCAAAATTTGGAAAGTTCCAAATTGAGTTCGTGAAACTTCTCCCAGGACCCTAACTCCTTAGTATTGGTGAAATTCATCAGCGTCAATGCGGAAGATTGAAAAAATCTAATTAATAAATGATGAGGTGAATTATGAGCAGAGAAAAAATTAGCATACGAAATTAGATAGCTCTCAAGATTATGTAATAGGTTACGAGAGCGATCACTCTAAGGAGGATAATAATATACGTAAGTCTACATACAAGTCCACAGAAAAGGACTGTTACGACTTGAGTTTTTTAGAATTTCCTTTACGAACGCTTGGTGTTATGATAGGAATAATCTAAGTAAAAAATACTAAATGATAGGACAGTGAAACACAAGATCAATGACACATTTGATAAAATGTTTTTTGCACTTAATTGTTTTCCTAAATTAGATAATTGTTTTCACAAAACTTTCAAAACCGGTTCCTTCTTGAATTACTACATAAGGGTTTCTACTCTAAGGAAGCCATAATCTTAATCACCGCATGACTGCTGGGTATTTTATAATCGGTATCTGTTATTATTACAGTATTCTACCGATTAAGGTAGGTTACCATGGCGTACTGAAGAAGTGACCTGGGAGCTTCCCTTTCCTTCCAGCGATCCTTTATTTAATTCACTGTAAGGCCTACTCCCTTTCAATCTATCTAAAAATCCTATTCTTTTCCTTCCCCTCCCTCGTTTCCCTAACATTCTACCCTCTAACACCATTTTCAACATCCCCTCCCCGCCGAGTATTCGCTCCATCCGTACATTCTGTCTCCTCCGTAAATCGGTACCTAAATCTGAAAAAAAAATATTTTACGCTGATGCTATTGCAAAGCATTGTGGTTTTGCATTTGCAAAGATTGAATTCCTACGAGACTATACTCTGTTCATTTTATCTCTGCGGGTGAGCAGGTGTGGCCAAAGCAAGTGGAGATGAGGGGAGGGAAAGTTTCTCGACATGTGACTTTCCCTTTGCCAATCAGCAAACAGTAGGCGTGGCCTCAGTCAGTCGCTCTCAGACCTCCGCCGAGTGAACATCGTGAATCTGTTCGTGGAGCAGTGTTGCCAAACATCACTCGTTATCCTTGTATGTGACTAAGTATGCCTTCCACCAACGGTGCCTCATTCAGCGCGGTAGCTGACAATGTCATGGGCTTATGTGAAAGGATTATTCCCAATACCTTCCGAACGAGTAGGTATATTTCTCGGCGCTGGGGCCAAAATTCCTGTGCCCACCTATGACACACACGTTTTCAGTGACAAAGTAGGGCGGCTATGTACATTTGGCAACGTTATGTTCGCCCCTCCTCTCTCTCTCGGTACTACCCCTCCCCTATCAGCGAAGCCATCCGAGAGTGTCCGGGCTCTCACGAAAGCACACCCGCAGACATAAAGTGAATATACTGTAGGTAATTTCTAATTGGAGCGAAAAATCATCACGTCACAATAGCAGTGTTCGGACGAAGAAGTCATGTAAATTTTTTAATCGAGGGTGAGAGCATCATGCCAACCTTACAGGCAAATCCATTATACAATGTAAACTACAAATGGGTATTGTCACAATTTAATATAAAACTCCTCTACCGACCATTATTTCGGCATTCTACGTCATTTTCAGGGAGAAAGAACATATACTCTCTCATATACCCAGTGCCAAAGTAGGAGGAGGTCGTATATAGAAGTGGCAACAACCCTCCACTCCCTCGCCCCACCTTGGCTCAGGGTAAAATACATGAGAGAGTGTTTGTTGTATCACCTTGAAAATAACATACAAATGGTCTTGGTGATCGAACGACCTACGGCCGTTGAACAGTTGAAAGAAAATAAATTCCCCAAGGCCGTACTCTTAGCTTATTAGCTCCGTAGCTATGATCATGAGATGTACTAACTTAGGTCGCAATCCGTGCAGCTTTATGGAAATTCATAGCGGACAGACAAAAAGTACGGCCTTGGGGAATTTATTTTCTTTCAACCATACAAATGGTCAGTAAAGGAGTTTTATATTAGAGTGTGGAAATTACCATTTGTAGTTTAATTAGTAGTATACTCTATCATGGACTAGCAGGCATTGCTCCCGGCATCGCACGGGAAAGATAGTACCCGGAGAAATCGGAATCATTGAACTTAGAATTCATGGTCACATAGCAGGATTTTTAGGCCCAGCAAACAATTAATAATTAACTATAATATATAAGAGTAGTAGCATTTGAGTTATGCTTTTCCTTTGAGCAAGTGAAGAGCTGTGACTGCTCGGCAGGATGTCAGAACCATAGAAGTGACGCAACAAAATGTAATGATAAATCGACTTGAAGGACGCGTCGGACGCGACCAAAAGTAGCACTACGAGGTTTGGGAGTATGAGGTGCTCCTATGTACTAACTTTTGTCGCAATCCTTGCAGCCGTACGGAAACGCATAGCGGACATATAGGCAGACAACCTCTTTTATATATAAGATATATAGAATATAGACACTAGACAGTCTAGCAGGCCATCCGGCTTTTCCCGGGGAGGGTAGTACCCAGACGAGTGGGAACTTAGATTTAGTGATCATAAAGGATCATTATTTTTTCCCTCTGAGCGTGTCAAGAGATGAGCCTATCCGTCAGGATGCCCAACCGCAGAGTTTGTACGACGTGACGTAGCAAACGGTAATGAGAAGACGACGCGCCGGATGCAACCGAAAGTAGTACTATGGAATTCGAGAGCATGAGATGTACTAACTTAGGTCGCAATCCGTGCAGCTTTATGGAAATTCATAGCGGACAGACAAGCAGATATCCTCATTTAAATATGAGGAGGTGTGAAGCCAAGGGGTATAAGTGATTTTCTTCCGAAACAGAGTTAGGTACAGAAATCGATGATAGACATAAAGAAAACCTTGGTGGCCAAATGGTACGAGTGAGTCTCTGGCCGCCTAAAAGGCGAGTGGCGGGGGGTGTTATGATACCAGCCACTTAAACATAACAGGTAAATTCTCCAACGAAATTACGACTAGCATTTTTTTAAATGTTCTTTATGGTTCGGGGGAAAAACGAATTCCCATATCTATCCGTTCGGAAAAAAACTCTCTTAATCTATCGCTTCTGTGATGACATCGAGTGGAAAATCCAATGCACTAATCTATCTAGTTGATCTCGGTTATTTTATTTACCTAATTTCTGTTCCTAACTCTGTTTAGAAAAAGAAATCACTCAAACTCCTTGGCTTCTTACCCCATCATATATATGCAATCGTTTTAGACCATTTCCACCAAGTCAAGCCTGAAACGATTTCAAATTTACGGGCAAAGGTTACGAACGAAGAGAAACGAGGAAAGTACTAAAGAGAGAATGGAAATGAAAGCAAAACTGATGAAACATGGAAAAGAGAGACATAAAAGCTCGAGAGAACGAGGGAGAAAAGGGAGGGATAAGTGGGGATGAGAGAGAGAGCTGGATTTTAGGGATTGGCACACAGCTCTGGAGGAGGAGGAGTTGACTCAGTTTGAGGATTAAGCAAGTCCTCGCAAGGCCTTGCCGAGAAAAAAAAGCGAAGAGAGAGAGAGAGAGACAGATAGCGATATATATAAGCGACAGAGAGAAAGAGTCAGGGAAAATATACGGAGAGCAAACGGAGAATCTCGAGGGCCGCTAGGGAATTTTTGGAGGAGAGGAGAGTTAAAAAGAGGAGAGAAAAAAAAATCCGAATAATAGCGAGAACGAGAGTCGTTTAGAGAAAGGATCCGTGTTCATTTGCGAGAATGGGAAAGAAATTGGAGTCGTCGAGTGAGGCTAAAGGAACTGGAAATGAGTTTGAATTATGGTCCACAGAGAAGAAGGAGGGTTGACGCGCTCAGCAGAGACGGCAACTCTACTCGTGGAGAGGGAGGGTGGGAAGAAACTCGCTTCTAATGAAACAATAATCAAAAGAGAATTAATAACCCTCCTTTATAATATGTCCCCCAGGCATATCGCCACGATGTTTACATAGGATAATACGAAACTATTTGAGGCTCATCAATGAGTGGAAAATTTCTCGAGAAATTTCGGCGGAGAAATAAATGACTAAGATTATGCGCCATATTATTTCAGGCCCTGAGCGAAAAGTGCTTTTTGGAGTTTACCCGAATTGGAAATGCAAACCAATGGAGGTACCCGTATTTATTTCTCATTGTATTCCGCGTTGAGACAAAGGACTTCATGAATTAATGCCGTTAACTAGGGAGCCGAAAGAAAATTAATTTTCCTCATAGGACAATATATTTCCACTCCCTTTTCCAAGATTCAGTGTTTTCCTCTTGTCTCGAAGGATAAAATAGAGTACATGCTTTTTACATGGTATTCCAGTCAGGAAAAATCTGTATTTCAAGAGGCTCATGCAGCCCTTGTTAGCCGAAAGTGACAAGTAAATTGATGTTAAGAAATGAGTTTCGTGATTCCCTGCCATATTAATCCGAGGAAGAAGATAAATTAGCGATTTGGAATTGATAATAATTCCATAAATGTCCTGGAAATTCGTAACTAAATTTAATTTACTGTAAAGGTAATAAATCTAATGGTTAGGCAGTACTCCCAGCAAAGCGCTGTGACACAAGTACTGCCGGTAAAGTAGTTCACATTGCTACATCACTGATGCATATACTCGTAGCTTGTAAGACTTGACATAGCGATGTTATCTAATATCATCAGACGGTACACAGAAACGTTCATGCAATTTTCAACAATAATTGTACAACGTATTTGATAGGATATGAACTAGGATAAAAGAAAAATACCTACAAGGTCAATGCTAAAAATTTAATTTTTTCGGGAAAATAGAAGCCTTAAGTATTTTCGATCCAATACATAGAAAACAATCATTCTACCATATGTAGAACCTCGCAGGTGTTTATTTCCATCCTCTCTCTCTCTTAATTATTTGCTTCTCATGAGGATTATGTACAAATTAAATAATGCGAACTAATCCTGAAAACTTCCTTACAAGTGTCTTTATCTTTTTGTGAGAGTTGTCATTAATAATGTTGTTCTTGTTTCATTCTAAGACCATTGTATGGCTATTTTCATTATTGCTTTCCTAATTATGTATGAATCATTTGTAGTGCAAGGCGGACTGAGAGATTGGCAAATGGCCACTTTTCCAAAGTGTGAGAAATGACTAAACCCTTGCCTTATTCCATGGTAAATTTGTCAAAAAAAGTCGTTATTAACAGTTATGACTCGTACATTGTGATTAAAATATTTACTTTAATAATAGATTGAACTGCAAGGAGTAGGGCTAACTATTCTTTGAAAAGTCCAATCTTGGAGGGGTGACCTGGAGGGATAATTCCCAATGTACTCCAGAGTTATCTTAACCGATAGAATACCTCAATAATAACATTATTAATATTTGTCCAATAGTTAATCCAACTGCCATTCAGAAAGTTAGAGTAGCTTCCTTATGCCTGGAAAAGGTGGACGGGAAAAAAGCAGATTGATGAAGGGCACCGCGTATTTGCGAAGAAATCGCGAGAGTAGGTGTGTTAGCAGTGGAAGACAGAGTGGCAGCGAAATGAGACTGGCCCGAGAGAGCGAGGGGACAAAAGGGAGGAAATGGAGAGGAACGACCGGAGAGTGAGTGCAAGAGAGAGAGGCACGGCGCGGAGAAAAAAGAAAGAGTTGAAGAGGGCGGGAATTGTCGTGCTCTCGTGGGAGCAAACGGGAAAGCAAACGCGGGGACGCAAGGAGAGATCGTCCCACCGCTGCCTCAATTAAAAGGCCGGACATTCATGTCCACGGGGTCCGCACGAATGAGACTCAAAAAAAAAAAAAAAATTCTTTCGTATTTGACTCCGGATGATTCCTATTCTGAAGGCTTCGGGGATTACGAAAGATTGAAGATGATGAGCAGCCAAAATAAATACAGTTTTTGCCCCTCTCTCCTTCCACTCAGGACTTAGATTGTATATGACAAGACAGGCATGCTTAATGTGGTAAGTTTTCGAAATGTGAAAAGAAAAAAAAACTTAAAATGTCCAAAACGGCTTAAAGTGTTGCCATGGCCCGATTATAGCCCATATTTTTATAACAATTTCTTAAAAAGTTTAATGAACATTTTATTTAATGCTTTTAATTTAATTAACGAAAGAAACTTTTAAAAATTCTTTCGTAATAGACTTTGGATGATTCCTATTCGGAAGGTTTCAGGGATCACGAAATATTGAAAATGATGAACAGCCAAAATAAACACAACTTTTGACTCCTTTTTTTCTCCTTCCACTCTTGGACACAGCTTGAATGTGGAAAGAAAAGCAGAATTAATCTGTTAATTGAAATAAATACTTGTAAAGTTCCCCGGATACTAAATTCTCAATGTCACTAAATCATTTAAGATGGTGTAGCAACATCGGAACCTAAGTCTCAATAACTTCTATATTCGTGGAAAATTGCAAGCATTTATTTCAATATAGAAAAATTCCACTCCATCATGCTTGAATATTCAGATTTTAATAATCTGGTAAGTTTGTGACACATTTAAGAAATCACCTAAAATGACCAAAACGGCTATATGTGTTGCCTTAAATATTTTATGCGTACACTGATCATGACGTATATACTAAAAATATCTCGTAAAGATTTTAATGAACGGTTCATTTAATGTTTTTAATTTAATTAACGTATTAAAATTTCTTCCACTCAGTACCTGGATTGGGTATCACAAGAATATTAGACTTTATCTGGTAAGTTTGCGATACGATTAAAGAAAACACTCGCCGCAATCCACAAAATAATTAAACTGTGAAACAGATGCCACACCGTTATTATCACTTTGAAGCGTTTGGTTGCAGATGAAATGATCCAGATTCGTATCCAAGTATAACCTTACGATACGCCTGAACAATAATCAACCCCTCACAACGATAATCTGAAATTCAGAATTGCATTACAATCTCTGATGGTTAGGTAAAAAGGTTTCCCAGCTTTGTTGAGTGTGAGCTCAACTCTCACCTACTCAAATCAAGTGCCAAATAGAAGTACTAAATGATGTTGTCTAACCTACGGCTAAAAATATTGAATGAAATAGATTACGTATGGAATTATCATGGCACATATCCTAAAAAAATCTCTTAAAAGTTTAATAAAACTTATTATTGAACATATTATTTTTTTCCAAGACTAGTCGAATAGCTGGAGACCTGGTGGGATGGGCGACTATGAAATGGTATTCAGATGGTAGTATACGAAAAAGTGAGTGAAGTACTATTTATATAACAATGTATACTTTTTACATAGCAATTTATTCAGAAATAATAAGAGCATAAATGCATGAATCTGAAAATGAATGACGGAAAGAAAGGAGAGACGAGACATTGGAAAAAGACCCAGCAGGTCTTCCACACTTATTTAAATCACCTCCACAAAATTCATGCGAATGCGATTCAAAATGGGATGTGCATTCATGACGAAGAGAAGGTGGTATTTATGATTTTGATTTTGCTGTTTATAACGCAGCGCAAACCGGTGCATAGGGATTTGTTGGTTTTATTCAACCCTCTACTCCAGAAGATAAAGCTTAAACTCAGGCAAAACCATGGCTGAAAAATTCCTAGGAGATGTGACATAAATAACGTTTACCCTTAGCGAAGGGATGAAATACTCGGAGAGAGAATTTAAAAGTGAAATATGGTGACGGTGGATGCGAGGAGAATAATGGAGGAAGAAACAAAAGCGAATAAAAAGGCCTGACCTTATAAATTTCGGATATCTTAAAAAAAATGAGGAAGTCAAAAAAAATTATAAAAGAGTGATTTGCTCATGAATAGAGTATTCTGAGGATCAGAGGAATCTTTGGAGCTGGGTACCGCTCCCGCCTATGCAGCGGTCGTTATAGCAAGCCAAAGAATATACAAGAGCAACCGGGATTCTTCCGTCAATGACGCCCACTATTCCATGATGCTGCGAAATTTTGAAAAGATGATGAGTTAGTAAAATGTCTGATTCTATGTAGCATGTCCTCAATAGTCATATAGAGTCAAAATTCTGCCACCTATCATAAGAAACAATGCCATCTACAACTGGCCAAAGCGATTGCCCAGGAAAGAATGGGGTAAATTTTAAGCCACGAAGATATGTTGACACAGAAGGAAGATGCAGGATGAAGAAGATAGATTAAAAAATATTTTGGACAATAAAAACGACCAACGTATCCAAAATGGCCATGTCTAAAGTGAAGCTGATGAAAAAGATAAAATGTCAAAAACTCTGGGCACAAAAAGAGATAAATAAGAAAGGAGTTATTCCATAGTTTAATTCATTCTTGAAATGAAAGAAAATGAGAAATTAAATCACATAAATAAAGTTTTGACGTCAAATCGAAAATTCTGAATACAATTCCTTTTAACAGCGTTTTCTCCATTTTTAGACAATTATGGCAGTTTATTTGGCTGGATTATTCGGAGTTAGAGAATTTACTTCTCACGCAGTTATCAGATCGTCCGATAACAAAGCATGAGAGAAGCTAGTTTTAATAAATTATGCACGATTGCTCAAATTAAATGCTACACATTTTTTTATAAATTCAATCATACACTGGATTCATATGCATACACCATTTTTAAAAAAGAAACGTGTACTGATAATTAGCGTCCCTTATAGTTTTGCATTTTCCACTGTTAAAAAGCTGAATTTAAATACGGAAGGTACTAATTTCTTTGGTGTAGCTGCTGCTAGTTCACGACATGACCGGTAATGAGTAAACAGCGAAGCCTAGTTGGTTTTCCAGGGGATTGAATAAATAATATGTGGCATCACATGAAGCTCAAAGTCTGAAATAATGAACTTTATTGACATTTGAAAAGATTAAAAGATTGTTTTAAATTTTATTTTCTAATTTGGAAGGGAAGGGAAGAATGAACGAGCCTATTTCAAAATATAAATGATCAAATAATATTTCTACCTCAAAATATACATCTCAGTGGCAGGTAACATCATCACATTTTTAACCTATTCTTCTGTAAAAGTGTAAGTCACAATGCGTGAACATGCATAGGGTTTTTCCCAAAATATTATGGTGATCAAAACGATAAATATTCTTAAATGGTAACAGCCGACGTTAAAGACTAATAATAATATGTCAATGAACTTTTATTTGGCGCCATTGCTATTTAAATAACATCCCGTATTGAGGGCTATAATGGGTTACTAAACGCGTAGACGGTGGTTCACGTTACATGTCGGCAATGCCTTATCAACTTCCCTGGTGGAATTTCTGAGATTATTTCACTCTTTTCCATCGCTGAGAAAGCGCAAAGTCTTGGGTATATGTCAAAGACTTTTCAACCTTCCACCGCACAAATACAGCCTAAAATTATGCAGATCTGTATGCAGATGGTAAGGCAGTGGAAGGGTCCATCAAAGCAGTTACCCGTTACGCAACTCAATTCGCTAGATCGATCCGTACTTTTCATAACATAGGCCTTTCTGGTGGCAAAAGAGGCCATTTCGCGGGAGATGATGCAGGAAATAAAATAGTCATTCAAGTGAAGAGTACCCATATCCGCCGACAAAGCGCAGATTTCACTCATTCCTTATATTTCAAACATATTGAATGAATACGTTTTTCACTATAAGTCTTTTTTATGAATATTAATTATGGAATTTGGCGTGAAATACTCGTAGAAGGGAAGTTCCTATGAAGAACGACGAGAAATCAATTCGTATACCAGGTGGACAGAATAAGTAATATAAACCAATAAATGAGTAGTAATAATAGGAAGGGAAGAAGATGTTAGTCAAGAAGATGCATCTGTCATGTGAATCCTATGACTGCAGAATATAAGTAAATTGATGAAGGGGGAAGTTAACTGATTTCAGGGAAACTTTTCAAGAAATTAAACGTTTTTGTGAAATATGAAGCCAACAGATCATATTATATGAATTGCAGCACTACATCTTAATTCACAGGAACACATGCCGTTCGCTCTCCGGGCCACAGCCCTGACCACCTCATTCCCCAGAGTATATTTTATTATAATGTAAATTTTTGTATCAATTTATAAGGTGAATTTCTTTGGATCAACAAAGATGTTTGGTTAAAAAAAATGTATTTAGATATAAAGACATCCCACATCGATCGCCAAGCTTAAGAATTTTCTAGAATTTGCTATGGATTCAATTAATCATAATACAGAAGATGAAAAACCATTCATAAATTTCAGGAATTTCCCACAGTGTGGAGCGCTGGCTATAAGGAAGAATTATAACTAATACTCGAGAACAATTCAATATAACTTGAAATCCAAGACACTTTCCTGTATACAGATAAGGTAGTTACATAAAAGCGGGACCATTATCAAATACACGTCGATTTTCCGTAAAACAGTCTAGGCAAATTTATTACCTTACAAGATACCATTGAACGTTTTTTTACCACATTTTGGCGAACAAATAGCCAAGATGCCTTCCGTTAAAAAAAATTGGGACGGTTTTCTTTCTACGACCACAAACATAGTTTCAGTCACTTTTCTTCACAAAACCAGGCAGATTAGGAAAAAGTTCGACAATTTATGCCTAAAAGTTATTTTTAGGCCCGTTGAATATAGTAAAGCTAAATACGGTAAAAAATATTTTCGGCTTCAAAGATTTTTGATTCCTTTCTAGAAGTTAGAGAATTCGCAATCAAACAAAAAATCAAAATATTTAGTTAATTTTTTGCCAAAATTTCCCCCAACATTACTTCAAGTAAAAAGCAGAAATCTCTTAAAAAATGTACCCATTCTCTTTTTCCGAGAGAGATTCGCAGAAAATTCAATAAAATATACTAAAATCGGAAATCTCTATGGGTCATGCTACTCCTTACTATCGATTGATTCACAAAGATGAAGAGAAGTAGTGGTAAAAACGAACTTCATAAAACTCGCATAATATGATGGAATGGATTGATTAGGCATTATCGCTAACAATTGTGAGTCTTACAATGTGAATCAATAGACCACGCGCTAGGCATAAGTTTATGGTTGAATAAATGCATTGAAACTTTGCTAATTCCGTACAGATTTCTTTGGCATAACCTTCATACGTTTTGAGACTACGGTAGACTTCGATGTTGGTGTTTCCTCGTGAGAATGAACGGTAATGTTGAAACGGGCCGAGGTTTTAGCAAATAAAGGTGTGTGAAATTGATAAGGTTTAAATATAGTGATTCAGTCACGAGTTCAAAGTTTCACAAAGTAAACTCGCAAAGTATCGAAGAAATTATGTATTCTTGGTTACCACTACAGTGTATTTTCTTGCGTTGAGTTTTTTTTTTAACCCCAAAAAGAAACTTTTTTGCTCTTTTTCCAACGCCCTCCTTCCATCTGCCCTCTTTCCTCGGTTTTCCCATGCCCGTTTTCCTTTCCTCCACCGTCTTGTCTTTGCTACTTCAACTACTTACTGATTGCGTCGAGAACCACTTTTCACCTGATGACATTGTATGAAAAATGAAAACTGTGTCTGAGAAAATGTTTTTAGCGGAAATCATAACGATTTTATTACTTCAAAGATAAAAAAAAATATAGTAACGTACTGCACTCAAACTTTAGCCCTTGTGCCACATTTCAAAATCATTGATAAGAGGTAGTAGATAGTGATTATATATAAAAAATGGTCTAGAGAGGTAAATAAATAAGGGTTGGGAAGCTGAATAAAATTGATTGAAAGTATTAGAGCAAAATATTTGCGTAAAACGAAGATTAAAATTTTTAATACCCTTTTAAAAGATGCAATCATCCATGCTTCGAAAAATATTTTAATCCCGAGAGAACCAGTGTCAGGAGTAATCATTTATGCGCTATATTGCGGGAAATCATGGGGTTCAGGCCCGAAAAAACTATTTTCTCCAATGAGTTTTTTTTTTAATTTTTCCTACTTTTTCCAATCCTTGCTTCAGCTGATTACCTATTTTTCAATAATTTTACATATCTTCTGCCAGTACTCTGGTTCACTTAAAGTCTTTACATCGCGACCGATGAATAAAAATTCTCCACTGAATACCCAGGGTCTCCAGAACTGGCTGGTCCTTGGCTCGATGGATCATACACCAATCCATATTAGGTAGATACCTGATCTCTCTTTCCTCCTATTTCTCTAAACTTCAAGCTTTTGCCCCTTTGTTTGGCTTTTCATGTGATACAATATACATTTCGCGCACCGTATTTATTTTTTTTATCCTAAACTTAATTAACTTCTTCGGATATGATCTGCATCATAAAACGGAAAAGATAAGGATCATCGTTAATTTTTAATGGCCAGTCGTAAAAGAGGTCAGATAAGGTCAGCAGGACACAAATTCTTGAGGACAGCCATGAAGTCTTGAGGAATTCAATAGGAATGATATGTACCACCGTATTAAGAATTTGGTGAATGGTGTGGGACACAATGACCAAAAAAATAATACCTCATTTTACTTTATTATAGGCATGCAAATGTAACCCAAATTCTCTGGAAAACGATTAAATTATTTTGCGGTGGGTAAATTTAATTTTATGCCTATTAATAAATAAAGTAGCGTTGAATAATAATTTCCAAGTAAACTGGTAGTAATTTTATATGGATCCCCAAACACGTGCAACTAATGACAATGATAGTTACATGAGTAGGGTAGAGAGGCTGTTTCAGGGAGGAAACATCCGTCAAATATTTTTTTGAATGATAAAAGATAGAAGATAGCTTAGTTAAATAAGGTAAATGACCTAATTAAAGTTAAAATCCAATCGATTGGAGTGTCATAATTGGCGAAAAGTAGAGAGATATTGTGAGGTATATGCCGTAAAGGACCCGCAGCTATCGCTACGCACTTTTCATTCAATGAGTCAAGGTTACACAAATATTTTGACTCAAAAAGGCCATTTAGCATACCCATGTATGTAACACGACCCTAATCACAAATTAGTGTTTTACCTTCGAACACAATAAATTACACAGCTAAAAAAAAGAAATCGGCAATGGTTCTATTTTGAAAGTTTTACGTACAAAAATAGGCCACTATACAAAAATAAAAATTACCACCAACTTTCCACAAAGATAGAGGATGGGTATTCTCAAACTGCGTTATAACAGCTGACCTCAAGGATTAACATTGTGAAATCCTACGGCATTCGTGGATATTAGATAGGGAATCGCTCGCCGGGTAAAAGATCTGACGTCCACATTGAACGTGTGCTTGGAGACAAAAATTATGATCTCTCAAACTGCATGTATTCAGCATTAAGTGCAATTAGATAAGTAATAGGGAGTGCATGGTTCCAACATAGAGTATATCTGCAGCCAGATGGGTCACCTATTCTATGGCAACGTGGCTTTTTTGGGTTCACTATAAGCCAACACGGTCTTTTGCCAAGTCCCTAATTGGTTGACTGATAAGGGCGTGCTTGATTTAACTGTGGGGCCGTAGTGCAGTGCTCGGATTTATGGACCGTTTCACTCAGTGTTAATCACCGTAAATGTAACGTCAGTGAATCCTGCACTGCGAAAGTACGTTTCACGTCTTCATTAGAAGTCCTTAAATATGGAGTAGCAATGAGCGTGACCGTTTCAATAATCTCGGAAAGAAATTGGTGTACATACTACAAAGGTTACTACATTGGTGTACATACTACATACTACACCTGATGATGCTGAAAAGCGAAACCGGTCGTTTTAATAAATGTAAAATTGTGGAAATTGCTCCTGCTTTTTCATTTTCATTATACTACAAAGGATTCAACTCGATTCAGACAGATTTCACCTCGATTCAGCCAGTGAATGGCATCTCCTTGTTCTATTTCATGAAACGCAACGAGAGGAAGTCATTCAATAGCCCCAAAAAGCAACGAGGGATCCTGCACATAAGCTTAACTTGGGGAAATATTAGTCGTTCGTCCACAAATGTCAATGATTACGCTAAGAGTAAAACATTTGGTTTTATATTTTTATAATGGACCAGTAAGAAATACTAATCATTGCATTCAGTAAAACTTAGCTTCAAGGGGATATCGGCGTAATGCAGTGAAAGAGACTTCGATAGCAGATTGATTAATAAAAGGAATTTCAAAATTCAGATTACGGAGATAGTTCCAGCGGCTATCAAATATGCATGACTGTAATGTGTTGACTTTTGTAAGTATTAATGGTAGTAAAAGATTAATAAGTAAGATTTTAAACATGAAAGTTACAATACGTTATCACCTTTACTTAATATACACAATGACAAAAAAGAGGTTGCTGTTTTCATGTTTTGGTGATGAAATTCGGTTACCAAGGAATTCAGTATGCTCTGATTAATAAATTATTACAAAATATGAAGACTTTCTCACAATCATGTCTATTCTACCAAGTTAAAACAGCGAAAACCCCTTAAAAGTAAAAACAATTAACACCTCATCTCCTGTTCGATTATATACGGAAGGAAACTTCGAAGAACACACATCCATGATTACCCTTACATTTTCTGACTCTTCTTTGAATTAAAGTCACCTATCAATGCCGTATATTGGAAGTAGTAGGTTCATCCCACTCCCAGACGTTATCCTTACATATAACTCACTCTTACTTAGTGCTACAACGCGAAGTCTGTTTGGATAGGGAGAAAGTAAATGCCATCCACTAAATCCATTGGGATGCGAATGTGAAGCATTCAGTTCCTATGTAAAGTGCCAGTTAGCTCCATTCTGGGACACTTGGCACTGAAAGGATTTTTGCTGGGATATCTAGTATTTTGCCAAAGGTTTGAACCCGGGATACGACGGTAAGTTGCCAAATGTTCTACCAAGAGTGCTATAATGGCTCCCTTTAAATTCTCAAGCTCAAATGATTGCTCAGAAAACGTTTTCACTACTCACATCTGGAATCTTGCTCCGCAATTCCATGGGATAGCACGAAAGTAATGGTTTCAGAGCGTAAGGGTTTCATGTGATTTCGAAAGCATTTTTGACTCACTTACTTAAAGAGAAACTAATTATCCCCCACTAGTTTCTTGCGAGCTGAGATTTTTTCGGATGATATTAAATAAAATTTTGCTTTTGCAATGAAATGTAACAGTAAACACTAATACATCAACGAGTCTTAAATGAAAATCCAGCAATTATGGCATCTTTTAAGCACGTAATTTTTTAAATATGTTTATAAAATGAAATTTTTTGCCGCCAATTAATCATGGAATGCGTACGTGGAAACAAATTTCATGATCTCTCTAACTGCATTTATTAAGCAATATAGCGCAATAAAAGAGCGGTCAGGGTCTATATCTTCTCTTATATATAAAAATGAATCGCAAAATGTGTTGGTAAGCGCATAACTCAACAACGCCTGGACCAATTTGGCTAATTCTTTTTTTAAAATGTTCGTTGAAGTCCAAGGATGGTTCTTACGGCGAGAAAAAATCGAATAATTGCCGGGAAAACCCTAAAAACAGCCCTTTTCTTTTTCACATACAAACGTTTTCTAACTAAAACGTAGAATCAATTTGAGCTTTATTGCTATTATATAAAGTTCATATTAAATTACAAGCACTCACTGTTATCTAAGAAATGTAGGTGTGTAATATAACATTTTAATTACTAAATATATTCAAAATATTAATTAAATTGAAATTACATTTAAAAAATTTAATTCGAGCTGATTGTAAGCCCAGCCGTGGCCCAGCTCGAGTTGACACTTCACTACCGTGTTTGTAAACAAATCTCCAAGCAATTGTTGACAAACGGTAATGTCCGTGTTCCGAATCAAAGATGGTTGATTTAGCGAGCAAGAACGAAGCTGTGGATGACTAAAACGAGGTAAATTCAAATAGTTCGTACTCTGCATGGATTCGAATCTTTTAAATGTGTAACAAACGAAGACGAAATCACCAACTATCTATCTGAATATTTTAAGTCCTTGGACGTACCTGGCTTACCAAGGCACGATTTACAGAAAAATGTAGTTTCTGTGCTCATGATCTTTCGAAGCCTAAACCAACCATAACTATCCAACGGAACGTGTGTGATCATTAAAAAATTGGTGATGAATGTGATTCACGCAACTTTACTCAAAGGAAAATTCAAAGGTTAGGAAGTCCTCATTCCGTAGATTCCATGATCTCAACTCATATGCCCTTTTGAGCTTAAACGTATCCAATTTCAAATTCGTTATGCATTCGTGATAACGATTAAAAAATCGCATGGTCATTCTTTCAGTTTTTGTGTTGTTTGTGATCATGTGCTAATGAAAACCCATGATTTTCTCATGGTCAATTTAGCGTGCTATGTTCACGAGTCGATAAACCATCCTCTGTATTTCTTCCTTCGCTTCAAGTGCGTAGCTAGGATAGGGGGTTTTGGGCGCAGCTAATACCACGGGTCTGTAGGGTATAGAAAACTCGCTAAGGTAAGCGGGAAGTGTGGGGGCACTTCCCCCAGACATTTTTTAAGATAAATGGTTCAAAATAGTGGGTTTTGTGGCTGTGTGAATAGTTAAATATGTTTTGTTTGTTAGTCATCCGTCCCCCTAATATTAATAACATAATCTTTCATAAAAAAATTCTCTAAGCTCTTGGGGGTGGGTGGGTTTATCCCCCAAAACCTCCCCTCGCTGCGTCACTGCTTTGCTTCGCTATATTTATTTAGCTTCATCCGCTTCATCTTGCGCCTGATAACAAAACAAAAACTGTTGTTTCTCAGAAGGTGCTTGACGCAAGACATTAAACCCGAATGTGTAGGGCTCACCGTGGTGCGTTTACGCATTCAGTACATTTACGCATGCAGTACGTTTACGCATGCAGTACGTTTACGCAGTGCATTTTTTCCAAACAGAGATACTAAAACTGGCGCACCTTAAGTCATTTAATGCGAATGCTGCTTCATAGGGGCTTTTCTTGCACGATTTTGAGCATCAGTCAAGCGTCGGTCTGGGGTCGTGTCAACCTGCCCCCTGAATGGGCCAAGTGTATGCAACAGACTTGGACCTAAAAACATTTTTTTACAGCTAATAACGCAAATAGCCAACAACTGAATGCGTATAATTTTTATTCCATGAACTGCTTTATTAAACCACAATGCCCAAAATTTCTTAAGCTAAAACGTAAGAAAATTTGTTGAAAAAAATCCGCGTAAACGTGCTCCGATTCACCCTATGTAGATTCGATAAAGAAAATGTCTTTCTGACAAGCAATTTTGGTTCTCATTTACGTAGTTTTATTGAATTTGTATCCTTATTTTATTATAATAAATTAAACATGTTTAAAAACGATGCAGCCGCTCTTGATTTATAAATGGTGTAAGTAAACTGTAAGTTCATTGATTGTTAGGCGGTACGAAGTTCGCCGGGTCAGCTAGTTATCTATAAATGTTTTCATAAAGATAAATAAAATAAGTAGAAAACGATTAAAAAGAAACGGAATAGAGAAAAAATATATAAAAACAAAATTTCAAATCTTGACTGTCGAATATGAAGACACTCAAATGGTTTTATCACAGCATGACTCCATTAGGGCCCTTGCGTCGGATTGAGAAGGGGAACGATGAAGAATAAACGGGGAGAACACCTCATTCCCTATTATGGACTCTCCAGGAATCACCTTTGCGGGTTTTATGACCGCAGGAAGCCAATTCTCAGCATCAAAAACACGCGAAAAACATCTCCCCATCCGAAAGACCCTCGTCAAAAAATTAATCATCACAACAGAGCCCGGTGAGATTTACGGGAGACGCAATAAAAACGTCGAACCATAATCTTTGAGAGTGGAGCCGATTCATGGCTGGTGAAGAAGACTGAAATTTTCGAGTCATTTCACAGCTCCCACATAAATCATCCGAGAAGAGGTTCTTAATAATGATACCCAAGGTGCCACAGAGGCGCCGTAACGGAAAAAATTCCTATCTATGCGGCATCAAAGACGTGTTAACGGGCGTGGGCCTGCATGGACAGTGTTTCACAAAGATAAGAGATCACGTTAAAATATTTTTTTTTTAATTTCGACGAGGGACCGACTCGTGTGTATTTGCCTGTGCCCTTACGGCAAAGCTTTAGGGTTGCTCTGTTGAAGGAATACCATTTTGGAGGCAGTTTTTTCGTTAGAATATGGCATGAGAAATTAATCAGTTGGGATTTTTTATTGTGCATAACGCCATGAAAGAGTATTTACTCATAAAAGAATTCTTAGTTATTACGATACCGTTTCGGTTAATACCTCAGTGGGCATGTTATGAATCCAGAATTTGAAGAAATACAATCTGGTCGATTTTTTTTACTGTGACTAAAGCAAACAAATTCCTTAAGGAAGTAAGACGACATTTAGCAAAAAAAGAGTCAACGAAAATGTGAAATACACGGCAAAGATTCATTGGGAATTTAACGAGCAACAGTTGAATTACAAACTAGAATAAAAATTATTTTAGTTCAAATCAAGTTTCATTTTATGTAAAAATATTTCCAAATCACTGATTTAAAAATAATTTTCAATGCATAAAAATGAGGCGTAAAATTTAATAGTCCCCTGGTGACCTGTAGTGCCATAGCACAGTGCATAATACTCACTCACATACTCCAATTTTAACTGGATTGAGAGTTGTAACATACCTGCAAAGAGAAAAACGAATATTTTAATATAAATTGTATTGACTATATTTGCAATTTAGGCATTTAAATTGATATTAAAGTCATCGTGGCAAAATTATTACACCCTGTCGCGCAACAATCAGGAAGGGAAAAATTTTTTTGTTTGATTTTCGGTTTCCTATCATCCGGTGGCGGGTATATCATCGATAACAGAAACTTTGTTACTTCCACAATATATTTAAAAATAATTTTCAACCGGGTTCGGCTGTTACATCATCTTCAAGTACAGAAAATACATTGATAATGGTGTAACAGCCGAAACCGGTGGAAAATAATTTTAAAATACATTGTGAAAGTAACAAAGAGTCTGTTATTAAAAATATGGAGCCCTTTCACCACGAAAAAGCTTCAAGTATAAACCCACATATATCATTATTACGAAAAATCTGGGCTAGAAAAAGTAAATCTTAAAAAAATAAATGTATATTCATTCAAGATATAAATGGCAACATATTTGTACATCTTCCATCCAAATCTATAACGTATCAGAAATGTATTTTAGGGAGACATAGATATTTACGAAATAATTGAGAACAAAATGAAAAAAATTCACACAACACGAAAAGGAATAATAATATCAATCGGATAGCATACTGAATATGGTTCAGCTCCTCGCAAAAGTTGCATCATTCTCAGAACGTTAGAAGGTAAACCTAAGGTTTGCAATTTTAATCCTATGAATTCCTCCTTTAATGAATCGCATTGAAACGAATAAGAAAATGCCTCCAAAGTATTGGAAAGAATAGTGGATATTGTTAGGATTAACACTGGAGGCAAAGGAAGGGAAATTTTGATTATTTATAATCGCAGGAAATTTCTATTCAATTCGATTAATTATATTTAGTATTTATTGACTTTTAAACTTCAGACTAGAAAAATTTAATGGGTAAACAGGACCTTTGTGGCTGAATATTTTTCCTATTTACACATTTCCTTCCCTATTAAAACGACATGGGCCACTATGATCCATGGGTATTTCTTCTAATTTTTCTTTTTGCAGTTAAACATGGAATTTAAATAAAGTTCGGTTATTAAATTTTAACGTTGGCCTTTGATTGCTTGCAAGAATTATTTAATAGCTAATGTTTACAACCAAGTAACGCTCAAACAGGTCATAGGTCATCGGAGATAATAATACATATAAATACGCATATTTTGAAATATTATCTATAAATAATGAGCCTGACCCAGTTTTTGTGGCAAGTGTGTACTTTGACCATAGCTTTGATCAGTTGATACAAAAGAATTGTCGAAGTTTTCCTCATTTTTTTGGAACAGCTTTTATGATACAAAAAGCTAAACTTCATAATACTTGGTGGAGGTCATCTATTTCGATAGGCTTCCGAGGCTTCCCAAACACATTAACGCTTTAACTTATATAAGGGTTATTTACTAGTAGACTGTTGCTACGCAATGCTTTTGTATTTTCTTTAATCTATCATGGGACATATTGCAAAATTTAACTCAATATAAATTACCAAGGCAAAGGACCATTGCTTATCTTGCGTCTCAGATATTAAAACCGCATGCTATCTATGTATGATACAAAGTTTAACATCAGCTATGTACTCATATGTTACAGAGCTGTTCTATGCGCCCATAATGATGCGCCCATATGTCACCCTGCATGATAATAATCCTGTTCATGCAGCAGCTGACTAGGTAGGAAGGCATTTGGAGGTAGCGACCGATAGTTCGGGTCATTTGCGCCATGAAACAGTTCAGGGATGGGTTCGGAGGAAACCTACGTAGGCATTAGCATGCTCCAAACAAAAGCGCCATGGAGAACACGGCTTAACGTCCCCTTCGACGGGCATAGTGCTGACCTTGAATGGCCTCCACAAAGGAGGATTCGGCGATCAGAAGAATCTCCCCCACCACGTCATTATGAACCCGGAATGGGAAGCTTACAAAATAGGCACCATAAAACAGTGGCGCAGCGAGGGGGGGTCCAGAGGGTCCGGACCCCCCCCCTCCGAAATATAAAAACACAATTTCTTCCCTTCATATAAGAAAACAAAATATTGAAAAACCTTGAATTAATGAAATTTTTTTTGACAAATTAAGTTTTTTGGATTATTAAAGTGTTAAAATTAGATTAAAACCCTTCTTTACCCCTTAACCTTCTTTATTGAACACTCCATACACCGAAAATCATTGGATAGCTGATTACCTTATTTCCGCCATTATTTGATGCGGGAGATTCTTCACTTATATTTGCTTCTCATTAACGCTAATTTCACTGTGCTTAAAGCCTATTTTACATTCACGTTAGACAAAGTAGTGTGCTAGCATGAACGGGTGTGATTCTGGGATCAAACTTATCCTTACCAGCTCATCTATGTGATAAGCGAGGGGAGGAGCAGATAATAAAACAAACCTTCCTTTCTCTGCACTCTTATCCCGCCTCTCACTTGCTCACATGTATAACAGAATCGTCTTGAGGTTATGAACAAAGTTAATTAGCATAGTTTTCACTCATATGTCAGACTGTTTGATAATATTCCTGCTCATGCGGGAGCATGTGCAAGTGCGGCAATTTACTTAGTGGGAAAGGACGTTATTTTTCCATTTTTTTTTTTTTTGAATTCGAATACAAAAATTCTAGGTGCTTTCTTTTTTGGCCAAAGTAACAACGAATGACCGCATTCGGTCAATTTGTAATTGAAGATAAACTTGAACTGAACTCTGAGCTGGATAGATAGTTAGCTTTCCAATTATAATTAAACATCATGATTAATACCGGCAATTCAAATGGTTCCTTTTTAGACCAAAGTAAGACAAAGAAGCAATCATATAAACGCACTGACACCATGTGACAAAAAGCTACTCAATGAAACACGTTACCAAACTCTCTATCACAAATCCAGGTGCATAAATGTAAATCGTGGAAAATATCTTCGCAGCTGAAGAAGCCGACCGCATTCTGGCGCTCAAAAAAAAAACAGAGGATATACTCAGCAAGCAACCTACGCCATTCCATCGTACCCCTTTTTCTTTTCTACTCAACAAGATGGCTACTCCACTCCGCGGGCTGCTTTGAATTCCTTCCTGCGGTCAGAACTATCTCCAATCTAGAAGATAAGGTTCAACAGAAGGAGAAAGTAACGTACTGCGGTCATTGGGAAAGTGCTCGCGCGTGTGGGAGCAAGAGAGAGCGCAATAAACCCATTCCTCCGACCGCAGTTAACTGCGCAGCGCCAGAGCACCCAACATTCTTTAATTGAATGAAACCGACAACAAATTTAGCCATCATGTCTCTCCATACCACGAAACGCTGAATATTAACGGACGGGCACAAATTAAAACCATCAAGCCAACAAGGAATGACCACATTCGGCCAACTTGTAATTGAAGGGAATAAATTTTTAACTGAACTCTCGGCTGGACTGGATAATTAGCTTTCGAATTAAAATTAATCATAATTATTGACGGCAACCCAAGTGTTTCCTTTTTTGATCAAAAAGGAAGCACTTGGATGCCCGGCATAGTTTTACGGAAAAAAGTCATTATTTTATGATGAATGAATTCCAATGCAATATGATTGCACATATTATTAAAGACAATGGTATATTTCAAAATTAGCATCCAAAAATTGTAAGCCACTAAAAACTTTCATTATAGTGGTAATTGAAACGAGGACCTGGATAAACTGCACTACTTTTCAATTAGGTAGTTTAAAAATTAGGTATGCTACTAAGTGCATATATATAAGGTAGTGACAACTGACGAGAAAAAAGGCCTGAGGACGTTGTATGCATTAGAATTAAGTTTAACTGAATGACTGATAATTGAAGGTAGGGATAATGTAGTGACAATGGAAAATATAATTTGTGGAATTTAAGCTGAAATAGACTAATAACATTTTAAGGGATGGTTATTAAAGAAAAAGAACATAAAATTAAATGACTAATACCGAAACTGCGAGTAGGTGGGATGGAAGTATGAGAGGCTCGTTTAACGGGTACACTAAAAGTTAGGTTTTGAAATGCATGGGTCGCACGGGTCAGTTTGATGCTAGGGTGAGGAAAAACCTAGCCTAGTAGTAATAACGTATTTTGGTTTTTCTTTCAGCATAGCTGTTCATGATGAACTGCATTAAACAGCTAAAAAATTAACTACCCCCACAAACAATTAAGTAGTCATCTAATGACCCTACAACAGTGCAGCAGAGTTACGTTTTTAGCATATAATGTACACTTAAATGAAATATTGATAACTGAATGATTGATTAAATATAGTTTCAATAAAAAATAAAATTTTGTGGCATAAAAAATAGATTCGAGCACTATTGCTTAAGTAAGCACTTAAGCAATAACCAAATGACGAGATAATGGCATAAAATGTGAGGTACAAGAAGTACGACTCACTAACTGATCGATCAATAAGAATGATATAAACGTACTCAATTGTGATACATAAGAAACGCACGGTAACTAGAATTAAAATTGCACTTAGATAATGTGAAAGCATGTTGAACATAGTGAAAAGTACTTGTCACAGTACACACCGATTTACTCCACTTGATACAGGCATCGGCATATTTTTTATATATTTGTAAAGGTTTTCACCTTGAAAATGGCATTTTATGCCGAAACCTGGGTCAGTCTGAATAAACAAGTGTGGAAAAAGACCGTTACATTTCATTAAGTTGTTTATAAAAGATTTCCACCGAATTGCTCCGGAAACTATCTTTTTCATTAAGCAAATAAGGAATTCAGAAGGTCAATGGAGGTTCAGTAAAGTTGAAGAAACATAGACAATTAGAGTGCACAAAAATGTAAAAATACTTAAGAAAGTGGCAACTGACAAGATAATGGGTCACTAAATATCAAACATAATAAATTACGTTTAATTTTTAGAATATAATTAAATTATTCTACCAGTTAAGGTAGGTCTCCCTGGAGTTCTTTAGAAGCATTCTGGCGGCCTCCCCTTCCTCCATGTACTACCCTTTTCAGTTCAAAATAAGGCCTAGTTCCATTCATTCTATTTAAATATCCTATTCTCTTCCTTCCTCTCCCTCATTTACCTAACAATCTACCGCTAACACCATTTTCAACATCCCTTCCCCGCTAAATACTCCCTCCATCCATACCTTCCGTCTCCTTCGTATCTCATCTAAAAGCTGCTTCTCCTAGCCCACCATGTCCAGCACTTCGCCGAATAAAAATAATTTACGTGCACTACTCATTAGTGATGCATAAGAGGGGAACGATCACCCACTAGAATTGGGTGGTTTAACAATCCTGCAATGAGAAAAATTAATATTTTAATATAAATTACATTGGCTTTATTAGAACTATAGGTATTTATAATAATAAATAAATAATAATAATAATAATAAAAGTAATAATAATAGTTTATTCTTGCGGATGTTAACCCAAAGTAAAGAAAAAGTGTTTATATTAAATAGCATGTAGACATACCGTAACATAATTAAGTACACATAAAAAGCATATAAAAATCATATATACATTAATAAGCGTAAATTAACACATTTATATAGTAAAGGGTAGCGAAAGATAGCATGTAATCAATATAAAAAGTTATAAAATCACAAACATGTAAGAAGCATACAAACATTCAATAAGCATTATATTAGCACGTTAAAAAAGTAGCGTACCGAAAGATAAAATTTGATAATATAAAAAGTAAAGTGTACAAACATTAAAAGCATTATATAACACATTAAAAACAGTATTTAAAGTGATTTTAGAGACAAAATGACAACTTGTTTAGAAAGCAAATGCTTTAGACCGAAACTGGGAGGGGTAAAAGGACGAGAGAAAGGTGGAGCACAGTGGAGGGGGTAGGGTTGGAGATATATAGGTCGTGGAGCGTAGGGGGTTGGTTCGGTCCCAGGGCGGAGGGCGGGTCAACCTTCGCGCCGGGAGGATCGATATGGGGGTTGGAATAGGAGAGAGAAGAGCCGTGACATGCAAGCGGGTCCCTCCTAACTTCTCTCCCCCGCAAAACCCTTCCGAAACCTCGAGCAAACGGAACGGCGCGGCGGACTCCCCCAAAAATACCGCATCGAGGGCGTGCAAGGGGGTTGCAGCCGTTAGGAAATGAGGGGACGGATCCGAGTGATAAGGGGATCCACTTTTGATGCATGCTTCTTCCTTTTCGGGTTCGCAATTTGGTCTGGAATCCTGAGGAGGGGAAAACAAATGCCATGAATGCGTTTGAGAACGGATTGGGACTGGAACTGCCATGCTGCCAGAAATCTTGTGCGTAAAATGAGGAATTCGAGGTATATTTGAATTTCTGATGCACAAGTTTCATAAATTTATATCTGCATGATGCGATGATATATCTGCGATGCATTTTCTCAGTGAAAATAATGCTTTTTCAAATATACCTTAATTTTCTTTATTCATTTTCCTCCAATTCAGAAAATAGTGATATAAAAATGCAAAGTAATGGCACTGTAAGTGTATTATATTTTACTATTGATCAAATTATCAAATACCTAAACAGATAACTATATTTATCAAAAAACCTGTCAATATTTTTAGGTCAATCGAACTTCATGCAGACGGAATTAGTGAGCATTCACTATAGGCTATGAGAAGTAAAAATTAACCAGTCCCTCGCCATTCCAAGCATTACTTAATGGCAAGCTAGGTACTTTACATATTTCTTTCATTCACGGTACATGATTCTACCCTCGTACTGGTCAACCTTCTTCGACTGTGAGAATTTTTTTTTCTAGGATGCCAACATTTTACTTTGCATCTCCTCTTAGATTGTATTCTAGTCTTTGCACTATATCAGTAAAAAACGTAGTAGTCCGTAGGATTTAAATATCTACATTGATTAGGCTTTGTCCAAAATGGATTCCAATTGGATTCTAAAAATTAAGTTGAATTAAAACGCTGACAGTGATTTTTAGTACTTCTCAAACTTTGTAATAGAAAACCCTACCTCTTTCAAATAATATTTAAATGCTGTGATGGCGCCGCGCATCTTTATAGACCTTTACCTCACGTATATCAAAAGATTGTAAGGAATTTAGGCGAATATTCAAAGGTTTACATTATCTGTAATATTATATCCGAATATATCGCGTAAAACTATCACCAAAAGGTGTTTATTTCAAGCAGTTAACTGAACTGTACCGAAAAAAGTTTTACCTAATTTCTACTATTATGATATATTTCGAAACACTTTAAACACAACACGTACACAAATTTTTTCACACGTACACAAGTTTCAGAAATTTAGACCAAATTAAATTTCTGAAACTATCTGAAATGAAAGGCTGTATCGTCTTAGTGGCAGATTTATTTATTCCCTAAGAATATAATTTCGGCTATCGAAATCATATGGCCGGGATAAAAATTTTCTATCATACAAATTAGCATATAGCCATTACCTCAATGTGAGCTACTCATTCTTCTGCTGTTTAATTTTTTTAAAGAGATTGTGCTTCCACAAAAAAAGTCAATTTGAAAACTTTCTTAACTTTTGAGGAAGGTGAATCCATTTCGACTATGTAACTACGAAAACATTAAGATTTGTTACAAAAATGCACTTAACGCTAAGTTCACTCAACTCTATAAACTTTCTCGCTGAATTGTCTGCGCAGGAAATAATAAAAAACAAAATTTATTTAGTAGCCCTAAATGAACACTTTTTCACATTTCCCACATACTGAATCTAGAAAAAATTTTTAAAGCCATTCAGATTCCGAACAGAAGTTTCTTTCATATGAAACGTTTTTCATAGCCCTATAGAAAGGTGAGCAGTGAATATGACTAGGGTTCCCACTAACATAGGGCTTATGTACGTTCTTCAGGTAAATGAACGGCCAAAAGTGACGAAGTTGGCAATACGAAGTTGGCCTCACCTCTCTCTGCTCGAACATCAACAATCTCTTCCCTCCACCCAACCCTAAAGACCACCGCACCCTTACAGCGGCCACCAACCCGATTCCGACCGCATCACAAGGAGAGCACCCATCTCTCTGAGACGAAACAGAGGAACAACACTGTCCCCTTCCAATTTTGTGGTCAGAGGGTGGGGAATATAAAGACTCCAGTCCCCCAGCCGCTGCTTTCCTACACCCCTTGTCTCACAAACCCTACTATATCTTCCCCTTGAGTACAACTCAGAGCCCTCTTGCTGAAGTGGTAGCCAAAAGACAGGTTTTTACGAGAGCAAAGCGGATTCTTATTTTAAATTTAGTCCGATCAGCGTCAGTATAGAGCAAATAGTAATGTAGCCCAGCTTTGGTGTTTGGTACTGTACTCTTGTGGTCAAATTCACTCTACTTTTTCACAAAGCTGAAATGTTAGCTCGGTGGATATGCTCATGGAACGATGAATTTAATAAAAGCTTCAATATTCATGGAAGTGATATTATTATTAAATGTGGAAAAAAAATGTCACTTAAATTTAATACTCCACGGCCTAGGTTTCCACGCGGCTCGTCATCATATGATAAAAATGCATCGAAGACAGAATAAATAGTCACACACAAAGTCCATTAAAAATTCCAAAGAAAACCACCGGTCTGATGTGTTGGGCTTTTTGAAATCACCTTAGCGATGAAAATGTACTAGATGGTGACATGCCACGACAAAACCTAAGCCGTGAAGTACTTAATTTCTGTGGAACAATAAAGTTTTTACATTTCATTATGTCAAGTTGATTTCATGAAGTCACGCTCGAGATAAAAAATTATACGAAATGGTATCACAAAAATCATAATTATAGTGAATCATAAAAAGTGATATCATTGTAACTGTGACACACTGCTACGTTTTTCGATCTTATAGAATATTTTTTTCTTCCTCGCATGCAGGCAAAGAAATTCGAAAGATTTTACTCTTGGCTCATGATATTTTTGTCATCTCGCAGTTCTTTGACAGTGGGACCTCAAGTACTTTCCTGGCATCAATAGCACGAGAGGTCCTTTGAATTTTCTGCATGTACAGAAATCTGCTAGGAACAGAATCGATGTGGAGTTCATGATGGCCGAGTTTCGAATGACCCATCACGTTCTGATTCCCCAAACAATTTTTTTCAATCCAGCATCCAGTTTGAGTCTTTGAGAGAGAGAGAGACCGCGTGGGAGACATTGAATGCCATAAACCACTGTGAATTTGGGCCAAGAACTAATAAATGAATTTGATTTCGTATGCGAAAATGCGTAGGATTTTGGCTTTTTTTGCAGTGATCCGACATGATAGAAATGATAAGTTCATCTATTAGGAAAGATCTTTCCGTGGTGACGAATATTTCGAGAATATCGGAAAAATAAAAAATAATGATTACTGAATTTTAAATACTTTGTTCATTTTTCTTCATCATAAGCTGAATATATCGAGTTTCCACAACTGATTTATTACGAGACATAACTGAAAGGGTACAGAAAAATCACTCCACTCTTCCAGGGAAAATCTAAGTTTAGTCAATGTATTTGATCAGATATTTGCGACTGATTAAAATATTTAAACACGTATGTGATATTTAAAGCTCATATAAGAGTGTCTTATATTTTATACAATTGTTAGCACATGAATATTTTCTCTGTAATGATGGAATCGTATTTCTTATTTTACCTATCACCTTATTCAAAGAAAAATTCTTTTAGACAATCTATCTGATCAACAATGGTGACACCAACCAACATCTAAATCCTCAGCGAGAGGCCAAGATATCATTGCAACTCATTTAAGATCGGTTAAACACCTTGGGGAGAGTTTTTATTTAAGTAGACAAAAATATGTATCCTTAATCTGAAATTTCTAGAAATCACCGAAATTGCGACGAATGATGAATCAAGAATATTTATATCCATAGAAAAATTAAACTCTTATTGAATGAAACATGAGTTTATTCGAAAATAAATTTTAACTACCTAGTCGTCTTGGTAAACATCAAAGACCATCAAACCTGATGCGTAATGAACAATTTGGTAGTATAATAATAGTAATTACGGTAAAACTCGTCCAAAAATTTAATTTTTTACAAGTTTTTAAAGAGTTTTCACAAAGTTGACGCTAATACTTTTATCACTGTTCAGCTTTAGAAATCAACAAACTATATTCCCCTGCTCGAGGAATTACGACCAGCTTCCTCCAATGTGAAACTCGAACTCATAGCATAACTTCCATAAGTTCGTTCCTTCCTTGCGATTAAAAATTACTGCACTAAAAGCAGCAGGAAATGAATGAAGAAACTAGACCGCTCACAGCATAAATGGGTAAGTTAAGGCGATGACCCGGTTCAGTGAATTTTCCTGGAAGTGACAAGATATAGTGCAAATTTCAAAATGCACGGCAAGAGTTCAAAAACGAAATCGAGGAAGCGGAAACTAAAATGAAAATTTTGAGTACATAGTACATGAACGAACGGAACGTTGCAAAAAAGAAATTCGTGAGACTCCCGAATGAGGATAAAAGAGGTAACGTACTCACAGCGTGAACTTCCGCAAGTTTCGAGTCACGTAATAAGACATGCTTCATTAACAAGCTACGTCTATCGGGGTCGTCGAGACATAAAGGTGTGCCGTGAAGAAAAATTATCGAGACTCGAGGACGGATTAAGAGGAGGGCTGGGAAGTTGGGATGGAAATTAAGAAATGGGGTAAAGGTGGAGTGAGGAGTTGACGGAAAGGCATGAAGGGTGGAGGCCCCCTAATGAGGAATATAGTAGTCGTAAACTCGAGCGGGCGCATGGACGGCACGAGGAGGAAATCGAGAAAAGATGGAAAAGCGAGAAAGCACGCGATCTCATTAAGGTTTTCCCGCCTACTTTTGCCCCTTCCAGGTCTCCTGAAGAGGGCGCACAAAAGATTATTCGCAACTCGTTCTTCTTTTTTTTTCGAAGGAAGAAAAATATAGGGGAAGTGAGCAATCAGATGCACTTCTGGATCGAGGCGGCTTAAAATTCCAAGTCTTCTATTTTTTAAATCTACAATAGTGAATCATGAGAAGTAGACGAATCGCGTAGTCGTAGAGATACTAGTACCTTATTTATGTCATTCTATTTCCCTAACCTAATGTTGCCACTGAGACATTAGAATTTGTTAAAATCTTAAGATATACTCAGTTTTCTTTCGACGGAAAAAGAATATAGGGAGAGTGAGCAACGTGTGAGGGCTCAGGGGAGCCCTTAGAGGATACAACGCACCGAGGCCGGGAACCAAGCCAGTGGCTTATACGCCCGATCACCCGGGGAGGGGGAGGAGAGGAAGGGAAGAGGAAAGAGGCTCCGCCGCGATAGGAGCCCGATGACGCCTCTGGGAGAGGAAAGGTGCGGAAGGAACGGAAGAAGGAAAAGCACCCCAACGCTATAGAAGCGAAGAGGGCCCTACTAATTAGCGAAACCAGGCAAAGCCGTTAATGTGCCAGCGATTTTAGAATGAGGAAGAAAAATCCATCGATCAAATCGCTAGAAAGGGAAAGTGAGCAATCAGATACACTTCTTGATAGAGGCGGCTGAAAATTTCCGAGTCCTCTTTTTTTTATCTGCAATGAGGAGCTGACATATCACGTAGCCGAAGAGTTGCTAGTACTTGGTTTTTGTACTCGTACTTCAATTTTTCAGGCCTAATGTTGACCACAATAAATGTATTAGAATTTATTAAAAGATTAACATATACGCCGATGATGATGCCGAATATTGGCTATGGCAGTTTTTTTCAGCCATTATATTTGGTCAATAAAGAATTTTTGTGTATGAAAGAAACTAAAAACTCCTTACTAAGAAGGGTTAGTGATCATTGTAAGAAAAGTTTTGAAGCTTCATTGACAAAAAGATTTTAGAAGCTCTTCTAGCCAAGAAATAAGATCAAAATCAAGAAAAGTAGTGGAGCAAAAGAAAAAAAAACGGGATGAAGCTAATTAACTCCATCAAACCATTAACAATACGATATTTTAAGTACAGCAAGCCATGGAAAAATTCATGCGTTAGAATGCATAGTAATTCCGAATTCAAAAGTACCTAAATGGTTATTTCCCGCAGGTACGAAATAATCACAAGTTAAAAATTTTGAGAAGCTTGAATAAATATTTCAATAATATAAGATTTAGTCAACAGTGTATGTCATTGTAATCTTTGTTGGGTATATTGGCATGAGATAAAAATGATATAAAATATTTGGAAGGTATTATGCTGCTACTACACCTAAAATATGATTTTTAAGGTAATTAAGGACAATGCTAAAATGTTTAAATGACTGATTAGAATGAATGATAATGTAACAATGAAGAAAGAAAGTATAATTTGATGATAAATGAATGATTGAAGGGTAAATGTAATTGTTATGCCTATCACAATGCCAGATTTACTTAGTATGATTCTAAATTTACAAATTTTTACTCGGAGCATCGTACAGATCTTGAAGAAGCAAATGAATATCGATTCAGAAGCATACCAGGCATGGAAATCTTCTGCTGAAATTAAATAATTGCAATATTGATTAATTACAAATAAGGAACAAATGGTGAAACGTTTTCATATAACAAATATTTAATTATGAAGAAATAATATTTTTGCATGTTAAATTGATCCATTCAGTTCAATTGCACTGCTGATTCCTTCTCTTTCAATGCCAAAATTACATTTAACGTAATTATTTGAAGCCACGAACCGGTACTTTAGCGTAATATATTCTTTAATTTGAAACCATTGTATTAACGACATATCTAAATATAAACTTTCCCAATAAAATACTGATCCTAGGTATGGATTACGAGACACTAAAGAATTTTAAGGTAGCAACAGCAATCATGGCGCTTAGGTAGGCATAGTTTCCTGAGGATATTTATAGATTTTCATCCAGTTTCTAAGCAGTTTGAAGGCGGAGGATCTACTTTAGAGAAACCCTCACCCAAAAACTTCCATCGACTCTTCGCGTAGAGCGAGCGCTCCTCGAAATTTGTTGGCTTGATCTCATTTCCTTGATGATACACTACTAGAACTAGGATGAAGTTTTGCCAAAGTTATTTCTAAATAATTAAGTTCTTCTTCTGCACGGTCTTTGATGGAGGAAGACGAAACTTCTTTTCTAAAAGAATGTTACGGTTGAACGTAATTCCTAGAGGATGATCACTTATAGTTGATAATAGATAAAGTAAAGAAAATTCCCTGCCTAAAAATTATCTTTGTAGCTAGCAGTTAAGCCATTAACTGTGTAATGAAAGGGGTATTGGCGATAGATAAATATTACCTACTTGGGAAAATTGAAAACAAGTATTCCAAATAAACCTCAAAGACCTCATTTCATATTTAAGTGGGAGCAACTAAGGAAAATCTGGCAAATGTCTTCATGAGATACTTTTCGCAACGTTTCCTTCAAGTGGGGTACATAAAATCGTCACTGGTATAGATGTTGCTTCACCTAACGATTGTATCTTATTCAAACGCTTCAATTTTACTTCTCTTGCTGATGCCCAGCAGTGATGAGGATAGCCAACTCTCATCTATCAATCAAATAGAAAGTAGAATGTCAGCATATCAAATTCTTTTCTCCTTACAACTATCTTCTTCTTCTTCCAGTCTTTTCATGTAAATTATTTATATTTTGACACAACACCCAATTGCACTTGCAAGGATAGAGAAATAAAAGTTTAAAATAATAATGAAGTGCAAATCGGTTCAGTAATTCTCAATAAGTATTTTAAAAAGTAATTGGAAAGAAATAAGGAAAAGTTGGCCAAGTTCTCGATTAGGCGTGGTTGGTCCATGATAAAAATGTAAAGTAAAAATTTCGATCGTGCTCTAGAACAAACTCAACAAACAAAGACGAAGAATCTAATGATGTGAAAATATTGAATAATGGTACGACTAACCTTAATATCACCTAGCTCTTGTATAGATCCCATTTATGTGTGAAAGAAGTAAAATAAACCTGTCAGGTTTTTTTCTATGCATAAAATTCTTGTGAGAATACCGAGAGATGTGAATACCCACTTGAAGCACTTAGAGCAACGACTTGTCATCTTTGTGTTCAGTTGCCTATGATAAAATGACCGTTCAAGAGCTACAAATACTGGTAAATTAGCATTCTATAAATTACGGCTGCAGATTGATTATAGCTTAATGATTTATTGTATCGTTTCAAGTCGTTACGTAAATGATGCATTTCATCAAGAATGATAGCGCGTGTACCAGACCGAAAAATGCCTGATCAATTCTATGCCTAATGAAATGGAAATCAACGTACATATTGGGAAGTTGTGACTTATTCACCTAGGAAAAGACAAGTAGCTATGGCAGCGGGTCCCTCGAAACCAATTACCCATCACTACCATGGTATTACCACGCCCACTTATCTTTTAATCATATTTGTGCCCATGCTCATAAGCCGGTCTACTTTCCTAAACAACAGATAAATTGAAGTGTCTCTAAACGGATATAATCCTCCACCCATCTTCACTCTCTTTTTCTACAACTTGTGGGGAAGCAACTAGGTATTGATATGCTCATTAATAAATTATGATTAAAAACTTTTGGGCTATGTCGCCGCGTCAACGCTTTGGGTGGCCACAACGTTTCCCGACCTATGCTGTTCGCTTTTTCAAGGGATTATCCCTTGAAAAAGCGACCAGCATCGGTCGGGAAACGTTGGGGCCACCCAAACCATTGACGCGGCGACATAGCCCAAAAGTTTTTAATCATAAAGACGAGCACCCGCGAAAGTTTTAACGACTCATTAATATAATTCACTCAAGCAGTGGTTCAGCCAGACAGTTGCTTTGCCCGAAGGTTATTCAAGTCTTTTTTGACCAATAATGCAAACATTAAAAGCAAACGTAGTGGTCAATATGGGGTTGGAGGGAAGGCTGGAGGGAAGACACCGGCGTGTCAATACACTCACTTATGTTTGGTAGGCCAGTTACTTTCCGAGAGACACTGCGTACTTCGAAGATTTTAGTTTGCGGTATCCAAAAGCTGCAACGCTCAACCCACAAGGCAATCCTGCTTCCTCAAATTCAAATATAGAACAAATGAAATCACAATTACCTATCCTCAAAATGTAAATCAATATTTTGACGATGCAAGGTGAATCATACTTTTACAGTCAAGGTTGAAAAACCCTAGGGCGGACATTTCATGTCGAATGACAGAAGACTTGTGCCTGGATATTATCAAATACAGGCATACGCTCGCAACTCTAATTGAGCTTAAATCATCCCGCAGCACTGGATAAAGGAAATATTACGACAAGACGAAAATATTAAGCAGTGTCCGATAAGTATCTCTCAAAAATAACATGGGCTATCATGAAGGGCTTTCATATAGCTCAGAACTTTGAAATTGGCTAAAGGAACGAAGTGATGCCTTTCCTGCTCATATCTGCCTTCCGGTATTTTCTTTCACCTTCGTCCAACCCTTCCATCGCAACTCGCGGGGAGAGAGCACATCTACCGCACGCGGGACATCCCACGTCTCCACGTGAATAACAGACGCGAGAGACTCTTAAGTCGGCTGACAGCTGCGGATTACGGCGCCTAATGAAAACGTATTCGGGAGTACTCAGGGGGTAGGGGTGGTGTGGACAGGAGAGGGAAAGAGAAGGAGAGGAAGATATAAAAACTAAGTAGGGAAAAATAGAGCTGGCTAATAAATCCGAGAGCATTCATTTTCCCCTGTCACTTGCGACATACTCACGGATGACTTTTTTTGTTCCGTCCGTCGCTTCGCTACATCGTGGAACACGGCGGGATAAACGTTATCCCCTATCCTTCCTCACAATTGTGCGCTCTCGTCAGGCTTCATGGAAAACTTCATGTTCTGCTCCAATCTCTAATTGGCTGCGGTAAAATCAGCGAAAACACTAATTAAGAGGTATCGCAAAAATGAATTTTCATTGCGAGATCAACTTAATGGACGAGCCACGAGCACAACCTTAAAAAATACATGAGTGAAGGCACTGGAATTTTGATGGCAAGCGATAAAAATTTAGTCTCACATTTTAGGAATATAATTGTAGCATTAAAATTTTTAGTGGTGGCCATTTCCTGACAAATAATCGGTTTCATTTTAATCTAAACCAGCAAAATTTATAATGAGCTTATATTGACCACTACGCTCGCTTTTAAAGCTTGCTTTACCGGTATTAAAAGACTTGAATAACTTTATTCAGTTAAAGTCTTCTCTTGATTAGTATTAGGCCCTTACGCAACCTTGCCTTATCGCACGGCGGTAGTAAACTTTGTATTTTGAAATATTCTAACTTCAGTCTTACATTGAAAGGAACAAAAAAAGAAAAGAGTGATAATAATTATTACCACCGACCGCTAAAAGAGAAAAGTAATGGATCAATATGATTCCGAGTGAGCCATTTCATTGGTGCTACTCAGAAAAGTTAGTTATAATAAATGGTTAACTGTATGAGCATATCAAACACCATTTTTATGGATGGTTTACAAATATCAAAACCTAGCTGAATAGGCAATAAAAATGTGGAGTCATTACTTGGAATGGTTTTTCATTAGCCCTGGGATTTTTTTGATTTCCCGGGGCATTAAAGAATATTTTCCACCTTTACACCATTAAATGATTATCGACGATTACAAAAAAGCTAGACTTGAACGACAGAATACAAGTGTAACAATAACCAAATGTAGGAAAGAAGCCAAAATAGCAAGTCAGGCGTCTAAATAAGTCCCCGCAAAATCTGTTAATCTACCCTCGCTTTTATTGGATCATGATGTACAAAAGCACTTCATTTGCACGCAAAGCCACCAAAATCATTTCAAGGCTTTCGGTCGAGAGTATCATCGTATAAGGGATGATGCCACGTGCCGCGCCTAATGAGTCGGAAAAGCTTTAACATCGCTTCACCACAGAATGAGGACATCAGGCAGAAAAAATTTTAATCGCACGCTTGAGTTGCAGGAGCAGCGGTTCTCGGGCGGCAAAATAGAGAGAATGAAAAAAAGGCATGGAGCAATAGGCTTCAATGCGAGGGAATTATACGGAGGTTTTTCAGGAAAAACACCTTAAGTCATGTCCATTGTTTTATAAAAGGCGTTATTGTTCACTTCTCACTCATCTTTGTGTTCTCAAAAGCAAGCGAATCACAAAATTGAACACAAATTTAAATTAAAATGACGGAATAATTCATTTTTATTATCTTATGCCCAACCTTACCATACTAATACAGAATAAAATGCTAAAAATGCCATTTTCCTTTAAAACGGTGATTAGCAAACAAGCAATGTAAATATATTTTTGAATGCAAGATATTTAAATGTTTATTTTCCTTAACAATAAATATTGTTCTATCTATCTTTATATCTAAATATACTTCTTCTGTGATAAAACGAAATTTTCATCACGAAATGAGTGTACTAAAGGTATGAAGTATTTTTATGTTTGTCAAGCTATGAAAATATTTAAATTAGCCGGATAATTCATCGCACGCATCGCCTTTAGAACAAAATTGTATTACATTATTTGCACTAAGTGCTTAATATTTTTATAACCGTTGTTCAACGCAAAATACAACAAGAGACATAGCTGGATGAAGCCGTGAAAATTATTTTCTAACCGAACTTTGTCCACGAATATTTAGACTTTAAAGGAAAAAAACTGATCTGGTGGAAAAATTCACTTTCATATACCATCTCAGCAAGAAAGGGGCCACATTACGTGGGCATATATGACTTATGAATATTTTAGAGACAAGAACTGGGCCATAAATCACTCTGTAAAACATTTTAGAAACTTTTATCGGTTAAGTTTGTTTCATGCAGGATATATGATAGAGAGTTAAGAGGAATGACAAGAAAATAAATGCAAGTATAAGTTGAAATTAATATGAAACAAACATAAAGGGTTGAGCACGGTCAATGTCAGCAGAAGTAGCTGCAGAGCGGTGCGCCGTCGCTCCTGCGGTAACCAGATAAGGACAAGTTTTAGGATGACGTCATTGTGTTTATACGTATATTTGGGTCACAGTGCTCTCACCCCGTCGCCAGGCACAGCCACCTTGTAGCTGTCTTTTCTTATAGTGGGGGGTTTTCCGCGTCTCAAAATTTGCCACGCATAATCATGAGAAGAAAAAGTACTAAGCAGGGACATTGTGAAAGGGCAACGGAGGTTATGAGGGTGAAGAAAGAGAGTGAAGAAAATCAACCGGCGATCTTGTCAGATTGTAGCCGATGAAATCTTATCATCAAATTTTATCCAAACCGTCTTGTTGAGGATTGGCTGTTCACCAATAGTACATTCGTGCATTTTAATGCTTTTTACAGATTTTTTAAATGTTGATAATCCAATTAAACTCAATATAAATTTTGAAGGAATAAAAACTATGCTTTTCCCACATGGCGATTCGATTGTCCTAACAATGGTTTCGTTACAGCGTAACATCTTCAAAGTGCTATCTTTAACCCCGAAAATGTTTAGCTATAGCGAAAACATGGTCGGGCAAAGTAAATGACCTTGTGGAAAAAGCAAAGTTGTTATCCCTTCATTTCCTAGAATAAAGGTTTTCCATCGAGTCACGGCTGCTACTGTTACTTACAATATAAATTTAATATACGTATTTTATGCCAATTTAAATAGCGGGAATTTTGTAATGCACAACAATGTTTTCCGATTTTTAATATCTTCTTTAAAACATTGTGCATACTGAGCAACCAAAATTATCAATTCGAGTCATAATTTTATCTCATTCATACGCACTAATGTTTTTTAATGGAGTGAAGTGAATTTTGAAGTGGAGCGAAGAAGAATTTTGTTGCCATCTGCACTAAAAATACTTTTTATACGATGAATGCAGACCCCGGAGAATCAGCCGTTTACATACAGCGCCCATTTATAGCGAAACATTCGTTAGCGGGAACAATGTTGTGGGGTCTGATCGTTACCGAGGTAAGAATGAGGGCGGAAGAAAACCGATGCACGAAGGAGAAAAGAAATCTGTGAATAATGGGGTTCAGAAGCGCTGTATACGAGGATCAAAGCCAGGCACCTTCCGCCTTGAACCCTCTGTCAAAGATGATCGCGGGCCGAGTTCCCACTGACTCCACCACAAAACGCTGCGCTCTACAATTTTAGAACCAAGTGGGACTTGCCTTTTATAGTAACTCTCCCTACTTTATTCCGACACAAAGAGGATAGCGAGTTTCCTCAAGCGAATTCCATCGCTACTCTTATACCATGCGTCCTTGGGGAGCGAAGCTTTCCCGTAGGTTACCGAACAGCAAAGTACCGCTTAGTAAAAAAAGGCTTTGCGCGATACACAATGAAATAATCGTTCGACAAACTCCATTCGACGGTATGGCAGTTATATCCGCACCTCTATGGGCAGAAGCAATGGAAAAAATACTTCAAATTTTCATGTTTTCAGACGATCAAAACACTGCAAAGACATGAATCAAATTCCTTTGGGGAAATAATTACAGGTTATTAGTGTTAATATAATATAACATAACGTGAAACGTAGGAAATATGTTAAAATTGAAAAAAAATCGGATAGGTGCATTAAACGAAATATTCAACAAAGTAAAAATAATTATATAAGATTTAGCTTGAATTCAATTATGATGAAGTAATTATAAAGACTCATATAATTAGTTTATTTTGCTTTTCATCACAACTATAGAGCGATTTCGATCAATGAAAGTCAAATGAGAGGTAATAAGCTAGAATGTTGAGCTTGATCGGTAAAAGATGTGGTATCTCTTGCATAATAAAGAATAATTTATGATGCCAACCAGCAGAAAGGGCACATGTTTACAGGAAATATTTAAGATTTCGATGCCTCAATAAGTGAGATCGACACACCAATGAAGCCGCTTACTCCGCGGAAAGGCACACATTTATGTATATGTACGTTTAGGCACCCTTAACTATCGGGCACACCAAATCCAAGCGAGCCACCTACCTATTTTCCTACAGAAGGTGCATCTACAATGCTTAAGGGAAAATTTCATGACATCCAGCATAATACAACAGTTGATCCGAAATCACAGCAATTGTTTAAAACAATTAAACTAGTATTTTTACCCACAACTTTGCTTTGTCACAGCTTTACTGTGTATAAACCCCTTAAATCATACATATGACCACATGACTGAATATTTTGAAACAAATTAAACAATCCCCTCTTCCCTTATTCGCTACAAAAGGAATTCATTAATCTTTAATCCCGCGTTAAATAGTACAAGATCACACAATAATTATACATTAGATAAGCACATGACACGAAATTAAATCGTCATTCAGACGCCTCAGCGTTAGCTTTGAGGAAAAATTAATCCATAAAATTTGGAAAAATATGGCACTCCTACATATATGAAGTTAAGTCAAGATTATATTCGCGAAGATGATTCGAGGAAAACTTCATAAATATGAAAACTACCATTAGATGAGTGTATCGCCAGAAGTTATTATGCATGGGTAATCGGTAGGTATTTTATTAAAGAAATGGATTAAAAAATACTCTACAGAGAGAGGAATAAACGGTGTTTCATAAGTATTAAAAGAAAAGAAAATAGAGATGGCACTTTTCCACAGGTTTATTTACAGTACGACGCGTTTCAACCGTTAGGTCATTATCAAGTATAATGAGGATTAGTTTGGTCACGGAGCTGTATTTATACAGAACGGATGGATGGCAGGTGGAAGGGGAAGTTTAGGAGAGGTATGCGTCATTGCGTGGTGCGCTTTGGGAAAGGTATTGTAAAGAGTGGGGATTGTCCAAAACATATTTGTTCGTTCATAAGATAAATGCCTCCTTCTTGCACAATTCTAGTTTTTCCAAAGTGTCCATTTTTCGGCCTATTTTCTCCACGTGGACGATCTCCGGGTCAAAATCACATGAATGCTTGTGTTCGAGGAGATGTTACGCCACGAGAGAGGTGATATCTCCTTTCTCCCAGCATTTTATGCGCTCCTTCACACGTGTATCGAAGCTCCTGCCCGTCTGACCAATGTACACTTTATTACAGAAACTGTGTTTCCCTCTACAAACTCGCTGTTAAAACTGTTTTTGTGCTCATTCGAGAGATTGAATGATTTTTTTTGTCCATTTTCTAGTAATTTCGAGTAAATTTTCAAAATAAATACTACGGCACCTCTCATTTCGAGCCCCTGTCCTCTACTTCTAAGCATGCTTTTATTTCTTCTATCACGGATTTGTTGGAAAATTTACGCCTAGATACACCCTTTGAACTTCATGGCTAGAATATGCATGGTATAATATAGGCTGCGTTCTCAGGGTTTCACCGCGATGTCGTTGTGGTAAAGACAACAATTTATACTGCATTCAAGCATGCGTCTTCAGGTCGAAGTCCTTGATGCCGTATCTTGGCCGCTTTTACGAGGGTAAACTTAAAGGTAAGGTCTCCAATTTTTTTAATCATTGAATATGATATTTATTTACATTGTTGGATACATCTTTGGAAAGGCCACGGCTTCAGCTATTTTTCGATGTAGTCACCCTGGTGCTCGATTACTTCCCTCATCCGCACGATAAACTTTTGAATCCGGTCGTCATACCAGCTTGCGTCCGTGTTGCTATGATGGGCGTAGATCTCCTCTCACATCTCCTCGTCTGTCGCGAACTCCATTCCTCGTAGGTGTTTCTTCAGGGCGAGAAACATACAGAAATCACTGAGTGGTAGTGTCCAAAAAAATCATCCCCTTCCTCTTCAAAATGGCGCAAAACTTCAGCACATTCCACGCGCTGCCTCTGGTGGTCTTCGATAAGCTTTTTGGGCACTCACCTGGCAGTGGGCGTTTGCGGGGCCGAAAAGGAACTTGTAGCACCAATTGTGAAAGTTTTTAACATCCATACATTTATCACCGTAAACCTCAACCAATTGTCGATTAATATCGATAGTTGCCACCTTTTTCCTGGTCAAAAATCGTATGACAGACCGGATTTCGACAGACAGACGGAGATGTGAGGGGAAGCTTCATGGAGACGGCTGTTATGACAACAATGGGCGCTCTAGAATGCTACGCGGCGGTCGAGGTGGTAGTGGAGGAACCCGGAGACACGGTGGTGTTGCCGGATTGCGCCTAGCGCTTCTTGTGGCGACGCAACGACTTAGGAGACCTTAATTTTAAGTTTACCCACGCATATAGACAGCCCGGAGATGACGATGCCTTCTATGGATTTCTGCGTTTACTTACTGCGAACTTAGTAACAAAAATGGCATGAATGGAGAACGAAAACCAGAAATATAAGACACGGTCTCAGGCGTTACTTTGTGGAATTGCTTCATTATAGATTAAATAAAATAACTTTGTTTTATTCCGCACTTTATTGTAAATAGCACTACCCGGGTTTCAGCAACTAATGCTATCATCAAATAACCTGATGATAGCATTAGATGCTGAAACCCGGGTCATGCTATTTAAACTAAAGTGTGGAATAAAGCAAAGTTATTTTATTTAATCTATAAGAAATCCAGAAACTTCGGAATTGAGGCAAATACTACCGCAATACTCCTCTACGACCTGCATACTTCTACTGCTTCGCTGGGATAGCGATACATCGCCTTCTATTGAATCAAATGGCTAAATCAGGAGCTAGGATCCGGGATTACTGGTAGTAGGCGCTTGACGAGTAAAAAAATGGAGGACATCTTGAAGGCTGAAATTGATTGCTTGTTTCTCTTAAGCTATACCCGTTCTTTAATGTATTTTTAAATCTTATTCTGAAGTAAGCAAACGGCACATAATGATTTTACCGTAAATTAGCCACTTGAAATATGAGATCTAACTTGAAGTGAATGTGTGACAATAATATTGAAATATAATCATCAGTGCCGTCGTCTTTTATTGCAAAGGATTCATATACACCTCGGCCGACTATATTAATAGCCTGTCGAAAAACAGTAAATTTAATCCTTCAAACGAATGAATCGTCTAGTAATAATAATTTACTCTTTAATTCCATCCTCTTATATTCTGAAACGCAATTATGTATTGATTTTTTTCAGAAGTATGTCATTAAAACAAATTTTAGTTCAGCCGTAATAATGAGTAACTAGTCCTTCAATTTCAAAAATAAAACTGATGAATTCCTTTAATAACAAACTAACAAGTATTGTACCATATTTTTAGAGTCCTATATGCGGCTATGAGGAGTTTTAAAATGAATTAATCTAGAAATTATTATTTTTTACTTTCAACTACTACAACTGCTTTTTTTAAGTTCATATTTCCTGGGATAAATTTAAGTTTTCCTTCAACGCGCATCATTTGCAGGCCTCATATTTTGTTTCATTTTTTTTAAACTCTAACAGCAGGAAAGCCACCAAAAAAAGGCAGATAAATAAGCAAGGCACCTGAGGCCCTTTGATATTTAACTGGAATGGTGTAGCGTTTCGCAGAAGGCGTCTCTGCCCGGACCGCAAAAGAAGTAGTCCATGAGTACTGAGCGTGTTTGTGAACTTTTATCCATCCAAAGCACCTGTGCTCACCGCTTCACTAGCCTATGACAAAAGTTCACGTTACATATATACTCCAAATTCATCTCTGTGTGTAAAGAACACTATTTCACTGTGCAAAAATATTTTAACCCATTCTTTCCGTTTAGTAACGTACGCCTAGCCAATTAACCCTGGATTTTTTCAAACCTGTAACTTAAACTACCTCGAGGAATTGAGATTAATTTTTTCGAAATGCCTGCGAAGTTTTCAGGTTAAAAAACTGACAGTATTTCAGAATGTCGGAGCTACTTTACAGAGTTTGATCAATCGCTGATCTATCTTAGCTGCAGGCGCAGCCGTTCATCGCTACTTCACATTAAATATTCCTCTCTATGATAAGCATAAAGTTCGATATTTATTAAATGACAGTCTACTGAGGAGAGGATAGCAATAGATTCACATTAGAATCTAAAACGGTCACTTGAAAAAAGGTGTATCATATATTGATACTTATTTTGTTTGTTTGTATTTTTTCATCTCCTGCCAATCGTTTCCTTCTAGATTAAAAACTCTTACATAAGGTATGCCATTTAATGCTTGTTATTTTTATTTGAACAATTCGAAAGGAAGAAAAAAAGGGACCAAAAATCTTCAGCCATTGAATGAATTAAAAATAACTATAAAACTGCGTGGTGCCTCTGTTGTACGAACAATTCTTTATTTTTTTGCAATGAACCAAAATTCCAAGTTGATTTTCCTAGCTGTTAGATATATTTTCAGATTTAAAAGGTTAATTGTTATTCATTCATGTGTAATAACTTTTTATCCTGACGGCATGCGTGCTAGAAAACAATATTTCCACCCAAGAAACAGTGGTAAAAATCAGTAACATGCAAAAGGTATGTAATAAAAAAAAAGCGTTTGCAATCATTAAATTGAATACATTCACTAGCCCCATACTTGGACAGATTTTATGTTTTAATATAAATAAAAATCTATAATAAATAACCACAAACTGTAAATGTAGAACAAAACTTTGAAGAGCCTTTGAAAATAATGAATATTTAACCCACTGTTCTCTTTTATTTATTTTTACTTTGTTTTTTTTTCTTGTAGCCCCAAGTTAGGGATACCTCTATTACTTGGTACACCTTTGTTATCTTATGCCTGTACAATGCTAAAACTAAAATACTCAAACTTGGGACACTGTAGAACGTCTTTTATTTTTAGTTAAGTAAAAAAACAAAACTTACTGCAAAATTCACATGAACTTGAAAAAAAAACCAATAAATCAAAAACTACTCTTTGGATACAGAATTCTTACTCATGTCAGCAATAGACACCACTCTGAGCACTCAACACCATTTGCATCATTATAGACAACCTGAAAAAGTATATCCCTTTTTTGTCCCAACGTAGATCCCTGTTCCTAGAATGGGCTATGGGCTGACTAAACAGAATAAAGAAATTAACGATTGCGGGGTCAGAAAGCAGTCAAAAGAGTCCGAAACACTGATGATTAAGGGTAGCAGCAGCGAAAAATAAAACGCGTCTTTATTGGGCTTAAGGCTTTTTATGACATAAATTTCTGGGCGGTATCGCTCGTGAGAAACTTCAAAAACCGGACCGTTATAAAATTTTTAACGACTCTTCGTGATTCTTTCCTTGCATAAAAGCTTTCCGATTGATCCCCGGGGGGTTGGAGGGGGGTGGGGAGGGAGATGTGGGGGATTCGCGGCGAATTCTAATTCGCCTGTGCCCTCGCAGATAAGGGTGGGTTGTCGGTGGCGTTGGGGCGAGGAGGGAGACTACATCGAGGCAAAGGCGGGGGTGGAGGGGAGGGTCTGAGAGGGGGAGAGAATGTGTGACGCCACGAGGGGGCGTGGTTGTGTCCCGACGATTGAAAAGGCCGATGCGAGGTTGGTTGAAGGGGAGTGCGCAGGGTTGCCACCATTCCAAAATTCGCATTCCCAGCTGGATTTTTTTGACTGATGAAGGGAGACGCCTAAAATAAAAGATTGACGATTTAATTCCATTGAATTTTAATTCCAAGGTTGACGATTGACGATTAAGTCCTGCCTTATAAAGCCAAATTCCATCATAATGAGGTAAGATATTAGGTTTCGGATATTAAAAGTTAATGACATTTATAAAATAATTTATAAAATTGTAGGCAGCGAGTCTTCCGGGTTTCCTTTCGCGTTCATAAATGTTAGTGGAAAAATAAAACGGATTGTCCAGTAAAATGGATAAAGGCGGAGGGAAACCAGGAAGAATCGCTGCCTACCGTCATAATCTACGTGGAAACCTACTTGGAAAATTTATAAAACCTTTGGGTTCCCTTGACCTCTGGACCAGGAATCGAACCACGGAACTTTAGCTTTCCGGGACAATGCGCACACTACTATGCGCATAATAGTGCCACTCATCGTATAGGAGAGGGGCATTGTGGTCTTAACAAAGACTCCTAAAATATCCTCTCTCTAAAGCCCCGATGACATGTGAGCATTTTTGCTGCCCGCGTTATTCCTCGTGTCCTGTACGTGCGTACTAATAGGCGATGGAACATTCCATATGCGAATTGAACACCTAACGCAAAATACATATAAAGGAAAACAGCGTAGGTTTTTCAAATCACGATTCGTTTGACAGAGGATTTCTAGGTTAATATAGCTAATATGCGTGGATAATATTCCAGAGTCCAATCTAGATGATATTTTTGAAACGTGCGCCACTTTTCAAAAATTGAGGATATAGATTTAGGCACCTACTAGCCGCGGTATACATGGTAATTTTAAGTTTTAGTAAAATTAATAAAGTGTTTAAGAAGGTTTAACAATATATTTTGAAGGCATATAAAGGTGTATATCAAAGAATCAAAAGCGTACATCGATGAAAGAAAAGCATCAATTAACTTTTACGAATAAAGTAAAATACTTTCTTTGCAAAGTATCACAATGCACTTAATCCCCTTCGTGCGTATGATTTGCTTTCAAAGGCTTATCAAAGCACTACATTAACCTGAAATACAAAGAATTTCCATCCCCACCAGATGTGAGTATCAGCGCGCCTTTCAAAGCGCTTCAGCTCCCTCAAAAAGCGTGTTGAAACGTTTTGTTCAACCGGTGCGAAAGCATCAGGGTACAGACGTTTTAAAAAGTTTCCTAATAAGGTACCAAAGGTAGTTAACCTTGTTAAAAATAAAAAACACCAGCAATGCACAAAATGTTATTCGTTTGAAATTATGCAACAAAAAACGACAATAATTTCAAATAAATCGTTTCTAATTGATAAAAATGGTAGTGTGTTCGTGTCTAGACTAAGATCTCCTTCAGATAAGTTTATATTGACCGCAAAACTTAATGAATTGAGTTCATAAGTGGAAAGAGTCCTGATGCATCATAGCAACCGTAAAAGTAGATTTTCTTTAGTCCAACACACGTAACACCCAATTGAAAATCAAAATACTAAATTCTACCATCTTTTTGGAATCACCGATCTATTCTAATGTGAAATTTATCATCATACGTTTTATTTATTTCTTTGAAAAACAGCCATTTGACGTAAAGACTCATTCTATTAACAAAAAAAATCATCAACGTGTCCAAATCAATAAAATACGTTGCTCCAGGAAGTTTGTATAGAATAAAATATTTATTTTCTTAGTAATTAATATAACACATAGATCTAGGTGAAGGAGAAGCCAATTGCAAGTCTAGACACCTGTTTTTAGTAATTACTAATTAAAATAAAATTAACTTTGTGCTAGTCACACAAGTGTATGTTGAACTTCTTAAAACATCTCATTGATGAGTGTGAAAGTGATCCAATCCACCTTTAAAAAATGCTAGTTTAATATAGGGTTAAAGTATGATAAAATATTCTCAATTTAGGCGGTTTTTTATTACACCCCCCAATAATATCCATGCGTAGTTTGTGCGACAGCATTTTGCGTAGTACTGTAATTTGAAACCATATGCATAGCGTAATGTGCCTTGATATACCTATCACATATTTCCCTGACACTCATTAATACAAGTAGGCATCCGATGTAGTTAAAACCTTAAGTGAACTCTCAGGGTCACTCAGTATATAGCAAAAAAACATAAAAAATAATGTGGTGACGGAAGCACTTTTTGAGTTGACGCCCCGTGCCAGCAGAAGACGTCGCGCCACTGGATATATTTTCCGCGCTCACCAAAAACGAGAATAAAACTGCGAATTTCCCGTTCCAGTCCCCGTGAGAGAGAGGAGCAATGGTGGGTGTGGAGGGGCAGGAAGGGAGGGTCAAAGGGTTGACGTCACGGAGGGTGAACTGGGAGTGAATGAGACGCGGGGGTGGATTCCAATGGTGGGGCGTGGGCGGAGGGGAGGGGGGAGAGGGAGGGGGGATATAGGATGACGCCACGAGGTGCACGTGTTATCCGACGGAGTTGACCCCAGGGAATGGGCAGCTCGTTCGATTAATCGACACCATCGAAGATTCTTTGCCAAACCATTGATAACTTCTGATATCTACTGAAGAGTTTAGTGCCTTAATGTTTCGATTATTCTTCTTCTCGATTCTTCAATAGCTCGATTTATTTGCAGCAAATCGGCATTTGTCGCGAGTTACCGCCTTCCTCTACAATTCGGGCTAAGACTTGCATCCTACCACCTTCATAATCTCTCTCACATACTGCAGACGTACGCTTCCTATAGTTCTCATTCCATTAAATTTTTTCACTCCATTATTAGCTTTGAGGACTCTTTATATCTCAGTAGTTGTTCATTTTTCATGAATAAAGCCGTAAAAGAGAAGAAATAAGTAGGTGTGAAAATATTAGCTGATAGGAAAATTGAGTGGAGAATTGCGTCATACCAATCTTAGGATTGTTGACCAGTGATGATGATGAGGTGTTCAATTAGGTATAATTGCTCCTTCGCTAAGGTTTTGACTCAAGGTTTATTTTCATTGTCATCGGTGAAACGATATTTGAAGTCTAGAGTGAATTTAATAAGGATGGCTCGCCGAAAATTGGAGAAAAAAGGAGAACTGCGGAGCACGATACGCTGAATGTCCCAGAGGATAGGCCATATCACGAGACTAAGTGAGTAAGAGAGAAATATGATATTTGGACGAGCAAAGGCAAAATTCATACGAGGAAGACCAAAATAAAACTACTTGGGGCAGATAATGCAGAACACCAAGGAAGAGGAACATCAGAGAACTAGAGGAAAAAGCTTGAGAAAAGGGGGAATGAATGAACAAATAATTGATGTCTTAACAATTTTCATTGGCCAGCTAATAGCCGATGCTTGGCTGACTGCCGGATTTTACCTGATTTTCGATGGAAATGATCGATTTTTGCTTTTTTCACCGCACACAGGAAAAAGCAAGGGAAATGTTTACACCACTTAAAAAAAAATCAATACCAAAGAAATTTCCTCTAATTTAAGGAAAATATTTTCATCGGAAATTTGTTACTAACTCATTAAGAACTATAAAAAAGAACGAACGGGATAAAAAATAAACGATTGATAGTTTATTTGCTGAATATTCATCTATAATACATTTACAGTAAAAACTAGAGACCAAGTTCTGGAGAATTTTCAAAAAGAAAATACCATTTCAAGCCACCGAAAATCGAATGAGAAATTAGTTCACCAATTGCCATTCATTCACCTCCAACCAAAACAAAACATCCGATACGGATATAGGGAGATATAAAACCTTTTTTCACATCAAAGAAGAATGCCTTAGTAATCGACTGTCAAACTCAAATCTCACCAGCGAGCAATGACTGCGAAGCAATGAAAAATTAGACGACGACTCGATTGGGTTGTGGTCGATTTTAATTCAATATATTAGCGAAGACAAATCAGTTACGAATGAAGAAATACTGGACAGACTGGGAGTGAAAGCAGACCTGTGGAATATTTTAACTGCAAGGAGAAATAAATGGGTTGGTCATTTACTGCGACATGATGGATTGGTAAAGACAGTTTCAGAAGGCACCGTGGAGGGGAAGAGCGGCAGAGGAAGGCCGAGGTTGAGTTACATTACCCAAGTGATGAGGGACAAGGGCTGCAACAGCTACCTGGAGCTGAAGAGGCTGGCGGAGGACAGACGAAGATGGAATGACTACTGCAAACCAACCCAAGGGTTGACTACTTAGAAGAAGATATTAGCGAAGACGAAGTTATTCGACAACTTTGAACGCGTAGGAATTCAATTCCAGGGATACGTCGAAAGCAACAAACACTGATTTAACTACGCAGGCTATGAATATAGTTAGCATTTGAAATGTTCGATTTATTTATCTAGAGGGAAAGAAGAGTCTCCCTAGTCAAATTCTAGAATTCTAGAATTGATTCTAAATTATTCCCGGTAGGGCCACTCATGCCAGATAGGTCGAAGGGTATGAGCCAGACGAAATGTAGTCCACGTGATGGTGTCACGTGAAAAACAGAATTCTAGCTCGTCCTAATCTAGTCTCGAAGAGTCTAAGTCTCCCTCACAACCCTGACCACTCCACCCTTCCTCCCCCGCCTACATACTCCACTTCCCCTCCCATTCCCACTGGCCCCTGACTTGACGCTGCTACCCACTCCCCCATAACCTCCCCACCCTACCACCCAATCCATGACGCTGTCAACCATTCCCCTAACTTCCCCTCCTCCCTCTTGACTACTATATAAATGGATCCAACTGTATCAAATATGTCTGATGATGTTACTATGTATTCGAAACCGGTCGCAGTAATTATTAAATTGTGGAACCTGCCATTGTCTTTCCTTTTTCTTTCATCGGAAAGAAGAGTACTTGAAAATATTTATGTTTCGCCGAAATCATTGCTTTTGTTTCTCTAGCGGTGCCATTACAGAACGTGCTGGTAGTTACGGGAAACTTTTGAGGTGTTAATAGAAGTAAAATTACGTTTTTGAGCAGCAGGTATATCATTCACCTTCGACGCATGAAGCAGGCTTAGTCGCATGCCATTGGAATCGAAGTAAAACTTTTTTAGAATTTAATAAATTTACAGATAAATATTAAAGGTCTAAATCCTTGGAAATATTAGCTCATCGAACAAGCTGCCAGGCAGTGTATGATAAAGCGGGGTATCCACATGGGGCGAGGTTAGAGGGGAAATGAAGGTAATGGAGGGAGGGTACTTGGGAAGAGGGGGTGGCGACACGGGAGAGCAGGCTAAAAATAAAAAGCACGCGATCCGAAAATCGAGGAAGGGTAGCTGGTGGAAAAAAAACTTTTGTCTCCCATTTCGGAAAGGTTTAAATACGAGCCATGACGTCATCCGTCGGCACCGATAGCGTTTAAGGCCGAAGATTACGCTCTCTCGTGTCCCTTCTTGTTTGCACTACTTCTCCACCACGCATGACCACGGAGAGACAATGGTCGCTGTCGTTCGACGGAGGCGAATGGACGGCAATAAAGCCAAGTCTTTCCATTTTTACGCCTCAGGCTCGTGACTTGAGCTGGAGTGAGTTTGTCGGGATTAAATGTTACTCACGGAATGAGAAATATTAACGCGCAAAATGGTATGCAATGCAAGCGTATTCTCTTCCTTCGAGGTGACCAAAAGAATGGAGTATTATGTGTCTTCGCCAGGGTATGCATTTTCATATTTTCTATTGTTATCGTTCAATAACTGCTCAGACCATAATTTCGTTTTTTCTTTTATTTTTCTTTTTTCAAAGTTTAGGAGGACATTTGGTTGTACTCCATGTTTTCAGGGAAGAGATAGTTGGCAGGGTTTCCCACTCCCATTCCAACAGTGTTTTTCACGTGACACCTTCACGTGGACTACCTTTCGTCTGCCTCCTACCCTTCGACCTACCTGGCATGGGTGGCCCTACCGGGAATAATTTAGAATTAATCCCGCCAGTGCAGCTCAAGGGGTCATAGGAGCGCGCACGCCTTTCCACCACGACAAGGTTGTAGCCCAAGAGAAAGGGAAACGAGGAAAAGAATAAGATTTTTAGATAGATTGAAAGGGAGTAGGCCTTACAGTGAAATGAAGAAGGCAGTGCTGGAAGGAAAGGGAGGCTCCCAGGTCACTTCTTCAGTACTCCATGGAAATCTACCTTAATCGGTAGAATACCATAATAATAATAAGAGCACATATTAGGTGCCCGGATACCTCTGGATTTAACAATAAGAGGCATTTTATTCCATGTTTTCATGAATTTTTGCACGCATATTTCAACACTTATAAGATATGTATATATTAATATTGCAAGGTCTACGGGCCAAATATTATCACGCAATCATAAAAAAGATTTCTTTAACATTTCCTGTGTGATAAGTATCTTTTCCACGAGATGCTAGTAGTCGTATATTATTAAAATATTATTAGAATACATGGCTTCCTAGTAGAGCCATATTGATAATACTAGGACTTATTTCAATTGCCAAATTAGTTCACAACATCAGCAATCCTACAGGTTCAAATGACATTTGTACTTATACAGTACGTACATAACTACCGTAGGTTTTTAATTTGGGTGCAAAACATTTGGCCATCTGTTCTTACTTATTCATTTTCACCTCCACAAAAGTATGTACATGTTTTAGTTGCCTAGACACCATTCTATGGTATACCTTATTGTTTAATGTATGATATATATGGACTATTTACCCACTCTTCTTCCATCAAAAATTTTAACCATCTTAAATAACACAGGAAATGGTAATATATTTGAAAGTGGAATATTCAGGAAAAATCAAAAGTCAAACCATAATGTAAGCCAATTCAAATCGTAACAGTTGTACATGAGCGATTAAATCATATGTAGAACCTTGACGCATAGTGGGTACCAATTAAGTGTTATTTGCGAAATTCGTTTAGATAATTAATAAACCACTGTAATTACCAGGAAACCATTAAACACTTTCAGCGGGGATCGATATATTAAATTAAAAATATGAAAATTCAGCAATAGCGTGATATATTTATCGAAAAATTTTAATTAATTAATTATTATAACCAATTTTAGACTTTTACAAAAAGTAGAGAGATATAAATTGCATTATTCCTCGACGCCTCATTACAGAAACGTGTCAACAGTAATTAGGAATTACATCATCAACCAATTTACGCCGCAAAATCATTTAAGCCGGTCGCAAGCTTAATTACATCCGCTTGCTCTTGCAGATGCTGCAAAAGAGCCCCCTAAACAGGAGCAAAATAATTCTACGCAGCTGCGGATGTACTCAGGTTTCCCATAGACTGCCGGATAAAATTGGCCTTGTCCCTCAGTGGATGCAAACGCGTTGCAAGCCAATTAATCAACGGTCTTTTTAACGGCAATCGCTCGAACAAATCGTTGCGGTAAGGGAGATTCAAAATGGAATCGTTGAAACAGTCACGTGACTCCGTTTTTCATCCCCTCCCTCCTTTCCCGATGCATCCACATGTTTGATGGGGCAGTTAATGAAACGGTTCGCCCCTCCCCGCAACGATCTCCCAAATGCGTCGTCGCATCATGAAGACAAGCACTGTCCTCTTTCGTTTTAATTATTATTGGGATAAAATTGATCACATTTCACCTCGATATATACAGAGTTCGCCAATGAAACAGAATGATTAAATAAAGTAACTGGTTGTGGAAAAATATTTGTAAAAATATTTTCTTACTAATTAACTGAGTGTACAAAAACAGCCATTTGGAATGAAAAGGAGAAAAATTATTCTCCGAACCCTTTGTCCACTAAATTTCCACCATCGCAGTTAAGGAATTCTTGCAGCCTGGCCAGGGAATTTTGCATAATCTCTCGTAGCTAGTTGACAGGTATTGCCGCTATCTCGTCTGCAAGTCTTTGTTTGAGAGGTTGGAAGGTTCCGGGTGGATATGTTTGAAAAACCATCAGAACAGACACGTTACGCGGAATGTTAAAATGACGAAAAGCTCGTCACGTTTGCTCAACGTTTCCGCCAATTTGATAACACGCTGTGCATTCGAAGCTGCGATGCCCATCAGACCAACAATCCATTGCAACTGACATGGCAGACTGTGCAGTTGGTAACGCATCAGTAGTCTTTCCCCCCACTTTTCCCTATCCGTCTTGAGGCCACCTACAATCGTCCTGTTTCACTGGCGAACCCTGTATTACGTGGCTTATGATAAGATACGAATCAAATAAAGACTTATTGAAATGATATTAATTAAAATAATTATTTACTTACATATAAAGCGTACTTGAGAATTTACAAAGAACAGATACACATTAACAGCAATTAATTGCCATGGAGATTGGAATTATTTTTATGTGTTGACTTACGAAACCACCCAGAGTCTAAAAGCCATTGTCACCACAGTGAAAATTTAAAGAAATTACATGTCATATTCGCCCACACAATATCAAATATACAATCGCATATTCTGGAATCTACTCAATAATGCATCAACGAATGCCTGTCATCATCAGATCATTTAATACAAAAGATAAGAATTATTGTGGTTTACATGAATGTAAAGAGATTAAAAAAAACTCGGGATGAAAGTTTAAAAATCTGATAAAGGAATAAGCAGAGTTATGGATTGGTTTTCCTAAGGAAATGAAATGAAATTGATTAAAATAATTAATAGCAATAATAGCCATGAAATAACATTTTATGCGTTGGAGAATAGTTTTTAAATTAACTTACGAAATTTTCCGAGTTTTTAGCCTTTGCCACCACGACGAAAATTTAAATAATTTATGCTCGCAAATGCACAATAAAATACTCTGAAAATAAAATATGTTTTTGCAATTTATTGGAATTTACTTGGTAAACGTTTTCCAACGTGTGACCATCATCACCAGTCCCGTCAATATAATACATGTGCGTACGACTTATATGGGTTCAAATAATATTAAGAGACTAGAAAGAAACAAAGCGGGTCACACTTCGAAAATCGGATACAGGACTTTGCCAAAATTCCATCAAAGGAAATTTCTCAACCTTCATTTCCCGCAGATCCACTCCCCATCACTTCTCCTATCTTCCCCGAATTCAGGGAAATTTACATTCAACGTTTCCTGGATATCAGACAATTACTTATACCACTTATTTTTTATCAGAGCGCGACCAGGGTTTCAATGAATTATCATCATCTTCAGGCGCAAATTATGATTAGCGCCTGAAGATGATGATAATTCATTGAAACCCGGGTCGCGCTCTGATAAAAAATAAGTGGTATAAGTAACTGTCTGATATCCAGGAAAACTTATAATGGAATACCAAAAAGTAAAGCAAGAGTTAGTGAATTTTTTTTCACATTCAACGGTCGACGGGAGGGTGGAACGATAGCATGAGACGCAGTGATGCTAATCTTTTTCTCACTTCTAAGCTCTTCGCCTTCAACTAATTCCATTCTATTGCAACACTATTCGCACTTTTTTCATGCCTTGTTTTCTATTTTTCCTTTTCTCGACTAACTCAACCACTTATCTGCATTTTTCTCTCCATTTCAGCTTGCATATTATAAAATACAGAAATTGCAACGCCGTTAATATTTTCCATTCTGAATAAATTCACGACTACCAGATCCTGTTTCGATATTTCCCAGATAAAAGTCAACAATGCTTTGGAAGCGTGGGTTTTCCTTATTCTTTGTATGAGTTCTCGTTGAATAAACTATCCCCTAACAGCTATTTTTGATTGATCCCTTCAACATTAAACTTGAATAGGTAACAAAAAAATCATCCCCATTAAACGGGAGTTGTTGAATAGCAAAAGGTCATAGGGTCAGCATTCAGTGAAATACATTAACTCCGGCCTGGAATGGAATCTCAATAAATCGCCTTATATTCTTCAGGACAGGGAGCAATTTCACCCTGAGGCTGCTGAACTGTAAGTCGAACATTATGTGAGAATGTTGAGAGGAAAGAGTGCTTTATACTTCTCAATTTGTAGATAATAAAACTTCGAACATACTAATGCTTTTTCATTTTCTACCCTCTAATATCCAACTTCTACATCTCTTACGAGAGAAAAAAGCGGGAGCCTTTTTCCTATACGCTAACCTATTTTAAACGCTGCAAAAATGGCAAATGTTGAAAATTTATGGCTGAGAAATGTCCCCAATGTTATGTCGGCAAACTGGTTTGAGAGCTATCTTCATAGCTGGAGGGCCCAGGTTAAATCCTCTGCGGTGTGTAGTGGGAATGTAATAAAAGTTCAATATAATGAACTAGAACTCTAATTGTATCGATTGCCATATAACTTTTGTCAGCGTCTAATTTCTTTAAAAAGTATCAATTTTTCATTCATGGAGACAGCAGCTGATTCTTTTGCACAATATGAGGATTACTGAAAAGCCGAAAGTATTTCATAAAAGTAACAATAAAAGTGACTATGCTTCCTTCTGATATCCATACGCTGAAACGCTGCGTTTTTAGTAAATCACAGCAAATAACCAATTTTACACAATAAATATTGCGTTTTAGCGGTTTATTGCTCAAAATCACCATACTAACAGTTTCGTTACATTGTAAGGTATTCCTCACAGTTGTAACCAACCTTTTTTGTACAGATAATTATTTAAATTCGGTTTTGTTTTATAAGAAGCGATAATGGTTTGAAGTAAAAATTATTAATGAAATTGACTCAAGAACAAAAGGTATTAAAAGTTTCCGTCGGATTTTTCGATTCTAAAATTGCTTAGAATAAAATTGTAAATACGGAAAAATACGAGCTCAAATAAGCTTTCTTTTTTAGAAGAAATAGTGTCAGAAAATTATGCCCGACAGCGCATGGATCTGAAATCGGCGAAGGACCATTAAAGTTTACCAAATAAAATTAGATGTTGTAAGATCTTAGGTTTTCCCGGCGTATCAGTTACAGAAAAGTTTCTCGGGTTTTCCACCGGTTGATGTCATCCATGTCTCCCGACGTTTCGATCCGCGACTTGCTGATCATCCTCAAGGGATCTTGCGAAATATCTTCGGAATATCCCCTGAGGATGCTCAACAAGTCGCGGATTGAAACTTCGGGAGACATGGACGACATCAACCGGTGGAAAACCCGAGAAACTTTTCTGCAAAATTAGATGTTCTATACCTATAACTATTATATTCCTTAATTTATTTTTAAGTTATTTATCAATATTTCACATAATTAACTTAAAACATAGGAAAAATAAATCTTTAGCGGTAAGATATTCGTGATAGTGACAAGGAATTTTACTGTCACGCATCAAATGGCGCAGATTCACATTGTTCCGGCTTTCACCCTGGCGGGGGGCCCGGATCGATTGGAGTGAAGACGCGACGGAGAGGGCGAACTTGCGACCAACATAACTGGGAGAGGGATGTCTTTTTGGCGGAGGTCGGAGGTGGATGATGAGGGAAAAGGGTGATAGACTAGGGTGAAATGATGAGTCGGACGATGGCAAGCGAGGGCGAACGCACGAGAGAGGACGCCAAAAAAATACGAAGTGTCAACGACGCAGGCGGGAAATGTTGTCAAGAGCGGTGGTGAAGATACAAGGTCATTATACTCTGAAAGTAATAACTTCAAAAAAATGGAAATTAAAATACAAACTCTTGATAATTTTGCTGAAAGAAGAAAGAGATTTGGTATGGTGAGCTGAAATGTAACAGAAAAAAGTTTTACAATATTCTTTCACCAAAAATTTTGTTCAGGACGTGGTTTCAACATTATATATTTATTTTTATAATATTAGTTATGAATGTGGTACTAAGTTATCCAAACTCCTATATTAACAAAAACTACAACCTTTTTTCTGAAGTAGAAGAAATGGTCCCAAAATTAAAAATAGTGAGACCAAAAATTTATTTATGTATATTTTTAATGTGAATATATTCAAATTTTAATATTAACAAATTTTATATGGTCTTCAATGCTGAATTGATCATTTTAAATATAACTTCAGGTTTTATTATGATTCTAATATAGGCTCACAACATTTGCGGCTGAAACATCTATACCAAATATTGAAAAGGGGCAATTAAAGGCGATATTACTGATTTAATGTTAAGCATATTTACATTTATTCCTAGGGATATTAATTTTTACGTTGTGAAAAAAAAAATCAAACATTACATACGACCAAAATTAGTCACATGAGGAAATGGACTAAGAAATACAGAATGAATTGGAAAACACAACTCCTATAAAACGGTTTCCCTTTGAGTGACTCGAGTTGGGGGGCAAATTAACACCAGTGTCTCAAGCCTTCAAAGTTCATTTGAATCTTTAGGGAGTATCTCGCTGCAAAAAGAGGTATCTCCCGTCGCCTTCACCTACACTGCCATCCTGAATGAGAAAACCGGCGTCTTGTCAATCTTTGAGCCCCCCCCGATGGATGTTCGGGGAGAATTTATAAGCACATGAGTACAAATATTACAATAGAGGATCCTCAAGCCAATCTCATAATGTGTTATCACCCTCCGCGAACTTAAATGGGTTTACAGAAGTCGCCAATCGCGGCGCTGATGGGCAAATTAATTCGAGTTTCACGGCGAAATAAGGTATAATTATCCCCTTCCACTTCAATATATTTTCTGAATATCGTGCTCCCTATAATTTTTTTTCTGTGGTCCTTTTGAAATAGAATGGTAGCTAATGCAATGATATTTTTGCAGTCTGTAATCAGCATAGAACAGTGAAATCACAAGTGATTATTATTTCCTATTGTTCACAAACGAGCCCTCTTTCCGTAAGAAAATCGAAAACACAGCTATCGCTATTCGTATAAAATCATTTTAGTCCTCCCAATGCATTAAATTTTTAATGAAATATGAATACTTTAGGTACATTATGGATGTTTTATCATTACTAAACTTTCAAAATAATGGTCTTGTTCACCATAATAGAGCTTTAATTATGAAAATCTGATGACGAGCTACACTCACCACTGCGCAATTTGAAATCGGAAGTTCATGACAAGCTGGACTCTAACGACTATGGACGAAGTGGGTGCTAACCGTAATTTATACACATGGTGATGTGATCTATCACATTCATTACTTTTGAATGCTATTCCTCGCAATAGCAAACTTTATGCTGCAAAACATTGGAAGAAAATGGATCGCATTGCCTTCATCACCGCGCCGCGAACATTTTTGAAAACCGATTAAAATGCAACCGAAGTGGCGACAGAAATCAACTTTATGGATGATGGAATTGGGCCTCCTCTATGCAACCCCTTCAGCCATGAGCATTTGAGGTAAAAATAAAGGAGGTAAGGCATATAAAGACTGATGGCTGTCTAAGGGTCGCAGGGCATACGCCAAATTTGTGAAGGGAAAACGTTACGGAAAACGAAACGCCCACTCGTGGTATCACGGAGCTCGAAAAAAATAATAAAGAGAAAGGCCTTGCGATGTTGGGAACGAATTACTGGGAAGAGGAAGTATAGAGAAGGTTTTTCATTTGTTTTATTTAGGCATTTTCACAAAAGAATTTACGGCGGAATAAAAAAGAAGGCAATGGTCGAGAGGACAAGAGGAGAAATTTATAAAAGGGAGATGGGAAGAAATGTCTTGGGAGGAGTGGAAGGGATGGCGGTTCCACGTCTCCGGGCGAAGCACATATAACCCCCGCCCACACGTCTGTCCCTACTTCTCCCCGGTCCACCTTTAGGGCACGACCGGGCCTTCCCCCGCCGGCAAGGCAGGCCTAATCGAAATATGCCGGTCGTTGACTGAAATTGAGGATTCGTCCATGTGAGAGCTGAAAAAGGGGATGAGGGTATGAATTGCGATTGGAGGAGGTGGTTCGGGCGGCAAGGCACGACACCAGCAGAGCCGCGGTGCTGCCGGTGGGTTATATCGTGGTGGAGGGAAACGAGGCATGCTTTAAGTGAGGACTGATGTCCTGAAGCAGTTGAATGACTAATAGAGAGTTTATCCCACTGTAACCCAATGTTGTTTCTAAGTAACATCACGAATGTTTACATTTTCATCTCCATTAAGAAAATATTTAAACTACGTATTCTGCTATTTTTATATTTACGTTTATGTTCAATGAATACCGTTATTAATGTGATAATTATGTCTTATGAAGACTGATAAAAGGCTGCCAAGGAGTATTTGGGCGATGAGAGTGGGATTATTGAGAGGGAAGCCATTAAAAAAAGAGGTTGAAGGAGGGAGACGAGAAAAGAATAATAATTTGAAAAAAATAGAGATCTTTGGAAGAAAAAATTGTCTAATTTTACCGTTCTTTAGCGCTGTCAATTTTAATGGTGAAATATGTAGCTGCCACAGTAGTTATGATTGAGTAGAAAACTTTCGCATTTTGAAAATGAGAAGTCTTGAAATTTAATTTCTCCCAGAAGCAGCTCTGGATTATTTAGGGTTAAGGGGGATAATGTATGATACTCAGGTATGTAAAAGAGATAAAGGTAATAAATCATTTTAATTTTTCCTAGCGAATCATATCCAGGTGTTCCTCACGGGCTCTACTCCAGGTCAATGCAGTTGCATTGGTCGACGTTTCGGAAAACGACTTGTCTTCCATTCTCAAGACGTGTTACTGTCTTAATGTCGAAATTCACACTGAACTGAATTGACCAAGGAGATTGGAGGAGGTGGGCAGAGTGCCAAGCCATGATAGCGGCTGCGCCGCGGCGTTATGCCGTGGTGGAGAGAAATGAGGTGTGAGTTAAGATTGGAATGATATCATAAGGCAATTGGCTTATCGACAGAGAGTTAAAGGGGGGTAACGTAAAATACTCAGGTATGTTTGCATAATAAGGGTGTATAATAGGCAAATGGGAAATCCTCTTTCCGTAAAATCTGTCAAGGGACCCTCACTCTTAAAAGTTACCAGCTGGCCTAAAAAATTATATTTATACATCACGTTTGCAGGCAAATTTCGTAAATAATGGGGTATACTCGGCAATCATTCAGTGATTCTTCATTAAAAATTTGGCATCATTGTGCAATATAAAATTCGCACATTAAGCGAAATATCAGAGTTCAGTGAAACGGTTTGTGATAACACGATTGTGTATTGTGTGTTTTCCATGTAGCCTTCATTTCTACGTAGTTTCCTATGTATTTCTATGTTTTAGATTTCTACTATGTCTGCGCATAGACTACATGGAAATTTTCTGCAGGCTCTGAAGACATAGTTTGTGCGCTTTAAAAAAACCATGGGCACGAATATTACTGAAATAAATGGTACCAATCAGTGATGTCATGGTGCCGGCTAACAAAAGACATAATAGTCAAATAACACTTCCATCAATTTTCTTGCCTCAAAATTTCTAATATATACATTCGTAACCAAAACAAATTATTATGTAATAAAATGTAAATAATTAACAAAAAACACAGAGTAATATTTAACTTCTAGGAAAGAACGTTCCGGTACTGTTAATTTTGTCATGACGTCACTGGTACTCATGATGGTTCGCGGAAATTCTGTGACTCTAGCTATAGATGCCAAATAAGAGAAAAATTATAAGAAACTTATATGGGACGGTTTCAGTTTAGTTTTTTTTTGGGGTAGAATAACAAACCAAACTATTTCATATCTAAAGTATAAGTATTTCAGGATAAATATTTTACAAAGCCATTTAAAAAGAAAATTTCTAATCAGATTTCTCTTTAATTTTTCACATTCTAATTGATTTATGCTATATATTAAATACCATTTTCATGGGAATAACACTATTAAAATCCACTCGAACATCTAGTACGATTATGTCCTATGGCAATCGATTTTCATGAATGGCATTGATGGAAGCCTGGCTTAGAGGCGATATTTTGCGGGGACCAAGGAATAGAGGAATGGAGATAAAAGGCTTTCGACAATGGGGGAAAGGCTTTTTGGGTGGAATGCAGGGCGCGGCTTTGAGTCGTGCAGCAGTGCTGAGTCACGGTGGAGTTAGGTCGGAGCAAAGGACGAAAGGGATAAAAAACAGCCCTCAAGGAAAACCTAATTTGGAAATTATTTTTAGAGTATCAAGGGCAACGCTTCTCTAATTTATAAGGTTTCCCCTTTCAATAAAAAATTCCCATTTTTTTATACTTCCTCTTATGTACAAAACTGTTCACGCATGTAACCTGTTTCTTTTTCCACAATCATTTGTTTAGTGTGACAACATCCACCTGACCTTCACATTATGAGGATCTCACGGCACTTACAAGAGCAACACTTGATTTTTTGCATGTACTTCAAATCATACGGATGAGTTATTTCGTGAAATATTTAATTTGAATATAAGGTCAATAACGAACTAAAATTAGGGCATCAAAGGAAAATTTTCTGAAAATTCTAATTCCATTTTTCACAGTTGAATTGCTTCGGCAGCTGATTCCACGATAGTAATGACCAAATTTTAACCCTAAAGTAGTATTTAAATAATAGAAATTACAGTATATGTAATATTTATATTACTCGGGAAGGGACTGCCCAAAGGTTCTTCCTCGGCAAATAATTGCTTAAAAATATTAATATTTAACTGACTATATTCAAAAAGTTCCTTTCAATCCGTCGGCGATGTTACCTTAGAAATGTAAATTGAGTAGATTGGAAGCCAAGGGGTTCAAGTGATTCCTTTTTTCAAAACAGATTTAGGTATAGAAATTAGATAAAGAGAACAAAATAAATCAATTTGATGTTCAACTATATGTCAGCACAGAACTGAGACGCAATCGTATCCCTTGGCAACCAATTTTTGTGCATTTCTTCTAACAATTAACTTTACCTAACTCTGCTGAGAAAAAATCACTTGTAACCCTTGGCTGCCAACCCCCTCAATTAAGACCTTCTATGACATATCTTCGACTAGAAAATAAGTTTCTAGCTACATTTTCAAACGCAAAGTGCCATTAACGTTCATCCGATCTTCAATTTACGATCGATACTCGGCAATCGACTTTATCGTTTGGAATGGGTGGTAGGAAACCTTCGGTCATGTTTGGGGAGAAATTTTGAGGAGACCAAGGAATAAAGGGATCGAGAGCAAAGGATTTCGACAACAGGGCAAAGATTTTCAGAGATATGCGTGGGAGAGGCTTTCAGTCGTGCAGCAACACAGGGAGTCGTGGTTAGGGGGTCAAGGAGAGAAAAGAACAGCCCTTAAGGGAGGATTGCAGAAAAAAATATGTTCTCGCATGAAGAGATAGTAGCGGCGGAAAGATGCAGTAGATTGCATCTCGGAGATTTTTTTTACCCCTCACTACGAGGCATGAAAAAATCACGGCAACTCCTTTTGCACAAGATGAGTGCACACGCCTCACTCCGAAAAATATTGACCTTGACCGCGTGGCGGAAAATAAATGAAATGGCGAACTCTGACATTTCCGCAAACGTCCGGTTTCCTTAGGAGAGGGCAAAAATAAAGAGTGGCAAGAGGTATTCCATGAATTTTTGTAATCTACCCGCCGGCCCGACATGCACCTCGCGGGGACCGTGTCAAAATATTTATCCTGCGAGATGAGGTCTCGCAAAAGCCTTCATGTTTTTGACACTGACCCGAGGATATGCATGCATTGCTGATAGGTACCCTGACTAATCAAAGCTGAAGCGTGGCGCAGTGAAGTATGGAGACCAATTTAACAGTTCGATTGAGGAATTATAAAAATGCATTATAAAAAATTGTGAGATAAAAATTACCTTCTAAAACTTTGGAGCTCTAAACCTCCCCCATTGATAGTATTTGAGAGCTAATGTCACGTCAATTTCAAACAGATACCTTACGAGAAAAAAAATTTTCACTCCATATCGACAACAGATTAAATATTTCAATTAGAAATATCATCTACCTAATTTCAACGACTTTCGGTTCATAATGTACTTCTTCAAATTTAATGTGTAATTAAAATATTTGATTCATGACTATAATACCCTATCAATGACCAGGAGCGTTCAATAACATTCGAAGGAAATACTTATCACAGAAACAAAATATAAGGGTAACATTTACACAAGTAACAAGGCATAATCCCCAATCACAATTATCGATAATGTATCTAGCCAACTGAATAACTACGTTCACACAATATTACGCGCAATTCGCTCTAGGTTGAAGTTTTTGCGAAATCATCGAATTTGATGCATGAATAATTCACGGCGAAGATATATTATTATTATTTATGTCGCAAAAATTGGCACTAGGCAGAGGTAGCAATCTTCATGCATCAATCAAATAGTTAATTTTTGTTTGAGAATGATGAATAAAAAATCTTTTTATGTTTTAGAGGTTTTTGAATGCTAACAGATATAAAATAATAAATAGATTAAGTCCTGAAATAATTAAGGAGGTCCTGACCTAACAGAAAGAAAATTAAATAATGCTCACAAAAACATTTTTCTTCTCCGAGGAATATATATTTCAATAATTCAATGACTGGGACATGGATAAATAACGTATTGTCAACTGTAAAAAAAGAAAGCGCAGGACTTCAAGAAAGTTTTTGCTACTGTCAAATGACACTATTAAGATATATCAGCAGACGCTTAATGTTTTAACTCAATGTAATGCCAAATATTTTCATATTAACTTCAACGAAAGGGCGACCAAAATAACCAAACGCATTTGTTTACCTCATCTATGAAAGAAGAATAGAATTGATATCGAAAATTTAAATACTAATCTAAGAGTGTTCAAAAAGTACTCATCTATTTATGGTTGGAAGAAATAGCAATAAACTAATAAAAAAATGGTTAGAGGTTTGTGGCTAATTTCTGAGAAACCCAGGATTATGTTCTTAGGGAAACAAAATCTGGCGATTCTGTAGAATTTCATTATGCATATTGCATTAAGTAGCGCTGACGCTGATAGTCTCTCATACTGACTTTACGGCGAACCCATATTGATACATTTTCATTCGTATTGAATTCACAACTCAATTCGCCCATGCATCTTTTTCAAATTACATAGTTGCTTGGATATAATATCAACCTAAAAGGAAATGATTTTTAAGAGTTATTATAGAATTCTAAAGATCCACGCCCCATGATTAGTGTATAAAAACTACGGCAAGCAACATGCTTCTCGATTTGATAAGCGATCTCACTGTAGTAGTTCTACTGTTTTCAAGAAAACAACCGATTTCAGGTAGTTTCACGACTCGTTCACGTTTTCGAGTGTATAGCCAACTATAGTGATGCCTACGAAAGAGCAAATGACTGCGGGAAACCGCTGATGTGTCAGCGAATGGTAATGACAGAGTCGGTTGACCTCGACCAAGGGCATTCATTGCGTCCACCCAATGATGGGCTAAAACGTGCACGTTGAAGAAAGGGCCAGAGATTAGAGCGATATCCAGTTTCGACAACAGTTTCTGGATGACCATTCGATCCAGGTTACACGGGCTACGATCGCCATAACATTTGGCTTCAACTACACCATCCGAGGGCCACGATAAAAATATAACCGAACCACCAAACGATGCCAAACGGTGACTTGCCACGGGAGAACAAATTGCGTCCAGGGGACAAAAATACAATTTGAGAACGAACGGAGATGTATTTTGGGTGAAGATAAAAGATTTTTGGCGATACTGAAGGAGATTTAAAACAGTCGTCTCGTCCATATGTATCTCCCTATATCTATCAAACTCTCCGGATAGTATTATACACTTCTATTATTTTGAAATTGATTGTTTGAGGCGTAACTTGGTGAAAGCGATTCATTATTAAATTAAAAAAGAAGAACTTTGTGCTTTCACATTAATATTTATTCACGACCATGGTTTCAACGTTAGACGTCATCATCAGGTGAACTCTACAGAGGTCCATCACATCCTTTTATACCAGGCTAGGAGGGGTAGGGAGGAAGGTAATTAGGTTGAACGGATTGGTCAACAGAGAAGAGGGAGGGGGGAAAAACTTGGTCATATGGTATGAAAGAAGTTAGGGGGAGGAGGGTCCCTCAGGGAGGGCATGGCAGGTGGAGGGGGGGTGGTTCAGGTGGTTCAGGACCTCTGTAGAGTTCACCTGATGATGACGTCTAATGTTGAAACCATGGTCGTGAATAAATGTTAATGTGAAAGCACAAAGTTCTTCTTTTTTAATTTTATTCTATTATTTTATTATGTTCCATTTCGACTATGGGCGAAGTTTAGAGTTTTATGTTGGGGGGGAGGAGCAATCCTGCCGGGGGTTTAGGGGCTATGGAACACCCTCTAGTGAAACGGAGTGTAATGAAGTACTCCATGGAGTACAGCCCAAATCGTCAGATATTAGACAGTACTATGCACATGAGATATAATCTTTTCTGAAACCATCCTTAATTGCGATTCATTTTTTCGAATTTTTCCACGTTTGGCTCATTTTTAAGGACAAATTATTTCACCAAGCTACGGTTCGAGTAGAGCAGCCGTCCATAGAAATAAACAAACGCGAAGAATAAAACTGAATTCACTGAGAATGTCAAATCACCGTGCAATTAATTGTACGCACCAACCGACACAGTTTTTTTCATTAATATATAGAACAGTTCTCAACCGATTCCCATGGGATTGGAATCAAAAACCACCATTTACCGAAGAATTACACTCAGAAAGCCGTAAGTGATCCTGGGAAATTTGTTTAAATTATCCACTGAAAACAGCATTTTAAGAACTATATAAGGCTAAAATCTATCACAACTTTTGATGTTTTTGTTTCTATAGTAAGGACATGAAAGTGCATGTTTCATATTTTTACGGACAAATCACCATTTAATTTGAAGGGGTGAGGGGAGACACCGATATTAACTATCTTCGCAACAAGAGAAAATACTGCACTATGTATATATAACCTGAGGTTTAAGGCGAGATGGAGTGGAAACGTGACAAAATGAAGAGCAGGAGCCTTTTCCATAATTTTAAATTTATTGATACTACCGGTTTTGGTTTCATCAGGACCTGATGATGCTGTAAAGCGAAACTGGTAGTACCAATAAATTTAAAATTGTGGAAATTGCTCCTGCTCTTCATTACTATGTATATTTAAATTACAAAAAAAGATAATGGTAATATTTAGCCATATTTGCTATAATGCGAAATTTTGGATCCTTTTTGTTTGATGTATCACAAACTGTAACGCCAGGTTTACCAGAATATGGATGCACTCAATATACAAGTTCAAGCAATGGGAAAAATTACTTTTAATTCATATTAAAATGAAATTTAGATTAACATCAAATTTATAATTGGAATGATATTTAGTCGAAAGGGACAACTCGAATCGTAACTGTAGCCAATAGGGTGGTTTCCTATTATTTTTTTATTGCCTAAATCGAAAGAAAACTCCTGGAGTACGTACTTCACGCTTTTAGACTTTTAAATGACGATATCTATTTTTCGCGATTAAATGAAAAGTGAAAATTTTCAAGCGCGCGAAAACGCGACGGATAAGTATGAATGCCGGGAAATCTCCGTGTGACGTCGCTCTGGTTCTCGCTGCCACAAGTGAGGTGACCTTGGGGCGAGGCTTTGAGCGCCGATATGACGCAGGATGCTAGCAGGTAGCCGAGCACCCTGCCAGCTGGTAGCGCTTGGCTTAAATAAGGATTATTAATACCTTATCAAACGAAGAAAACTTTCCGACCTTAGGCAGTTTTGATAGGTGATTATTAATACATGTTTCCCTGAGCTCTGTGCCTCAAGCATGCATTGGTAATCTCAGACGGTGTAAAACTCTTATCTACTCGTATAGAAACTAGATCCCTGTGACGTCACGAGGAGTGGCATCGCATGGGCGCCAATCTGGCCTTTTTCAAATGAGGATAAAATTGACCATTGCCATTCGTCTAAACCGGTATTTCTAAAACAAAATAGTTTGTATATTATGAATACACTAATGGTGGGTAACGAATCGAAATCAATGCCTTTCGTTTCCTTTGATGAAGGAAACTACCCTATTATAAGACCAAAAACAACGGAGATATTACGTTATTCATCCCTGGCCCCTACAAAACTCCATCCACGATTCCGTCCAGCCATCAAACCTCCTCTTGGAATTCTCTCTCTGTGCTACCAGTGGTTTCTCCAAAGCGGTCTCCGAACGAGATGAGTCCATTAAAAAAGCGGACGAGGGCAAGAGATGCTTATCGCCCGGGGCCGGAGATTGATGGTGAGCCAAGGAGGGGGAATGCGTGGGTGGAGAGTAAGAAAAGATGGGATGTGGGCTCTTGTGGGGCTGGTGAAAAAGGTCAGAAAGACGAAAAGAGTGGCATGAAGGAAAGAGAAAGGGGAAATATAGTGGTAGAAGGGATCTTGAGAATGATCATTGCAGATGAAGAGATAGCACTGACCACGAAGCCCTCCGAACGAAAAGAGACAATAGTTTGGCCTTCGAAATTTAAAAAAAAATTCTTATTTTAATAAAATGCCTGAGAATACCAAATAACGCAACAAATCGCCACGGGATGCAGACTAATTTATAGGCAAAAATTGTAATTTCTCATGTAAGAATACTAAGAATACTAATTATGCATTATACCATTTCAGCCCAATTGAAGTAAAATGCGAAAATTGGTTTAAAAAGGAATGCTCGCAAATATTTATAATCACTAGAAAATGATGATTAGTTTAGTTCACTCAAAGGAAATATGTACTATGCACAAGAAAAGTGGTCTGAGTATCACCTAAAATTTGCTTTTTTACTGCCATAAAACGTAGTTTTGTGGCAACTGGTGGTAAGAGACCGGCTCAAAGATCCATTCCTGTCAAAACCTGAGCATGAATGAAAACATTATATTTTCAGTAGCAAATCTCATGAAGTTTACATAAGTTCAATTTTGTTGAAGAAGACAATTTTTTGTTCAAGAAAAATAGTCAATGTTGTCAACAAATGGAAAAATGCATATAAAAATATTATGAATACATCTTTAATACAAAGTACCTATGCCCGACAACGCGATATCATCTGCACTTTCTCACGCAGTAGTATGACCATGTTTTTACATAACACATAAATGAAATTTCTCCAATTATATACATCACATTTTTTTAAGAAATCCAGAAAGTATTGTATATTAATAGTCCCACATGGCATGCAATTACCCGAAGTAGACAATAAATTCCAAGTAATGGCGAATGTAAGAAAGTTGAATGGAACAGCGCAAGAATATGATAGGGATTGTAGTTCTCTCATATCAATTTCAAAGCAATAAATAATTATGAAGTTTACGGTCATTGTGAAATGTAAAATGAGCAATGATGGATATTCAGCCAACCAGAACATTACTACGAACCTTTTGATTGATTACCATTCATTAGTATCTATGTTTCCCTTTGAACTAACTTAATTCATTAAGAAGTCAACAAGTCAAGTCGTATTGAAGTGTATGCATAATTCAAATTTATAAAAGAGGATCGTTATCTTTGATAATATTTGCCCTAGTGCGAAATTTAGGATTTTTTTTCACTTGAAGTATCACCGAATGTAACGCCACGTTCACCAAATATTGATATGATCAATTTTCTAGTTGAAACAATGGAAACATTTCTTTTGAATCTCATATTAGGATGAAATTTAGATTTTTATCAAAAACAAAAATGGAATGTCTTTTAGCCGAGAGGGACCCTACCTTAATAAAAAGTTAAACTCCAGCCAATTCTAAACGCAAGGAAAAGCCAAAAGTAATGAAAATATTACATTGTTCATCACCGGGTGCGTTTGGTGAGTTATTTACGATAGCTAAGTGAGACCAGTGCTTTATGACCGGCCAGCACTGCACTACACCTCAGGAGCAGAAGGAAAGTTTACGAATCTAGCAGCACGTGATTGCATCACCATCTATAACCTGCACACCATTCCAACGACGGTGAAGGATTAGACCTCAATCATGTTAATCCGAGTCCCGGAGCTATAGCCATAAACACCAAGGGATAGCTAACTTTAACGAGCGAGGAATACAAGCAACCAGGCAATCCCTCGGCCTATGTACTCAAGCTGTACATTCCGAATGGTTCGTTCCAGCTGATTGCGGGAAGGGAAATTTCTGCCACAAGTTGAGATTAAACATTGAGAAACGTATGTGTTTGCATGATTAATGGCTTGAGGAAAGAAAATGAAAAATAATCGTATATGCAATCATTGTATTAAACTCTGTTTACCATTTTTAATTCTGCAAAGTAAAACGACGGAAAATTTTGGAATAACCCTCTCTCCCAATCGATATTTAAAAATACTTGCACATAGTATATGACTCTACTCTTCAAAAAATGAAGCGGATTTTTTATAAGTATTATTTACAACGGGATATTGTGAAGCATAAAGCACCAATAATGACGAACTATTGAGGGTCATTGGACTTCGTTCCTCAGCAATAATTTCGAAATAAAACTAAAGCTAATGAAGCTGTGCACTATCACAGATCATTTAGTAAAGTTCACAGTGCGGAGAGAAAGCCAAAAACTCTCGATGAATGGCTTCAGCATTGACATTTCTTCACATTTATGCCGACAAAATAGAATTTTTGCGTTCATTCAGCTCAGAGTTAAACATGACGCCTATTCCCATTAAAAACAAGCGAAGAGAAGAGGAAGGAAGAGGACTTCTGGAAGTATTCTGATCCCTGACAACGCCCGTCATCTCAGCTCTCCATGCAGTCCAACTGCTCCTTGAGCAATTTCAATGGGACCTCTTCGATCACCCGCTGTGAAATATCGACCTAGTGCCGTGTGACTTCCATCTTTACGCTGAAATAAAAATTTTGGCTAGGAGGGAAGCATTTTCAAACGGGCGATGGGCTTCAGGACAAAGGCAAAATTCATTGGAAGTCATTGCCGTCAACATTCTATGAAGAAGGTATAGTAAGGCTTGTTCACAGGCACGACCATTTCCTCAATCGCCGAGGTGATTATGTTGAAAGTATTCCACGAGTGTGCTCAAAATTTAGCAATGGAATCATTTTTAATCAATCCCTTCGTCTTCTTTTCATGACCCATCGGAGGTTGAAATAAAAGCCCTCGTACTGGCTTAAGCACGGAACTTAGTTTCCACGTAACGTTTTTTGAGGGACATTTGTACGCCCAAAGTTGTAATCTCCACCTTTATTTTTTAATTTGTATGCAGCCACTTCTTTTGTGAGCTTCATCTTTATCTGCAAGTTGGCCTTTATTATCGCTGCATTTTGCGTTATCATTTTCACCTTAACGTCCTCATTTCCAGTTAATAATTGTGTTTCATACTGAAATTGGTCCTTATTGGGATTGTACCAAACCTTTTTGGAGGTCTCAATAAATGAAATTCTGTTCTCTAAAAGCTGCTCTTTGTCTACGGAAATTTAAATGTGTTTATGAGATTTTCTTGTTCCAAATTGTGGTTTGTGTTACCCACGCCGTGCAGCGATAAACCGTGTGCCTAGGGGATTTTTTCATGATTTTAGACATTTTTATATTATTTTTATTAAGGCAAGCAAATGACTTGTAATTATTTGATAAAGTTGATTAGTGTACATTCGAGACGAGAAAAAAGAAACCTGCTTAGGCTGCACAGGGTATTTTAAACTATAAAAATTTATCTCCATTAGGCAATTAGAATTTCAACTGTAAAAACAAGATCAAGCCATTAGTAAATATTATTTTACCCTCAAAGTTGGGTACACTCTAAAAATTTCAGGAAAATTCAAGCCAGCATATCTGATCATATATTAAAAAAAGAAAACACGAGGGTTTAAACCGCACTTAGACCAATCTGGGAAAGCGAAAATAAAATAATATCAGAATGGACAATAAAATAGTGATGAAGGATTCCATTTCAATATATATTATCAGACTGAATCCTCACAAACGATGCTGGCTCTGCAGGGATTGCATGAAAGAGGAAATGAATATAAATTGTAAATGCATTTAAAAGGCTTCCCATCATTCATTCCAAAACACTAGGGGAACATTCTGCATGAATCGAGAGAAATGGAAAAATAGGATGGCCTGAAGTTCGTCGGGTATATGCATCGTGTGAATAAATAATTCCTCCGAACTCGAACTCTGGCGTTAATGTTCCCGAGAGAAATATCTATTCCGTGGAAAGAATTTTTACAACTTTTCACAGTTGTATTTACATGTTACTCTTTGGCAGTCCATTTCCCAGTTTTTTCAATAGTTGAGAGAACTTCCAACAGGTCCAATTTTTGAGTTGTTTTTTATTACCCTCCGCTATAGGTGAAAGCAACGCGAGGGATTCAGTCCTTCAGAAGCAAGCACAAATGTTTGACGAGTAAAATTCCACAAATATTTTCCACCAGCCAATTTATGCTGTCCATTTTATAGACACATTGATCACTAATGTTTGATATAATGGAAATGATCGTATGAGATGAATAAATATTGTAAATAGAGTATTGCCTGGTAAATAAATGAGTTAGTGAAAGCCAGAATAGCTTACAGAATATAAGATAACAGGAATTTCATAATAATAGAGAACAGCAACACTTTAAAAAAATTTTAAACTACCAAGAATTAAAAACTTACTGATTAAATACCTATACATTTTTCACAGGAACAAGAACACTATTTCTACAAAAAGGTACAAAAGAGATTTCATATCCCAAATGATACGATTTTAGTGAAAGGGTTGCAGAATATTTTCGAAGAAATTTTATTAACGTTATGATCCGAGGAAAATCCTCAGGAAATCCGGAAGGAAATGATAGAATGAGCTTTTTCGAATCACCGTGTTACATTTAATCCGATTATTACTGTAATAAAATTTCCTCGAAAATATCCTGGAACCCTTCGTATGAAGCAAATAAATTTCATCAACTTCATTATTTTCAGTTAATAAAAAGCAATTTTTCCTGTGCCATACTTTCTACAATTACCTACGTAGAATAGAAATATTAATGTTATCAGGTTAAGTAATCAAGACTTATTCAACCCCAGTAGTAAAGCAAAATTAATATCAAATCATGTTAATGCTAACAGGACATTTAAATTCAATAAATGCAGTTTTAATTGTAATAATGATCTTTGTAAAACATTTATCCTCTGTCAAAGTTTTTTCTAGACTGAGAATTACTCAACAAATTTCTATAATAGGTGAAAAAATAACCATTAATTGACCTCCATGCACCAAATATGTTAAGACACCGGAAACTGAAAACTTTTGGGAACCAAATTGAACACCCAGAAAAAACATAAATAGAAAAATCCTCAATCTATGCGACATTCTTCAAAATATTAATTGTATTTTGCGTTGTTGTCTCCCGAAAGTTGAGGAAACTCGAAAATGCTATATCAATTTGACTTAAGGAGATCAAAACGGATTAAGCCTTTTCATTAAATATTCGCCAAAAGCATGAAGTAGTCAAAGGTTTGAGTTTTCTAACGATATAATGTGTACACTACCGGGTAAAATTATTAATTGTACAATGCGATACATTACCTCATATGTTCTCCGCAGTTAATCAGAGAATTCTTTAACTCAAATTAATATTAACGGGGGAGCCTTTGGGAACTTCAAATTACAATTTCAGTTTAAACCTCCTCGGTCCTGATGGTATTCATTAAAACGACGCTTGTGTTTTTTGACCGCTTGGCTAGGTAAACTGTCGTTACTGCAACTAGTTCAGTGTTTCCTGACCGATGACAGCATCATACAGAAACATGATTCACAGAAATCGCTGATGGTAATTTGGTAGTATCTAATCTAACGCTAGTTTGTTAACATTTAATAAGCAGAAGATATGAAATTCAGGCCAAAAATAACGGTATATATGTCCCGGAACTGAGGTGATTAATCAAGCAAGGCATCACGGCAGGTTAAAAAGATGTGTTCGCGCAGATGCTGGTGACATACTTTTACGCGACGAACTGTAGCCAAGCGAGGGAGAAGAGCTATGATACTCAGCGCACGGAATCCTGGGTACATCCGCCCCCTCAGAATCCTCTCACCCTTCACCGAATCCTGTGAGTAAAATACCAACGTCGACCCCTCGCTATGACCTCTCCGGGTTGTGTCGCTGCGGACGTCCGCCGAAACAGGACATTTCCCCGTACCACACCCTCAGCTAGAGGGCGCGCTGGCCATCGTAAATCCCCATACCGTGCGCCGTTCTGCTATGACTGATGTCCCCCCGACCGGACCCTCGCAAAATTGCGCCATTCCGACTCCGTCCATTGGCGTCCTCCCGGAGCCAAGGGGCGTCGTGCGACTTAAGCCCCATCTCGTGCCAAACACGATTACCACTCCGGAGGGAAGTATCATGGGCAACCATTCCCAGCTCAGTCCTTTTACCTCATCCCTAACGGGAACGTTTATTTCTACTCGAAGTATGCACATGAAAACATAACTCAAAGTCACTTAATGATAAACATACCATTGCATACCTCTTTTTAGTTGAAAAGGAAAAATATTATAGTTACACTAAGTTGTTTAACTCGGCTGGACCTACTTGTAAGCGTTTCTGGTTTTCATGAGGAGCCACGAAAATTTCTGAAATCGGTTGAGTTTCAATTATAATTTTATATAATGCCTCTGTTAAAACACTATACAATATTCCGCTTACGAAAACATTTATAACTGTAACGAATGAAAATATTAGGTCAATACATTAGGCGAAAAGATTTAAATTTTCGGACACGATGTAATGTACGAAAGAAAAGTATATGAGAGAGCAATGTGTAATTATTTAGATACTAAGTAGAAAAATTCCATAGAAATCAAGATTTTCTCGCATTAGATCTATATCAACGTTTTTGGTACAAGTGAGTAGAATTAAGAGCAGAAAATATATAAAAGAAAACAAATAAAGAGAAAAATAATTTTTTATCCAAGACCCTTTGATAACGCGGGACGTTAGAAGTCGACGCGGCTTGCACAGGCTCTCACGTATTATTTCAGCGATTACATAAAAAACTATATTCAAGTTAGAAACCGGTAGAACTGGTAAAAAATTACTTCAAGTGAAGCAAGATTCTTTCCATTATACAAGCTGTGGTAAGCTATCAATCAAATCGTGAAAAACTCGTTTGCCACTTGAAACGCGTAGACCCTGCATCCTGCCCGAGGTACGAGAGTTGCATAGTTCACTCTTAATGTTTTTAGAAGCCTAGTTCAAGCATACTGGATGTACTACGTAGCTTCTTTCGAATATCTCAGTTTTTGCACACGGCAACCAAAATGTAATTCATGAATAGTTTAGATTTAGGTGCTAAGAACTAATAAAAGGCAGAGCAACGTCTAAAATTGCAAGTTGAACCTGTTTGGGGAAATTTAATGTGCATCACAAGCCGGAAACGATACAACCAGGGCCGGATTTTCCTACAGGCCAACAAGGCTTCAAGATCAAGAGGGGCTTACATTAAAATTGTTAGCAAAATTAAAATTACACTATTCTTAAAACAGTAAACACTAAAACACTGTGCCACATTTTTTATAAAGGTTTGTACCAATCATAAAATGTTTCATTTAACATATTGATACATAACACAGTGATTATGTATTTTATTATCTGTCATGTAATTTACAAACTTAAAAATGTCAAAGGGCTTCAAAAGAGAAATAGCATAGGGCCTCCCTTCATTTAAATCCGGCCCTGGATACAACATCAACGTGGTATAAGTTACTATGTATATACTTCAGCCGAACGATACATATAGCAGCCATTGAAAACGAGAAAAAACAGCGTTATGATAAGTTTGGCTACATCTAAAGCAAGTGGTTACAGTCTCACATAAGAAAGAAGAGAGGATATGACCCTACGTAACTAGCCGCAAAATATGAAGGTTACATTTAATTATGCCATTATCAATGTAGCCTTCACTCGCCGTTTTCACCGCCTCTGCAGCAACGACAACGGTCATTCCCATCTGACAAGGCAAAACATTTAACTCAACAACCTCTACAGCTTTCTTTTATTTTTGAACGAGCAAACCACCTACATTCATCCCTTTAAGTCATTTTCTTTTTTCAGCTATCTCATTGTTTTAAGGGATACCGAAATGTGGGCCCTGTTTATTTATTTATTTCTAGCGCGGTGAGCATTCTGTCGTCGTCAAAATGACCCCCATTACGCTTTCATGTGGGTTTCGCGGTCGCTCATATGCGACGCATGAATGAATTTTAAACGAAAACATTTTCCAGCAGCCTTCCAGGATGAACCCTTTTTTTGCCTCCTAGCACATCAAAAACACGACCCACAAGGGTTTTGGCTTTGAGGCAAGCGAAACATTCAGGAATGGGACTATTCCCTGTCTCCCAATGATACCCCGTTTTACGAGGCTCATAGGTGGTTACTAGATCGTAAGTACGTTTCCTTTGAATGTCGGCACTTTTTATTCTCAAAGTCAACGAAAGAAATTCGCGAGCCAGCACAATATTTTTTCTCATTCACAGTGAAAACGACTGAGGAAAATAAAAGAAAAAATAGCCAACTAGTACTATGAAAAATAGCCTGACACAATACCAGGGTTAAAGGAAGATTTACCAATGCTATATCACACGGCGAAAAAAATATTACGCCAGATGACTTTAACATTCTTACTAAATTTCTAAATACAAGACTGTGACAATTATTTTAAGCAATTTTGGCGGTTTCCTATTTTCCAATACCGCAGTTATAAATCAACACCATGCTGCAGGTGTAAGGATATGTGTCGCGTAAGCATTTTTGGTGAGGTATTCTGGGGCATATTTCCTAACAGTCTTAGTTTTGGCCGATTTCCCATTGTACACTGCTTTTTTATTTTTCACAAATTTGGCAAAATATGAAACCTTCATCTTTGTTTATTTGCGTTCTCCTCCAATTTTCTCTTACAAGGCTCACGTCATGTTCCATGCGGTTCACAGATCAACCCACTTGCAGTAAGGATTGTTTTTATCTCTTCAGAAAATGTAAAAATAAGAGAAGGCCACTAACACCACACAAAATCCCGGTAGATTGGGTATGACATTTGATAGAGCAATCACGAGGGCAGTTATTTTGGAGGCAATGATTGAGTGAAAATTAAACAAAGAGAGACAAAAGAATAGTTCTTGAAGCGGGAGAAGAAGGTTAGGGGAAAGAAGAATCACAAAGCAATAAAAGAACTGGTATGTGTAATTGAAAAGTAGTGGGCAGCAGGATACCATCCCTATGATTTTTTTTACGATGTATGCTTCTCGATCTAACGCACAACCTTCCCTAAGGGTTGGACGGCTTACGCCCTTTTCTTAAAGGATTAAATCCCCACACAAATATAAGACCCTTAGCTCCCAAAACGTTTTTATGCGTAATTCTATATGCTATTATCGGTATCAAAGTACACTACTACCCTATTTTCCTTACATGTGTTTATTGATTTATTTAATCACTTATTTTTCTCTAACCATCCCGTATATTATGGGAAATGAAAGATTAAACTTTGTTAGATTCGCTAGCATCTTTGAAAACAAATGACCCGGGTTTGATAACATAGTTACATCCTCAGGTTATGTAATGAAGTCCGGGTCATGCTTTTTCAAATACTTTATTGGACCTAACAAAGGCTATTCTTTCATTTTCCGTAAGGGAAAGGTTACACACAGTAAAGCCTTAAATCATCACTCCCATATATTTTTTACTGGACCATCCAAAACTCCATTGCCTCACCGTAGGCCACAACCCGTTCCCCACAGCAAGCTCGCCTAACTGGTGATAGAACTGAAATCATAATCAACCGTACTGGAAAACACAACATCAAGGGAGTTTAACCCATTATAACCCATCGCTATTACTTGGAAAATCAAACTTGAAGATTTTTCATTTAGAAAATAGGTACATTTTTTCATGTCAATCTTAGTTATCAATTGTTGCCTTATATGTCAACCATTCCTTTTTGCAACGTAAAATGACCAATATTTTATATCTCATTCCTCCTTCCTTTACCTCCTTCCTCCTTATTTTCCTCCTTCATCATTAACCTCAAAAAAATTAATAACTAATAAAGACGTTCAAGGCTTCATTATCCCCCTAAAGTATGAGAGAAAAATGCACATCGTTCCTAGATAGAATTATCTTCATCATTAAGTATAAATAAAAACCAAATAGGGCGTTCAAATCTTAATGTTTCTCAATGATTAAGTTAAAGTAAGTACGCCGTATTCAGCAATCTTTAGTACAGTTATGCACAGTGCACACATTTGTAAATTACGCTTCTTTATGCTGGTGAGAAAAGGTTACATGGTCGTCGGCCACGTAGCCAACCGGCTGCAACAATCCTTCTCTGGCCTTCCTACGGGATGCTCAGGCTCTACAGAAAGGAGTCGCCCCTACTTTCGCACGGCCCGTCACTGGCGAATAAAAAAAGGGGACGAAGGGACAACCCTACCGCCATCGGCCGACCCCTTCGATCTGCGCGCGGATGAAGCCTTCCCTGAAAATCCCGACACAGAGCTCCATCGCGCCCTTGCTGCTCGGCACACACAACCGCCCGAAAGAGCCTTTTCCCTCGCCTGTTTATTAAGATAAACGGATTAGAGTAGGAGGGGACACTTCGCTCAATCAACTGAAGCCCTTTCTCTCTCTCTCTCTCTCCGCACACACATTTTGTCTCTTCCCGTGTCCTTCTTCTCCTCCCGTCAACTTCCTCCTCTCACCAGCATCCCAAATTATCACTCCGACAACTTTTGTATCGCCCCTAAGTAAACAATGCCTTTCCTCGTGGGGGCAAAACCTCTCAAAAACAACTCGCTAATATAGACGTTCAAGGCTTCATTAAGCCCCTCAATCTTGCGATAAAAATGCATATCGTTGCAATACAGGACAATTATCCTCGTAATTAGGAATAAATAAAAGCCAATATATAATAAAGGTTAGTTAAACTAAGCGCTCAGTTTAAAAAATGAGTCTAGCTCCGGTAATCAGTAACTTTTCCTGTGGATGCAAATCCTCTCAAAAATAATTCGTTGATGAAGACGTCAGAGGATTTTTCCCCGAAAACCTTAAAGAAAAATGCATGTCTCTGCAAAAACGCATATCTTCATTATAAGGTATAAATTAATACCAACTACGGCCCCAGCGAATGGGGAGATCTAAAACCTCTTAAAAACAAATCGCTAATAAAGACGTTCAAGGCTTCATTATCCCCCTAAAGTATGAGAGAAAAATGCACATCGTTGCAAGATAGGACGATCATCTTCATCATTAGGTATAAATAAAAACCAAATAGGGCGTTCAAACCTTAATGTTCCTTAATGATTAAGTTAAACTAAATACGCCGTATGCAGCATTATTTTTTTATTTATTATTCAGCAGTGGTGCTTAGTAGCCAAACACTATGCAGAACATTTATTTGGACGCGTAGGTATATCACGATTTTTTTGACTAAATTAGGACAATTAGTTAATCATCACAACACATCCTCATAAAATAACTCCGATGTTACTCTTGGCATGGAACATAATTCTCATGTTAGGCCTTTTCAACCACAGGTACACTTGGAAATGGACAGGAACTGGTAACAAGGACAATGGGTTAATCATAAAAAAATTTCCTCATTTAAGCAATCCGATTCCTACTCCTGAGGCAACATGGTACATTATTCCCACCGTAGGCCTTTAGAAGCACTGATATGTTTCCCTTTTCTAAGCTCATCCAGAATATTCATTAGGAAGCGTATTTATAATTAGGAAACAGGAAATATTTATGGTTAAATATGGACAAAAAGTTAATCATCATAACATTTCCTCATTAAATCAATCCGATTCTTACCCCTGAGGCAACTTGGCACAGCATCCTAAACGTAGGTCTTTTAAAGCACTGGTATGTTTCCCTTTTCTAATCTCATCCAGGATATTCATTAGGAAGCGTATTTATAATTAGGAAACAGGAAATATTTATGGTTAAATATGGACAAAAAGTTAATCATCATAACATTTCCTCATTAAATCAATCCGATTCTTACCCCTGAGGCAACTTGGTACAGCATCCTAAACGTAGGTCTTTTAAAGCACTGGTATGCTTCCCTTTTCTAATCTAATTCTTTCCACACACTTCGTATACATCCATTACCTTAGCCTTTGTCCGTGTCTTTTCTATCCGACGCTTCTCGTGTAGGACGTCGGGCTTTAGTCCCCCGCTAATTGATTCAAGGGGAGACAACTAAAGTTTGCACGTACCTCACACACGGGGCGCGTTAAATCACTTCCGGAGCGGGTCGCACGGGGCTGAAGGCCTCCCCCCCCGTTCACCCAACGACGCGAACCCAGCGCGAAAGAAGGGGAGGGATAACCGGCTTTTTCTCTCTCTCTCGCGTCACTAAACTCGCTTTGCTTCACGGAGATTCCTTTCTCGTTAAATCCCTTTCGCCCGCCAGCTGCGTACTGTAAAAGGATGGCTCAAAGCAACGGTTTACAGCCTTTTCGTACCTGCGATCCGCATTTTCGAAATGGCACGGCTTGAAGGGATGAAAACCATTGCAGTTTAAAATATAGATAATTTATGGGGAAAATTCAAAGGAATCTATTAATCAAGGGGACTGCATATAGGAGGCCCAATTCCATCCCGTACAAAGCTGATTTATGTTTTCATTGAAATCTTATTTTAATCGGTTTTCAAAAATGTCCGCGGCGCGGTGATGAGTGCAATGTGATTCACGTTTTTTCCAATATTTTGCATTGAGATATTTGTAATTGCGAGGAATAACACTGAAAAGTTTGCTAGAATTTGATAGATCACATCATCTTTTACATAAATTCCATCCATCCGTTAACATCCGGGTCATTCCATTTCAAATCGCCCAATATGAGTAAAATTTGTTGCTCGACAATTTTAATTATCCTGATTTTATATCATTGGTTCCCTACAAGTAGACAATCACAAAACACCATTTGAAAAAAATTTACAGGCCATACTTTTTTTGGGAGCCATTTTTAAAAGGGCCAATGGTAAAGAAATCAGGATAGTTAATGTTGTTAGTTAAAGTTAGTGTTGATAGTTAGTTAATGTATGTTAAAAATGTTGAGCAACATTGCCTGGGTGGTTTGAAATGGATTAACCCATCCCTTTTTTCCCCGTGAAACTCGGATCTATTTGTCCGTCAGCGACGCGAGTGGGGACTTTTATTAACCCATTTAAATTCTCTTTTGATGCCAATACAATTTTGAACAATATCTCTTGTACCATTCAGTTATCATTTCTTGTGCTGAAAGCACAATAACTTGCGCAATGAAGCCTGTAATATCGTGAAGATAATCATAGACATTCGATGCTGAAAAGCAATGGAATGTGACCTGAAAATCTCATCGTTAACAGTAAGATCTCAGGATCAAGTGGCTGCATGCTCATCACAATCCACGAAAGCGAAAATGTAACGTAATAATTTTTCTGAGAAATTCCCTTGGAACAATTCTTGGAGTCAAAACTCTTTCACGAGGATTGAGTCATTACATGTTTTATAGGTTAATTTTTTATCTCTAGCCAATCTCTCAACTCACAGTCGCCCCCTTGTTCGGAGGAACGAGAAAAATTCCTCTATATACTGGGGGAATAGGTTCGACGCGAGATAAAAACATTTAACTTCACCGCAGAGATTCCGAGGTGATGGTGGTCGTGGCGGAGGAGGGTTTAGCGGTGGCGGAGGAGCCAACGGTGCTTCCACTGCCTCCGGGGGTGGGGCAGGGGCAGGCTGCCTCCGCAATGGACAGCTAATAAATTTGAAGTGGACTTTGGGAAGTGTTATCGTGTTGGGCGGTAGACGATATGCGTGGGGTTTCAAAGACCGGGGAATGGCAATAGGGTTATAGGGCGGGAAGGTGGTTCGAAACGGCCGTAAGGGATGAAAACCAGCATCGTGAGCGGAAATAAGTGGAGCGATTGTCTTTTTATTTTCGAGGAATTTCCGCAGAAGAATGAGAAAAGAAAAGACACATATAAATGTTATAAGAGGCTATCATAGTGATGTAAAATATCTTTAGCTTCGCTACCAGTCTATCTTAAGATACGATGTAACCTCTAAACAATAATACACAAGGAAATTCTCTTATTAAATCTCTATTAATATGGTAGATACTCCTCATAAAAATTCATTACCTCCATACATGGAAGAGTGAAATAATTAAAATTATCATTTTCATTGAAGAAACTTAAAAAATATAACTAACCCGCAAATACTGCTAAAAATTTCAGGCAATAATTAGCTTCTCCTGGTATCTCAATATTCGTTTCCTTATCATAAAACGCTCTATTGCTCTTATAAAAGAGAGAAAGGTACTAGTGTGATTAAAAAAAAAGTAGTTGACAAAGACGCCTAAAAGAATGTGCACATATCTTGAGTGTTATACTTAAAGTAGGATTATTATAATAAGTACGTGTGCAAGGGAAATATAGTTATGACTGCAATCTGACTGTTGGGTCCCTCAATATACCTGTCTAGTTTATTTCTTTAGATTATTCTCGTTAACATTTAATAGCTGCTAGCAGTTAGAAATAATCCAGATACCTACTATTTTCATTCGGAATAATCTTGTTTTCTTATTTGCAATTTATGGCAGAGGTTCACATTTGGTCAAACTTAGTATTAGCTGATATAAGGCGCATATGTGATGGAAGCTGTGTAGACGAAGCTGAGCAAAATGAGATGGAGAAAAAAAGTTATTTTTATAATTCCACGGAAAACAGGGAACTGAGGCAATAGGTAAAGTATTTTTATACAGCGTAATACACATATCACTATATAATTATTATAATTTATTTTCTTGGGCAAAGTCTGGATCATTTGATTCCCATAAGAACCTTCGTATTCTTCCTTTGTAATTATTACATTTATTATTATCGAGAGTATTTGGAAGGTATATTCAGTTATCTCTGCATTTCAAAATGAAAAGGCGATATAATTTTCGGTGAGAACTGGTGTAATTTTGTGGATGAGTATACGTTTTTGGTAACATTTTTCTTTTTAAAAAACTATTAAATTTTTTTCATTCAATATTAAACACCTTAGGTGAGGAATTATTGAAATTATGAAATACACAACCTCAAAAGAGCATTGTATTTGATTCCTTATATTTTTTAAAATCTGAATATATATTTCAGTACGTCATTTTTCAAATGGAGTCTAATGATTTTCCCCGTCGTATAAACATGGTTGAGTAGAATTTGCCTCAGGAAGGTCGTTTCTCTTCCTATAAAACCTTCAACTGTCAGAGGTATGAGTATTATTGCACTATTCTTCTCTCGTCGACGGTATGCTTGAAAACGTTGATTATTGATAACAATTCACAGAAATGCTCCTTTTAATCCCAAGTTTCAAGCGCTCACGGTACATAATTATAACAGACAAAGTATCAAAAAATCTTCAATTGCTCGGAAAATATGCTTGTTAGTATATATTATATCAATTGAAAAAGTAATAAATGCCTTACTGCCAATATTTTATCACCTCACTTGAGAAAAAGTCCTAGCTTGGAACAGGCTTCTGGTATTAGGCTTGATAGAGAAAACTTTCCATTGTGATTTCAGCCGTAGCCAAATAAGCGGACACCATGCCTTTAGTGTCGTAGTTGGCGGATTTTTTCCACATTATTACGTACCCTTCTACAGCGTCGTATGGACGATGCATCGCATCCATATTCGGCCCCTCACGTCAACTGAAACATTCACCCTTAGAAACTTATGCCATTTGTGTATTCCTGGGCAACACTGGTTGCTCCCTACCTACATTCCCAAGCTCATATGGACCTTGACCCAAATTCAATTCTCGCAACAAGTACAAAGAGCATGCCGCACCCGCCGCACCGAGTAAAACAATTGAAACGAAGTATATTTTTTAGATCAGTATAAAACCGATAGATAAATGCTACTATCCACACTCTGGCAATCAAAATAGTTCATGGCTAGATTTGACGATAATCCTGGTAAAATAGCACACATTGCTTGATATTTCGCAATTAATAAAATGAGTACGAAAAAGTACGTAACCCAACTTTTATATTTTACGTACGTACGTACGTAAAATTTGAAAGTTGATAGGTATGCCTGTGGAAGTTTTCGCGACTAAAAGACGTTGAATATAAAGTGGATATTCAATATATGGTAGAGGAATGACTTAAGAAAAAGTTTTCCACAGGAGGAGAGAAACTCAGTATCAACTTAATTTCCAGCAGTATGGGAAAACGAGGACAATTTCCTGCCCTAGAATAGCCACTCGGGGAACTCACTGCAATTACTCTTCATAACGAAGAAGAATATTTTTTACAAGCAACTTGTTTGTCCAACTCTCCAGAATAAGAGGGCCCGAACAACTTTTAATGGCCTAGATAAATGGCTCGTGCTCTTCATTGCCTCTCTTCCCAAGGATTTTATCCAGAGCGGCACGTTTACATAAATTCAATATTACTTGGTAATAAATAGATATGCATGTATTAATCTGCCATTGACAATACGGGCCCTCATACAATGAAACTAGTTGCTCAAAGAATTTTGTATGAGATCCAGTAGATGCGAAGTTGAAAATTATGGGCATTATAGCTTACATAATTTGTCTTCAAGTAAACAGCAATAGTTGTTAATCAAGTAAATGCATTCTAATTACCGACAGTGATTACATTACGGCGAATTTGACCGTTAGTTACGATTTCAAAAGGAATTTAACCTCTGATATACTGCTCCATTACTTGCAGAGGAATAATTTTTTTACTATTTTTCCTATAGAATGAATTTAAAATGTAAACTGAACAGCTTTTGACGAATGCAGTAAAATTTATATAGACTTCCTTGCACATTCGTAATTATAGCTCTAGACTAGGAAATTTCAATTAGATTAAGGACAGTTTCCGTATTTGATCGCCTATCTTTTCGTAACCTAATATAGTACATAGAAATAAAATGCCATTGCCAAACTCTCCATGGCGAAAGCATCCTGTGATTAAACTAAACTAAAATTTAAAAAATAACATTTTATTTACATTTCTGATCATGAATTAACGAGTCTCGGAAATTTAACATCATAATAAAAATAGACACCAGTCACAAATAAAAATCACATCAGAATTATGAACAGAATGAATAAACATGACATAACATTTCTATGACGTTTTCTTGAACGTCATAGAAAAAAGCGGTGGAACTCTAATCCTTCCAACAAATATGCTTATAATTGATTTACTAGCTTTGAAAAGTAGTTGATTCATTCCTTCGATTAAATATCTCGGTATAGTAACTGAAATAGAGCTCAATCACTTATCTACAGAAATCACAATCAATAGAAACGAGAATAGCAGGAAAAAAACTCTGCAGCGATAACATCCGTTGTTTTTTTTGACGTCGACACACTTCGGCTCATGTGTTGGATGACGCAAGCTCTTTCCCCTCTCTCGTACTGCCGAAAAACAAGTTTACCTCCTCGGGAAACTCAGACAGCCGCACATTGAGAAATGAATCTTGGGGACCTCCTCAATATCGGGAGAGGGCCTATAAATCTCGATTTGGTAGAGTCGAGGTAAAGATTCCACTGGGGCGGAACTCCTCTACGGCGGAGGAGTTTCTAAATTTAATGCGCACTGGTGTGTCATAGTACGATTGAGCTTTACTCCACCATAAGCAATCCTATTAATTTATGTACAGTAAAAAAACCCAAAAATAACTTTACGGTAGTTACGATAATACCCAAAACTCTCTAACAACAGAAAAAACATCGTTTCTCATGTAAACCTATTTACTTTGCGTTAAATTCCCCTTATTATTTGCATAAAACTAACTATTTCTTCTCTGCAGTGGTAAAGAAGCAGAATGTTCGGTAACGATTCACTGGAATTAGTTCATCTAAAGAGGTTGTGCACTCAAATGGGAGATAGCTCAGCACTTGTTGAACCACACCAATTGTCATGAAATTTGATGCCACCTTCCTCTAAATTATAAAATAAATAAAATAAAAAAAACTAGAGCGACTAAGATGCCTTACGAAAGTTTGACGAGCAATGAAAATGGTTAGGTAGTTTGACTTTCCACAAGTAATAATAAAGAAATGCTAAATAAAGAAATAATACCTATCCATCATGAATCTTACCAATTACGTAAATTAACTACATGTGGAAGGCATTGCATCCAAGATATTAACCAATGGTCGACACTTACAAAAAGATACCTTAGCTTTGAGTAGAAAGATCTTTAGAGGATAAGACTATTGGCATTGAAAGCGGAAAAGTCAAAGATAAATATTGCCATACGTGGTGCTCTCTAAATCTGATGAAGTTTGAGAGGACATGTCATTCCCTATCAACTGGCCGTATATTATATATTTTTTCGGCGATTAACTTGTTTGAAACTAAAGTTACAATACAGAAATTTTTAGTCTACGTAGTATATCTTTCTCAAAATACGCCAAATCCTCAAAAATAAAAATGTTACACCTCAAAAGATACTGAGATGAAACTAGATAATTAAAGTGAAATGTTGATAATGGCCTAATCTTCATACTTTGAACATTTGAAAATGATAGCGTAAGAGTTCAATGGCTAATTCCTCACAAAAAAGGCCAATCGAGAGGTCATGATGTATTCTTAAAAGAAGTAGTTACCTTGAAGAAAGATTTATTAAAATATTCAAAAAAATTTATTTTGCAAAATATAACCGGAACGCGCTAGTCAACAAAGCGCCCTGTATGGTATAAAAGATAGCAGTCGACGAGCAACGAAGCATATGCAACAGATTTATTCCACATAATAAGTGGTAGATAAGGAAAAAGTGGTATCGAATTCAAACTGGGCGAGGAGAGAATTTGATGTGTAGGAAGGAAGAGTCATGCATGTTCAACTGGAGACCATTGGGATAGGCATGAGTCAGAGCAAGTCAAACTTTCAGAGCATGCTTACGAAGATCGAAGACGCCTCGGTTTTCCATCTCCCATAAACAGAATCAAATAAAGGAATTCCCCAGCATTCAGAGAAAAGATTATTCTGCGCTGCAACTATGCCGACAACTTGACTCCAAGGAACCGGCTAAATTAGACGACAACGTGAACTTGAGGACGGAAGCATGGAGACGTAAAAAGAATTATGTACTGCGAACTGCAGCAGAATGGAGTAAGAAATACTCCGCGGTGAAAAGGTGGAAGTACTTCAAAACAACTCACAATAGGTTTGCGGCGTCTGATATTATTTCTGGAACCGTTTGAAACTACACTTTAGATAATTTAAAAAAAATGGGTCATCGGTCGGCTTAATGGTGCGCATATTCCAAGAAATTAAACTCCGTCAAGACTTTAACACCGTTTCGACCATGCGATGCACTTTTTTTTACGGAAAATAGGAACCTTAGAATCGTTTCCGAGTAGACCAAATCATTTTAAAAATGCATAATTTGTGCAACACTAACAATAGTATTATTTTACGGAAATATTTACAGGCTGGCTTTTGTTGTTCTGAAGTCCTTCAGAGAAAATGCAATCGAAAACTGCAACATTATATGGACCTGGTCATTATTAACAGAAAGCAGTTGGTTCCCTAAACACTTTACCTAAGGAGAAATATTAGAATTATGAAATATAAGCATAAAGATTTTAGGAGAATATTTCTGGTACATAAGCTTTATTTGGTATTTAAGGTGTTGAGTTAGGTCTATCAGCTCCATTGATATTTAATAGGATATTTTGCATAATAGATTTAGAGTAGATTTTAGACAAAGAGGGAGAGAATTTTCACCAATCAGTGATCCCAAAATCGCTAAAGAAACATTTGATGGATGGCAAAAAAATTCGTGACGGAAGATCATATTCAAATATCCGCATTCTGTTTACTATGTGCGAGTGGAGAACGAATGCCAAATAACTAGTGCTCTGAATCCCTAACCCGCAATGTTGCATGTAAGGGGATTTCATAGAAAAGGCCCAATTCTATCCCACACAAGGCTGATTTCTGTTGCAATTTCGGTCGCATTTTTATCGGTTTCCAAAAATGTCCGCGGCGCCGTGATGGATGCAATGCGATCCACAACTTTCCAATACTTTGCAGTATAATGTTTGCTATTGCGAGGAATAGCATTGAGATTTCATGCATTAGATATTACACATCATCGTGTATATAAATTTCCGTTAAAACCGCTAATTATACCTTTTTTTATCCGAGAAACTCAGATCAATTTGTCCGCCAGCGGCGCGAGTGGCGACTTTTATAAACCCATTTAAATGCGCAGTGCTTGACCGCACATTTGGAGGCAGACTTGAGGATCCTCTTTTGTAATATTCGTGGTAGCATGTACACATTAGTTTTGACCTAATGTTCCGGTGCTTAGTGTTCCACTGAAATCTGCCATTCAACAAGTGACCCATTTATCTTGAATTTTCATGGTGTAATCCTCCGCCCACCAAAGAACTGGTATTACATGGAGGTGATATGGTTAAGCAGTATAGTGTCACCAGCGCAAACTGCCTCTTTTGGAGTTCATACGCTCCCTAAGAGAAAATAACTAAATAACGATATGTGAAATAAAACACTCATTGACACCGGGGTCCAAAATCGCTAGAATAGTGATGACTCTGCCTGGTTTCGCTATTTAGTTGGGCCCTCTTCGCTTCTATAGCGTTGAGGTGTTTTCCCCATCCCATCCCTTCCGATCCTATCCTACCCCATAGGCCTCGACGGGCTCCTATCGCGGCGGCGCCTCTTTCCTTTTTCCTTCCTCTCCAGCCCCTCCCCGGGTGATCGGGCGTATAAGTTTCTGACTTGGTTCCCGGCCCCGGTGTGTTGTATCCCTGAAGGACTCCCCTTGAGCCCTCATTCTCTCTGACACCGGGGTCAACGTGTGCTTTATTTCATGAACGCTAATGTTTATCGTCGCTATGTTTTTGTCATCTACCAAGTATTTATTGAGTTTCTAGTTTGAAATCGGTACTTTGTGAATATTCTCAGCCCCTTTGATTTAATCTGATTTTGATCATGCTATCGCAGAATTGCTCAGCAAATATTTATGCTGCTTATAGACATCTATATCGGACTGGTCCGTATGTAAATATTATGAAGTTTTCGGGCTTGTAGAAAGCCGGTGTGATTGAATTTTTGTGAATTTTTTCATTTACAATAAGGATAAAGTGAATGAAATTACTACAAAGAGGTGTTTAAGCATTCTCAAAGGCTCTGTTAGGAAAAAGGTGACCTTTCCAACTGTAAAGGGACACCATTTACGTCACCTTTGAATCACACAACCGTATTGGCTGGTATTCACGTCATTGGTGACGTAGAAAGTGGAAGCTAGCACTAGCGACAGCCCAATAGCATTACAGGAACACCCGTCACCAACTCCACAAAATGCATGCTCCAAGCCGCTTGCTAAAATCAAGAACTACGTTTTTAATCGAATGAAAGCGGTCTTCAGCCAGGCATTTATGATGGACTTGTACGGTCACCGAGCACTTTCGTTATAACGAATTTCGTAATTCGTTATACCCATGCGTTTCCGTGCGGACCGATCGGCTTCACGAAGTAATCAACGTGGTATCACAGTGATGAGATCTGCTGGAGGGCCACGAGATATTCTTTTATCGGATCGGAACCAAACCCACGCGCGGAACATCAAACAGGACGAGAGTACAAAGGGAGGAAATTGACTTTCAAAAAGTAGTCGCCGCCTTTTTTATGATATTTTTTTTCCTTCTTTCATTCCCGGAGGCTCAAAAGGACGATGGATGATATTGCGGCTAAATACGATCATTCGGGTGGAAATACGGAAGCCTTTCCATCGTATCCCATTCTCTTATTCTTTTCTCTCTCCTTCATTCTTTATTTTTTGAAGGAAAGACTCGATCGCGGGAAAAAAGGCCAAGTGGCGATCAAAGTGAAAATATATACTTGTGGTCAACGCACTATGTGCCAGAAGGAGTCGAAGGATCTCCACCAAGGTACTGGAGGGAAGGCGATATAAAGGAATCGAACGGTATTGAAGAAATTATCGATATTTTGGTCAACATTTGTGTTATTCAACCCTTTTATGCGCAGAATATACCTTGTTTCGTGCGATTGAATAATATCCAAGGGTGATATAGCTATGGAAATCTAAAAAGTTATAGCCAACGATTTTTCTTTTTCGTCTTCTTACCTTTTAACCACAACTATTCCTCCAATCAAATCAATAACTTGAGCCCTTATTTTCCCTCAGAAATTTATTGTAAGAACTCCTTGCTCATAGCATGTTCCATTTTATAGAAATTTATAAATCATAAGTACCTCTTACCCTACATTTTTGCTGATCATGTAATCTAACACTAAAGCTACATACTTAAGTAAAACTAAAGCATAGACTAAGCCATTCAACATCTTCTGAATTAAAATTTGATTCGAAATTGTATTCTTACTGCTAAAATCATTTCTAGAATTGCGTTTTAAACTCGTGCGTAGAAAAAATCTACATGCGGAGGGCTAATTAATAAATTTCACTTCATATAGCATACGATTTGTGTTGCAAAATAATTTCAAGGGGGGATTAAGTCACGGATATCTATTTACTTCTAACAAAGTATTTTTCTTTTTTGCCATTATGCCTTTTACATTACACAACTCTTCCTCAAATCAAAAACTCCAGCAAACGGGTTGATATGTAGCACGGCCCAGAATATTTTTCGGATAGCATGACTTATGTACTACAAGGGACTCGATGGTAGTGAAATGAATTTCCAACTAGGATATCGTGCCTCCTACAACATTTATAACGGATGTTTTATTTTCAGTCGCTTGGAAACTGGCCACCGAATTTTGGCTCACTTCCAGAACGATCTGGGACATCCACGTCACAGTAGCAAAACTTTTGGCAAAACTGCGACCGTTTTCCTGTGGCCATGACCTATGTGCCGGGCGGAAAACACCTCATGGAATGCCTTTTCCCGTATAGATCGAACAATAATGCTTGAGAATTATGACCTACAACATTAAATTGATATGACAGCGTATATACCCAGTACACCTAAAGGTCATTCACTATCTAATGATTTTCAGATTTTTCTTTCACAGCAAGGTTCGCTAAAGCTGGTTGGAAAAATCCTTCGCATATCACTTTTAAAGATTGATACAGCGATTTTCCCTTTGAAAAAATTGCTATATCAATTAAGTTTGTGTAGATTGAATATGATTCAAAACCAACCTTCGGATGCAACCACTGAGGAAAAATATTAGCTTTTATATTGAATCATTAAACTTAGAATTAACTAATTTATGTAACTTTTACAAATAAATATGTTTGTGTTGCTAGAAGGAGAAAATAATTAATTACTGCTGGAACCCAGGCGCTAAAAATCGCCTTCTCTGGATATAAAAGATAATTAAAAGACGAAAAAATAAGCAATAACTATTACTAGTAAGTATTATGGTAAATAATTATATTTTAACGATATTATTAGGATATCGTCACAAAATATCATTTATTTAGCTCTTTTATGAGGATGGGAGCACTACTTGTAAATAAAGTTATACTAAAATATTGGTATCGCGAGCATAGTGCTGTATGGAAACCAAACCGCATACTATTTATGTTTCTCATCCAATTTTTTGTCGAAATGCCCGCTAGCCTGCACAAAAGAAAGGCAAGAGGAAAATGAAATTGAGAAATTCACTGAATTACCCTGAAATCGAACATCAATCGCTAAATTTTGCGCAAACGACAAAATGGTATCCTACCTTGCTAAAATGAGTTGGAATTGATGGCATTAAACCTACCTTGAGAGCCAAATCAGCCCGCAGAATTAAATCATGCGATTTTTATTCAAGGTCAGACTAAGACGAATGATTCTTATCCCCCCCAAAGAATACTAGCAGAAACCCGATAGTCTAAGATTTTGTGTCAAGGATTTCACGAAATACGAAATAAAGAGAGGGAAAAAAAGAGAGCAATAGGAGTGATTTGAAAGAAGCCCAACGCTATATATATTATATGAGCATGGAAGCGAAATAAAGATAAAATAAAGGCTTTATTTCGACTTAACTAGTCATAAAACATATATCAAGTAGTAATTACCAAGCATCAAATTATTTATTCCTGCAAAATATTTGAGCTGCGACTATTTTTCTTTTCTTAGGTATCTATGTGATCCATGCGTTGCAAGCATATGGGATCAAGCGCAGAAAAATTTAATTCGTGAAATATATAAAATACCAAAGAAAGTTGAGCGTTAAAAAACTGCTACGAGCAAATAGAGAGAATGACAAATCTTTTAAACGGATAAGCTCGAATGGAGACTCGGAGGCTGCGTGCCCGGCTTCCATTGGTTGAGCAATAACAACGGATATCATTCGGAGAGACACGGAGAACATCATCTTTGACAGTACCACATTTTCCTGGCTGGATGAAAATGATAGAGTAAGACAGATATTTCAACGAACAATACGCCTATGAATACCGTTTTCCCCTAAGGGCTTAGGTGAATGCAAGGCCGAAATCACCCAGGCAAATCTTTAACAACGCGCTCTTAAAATTGTTTTCGTATTCACCCTCTGATTAACGAATCTATTGCCTCCTGCAACGAGCTTGTAAAGTCGCCTTGCGGGTCAGTGTATAGATTTAGATGCTGCGAAACTGGAGAGCAATCCGACCTTCGCTTTCCTAGTATTATGTCTCGAGATGGGTGGAATGAGATGGGTCGTGATATATTTCACTGCCCGTGTGCTACAGCCAGAGTAAAGAATTCCAGGGAGGAGGATAGGGGAACAGGCGAACGAAATTTTGGAGGAGGATGGAGACAGGTTGATCTGGAACCATCCATCAAGCCGGAATCCTCCTCAGGAGGCGAAACAGATTCATCCTTCAGTGTATTTGCGGTGTCTTACTCGGGGGAGACCAGGGAATTTGGTTTCCATGCTGGGCAGTGCGGTGCGCAGCTCAGAGTAAAGGATTTATGGGATGTAGGGAAGGGTAGGTATTCGTTTAGATGATCCCAATAGATATAATATGATAACAAACCAACGGTAAATTTAAACTTACAACTGCATACGATAAACCTTAGAGGGAACTGACTTCCGAGCAAAAGGAGGTTCTCATGTATTCCAGCAAAGATGAGCATGAGATACACTAGACCGGATGAATATAGAAAACCAAGAACTTAAGGAAACCAGCCTTAAATGAAAGTTGATCGTTATCCTTTAATGGATTTTTAATTAATAATTTCTGATCCAACGCTGTTGCTCTGCATATTGCATGCCGCTGAAGGCATGGAACCTTTTAAATAATAATAAGATTCCAGAAATTTTGAGAGAACTCTAGCAAAGACAGTTTTCTCTAAAATTTTTGCGGAAGAAATTCTGCAAAATCTACCAAAGGATTAAAGAAATAGCAAAGCACAATAGTAAAATGCTTCAGAAACTTGCAAAACATTTTAATGAAGCAAATCTTTCCAAGAATTTTGGTGGTTAGCGAATTTATAGATGAGGACATACCTACTTCAATACCTCAAACAAAAACTTGCAATCTCCATTCTTGAATGCCAATATAATTAAAGAAAAATTAGCTAGCATTCAGGCTATGTAAGCGATTGGCAGATTTTAGAGTTTTATGTCGGGGGGTAACCAATCCTGGCGAAGATTTTGAGACTAGTAAAACGCAGGGTCCCTGGGGCACTCACCGGGAAAATTTGTGAACATAAGCCTCTGAAAACGCTTTTTTAGGACTATCTAAGATAAACTTTTTTGGTTTTTCTGCAGGTTTCGTACTTTCTTTGGGACAAATTCCCATTAATGTGGGAGGACCAGGCTCCCCCGCACCCCTTCCAAAACTCCGCTCATGATGCGAGCGTTTGTGACACAAAAACTTTATGAAGCCATAACGAGCAGTGGTAAATGGGCACTGGAAATATAGTGCGTGTATACAAGATTGGTGCCAGTTTATAAGGTAACAGTCAATAAAAAGTTTGTATAAATGTACCTTTTTAGATGGCCATTAATTTCACTTTAAAAAATTTGACCACTTAAAAGCAGTTTTATCATCAACGTTAAATGATTAAAAATCGTGAGTACGTATAGATTCTCAAACGTTTGGAGGTAAAGAAACGTAAAGAAGCATCGAACACTAACTTGCTCCCCACTTCTTTCCACTCCTCTTCTTTTAACCCTGGGAAAATTTTAATAATGGGAAAATATACGGACCCCGATCTTCCTCATTGCTTTCCTTATCCCCCCCCCCCACCTTTCACTACCACCTTGCTTCAGGCAGGTGCCTCGGTGGCGCTAGAGTGTGACGCGAAACAGATTACATCGAAGGTACTTGCCGAATAGCAGTCCGAGATAATTCCTCAGTTTCCAGCCTCCGTATAAAATCTCTTTCCTTTACTTATAACCCATTCCTCCCACCTTCAGCCAAAGCGAGAGAGGTTAGCTTCTCTTTCTCCAGCTAAAAGAGATACGCCTTCATGCCTCGAGGCATCAATTCCGGGAACGCCTTCCTCCAGAAGAGCATTTATGAGCAACTTTCGTAGTTGGAAAGCGTCGGAACTTTCGACTATTTTCAGCTTCCTGCTTAGGTTTAAGAGGATCCCACTTTCTTCCATTTTTTCCTTCCGAAAGAGGGTGTTTTCTCTTCTCAAGAGGTAAATGATCGACGCCCTTTTGGAAATTTCTATTATCTTAAAAGTATCTTATGGGTATCCAACTTTATACTAATTTACTTTCTCCTGTAAGGTAAGTGTTTCTCTAATTTTCGGAAGCCTCGAAATATCAGATAAGATTCTCGCTTAACGAATATAATATTAATTTAGTTTGCACACCAAATTTTCTCACCGAAGTTAATGATTTTGTATTTTATCCTCAAGTCCTTTAACAGGCATTAAGACGAAGATAATTTATATTCCAATAACTGTTATTGACCTTCATGATACATTAAAAATAAAGGGTGTCCCATTTATGTTTTAACTTGTTTAGAATATTATAAAGATAGGGAAGCTTTTGTTGATGACCTATTAGCCTTCATTTGAATATCTTCCCTATAAGTAATTTATGAATTGGTAATGTTCTAGCCAATTAGTGGGTAAAGGTCAGGTATAAATGCTAATTGTGAAACGAGTTAATTTTCTTAAAAAAATTGGGCTAATTACTGCAAAAAATAGGAAGTATAGAAAAATATTTCCCCGAGAACCAGAAAATTCTAAGTTTTTATAAATATTATCTATATTACTAAATATAATCAGAAAATAGCACTGTCAATCAAATAAAACGCACATGCCAGAAATCAAATTACTTAGAATAATTACAAAAATCTAATTTTGTCAACGAACGTACCGTGATCGCAATATACTTGTGAGGATAATTATAGCATCGATCAGTATTCTTAAAGTTCATATAAAAATAAAATTGCGATGAAACCTCAGTTTAAATTCTGAAAGGTATGGGAAACATTGGGTACGGATGTTAAACACCTAAATGGGAGTGGTCGGGCAGTTGATCCGCACATTTGGCAACCCATCAAGCAGTACATCTGCCTTCGCAGGCCGGACTATGCCTGGCTTTGACCACGCAGGCCGTCTTCGGGTGCGGTTATGCACTAAGGCTGGCTCGTAACTACTCAGCCGGCATTCACCCTCAGTAGACGTAACTGGGTCGAGTTTCTCTCGGGTTGTAAGCACCCATCGGCACCCTCTCGGTCACAGGAGAGATTCAAAGCCACTAACCCACTAGTTAACTAACCCACGGGATAAAAACATACAATTGCCGATCAGAGTCATTTTAGAGATGGAGAAAAATACTTACTGGTAAAGCGAGGACATAAAATATCTTAAAGCATACGTACTTATGGTAAAAATATTCAAGAGGTAGCAATCTAGGATAAACATAATAAAGGTAAACCCAATCTTGCTTTGGAACTAATAAAATCATGTACTGCTTAGCATACTCACTGCATTCTCTTAGCTTTCTTCCCATGTACAAAATTCAATTCACTTACGGCAATCCGATAACTCAAAGAGAAAATTTTAAATTTAGATAATCGATAGAAGATGGAATTTCAGCTGTGTTACATGAAATTGCGTTTACTTTCCGCCTAAAATACCAACCAACGACTATGACACAGAACACTCATGTCAAGTACATTCCGAGGCATTCCTTTGATGGACATGCTGATTTCCCCAAAAAGTAGCTGGGTTGAAGGCCAAATAATAGCAATCTAGGATAAACATAATAAAGGTAACCCAATCATGCTTTGAAACTAACCCCTAGTTTTTCTAATCAAAGGAACTTGACATTCAGGAAAAAATAATCTACTAAATTCAGGGGGGCGAGGGGTAAATTCTGAATGTCGTGCGATCTAAAAAACGTTTTTCATGGCACTATTCACCACAGAAAAAAAAAAATGGAATGGACTTTTCAGACTAGGGAAGAGGTCTCAAAAAATTTAAAATACAATAGCACTATGGGTTAGAAAAGTTGGATAAATAAAAAAAGAATATAATCGAATGAAGTTCCTCAAATGTTAGAAAAATATAAGTGGTGCAGGAAATGCATATGGAGGTTTCTACAGTGATGGCGTTGGGACAACATTCAGTTCGACTGACCATATTCAAATGTAGAAAATCCAAATCAAGCCTCAACTATGCGTATACAGCAGAATTTCCCTCAAGAGTCTGTCGTAGTCTCGCACTCAAATTCCATTCCTCTCCACCCAAATATCCCTCTCCCTTCATTAACCTTAGCATCATTGTTTTCTTCGTTCCATGAATCAATTTTATTCTTATCCTATCTCCTTTTTATTTCTCAAGATAGTTCCTTTTGTTCATTTTAAGTCTTCATGAGTAATACATTCTATTTATATGCCCAAATCATGTAAAAAAACCTACTGTGCTAAAATTACGCTCTTTAATACATTATAATTTCATAAAAGTAATCTTCTCTCGTTAATAAATTTGCTGATCGAAAATTTTATGGTTCTAAGGCAGAAAAACCTGAATAACTTATTTTGTTTTGGTCGTGTCTTCAAACTGACTCTTCTCTTTTTATTTTGTTTTCAATCACACACTGCGAAAATGAATTCCAATTATTATTGATTCCATTTGAAACATTTTCAGAGGCATAGAAGCGTGTTCTGCTTAGCGTCGACTTTTTGTAGCCTAAAAAAAGACATACCTACTATGACGTCAGGACCTGAATTATATCAAATAAGGACGAAGGATTCCGCGGCTCTGAGGTGAACCACTGCATCGATTTTCCAGTTTTACTCAAGTTCTCATAATATGATGCCGACTATGACCACAGCCACCTAGATGGTAGTCAACGCTTACACCACAGTGAGAGTAATATTGCCATAAACGCGGACCAAACCCAAGAATAAATCCGTTGGGTCAATAAAATATAGAGAAAGCCTTCATTAGGGTCCTTGAAGTAATCAACACTTTTACGTAAAAGTACGAAGTTTTCGTGCCTAGACAACGGTCGAAGAAGCTGCGACCCAACATCACATTCTTATTTCAATATGAACTTTAAGAATAATGATATTTGCTGTAATTATATCCAAAAGTATTTTACGATAACGGTACGTTCGTTTACAAAATTAGATTTATTAAATTACTGCACTGAATTTTATTTCTCCTACTTGGCGTATGCTTGTGATTTGATCGACAACGCTATTTTCTGATGAAACTTAGTAATATAGATAATATTTATAATAACTTTGAATTTTTGGGCTCACGTACGTTGGCGAATTAGGGAGATGTTTTTCCATGTATCATTTGTCGCCGAAGTTGAAGGAATAAAAACAGCATTTTCCTCGCGGTGATTTATTTTGTCTGACCACGGTTTCCTTACAGCGTAACATTTTCACCTTGAACTCAGGATAAAGGATTTTCACGGAGTCATGCACGCTACTATTACTTATGCTCTTCCTTAGATATGTCCAAGACTACACTCGGCAGGAAAATAAAATGAGGGGGTGAGAAGCCAATGGGTACAAATAATTTATTTCTGAACAGAGTTAGGTACAGAAATTTGCTTCAGAAAATAAACGAGATGAACTAGATATTTAGCAGTGCACTTGATTTTCCTCTGGATATCAGCACAGTACAGAGACTCACTCGTATACCTTGGCCACCAAGTTTTTGTATATTTCTTCTATCAAATTTAATGCTTAACTCTGTATAGAAAAAAATCACCTGTACCCCTTGTTAGGGTGTCCCAAAAAAACCGAAAGTTTGAAAGTTGAGGGGGCATTTCCATTTTCCTATGCGAATGCATGAAAAAACATCCCATAGAAATTTTCAGCTCAATCGGACAATATTTGACCCTGCCGAAACGCATTCAAAGTTTGAATTTTTGAGTTTTCCAGATTTCATGCAATGTTGCCTACCCTGCAGGAGGCTCGAGTGTTAAAAAACAACCAATTTTAAGTTCAAACCATCTCCTCTAGCTCTATAGGCGTTGACAGCAACACTTGAGTCAAAATGAGCTTCATAGCCACAACTCGGTGTGTTTATAAGTCCCGCTCGCCGTTGCGGCCGCCAGGCGCCAGCCGAGTGCATATTGCCCCGCCGTGTCGTGTTGAGATTCGAGTTATGCGCTTTTGCAACATCGCTCTGTTTATGTTAAAAGTATCCCGGCTTAGTCTATCAGTCACTCGTGGAGTTTAGTGTTGTGCACTAACTGAGAACGTGAGGTATTGTCGTGTGTTTCGTGGTCGAGGCTGTTTCGGCGGTGGCCAGAATGAGCGTGAAATCGAAGAGTACGCCGGTTATGCGAAGTGCGACAAGTGCGTGATTTGTGGGTAATGAGTCCAAACATTTGCCCGGCAATGGTAAACTCCCTACGCTGCGTGAAGTTCTCAAAGTTTTCTTTTACAACCTACACTGTTCTCCAGGATCGATGTCAGCGGCAGATGCAGCAAGGATTGCAATCAAAGAGTTACTTGCTGTGTGGGGAAAGTCTAATATTCCTACGCAGGAGGCTCGAGCAGCCATTAAGAAGCTCCTGACAGCTTACGAGAACTACCATGCCCTTGGGAAAGACAAAAATAAAACTAGTGAGAAGTCAAGTGTCCGCAAGAGAGGAATTCAGCAAAGTGCTCGACCGTCTGTTTGACATCGGCTGCAAAGACGCCCTTTCAAACATTACTGTGGAGGAGGACAAGTTGTTTTACATATCTATGAAAACTTATTGAAAAGGATATATGGCGGGTATTGATATAAAGTGGTGTAAGTGTTTAGAAAACCGTAAGAGACTTCAAGAAGAGGATTTTTAAAGGAAAAAACGGCATGAGAAAGAAAAGGAAATATTGGATGAGAAAGTGGACCTCGTTCGACAGATGTCTGCGGAGAGTACGACGAGCTCGTCGGATTCGGAAGAAAGTAATTTTTTCCGGGTGCGGGAAGGGTGACCAATATGGCGGAAGAAAGGGAGAAATAACATTTTGTTACTTTTACAGAATTTGAAATGCGGACAAGGTCCGGAAAGCGCCGTAGAGTAAGTATAATGTCCGACATCCTTGTGACTGCTTCCCTAGATCGGACTCAAGACGTCCTCTGCCGCTGGGTCTATGATAGTCCAGGCTGTCGCCAATGCGACAGCATCTGCATTGGGTTTTAAAGGGGATGAAATCCATTTAGTATTTTCCAAATCTCATCTACATAGAATGAGAGTGAATAAAAGGTCCGAGACACTAAGGCTTATCAAGCAAGACTTTCACCCTCAAGTTCCTTTAGCAGTGCACTGGGATGGGAAATTACTTCCGAGCAATGAAGACGACAAGAGGCTGTTTGAAGGATATTTCAAATGTAGATGACATTATCAAATTTTGTATTCTTCAGCTGCAGGTTCGTAAATGGTAAATGTCAGGATGTTCAGGGTGATTTAAACTCCATCCTCAGGATTAGTATTTAAAATTATGCCCCATATTATTTTAGAACCACCATCCTCGAGACGACTACAAAGAACTTTTGGAGTTGTGTATAGTGTGGTTGGGTGGTGTGGTTCCCAAGAAAGAGAAGTATGTGGTTCGCCCCCCCAGGCCCAACTGACAAATCACGGTGGATGAATAAGGAGCTCTACGCTTTTAAAACGTGGATTTTTGGCAAGCAATTGCGTTTGTCGACACATGACAGTGACAATTTATTCAAATTGTGTTGCTTCATTGCAATTGCATTTATGAAACATTGGTACACCTGTCCTGTGGCAATGAGCGCTCCGAGAATGGATCTTGAGCAACTTAAAGTCCTTGGTCGGAAGAAAGACCCTCACTACGCAGCAGCTTTGGCCAAGTTTTGTAACCATCTATGGTTAAAACTTTCGAAAACTTGAATTGTATGGCCCTCTTCGATGAAATGGTTTCTGACGACGAGAAAAGAGACATTGCGGAAGCAATCAGAGACAATGAGGGGTCTGATGATGACGCACCTCGGGCTACTCTTCCGCCTAATCGACCTATTAGTGAGCTGACTCTCGCTGACTTCGCTTCGAAAAATTCTGTGAAGTTTTTCAAAATTATTGGTATTTCGCCGGCATTTGTGCTGCGAGATCCGTGCACATGGAAAAGTGACGTAGACTATCAGAAGGGCCTATCTATAGTTCAGCACCTTAAGGTTGTTAATGATACTGCAGAGAGAGGAGTTCAATTAATAAAATATTTTCTAGTCAAGAAAAAATTGACAAATGATGAGGCTCAGAGGCAACATCTGTTACTAGTTGTTAAGCGGCATAGGAAAATGCATGAAAAAAGTGGCAAAAAACTCTAGTTTTTCATATTGCTTGCTGTTCACAGTGCATTTGTATCCGCATTATCACAGTATAATAATAAGAGAGCATTTTCTTACAGAGGTTTCTAATTTTAAATCCCCCAAGACCCTTAGAGCTAGGCAACATTGCATGAAATCTGGAAAACTCAAAAATTCAAACTTTGAATGCGTTTCGGCAGGGTCAAATATTGTCCGATTGAGCTGAAAATTTCTATGGGATGTTTTTTCATGCATTCGCATAGGAAAATGGAAATGCCCCCTCAACTTTCAAACTTTCGGTTTTTTTGGGACACCCTAACCCCTTGTCTTCTCATCCCTCAAATGACCTATTTATTTATTTATTTAAGTAAATTTCACATACAGCCGTGACGCCAATTTACAGTGAAATTTTTAACAATGACATGAATTAGACACAATACAATAACAATATAAAAACAAACAAAGAATTAACCAGTAGGGAATTATAACATTCAATTAGCAGACACATGGGTCAGAGTTTGTTCGGTGAACTTTTTGCGTGACAGGTAAAAAGGATCTATGGAAGGAGGAAGCGAATTTAGAAGGGAGGAGAGACGATATAAAGGTGAGCGCTTGGTCAGGGAATTACTGGGAATAGGCAGATGGAGAAGGGAGAGGGAGCGGGTGGAACGAGTCGGTATTCTAAAATTCAACAGAGAGAGAGGAGTTCAGGGCAGTCAAAAGTCGAGTTCAAGATATTGCGTAGAAAGTTGAAGTCAGTTTTTTCAGAGAATTAATTGTGGCACAATGCTGTGTGATTATCCCTTGCCAGCCGTGACTTAACGACGTCGGCTTCGCTTCGACCGTATTTCCCCACCGCGAGAAACTCGTCAGCCGTCTCAACCCGCGCCTACTCAACTGCACCGAATGGGCAGCACACGGGTCTCCGCTCGCGACGAGGCAGCATGCTCGGAGAACGGGCCACGGCCAACCGATTCCCATTCCCCCTGGAGACGAGATTTATCATCATCGGGCGATATGCAATCGTGCCCCATGAATAATTCATCGCCTCGGTCGCGTCTTCGATTTTAGCCGCGGACACGACCGGCGTATCAAGTCATCGTTTCCGCCCTCACGGTCGCCTCGCACCCTAATGAAACGCACGGGATCGCCTCGTGAGAACCATTTCACACCGCAAACAAAATAATCCAGAACGACAAATCAAACGCGCATTCCCAATAGGTATAAGGATTTGAGCTCTGTGGCCACGAATATTACAAATGAGGATCCCCAAGACGGCCTCTTAAGTGTGTTATCACCCACCGCGCATTTAATGGGTTTACAAAAATCGCCACACGTGTCGCTGACAGACATGGTTATCCGAGTTTCACCGGGAAATAATGTATAAAAAAACTGTTTTAACATAAATTTATTATGCGATCTATGAAATTGTTAAATTTCAATGTTATTTCTCGCAATTACAAACATAATTCTGCAAAATATTGGAAGGAAGTGGATCGCAATGCCCTCACCACCGTGCCGCGGATATTTTTGTAAACAGATGTTAATGCAACCGATGTGGCAATAGAAATCAGCCTTCTATGGGATGGAAATGGGCCTCCTTTATGCAATCTCCTTGCCTATGGCCTTGAATACAAATAATATGATGAAGTACTCCAAAAGCCGTAGCATATTGCACTTGTCCGTTCAACACCGACCTAGGTATTATTGTATTAGTTTGCGGAAATGGACAAAAGATCTCAAGAACCACAGCCTCTCAACCGGCAAGCCTTACAATCACTGACACACACGGGCACGCTAAGACATACAGGTTAAAAATGCTGGGAGAATAAGCTCAAGAAGAGATGGTCAAGACGTAAATCAAAGTGCGAATAGTGGTATTTCGGCCTCCAAGAGGCCCTAATCAATGAGGAATGTCTTCACAACAACACAAGGATGAAGTGATGGAAAAGTGTCCACAATGCTGTTGTGCAGTTATCACTTTGGGCCCTGCGGTCTTAACTCCATCCATGAAAACTAAAACAGCGTAATCCGGATCTGTAAAACGGACAAGTGCAATACGTAACGCTTTTTGGAGCCCATTCCGGAGATAAAATCGGCGCTGCGTTCTGGATATCGAGTAAAAATTGTCTAGATCATCATTTCTTAAAGAGTGGATTAGTGGATCCTGAGAGAAGGGTCACTGGTTCAAATCTAGGGCGAAGCCAACCGATGCCCTTAACAAGAGCAACGCGAAAGACCTTTGTCTAGCAAGCCTGTGCCTCAAACAGGGTTGAACTCTACCCTCACTTCTTCATTAGTGTTTCAGGACATTTAGGCTGTACGTCGGAGAGAAAGAGAGGGAGAGATTCATATCCTTAATTATGGATTCCAATCTAGATTAAACTGAATGGTATCCTTTAATTACAATCCATAAAAAATGGTGATTTCGTTGCCAACATTGTTATGCTGCGCGAAGTGAACTTAATTTTCATTAATTAATTATTCCCCTTCCTATGCCTTATCCCTACACACTATTGGCAAAGCAGGACTTGAAGAAAACCCCTCCGGATTAAAATCAAGCTCTCAACTTCCCTCAATAAAATAAACCACGATCATGGTGTCTTTTATTATTATTTTTACATAGTTTCCTTCCATTTCTTACCACCATATTTCTAAAGAAAGAGAGTGCGGAGGTGCAAGCAAACATGGTCACGCATTCGAAAGCACATTCAATTTTGCAGCCAAAAGTTGCAATTTAAGGAAAAAATATCTGCTTCGAATGTTGCACTGTTCCGTATCGTTGTCGGGGAGATTGTCAAGCGGACAAGGCTTGGCCACGAACCAAATAAGGGATTTTGATTCAAATCGGTAAGCGATGCATATCCGACGAAGCAACCCTCGCCAGCCGTGTCTTCTTGGAACGAGGTTATGGGAAAAGGTAATTAAGTAGGTGCTTAAGGCACCTACAGAAAGCAAATCTTGTTTAATTTCTGGATACAAGCAAAGAAGTCGAGGTAATGACGCAAGCTGTGACAATATCAGCTGCCAACAATACATTCATTTATCAATGCTGATACAGATAAAATAAACCCTTTCCAATATTCTTATACATTCACCGTATAGGAACCGTTCTCTGAATACACGAATATGTGAGTGCGATACATAAATCATTTTTACCAAAGATAATTACGATTCCTCTAGCACGAGCATATTGATTTGACTATTACCCTAAAATTGAGAAAAGCGAAAGACGGAATACGATAAAATGAAACGTATTCTAGATTGCGAGTGCTTCTGAAGAATGTCTGCTTTCCGCTCCCTCTACATAACCTGCATTTTACAGGACACGGAATAAAGAATATTATAATTCGTATTTGTACCTAATCAGCTCATTGTGTTTAATTATTCCATGAAAAAAAGACAAAAATTAACAAAATTTGTTAGCTTTTTACGGTCTCACACTTTATGCATAATAATTATGCATGGAATAGCTCATTTCTATAAATTTTAGTAATTAGCCTCTTTTAGTATCATTCCATTAATTAAATACGTTTAAAAACACTTCCACATGCTTTGAAGAATATCATAATGAGTAGTAAAGTTTTCACCAACAATTCACACTCGATGTTATATTAACATCTTACTAATTTTAGAAATCAATCAAATAAATGATCTTTGAATAAAAAGAATATTGTAGCGCTTTGATATCTAAACCCCTGAAATTATTATCAATCCTAATGCAGCAATTAAATATTGAAAACATCAATGAGGTCAGCGATTAATCTCTAAGCATCATAAAAAATAATCTATGATGGTCAATTTTAAGGAAGGCTGCCTGTTATATGAAGAGGACAAGAGTTAACGAGAATAGATTGAATATATTGATGAGTGATTAGGAATAGAGCTCCTCATTGTACCGAATATACACGTTTTCGTGAGGCATATAAGCAATTTTCAGGTAAAATGAACGAACTCTAACACCAACAATTCACACTCGATGTTATATTAACATCTTATTAATTTTAGAAATCAATCAAATAAATGATCTTTGAATAAAAAGAATATTTTAGCGCTTTGATATCTAAACCCCTGAAATTATTATCAATCCTAACGCAGCATTTAAACATTGAAAACATCAATGAGGTCAGCGATTAATCTCCAAGAACTTATTTTGAGTAATCATTGGCAATATATTCCGCGAAGCAGTTTCTAAATCTTAAGAGAAATTATGCCCACTTTCAGGAATTACAAATTCGTGTTCGCAAATTAAATTAACTTCCTTGACACGGAGAAGAGGAAAATATACGGAATAAATGCGGAACTTCTTTCTCTTTTGAACCTTATTTATGAGATGTAAACTGTATGAGGCACTAATTAATAGCTTCACTAGAAATTTACTTAAAATTCTTTATAAATGTTAACTCCAGATTGGGATCGCGAGTATTTTGAGCTGCTCTTAGAGTATGTGAAAAAGAAATCCTTGTACGAGTACATGGCTTCATTTGCTGGGGAACCTAATGAAGTCGTAATGCATGAGGCGAAGTAAACGTGATAAACGCAGTGGATCGCCTCGTTGCTGAAAAAAAGTTGGCGTAATTACAAAGGTTTCGCACAAAAGGTACACCGGTACAACCCAGAGGCCGTATTTAACGCATGCTGGCGAAACCACGGAACGGCGCGCGGGCGTAGGTTTTTAATCCAAATATTTGCAGCCTCTCGAGAGCAAATAGATCAACCCCATAGACCTCGCCAGGTAATCATTTCACCCCCAGTTTCCGGGAGTTGAATCGTATCCCCAAACGATAGTATCACCACCACTATGGAAACGAAACACAAATTGCTCACCCCGCCCGGAATTTATACCTCGAATCGGAAATGGAGTATTATGTAAGAGACTATGAGTGAAAGCGAGAACACATAAGCCCCCCACCTACTACCCACCAATCTCAACTAGCCATTCTCCTCAAAGATCCCTTACCTCTCCATTATGCCTTTTCCTCATCCACCGGGTTCATCGAGCTATCAACTTTCCGTTCCGAGTAAGATCAATATAAGCGTTTAAAACATATACCTATTTACAGTTAAAATTATGCCTTTGACGCCAGTTTCTTCGCTGCATGAACATTTTCCGATATCCATTTTCCAGGCACAATTAACTGGCAAAAAAAGTTTCATGTGGAAGAAAATAGTAAAAATAACAGAAAATGACAAACTAATTCTTCTTTAATATTAAGGTGATTGTAGTTTTGAAAAAAAATTAAATAAGGATTAATTATTAGATGTGAAAGAAAATATTCAACTTTAGAGACATACTATATGGTGTATTAAGGAATGAAAAATGAGATTGTAAACACTTCAGACAGATGATAATTTTGGATCAGAATGAAGGCAGATGAAATCTCAACTAATAATGGGTATTAATAAAAGGAAAGAGCGAAATGCTCACTTGACGCAAGCGACTCGTTAAACAAGGATTTATAGTTTGTTAAAAATGGTAAAAATCTTGTTTTTATGGAAAATTTACGAGCAATAACTGCGTTACCGACTTTAAACTCATCGACAACCAAATTACGACACTGTAACGACCTCTTTTACTATAGCCTACACTTTAAATCCTCTTAATGTCCCAGCGGGTGGCACATAATATAAGCTTACTGACCTTAACCTATTGTCCTATGGAATAATTCCTCTTCTATCCCTTCCCTCATCAATCTATTCATTACCAAATCGCTCAACAACAGTGACATCCTATTTTCTAAAATTGTACAAAAATTCAAACAAAACCAGGATATTTACGAATTCGCTCTTCATATATTTTCGCTCGGCATATACGCTCTTCAAACCAGGGGTAGGCGATTATTCCGCGCCAATTACTACAAAATGAAGTCAAAAATTATGTTCGGATGAAATTTGGAATACAGCCATTAATAATGTAGCTGCACTGACCCAGGTTAAAAGTATTATATGCTAATGATTAGAGGAAAAAAACGTTAAAGAGCTTGTAAATTCAATATAGACGCTGAAAATGTTCACATGTGAAATATGAAAACCGTGATAATGCAAGAAGCTTACACGCACATTGTGCCACATTATAAATTATTATTTTTCAATTTTGATATATATTATTTCTATTATGCCTGTAAACATGGTAGTAAGATAATAATTCATCAGATGCCATATATGTTAGGCTCGGACGTTGATAGCAGTAGAAAAGCCAACAGTGGAAGCAATCAAAATGTAGTGCCACCGAAAAATGATGAAGATAAAATGAATCGATCGAGTAAGTAATTTCAAAGTGCTGAGAAGAGTGGGAGAAAAGAGGAGTCTTCTAAAAACCTTGAAGAGAAGACGGGACAACTGAGTTGGCCATTTTTGAGTCATGATGGCCTAATGAAAACAAGTGGAAGGGAAGAAGAGTACTGGGTAATATAGGACAGATTGCACAGCAAATAAGAGAGAAGATATACATCGCTATGAAAAGGGTAGCGGATAGGGGAGAAGAATGGAGAACTGTGTCAAACCAATCTTAGGATTGTTGACTTATAATGACGATGCTGGCCTCATGACGAAATGTAAGTTTGTATTCCGACAAAAAGTCGATTTCTTTAATGTTCACGTTAAAGAATAAAAAAATGCCGTCTTTGAATATGGTGGAAACCAAGTCTCGCCGTGTTTATTGTTGAGTGGAAATAAAGAGCCGAACTGAAAATTAGCGACTGGTTCCTGTAGCAAAATAATCGGAAGGGTTTAAGTCAATAATCAAAGTTGATTTTCAAAATAAGCATAATTTTGTCATGAGGCGATTAGGTTAACCACTCTTTCGGTCACCCAATACACAATTGTTGGGGCACATAACTAGAACTTGCAACGACGACACATTCCACTGCTAGCTAACCTAGCCTGCTAGCGGATAGGAGAAAAGAATGTAGAGCTGCGTCAAACCAATCTTCGGATTGTTGACTAATGATGATGATGATGATGCTATGCACTATGTTATTCATACATTTGGTAGCCCAATAGACAATTGTCGGGGCATAGAATTTGCTCTAGCCACGACGACACATTCCACTGCCTGATCTCTTCCTCCACGGTAAGCCTTTTCATCTTTCCTCGCTTCACTCGACCGCCGCATTCCCCGATGATGCTCCCAATCTCATCCCACTCGCCGCCGAATAAAAAGCCTTTTCGATCAAGCATCCGCCGACATCCATCCCTTTGTGCCGCCTCCTGCCCCCCCGCGCTGAGGATGACGTGCCGAAAATAAATAAGCACTTGTGTGTCTCCCACTCTCAATCTCCTTTTTTTTACCATTCCATCTGGGAAAGTAAAACAACCACAACAGTCGAGTGGAGCTGATGCTGCTGCTCTTCCTCCTTCCTTTTCCTACAGCATTCTCCCCAAAAAAATAACGTAGAGTAGCTATCGTTTTCATTTTCCTCTCCTCTCTCTTTCCTGTATTTCCATTTTCTCGTTCTACAAACGCCGGGGGTGAACTCAATACTAAAGATTGTTCTCCGCAGTGCGAGCGCTATCATTTTCATCTGCATTACCTTTTTCTTTTGTTTACCTTTCACTCACATTCCTGTCTAATGTTTTTTATCAATACGTTCTTTCTCGTTTACCACAGGTACCTATGACCGAAGAGAAGAGCGTAAAATGGAGTACCGCATTGTAAGGTACGGCATCGTGGATAGTGTGGATATAGAATCTCCACATACCTCGGAAAGTAAAAGAAAATAGACAGAAAAGATGGACAAGGGGAAGCCATAGAATGAGGTACTTGATGTATCCTGTAGAATATATTTTGGAGTACGATATAAAGACAAGAATGGCTGAAGGACATTGTAAAGGGAGGAGAAAACCTAAACAGTGTAACGGAAAGATGGAAGTTTGGTTATTGCTAAATGGAAAGCAGTATAAAAGGCCTACTTGATGAAGAAAAGCAGGAAATTGATAAAACGGAAGAAAATAAATGCATGAGAAGAAAATATTAGCAAACCATCGAGGAGAAAAAGATTGCGACTATCATTCTAATCTAATTTAACACGCAGTTCATTAAAAATAAACTCTGAATCATGAATCACCGCTCTCGTTCAGAGGAATTTATATATTGACTGAATTCACCGCAACAAGCGTATAAGAAAATCAAAGAAAGTGGTGAAAATGTTTTGAGAAAAGCTCGAAAGTAATCACTGTTGAATTCGTATTGCATTGTAATATATGCATTCTGACATCAGTCACGCATACGCCAATGTACAATAATAATTACAAAATTATTTCTTATTTTCTAATTAATATACATACAATGCAAAATATCACCTCTATTAATGATCTATATTTTGGTGAGAGTTATCCATGAAATTTTGATAATATATTAGTATAATTATATGGCTTAATATGATTCATCGACATTGATAAATAGACATGATGTGATCAAATGCCAATAAATGAGGTATTAAAAATTATGGCATAAATTTGTAAAGCTTCAGATATAAGTAGCAAAAACAAGTCAGTGGAGTTAAATTTTTCCACTTTAAACCGCGCACTCAATCTTCGCGCATTTGTTCCACTTGTAATATATTATATTATATTCAATGGTTAAACATGAAAATAACACTACTACACTTATTCTGAAAAAATCTCTACTTTGGGTGAATATTCAACAATATGTAGCATTAAACTTGCACGAGTGCAAGATAGTCACTTGTTTTTGACTAATTATGGAATACGATAGTCAGGATCAGCTTTATGGAGATTTCCTCGGAACGAATTGGATGCGACAGCACTATTATCTGCTGGCTCAAATCCAAAAGTCGGCTAACGGCGAGGGCCATAGATCAAAATTATGTGTACAAATATAGCTCTCGTCGGAACACACCCGTGCATTTTCGATGCCCAAATATGACCCTTTTTCATTACCTTGATTTACAATGATTGGAAAACAAATTGACGTCGTGCACTGCATTCCCTCCATGATTTGCGGGGCAATATGAAGAGAATTAAAGCGAACCACAATTTGACAGCGTGGCCGTGAAACCAAATTTATATCCGCGGAATTTTATGTCGTTTGGTCGTTTCTGTGTAGGTAATACTCGTGGTATTATCTCCGTTTTCTATCGAATGAAGTAGACTCAATTACACTGGCCTTTAATCACACGAGTGTGAACGTTGAAATATCTGTAAGTCCGTCATGATATCATACTTTCTATAGCATATCATGTTCTAATAGTAGAGAGGAGTGATTTTAGAATTAATTAAACACAAGAAAAATGCTTGAGCCATTCGTGTGGATGCCACACAACCAATAAGGCTAATCTCTATAGTCTCCGGCTCAACTTTGTGGAAGTTGATTCTAACAAATTAATGGGAAAAACTATGTATTTATCCACCGATTTATTCTCGCAGTTTCTGGTTTCGACTACTAGCTATGACACAACGGCGTCCTGGCAGGTACCTGATGATAACGCCGCTGCGTCGAAAGTAGTTGTACCCTATTGGTGGATAAATGCATAGTTTTTTATTTCATTTGTTAGCAATAAGGCTATATTTTTTGCGATTTATGCACACGATTGGTACTTATACTAAATAAAAATTTATTTAATACAGATTTGTTTTTGCCGTATAGATGTTTACGAAGTTTAAACAATAAGCGTGAAAAAGAAATAAATTTGAAAAGTGACTATGATTAGTACAAATAAATGTCCATAGCTTTCACAAAGTTATGTCTGGCTTGATCAAGTGTGCTGAGGTTCACGATATGACAACACATAATGACCTGACAAATAAGAGTAACCTATTTTTCATTTCATTTAGACTGTGAATAATATAAAAAAAACAAGAAATATCGCTTTCACCAGAACTTTCTGAAAACAGTAGTCAGCTTTTACTTCCAAGCAAAAAAAGAAATAATTTCTCAACAAAGCTGCCTCAAGATCCACCAGGCTTGTGCTGCGATCCAAGCCGTTAATCTTAGTCAAAATTTTCCATATGTCATCTTTTGAACAGATGCCATCTTTTGGTCATAACAAGAGAAAAACTTTTTTTTTACTTTACAGTGGAATTTACCTCCTTGTCTTCGAAATTTTTGGGTGAAGGGAATAACAAGATGGAGTTAAAAAAAAGTGCTAACAGAAGTATTTAAAAACGCCACTGAGAAAGAAAGAGGGTCAAAGACGCTATTTAATCGTTCAATGTCTTCTTTCTCCTAGTGGATTTCCTCCTACTTCAAATCCCAGTAGTATGAAATCCGTAACGTATAATTTTGTACATAATTCTATGACAAAGACAGCACAAACCTTGAACCAGCAGCGCTATCAGGAGGATGGGGTCATGCCTTAACCCAGGGAAAAACACATTATTGATCAATGAATCTCAAACTACTCGGTAAACTGAGTAACATGCTGGTTATGTTACAATATTAGACTAATAAAATCTGCCTCCAGTTTAAAGCTAAGTGAAGAGTTCACCCCTTGAGCGACGCCGACGGGAGTGCCAATCATGACTGTGCAATTCAGCCCAATAAAAAAAGGACTGAAAGCAGAGATTCGGCATAACTTTGTAAAATATGGAAAGAAAAACAATGGCTATGGAAAATAACAATTTTAATGTTACCAACTGGATTGAATAGTTGTTTCGGACCACATGCAACAAGCTCTCCCACAAATTATGAGTAAATTCCAGTTTCCTTTAAAAAAAGCATTCGGAAATAATTTGGGACACTATGAATTACCAAATACGCTCAGCCTAAAATAAATATTGAAATAAAACTACACCATCTGACTCATTGAAAACTACCTTCCCCTTGAAAAGCAAAAAAAATAAATTTAAAGTAAAACCAAAGTTTATGACTGGTCCAAGAGAGACTATTGCTTCACCTCCAAAATCATCCTGAAGGCTTTTTTGCGCTCACTTAGAAAATAATGAGGACAAATGTTTCAATCGTTTTCCCAGAAAGCGGTCTGCGGGAAGCTCGGACAAGAGGGTGAAACGCCAAGTCCATTCACTGGCCCCTGAAAGGACTTAGCCACGGCCGCACTCTCGTGTGTGATCATGTCTCAGTCCATTACCCCGTCTCTGCTCGCCAAATTCGCACTGTGCACGGGACAGCTCAGTGAGCAGTGCTCACATCGGGAGAGGAAAAAGTAATGCATTCGCAAAAGAATCTGCCGATTCCTGATTAAATCATGTACGGCAGTGGCAGACTCACTGCATTCTCTTAGCCTTCTTTGGATTTACAACATTCAATTCACTTACGGCAGACCGATTTCTAAAAAAGAGAAAATTTTAAATCAAGATAATCGAGAGAAGATGAAATTTTAGCTTTGCTGCTTGAAACTGCGTTGACTTTCCGCCTAAAATACAAACCAATGACTATAAGAGTACACAGAGTATAACAGAGTACACTAATAGATATTCCGTGGCATTTCTTTGATAGACATACTGATTTCCCCAAAAGTAACTCGGTTGAAGACCAAATAGTTGTACTAATCTTCCAAGTAGGCTAAAATGTTTTGTTAATTAAGATTAAAACTTGATATCCCATATCATATAAGAAAATTAAACCCTGCTATCATTCGTATGACCTGTGTTACCTACTTCAGAAAACTGTTTTCAGCCTAAATTTATAAGGAAAATAAATTCAAGTTAGGAAGAAGCAATGCTGCTGACTAAAAAACAAATGCCCACACACTATTTTATTTTCTGTACTATTGGGACGAGAAACTTGGAAATATCTCTTCGGGGCCAACTGACTGTACTTTTCTGCCATTTCCTTTGCGCAAATATTATTCAGAGCCATAAATGAGTCGTAAGGAATGTGGTGAGTATTTTTTACTTCTCGTAACACAATCCCATTTGCCAAATCGGGAGCACAAAAACAATGGCTGTATCTGTTTGTAATATATCGCTATCACCGAATTAAAGTAGTTTTTTTTGAAGTCATGCAGAGTGCAAAGTGCGACACAGCCAGCCTACCAGCAGAAGAAACATTTTTACGCTCATTTCACATACATTTGGAAGATGTTTTCACTATCCTAATATATTTTCATAGAAATGAACTCGGTTAAGAAGGAAAAATATATTTTCTACTATACACACACAAAAATACTCATCAAAATTTCGCGCGGCAATACTGGATAGAGTTTACCCGATGCTTAAAAAGTTTTGCACATGAAGTGGCATTTCGCAAAGTTTTCCGAGAAAAAAAGAAACTAACCCCGTTAGCTCACTTCTTTCTTGACCAAAGTATTTCCTAAAAAAATCTTTATTCATCAGTTAAAAATAATGTCACGCATATATATTGCAACCACTACATGCAAACCCACCTGCATAGTTTGCTCGCGAGGATGCGATTGAGAATATATATCCATTCCCCTTTTACTATTTCTGGGTACTATTTTTACACGGATAGATCCTTTCATTGCATCAGAAGTTGGATAATTATTATGCTTAAATTATTAATATTTTATGGCAATATTTCTGACTATTTTTGTAAAATAACAGAAATTTTGGCAATAAAATCATTAGATGCACTCAGCGTTCATTTTACAATACCATCATGCAATTAACTTACTTACTGGTGTACTTTATGATAGAAAAAGCGATACGTCTGTAAATAATCGCGAAGCGATAAAACTGATAGGCAAGGGGAATAAAAGCAGCATACAATATTAAAACTTGTGAATGTTCCTGCTTCTGATCCTCCATCTAACTTGAGTTATCCCCTAGCATCTTCCGAATATGAATGAGTTTCTCTACCACATTCCACTATCGCTATAAAACTTTCAATTCATAATGGCTAAATTCATAATTGGCTGAATTCAGAAATGTCTCCACGGCTTTATTTATCGCAGAGATGTGATTGGCGTAGAAGAAGTAACGTAATTTCATTGCATAAAAATTGGTATAGTTATTGAGAATTTTATGAAAATATATCCAACTAAGGCTTTAAAATAAATAACAAAAGTGATGATTTCGATCGTCAGACACATTCAGAGTTCATTTTCAATTACCTATATGCGATTATCTTATCAGGCCCGTTTTTTGAAATAAATAACCGCAGATAGTGTACGTTTTGATGAAAAAATCGATACGACTACAAAATAAAAGCGATAAAACGAAATGCCAAGGCATTGGAAATCAAATCAGCATTTTGTATCAAAACTTGTGAACGCTCCTCCTTTCAATGCACAATCTTAGTTGAGAAACACCCAAGCATCTTCGCGAATCAGAATGACTTTCTCTACCGCATTCCACAATCGCTATAATAACAGTTTCAATTCATAATGGTTAAATTCATAGCCGGCTGAATTCAGAAATGGCTCCGCGGGTTATTTATCGAAGAGACGTGCGTAGCGCGGAAGGGGGGGAGGAAAATGTTCCTTTTTTTTACTCTCGCGCGTAATTGTTTCGGCGCATTGCGGGCATCGCCGATACGCTAAAAGAGAGAAAGGGAGCGTTGAGGAATGAAAGTAAAAAGGTCAAGGGAAGGAAGGAAGAGAACGTACAATGGAACGGGGAGCGCGAGAAAGAATGGAAAGGAGGAAGTCTGCGGAAACCCCAGCATAAATAAAGCCATGGAAGTAGGGATGAGTCGATTCCAAATGTCGATTCTCGACTCCACCGATTCTCGGGCACGGAATGGGAATCGAGAATCGATCGTCGCAAAGTCGATTCACATTCTATAGATTCCAAAAGCATAAATATTTTGAAAGTGGACTATAAACTTGGGGAATAAAGGCCGCCACACTCCTAGGCCATTATGCACAGCATTAATTAAGTTAACAATTTATCCTGAAGTGTTTATTGTTTTTTTAAAGCTGATAATTTATTATTATAATAACACTAATTCGCTATTTTTAATAAAAATACTTTTTGGGCCACATAAGTAATTGTTTTTGTTACTATATTCCATTCAATTCTTAAATTTTAATGAAAGCAGTGCCACTGAGAGATCAATATCCCATCTTTTAGTATGAATTATAACACTGGGGAACAACTAATTTGTTGTCTTAAATTTGAGTCTTGTTTTTGACTAACTTGGAGCCTCTGGATGAGAAAATAACCTCTTTTTTATCTATCACATCAACTTTTTAAGCTACATATACCCTCTTTTTGTATCATATGTCATACAAAATTTTCATATGAATTAATTTAAAGGGGAATCATACTGCCAATACAGAATGATTACCGATGAATGGTTTGGTACCGATGAATGAATGGTTGACTCGTTTGTGTGAATTGACAACAAAATATCAGTATAAAACCCGCTCCCCAATGAAGCTCCCCACAAAGCAAATATTGGACTACGTGCCTGCGCCCAACCCCGGTACATACCTCCGTCCGTGCTTACCTCCAGATTGACTAGACAACTATTCACCTATCGCTGGCCTCCTACGGCGTCAGTCACCCGGCAACAGTCGCGTAAGGTTAATGTCAGCCAATTGGAAAGCAATGATGCCTCCTATGTCCACGCAGAGAGTAATCAAAATCACACAAGGTGTAGCCAAAAAACTTGACATGGTAGAAGAAAACTAACTACAGTTTTGAAATCGGCATGCTTATTTTACCCTAAATCACTTCAAAAATTGTAGTCAACAGAAAATGCGTTAAATATTGTCTTATTGATCAAATTCATGTTTACTCTGAAAGTCGGCCTGCTTGAAGGTAATTAATTTAACCTCTAGTAACATTTAGTTATAGTGTCTCTCGGAATTAAAATTGAAACGTGCATAGGAAATGCTTTTTGTAACTTATTACGAGAAATGTGTGAGAAATTTGCAAGATTCTTATATGATTCTAATATCCAATTTCATTCACACTATTAAAATATTTTTTTAATGAGTTACCCCCTGCTATTAGAGTTCCCAACGAGAGATTTGGAAAAGTTTTTTTCATTTCATTTTCTTGACCTCTATATTTAATGTTGAATTCGAATCTCGGAGTGTCATCACCATCATCACCACTGGTCAACTGTTACATATTTTGTTCGAGGTCCTCCTTTTCTGCTCTTACCATTCACTTGCCGTGTAAAGACTGGTAATTGATATTGTAGTTACAATCGATGGAATCGGAATGGAGAATCGGGAATCGATTTGAAAGAATCGGAATCGAAAAAAAAGTGGAATGGACTCATCTCTACTTGGAAGGGTTGGAGCGGCGAACAAGAATGTGGAAGGGGCGCGAGAGAATAAGAAAAGGAGAGGGAGAGAGCTCGTCTCTAACCATTCCACACCTCCACAATATTTTTTCCCACTCGATCTTCCCCGCTCCCTCCTTATCTCTTGGATACTCGTTCAGTGGGTAGATCTTGGAGAGGCTCCAGAGGATAGCGGCGGCAGTTTTCTGGGCAGCAAGTGATGCCACCAAAGTGTGGTTGCTCCGGGGACAGAGATATGCATGAGGAGATACAGCGGGCGACTCGGTCGTGAGCCAATATTGTTTCGGATAGCACGTTGCATTCAAGGCTGAATGAATCCATCACCTGTACATCGTAGCTCTATTATTTTAGGATTAATCCTTCAGTGGGCGCGTTAAATTTTATTACGCGGTTGAGCGTGCAGGCCACACTGGTGCCCTAATTTCAATTATTTTAGTGGCTTAAGTTTACAACTTTTTGTAAAAAAATTTTACAGACAATAAATTTGGACTATGTCTATTGTTTAGTGAACTTTTTGTCTCTAGGGAACACATATCAATAATAGTGGAACAGAATGCAAAATTACTGAATAATCGTCAAAGAATTTAGGCCGACTTTTGAAAATTAAGCTGGAATTTAAAATATCCTCGAATGTGTGACGTACTCCCGCATCTTTAAGCAAAAAAACTAATAACCTTATACTAATTTTTAGTTTTTTTTTGGAAGTTCCAAAGATTAGCTTGTTTTTTCTAAGTGAAAATTTTATTTTCATTTTCTTCAAGACTGCCGGTGAAGAATAGATTGGAGCATTTGCTATTGAAACCCTTTAAAATGATACATAGAAATTAAACTTTGGCTAAAAAAATTCATATCTTTAACAAATCGAAAACAAAATGTTTCACTCAAGAGCGCTAGCCACTACACCAAGGTTTGGTGAGGCATATGTAACAATGTGCATATCCTTTCTTTGTTGTGGTAGAATGATATTTTTGAACCTAATGAAATATGACTGGGTGAGAAGCCAAGGGGTACAAGTGTTTTTTCTTATGCGGAGTTATGTGCAGAAATTACATTACGAGTTGAATAAGATATTTAATAGCGCATTTGATTTTCCACTCAATGTCAGCAGAGAACAGAGACTCACTCGTATCCCATGGCAACCAAGTTTTTATGTATTTCTTCTAACAATTATCTTTACCTAACTCTGTTGAGAAAAATATTTCTTATAATACTTGGCTTCTTACCCTCTCATATAATTGAAGCAATTAACTCCTCGCTAATTGGTACTATTTTGATAATAGAGGTGACTTACGCACGTAAATATTGTTAGGGTTAATGCTTGCGGTGAGTAATAGATTTGGTGATTTTGAAGAATATTATTCTGAGATGAAATGTCCAGGTTGATACCTTTACGCAAGCTACTCAGTAAGGGTATCGTCAATTTCTAGCGATCCTTAGCAGACAGAATCCTTTATTTTTTTATGCGTAAGACCACTCCACCTTGATCATTATTTATTTAAAGTCAACTCATTAAGAAGGTACACCTGTAAATGACTAAAAAAGACAACAAAAGAAGCACCTACAACATGATCCTTTTTGAAAGTATTTCAAACGGCTATCTCCACATCTTCCGGGTGAAGCTGAACTTTAAACAATGAAAGTCAAAAATTAAGAATGGCAGAATTAAATTAAAATTTCCGGTAAAATGTAATTTAATACCTAAGTAGAGCATAGAATTAATAATTATTTCTATAGGAAATCGAAATTTATCTTCAATGGGATCAAGAAAATTCCAGATGAAATAAAGAAAATAACGTAAAATCGTCTTATTTTACGAATCCGAGGCCATTCCAGAGGAGATAACAAAGGCATCAGCATCTCAGAAAGATCGACCGCGCTCAGTCGATGGTACACGACATGACACGCTCGTCGAGTAAGACCCAATTAGTATTTCACAGCCACACACAAGGTTCAGGACTCACGAAAATTTTGTAGGCTGATATATTGAGAACCGAAAATTTTCTCCTCAGTGTCTGTTTAAAACATCATTGCTGCAATGCTTTATAACACAGTAAATCTATTATTGCTTCCCATGAGTCATAATTTTATAACTTATTACTTACTTTTGACATAGTCAAGGGGCTTTGTATTAACATGGCATACTGTTACTCACCTGTAAAGAAAAGAAAAGAGAATTAGGATAAAAAGTGAAGAGACACACAATCCACTTTGACTAAATTAAATACAAAAAAGATCATGTGAACATTCGAATATTTTATTTATTTTTTATTTTTATTTTATTCTCACACCACCGGATACAGCACTTATTGGCCATTTTACACCGGGGTGTTCAACAAATGTAACAAGTAAACATACATAAACGACCATGACCTGGACCGGGGAAACCTACCCAGGCGGGACTCGAACCCGCGACCTCTTGTTTGACAGGCGAGAACGTTACCCCGCCGCCACCGATATGCTTTCATTCGTAATGTTTATGTAAGAGACCTGATTGACGCCATTACAGAAAAAGCAAATTTTAGGCAAATAAATTCGAGACAGTGGAAGCTGAAAATTAAATAACGAAAGCCAAAAATTAAGAATGCTAGAGTGAAATCAAATATCCGGTAAAGTTTAATTAAATACCTATATGGAGCATAGAATTATTAATTGTTTCCCAAGAAAATCGGAATTTAGCTTTAAATGGGATCGAGAGAATTCCAGATGAAATAAAGAAAATAACGTAAAATCGTCTTATTTTACGAATCCGAGGCCTTTCCAGAGGAGATAACAAAGTCATCAGCATTCAGCTCGACGCTTCCTTTCAATTCGGGCGTCTCAATTGCATGCTCGGGATGTGGCGTCGAGAGAAAGAAATCCTCGCCACTTGCTACGCGGATTTGCTATACCATGGAAATGGCTAAAAGACCATCATCCCCTTCTCCAAGCCAGATGGTGACTTTCATTCTCAAGGGTCCGACCGCTCTATCCGAAGACTCGGCGCACCTACCTCTGCCGTCCTTGAGAAAAAGAGGTGGAGAGTATACTCTTCACCTTACGCCTATCTCACTCAGCCAAGGAACTCAGCCACAGTCCAGGGATATCCCATTTCCCGGATTCTATACGATTCCAAATGATCCCGCCCTCAAACACGCAGTCATCATATTCACATTTAAGTCCTTTCCTGGATAAAACCCGTAGTTCCTTTGTATTTCCATTTGCCTTCGGGTTTATAGTAACATTTCCCACGTTCGAAATGACATTGAGTTGAGGTGAATTCACATTTCTATAACACGTTATCGGCAAAGCAACAGCAATTTTTCAAGAAATACATAACTAATTGTAATCAGTAGTGTTGACAAGCCAAGTTATTTAAAATAAATATAGCGTACCAGAAGTAAAATTATCTTTATCAAATCCCTTTAAGTGCTGTATTAACTACTTTTAACGTATTATGACTCTTACTTATTTCTAGATTAAATATTAAATCGAAGATTGTAAATGTTACTAAAAATGTTTCAATAACTCTTTCGTGGAAGGTTATTCGGGAGTACCACCGGGTCAGGTTTTGCATCACGGCCAACGTTTGATGGACGACTCGTTCATCATTTAGATTTTCAAGATCAACCCTGTTGGAGGGTTGATCTTCAACTCCTGAATCCCCAGTTTATGTCACTTTAATTGTGGAAGTTGCTGAAAGCTGCCGGGTATCACGGCCGAAGGCTCTTTCCAGAGATCCCATTCCAGACATTTGAAATCTCAGCTTTGGAACTAAAAAGAATTTTAGCTAACGGTCATCAAGAATTTATATTAACATATTTAAGTGATTCTGTTTCAGAAGCATCTTCTCCTGTAATTAGATTGACTGCAAAAAAACACTTATTTAAGAAAAGCAAAGTCTTACCACGGGCTGCCAAGACGTTTACAACGATAGGATTTAATACATTTGCACTCATAAATCGCACATATACCCTTAAAGCCGAGACTGTTTTTCTCTCTCTGAGAGTATTTATATTAAGCAGTGAATAAATATTCATATTAATAAAAACATTAAATGGTATGGTGACTTAATGGCATGAAGCTAAAGTTGACAAACAAACAAACAAACAAACTCTGACATGATTTTTGATACATTTATTTGAACTAGAAGACATCATTTTCATATGTTTTCCTCTATATCAACTTTAACTAAAGATACACCATTATTCCATCAACGGCAGTATGTGTCTATTACACTCTCTAAGCTCGGAAAGCTATTAATTTGCATCTCCCAATTAATAATGAGGGAAGACTTTTAGCAAGGAAAAAGAGTCCCATACAGTGTTGCACTGGCATTAAATTTTCTCTATATATCATGTATATGCTTAATTATAGAGTAAAAAACAAATAAAAAAGTAATGGGAGCCATGTAATACCTATAGGTGTGTAAACTCTTTTATTTCAGAGAATAATCAGTCAATAACTTAATGCAATTTACGTAATTTTAATAATTTTACAATTTTATTAGTCTGTGGAAAGAACAACCAACAATTGGGAGCGGCAATTCACCAATTCCATACGCCAAATAAACTTGTCCACGGAATTTTGAGGAAACTCATTCATATATGTGATTATTTAATGTATATTTAATTAGGGAGTAAAATAAAACAAAGTTAAAGTTTCTGGAGCACACACATTATCTTAAACTTTATAAAAGCGTTTTTTAAGATAGTGATCAATAAATACCCTTCAACCTAATGGACTTTGCCTCCGAAAAGAAAACAGCCAATAATAATTGGGAGCAGGAAATTTACCGATGCAATACGCCATACACCACATACACTCGGCCACGGAATTTCGAAGAACCTCATTCATATCCGAAGAGCAAAGTGAGATAAATGTGATTTTGTGAAGCTCATCTTACTTCCACTTCATATTTCTCCCCTCGCTCCGGGAAAACTCAATTCCTCCCGATAAAAAACACCCTCACTTGGTCTTTTTTGTGTCCTTCCTGTTTCTCATAACTGACTCGCAACTTTCATTTTTCTCATTTCCTGCGCTTAAACTGCGTCCCACAAATATAAAGATCTCTCTTTTTTTTCAACCAACCAACATTGCTCCCTCGATTTGCCTCGATCCCTTGGCTCCTTCTGCAGCATCCTCGCTTTTGTTTTCCCTGGCGAACGAATTTCAAGGGGATAATTTCTCAGCAGGAGAAAGTCTGTCGTTGCTTCATACAACCCACGGCCGCAACTTCATACCAAAAACTGGTGTATTCTTTTTCGCAGTCACGTGAGAGAGTAACTCATTTACCTCTCTGAAGAATAGGAAAATTATTTCACCGAAATAAATTATGACAACGTGCAAGGTTAGCACTAAATAACTTAAATATTGCCTGGATATTGTCCCCTTAGATTGTCAAAAAGCATGATTTTTATTCCAAAATTCATGGAAAAATCATACTATCCATATAATTATTCGCGACGCTGTTCATTTTAGAATAATTGTATGAAAACAAATATAAGCAGCATCACTCATGCATTAATGGAAGCAAAACCCCTCAGCAGCTTTTGCCTTCCATTTCAGATAAGTATAGAAAATCGACTCAGTTCAGCGATTTGGTATGCAAAACCCGAAAATACGTTCCAGGGGCAACGAAAGTCACAGTTTTCGCATTGATATTTTCAACTATATGATTAATAGGAGACTTCGAAATCATTTACGTTGCAGCTACAATATAAAGATTTTTTCTCCCTCTCTTTACCGCTAGGTTTAATTTTGATTCGGCGCCTTGAAGAATTTTCAACTGAAAATTGTGCTAAATTTTTGGTATAGTTATACACCTTCATCTGGGCTACGAATGAATATTAGTACATAATTCTGATAAAAAAAAAAATGTGATAGCAATTTTTTACAATAATTAAGGAAAAAATAAATATTTATCAATTTTGATTTGTTTACTGATTATAACTTAGGTAATACAGTTCATGGTTACCCATCAATTCTGATTAATTAAATAATAATAATTTGCATTTTAAAAAACCATTTCCCATGGCATTGATATACATTTTTCAAGAATTTCCTTCTCCTAGCAAATTCCTAGCCAAGAGATCATGTTTAGATGCAGAAGACATCTCTGGAAATGCCGTGAGGTGGAGGATATTCTGTAAAATTCATTCGAGACGCAGGAAAAATGGCGGCCTTGTCCTTTAGCCCAGCTTTCAACGGCGTGTATCTCCACTGCGGCGAGAGAGGGGTAGGGAATCGAGATAGAGAGACACTCCAACCACGAAGGACATGAGCGTCAGTCGAAAACTTTTGCGGCGCGTCCTCCCGGGACTTTTTCATTCAAATTACTCCGCGGTTCTCCACTCCCAGTCGCGCAATCTCATCTAATGAGCTTTAGTTTGAGCAGTGGCGGTAGGTAAGTTCTAGTTTTCATCGGGCGCGAAGAGGGCGGACAAAAATAAAGGACCTCCGCAACGCGCACTTTGCAAACCAAATATTTTTTTTAGCTCCTCTGACCCGTTCCGTAATACGGGAAAAGACTCTCATCCAGGGACTTTACATGCATGAATAAGCGATCGGCGGATTTAAATGGCATGCGGACTCCTTTTTTAAGAGTTGTCATAAATTTTCATCGGGATTTTCGAAGGGCTTCACAGCCATGATGCCGACTGAATCTACGCACGCGTTATTCTAATGAATTGCAGCTCATGAATCCGGAAATCAATGCTGCTGCCGTACACAAAGAATCTGTAAATGTAGTAGGAATAAATAAATGTTTTCGCCGTCGGTCAACGAAAGCAGATTACGTTATTTGGTATTTTATAGGATATCTCATTCAGTTACCGAATCACGGGAAAAATACTTTTCAATCATTTTCCTTCACATGCTTAGTTGCTCCATTAATTATATCTCGTATTATAGAATTAAAAAAATACAGGTTTCCAAAAATACGAACAACGATATACGAATCGAGAGCACGTCGGTAAACATCGCTAAGTCAAATGCTTTTCTCTTGGGTAGCAATCACTTTACACTTATCCTTCTACGTTAGAATTTTCGACTTAAACAAGCATTTCGGAGCAAAGTTACAGATGAATAGAATATAAAAAGGAAAGACATTAGTTTATCATTGAGATATTGAGAAATGTTTCTATTTTCTGCGTCAAAGTGAAAATAATAAAACCACGTCATGGAATGAAATGAGGTCACAGACTGAAAATACAATCAAATAAACCGATTTTTCTTATAGATTGACAAACTGAGAACACATGTTCATTTTAAAAATATGACAGATTCATACCACCCTATTATGGTGTGTTCTTCAAATACTTTACATTAATATTATTTGAAAAAGTATGAACACGGATATTAACCAAACAATGGACAAGCTTTTAATTTTTGAATTACAGAAAACTTATTTCGTTTCCAGTTAAAAATATCACAAAGTATAAGCAACAAAAAAAAAGTTATGGTTAGTAGTGCAATCACAAAGTGAAATCGTTTTTGTTCAATAACTTACCGTAAAAACTTATTAATTTAGAACTAATGATTGATAGATACAGCTCTGCTCCGTTAAATCCAACAATTATTGAGCGTAAATATTAGTTTGAGTGCTTAGATAAAAAGTCAACCCCTTTACCTTTCATGGTGAATGTTTAGATTTAAAAAATAAACCCCCTCACCCTTCCACCGCTTAGCCTCCTATTCTTCTTGAGCCCGCTATCGCAACTCTTCGCCAGAGAAAAACCTCTCAGTCCTTGCAGAGTTCCCCTAAATCCCCATTGGGGCCCTGTAATTCTTTTCCTCTTAACGGAACCTTCCACTGCTACTCCCACCCTGGGTAGAAAAGGGTAAACCCCCACAACATCTCCCACTCCGCTCATCGCAAAATCCTCTGCCATTGTCATCTTGACCACTGTCGGAATTTCGGCACTCGAAAAGAGCAGGGTAGGGCTTGGGGTGGGTCGTCGATTATGGTATGCAATAAAATCGATGCGATGCGCATGTATAATTAATCCGAATAATAAATCTGGGTTCGAGACGAGGTCAAGGAAAAAGACTATTTATTGGAAAATTCATATTCATGCACTCCACAAATAAGCTGGCGAGCCCATGGTTGTTTCTCAGTTTACTAGAGAACATCTCTAGTATTCAAAGTACCACAATACGCCCAGCATAGTACACCACCTCACCCTCTGAAGCCATTAAAAATCTACACGATAAACCAATTATTACAATCAATAATTAAATGACTTCGCTCGAAGTTGGGAGATTTTTGCATGTTTCTACAACAACTTCATCTTAGATCTTCGAGGTTTCAATACAACAAGCATGCCACCATTTACTTCCATCTAATAGCACTAAATGGTCCTGATGCAAGTGTGAACTGGAATTACATATTGATTGGCAGCAAACTCAATAGAATTATTGAACAATTTTTATTATAGTGCTGTGTAGCTGCTTGTTTAGTTGATATCGAGAAAAAGGAATTGAGATGAGATATTATGAAAGTAAGGTTAGAACACAAAATTTTCCGCAAAGGAGTTTTTATTGATTTTCTATTTTAAGAGGTACATTTCAAGTTCTGTAATGGGAAATGACTACTGATATAAGACCTAACCCCTATTTATGAAGCATATTGAAAACTATTCAATGCAATACTCTTCCCTGCGGAGTGAGGTACTTAGCAAAGCACAATCTCCCAACCTATCCAAGGATAGTCCTCCACTTATTCGTCCTACCACACACTGATCACTAATGGCAGAAAAGGTCTCGTCCGTACGCCGTCTTGGGGAAAGAGCAAACGCCGTCATTGAGGGGAGAGAGACTGAAAGAAAAAATAGGGTTGGCATGCACAATCCAATTTACCTAAGGAGAGGGTTTGGGGAGGTATAGAAGAGAAATACAGAGTTTTGCAATAGAGAAAACGAGGATTTGTCGTCCTAAATACACTGTCACTACTTTATACACATCATCCCTTTATTTTAATATTTATGCATGCACCTGAGAATTCGGTTTGGAAGAATATGGTTTTGTGGTGTATGTGGTATAATACCTGACCCGCAATCGGGAGATCCAGGCTCGAAAACTGGCTAAATCAAATGATTTTTTCATGAAGGATTCCACCGTTGGTGTATACAATTAGGCAAGCGCAAGCATCGTTACTCTTTCAATCTTTTACATACATAATCGCTTTAATATTTGGGCATGCGTCTGAGATTCTTTTTGGAGGAAGATGGCTAGGTGGTGTAACTGAAGGTACACCTGACCGGCAATCGGGAGATCTGGGTTCGAATCCGGGCAAAACCAAATGATTTTTTCATGGCAAATTTCATCCTTGGTCAATACAATAAGGCACACTAAGGTTTTTTTTAGATGGTATTTATTACTTATATCACTCCTTTTAATAGAAACCCTAAAATGGAATACTTTGGAAATGGAAATTTACACATGAGTTAGTGAATAAGACATACGTCACAAGTGTCGTAAATCCTTAATTTTGAACGAATAAAAACGTTCGAGCTCTTTAAGTCTAATGGAGACCAAAAAGTTCATAACTAGTAGTTGATTCCGAGAAATGGACAATAGGGATGCTATTCTCCTCACCATAGTGGAACTTTATTTCTTGGGTAAATGAGAGCATATAAAAACGCAAATAGATCGTGTTAATCATAGGCCAATAACAAACTGATTTCGTGGTAATTTTCTCAAGTCATGAAATTGGATTCTAAATGTAGCCCCAATATTTTACCTTTAAACACTAAAAGAATAACATATACTTTCATTGAAGAGTATTATTTTTTATCACCCAATTATCACTATTGTACACTCCTAAACTCTGACAATAAAAATGAGAAAAATATGTAACTCTTGTATTGAAAGGCCCGATTTATCATCGGATAGGCAAGAAAATAATACAATAGTAGGTAGGAGAATAAAATGCTACCAGTTATGAAGAAATGGAAAAATCGTTCTGAGATCCAAAGGAGGCATGAAGGGAGAGGAAGTTGGAAGAAAAATGGTTTCCTTGCTCTTTTCCGGATGAGGACGGTACGAGGAGAGATGAGAGAGAGAGACTCATTCCTCGCTTCGATCCTTTCCTACTTCCTTCACTCCAACCCTCAAAATACAAGGAAAAGAAGGAAAAAATTTAGTTCTCCGTCACTCACATTTTATTACCTCTCTACGGTCCCTCATACCTAGTAACTAACTAGACCTAGGCGGGAACAAGTCTCCCAATCCAAAAGTCGCAGATTTTAGTCCCACCTGGATAGGTTTCCCCTAAACAGGACATGGATGTGTGTGATCGTCAATTGTTATTTGTTGAAATATCCGTTGTGAAGGCCTCATTGCGCTGTTGTCGGAGATATTTGAGGAATATAAAAAAAATTAAAAAAGAATATACCACGAAAGACAATAAGTTCTTACTCCTTTTGTCGGTTATTTCAAGCAAAATTTCGGCGATGACTCTATTCCAGTTTTGGTTAAAACAAATGATAAAAATGAAGTTATGCATTATGAAAGCAAAATGTTTAATTTATTCAATAAAATGCAGTGGCACCGACTCCATGAGGCCTGAGGGGGCCCGAGCCCCCCCAAAAATTCGTTACAGATGTGAGGAAAAAATGTGTCAGGCTTGTCGATTTTCCCCTGAGGGTCCAGATATCGAGATTGGAGTGATCAGGGTTCTAATGTTGATCATATAACTCTTCTAAAATGCATATAAACTTAAAATTCACTACTTATAAAATTTACCGGGGCAAGGCCCCGGTTTGGGCCCCCCAAAATATTTTTTGTAAGTCGGCACCCCTGAATTAAAATGTATGGTTTTCTTATGGGTTCCCATTGAAAGTAATTTAATAATTCAGGCAACTCGCATTACGCAAAGGCGCTTCTTGCACGCATGGATTCTTCCGATGCCAAACGCTTGTTGAAACAACCTTTGCAACCTATATTGAAAATATCTTTTACCAAATATCCGACTCAGTGAGTGAATTTAAATACAGGAGCGCGTAGAGCACATCCCAAGGCGTGTGAATTGCACACGCTCAGGATAAATTTGCGACAGCCTCCTCGCACTTATTTTTCGATATTTTTGGAGGTGTTCGAAGGATTCACGCAGGCTTCGAACGTGAGACCCACCGATTGGCAGCCAAACTACCTCACTCCTCATCCCCTCACCACAAACCGCAGCTTAGATTTCTCCATTTCCCAATAACTCTCCCAATATCCATTTTCTCAATAACGCGACAGCCATCCCCCTCGTCCAATTTTATCCTCCCTTCCCTCACTCAGGCATTCTGCGGACGTGCTGTGTTTATTTAGCGCACTTTGTGAATAGTGTTGGGAACCATCACTGCAAGAACATCCGAAATTTTGAGTAAGTATCTTCTGCCTCAATACACCAATTGGTTTTTTTCAACATGCGCGCACTGTCTATCTGGTGAATCTACCAATTCGATCGATGGATTTTTCTTCCTCATAGGAAAATCCACTAGAATCGGTAGAATATTAATAGCGTACGCTTGGTTTGTTTGTAGTAGGACCCGCCCGCCTTTGTGAAGGTGCGGGATTCCTCGTCCCTTCCCTTCCTTCCCGTTCCCATCCCCGGAGGCGTCGTCGGGCTCTCATCGCGGCGACGCCTCCTTCCTTGTTCCTTCCCGTCCTTCCCCTTCTGGGTGCAGAGGAGAAATGCTTACAGTCCCTGCCCCAGGAGTGTATCCTCGCGAGCCCGCCCTGGAGTCTCGTTTCCACTGTCTATCTGGAGACTTTCTGCCTTCAAATTAGCCGAGAAATTTAAGATATTAGAGAAGGATTATAAACGAATGGGCGTAAATATTAATATTCAAGCATGAAAGAAAAGAATTAAATACTAACGATTTGGGAGACGTAATAAATTCTGATCACAGCGCTTAAGTCAACAACATGTAAACAAGATGCAACTTATCCTCGATTGATCATGAGTATCTAGAAACGAATAAAAACTGAAGCCATTAAATATACTAAGACAGCATTGCTAATAGAGAATTTTTTTTCTTCTTTAAGAGGAGTAGAATAGGAGAGGAGGATAATTCTTTGAGTGATATTGCAAGGAGTACACAATTAGTGCCGAAGTGTGTCTCTTGAAGTTCAATAAATCGCATATAATCTTAGATCTTTCTCTTCTTAATCCTCTTCCTTCGCTCTTTATTTGTAACGGCTCACGAATAGACATTCTACCTGGCTTGTAAAATTGTACCAGGCATAGCTTCGAGCAGGACTTTCCTGAAAATTTTCCTTAAATTTTCATATTCACACTCTGATACAGGTAATCTTCAGGTTGGCTGGTAAGCAGTGCTCTCACCACACCATTTCCGTCTTTATACCGGATGCCCCCTCAAAACTCCAAATTCCTATAATGATTTCTTCCGCGCTTAATATATACATGAATTTTTCAAGTCCCCACCTGGGATTTCATTTTTAGTTAGCCCACGTGGCTTATCATAACAAAGAATACCTTGGAATACAACTGCATGTGACTTTCATCCTATAATAAGACAGCCGTCAAAGACATGGATGAGAACCTCCGTCTCTCTCGCGCAATATTTCTTCACCTACTTCCAATAGATCCACTCGAGGTCATGCATTTACTGAGTTCACTAAAATAGCTGAGGTACAAAAATTTAGTAAACCATTGATAAATTCTTCACCCACGACCATTTTATATACTATCACATTTGGGATTTAAACCCACAGGTAGATTAATGCTGTCGGAACGGTGTACAATTGATCCTTATTCGATTGACCTGCCATATATGATGTCACCCCTGCGCTGTGCACGGCAATAGCTGAGATTCGGAGAAAAACCTTCCCCACTTCCCAGATTCATACGTCGGACATTCCGGTTGGCAAGCAAGCACTCTTGTCACCACATCATCCCTCCAACGCAATTCCGTGGACCCACTTTTTATCATAGACTCCACCCCCTCTCTACGCCTCCATTCCATTCCCTTACCGCCCCCCGGCACCGAAATCCTCGCCGCCCGCACCCCTCACCGTCCGACTGGCAGCAGCGGCGGCCCAACTTCCACCCCCGCAATGCGGCACTCCCCCTTGCACCCCTCCACGCTCCTCTACATCCCCTGGACGAAGCCGCGCCGCCAACCCCCGACGACGGTTACGCCCCCTACCGAACCCAACGAACTAACCTTTTCCTACCTCTCTCTCCACCACCACTCTCTTCTACGAACCCACACACTTCTATACACACACATATTATCCATCTTTTCCCTCCAAATCCGTATCCTCTTCGTTCATGTAAGTGAACAATCCTTCAACCCCCAGCCACCTTCGTTGCCATCCCAAAGTTCTCGCTTCCGATAATAGTAATAAAAATATTGTCGTCGATATTACAATCGAATTTAAGACTAGATAATTCTTACTAACGATTTACCTGTTTGAAATTCATATATTTGCATGCCCTGGATGGTGGTAAATCCACCCAGGCGGGATACGAACCCGCAAACTCTAGGTTGGGAGTCGGGGACGCTACCCCGGGTGAATAGGCAACGAGGGGTGAATAGCCAGTCTCTCGGGAAGTAACGGATTATATTGCGATAGGGTGAGAAGAGTTCCCGTGTAAACATACTGAAATGGAAATCACAAGAACTTAATAATGATTTTCACTGCAAGTCCCCATTTCACCTGCACGATTCAGAAATTTCATGCATTTCAGGTGTAATAATTTTTCTAAGGAGACAATATTTTCATCATCAACGTAAAAGCTTTTTAAAACTTTTACCGCTAGGAAAATTCCTCCCAGGAACAACTCGACCCACTGACATCCTTTGGTATATTTTTTCGCCTGAGGAACCCACCCATACCATGGTTTTTTTCTGACTCCTTGAGCTTCGCATGCGCAGTGCAAGTCATGAAGCTCCTCATCACTCATCCATGAAAATGTTTTTGATAGTACCTATGCTTTTTCCTGCAAACATACTTAATGCTTATATGTACAATAAAAAGTATTTCCTCAGAATCTCTCATGTATGAAAGTGCAAACTCTAAGTGCCGCTATAAGTAGTACCGTTTTAAGTAAGTAATAAATGCTTATGTTGGGTATCTATAGAAAGCATTCCCCCTGACACTTAAAAGCCATTATCTTAGTGCTAGTATCTGATGGCTAGTTTGGGTGTGTTAGGATAGAATATACCCGGAACTAATTCTCAGGAGTTATGTTTTTCACATCATTAGGGTAGAATGGGAAACGGCTGAGAGGTAATTCTTTGACATTTACCATCTCTCGCCGCTAGGGTTTTTGTTTGGGGCTTTTACAAGCCTCACTTGTTATCCAGGAACGCTAAAAAGGCAAACGCTCTACCCGCGGGGTGAGTATGCTACTATAATACGCAATCTCGGCCTAAATTAATTCAAAATATATGTATATTAATGACGTTATGTATTTCCGCACTTAGGTTAATTATAGCTTACAATTCCCATAACGGTTCAAAGTATAATGTAGATCGTCCTAAAATGTATTTTCTAGACTTATATATTAAAAATTACAATCATAAAGGGGGAGAGTGGTAGCCTATTGAGTAGAGTAATTGGTTATCTAGGGGTCTCGGGTTAAGCCTTCGGGCACGCCCAAATAAAAAATCCCCGACGTACGAGATGTCCCAGGGGAAGGAACTCACCCCCTACCCAGAATGTCTGAAGTTAACAGACCTATGGCCTAGTTCGGGGTGAGCTCTACTCTAACTTTACCAAACCAACCTTCGGGTTGTATCACAGACTGGGTGAGGGAATGAATCATGAATGAGATCAACCCCGCAGAAAATACAAACCACCTTAATTCATCTCCAGCCGCTTATGAAAAGTGTTCAGATCACGGGTTCAATTTCCATGCAAGTAGTATCAGACTTCATATCGCCTGTACTATCTGTAACCACGAAGAATTTAAAATAAAAAACAATGAACCATAAAAAAAATTATGACTGAAAAAACTAAAACAATCAATCAGTCGTTCTAGCGAGTACAATGATTAATATTTCTGAAATCTACCATTTATGGACCTATTTCTTTTCTTTACTGCTAGAGTATAATACTTTTCTAATTATTGCAACCTAAGTTTTAATAATAAAAATATACATATATTTTAGAACTCATGGTAACTTGCGCACAAGATTGCAGCTGAATAATGGTCATACTAGCCTCTCTCTGTATAAATAAGGAGCTCATCAACTCGAAGCCATAGGAAATTAGCCCTGGAAATACAATATAAGGACTTGCACCACTTTTCCTCTTCTTCAAGAGAACCTATGTTGACATAGAAATGGAGACTTTCCTCTTGTACTGAACCATTTATTTTTTCCAACTTTAAAAACGATACAATACACTGGATTATGCAATGCTTCTGAGAATTACATATTATTACGCAAATAAAAATATATCATTATACAAAGTTATTGTTTAGCATTCTTTCCCAATCGCTGATTCACTACCATCATATCATTCACAGTTCTGTACAATATTTTTTATTACGAGCTTTGTCCAGGAGATAATATCTACTGCAAGAAGTTGATGAACTAGGAAAGAGTATCAGTTACGTAATTTAATTAATCATGTTGATACAGGGTGAAGAAGTTGCCAGATAAAAAAGTAATTGTATCGCCACAAATTTTAATGAATTAGGTTAACTTTTTGCAACTTTTAACTCCAGAGAAACTTAATTACTGGCAAATTCTTTCCTCTGCATTGCTCTCTCATTATTTGACTCAGACTCTTCAAGACGATCCCTTTCCACAAAGAGTTTTGTCTTCTCAAACACCAGCGCGTGCTGGTTCTCCTTTTTTTCCATGCTCCCATTGTATTCCTAAGCCATTATATGCGGCCTGCTCCCTAAACCATTACTTCCCAAACCTTCATTGTCAAAAACCGTTTCCATTTTTTTTACTCATTCATTCCGCTCCCGTTTTTTTTCTCAGCTCAGCTACAGAGTTTCTATTCCTCCACACTGCTATCATTCAGTGACCTTCGTCTTCTGCCTCTAATAAGTCAAAAACAGATAAAACTGGAAATAGAACTCGCATATTCAAATTAAGACAAAGGCACGAATTGTAGCACTTAAATCATGTGCTTTTATTAGAAATTAGTCCCATCATTTAAAAAAAATATGAGAATAGACTTATATTTTCAGGAATCCTCAAAAATAGCATTTCGTGGAAAAAAGGTCCGAAATAAATTTCAAGCAATAGCGATGAACTTGAAAGCATTTTGCTGTGGATTTTCCTTACATTGGCAACAAGAAAGAGCAGAAACTAATTTGAACGATTCAGTAGATTATAAATATTTATTAACTTCATTCCGCAGTTTTACCTCCTTTTACTGAATTTCTTTCGTTCAGTAAGAGTTGGCTTGTTTGCTTCACATTATATGGTCTTCTTATGTATTTTTTTACAATTAACATCCAAAAATGTCTTAAGAGCACTGTATTATTAGCCTTAATTGCATTTACATTACTTTTCCAAATAAGAAATAAATATACTTGCAAAGTCTTTTTACCTTGGACAAGTGATGGCAAAACTTGTTAAAATAGATGGTGCCTCGTATGCTGTTCTTTCTCCACAACCACTCAAGCTCAAGTGAATACCGAGTGCGTCGCTAGGCCACTTACTCAGAATTACTGAGACGCACACACCTATGAATTCAGGCCAGATATGCCTGGAAAAATATTTCGTATTCAGAGAGGATATTTCAAAGGATTTTACGCTGGAATATTTTTCATAATTCTTGAAGGTGGAGCAACTCCGACATTTAAAGATACAAGAAAATACTCTAAGCGCAAAATAATCCACTTTATTGCAAAACTGAAGTTTTACCTAAGCATAATAATGCTTCTATCTATTTATCTGCCTTAACTTGCGAGTTTAGTATATACCAAACAAAAAACTCTGTAGCCTTTAAACTCAGTGAAACATCATTTTTTGCGTTTTCATAAATGCTACAACCAATAATTGTGTTGCCAGTTCATTTTTTTCAGAAATATTTGTAAAATTAAATAAGTTTGTCGAAAAGAAATGGAAAATTCATTATATTTCAAACTGGAAGTTATTTATACTCTAGTTTAGTGCTTTTAAGAGTGCTACCATTAGTATGATACTCAAAGTTTTATATCTTCGAAAAAATTTGCCACAGTGATTAAATGCAAAGTTTCACGAATTTTGAGTACATATGAGAGTGGAACATATTCATGTTAAAAAGATATGGGAAAAATTAAAACAGACTTTCTCTTTGACTTAGGGCAGCGTAGATTATTTTATCCTGAAAATTTTCAAGTTTCAAGAAACCAAGTCATTGACTAACCATGGATAGAATCCACAATATACTTATCATGTCTCCTCAGTCTTCATCAAATGGCTGATATTTGATAAAATTCAAGATGATTAGTATCTCGCATCTACATCTAAGATCACTTCAATATTTTTATGGATGAAAAGGAAGAAGCCCTCTGAGATAACATAAAAGTATTGAAAAATAACAAACGAATGTCATTTAATACAGAACAAAGGGGTTTATTCTGGCTATCACCGAGCAATATGATTATTTTTCTAATATAAGCAATGTAAATGAAGTTAAGGTGGCGAGTTAATGGTAAAATTCAAAGTAGAGCATTTTGCATATTGAAATGTTCTATGAAAAAATAAGATATATAATCAAGCATGAAAATGCAAGGCAAATGGAAAATCCTATAATAGTTTAATTATTTACTTTCATCATCAGTAGTACCTTACGTCTTGATAGAACAGAGAAAAACTTCGATCAAAGAGCACATGCGGAGTACATGCAGTAAACATGGGCATTTCATTTTGAAATACAATGACCTTAGTTGAAAATTCGCCGTAGCACACATCAAGCGTTAATCAAAATGGCGCAAAGCCACCCAGATCCAAAGTTTGACCACCTAATTAACCTAATAATAATCCAATCTCGGGCAGTGTATTTGTCAAATAGGCTGCGATAAGCGACCGGTAGATACGACAACGCAGCGGGTGAAACGACGCAGGACGCATAGTGGCTTCATGGGACGACACATCCCGGAGTTCCCACCATAAGCTCAAACCTCTTCGATTCATGCGGAAATGCCATCAGAATCTTTCGGTGATAATTGTTTGCCATCCGCAAGCTGTAAAGGGGACTGCTAACTGAGCCCATCTCTCATAAAATCACATTAATTTGGTGTAATCTCTCCGTGAATTTCAATTACTGCTTACTTCACCCGAGTAAATTGATCACATTGATCATATCGTGTATGTCGATTGGTGAAAATTTGATTGTATTTGGGCTTGATTAGATTTATCGCATAGCATGCTTAAGTGTACATCTTAATCGAAGACTTTTATACTTTAATCGAACCAATTTCTTAATTCTGAGTTACTCGTATAATTTAAAATATTCCCATGATGAGTATGTATGTATCTGCTTGTAATTTATATCAAAAATCAGGGAATACATCTTACTTTAGCGGCTATCCACGAAAATAGATCCTAATGGCTTCTTTTAATTTTAGAAGTAGAAATAGGGTTCACCCCTATAAATTGACATAATTGAAATATATAAATCTTACAATTGACAATTACACAGCACATTTTTCAGCTAAAAGCCATAAATAAAATTTGTAATAATACTCCATACTTTTATCGCTAATTTAAGATCATCTGCAAGTAAAATTGTCCTTAAAGCAGGTGTACGCAATTATATAGTAAATATGACGAGGGCATAGAAGTTTTAGATCAATAATAAATTTTTTACACTAAAAATTTCAAAAACAAGTATTTTAGCATAAATAGACATTTTATAAAATATATATGAAGAACAAAAACTTTTCATTACCAATTGTCAGTAGAAACGAATGAGTAGTTAAAATAAATCACTCACACAAATATATTACTGGTCTGACAGTATCAGCAATTGCGCCAAATCTCATTTGCCTATCTCGTCAATTACCATGTACGCTATATTTGTATTTACTCTTTGCATTCACTATGTTAGAAATACTTCTACCAATGATACTTTTAAGTATCATAACTCAGTAACTTTTCTGCAGTGACTGATATATAGAATACTAACTTAGTCATTTTTTTTAAAAGTATTATCTGTGGAAGTACTTAACTTTTTATAGTAAATGCTGTATCAGAGACCAAAGTATTCTTTACTTCACTATGTAACTTTTCGATTGTGAATACACTATCAAGGACCAAAATAATACATCTTTTCAAATATTAAAAAAATGCATTGATTTTCTTATTACCAGTGGAAGTACTTAACTTTTTATAGTAAATGCTCTATCAGAGACCAAAGTATTCTTTACTTCACTATGTAACTTTTCGATTGTGAATACACTATCAAGGATCAAAATAATATCTCTTTACAAATATTAAAAAAAATGCATTGATTTTCTTATTGCAAATGGAAGTACTTAACTTTTTATAGTAAATGCTCTATCAGAGACCGCAGTATTCTTTACTTCACTGTGTAACTTTTCGATTGTGAATACACTATCAAGGACCAAAATAATATCTCTTTACAAATATGTTTAAAAATCCATTGATTTTCTTCTAACCATTACTTATTACAAAATTTAACCCTGGATAACATCTGATAATGGAGGTATGTGAACTCGAGTCCATTGCTCTTCAGCTATTTTCTCGTCCGGGCGAATTCAATCCCTCGTGGGATATCCATTTCTGCAGGTCAGCAGCTACATCCCTTCCGCATTACTCTCAAGACCAAAGGGGATTAGTGCGAGAGAAAGAGAACCCTTTAATTTCAGCGGCCTCAGGGAGGTTAAGGGAAAAGGGGATGGAAGGCCGGAGAATAAACGAGGACGCCACGCAAAGAGGTGGCGAGGGTAATGAATACGAATGCAAAGAGAATAATGCGAAAAACATTTGAGGAGCAGAAAGCATTAGTTTAATTCGCTTTTGAATGAGCGCGCGTGGAGAAAATGAGGTCAGCAAATGACTTCACAAAGCAGGATATTCCAAGGGTAATATAATCACCGCCTCGGCTTTTTTCCTACAAGCGAGCAAATAACTCTTTTCAATTGCACGAGAAACGTATTTTTATACCTACTCGCTGGAACACAAACTCGGTAAATATAAAAACATGCTAGGCTTCCCGAAGAATTTTCGCGAAAGAAATCACTTCACTGAGAACATCCATTATTTCAATGAAAAACGACGGTTTTTAAATTTGTGAGATCAAAAATCTGGATCTTAACGTTCAGTTAGCTTTTTTCCCTACTTTTTAAAGAAGACCCATTTAATAACTTAATTTTAATAAACTTAATGCTTGGCACCGTTTATATTTTAAGCTCCTAAAATCCACACGGCAAAAGAAACGAAAATTTAATTCACAATTATTTGAAATTACTACAGATAACGTCTTTATTCGTTCGAAATCGGGTGATCAATACCAATTTCGTGCATGTGTATTCATCGCTGCCAAAGACAATTGGTAAGGCACTTATATAAGAATAAATAGGCAGAAAATACATAAAAGAGTGCTGCATAGCATTTCCAACTAAAATTAAGAGAGCATAACAGAGACTTCACTCATTATATCCTTCAGATCAACCAGAATATTGAAGTAAAGAATGCAGATTTATAAAAATATCCAATCAATCTTTCATTTTAGTTATATAAGCTATTTATCAACTCCATGGGTCATTGAGCAATTCCAAGAATATCTCTCGGTGTTGAGGAGTGGGCTAGTATGACTCTTACCCGACAGAGGGGGTATCCCTTGGCACGTGGCGGGTCGTAAAGCATAACTGAGACCGTGTCTTTTAAAAGGAAGGTATCTTCGTAGAAATACTCCTTTCTTTACTACTCACTCCGACTTTATGTTTGTTTAGGCTCTTTTATTTGGTGATAAAATAATAAATATTTATTTAACAAAAGACGGTACATGAGAATTCAAAAACAACATTTACTTCTTGAATAATATACTTAAAATAAGACAGAGCTCCCGCGGGAATACGTCCTCGACAGAGAGCAACCGAAGCGAAATACTGCCTGAAGAGTTAACGAGTGTTGAGTGGACAAGTACTGGAATAATCCCAGCATACAGCACTGCGTCTGTATGTGGGAAATAAGCAAGGCACTACAGTGGCCTTTTGACGGTACACCAACATATTCAATCGATTAAAATATTTTCAAATGCTAACTTAAATTAAGGAATTTTGGACTAGAGAATAGCTAGATGCGAGCTAAACTTGTTATTTTGTATAACGAGTAGCCCTGAGTATAAAATTATTATGAGGCATTATATGAATTTATTTTAAAATAATTCCAGAGATGTACAAATTGGGCAATTAATAGCATCGCCTTAATTGGTTTCCGAAATTGAAAACCCCTAACACTTATAACACGCGGAAAAAAATCAGTAAAACTGTGAAACATGAACAAAAAGTATTAACTATAAATCAATTCAGTGAAAATGCAATTTGGTGCAATAAAATGTGTCTGAGCTGTAGTTAACATATACATTGCGAGGCTATAAAAACAAACATGAAAAAATTGGCAGCAATTCATTGCGTTTATTGTTAGAATAAAAATAAATATATCATTATTCACGTACTTCGTAATTATATGTCAAGAGCAAATTTGTACAGAGGTCATATTTGTAGGCCCACTTATGGAGAATATTTTGCATAGTTTCACATATATTTATCCTTAATTACTTTTGCAGCACATTTATAACCACCCACGCTAATGAAATGTGATAAATGCAAAAAGAGTATTCTCCTTTTCATTGCCATGCATTCCGACTACTGTCGAATAACTACCGACACTCTAAACGCTGAGCTCTTCAAGGGGCATGGATGCCAGTCTCCAGTTCAAGCGTGCCTTCAGTACTGAGTCACTTATGACGCCACAGCCTGCATAGAGGAAACGTGATAAATTTCACCGCGTGCACTGAAGTGGCGGGAACTCTACCCACTGCATACCGCCATCACGGATCCCGCCACCTCGCGACAAAGTACACATCACGACTCGGTAATCGTGCTGCCTTCCATTCCCGCATACCGCAACGAATTGAAACGTCATGCGATGTGCACCGCCCTGGAAATATAGAAGAGATGTACTAGAGGGATCGGACCCACGGATGAGAGAATGGTAATAGTGCAACGCTCAAAGGGGGTGTTTTGCTATTGAGCGTGCGTCCGCGTGTAGCCCAAAACAGCCGTTTGAACTCGTTTCCGCTTCACATTACGCACATAATGCATGTGTGCTACACTTTTACTTATTCATTCCACCGGCAGCATTTCAGCCACGTAGAAATGCAGAGGGCTAGAACACAAGGAAGGTTCTACCGAAACACTTAGTGAATACCTCTCTTTTTTATTTAAAAATTAAACTTTGTTCAGCATGTCGCCAAATGCTGTTACAAAGCATGTAATTCGTTCCTCGGAAATTTTAGTAAATTTATGACTTACTGTTGTATTTACAGGAAATTATAGTCTAAGCGTCAACAAATACATATAGGTAGTCATTAAAATATAAGGGCCGAGTTGAAAACAATCTGTAAAAATGTAACCTTAACGTAGGTATCTCAAATAAGCGTTTAAATTATAACGCTTGTCTCAGAAATAGTTAATACCGTTGCAACCTGGGAGATTGTTGAAATATTGGCTACTGCGAGGCACTTGAACATTTCACATGATGTAGCATTGAGTTATTTCATTTTTTCGTAATGAATTGCGTCACACTTGAATTAATTGGTCCTTTCAAGGTGAATTACAGATAAAATGAAAACACATCACCTCAAACAGTTACTTGCCAAAATATTTACTTAATTTTCAAAAATTATTTTTATTCGATAAAAGACGACTTTGCTTTATTTTTCTTACTAGGGTATTTGATTATTAATAGCCATTAATTATCAACAAACAAATGTTTAAAACGGAACTAAGGACAAAATTCATCACCTCCTGATGGTTAGGGTAGATGAGATACAATTAACCTCACGCCAGATTAACCCACAAATGTGAGAATATCAAATATATAGTCTAGGGGGCCAGTTACTTTTCGCAGAACGCCTATCATCTTGAGAGGATAAATGTATAAATTTCAGTCATTCACGAAACAGTAGAAAACTGGATACGTGAATTTCTGAGAGTTTGTAGCAAAAATTAGTTCTTTACGGAATGAACTCTGATGCAGTTTAAATACTTTATACTTCTTGAGAAGTTGAGAGCAAATATCTTTCAGAGCGATACGGGGAATATCATGTTAGAGCCTCACCATAGGTGGATTTAGGGGGTGGACCCGTGCCCCCCTCATACGCTTAATAAAGAGACAAGATTTTTAATACGGTTATCATTACGTTCGCTTTATTTTGTGTTACGGAGCATCATTAATTTAATTTAATATTAATAACTTTCATATCAAACTAAAGAGAATATTGTTTTTAACCTCAAACATGAGAAGACCTGTCAGAAAAAATCCTGGATCCGCCCCTGAGCCTTACTATATTTTCAGATCCGACAGAAACGATATATTGCTGGACGGATAGATATGGGAATTCGTTTTTCCCCCGAAAATATGCTAGACGGTACTTCGCATGCGCATTACTTGTTTGATCTTTTACCGGCTGGTGAACTAATATCCCCCGCCACACGCCATTCAGTCGAATTTCGAGTTATCTTGCAAATGCCGATGTAGAGGACTTTCGTTTCCGGACTATTTTTTGGGCTTCCCTTGAACTTGGATGCGGAACCCGTGGTCTGCAGTCTAAAAATTATATTTCCAATTGACCTCAAAGTCTGCATGTAAATATTTAGAAAACATATCTAACTCTCAGGATTTTTATTCACATTACACCATTTCATTATGTATCACCGAAAAAAATAAACACAATTTTTCCTTCCATCTTGAATTGGAAGTCCCTCCACACAACAAAAAAGGCAAATGAATGTTAAGAGACGGTACTGGTACAACTCCAACGCATTTGTAAAAATACGGAAAAATAACACTCATTGATGAAGGAAAGAAGGTGACAACAATCTCTTTTGTTGATTGCAACGCGTAAACCAATACGCGCAGTATAATCAGACACAAAACAGTTGTATGATATGCGGCATGATATGGTCGAATTTCTTAATATTAGTTAATGAGTCATTGAAATATCTCAGAAATATTGCTATGTCTCATTTAACTAAAAAAAGTTAAAGTCATTTTTAGAGCCAGTCTAGTCCCACTTGGTTCCTTTAAGCGGCCCTCATAGCAGCCGTTAAGGGAGTGAAAATGTACGGGGAGGTGTAAGGAGAAAATGGACGGTGGTGGGCGGGGTTCTTACGATGGAGAGTGTTGGAGGAGATGGTGAGCCCTCTAGGCTAGAGAGATTTATATTCACAATGCGCCATTTCATGCCGTATCACCGAAAAAATTGAATGCAATTTTTCCTTCCATCCATCATTAAAACTCCCTCCACACAACAGCAATAGCACATACATGTTAAGAGACGATACTGGTCCAATTCGAGCGCATTTGTAAAAATACGGAAAAATAACACTCATTGACGCAGGAAAGAAAGTGGCAACGGTCTCTCTTGTTGATTGCTACGCATTTAAACCAATATACGTAGGGTAATCGGACAAAATAAAGTTTATCTTGTATAACATGCGGCACGATGAGGTTGAATCTCTTAATATTAGTTAAATAAGACATTGCAATATCTCAGAAATATTGCTATGTCTCATTTAACTAACAAAAGTTAAAGTCATTTTTAGAGCTAGCCTAGTCCCACTTTGTTAGTCCCCTCTAAGCGCCCCAAATAGCAGCCGTCAAGGGAGTGAAAATGCAGGGGGAGGTGTGAGTGGAGACAGAGGTGGAGAGTGTTGAAGGAGAACGTAAGCCCTCTAGGCAAGAGATTTATATTCACAGTGCACCATTTAATGCTTTATCACCGAAAATATTATATGCAATTTTACCTTTTATCCTGCATTAAAAGCCCCTTCACGCGGCAATAAAGGCACATAAATGTTGAATAAGTTAAGAACTTTACCCAGTACAACCCCAGCCCATTTATAAAAGTACGGAAAAAATAATACTCATGGATGCAGGCAAGAAGGTTACTCGTGAAGCAATACGCGTAGTGTGATCGGCCACAAAGGCTTAAGTCAATTTTAGAGCTGGCCTAGTCCCACTTGCTTCCCTTTAAGCAGCCGTTGAGGTAGAGAAAATGTACGGGAAGTTATAAGGAGGAGATGGACAGAGGTGGGCAGGGTTCTTGGGAGGGGCGGAGGAGGAGAGGGTAAGCCCTCCAGGCGAGAGAGTGAGGCACTTGTGAGGGTGAAGGGATGCCACCCCTTTTCACCCTTTCCCTCGGGATTCGCCTTACTCCCATACCTCAACATCCCATCCCTCCTCCCAGTTGTGCGGGAACGGCCGAGGGTGCAGGCGGTCTTTGGGCACACCGGAAAGGCACCATGATTAAAGGGATAAGTATTCCCGTCCCTTCCTTCGCCCCCCCATAACTGCAGAGCGAGCCTTGGAAACGGGAAGCGACACAATGAAGGAAGCAACAGCATCCACTCGAATGTTTCGGGAGTGATACCCCAGAATCATAGTCAAGAAGACGAAACACTACCGGTCGTATTTTGTCGCAATTTCTTTTCTTTTTTATTTTTGTCGTCTTTTTTTAACCCTTTGCGGTCCATTTTTTTCTATTCAAATAGTTTAGTCCAAACTTATTTTTAGAAAAAAAGGAATAATTGACAGGATTCATTGGTGCCTTTTAAATGTTTTATTTTGTTGTTTAAAGTAAACTTCCACGGACTGAAATATTATGCTATAGGTTCAATTAATGTGTTTATTGTTTAAAAATTGTCTATGTGTGACATCAATTGAAACATTGCCCTTGTATAGTTCCCTTTAGATAACTTTGTGATGTTGAGCTCAACTTGACGCTGGATCTGATGCTTGCACCAGGCCTGTCGAGCCAGCCTCGACGTTGGAGCGCAAAGGGTTAAAACTTACAATGTCATCCTCTAATTCCCGTAGCATACAGGTTGTTTCAGGGGGAATTTGCATTGCTTCAGACGGTGCACCGCGGTGGTAGTGGAGACAATGTTAAGCACTTTTGTGTCCATAAACATGGGGTCGCAACTCCTCAGTTACTGATCCATGGCAACGCCACTGTTTTTTTTTCAGATGCAACTTGGAGTTACCATGAAAAAGGTTTTTCTTTTTACCCAGCCTTTTTGACGTTTTATTTTATATCATGCATTATAATGACATTAAAAAATTAAGGTTGGACAAAAGTGTGCGATTATAATTGTCGGAAACAATTAATCTCAAAATGGGTGAGATTACGCAATCGTAATATTGATACTCAGTCAAAGGTCTCTTTTAGTTAAGCTAAAAGATTAATAATTTGAATGCTCATACAGAATGAGAACATTTTTACTTACTCAACTAGATGTAGTCTTAAATTTTCATCAAACAAAAGCGAGCATAATAGGATTTCATACAAATTCAATTGCAATTAAATTCTTACAGAAACTGAAGAAGGTATTAGACGAAGTTTCCGCGCCTGCCCAATAGGTACTTGATACATAATACATACACAATAAACATGATGAATGAAGAAGCTTAGAACTAAGAGAAAACATTACCTCTAGTAAGATCACGCAATAAATCTTTGTAAAAAAATATTTACAGTTTGTAGTACTTCAACACTTCGAAATAGGCAAATTTCGAAGTAAAATAAAAATTATTATTTTAATGAATATTTTTCCAAAAATAACTGAATAAGTGCGAATGGTATTTCAGGAATTCAGAAACCCTGAGAAAAAATTATCCTGAAGCAAAGGTTTTTTATAATAATTTCAATTCAATAATGTTGCGTTTACGCAACGCTGGGGATTAATGGGTTAAAACCTTGAATGTCAAAAGTTATATGAACTATTCAAGCATGGATAATACAGAAAAAATTCAGCTTACAACTTCCCTGAGATGTTTACCCACTTTAAATCCTCATGCGGCTGAGTATTGAGATCACAACCCAATATGCGGTGGAGATATAAATTTTTCGGCGGTGATAACTCGGGAGCGAATCATTTGCAATCCTCGGCAATCATCTGCACAATGGTCCCACGACAAGCGGACGAAATTGACTTAGCCATTGAAAATACGAATGATCTCGCATTCATTGGATAAACCGCATTTGAAAAACTGAGGTAGCCCTAATCACGATTGGTGGCACCGATTTCAATAAATCTGCTAATGCCATTGCTGCGATGCAAAAACGCGTTGCAGTCGCGGAAGCGCTACCTCAAATGTTGACTTGTGGTATACTATTATTTCAAATTTTTGGTTTTATACGTGTATCAATTTTCCTCCAAAAGTGGCTATCAATGCCCATATTTTAGTTTGATGGAGTAGCAGCTGATTTGTTTCAATCGAGCTGATTGAGTGCGGTAATAGTGGATAAAAATCGAAGCATAGTACGAGGAAAACTTTATAAAATTGAAAAGTGTAAAATTTAAATATCATTTAGTTGTTTCTGTAATGAGAAGAGCTAATATTTTTAACCAGAGGCTTTGAGCGAAAACAGTTGTTGTCACTGGATTTGTTTTTATATGAGATCATTTTCACATCATTGGCATCTTCGCCTGGCGTGTATATTACTTAAATATTTTGCAGCTAATAAAGCATGGCATTTAATAGCGAAGAAAATTAAGAAAGCACTACTAAGGGCATGGTAAAATAAAACTGAAAAACACATCTTTCAAATACACCATACAATCTGGCTTATCATTCGTCGTCTTATTGCAACGATACTTAAATATTACGCTTGATAAAAAAATTATTCATTTATTATACATGTTCGATCAGTTGTATCAAGATTGCTTCGAACAAAAAATTTACTATAGATGGGAGTAAATGTAAAATTCTCATTTCCGCTCACGACGCACGAAAATCAGCGCCTTTTTCAGACCTCAAGAAATAAGAGCGTTTAGGACTTTTAAGGTGAAAAATAATACGAGGAATGACGACGGAACATGTTAAGCAATTTGGCATTATGGAAAATAAAACTCCACCATAACATCTAATAAAGATTCTTTTACGTGCCACTGGCGCTGAATGTGCGTCACCCTCAGCCTCGATGATAAAACAAATTCCCATCTCGTAAGGCCTATCCCATCCAATTCTCTTCCGCAATAAAGGAAACGTAACGCAAGAACCATAACATTGGGAGGGATTCCATTTCTACTCGTCCGACGACACCCTGGCCAACCCATCTAGTCCCGGACGCCTCGTCGCTGTCCCCAGGCCCGCCTCCATTCAATCTAGAGATTGGATAAAACACTCGCGAAGTCTCCGAGAACTATAGTCCTATACAAGTGATAATCTCTTTACGGTCGGCCATCATGCCGCAAGGCTAAAGAGAGATCCGATCAAATGAACCGACCTCTCAAAACGCGAGCTCGCAACACATTTGAGCTCACAAAATAACACTCTTGGAGACATAAAAGAATCTTTCATGCCATCCGCGCAGCGCAAGCAAAACTTTTGATGGCGGCATAAAATGCAGTATAAGGAAGCAATACCTCACGAGGTACTTGTAAGGGACTCAAGTGTCCCAATCTTGTTCTATCTCTCTCTCCCACAACCCTTGCGTTAATCTCATCGTTTTGTATCCCCTCGGTGTCAATGCCACCATTAAAAAGGCGATCAACGTCGTCATCCACGACGACACATTATTCAGCTTCTCATACTTGTTGAGGCAGTACAAAACTTTTTTCAATGATAGAACGTAGTGTGCCTACTCATGAAAGTCATTGGGCACCAACCATACGTAATCGACTCAATACTCAACAAGAAATATAAATTCGGATTTTTTTCGTAGCATAATTTTTGATTGACTGAATCATATCTGAAATGCCAACTCCAACATGGGTGACGCTGAATAAATTAGTCGTCTATCTTTACAATCAATGCCTACTTTTACAGAAGTTTGGTATAAAAACGATATTTATGGTGGATTAAAATACTTTGAATCGCATTTTAAAACCTATTGTTATCAGCAAAGTAGGAGATCTTAGTAGAATGCGACCGTGCTCACCAAAAATTCTTGCTAAAATGCAACAGGATTTTAACGTTTGACCAAATTAAAGAGGTAAAATATCAATTACAGCTACGTTTGACTACGCTGGTAGAATAACTAGCCTAATTTTTCTAATCATTACAAGTACATTATGATCAATCAATGAAGATTACACTACTTTTAAATTTCAAAGTTATAAAGCATTCGTCCAAATTACTGATTTCCGTCACATTAATTGCTCTTTAAAGAAATAACGCAGCAATAAACATTTTCAAATAGCTGGAAGAAATATAAAAATCAAATTTCAAAAAACCTATATAAAAGTAAAATTGCAATTAGAGACGATGAGGGGACAAAGAGTGAATATGAAGCTTTTACCAACGGAGGAGAGAACAATGAAAACCAAGAAAAGAGGCAAGATAAGTTAGGATAGTTAAGCAACCAGGGAAAAGCAGAACAAACTGGCGACAATAACACAGTAACAATGAAGAGCCATTGACCTACTGTCAAGCTGTAAAAGAAATTATTCAATATTGGAATGGTCACAAGTAGGTAAGAATGATAAAAATATACCTTAATTGATGCAGCTAAGTTTAGAGGTATTTAATATAGTAATGAAATTTTCTTTGATACTCCAAATCTCAACGGTGTGTACTATAATTATCTTCATTATACACCTAAAATATTTTTTCAATTATGTAATGAATCAGATTCCTTTAAGATAGAGATTCAGGTTAACACTCTATGGATAAAAGTTACGGAGGCGGAAGAGATATACTGGAATGATATCCTGATTGATGAAAAATATAGGTGGTAATTTTCTACAAATTTATTTACCAAACCACGACGCGCTTCGACCGCCGTGTCCTTCTCAAATTCAATACGTGCGAAATATTATATTGTACTCGAGCATGACCTGACGGTCGAAACGGATCGTGCTTTGTTAAATAAAATTGTGGACAATTACCATTTCTCTTTTTCATAAATCATACACTATGGATAGATAAATTGCAACGCCGACATTTAGAATCATAAAATGCAAACAATAATTCTCTATCGCAGTATTACAATGTATCCTGCATCTGTAGCATGACTGATTGATTGCAGAAAGGAAAGTGTAAAATTGCCTGTGAAATTCTGCAAGAGTAGTGCTCTATACCAAGTAATAGAGAACCAACGCTATTGACATCCTTAAACGAAATCCTTTCCCATAAACAAGAATCAATAGTGAAGTACACTAGTAGTTTTCGTTCAGTGTCGCCGGCAGAGTTAAAATTCAAACGATTATTTTCTGTGGTATTGCATCGGCTCTAAAAACTACGTAGTCATGGGACTTAACTAGAGGACCTATGCAAATTGAGTTAAGCGCTATAGAAATTATGAGAGCATCTAATAGCTTGGTAAATGAACGGAATTCCTCGTAATATCGTCTTTCATGTTATTATTCCAAATAACAGAGCGGACAACGTAAGACGCCATAACAATTGAGAGAAGCGAGGGCTAAAGCGTTAATGTTAATGAACGAAATGAAAGAACCAACACATGAATTCTACTGTGCATAAAAAAGGACAACAGATAGATAAAGAGAAATACACAAATATAAACGCTTAACACAGTTGATATGCGCACTGCGGGATTAGAAGTTTTCTTTCCCCTTCGCCTATGGACCACGAATTTTGGTCTATTTCCATTAATGCATAAAAAATTACAATTAATTGGAATTATTGGACAGTAAATATTTTACACACCTAGGCAAGAACTTAGATATAATCAAGCTAAATATCTGGTTTCCGGGTTTCATCGAAACAGTTGCCTGCGGCTTCCATTGTAAATGAGTATTTTCGCAAAACATAGAAACATAACCTATGCAATAATACACGATACAGGCACAATCCGCAATTAATTTGGCTACAATAAATTGATGGACACTACGGATAATCAGCGTCCACATATGTGTATAAAAGCTTTTTTGCTCTTATTGTTGACACTAGGTGATAAACGTTACAAATATTTTTTCAATAGCAAGGGGAATCATCTCTCTTACTTATAAGCAAAACATGAAAACTTCAAAGGATGAAGTGCACGAATTAATTAATGGAAGTATTAAGAAAAATAAATATTAATTATAGTCACCTGGTTATTGAAACTTCAGCCGAGAAAAACCTTTGTAACCCTCCAGTAGAAGATTCGAATTGAAATTCACTTTCTCGAAGAGGCATAATTTGTTTGTATTTAATTTATGACTGATTTTAAAATATGGTGACGTATAGCGGTAGATGCTCGCACGTACCAACTATGCCTCTTCCTGCTTCAATTTTTATTTATCAATTATAAAGTGTTGCATGAAATTGCCACAGTATGATTCCAACGCTATAATTGACACAATGATGATAGGTTATTGATTGAAATAATAAATTGACTGCGTAAATTAAAAGGAAACATAGGCTAATGGAAAAATGTTCTCTCTGCTACATTATTAGCGCAGCATAACAGAAAATTTCATATGAATTTCATATTTTCCAATTAATGAAAAAGAGCGATAGAAATTTAAAGCTTTTTGGTCATTTCTCTCAGTACAAAAAATGAACTCACCATAAACATAATAGGTTTTACTAAAGTCAAAAACATTATTCACTTTAATGAGGAAAAGGACCATCCTGGGTAAGTAGTATCAATGTGAAAACAATTACTCAGGCTAGTCATGAAATATTAATTTTCATAATGCTAGGAGACGACCCTGATAGTATAAGCCGAGTCATCAAGTTTTTCATAGAGACCGGGCTAATTAATAGTGTTTAAATTCCAACCTTTTTATCACCAGACTACCCGTTTATTTTCAAAATTTTGATGAATGTTTAAATTTTTTTAAATGTATCTTTTAAAATTTTGATTTTATAGATTTTCGGTGGTGCAAATGACCTTAGTTGTCGAGGCACCCTAAAACAAAATACTACTACTATTTAATTTTCATCCAAGTAAATACTAACAACACCTATTTCAACTAACAATAAAGAATGATATTTATTGTATTTTGAAGCGTTTGCTGTGGAAGTAAAAGAAAATATTATCCTTCGTGCCTTTCCCTCAACTTTAAATAAACACTTTTTTTGGACATTAACGGAAAAATCCATTTTTACGAAATAAAAATAAGCTATGATCAATATAAAAACAATAACCGTAAGACATTATCCAGAATGAACCACGCCGCTCAATGGAAAAGATAAAAACAATGATAATCGAGATTCAGGCTTAAGCTATGGAATGTATCCTGAGGCAAAAAAGCCCTTCCTAACATTTTGAACTTTGCTTACATTCCCAATTCATCCCTTTTGATGAAGTGGAAGAATGTAGCGGGATCAGAAATTCCGCTGCATGGCAACCAAAGAGGAACAAAATGCCTGGAGGGCGATTAAAGCAGCTTTGCAATTCCACAGATGGCATACCAAAAATTAGCGGACTTCTGGTAGCCTCCTTTTGAATGCCTCAAAATCCCTCTCGAATGAAATTCTGGCTAGGTTCACTGAACTTTCTTCCCTTATTTTCACGTCTCTCAATTGAGTTTTATCTCGAACTGGAATGAAAAGTTTCTTTTAAGCCTCACAATTTCGAAAATTTAGGCAATGATATGAATTATCTAAATAATTAATTGATCATTAACGAAAAAACCGGCGAAACATTACCGTCATTAAAATAAGTTTTCGAATTTATCTTGAAGACTGCTTTGAAGAAATCTTATATCTCATTATCACCACGAAAAAATATTTTCTTGGGTCAATAACTACATATTTTACTTAAATAATAAAAGAAAATTTCAACTTAGTTTTGTTGCCACTTAATTTATAGATAGCATGCTTGGGAACATTTAAGCCTACGTAAGTAAGGTACACGAAAATAATAGCTGATACATACCGTGGGCAGCGATTGGGAGTGAAGCTATCCATTATTTCAAACAATACATAATGATCGAGTTTGCATTAATAGGCGGTATTTATTATAAAAAGAACGATGATTATAAAAACAAAGAGTGTTCATTAAACGTTAACGGCAAGGCATGTCAAGGACGTTTATTATACCCGCAATAAATTACGAATCGAGCGATTGATGAAATAGCAACCAATGACGAACACAAAGCAAGCTTTAAGGACGAGATAAGACCCGTGAACATTAATAACCTGATCAGAAAAGATACCGAAAGTAAAAGGATCAGTAATGGCAAGAGAATGCAGAAAAAGTATAGAATCGTCCAGCTGCCTTACAATAAAAATTTATAGTACTACTAGGAATCGATACATTTTTTTAGGATTTATAAACGTCTGACACACTGTTCAGAGGAGAAAAAATATGTAAAAAATATCTGGTACGACGGTGGAAAAATTACTTTGTATTTACGCAAACGTTATTACACTACAGAGCAATTTTGCTTTTGCTATTTAGCGATTGTGGAGCTAAAAGCTGTAGCCTATGTGGCACCAAAAACTTTCTGTTCAAAAGGGAACCTCTTTTTTCGCAAAAGGAGAGCCGTTTTAGTAATGATGAGCAGCAAACCTCAATCCTGAAACATTAGCTCAAATCAATATACCCTACCTAGTATTTTCTTTTATGCATCCAAAGAAATTCAAACAAACAAATACATCAACGAAACCAGGATTCCGGTTTTTCGAGAATTTTCTCAACTTAGTGCACCTGGCTCAGTCGATACAAACCAGCATCCATCGAATGGAAACCCTAAATTCTTTCCTCCACCCTGGCAGTGGCAATCACCTTTTCCCAGTAAGGGTCTTTCGCATTAGCCTCAATGCATCGTAAAAACTCTCCACCAGTGATGTCCCATTTAGATAACAACACGTGAAGTATCTCGAAAGATGACTAATTGACGACCAAGCTTTCAACCTCCGCAACAAATTGGGTGAGGATTAGGGTCAACGCAGCTCCTTCCTTCGTAATTTCCTGTGGCCTCCCATCTTATCAGAGTGGTGGTATTTCAGCGCGACACACTTGATGGAGAAGGACGCAATGAATAAGCAACAAAAACCGCATATTCACCAACCATCCGGGCTCGGAATCGTCTGAGTGAGAGAGACAGCATTTATTTATTCAGGCAACGAGGGCTCTTAATTGGTACCGTTTGTTTGGACACTAAACTGAATCGTTTGCAATTGATGCCCTCAGGCTTACACAAACAATCCTTACTTTGCCTCCACTCGAATGGCTCAAAATTAATAGAGCATCGAATTTCTGCTGCAATCAGGAGAATGTTTTTCATCATCAAAGCTGAGCTAAACGTATGCAGAGGTAACGTATGGCGATGACGTGATTTTCAATGTAATCAAAGATGAATTGATGATGAAATGGCCTATTTATCTTATAATGAGAAAATATCCCAATCCATTACATTATTATATTTATCCGTTTAGATGAAATATTTATGAATCATATGGACTTCACCCGTTCTTGCCAATAACCTCGACTTTTGCAGCGAGTGGCATATCCTCGAAAGACCTATTTTATATATTTAGAACTTTTATATATTTTTAACCGGAATATTTATGAATATAAAATTATTGGATATCATCTAGGCTACCTTCTTCACCCGTTCTTGCCAATAACCTCGACTTTTGCAGCGAGTGGCATCTCCTCGAAAGACCTATTTTATATATTTAGAACTTTTATATATTTTTAACCGGAATATTTCTGAATATAAAAATATTAGACATCATCTAGGCTACCTTCTCCAGCCGTTCTCGCCAACAACCTCGACTTTTGCAGCGAGTGGCATCTCCTCGAAAGACACCCAAATCCCGCGCTGGGCCTCTATCCTATTTCCGGGAGATTCTTCGACTTCCGATGAAAATCCTTCCCGCCTACCCACAGTTGTCCGCTGTGGTTCACAGGGAAAGGGAGGAGTCAGGGCCGTGCGATGAGATGACAGAAAATAGAAGTTGAAGGACCAAGTGGAGCTTAAGGGAGGGAAGGAGTGGACGAGAAAGCCGATAACAAAATAAGAATGGCATAAAGGAAAAGGTATGCGGAAGGCAGTGAAAGAAATAAAGAAAATGTCTGGAAAGGGATCCAGAAGTGAGAGTGGTCGGTACTTCTTCCCAGGCGCGTATCTATCAATAATATTACACGAATATTATTTTGAGATGTTGATAAATGTAGCAAAGTACGAAGAACTGAAAAAATTATTGAACGGCGATACTGAAATTGGAAGGTATATCCATTTTTTTCGGATTTTTAAAGTGAAAAAGGGTTTGATATACATAGTTAATTTATGAATTACATAGGAGAAATTCGATTAATGGTAGAAAAAACTTGCTCGTTCAATGAAAAAAAGAGAGAGATAAATCCATTAGCTGGTTGTACAAATTATGTATTTATGCCATCCACAAGAAACGTATATCGCTTCGATCAGTGGTTCTCGTGCGTTTCTCACGAATCCAAGTAAATTTGGGTTCTGAACACAGTGGAACTCTCTTTAATTCCGTCACAAAAACCTCACAATTGTTGCAGGACCCTATTGCGCAAAGCAGGAAGCTATAAGAAGGGAAAAATTTTGCAAATTGATACCATGAATAACGGCAAACCGAATACTAAAAACCCGATGATGGATTGAAAAAACTTGCTCGTTCAATGAAAAAAAGAGGGAGACAAATCTATTAGCCGGTTGCACAAATCAAATTATGCATTTATACCAACAACAAAAAACGTGTATCACTTTTGTCAGTAGTTCTCATGCACTGCTTGCGAATCCAAGCATAATTGGGATCTGAATACAATGGAATTCCCTATACAGTTGTACAAACTTTACAATTGTTGCAGGACTCTCGCATGCAGAGTGAAGAGCTACACCACCGTAAACCGTATACCATAAACTGAAACCCGATGAGTAATTGAAAAAACTGCTCCTCCCATGAAAAAAAGGATAGATAAATCCATTAGTTGGTTCTGGATATCAAATCATGAATCAATCCATCCATCCATCTATCCACAAAAAAAACGTGTTTCACATCGGTCACTGGTTCTCTTGAATTGCTTGCTCCTCAATTTTTTTGTCAGCCGAAAAAGACGCCGGCAGTGGGAAAGGCCGAAGAAGGCTTCTTCACCCACTGCCCAAGAAGCTCGAGGGAAACGACCCTCAAGACCTCCACAAGTCCTGGAGGAAGGAATTTCCTTCGTCACTTCTTGCCACACCCTTTTCTCCACCTTCTCTTTCTTTCTCGCCCAGCTATCCTCACCCCACTTTCCCCTCCCGACATACATTCCAGATAACCACACTCAAAAGCCATCCGTTTTTCTATTATTCCTCTTTCTATCCACCCATAATCCAAAACCAGGCATTCCAAGAGTTTCCGCACAAGCACGAAAGTTACCCAACTTTTTCATACCTATTTATATAATCATAGTTATTATAATAGCCGGTGCGTAATATGTGGCTTCTGTAGACAAATGTAATTAACAGTTTTTTCATTCCATATGAGTTAATCAATAAAGCTACACATTAAAGCCACGCATATGATCGTCGAATTTAACTTATTTTCATCGTATTTTGAATTTTTTTGATTGCGCTAGCTAAGAATTGAGTACTTTAAGTGTCCCTTAAATTAATCAGTAAATTTCTATAAAACGTGAAAATATTATGCCAAAGATATCCGCTAAATTGCATTAAACATAAATAAGATATTCAATGAAATGGAGAATGATAGAATGCGGGTGCAATTGCCCCTAAGTAACAAACGCATGGAACTTCAAGTAGGTAAAAACCAGAGCTACCAAAGAAACTAGCTACATGAGTACGGTTTATTACCCATGTCAAATACTGTGGCTATGGAGTCCCTTGATAAAAATAGCCTAAAACTAAGATGAATCAGTAAGGAAAACATGGTTTCTTAAAAGGGATCACAGTGCTCCCATTGGTACTTCCATCGTAATTGATTCACGTCTAAAAGATTCCTCTATCACTTTTCCTTTATTTGTTCAAATTTTAACTACGAAAGGAAGAAGTTCAAAAGGAATCAGTTCCAATATTACTTGACGATTTTCGGCTTTCATATACCATAGAAAAATTTTAAAAAATACTCAGTGCAGGAGAATATCTCTCTTTACTTTATAAAATATCTTTATCTTGGAAATTTTCCCTTTCCTCAGATCATTTCACCCGTTTATGGGTATTCCAAGGTATTCCAAGACGAACTCAAAAAAATTTCATCTAAATTTCAGAAATCTGCTATGTTCATAAACATTTCTGATTACCTATTATTTTCTCTATGATATTGAATTTATTTATTAACCTAAATACCTTATCATCGAAAATAAAATGAAGCTCAAAAATATCGAATTATTACATCTAATTAAAAGCTCCTTACCGACGACATAAAACTTAAAATAAAGGACATGTTCAATATTTAAATTAACACAGTTCTCAAGATCCAGGTGAATCGGCAACATTAACGATGGCCTGTAAAACGATCCCCATAAAAACCAAAGTCATACTGCAACATATTTTTCCATCAATATGATGCAATCGATTCAGCGTTGGGCCAAAAATCCTACGGCACATCGAAAAGATCGCTCCTTTTAAAGATGAATGGGAACATAAAAATAGGACCTCAATAAATTTCGAGGCCAATTGGAATCGGTTGATTGCCCCCATTTTCACGTACAAATCACATTGCTTCCGGAATAAAGGGACGGAAACAATCCACTTGCCTCGGTGTACACGTCGGAAGGAGGCTCTTTCTTACTCCATAGCACGCGCTTCCCGCTCCCTCTCTCTTTCTCCTCACGCGGTTTCTCACGCCCCCTGCCAGTCCCCAACGCTGTACCCTTCCACCAGCCCCTCAAGGGACGGCTCCCGTACACCTCCCAAAGGAATTGTCCCTCCTGAGCCGTGCACAAGTATTTCCAGTCACGTCCTTGACTCTCTCTCTCTCTCCTTGCCCAGTGGAATGGCCCTCCCTTTCCCGGAGCGATGCTCTCAACTCCCCCCCGCCCCCTTTCGAGTGTAACCCACATCCCTCGGCCATGTGCGTCTTCGGGTCCCTCGAGTGGATGACGTCACCCGAGGCGATGTTAAGCTCTCCCTTCTTGCCACTGTGAGCCTTCAATCATACACAAGGATGGATGCGTCCTACGAGAAATGTCCAGACCCTAAATCATCATGAATTCTGGGTAAATAATTCAAGCCGATGTCAAAATTACAAACACCTGCAACTTTTCACAGAAAAATGTTACACTCTCTGAGAAAAAACAAACATGCTTTCAGCAGTCACCGTTGTCATGAGTTAATAGTGGCTTCTCTCTAATCTATTCCATCTATATTTCTGAAAACGATGGAGAAGAAAGCTGCCGAAATGTTTTACGAATGACTCAATTATCCTTATGGAAACCCGATAAACCTCTCAGCGCATCATCAATCCCTTAAGCCTCATAACATTGGAGGGACCAAGAATTTTTATCGCCTTTATAGAAGTAAATTTTTTCTGGAGAGATATAGTGGAGCAGCATATTAAATTTTGTACAAAGATATTGCTCGGTCCTCTTTATTTTAATTTCACAAACTCAACTACAAGTTTTTCGATTGCCTTGCCATCACCATTACCTGATTATGGTTTTAAGGCAATCAAAACAAGTGTAGAATGGGTTTATGAAATTTAAATTAAGTGTACCGTAACATATCTTTACGTATAATTCTTTCAGCATCTTGATTTATTATTATCAATATCACCTTATCCATCACAATTACCTTGATAATATCACATGGTACCGGGGCTGTGGTTGATTTTTAATTAATTTAATATATTTTTGCATGGTAAATACAAATTGTAATGAATGACATAGATGATTAGCGTAACCTGAAAATAGTGGGAGTAAAAGGGAATTATTCTATGATATAAAATGACATCACATAAATGTTTACTTACTGATATACATCACATTATAGAATGATCGCATAATTTATAATTTATTAGCCTGAGACTCAGATTTCATTGGGTCGGATTTTTTATTCATTATTATAGATTAACACAAAACGTTTGTAATTTTTACACTTCAATCATACTTGCAACGGCCTAGTATTCAGCGTTTAACCTTGGTTCGCTTAAGTTTGATGAAAGAGTAGAAAATAAAAAAAAGTATTTGTGTTCTTCTATCGTCAAAATTTTTATTTTCACTTTATATAAATGATTTTGAATAAGAGTCTCGATGGTTTCTTAAGTGCATCCACAATGTCATAACACCTTCATTGAAAAGCCTTTTTGGCTTGGAGTAAACCAGTTAGGAGTATACCTGCGAATGGGGGAGAGAAACCTGGTGTCTGCATTAGCTTATTGTTTAAATAGAGTTTGACGAAAACCACGAATTTGGAGCCCATATGACGCGCATATTATAAATGGAATATCGTACTTAAAGTTGTATAAAACTGAAAAACCCAGCTACGAAAATTATTTGTCATTGGGAATTGATTCGGGGCTTGCATTTTGAGTATCATCATTAATAATTACCTCGCCAGTGGTACTACATCATTTTAGCATTAAGTGCATAAAAGCGTAAATCATCCTAATATCAGGCTGCCAATTTGCGAACTCTTTCTTCAAAATCTAAGATAGAGCTGAGACAGGAGTTTTAAAGAATGATTCTCTCAGCACCGTAAAAAAAACTTCGCATTCTACTGTTTTTATTTTTACTTAGAACGGGTTTTCTAGTGACTACTGCAGCGATTATAGCTGATATTACAGCTAAATGCATATTCATCATGCCATTTTAGCAAAAAGAAATTTTTGGACTTAAAATTCCGAGTCAGATTTTTAAAAATGTACTGAAAAGTCCGACGCCCCATTTTATCCGCTAAAACCGGCTGTTCTCCAATTGTAGACATTCTCTTGACTCAACGCTTGCTTATCTGAATTCTGACATGCAGTTCGAAGTGAAGTTGTCACGAGAGCAAACAGAAAATTTATCACCGGGAATAAATTAATGATTCTAATTGAAGAGATGCGTCCGATTGCGGCCGAGGCTTTTGCAATGACTCTCTCTAATTACTGAGAATCACTTCACAGCATTTATTGCGGAGTCGTTGCCACATTGTAAACGAATGCATCACTCACGTTCATAAAAAGATTCAGTAACAGACATGACCTCTTTCACATCGTTGGTTCATATTTAGTATGTAACATTTCTATGCCGATTTTATGGTAGATAGAATTTTTAAAAGTTTTATGAATATAGCAGAGTTCAAAGTAGGAATTACATCACTGAGATGAATATTTTTGGAATACATTTTCTTTAAAAAATATTGGCCAACAGGGAAATTTGTGCAAGGAAAGAATGTGGAGAAAAATATCAATGTGTGAGTTTCAGATGACAACTCGTGCAATAACTGAGGATTTATCCATTGAAAATACAATATTCACCCAGTTATAAGCGCAAAAAGTTATGCTATAATTTCGGTATAGAGATTTGGGATAATTTCATTTCCTCTTCAAATGATTGAACCAAAATTTGCAGAATATGATTAATTTTGGCAAAAAAGTACCTTTCATGATTAGTATGCAAATAATTTTATGAAAGCATTGCTTTTAATGAATATAAAATAAAAATATAAAAATAAATTTTAAATAAATAAATTCATGCAGAGTAAGCGTGTATCTTAAAGTTTTTCTAAATTTCCTCAGAAAAATAAAACAATCTTTATCAATGCCACTAAAATGAATTCGATGATTCATGTAAGCAAATTTAACAATTTTTTTACGATTTTAAGGGTTCTGCACTGCGTAATATGATAAGTATTTTTAAACTAGAAAAATTTTCGGAAGATGTAGAAGACGACTGAAGAAAATTTTCACCGGACCTTTCAAAACTTTGGGTTAACCCTATCTGTGATTCTATGAGCAGGTATAAAATACAACCTAGAATCTGTTTATCTAATACAAGGGCTTCATGCTATTTGCATTTCACCCAAACATAGAGCAGATCGATCCTAGAATCTGAACCAGAATTCCGACTTATCCGCAACCCAAGAACATCCCAAGTGCTCAAGACTCCACAATTCCGAGCCACGACGGCAAGAAAAGATAATTTTTGCTTCCTCGTAGTTTTTCGTGACGTTCTTGATTCGTTGATCTCTCCATTTCCGGGTTTTCGCAGCCTATTTTGTAATACGTTCCAGGATTCCACCAGGCATCTTCAGGTCGACCTTGGCCTACCCCTCTCGACCTGAAATCGCTTCTCCCAAGTCAACCTGAAGTCGACTGATGGAATCCCAACCTTTGCCTGTTGCCGACCTTTGACAAAAAACGCCGGGAAAACCCGAAAGAACTAGATATCAATGTAGATATTATTTGAATGCGCTTAGTGCCAAATATCAGTATCCCATTCAGGAAAGGCATTAGATTCGAAAATTTAACGAATAAATGCATAAAAGGAGTATAATCAAGCATAAAATCGTTTCAGGCTTGATTAGGTGGAAGTTAGATATATCCATGATGAGAGGGCACAAATGGTAATTTCCACACTTTGTTCTGCAAGCCATTTATGCCTAAATAACCATTTTAGTAGCTTTGACAAAGGTATTTTACATTGTAATGACAAAAGGCTTAAATTATATTTTATGGAAATATTCGAAATTGCATGGACTTTGTAACGATGTTTTATTTTTTACTGACTCACTTTTGTTAAAGTTAAGCATCCCCATGACGTCAAAACCCTGATCTTCACTCACGCCCAAATTTTTGTATGCTTTCTGTTATCGGACTTCATTCATTTGTTCATCCAAGCTGTTTCCCATCCCACTCCTCTCACTCCAATTCCATATGCCCCAACCTCCTACCTTGGACTGGGTATAAATGCTGAGAGAGTGCTGGTTGTATCAAATGAAAATGTCACTATGTGTTGAAACCATGGTCGGTTGTTGAGTTTTGGAATTAAAGAGTGTCGAAATTACCATTTGTGTTCTTACACTATGATATGACCTTGTTCTTTTCCACCGTACGATGCTGGTAAAGTCTTTTCGGGTTTTCCACCGGGTGAGTTGATTGTAGGCCGACGTTTCGATGGCTACCTCTACCATCGTCTTCTTGGCATCCTGGCCTGAAGACATCTCCTCACTTCCCTGCCAACGAAACGATTATAGGCCTACGTTTCGATGGCTGAGAATCGAGAAGCTTCAGGCCATGATGCCCTGAAGAAGATGGCAGAGGCGGCCATCGAAACGTCAGACTACAATAAAATCACCCGGTGGAAAACCCGAGAAGACCTCACCGGCATGGGCGGATCTTGGGGAGGGGCACGGGGGCACGTGCCCCCGCCCCCAGATCCTTAAAAAATATGCAAGATTTGATACGGTCCCGTTATCATTGAAACGAGAAGCTTCAGGCCATGATGCCCTGAAGAAGATGGCAGAGGCGGCCATCGAAACGTCAGCCTACAATCAACTCACCCGTTGGAAAACCCGAGAAGACCTCACCGGCATAGGTGGATCTAGGGGAGGGTCACGGGAGCACGTGCCCCCCACCAGACCCTTAAAATATATGCAAGATTTAATACGGTCCCGTTATCATTGCGTTCTATTTTTATTGCGGGCTATCCTTGTGCCCCCAGAAAGAAATCCTGGATCCGCCCCTGCTCACCGGCATAAAGGCGACGGTAAGCGATCAGGCGGTGTGAGGGGACACGACAGGAGCTGCTGGAATGGAGGGTGGAAGGGAGGCGGGGAGTTGAATTGCAACACACAATGAGCCACGGACTCGCGTAACAAGTAGGCTTTCGAGCGAGAGGTGAGGAGAGTGGGGTGTGGGGCAGGGGTTGAGGGCCCCGTGCAGTGTTCCCTGAAAGGGTCCGCGGGAGTGTCGTCAGTGGAGTGGTTAGCCCGGTGGCGGCGGGCGGGCAGAAGGGGTGGCGGGCGTAAAGCGACTCGTCTCGCCTTAAATGTGTCGAGTGGGTGTTAGGCTGCAAGGGGACACGAGGAAAATAAGGCAAGTGTCTCGTTCTGGCAGCAAGTGAGAAACGAGCACCGAGACGCCGAGGATTAACTTCGTCGCGTTTAGGAAATCGATACAACCACGATAGATTCTTGCCTAATCTATTCCGAATTTTCGCCCAGTATCATAAAAACGCCATTTTTAAGCGGGACCCAAGAAGCCAAAGGATGGATTAAGTTGGCGGTGTTTGGTAAATCGATAAAAGAATGATGTATTCGTGCATGCATAATCTATTCCGAATCTCCGTCTAGTCTTATAAAAACGCCATTTTAAAGGAGGGCCCTAGAAGCCAATGGGTCCAGTGCCATTTTTATAACTTCGGAGACAAGTGCAGATAATGGCAAAGTGGAAAAGGGGTATAAGTGGATCACTGAATCTATGTACACATACTTTTTACAAAATTAGGGTACAACGATGTTATATTTAAACTTTTCCAGGTAAAGGAGACTCTGCTGCTCAGCGGAACAGTATTAAAATATGTAAGGCTTACCTATGAAAGATGTCTGCTAGTGACTCCGGTACTTCCATGAATGAAAACACAATTGCTTGTATTCCAGACGTGAAACGAAAAATCGGGACAATGGACACTATGCACCAATAAGTACATATTTAATGCAAAATTTATTGTTGAATTTTCCAGTTGCTCTTTTGCTATTGGTCAATAAATGGATAAAAATACCTTTTTGAACCGGAATACAAGCATTTTTTATCACATTTCTTATAGTTTACAGTATAATGAAGCAGGATGAATATGCATCATACATATTTATTTCCATGAAAAATTTGCAACTATTAAAATTCTCCGATGAAAATGCATATCAATAGGCCATGAAGGATACTAAAATGTATGCATGGGAGGGAAATGGTGAATGCACTAGCGCATGCATATTTTGAGCCTTCATAGCAAAACAAGTAAAACAATAGGAAATCGCTAAAATGATATTGAAGAGTTCGCTTTATTATCCAGAAACTATTTTTAGACTCAAAACTTAATTTACTTGCAGAGCGAATACGTGATTGGTATAAATTATTTCTATAGCTTAAGAATCATTGGAAAAATGAGGTCCTCACAAAGAAGTTAAATTTCTCGTACTAATATCTACACACGAGGTTTCCTCTAAACGTGTCGATAGAAATATATATAAGTGAGATAATAAACTGATTAAATTGTAAAATTGGTAAAGTTAGGAAAATGTTCTTAGATGCTCTTCTAATGCGATTAGGATATACAGGAGTTACTTAAGGGTAAATGATCAGCGTGATTTCAATTAAGCACGTAAAATGAAGCAGCAAGAGTGGACCTTTCCTTTGCAATAATAATTTAATTTTGAGTATAGAATAAAGAGTTTGAATAAATACACGCTATCCAAACCCTCAGTGGTAAATGCCTAAATATTCCACACCAAATGATGAAAAATTTAACGTTAATGATCCCTGCACTGCCAAAAAAGAAATTTATGATTGAAAGAAAGTAACTCAGGTACTTTCATGAATGAGCACAGAATTACTTTTATTTCAGACGCGAAAAAGGAAATCAGAGCAATGGACAAAATGCACCGATAAGTAAATTTTTCATAAATAATTTGAAATTCATTGGTAAATAAACTGGCGGAAAATTGCTACCTCACCTGAACCTTGGTTTATACACTAATCACCTATCAAGGAATCATGTAGTGTAATTCCAAATTGGGAGGAGTAACGACGACGATTCCTGAAACTTCATCCAGGTCAGGAGTTATTTGAAAGAGCGGAATTTATCGGGATTGGTGCTCGGAGGAAAGAATAGATTAACAATATTATCAACAACAGACACTTTGTTGCTGCCACAATATATTTTTAAAATTTCTATTTTTTGACCGGTTTCGGCTGTTACACCATTTTCAAGTACAGAAAATACAAAATTATCAAGTACATAAAATATAAAATTATTTTATATTTCTGTACTCGAAAATGGTGTAACAGCCGTCGCTGACCAAAAAATTGAATAAAAACTTTTATTGTGGAAGCAACAAAGTTTCTGTTATTGATGACGTGGAGCCATTCCACCACGTACAAGCTTCAAATTTCAATTTAATAGATGAACAAGAAAAGTATAAGGGGAAAGTCGTAGGCAAATATTCATGCTTTTACGCCGTGCAATTCCAGCCGTAGCTATCTTCGCTTTCATTTTACTCCTTGACCAACATTTTTGTTTCTATAATTTTTAAAACAATGATTTTTATTACACTGCGTGAAATTTGAGAAAGGATGTATGAGAAAACCACAAGGATGAATGATTTTAGGATTGGACGGATCAACCCCCTCACATACAGCTTCTTTTTCTGGACCGAATTTATTTATTCGTGATGGAAAGGAGCAGCGTGGGAAGACTCGGTTTTGAAGGAACGGGAGGAATGATGGAACGGGAGGAAAGGAAGGAGAGTATTGGGGACGCCGAGGAATTGAGGCGACTTCCTCAGTGATCAATGGCCTGTTTTCCCCCAACACACCCCTTCCTTGCTCCCTGACGTAAGGCTCGAGGAATGAGACGAAGGCACGAGCAAAGAGAAAACCATTGGAAAAGGCTTTTCCGTCGAATGAGAGCAAGGGGGTTTGATACGGAAGAAACTGGGAAAAGAGAGGAATAAGATGAGGGCTCATTGATGTATTGATGAGGATAGGTCACGTGGGAGGAATACGGTAGGCCAGGGAGACAGGCCACAGTCAGGTTCTTAAGTATTGAGGTAGCATAGCAGGAGAATAAATATGTGGAAGGCGTGGAAAGGATAGGGAACAAAGAATGCGTAGGCACAAAATGAAGGGGACCGGGTTGGTGTGATGGCTGAAGTGTTGGCTCCCCACCCCGTGGACTCGGTTTCAAATCCCGGCGGTGGCAGAGAATTTTCAAAGACTGCCCGATCCCTGCTTCAATGTTGTGTTGAGGACATTCCAACCGCGGCACTCCGTCCGTCGGATGGGACGTTAAGCCGTGTTCCTCTTGACACCTTTCGTTAAGAGCAGGCTAATTCCGACGCCGGGTTTCTCTCCACCCTTCCTTACCTACCCTTCCCTCATGGCGCATATGACCTAAGCCTCCTCCAAATACCATATCAGCACTAAATGAAACAAGTGGCGTACGCAGAAGTGCGCAGTCATGCGCACGGGTGCAAAGTTATATACACCACGGATGAAGTTCGCCATGTAAAAATATTTGACTTAACCGTGATTCGAACCCGGATCTCCCGATTGACCTTCCGCTCGCGCCTATTCCGAAACCCCGATTTTTCCCTTTCAACTGGCGAATAATTTTCCCTGTTAGGAGTTTTTTTTACGACCTAGAGGTTTTCTGCAATTTTTTCATCGCCGTAAAAAAAATCTAAGGCATGCGCTCGGATCGAGACTTTCCATGATTTAGAAGTTTTTCTTTGAAACTGATTGAAATTACTGCACGAAACAAATAACTTTGAACGAAGTCACGTGAACGGGTGCAAAGTTATATACACCGAGGATGAAATTCGCCATGCAAACAAATTTGGCTTAACCGGGATTCGAACCCATATCTCAAGTTTGCTGGTCAGGCGTGTTAGCCAATTACACCACCAATCAATCTTCTCAGAGCGCATTTTAGAATGCGTTTTGCCGAACAAGGTGTTGACGTCACAAATGTCACTCTGTGGTATAAGTGACGAAATTCGTGCCTACTGAGCCAATGTCGGAGAATAGCGAAATAGTTAGCTTTATTTCTCCGACAGTGGCTTGGTGGTAGAAAGATTATCCAATATAACTGGAACTGTTTCGTTGAAACTGTTCTTCGCCAGTAATTGCGATAGTGCCGCTCGAAAATTTGCAACTCCTAGTTCCATTGCTGCTATCTCACTCCGGCTCGGTTCCGGCTTTGCCTGACCAGCGAGCTGCGATTTAGTGATGGCGAAGCGGTACCGCTGTGGCATTGTGATAGCTCTACGGTATCCTCACAGTGGTGGTAGTGTCACACGGCGCAGCGACCAGTCTAATCAGGGTACCACGAGAATTGTGAAACTGGAACCGTCTCGTGGACCTGTCTCACAGCCGGTACCGTCATAGAAATAATTGAGACAACTGTAATATTTTCCACACTTATTTAATCTAACTCAACCGGTTTCAATGCTTACGTATCATTCTGATGAGACAGCTTTTGAGAATGATGCGAAAGCATTTAAACCGGTTGAGCAGGATTAAATAAGTGGGAAAATACTACAGTTGTCTCAATTATTACTATCTATGGACTTCCACAAAGTCAACTCGTCGACAATTAGTCTGATCGGTACCGTCATATTGCAGCTGCTTATTCGGCTGGTACTGTTTGGCCCGCCTCTACTTCCGTCGACTTACGCTTCGACCCGTGACTTCCGTCACATATACACAGAGAGAATTGGTGACGTCAATAGCTAATTCAGTAAAACCCATCCTGAAGTTCGCTTTGGGGAGATGGTTTAGTGGTGAAATTGACTAACACGCCTGTCCAGCAATCGGAAGATCTCGGACCGAATCCAGTTTAGCCAAATATTTTTTCATGGCAAACTTCATCCTCGGTGTATAAGTTATATAAAATATGTGTACTTCGTAGGGAAGAGTTAGTCAACACGGAATGATGGAAATGTGTTAGCAGTGAAGACTCCGTAAGAACCTTCTTGGAGTTATTTGAAAGAGTGGAATTTAGCGGAATTGATACTCGAAGGAAAAATAAATGACCGGATAAATTATGAAGGGAAACTTGGGTGAAAATATTCACGTTTTACCGCCGTGCAGACGGGAGCTTTCACCCTCTTTGAAGGATGGAGATGTATTTTCGCTCCGGCCTCTCTCAAGATTAAGTTCCCGGTCGATGGAGAATTTTCTAGAGAAATGAAGTTATCCGAAATATCGACAGGCGAGAAATTATTATCTTTCTCAGATAACCATCAGAGGATTTTCGGCGTGTTATGAATTTGGTGGGTCATCGAGGTTCCTCACCTGAAGCTTGGATACGACACTGATCACCAATCAAAGAATCATGGTATTAACCAAAAGTGAGAGCTGTAATGACGACGATTCATGAGACTTCATTGAAGTTAATATGCTTGAAATGATCTATATTTATCATATCTGATTGTCACAATAAATATTCAGAATGCTATAAAAAAGTAAAAACAGTTATCTCAACAACCAGATTATTCATTTTCGAAGCCATTCAAATAATAAAACTAATTAATTTGTGAGAGAGGTTTTTTGATGAGATAAAACACGCGGTAGATGAGTACACCATGAGAAAGAGTGACTGCAAACCTTGTTTAGCGGCGCGAATAATCGAGTGGGAGTTAAAAGTGACTCATCAACATAAGAAGAAGAAAGTAAACTGCAAATATTTTATACTTTTCTTTAGCCGGCAGGATTATTTCTAAATATTTTTTTCTTTTGATCATAACTTTTTTCTGCCATGGAAATGGTGAGTATTGATATTTTCCAAGGGAGCATTGCATTCCGATTCCGAATAGCCTATATTCTTGAAATAAAGCACCCCAAGATGCAGTCGCGTACACTTCCTATCAAATACTCAATGCTCCACTTATCAAAATTCCAACGAAATCTCTATTTGCGCAAGGTGAGTTACCTACTTCCGATGAATCATCGTGTAAAATAAACAATTATTAGGCTGTACTGGTACACATATACGCTTCTAAATTAGTGAAACGGTTTAAGTATCTGAAACACTGAGCTTCTTTTGCTTCACTAACTACGAATACTAATTACGATTAAATTATTTTAATCAAGGCTAAAAAGGAGCGAAATCCAATCCAATGAAAGCAAAAAGGTATAAAAAAGTAAAATACGTTAAAAAATGAGAGAAATTTAATTACGTGAGAATGCTTTGGGCGAAAACGACGGATTTAATAAAAGTCATCAGGAGGAAGTCACCATCAGGATAATAGATGAAAGAACGACCAAACAAGATGGGAAGCGTAAAAAAACCTTGGAAAACATGAAAATTCGCTTACTCTATTGTAATAAGTAAATAAGTAGTTGTCACGGGCACATACTCACATGAACCGGCGACATTAAATGAAAATCGGCAATGTCATGCTCCATTACACTTATTTAAGATTGAATCGTTATTAAAACTAAATGATATTTCCCTGGCGAAAAGAAGTGAGCATTGGCCACGAATCGACGAAACAAAGGGGGGAACAGTTAAAGTTAGTGATACACACATCAGAAAATGGGAAGAACGATTCGATTACGTGAGATTTCTTCGGGCGAGAAGAACGGATTTAAAAAGGAGTCATCTGGAGGAAGCCAACACGAGGGGAAGAAATGAGAAGAACCAGGAGTTATTGCGAGGCAAGAGAGAGGGATGGAGTAGGTAATGGGTTGCAGAAGCTGTGGGATGAGAGAGGGGGGCGGTAGACAAGTAGACGCGTTATTGAAGAGAAGAGTTTCGGGAGGTGAAACTGATTAAGCGCCATCTGTCGGGAAGCGAATGAGATTGACGCGATGAACTCGTTAAAGGAAATCTCCGAAGGGATGAGTGCTGAGAGGATAAGAAGGGAAAAGGAGGATAAGGATTATGATGATGGCGTAATTCGAAAATGGCAGGCGATATGAAACTTCGGGGGCCGCAGCTGAGGCGGGGGTAGTAAAGAAGATTGGACGGGAGGAGAGAGAATGTTCGGAATGGGAGGAAAGATGTTGAGGAGGGTGCAAAAGGCTCGCAGAATTATAAGGATATGAGAGGAGTAATGGCGGGTAATGTAGACAGTGAATTGAAGCGTTAGGTGAAGATATGGCGGACCTTAAAAGGTGTGAACCAGGATTTTGGCCGTGAGCTGGAGACTTCAGATCTTCTACTAGGGCTAGATAGATTGGGTTTTACTATATGGGAGAATTCGTCAATGCGAAGTAATAGATTTCTGAGAACAGGAAAAACGACAATGATGAGGTATTCCCATTTTCACCCATTCCCATTCCCAATGGTCACCAAGTGTAAGTGAAAACAGAGTATGAAAAATGAAGAGATGTGCCACCTTCAAAGTAAAGATGAAACAATGATATCGTTCTTTACGTATTTAATGCCTATTTTATTCAGCTAATTAATCAGCTATTACTAAGGGAAATAAATATTTACAGAACTTTGGAAATATGTAAAATACAACCACTTAAGAGGAGACAAAGTACGTCAACAGGTGAAAGAATATAACAGGAGTGCGATATCAATTTAGTGTCCTCTTTGTTGATGAACAACGACTTGGAGGGATGATGAAAGAAATGACTAACAAAATAGGGTATAGGTCGTGAGTTCACATATTCAGGTCCATTGCTGGTGTTAGGGGCAAATTATTATAAACGGAGTGGCGTACTAGCTTTTCTTATCTTTTTTCTTAAATTCAAAAGGAAGTGCACCAGTCTTAGACAGAGACGTAACGTAGAGAAGCGAGTTTCAAGTGGTATGTAAAGAATAGAAAAATCCTCCGAGCGACGATAAAATCTGGAACTATTACTCACTTGAGCAGAACCCCCTTTTACGATTAAATATAATATCCAATGGCAACGAGGGCAATGAACGGGAGTAACTTAGTATCCATTGACAACATTTCTGCAAAGAAAAATAGATTTAACTTCATCAGGAGTAGTCCATGCCCGGGGGTACCTTGGAAAAAAATCAGGTCAAACTGCATGTTGCAAACATAATGATTTTCGTACTCCTTTACATTTTCGGGTGAGAATATTACAGTTCGATAGCTGCACGATTGTTTCCTCAGATTAATGATTAGAGGCGAATGATGATAAATGTAGCTGGAAATAATTCATTAAAAATAAATCTGATAGCCAAAAAATTGGAGGCAAGTTTCAATAAATCCATTTCACCATAAAATACCACAAAGAAACGAGAGACTGCGTATCATTATTGAGATAAAACTCAATAATTTTCAATGAAATTTTATATATTTAATGATAACGGGAATTGAACTCGGGTATAAGGTGACGAGAGGGCAGACATTAAGGTAGGCCCGGAATTTCAAACCAGGAGGTCGACCGTAAAATAATGAATTCTGATCGAGGTAAAATAGGCGAGGCATTGAAAGAAATGATATCGTTTGAACCCCTGTCGTACTCGAGGGGGGCCTCCCTACCCCTTAACGTCTTCAGCCACAGCAACGGCTCCTACCCAGCCCCAGTTGCCGATCGTCTCCAAGGGTCCCATCTCAACACTATGTGCACCCATTCGTGCCGAAAAATATTATTCCACGAGGTGAATGATCTTGGGCGTTTTCCACGCCGCGGAAAGAAAAGACCATCGGATGGGAATGGCACCGTCACTAAAATGGGGGATAATACGAGAAGGAGCTGCAAAAGTAGTGGGAGGCTCAGCAGCGTGGGACGCATTAGGATTTGGAACGGGATGGAAGACTGGGAACGCCGACAGATGAAAGAACATGACTGCAAGAGTTTGAGCGGTTTACGGTCCCTGCGTATACCATTCGGAATTGGCATTCGGGCAGGGGCGGATCCAGGATTTCTTTCTGGGGGGGGGGGCACAAGCAAGGCCGTATCCAGGATTTTGTTCTGGGGGCGCACAGGGATACCCCGTAATACAAAACGAACGCAAAGATAACGGGACCGTATTAAAAATTTTGCATATATTTTAAGGGTCTGGGGGGGGGGGGGGGCACGTGCCCCCGTGCCCCCCCCCCCTAGATCCACCTATGCATTCGTGGGCTCCCTGTAAGGTCAAATAACATGAAGCATACGTCACGATTCTAGCACTTTTTGTACACTATTTGGTGAAAATATTATATCTGAGCAGTTCCACGATTGTCTCCTGATACTCATAGTCAGATGTGAACGATGGTGAATGTAACTGGATATAATTAATGGAAAAATAATTCTGGCAACCAAAAATGGAGGCATGTTTCCATAAACCCATTTCACCACTAAATACCTCAAAGTAATACGAGAGACTCTGTTCCAAACTTGATATAAAACTCGTATGAACCCGATAAAGTGTAAGTATTTTTAAATGCCTCAAATAAAATTGTTTTACTTATCAAAACATACATTCATGACAAATATTCATCATCAATGTTTTTAAAGGAAACAATGATTTATCATGGTTCTTCCAAGCCAACATAGCCGCCACAAATTTTTCTGCAATAAATATTCATACTCATTCATTAGCCATACATGTAACCATTGGCGACCAAGAAAATTAAAAAGATCAACTGGACATTTCGTAGTGCATTTTATTTTCTACTATATAACAGAGACTCACTCGTATCCCTTGGATACCATGCTTTTTGTAAAATATATTATATCGACCAATTTCTGCACCTAACTCGTATGAGAAAAAAAAATCATTTACCCCTTGGCTTTTCACCCCCTCATTCAAATTGGCCATAAAATCAGAAGTAACAAACATATAAACGGCATTATTTAAACTTTAAAACCGCATAATGACTGAATTTCACCTATATATTGGTCCTGTGAATCGATGGTCAAATTAATAGGATGCATACTTTTTATTTCGTATGGAAAAAATGTTTTAGTGGCAAAAATTAAAGTAAAAATAGGAATAATGGTTACATCACTTAATTATTATCGTAAAGTATACTTCAGTTCTCGCGATTAACCCCTAAACCTATATCTAGTCACTGTGGTTGTTTGCGGCCATTACCTTTATGTTTGCCTGCGACATGTTCAAGGGACTATATACAGGATTGCTGGTATATAACAAGGGATTATAAAATACCTGCAAATGCCACACATCTACCTACCGATGCCACAGGCGCTTACATTGAATTTTTTGAAGTATCCATCAAGATTCTTATATGACACTGTTGGGTTTTTTTACTGTCGAGAAGTTGACTTTGTGGAAGTTCATGAATAGCAATAATTCAAACAGCTGCAGTAATTTTCCACACTTTTTAATTTGTGGTGTTAATATGGAATGTGCAGTAAATATAGAATTTAATCAATAAGTTAATATAGTATTTATACCAACTTTTTCAATATCTACTGTAACACCTAATTTTGAGTGGTTTGTTTAGATTTTTGGTGTGACGTAATACAAGCAATAATAAGCAGCAGAGGTGGAGTGAGGTAATTGTTGTGATTGTTGACGGCGCGGGGGGAAGTGAAAAGAGGGGAGTCGGATTGTGATAGTTATGGCGGACGGGTGTTCCCTTGCTCCCGAGTTTGTATTATATAAAGTGAAATAAAATATTTGTAAGTGACGTGAAACAAAGAGGAATTAATTGAAACGTTGCATTACTTATGTACCAGCCACCCTGTAATACAGTTGGTGAAGTGATGCGAGACTGGCAATGATTTCGGCACCATGAAGACAGTCCACTCGCTTCAAGTATTCCAACTCGATGGTCGGGGGAAGGAACGGATAGTTTTGGGAGGGTTATGGGTGGAAAAGGCAGTGGGGTCGGATCGGCGCCCTTCCGGCGGGAGAGGAAGGAGTTCTGGGAGGATAGACGCCGCTCCGGGATCACCGGCAGGAGACGTCTTTTGTCTGGATCGTCGGGGGAGAAAAAAGGGAAGATTGGAAGTGGGCCCATTAATATTCAAGGTCTGGGATTAATTGCTCGAGTCGCGCCCCCATCCATCTTCCTCCGAAAACCCGGAGAAGCTTACGTTGCCCGATCGAAAGTTGAAATATTGATTGCGAGCCTTCTAGGCTTTAAAAAAAATTCCTTACATCTCGTGGGATTTTCATTGGCCCATTAAATTGGCTCATGCTATCGAGTGTAATAGTCTAAACACGCGAGAGCTGGAAATAATTAAATGGTAATGGAGATAAACATTTTACGTTCCCAACTTACGAAAAATGAATATGGACGGTATGGACATAAATCTATGGTTGGAAGGAAACTACTTTGCTTTTCTACAAAACACACACTTTATTGCCGACTAGTTTCGGTTACACTGTACCATTTTCATGACTAGTGATACACATAAGAATTTGCCGGGATATATACTCTGTGATTCCTTTCCCTTGGGCTACAACCTTGTCGCGGTGGAAAGGCTTGCGCGTTCCTATGACCCCTAGAGCTGCACTGGCGGGATTAATTCTAAATTATTCCCGGTAGGGCCACCCATGCCAGATAGGTCGAAGGGTAGGAGCCAGACGAAAGGTAGTCCACGTGATGGTGTCACGTGAAAAACACTGTTGGAATGGAAGTGGGAAACCCTACCAACTATCTCTTCCCTGTAAACATGGAGTACAACCAAATGAGCCTCGGAATCTCATCGCCCGGGACCCGTCCGCAAAGGGCGGGTGACGGGCACGGCAGCGAGGTCGGCAAGGTCCTCGGGGTCGCCAACATGCGAAATCCTTGCAGAGACTTATCATCATCATCATCAGCTGCAGCAGCAATGAAGAAGGAAGAAAAGAAGACCAAGAAGATGGAAAAGAAGAAGTCGGCTATTAATGTAGGGACGTGGAATGTGAGGACTATGATGAGGGCGGGGAAGTTAGAAAATATCAAAAGGGAGATGGATAAAGGGAGGATAGATATCTTAGGATTATGCGAGGTGAGATGGAGGGATGGCGGGGACTATTGGAGTGATGGGTATAGGGTTATATATATTGGAGGGGAAGAGAGTCAGCGAGGGGTAGCTTTAGTATTAAACGGGAAGATGGGTAAGCGTGTGGTAGGTATAGACCAGGTAAGCGATAGGATTCTGGTGGTAGAAATTGAGGCGCGGCCCACCAACCTTGTGGTGGTCCAAGTTTACATGCCCACTAGCAATCATAGGGAAGAAGAAGTAGATGAGGTGTATGAACAGCTCGAGGAAATAATTAGAGACACACCGGGTAAGAAAAATCTGGTAGTGATGGGGGACTGGAATGCCTCAGTGGGAGAAGGGAGGGATGGGCACGAAATAGGAGATTTTGGTCTAGGAATACGAAACGACAGGGGAGAGAAAGCAGCAGAATTTTGTAGGAGAAACATATTATTCATCACAAACACGTGGTTCAATCATCATAAAGGGCGGAGGTACACGTGGAAAAGTCCAGGGAATGTGGGGAGATATCAAATAGACTACATTATGGTAAGACAGAGGTTTAGGAATAGTGTGAAAAACTCGCGCAGCTTCCCCGCAGCGGATGCTGATTCGGACCACAATCTAGTGCTCATGAAATGCAACGTAAGATTCAAAAGACTTATGAAAGTTAGGAAGGCGAAGAAATGGAACGTAGAAGCCCTGAAGGGGAGTATGAGGAGAGAATATCAGGAACTAGTGGACATTAGTATACGGAAGACTGTTGAGGAAAGATGGGATAATATTAAAACGGGAATAGTCAAAGCGGCGGAGAAGTCAATTGGTTACGTTGACTGTAGAAGGATAAAGAAGCCGTGGATAACGGAGAACATGATAAGGGAAATGGAGGAGAGGAGGAAGTGGAAGAACGTAGACACAGAACAGGGAAAAAGAATGTATAGGGAACTGAATAATCGATTACGATGTGAAACTAAGAGGGCAAGGGAGGCTTGGTGGAAAAGACAGTGTGAGGAAGTGGAAAAGTTCCAGAAGGATGGAGAAATAGGCGCGTTGTACGCCAAAGTTAAGTCACTATCGGGCGGCAAAAGAGGACAAGCCATGTCTAAAATTAAGGCGAAAGATGGGAGGATGCTAACCGAGCGAGAAGAGGTACAGAGTAGATGGAAGGAATACGTGGAGGACCTGTATGACGGAATGAACAGACCAGAGAGATTGACTCTAGAGGAGGAAAGTGCAGTGGAGGAGGATAATCTTGGGCCGGGGATATTAGATTCGGAAATAGAGAGAGCACTTCGTGATATGAAGGCTAGGAAAGCAGTAGGCGTAGACAATATCCCGTGTGAGCTTCTGAAGAATCTAGGGAAGGAAGGTAAGAAAAGGTTTTTCGAACTAGTGCGCAGGATCTATGAGGAGGGATGCTGGCCGGAAGATGTCGTGAAGACGGTTTTAATTCCGCTTCCGAAAAAGAAGAAAGCTGTGGAATGCGGAGATTATAGGACTATCAGCTTAATATCGCATGCGGCGAAAGTGGTGCTGAGGATATTGATCAGACGAATGGAGGCGAGGGCAAACGAGTATTTGGGCGAAGATCAATTTGGTTTCAGAAAGGGGAAATCAACTCGTGATGCAATAGCAATAATGAGGTCCCTCGTGGAGAGGAACCTAGAATACGACCAGGACGTATATGCGTGTTTCGTGGATTTTGAAAAAGCGTTTGATAGGGTGATCTGGGTAAAGTTAATGGATATTCTCAAGAGAATAGGTGTAGATTGGAGGGATAACGACTGATTCGTAATCTGTATATGGCCCAGACTGCGCAAGTGAGGGTAGCGGACGGAGAATCCGGGTGGGCAAGCATTGGCCGAGGTGTGAGGCAAGGCTGTCCTCTATCGCCGCTGCTCTTTAACGTGTACGCTGAAGAGATGGTAAGGGAAGCATGGGATGAGTTAGAAGCTGGAATAAAAGTGGGAGGAATGATGTTCAAATCAGTGAGATTCGCGGATGATCAGGCGCTGATTAGCCAGTCAGCAAGGGGGCTTCAGGCTCTAGTAGATGCGTTATACGAGCGTTGCGAGGAATATGGGATGAGGATTAATCACAAGAAAACTAAGGTTATGCGGTTTTGTAAAGCATCACGAGCGAGGAACGTGAGACTTAAGATAAAGGTGGGTGGTGAAAAACTTGAGCAGGTTGAGCAATTCAACTATTTAGGCAGTACGTTAGAGGAAAATGGGTACAGTAGTAAGGACATCAGGAAGAGAATTGCATTAGCGAAGGAGGCGTTCATGAACAGGAAGGAGCTTCTAAGAGGATCGTTATGTAAGAGTTTAAAGAAAAGGTTAGTGAAGAGTTTGATCTGGAGTGTAGCTCTCTACGGTGCGGAAACGTGGACACTGAGGAAAGAAGACGAGAGAAGATTGGAGGCATTCGAGATGTGGGTATGGAGAAGAATGGAGAGGGTGAAATGGACGGAGAGGAAAAGGAACGACGAAGTGCTGGATATGGTTGGCGAGGAGAGGCAGCTTTTAGATGAGATACGGAGGAGACAGAAGGTATGGATGGAGTTAGTGCTTAGTGGTGAGGGGATGTTGAAAATGGTGCTAGAGGGTAGAATGTTAGGGAAACGAGGGAGGGGAAGGAGAAGAATAGGATTTTTAGATAGATTGAAAGAGAGTAGGCCTTACTGTGAGTTAAAGAAGTCAGTGCTGGAAGGAAAGGGAGGCTCCCAGATCACTTTTTGCGTACTCCATGGAAACCTACCTTAATCGGTAGAATACTATAATAATAATAATATACTCTGTGGTCGGGTGATTGGAGGGGAAGGGGAGAGGGGAGGTAAGTGACGGGAAGGGGGAAGGTGGGAAGAGATAGGGGAAAAACCAGAGGTAGTTACAGAGGGGAGCGTGGGTTGGCGTCACAAGGATTTTTTGGCGCGTAATTTTGTGCATGTTGTGCATGGACATAAATCGTTAACAGTGAGTTGATCAATGAGAATATATAAACGAAAGATAACAGCTGAAACATTCCATAAAATTCGAAAAATAACTATTCACTATTAAATGTTTTATAAACATTCATGGATATTATTTTTGCCCGCGATGGAAAGGAAGCATTCGGAAAGGGAATTACAAAGCATGTTGAGAACTAATTAATATTTTAACCAACAGGGATTAAAGGTAGGGCCCAAATGTAAATATCTGAAACAAAAGGTTCATTCCTATTAAGCACGACTTGAAACGAGGACACTCGTTAAAAGTAGTGGAACGAACTTTTAGAAAAAAGAAAGCTCAATGGGCAACATTAGCCTGTTAATCTTGAATATCTTAGTATGAAATCATAAAATAACAACAATATTGCAATGATAAAATAACATGAAAATGGCAATAATAATAGATGAAAACTGTATTGCTATAGCCTAACCACAGTGAAAATGCTGGAAAATTTTTCCCAAACAGTAATAGAATAGCCAGAGAAACTGAATATGAGCAAAACACGAAAGTAAAGAGAGCCCTTGGGATAGGAATAGGATGCTTACTTCAAATGGGCTATTTTGTGGAAACCTAGAGTCCAGTGGCGGATCCAGGATAGGGACAAGGGGGGGCTAAGTGGGGGTAATCTCCCAGCAGTAGTGGGGCTCCAAAAAAATTACTAAATTCTATCTAATATAAATTGGATATTCACGGGGGGCTATAGCTCCTTTAGCCCCCTCCCCCATAGATCCGCCACTGCCAGCAACTTGCACTATTACTTATTGGTTGTTCGTCTTTTAACTATAGCAGTGAAGTTCGTAGTTATTCGTCGCAAAATCCCTTAGCATAGATGTCTTGAGTAAGAGATGGATGTACCAGGGTGGATAGAGAAATAAAATCTTGATATCCATCCCAATGATGTCGAATTTTTTTACAATTTCCATGATATCACCATCACAATAACCATTGGTTGAAGAAGGTTGTCCCTCACTTTACCCTCTGAGCGCTATATTTACGACTATCAGACCTTTCTTTTTTCACTTAATTTAATAATAATTAGTTCAGCAAACATTAAAACAATAATATGATTAGCTATTTCGTAATTAATAATAATTTCAATCATAAAACAAAAAGAACTTAGTACACATTAATACAATTAAATACCAAAACAGTCATGGTCAACTGAATGCCACGCACAAAATTCTGTAGAAATATATTTTCCCTTCATTATATACATGTATGGACCTGATGATGACCTAGTGATGATGATGCGGTTGAAACGCGTGGTACCAAAGTAAAAACTTCTGGATAAAGTACTAACTTGTTTTCTTCAACCAATATGTATTCTTTCGACTACATATCGCCTGCCTAAGTCAACTTTATCAAAATAAGCGTCGAGAAAAAATTTAGTTTAAATAAAAACTGAAATTTATACATGGTTTATAGCGACTGTTGAATAACGAGGCATATACGCAAAACCGCTGATTACGAAATTATTGTGCGCACCACGCCAGTGGGAGACCCTGCGGCAAAAATGTAAAATTGAGCGGAAATAGGGAGGGGTATGTACATATATGAGTATCGGCGTATCCGCAGCGAAAGTCGAAAATAATTCCCTTAAGTTATGCAGCAATATGTCCGCAGGGGAGCGAGGAGATATGGTCCGCGGTCGGTTGTTCGACGCCGGCCACTGGGTTGCTGTGGGAGACGGGAAGGGGGAGGGAGAGTGGGGGAACGGAGGAAGGGGGAAGGGGAGGTAGTCATATGGCGGGGAGAGGGGGGAACACATGGGCTGCCTTTAAAGGGGAAAGAGGCGAGTATGAAAAAAATGAATAGATTGCTGGGGAGGGCGGAATCATCCCACTAAATGTTTCGCATTCCGCAAAAAGGAGGCTTTCCCTTTCACCATGTTATTTCAACGTTGAGAGTCGAAGAGGAATACAACATATTGAGAATGAATATTCATACGGCCATTTCAATATGCTGCTGAAAAAATCATAAATACCTCAACACATCCCAATCTTTTTATACTAAGATGTTTCAAATCAATGCGATAAATATTTCATCGCTTAAAAAACCTGCGACCAATACATTTGCATGTGGAACTTGCGTAGCTTTGCATTGGTGGGATTCATGTTGATGAATATATAATTTTCGTCTGAAGACTTTCACAGCTTCTTTTATCTATGTTGCTGGTGGTTTTCGGGTATTGCTGTGTAGAAAACATTTTAACTCGACGTTTCACTCCTCCTACTGGGAGCGTTATCAAGAGAATGTAAGGAATTTATACTCGTCCCGAGCTTATTTATGTTTTTTTCGCTACTCATTGTTGTTCCGGATTTGAATTTTAGCCGATAGCCGTTGGCCATTATATTGTGCTAGGAACCCTCTCCATATACGGCTGAGGTTATACCCATCCTCCCTATTAAAGTTATTAGGTCTTTTCGCAATCTCGATGGATTCACGTATAAGACGCGGATGGTATTCTTCCGTCTTCGCTAACACCCGTGTAGCGTCAAACATTATTCTATGCCCAGGGCTGGAGGCAAAATGTTCAGCAACAGCTGATGCGTCCCACTGATGTAATTTTAACGCCCTTTCGTGCTCCTTAAGCCTTTGGGAGATTGAACGCTTGCTCTGTCCCACGTAGCTTCTGCCGCAGCAGCAGGGAACCTCATACACTCCCATAGATTGAAGGGGAGGATGGCTATCCTTCGGTGAAGGTAGGATATTCTGAATCTTCTTCACGGTGCAGAAGCGAGTCTTAATGTTGCCTTTATGGAGGATTCTGGCGATTCTATCGGTGACCCCGGAGATGTATGGAATTTTAGCGTATGTAAGTGGCTTCTTCCCCTTGTGGCCGTCATCTTGAGGAGGGTGTTTTTCTTTCATTGCCCTTTTAATGAAAGAGACACTATAACCATTGCCTTTCAGTGCCCACATAAGGTGTTGCATTTCATCACTGATATGCTCAGCATCACACACGATTTTGGCTCGGTGGGTTAGCGTTTTAATGACGCAGGCCTTTTGTTGTGGGTGGTGATGCGATGATGAATTCAGATACCTGTCTGTGTGGGTCTTCTTTCTGTGCACTGAATGGCCTAGGCTTCCATCCATTTTTCTTTTAACCAGTACATCTAAGAAGGGAAGACAACCTCCTTCTTCGAGTTCTTTTGTGAATTTTATGTCTGGATGTACTGTATTTAGATGTATGTGGAATTCCTCAAGTTTTTCTTTTCCATGTGGCCAGATCACAAAGGTATCATCCACATATCTCAACCAGCATGATGGTTTCTTCTCGCTCGTCTCAAGTGCCTTCTTCTCGAAAAACTCCATATATAAAAAACCTAATAACCTAATAACCTAATAACTTTAATAGGGAGGATGGGTATAACCTCAGCCGTATATGGAGAGGGTTCCTAGCACAATATAATGGCCAACGGCTATCGGCTAAAATTCAAATCCGGAACAACAATGAGTAGCGAAAAAAACATAAATAAGCTCGGGACGAGTATAAATTCCTTACATTCTCTTGATAACGCTCCCAGTAGGAGGAGTGAAACGTCGAGTTAAAATGTTTTCTACACAGCAATACCCGAAAACCACCAGCAACATTGATGAATATATAATGAGCCTCTTGAATTAGGTTTAAGATTTGATGATGCATATTTTATGGATTCAATTTTTTTCTATCGATGAAATATTTCGAAAAAGTAAAAACAGATCTACAGTTTCTTGGAGGTATTCTTTCTTTATTTCATAAAAATTAAAGTGCATAAATTGTCTTCTTTCACTTCTATTACGATAGTGGAACGAACATATCCTCATCATGAGCTAATAAATATTTCAAACCCATCCGTAAGGCCATCAGAAAGGATAAGCCATCAGAAAATTTACTATTATATTTGCATTATATAAATTTTTAAAGAATGATAATATCTCCAGATAATATAGAAACTGCCAGATTTGATTTATAAAATTATTGAGGTCCAAAAAAATTAATCCTCACACGTTTACTGAATGAAAGCCCTGCGCTTAATAAGGACACTCAAAGTAAACTTAACCTGAGGGAGTTTAAATGCTTAAGCAATTATCTTCTATTAAAAATAAAAGTGAAATATAAAAGATACCACTAACTACTAAATGGGATTTAAAGGCATCCATTTACTTTATAAGATTTGACACATTATCAAACCGGAATTTAGTCTATATCAACCTAAAAATTAGCTATGAAAAAATCAGAATATATCCTTCCAGGTAATGGGAATGAAAACACTTTTCACATGAATCGCTTTGAAATGAAGAATTCTGCGCACTGTCAAAGTCTCCAGATACCCATCCTCATGCGATAACATAGTTACAATGTGCGTTGACGTAATTTCTTCTTTGCGAAGGGGGGACGAGTATGCGGTCACCAGGAATAAAACAGACAGAACCCTAGAGAGAGACCACTTCAAATGAATTTATTTTCCTTAATATACGGCTGAATAAACTGAAAATCGACAACCTTAATCAAATAGAAAGGCAGTTTGTTTGCCCGTAACAATTAAGACTGGAGTGTGTTGCGGTTGGCGGAGTAGACAATCGTAGAAGCGGGAAGGTGGGAGAGGAATAGGTGACTCATTCCGCGTGGGTGAGGCGATGATTCTAGTGGGCGCCACCGAAATGGAGGCGTGGCAAGGAGAGAAAAATGCTGTAACTGCAAGGATCGAGCCAAGGGAAGATGGACGACGAGGAAATGATAGATAAAAGGATCTAGAAACGGTGAAAGGGGCCGTTTTCAGTGATTTAGAGGACCTGTAGAAATCTAATTTAAGGTGGGTAAGAGAGTAGCACTATAAAGTATCTATGTTCAATGGTACTTTATGTAGTAGCACTATAAAGAAGATATGTCTGTACTTAATGTAGTAGAATTATGAAGTAACTATGTCCATGATTTATGTTTTAGTAATATGAACACACGAGTCTTTTAATTTTGTAATTAGACGCAAAAGCATTATAAATAAACTATTTCCATGTTTTATGTAGTAGCGCTATAAAGTAGCTATGTCCATCCATAATGTATGATAGTCACGCTACAAAGTAATTATATCCATACTTTATGTAGTAGCACTTTAAAGTAACTATGTCAACACGAGTTTTTTTAATTTTGTGATTAGTCACAAAAGCATTATAAAGTAACAACGTACTTCCTACTTGTAACAGTGTGCCCCTACTTTTTGTAGTAGCATTATAACGTAGCTATGTCCATAATTAATGTAGCAACACTATAAAGTAACTATATCCACACGAGTCTTTCAATTTTGCAGTTTAATACCAAAGCAATATAAAGTAACTATGACCGTACTTTATGTAGTAGTACTGTAAATTATCTATACCCACACTTTATGTAGTAGCGTAATAAAATAGCTATGTACCTACTTTATGTAGTAGCACTACAAAGTAACTATGTACACATGAGTCTTTAAGTTTTGTATTTAGAAATAAAACTTGATTTCAATTTTTCAGGTGAACAAGATATACTTTCAAAGTACAATGTCATCCCTCAAAACTTCTTAAAGTGCTATTTTAGAGGGATTTTGTAGGGGAACTTGAAGATTCAAGATAAGATGTATGTGTGAAACATTATATGACAAATACTGAGTTGATTTTTCATCCAAAACCCATTCAACGGAGGAGTTCCAACAAAACCGCCCCCTACTAAACGTGTTATTAAAATACGCTATATATGTTGAAAATTCGGATATACTGTTTTCTTATTTCCCAGCCATTAGTATCGAAGGTATCAAAAAAGCTGAACATGTGGAAGAGTGGAAGTCAAAACTGAAAATTAATTCATCTAGAGAGATTCAGATCAAATAACTTTTAATAATTTATGAATTGATTACAAATGATGGTTACATTACTTAAATGAAACAATCGTAAGTACAACAACCTATTTTAAAGGATAATTATTAACCAACTCGATAACTTACGCTTAGCTAAACTCTACCTCTAATTTAATGCTCTCTGAAGTCAAGCACATCAAACATTCAGGGAAACGGATCACTGAAAAGAGTTGTGAGACTTAAGTAAATAAAAAATATACGAGGAAAAAAACTTATAATAATTCAAAATAGATCAGAAGTCATTTTAACATAAACCATCATCACACTATCTATGCAATTTTTACTTCCATTAACAACTAACAAAGACAAAAATTAAATTTAAATTGTGAAGACTCGAAACTGCAACTCTGTAATCATTTAATGAGGAATTAAATGATTACAGAGTTAGATGATTAAATGATTACAGATTACACGCAATTGTAAATTCCGTGATTGAAAATGAAGAAGACCCTCAAATATTACATTCCACAATCCCTGAAAGGTGAATTAACCTCTCCTCTTACCCAATAATTCAACCAAATGGGATTTTTATACACGTGATTCAACCCATATTAAGTCTATAGCTTGATAATCCACTCATTCAGGATAAGATCAGAACCCTCATTGGGACCCTCCGCAATTCGGCATTTTTTTTATACAGGCTTTCCGAGGCCTTCACTCAGAATTTAAACTGGAGAACTTTCTATCATGAGGATTACCACGCCCCCCGAAGAACTATTGGAGAGGAGCATTAGGACTGTAAGGAAGGAGTAATTTCAGGGTTGAATAGATTTATAATTATTTAAGTACCTATTCTACCGATTAAGATATGTTAAATGATTAGCTTACGAAGCATTTTGGCAGCCTACCCATCATGTACTTTTCTTAATTCATGATAAGGCCTGCCTCCCTTTATCATATCTAAAAATCCTATTCCCCTACTTCCTCTCCCTCTTACCCAACATTCTACCCTCTATTGCTGTTTTCAACATCCCCTTCCCGCTAAATACTTGCTCCATCTATACCTTCTGTATCCTACACATCTCATCTAGAAGCTGTTATCCTAACCTGCCATGTCCAGCAATTCATCCTTCCTGCTCCTTTCTGTCCACTAGGCTTAAAATTTTCACACCTTGTAATTTTTTTGGAATTTAACATCAATAAGTGAGGCATTACAGACCACTACTAGAGAAAATTTCACCCAACGCGGCGAAAAGATACAGATGTAGTGAACGACCTACAGTTTTGCATCAGTACGACACCCCAAAATTTCTCCTACGTCCTCAATATCCACCCACATTCCATTGAACGACTGGCTCATCTTCCCAGTCGGCGTAGGATCCCAGGAGCCGTTGCGAGAATTTTTCATCGAAATACCAGGTGAGATGGAATACGTGAGTCGTCTGGAAATGCAAAAATCTCAGGAGACAAAGAAGTTGAGCTCAGGAATAGATTCCGCTCATGTTCGCGCAAAGTATTAGGTGCATGGCACAGAGTTGAGATTAAATTATCGTACTGTCGTATGGACATTGTATTTACTATAGTTTTTAAATGAAGCAGCAGGCGTCTGGGAAACCGTTAAGGACTGGTTAATAGATAAATTAACACGTACAAGTGTGTACAATGTGTAAATGTAAGAACTCGTGAATGGACACGAAAATGCACCGTACAACACCCCAACTTGTGCAAATGCTTGTACAGAGAGTGGAACCTGTTCTAATTTGGTTCATGCATTCACACGTGTTCCGTTTCAGTACAAAAAAATCATTCGTGCCAACAGACACTAACTCGTACACGTTAATGTGCCGCATTTACAAGGCCTTTAGAACATGCAGTAATACATGTGTTCAAATGAAGGAAATATGTGGAATGATTCTAAGCAATCTGGTGGGAGCGTGAAGGAACCGGACCCAACGATTAAAAATCCTCATGGGACGCTGCAGAATTAAAAAACTGTGGAATAAACCTTTCAAACTGTGGAGGTGGAATGCGCATTGCATGAGTTTACAACGGAATTTGGGCATGGGAAGAGGGGGGCTGAGAGGTCAGAGAGAGGACAAATGAAATCGGTCAACGTTGGGATTTCGAAGTGAGAGCGGCGCATGGGAGTTATCACATTCCATTGGCGGGCACATGGGAGGCGTTTGATGATGGACCCACGCGCCACCGCGGATAAAAGTATTGCGTCCGCTCCGATGGTTTTGAGAGTCCGTCGGTGGATGCGAGGCGAAATGGACCGGAATGGTGATGCCGGATTTGTGTTCATTATCAATTTTGCTTTTTCTGTTTTTTTTCCCACATGGAAATTGAATCCGGTCCCCAATGACAAGTGACAATGGAAGGGGTCGCACCTTTGGCGCCAGAGGAAAACACGAAACCCAGAGAGGGAATAGGGAATGGGTAATTCTGGATCAAATTAAGCCACCTCCTTGTTTTGCGCTCCTCTTTTCGACCACTCTTTCCGGGAACTCGGAATTCCATCCGCGAGTTATGGAGAACGAAGCGAATTGATGATTTTTCACCGCTGTGAGATAGAGGGGATAGAGGTAGACGCGAGAATCCCATTTTTCCCACGACCATGACTCATTCAATATTTCGTTTATTGAATCAGGGGATAGGCTCACCACACGTGGGAGTCAACCCTGTCATGGCGAAAAAAAATTGTTAGAGATATTTCGGGACCGTTGCGGAATTGGCCGATGGAATGGAGAGCATAAATTTTTCATCTTCGTTTCTAAGCCGCCAGGAATGAAGAGCCCCTATTGTGACGGCATTTCGGGCGACAATAAGTAATCAATCATATGCCTCACTCCCATTGCAAAGAGAGGGCATAAATTAAGTAATATCGTGAAAGACGATCCCGAGAGAGCTGTTGGAAATTGCATTTTAAGGGATGGCTATTATACACAGTATACGAATTACAAAATATTTCTTTTTCGCTTGAATGAATAAAAAAGATTTTGATGCTCTATTATTTTAAATCAAATTAAGAGCCGCCACCAGTGATTGAAAATATTCCCACGTTAACAATAGGGTAGTTTCCTTCATCAAAGAAAACGATAGGCATCGATTGCGATTCGTTACCCACCATTAGTGTATTCATAATACACAAATTATTTGGTTTTTGAAATACCGGTTTAGACGAATGGCAAGGGTAAAATTTTATCCTCATTTGAAAAAGGCCAAATTGGCGCCCATGCGATTCCACTCCGCGTGACGTCACAGGGACCTAGTTTCTACACGAGAGGATAGGAGTTATACATCGTCTGAGGTTACCAATGCATGCATGAGGCACAGAGCTCAGGGAAACATGTCTTAATAATCACCTATTAAAACTGGCTAAGGTCGGAAAGTTTTCTTCGTTTGATAATGTATTAATAAACCCTTTTTAAGCCAAGCGCTACCATTCAGCAAGGTACTCAGCTATCCGCTAGCATCCTGCGTCCTATCAGCGCTCAGAGCCTCGATCAAGGTCACTTCACAAGGAGAGAGGGGGAACCAGAAATGCGTCGCACGGACTTTCCTACTTACGCGTCGCGTTTTTGCGCGCTTGAAATTTTTCACTTTTCATTTAATCGCGAAAAATAGATATCGTCATTTAAAAATCTAAAAGCGCGAAATACGTACTCCAGGAGTAATAATCTTTCGATTTAGGCAATAAAAAAATAATAGGAAACCACCCTATTAAATAAAGCGTCCATAATGCAAATTACAGATTCAACAAGAAAAGATCTAAAGTAAGGGAATAAGAAAAATTTTGATTTAATGCTTGATCACAGTCAATTAGCCTAATTTGAAAATCCCTCTTCGCTAACCACTATTGATTCCAACACACTATAAAATTTCCGGGAGTGTATAATCATTATTTCATCTTTTCCTCCTCCATCTGATTTTGCAGTGATATTTGTTTTTTAAATTTACATTGCACATAACGGCCATGGCACGCCATCATTCAGTTTGGCTTCCGGAGTAATTTCATGTAATTAGAGATGACTTTGCATTCTGTTGCCGGCAAAAAAATTATCCAATTTTTTCACTCATAGTTTATAAAACTATTTCCGTCATCGATGATGATATAAAATTTCTCCATACGTAGGGTAAATAGGGAAATTTAACTCTCTTATTCATAATGAATCAGCTGCAATAATATGCCAGTATCAAAAAATGGTTCAGATGAATTTTTAAGGCTACATCTAGAATTATTCCATTGGTGCCAGACTACTCACATAGAATTCGATTCAAGAATTCTTGCGCGACGTGTCAATAAAATTTCAGCAAACCCATTTGTCTAATGACAAACATAAAAGAAAGAACGACACAAGGAGTTACTGTTCCTACACTTGGGAAAATCCTGCAAATTAATTGAAACCCTACTCTAGGTTCAATTCCCTAAATTGAATAACGCGGAAACACTTTAAAGGCAGCCGTGTTCCCCACTAGCCGTACCGAATCAAGAGCAGAGAGAAAATACGAGATGGGTCGGATAAGCGAGCCATTCACTACATGCGAAGAGCATATTTCTCTGTGCTCAGAGCTGAATGCATAGCGAGCTGACACATAGAGCGCGGTGTGCGTTAAGTAAAAGATAGAGAATGGGAGATAATGTTGCCAGCCTTTAATCTACATCTACATACTACCCCACAAGACGCCTTTAGGGTGTGTGGCAGGGGGTATTAGGACACCAGCGGTTTGTATGCAAAAGGAAAAGCTCTAGCAAAACTACGACTAGCATTTATTAAAGTCCTTTATGGTTCGGGGAAAAACGAATTCCCATATCTATCCGTTCGGCAAAATATCTCTCTTAATTTATCGCTCCCGTTGGGCCTATAAATATAGAGGGAATCTAATATTTTATTCTTTTCGTCGCTCTTAAAAATATCTATTTTCAATTGTTCAAGCAATCTAAGCCTAGCGCGCAGCCTCCGAGTCTCCAGCGGCTCCCAGCCTAATTCGCTTAACATCTGGGTAACGCTGTCTGTACGCCCGTAGCAGTTTTTGACGAACCGCGCAGCCTTCCTTTGTATTTTATTCAGTTCACGGATTTAGAAATAGGACGTATTGGCTCATATGAGAAGTTGATCATAGCATAGATTGAAACATTTGCGGATAGTTTTTACTTTTTAATCATTTAAAATAATTCACTTACAAGAAAAAAATTGAATTTCTCTTGTAATATCAAGACGCATATGTAAACAAAAGATGTTCCGAATGATATATATGAATATATTAAATTCTTTACCTTACTCTTTAAATTTGTATCCGTTGTGTAAAAAATCTCATTCTATACAAATGTAGTAATTGTCATTGGCATTCAGTAAAACTTTCATTATTAATATCGATCTTGAAATAGTAAAGATACGTCAGCGTTGGAATCGGTTGGGTAAGTAATATCAATGAAATACATTAATCCTTCAAATTACGTACTTAGTCTGTACCTTGACAGTCGATGGCGTTAACATAACACGCAGCCTATACCCCAAGTTCCATTGGAATTTAGCGAGAACTTTGAATACCGTGGAATGATGAATTCAGCATCTGCATAGATATCTCATCGACGACGAAGAGTTGCTCCACGCCGTAAGCGACTGCAAGACCTTTGATTGGGGGTATGGCTTGAAGATAGAACCACGTGTTCTAGTGTCATTCGGAAAATATGTGGAATGTGGTCTCCTAAATCTCCACCTGTTTCACATCTGCAACGGATTACTTTATATTAAAAGGCATTCCGACTGTAAGCATCTCCAAGAACTTCGATCGCGAGTGGATCGGATTCTGTAATTCGGGCTAATATAAACTTTTGAACTCTTTTGGCAAAGAATTTGGCAATCTTTCACGCATTAAATTTTGTAGTCCATGTACATAGTTAAGAACAGATGTACAGCTCAGGAAGTATGAATCCTCTAAAGGTCATACGCTATGACTGCGATGCTATGACTGGAAGTGTTAAGAGCTGGCACGGGCTGGCGCTAGGTTTTTCTCCACCATTCCTTCCCTACCCTTTCTATGGCCCAAATTACCTTAGCTGCCGGTCGCTTCCCCATATACCATACCATTTGATTGGGAGAAGCGCACGGAGGACAAAAACGCCACCATTGTCCTTCTTGCCAGGGGGCCGGTCCTGACGCCAAGAGCGAATCATTCGGAATGAGAGTGCAGTCATGGACAGCGCAGGCGAATTGGTTTGGTTTCCCGGGAAAGCGCGCGCTCTCACGTAACCTTTCACCTTCCTCGGGACACACGAAATTTGTCCAACCCGTGTTCTATTTGTATCTCGATCCACTCCCGATGCGATGGTCTCGATTCGGAAAAAAATAAAACGCCCAATCCATTTGACGCGAGCCGCTCAAAATGCTCACGATGGCCGACGATTCAATTTGCATTCAAAGTATCCCAGAGGGTTTCCAGGCTACAACAACTGTTTTCACGCTGTCAGCGCACTCCGATCCTTCGCTGTTTCGCCCGTCGGCGTTCCAACTTGCATCTGTTTATTTCACTTAGCGATCTCGCGATCGCCCGCGGGAGGAGTACATCGCTGGCCATGCCGCTATGTCCGCATTTGGTATTTCTTGAATATTGCTTCCGTGACTGCGGGGCTATGGATAACACTTCAATCCCGCTTGACTGGTTGCTGTTTGTCTTATTTCCTAATTCATTGCGTGTTTCAAAATTAAGCCATCCTCTGGAAATTATTTGGGAATGTATATTTTTGCTTTCTTTGCTCTTATTTTCAGCTGAAAATAAGCATAAAGAAAATTAAAGCATTATTACACAGCAGAAGACTAACATTAAAATAGGGAAACAAAAAATGGAGGAGGTGGATAAATTATGTAATTTGAGAAGCAGGATAACTGGCGATGGAAGTTGCAAGAAAGAAATTATCAGCAGAATACCCGAGGCGAGTGGAGCATTCTACCAAAGGAAATATCTACTCACAGCGGGATATTTATACATAGAATTAAGGAAATAGTTGATCAGAACCAACACTTGGATTATGCTTCAACACGGAATTGAGATATGAAAGAATAATAGGGCGCATCACTCCTCACTCAATCTTTTTTTTAGTAACGTATAACATTATTATAACTTACAGTATCATTTTAAAATCTTCATAGTATCTAAATGAGACTCTTTTTGAGCAATTTTCTGCATCTCAAAATGTATAATTTTACCTCAGTAACTTCCTAGACATAAAGTTTTCATATTTGAGATGGTAACAAATTTTGACGAACATCTAACCCTTAAATTTTCAAAGTGATAACTTAGGTTTCAAGATAATTATATTTACGAAAAAAAGACAAAATATAACCGGTCGATAGGGAGTAATGCGACCTCTTTAGCTTTAAGCTGTTGATGAGGGAAAAAGAACACCCAAGCGGGAGTGATACTTCCTTTTAGGGGAAAACACACCAACCAACAGTCGATTAAAAAAATATGCACGAATCCGCGCATAGAAAGCATGGCCTAATATCACAGAGCCATTAGCTCTTTAGCAAAACTTGGGGGACGCAACTATAAATTTCAAAACGAGTTTGGAGTATAGGGCCAAAATAGCAACGGAAACTGAGCCGATGACTTTGCATACGGTCAGTGAAGAATAGTGTAGAAGTATTAGTGGTCTCTGCCGAAGAAACAATTCCTTTTATCTCAACTCGTCTTAAGCTTTCCACTGCGCAAACTTTATGCCATTCGTTATATTCATCTCTTCATGGACGCAAATAATCATTAATATTGCATGATAAGTCACAGTAATCAACATTAGACAAAGGTCGTTCTTTACTTTAACATGGCGGACGACTTCATAAAAATAAACTGTAGTGAAAACCGAGAGATCAATCAATATATTAGTACTGGGGTCAAGAGTATTATCAATCCAGTTTTAATAACATTTCTTACACAACCGCGAAAAAGATTAATCTTGACCTAAAATACTTGATGGTACGATGGCCACTGATATCTATCTATATAATGGTTTTTCTCGTAACCTGGAGAGATTTCAGAGAGTGATGAAACACACGCTACATTAAGGAGACTGTATTATAAAAAAATGTGGGGGCTAAATTAAGCATGTAATATTAATTCAATTTAATGTAATATTTCAATGTAATATTAATTAAAATTAGAATAAATTTTGTGTCTTATCTCAAAAATCTCTTTAATAGCTAAAAATATTAGGATAACAAGCATTGGAAAAAGTGGCCGGTGTTGGCACCGTACTTGAGTAGGTGGAGCTTTTTAATGACGAAAACAGAAAAAAATGATGAATATTTGAGAAAATACTATAAATTTCCAACCATGCTTTTGAATCGGCACGTTAAAGCTCATTTACGAAACCTATTGCGTAGTTTAAAGATATAAATATTATTTTTCATTAATAACTGCATTTATACGTACCCCATCATAATAAAAGAACTTTAACCAGCAAAATATCAAATGAGAACACAGAATATAGGGAATTTTTGAGAGAATAATTGTTTTATAGGCGGATTGTTGAATATCAAAGTAAATAATTACCAGCAAGAATTACCTGCTCATTACAAAAGAAATAGATTTACTAAGACTACGATTATTCTGCGTTCAGAAGTGCAATCAATATACACACGGATCATCACATCGGCACGGATAACAAATCATTGATAATAATAGCACGGATCATGAGATTCTTCTTTTCTTCTTCATGCTATACTTTCCTAAGTCAGCTGTGAAAGCAAAGTCTTACCCGTTAATACAAATATTTATTTTATACAGATATGCAATATCTTCTCTCATCACATGAAGGCCTTATTTTATACACCCTCTGACTCATCTCACACAATCATTCTTAAATAAACATTCCTCTTCAGTATATTTTCATAATGTACATACTACCTCATTCAATGCAGAATGAAAAATACCAAAAACTCAGAACCGCCGTGTTTATTCATTGATCTATCGATCCGGCTCAACTCTCGAAGGATAATATTACGCTATATATGCTTGAAATAATTTCAGGTTAAAAAAGGAGCCATTTTGTAACGCATGGCTTCGCTTCATTTTCCTTAGGAAATACAAAAATACCCCTATACCACCACAGAATCCTGAATGCGATGAAATGAAGAAATCCAAAGTATATGTACAGAGGAAATAACGTTCTCTAATAGGCTTTCTTGTCGATATTTAGCGCACCGTTCAATGGACAGCGACTTACGGGAAGCTTTTCAACGTGGACATGGAGCTCTTTTGAATATGCTCAGATAAGGGGCTAGGCGAGGGCTTCGCTAAGCGTCCATAGGCGAGAAGTGACCTATTTTTTTCGTTCCAATCAGCACCACCGGTGTTTCTCGGATTCATAAAAAAAAAGTTTTTACCGCTGCCTAAAACCCAATATCAAGGAATATCATGATGACTGGAGTATTAAGCACGGCATATTTTTCGACTAAAATATACGTTTACGAGAAACATACGCAGTCTAAAAATGCTGGGAATGGGTTAAAATCGCACACACCACAGAGCTATTACTATATGGTTTTGTGAGCCAATACAGAACTCACTTCTAAGTCTACCATACAGTAAAAATTACTTTAGGATGAGCTACAAGTTACAGGTGTAAATAGAAATAGAGTTTCTTCCATCTCCAACAATATGAACTTAATAACTCCATTGGTTTGAATAATTTCGTATTTCAGATGGTATCCCAGCTCTTTTCTGTTGCAAAAAGTTTCCTTCACCAAAGCAAAACAATCTTTTAACTTTACCACAAATGTGCTATTTCATGCAATCGCTTACTTCCTTATTTAGAAGCGTGAATATGTATAACTGAACTTTATACACATGCATTTGAGACTTTTAAGTGCTTATTACAACTCACCATGAAGATTCAGTTCATTGATTCATTAGTTTAGAATAACTAAATCAGGATGTGTACTAGCCGACACGAGGCTTGCTTTATCGGTCAATCATATTCCAAGTTCACCATTCCAACCTTTGGCTATTTTATATAACATTTAATGCCATGCTTTCATTAAATATGAAATTAAGTTGAGATTGCACGGCATTTTGATCAAATAGGTGGCGATGAAATTATTCAGCACCCATTACCCACTCCAATGAATAGCCCAGAACTAACTACTCCAATAATTTGTCAGAAGTCACAAAAAATTGCAATTAAAAAACAATAGTCCATACTATCATCAGAATATTGTATGAGTTTGTGGAAACCAGGCAACAAAAACATCATAAGACGATGAAAGTAGGTACTTCATACAGTCGGATAAAAGGAGATATCATTTACATTACATTACAAAAAGTTATCATATCGGAAAAATTGAATAATTTACAGGATTTAAACATCCAGCCGTAGTATGATGATCTCTCAGAATTATTTTCGTTTAAAAAATCTTTATTTTCAGTTTAACACTCTTACATTAGTTAAAAATATTAAAAATTACATATCACCTAACCACATGAACTTAAATTCAAAGCAAGGAGATTGCTTTATGACCGCTGGTGAAACTAAAAGCTCAAAAACATAAAGAAACAAGAGAAGAGAGATATTGAAAAAAATCTGATAAAACCTGATGCATAGATGGAGAAACGATGATCATGCATTTTTCTTGTATTATGACCACTATCAGGAATTTAACTACCAGAGTTTGAATAAATACTTCTTACCTCAGTCATAGGAGGGCAGATCAAGCGATAAATATTTTTTTATCTAAGGGGGTAGTAAGGGAAAACCAACAGTCGACCACTGAGACAGTATTCCTCAAGCTGTCCAGCAGCTGCTATAACTAGATGCATTTATGCAGAGGTAATTTGCAAATATCTCCCACAGTTCGATCATGAATGTGTGGTAAGCACCCAGAGTGCACTAGAAATGGACATCCTCGCATGCGTAGATGCTGTCCAGACTGCACTGTGCCGCCTCAGTGTGACTTCGCGAATGACTGAGTGTCCACTTGCCTGCGTAATCTACGTCACTTGTTTAGAAATTAATTAGTGCCCTTTTGTCTTTACTTTGCTTCACTGGTTTAATAATAGGACTGGGACGAAAATAGTGTCCGCTGTAACTCGATTAAACCTATCTTTAAGCATCATTTTCCTCTAACTACTCTTACGAAAGTTTATTCCAAGTTTAATATTCACAGAAGAGGTACAAAAAAATTTTGAAAAAACAGAGAATCCAAAAACTTTTAATGAAAAGCTACGAAGACATTTTCGTTTCCAACTCTCTGTTCATTCAACTATTTCAATCTAGGTCTGATAATGTAGCTACAAACTAATATACCAGCTTTCATGGATGGCAGTTATTATCACAAGTATACCAGGGTACACGACAGTAATATCCTTGTGGTCCACTGTTAATAACCGGCTGGCAATTCAAAAACTATTACCCAGTGTTTTACTTCTAAATTTTATGTATCGGAACGCGTATCAACACATTTAATTCACACGGTTTTCAAATATAAACATCTCTTACAATTCCGGTTTTTTATAACTTCTAATAAAATTTACAATGAAGAATCATGTTTTACTAAATATAAAGAAAGGATGAATTTTGTTGAAAATTCCCAAAATTCCCTGAGAGGAGCCGGAACACCTATCTCGCCGAAATTAAGCACTGCTGTAACCTCCACACTAATGTTTTAATATAAATTAATTACGTTTCCTTAATTTGGGTTCTCACTTCCATATAGTGGCATCGAAATAACGACAATACTGAGTGCCAAGCATCGCTATCATTGCCACCACGCTGTGAACTCATATCCTCCCTCGTGTTCTACCCACTTCGCGACTCAATAGACCGTATTCCAACTTCCAACTCATTACCTGCCTTCGCGGCACCCGAGATGCGTGGATATCAGAGCTGGGGGACGCAGGGAAGGAGCGGTATGAAGAGAGCCGTTCGCCGATACCAGACCGCCGACACTCGCCCCGTCCTTACAGCGAGGGAGTGAGGGTTGACCGCAGGAGTGGGGCGGGCGGTTGGTGAGTCGGCAGGAGTGCGTAATTATGCAAAATCTTTCGCGGCGACCGTCCCTTCCTGCAAAAACCATTTCCGCCCACGCTCACACCCGCTGCGTCAGACCTCACGCCCGTTGTGCAGAAGACACCACGCCCCATCTCGCATACGAGATCTCTCTCTCTCTATAAGCCTAGTTTACGATTGGAGTGTCAACCTGAAACGCTGAATGGAAAATTGGATTGCGTTTGCGACGGTTTTGCGATTGGCGGCTGTCTGCCGGATAATGCGTTGGTAATTACCGCACACTTCCATTGATCACAGTCCAGTCAAACTCGAGTAAGCATTTACTGTGGTGAATTTAAGCTATTAATTTAATTACAAATCCTTGCATACGGCGTCATTGTATTTCTAAACGCTTTAAGGGAGACCATCAATACAGATGAGACTTGGAAACAGAACCATCAACATGTCTTTCAGAAATTATTACAGAAGCAGATGGTTAAGAATAATGATAAGCATCATCAAAATCTTCATCTACCGATTTTACAGTGCCCTCATCAAACGGAACGTGGTGCGTACATGAATAATAATAACATGTTTTATGTCAATCCATCTACATGAGATATTATTGAAAGTGTTTTTTTTTACAACTAGGCACCAGTCGAAGTCACTAAAAAAAGTATTTTTCGTCCATATCGGGATCTACATATCAGTTTTGTGCATCTCTCGCAAAGAACTTTTAATAGTCATATATATCATAATCATTTACGATTTTATAAACCAGCGAATTCATATTCCTTATCGCAAACCACGCTACGGGGCCATGCGCACGAATCCAATCCACATGTGTCCTTTCTCGAGGGGCTTAAGGCCTTAGTGCCAACGTATTCCTTGAGTAAACGTTAAACTCTGCTGTAGATATCCGGAATCAACATGCTTCTCCACCTAATCGAATCGGACGAAGGGGAGGAGCAGCATGTTACACTATGGCTTTTTAGATAGAGCCGAAGTGTAACACACTGCATTTATTACGGTAGAACATTAAATTTCACTCATGAGGAGCACTTTACATTAATTCCTAATCCTTATGAACATTTGAGTATGAAAGAAATTAGAATGTCGATTTTGCTTTCTTTGTGCCATAATGTTCTGATGACAAGTTTTCAGCACGGATATAAAAAAAGAACTTGCAAGTCAAATAAAAATAACTAAAATTAGAGTGAACCATATCAATCTAACCAATTGGTACTCGTGATAGGAAGATGTAACAAAATAGAGACATCTCACTATAATTGGCACGCGCTAAGTGGATAAAATAGAATGCACAGAAAAGAATCTCACCAAATGGGCAAACATCGGATAAATTTGGAACAACACAATGAAAAAGTGAAACACATGAAAGTGAAAAACATGAAAATGTTAAAATGGAATGTAGCGAAAAATTACGAAAGCCAGGTTACATAAATAAGCCCGCAGATATTCTTCAGTTTATATTTAAAAAATTGGGCCCCATAAAATTATTCTGGTGCAAGCAATTAGTCTTTTTAGCCGGTTTTCACTTCCTCTCTTCCTAAATTATTAATTGAAGGCGGTAGCACAACCACGCTCACCTTTGATGCGATGGCCTCAGGCAACGTCTTTCATTTCCCCAGTACGCTTCTACGTTGTTATCGAATTTTAAGGGTCCCTCATGCTGAAGAAAGCGACCAACTCGGCTTATTATTTTACCCCTCGCGTCGTTCGCCAAATTTACGATGCCCATTAAAATTTTCTCTATAAAAACTTTTTCAACTCTTAAAAAAAGTAAAGCACATATTCGAAGGATCCCATTAAGGTCCATTACATCGACTCCCTTACGAGGCATATCACTGTGAGAATAATTTATCGCATTATAAAATTCCTTCGTAATTTACCTCCCTTTTTAATTACATTGACATCAGAGAATAGAGTGGGCTTAGTTTAATAATTTACTTCACTAAGAGGTGACATAGTTTTATAAATTAATTGCATTGCTCTGTTTTAATGATTGAAAAATTATGTTTAGATTTTATTATCAACACTTTACTGTGGTTCCACACTCTCTATTCTATATTTTTTACCAACTCAAGCATATATTCGACGAAAATAATTTCTTAGGACGCAATAATTACTTAGCACATATTATAAACATGGATGGTAGGAAACATAAATTAACAAAAATTTGAGTAAACCGTAAACTCTAATAAATGTAATATATATCTCAATAATAATATATATCTCCATAATAGTGATATGTACACCACGGATACCATTACCCATCTCCATCACTTCCCAAAATTCACTTTTTTTTGCCTCGATCCTCTCTCCAAAGGAATAAGTCATCTGCGGGCCAAAATTTGGTGCCTTCATATCTTACCATGACCCATCCCTTTACATTCCTTTCAGCAAAAACTCCGAAAATCCCTCGATTCTCCTCCGTATTTCATTTCGTACATTAGCACTCATCCTCGTCCACGCATCCTCTTCCCGCCACTAAGTCTCAGCTCCAAGAACACATTTATCCTGGCCCTCTCATCATGACAGCCAACCCTTTAACCGCTCAATTAAGCGAGCGAGTGGACGGAGGGAGGTGGCGCTTACTCATCCGAACGCTCTAAGAATCCGAACCCTTTCTCTTCCGATCCGACCCATTCCACTCATAGCCATGGCATGAAATGCGCGAGTCCTTCGGCTGGAATAGCTAGGCAAACAGCCCCCTCCACGCGGAAACATGATTCACACCGGATAAAAACCGTCCGTACACATCCTGGTCCGCTCATTCGAAACCAATCATGAGTTTTCGCTTCCTACCAGGAAATAGCACGAATATTACAAAAGAGGATCCTCAAGTCGGCCTCTAAATGTGTTGTCACTCACCGCACAACTTAATAGGTAATATATATTACAATATAATATATGCATGGGTTATATAAGGTATAATTAGGGGTTTCAACCGATATTTGCATTCACATAATGATGTGATTTATCAAATTCATAACCCTTCAATGCAATTTTTGCATTTGCAAAAAACTATACCGCAAAGAAAAAGTGGATCGTAGTGCACTCATCACCGCACAGCAGACGTTTTTGAAAGCCAATTATAATGCGACCGAAGTGGCAACAGAAATTAACCTTCTAAAGGATGGATTGGGCCTCATTTATGAGAGCCCTTGAGAAAAAGAATGAACTCGTAAAGAAAGAGTGCTCGAAGCACTCCATGAAAACGGGAAATCCGGAATCCAATTCCGTATAAGGTAAATATTTTTCATGGCGAACTTCAACTATGGGTGTTTGTGAAGAGTGCTCGAGCTTACGTACGCTCCCTCCTTGTGAAATATTAGCATTGGTACTACTTTTCACGTCAGTATTTGAAACGATAAACGTGCAAACGTAAAATATTTACTTGGAAATAAGTCGAATAAACCGAGGAAATTATAACTTCAGATATTACTGCATTCTTGAGAGCATAACTACACCAGTTAAACAAACAGCCAAATGAAAAAATTATTCTCACAGAAACTTCCAACAATGCATATTTTATTTGGTAACTATACGGCATAAAACCATGTAATAGATTAAGCAAAATGAAGTACGTGTGGGTGCGCGTAAGTGAGAAAAACAGTTGATATTTTTTTTTACACCAAGTACGGAGCAAAAACTAATTGTCAAAATCCATGTATCCAATGAATAATTTACAAATAATTTGCTGTTCATAACAATGCTAAGTGAACTAACATCTTAAACATGGAGAAGATATGCAAGGATGACATTAATGACAATATTAATGAATAAGAGGGTGAATCATAGATTCAAGCATCAACATTCAAGCAAGATTGGGCTAAGCCTTATTCAGCGACAACATGGACTACATAGTTTCAGAAATCAATCAATTTAGAGGGAATAAATTGTGTGTGAATTGAAATGAGTTTTGAGTCATGAGAATGTTACAAAGAGAGAAATGCAACAAGAGAGAAAAAATATCTCGGTATCATATCACTCACTTTTCAAGTTAATCTGTCATCCTGAAGAGAAATTCAATGTAAGATAATTTTGTAGTTACTTGATTTGAACTCTATACTATGAGAAGTTCGAGCGGCGGTACTGCAAGTAAAAACGAATTCATAACTTCCCTTCCAAATATTTGAAAAAACCATGCATAAAATATAAAAAAAATAAGCTATAAATTCAAGTAATCTGGACATTTTTAAAGAATATATCTTTATCGAGACGAATGGCTACAAAGGCATTTTAATTGAAAAATAATTATTGAGATAAATCAATGCTTTGAATTTATACAAGATTGAAGCCATAAACCAAAGTACCTAAGCTAAAACTTTAGTGAAACCAAAGAGGATGTGCTTGCGGTAGACATTTTATAAAATACTCAGCTTCGTGCCATTATTTATGCTTAAAAGGCGGTTCCTGCTGAAAATCGAAGGAGCTCAAACGAAACGATCTCAATAAAATCTCATAGATGTGCAAAGAACCAACATGCGAATCCTTTATGGAGTTTCTAGCTGGTAAACTTAATCACCATTACATGGCAATTACCCCATACGAGCGATGCTCTTCATAGCACTTCATATGGTTAAGCATTTTAATAGGAAGCTCCACACTAACACTGCCGTAGATTGAACGTACTACCATGCCTCACACCCTTGCTATTCGGGCCAACACCAAGTCACGTGACTTTGTACCCAGGTTCCAAAAGCCAGCTAAAATTTCCTACACGTTCCGCAGTTTAACGCCATTACTTCCAATGCACCGTATTCTGGCAGCCCCTAGTTTGACACTTTTATGACGAACCTAATGAATTAGAGTGCTAAAGACCATGGGACTCGTCGGGAATTCTAATAACGCTGCTGTAGGCATTTTACGTTAAATATCTCTTCATCCTTATTTCTTTCCAGAGCATCGGGAATTAGGAAAAAAGTTCACCTCTTACATTTCAGGATGTTATAATGATCATGCGTTGTTGAGATGAAAATAAAAGTTCAAAGGAGCTATGTAACTTGAACGATTTGATATCATACCCGTACGTTAATGATATTTGACCAAAAATCTTCAACGTCCTACAGCATAACAAATTGTGAAATATTGTTAAATTTATAATGTATAGTAATACAACAACAAATTGAGCGCTTATGCTAGATTAATTAAGAGCGCTATATAGATTTATCAGATCAAAATTTATCCATGAAACGACTCCTACAATAGACTTATCATCAAGAAAAAAGGCCAAAAACCTATTTTTGGAAAATAACTGCAAACTTCACGCTCAGTCATGTGATAACTTTCCATTATGGAAAATTAAAGAGTATAAATTTGTTAGACTCTATTTTATATTTAAATGTGCAAATGAACATGCATAGATGCGTATAGGAAGGCATTATTAGTCACCTAAGGATGTAAATAGGCCATAAAACCCGGGAAGTGCCTATTCAATTATGAAAGTGAACGTAACAAAGTTTATTCTTCTATTTTACATACAAATTTTAGACTTTGAGATTAAAATAGAAAACTATTTCTTATAGATTAAAACCACCTATTGTAAGCATTGAGTATTCCCAAATATTTATAATTTGTATGAAGACTCAAGCTTCATAATATTCTACTAGAAGATAATCCATTGAACCAAGCTTACGTCTTTTGAACGTGACTGTCTCCGAGGCATTTTCCTCCTAATCTGAAACGAGCCGTCAGTGAGGTAATTTATGAAATCACAGCGCTTGACTCGCTGATGTAGCTCGATAAGAAGCCGTTGTCAACGCTTCCATTTTTCTTCCTCTTATTCCGCCGTTTTGTAGTAAGATGCTAACAAAGGACCAAGAATCATGGCAGAAATACCATTCTGTCGAATTAACCTTCGGCTTACTCGGCGCAAATTACCCCTCGGGAGGTATCCTACACTGAGAAGAGACTGAACATGAGTTCGAATTAAATAATATTTGAAAATAAGCTTACAAAGTTGATTAAAATAAATATGATTTGCATAATATAATATTAGATTAAATTCTTTGGATACACTTATCCAATCATCTTGGAACAATCATTTTTTTATTTATTCATTTCCTTAGGATGTACCCTAATTAGGGTTCTTGTTTTTCTTTCTGACGCCGTTTCTCGCGAAACTTAACCAATCACAAATAATTGCAAATCATTCTTCGCGACTGCAAAAATGCGCAAAATAAATTATTTGCATTTACTATTAAAATTCAATACAATTCTTATTTTAGATGTAATTTATAACAAAAATTCGCTAATGATTAACTAAATTAAAGACTCATCAAAGGAAATTACATTATGACTATTAAACTCATCAATTACTGATGTAAACATTTCAATTCAGCCACACTCGAATCCGATAATGAAGTCAATAACAGGAATTTTAGTTTTAAGGTTTTCGCAGCGATTAGATGCACTATTATAATTCATTTTCGGGAATACGTCTGCGTGCTATTAATATTTAACTCAACGTTTCGTTCCACTTACTGGGAACGTCGTCAGGAGAATGAAAATATAAACACCTATCATACCGTTGGAAAAACTGGTCCATTGTTGTTAAGGTATTTAAAAAAGTAAATAAAAATAAAAATAAAATAAAAGCCAACTTCTTTAAAACAACTAATATAAAAAAGGAAGATGAAAGGTGGAATATTGTAATTAAATTTTCGAAATGTATCTCTTCCACACATGGCTTAAATTATATCCATCATCTCTGTTAAAATTCATTGGTCGTTTAGAAATTTCTATCGCCTCTCTACAGGAAACTTATGGGTTCAGTTAATGAGGGAATAGTTAAATTTGAAAATTTTCTGAAACTTTGTAAATAAATCCATAAATCATGGGATTAGCTGCTACAATCTTCCACGTTACCGTTGCCCTTGCATCAAATAATATTTTTAAATTAATTGAAATTGGAGTTCAAAGGCCAAAACATAAGGACTGTTTAGTATCTCACTCCCAAAAATGGCATTCTTCCCAAACTATTCCATGCTGTGCATCTCACTATTTTACAATAAATGGGTTCATGAATCTTGAATGCCAAAGAGATACCAAATTTCGTTCTAAGTGATGCACATCGTGGTCATCCTACTGTTTTCAGGGGTGTAACGGTTAAGGGCGCCAATATTTTGTTCAAACTCTCGCCGAGATGAGCGATGCAGTCCTCTTCGTTGAGAGTGAGAATATGCATGCCCGTCCACACCCTTGCGACTCCGCCTTCAACCGACCCAACCATCCATATGGAGCAATTGACCGTGTTTGCACGGGAGACTTGACGAATAATTTATCCACAGGCACGCCAGGGTCACCGCGGCGGCTCGATAAGCTATGCGGTTTCGTGACAGTGTCCCCATTTCCACGCCCTTGAGGACAACGCACGCCGTACGCCGAAAGAGAGGTTGTAAGAGGACGATAAAGGTTGGTTCGACGCCGAACCAACCCCGCTCCGTGATCCCAATCGATAACGCAAATTATCCGCATCTGCATCGAAAGATGGGGAGCTGAATATTCCCGTCTAGGAGGAGCGAAAGTTCACAGACCTTGGATTTCTCCTTGAGGCGAAGGAAGGTGAACCGCAGGAAGATATCCCTTCGTCTCGCTCTGCATTTTTCCCGCCTCGCTGTTACTTCGACAATTTGTTACGGAGTTGTTTTACCAGGACTTATGCATCGTTTGTTTAAGGCCTTAAAATATTCATTAATTGCCCAAGATTGAGCGTAGACTGAATTTATTGCTGCTTTAACTGAAGCTCGCACGAGTGATCACATATGGTTGTGGAATATCTCAGTTTAGAATGCAAGTAATTTGTGCCTCCACCATCATGATTTAACATTTAAAACCATGAACTAAGCTGATTTACAGCATAGCATTGCAGTGAACGGTGGATATAAAGTAAATATGATTAGTTAATTTAATTAACCTAATTCAAATGCTAAATATCGGTTTTTTTATTACACACCGCAAGCCAAAAAATAAATATTCCTAATTTCATTGTGTGCTTGAAACAAAGTCAAATATCATTCCTATATAGGCCCGGACTGAAAGAACAATTTTAGCAGAATTATGTCATGACGTTTTAGCCGATATATTGAGATTAAAGCTTTAAAGAGAGCCGGCACTTTTCAGAAGCAGCAACTCCAGCAAAATCTTCCCCATTGTTGATGGAGAAGATAAGAGAGGAAAGGATGAGGGCTTCTGATATCAGATAAAATAGAGGTAATGTAAACGTTGATGGAGAGAGAAGATGAAACAGAGAGATTACAAGATGTAATCCTTGCATACAATGTTCTTGTAATCAGATGCTTTTTTCCAAAAATTGAAAATACCCTGATGAGCATCCACATTCTAAGCCTACACCATTTATTAGGAAACAAGTTTGCCACAAAATATTTTCAAAGACAAGCCGCCTTCAGGCTTAACGTTTTATAACCCAATTTATACCGTTTTTCAAATAAAAACTTTTATTGATGTAAAAATGTGACATTTCAAACAAATAAAACGCTTTATATAATTAGAGAAGTAGTAAGGGAAGTATAAAAAGTGAGCTGCACAAGTAATTTAGAATCTAATACTATAGAAAATGATTCCCGTTGAAGAATCAATACATCCCTAAACGATAAACACTAGTACTGTTCAAAAAGGTAAGCTCAATAACTACAGAGCATTATGTTTTATTGTGTGTCCTGATTTTTAAAGAACTTAGGAAAACATTTCTAAAAACTGCGGTGTGAATCTCAATTTTAGCAATATTCCCTAGTACTGAATCAACAGCTAGCTTTTATTTATTTCTGCGATGATGGCAAAAAATATCACGAGATTCATCCGTACTGTGCATATCTCACGGCGAGAAAACCTCGAAACCTATTCGCATCGTGGCAAAAACTGGTCGAAGGTAAAGTTTTCTTAGCAGTTTATAGTCGTGAAAATCACTTGAACAAGAGAATTCGCTCCCACTAAGTGTTACGTTGTGTAAGAACATAAGCTAGCCATTAAAAGAATACTAATGAACCTCATGGCAGGAAAACCCATAAACAGCACGTATTTTATGATCCGGAACTTTTGTAATCTTACCTCAGCTCCATACTTTTCAGTAATGCGTTCGCTTTAACGTTTTCGTATTTTTAAGAAGAGCGTCATAAATGTGCCGTCATAAACAGCACCTATTGTGCATTAAAACACAAGGAGCTGTTTTCTATTCACGTTCCCACCCTTTGAGCACTCTTCAGGACAGTACCGAATGAGCTATCATTATTTTAATAAAACCGTTTTCAGCAACAAGGTGCACCCATCACTTTCTCCTTCACTGCGGTATTTATGGCGCCTTAAAAGACTAAAAGGGTTTGAGATGCTCTCAAGTACAAGAACTTTCGCTGGGAAATATTTAATTTCCATACTTCGGGCATTTATTTTGAGATGTTTTACCTCTGCAGAACCGTGTAGAAACAAATGTCGCTAGCCAGGAGAGCGAGAGAGAGATTAAAAAAATTGCCATAGGGATAGCTGATATGTTAAATGAATACACAGAATTCATAGAACAAGTATGGAATAAAGAAAATTGAACTCTGGTAGTCTTCTATCCTTTTGTATAATGGCATCAGTGACTTAGCTTCTACAAAACCTCGTTAACTTACCAAACAATCCCCGATTATAAATGAAAATCACTACCAGTGCAGCACAAAATCTTTCATTCTACGAGAAAACTCAATTTAACGATTTATAAATCAAGAATTATCATTCAGAAAAATTAAAAAAACGACACAACATTGCTTTTGAAAGCTTCAGGGTAAATATTTCTACATCCATAGTCGTAGTAGACCTAGACATCATTCTATGCAAGCGGTTGTAAGGAAGAGGTATTTCAATAACCATCATAATTTCACAAAAATACTTCATTCCATTTTCCCTATAACTCAGCCGTAGTCAATTATATTCAAAGCACGAATCTCAATCGAAAACTTTCGGCACAAATAAAATCCAACCACTATCGCCAGACTTAAGATATCCTGTGGCGCATATATTTTTGCTAGAAACTGGACATTTGTTTCATATAAACTGCTTCACCTCATTTATATCTCGCAAATGGCCAAAAATGAAAAATATACGTTTAAATTTTATGATAAGTTGTCATGCATAAAATCGGCGAGAAAAAAAAATATCTGGATACGCCAGCATTCATAACTTTTCATATTTAAATGAAAACACCAGTTCGAAATAAAAATGTCACCCCTTATGCCTGCCCAAGCGTTTCACAAAATGTAATTCGTGCAAGCAGATATATTGCTGAATTTTTCCCTTCTCATCAATCACCGACGCGACCCATTCAGGGAGCTCGCCCCTTTGGACGCGCGCCGCGTCAGCCTCATCCACTGAAAACCCCTGAAAATTTCGCCTACCGTTGGTCTCTTGAATACCACCTTGTGGCAATCAACGCCGCCACACTGACTCCTTTCCTATGGCGGAATAAAAAGGACCGAAATAATAATATAAATAAAGAGCATTCGCTCCGTAGAATTCTTCAGAGCCCGTAAATGATAGCCAATGAGGGTCCCGCCTCCTAGTACCCGCTCTACTGAATTCTACCACTCCTGAGTACAGCTTAATTTTTTTTTATCGATCAAGTCTCCCTCTGAATGACGTACGGCATATGGTAATTATGAAATACTATCCCAATGTAAAGTAGTCAAACCGAAATATACATGAAACTTCCATTTTTAATAAGTTTACAATTTTTATCAAAATTTCGAATTTGAAAAGATTTAACCAAGCCAAAATCCACGGTTTCCTTATTAAATTCCTATCGCCTCGTATCTTCTATTCTTCAGGATTTCTATCAATTTAATCAATGCCATTTCGACACACCCAAAGAGGGCACCACAAGGTATCTCAAGAAAATTAAAAGTACTCTTTTTCAGTTCATTCTCAAAGTGGTTAAAGAAAGTCAGGAATAGATAGAGAGGAATGTGTGGGAGGCAAAAGGATAATTTTAAGGAAGCAGGGATGGAAGAGGGATAAATCTGGAGAGATTCGAAAATCCTCACTCTCACCCTAATCTTAGAGATACACGGATGGTGAAGGCCTCCGAATCGGAGTCTATTGAACGAGATTCAATAGCCTGAGGGGAATGTTACCGTTAACCTGGGTGGATGCTTGGACCACTGATGGTTAATAGACCACCCCATTGGAGCGGCAATAATAATGGAGAAATGCTGCAACTAATTGTAAGATTAGAGAAACTTATCAAGCAACAAAGTAAAAAAACTTATTTTAACGTGACACCCTTTTTCCATTCTATCTTGTTCTCCTAGATCCAATAGGTATACTGCTTTCGGAAATTGAGATTTCAATTGTTAGCGTGGCATTAGTTAATTAATTAAAACTAATAGCTTGTTAACATCCTAACCAATTAACATAATTAAAAGCTGACCCGGCAAACGTTGCTTTGCCATATAAATTATTTATAGTTAATATTTTGGAGGTCAAATAAAATACAACTTGCTTACTGTAAGTTCTGAGGATATGATACATGACTGAAGATGCTGTGAACGATGCTGATCTATACAAAACTGTAAACATTAATTTTTTTAAATTCATTGTATTTTTATTATCTTTTACATATACAAAACAGGATGTCTTTTTGTCAACCAAAGTTAGTTGGTAGATGCATCTCATGCTCCCAAATCACATAGTACTACTTTTGGTTTTGTCCGACGCGTCCCCTGCGTCCTTAACCATTAGTGACGTCATGGATCTTCCATGGTTGCTAATCCTGCTGGGTAGACAAAACCCTTGACACGGTCTGGTAAAACATAACTAAAGAGATTCTACTCCTACCTATTAATACTCTTGGTGCGAAAGTTTTTTCTGGGGTATGCGTAAGTTCATCTCGTGCGCAATGTACAGAAATCATTGTTTCCGTTGTTTGCAGCTATAAATGTGTACCACCATCAGACTTGCTTTGCTCTTTTACCTAAATATGCTGCCATGTGACCATGAATTCCCAGTTCTTATTGTAAGTTTCCCACTTTTCTGGGTACTATACCGAGCAACAACGGGTGGCCTGACAGTAGTAAATAATTTTTAAATTACATCTCTATCACAAATTATGACGATTAAAAAAATATCAGCCTCTTAATTCAATGTAGTGTACGATATTTTTAGTAAATCTATCTTCAGCCAAAACAAACAAACTGGATTGTTTACCAACGCGTGAACATGCCACGTATTATTGTCCATATGAAGAACACGGTGTCTCAAAGCCACAAAAAGACATCGTTTTGCCTTGAGACTTGTCATTCCGAACGCCAATCTAATTGGAAATTGAACCCGGTTGTATTTAGTTGGCACATCTGTCGGAATAATAGGGATTCGTGGTAGTAATACATCTCCTTGGAACATGTCATTCAAAATTTATGGTTATAGAAAGAGATTTCAAACGACATAAACAATAATGGCGGTTGTCAAGGGGACAGCAAGCCAACAACGCTAAAATTTCAGCTTTTTTTGGATGTCTCTTTCTAAATTCACCGCAAATCGTGAAAGCGAAATTTGATTACAAGAATAAAAATGCGCATTTCTTTTTCTCTCCAATGGTACATGTTTCAACTAAATGTGGCCATTATCACTTATTTAAATATGCAAAAGAAAAAAGGTCTGCAGTCATTAAAAACGAACTTTACATTTATTTCTAACGGAAATAACTCGGGATCCATTCCAGGGCCTCATGGGCCCTGGGGAAGAATGAAAAATAGTTTACAACATATTCTCGGTCCTACTGAACATACAAACAAAATTCGGAGGAGTTTGGAAACAAAAAAGCGTGACACGGGAATGTTATATATTAGATTGGTAAAAACATCGGCTGCAAGATAGGTGAGTCCATAGACAGAGTGAGCAAATCCTATTCTACTAAAATATTCTCGTTGACATTGAATATCAAGTGACTGGTTCTTAAATCCTTTCACTTCCGTAGTTTTTAATCAAAAATGTAGCATTCGAATTAAATTTTCATCAAAGGCCGTGATATTTGTCAATTTTTAATCGATGTTATTCTCATTTTAAGCGAAATGAAAAAGTCTGAACTTAAAAACATGAAGAATGCATGAAAACTTGATAACTTTAGAGTTAGAGACTTCTATGGAGGGAAAAAATCATCCCTCTGCTAACTATCGTTTTTAAAAGTTTAATATTCATTACTCAGAGTATTTAGAATCTCATCTGTTATATTCTACCTAGCTCCCTGAAAGCATTTAACAGCTTTGTTCGATATACAATTCCTCAAATAGTGTACCTTTGACGCATCTTTTGGAATAATATCGATTTTATTGCGTCGAATTATACGCGTAACCTTTTTAAATATTACCATTTAACAAGTAGGTTTTATCTTAGAAATTTTACTGAGGGGAACTTAGAAAATTTAGGATTTGGAACTCTGAAATATAAAAAAATACTATTTTAAAGCCACTTAAAGCCATGCGTAATTAATAATTTTGTTGGCACAAAAGACCCCTACTTACTTTATCTAGAAGCTGCCACAGCATATTTTAGTGTCTTCTTCGTTAGGAAAAATGGAAAGGAAAAAGGTCGCCAAAGTGAAAAGCTCAGACCAAGTAGGGAAATATGATACACAACGATATACCTAAGATATACACAAAGAAATAGCACTGTTCCCAATGAAATTTCCCTCCCCTTATCTTCCCCCCATTCTTTCTTCTGATTCTTCCCCTTCCACTACTTTTGAAAGATAGAAAATATCAGTCTGGAATTGAAATATGCTAACACCTGATGATGATTGCTAGCCAATCGAAGCATGTATTATCGAGTTTATGAAATTAAGTTGACAATGCGATGCCTTTTTCTACCATTTGATACGCTGTTTCACGATATTTCTTCGGAAAAAGTTAACTTAAAAGTAGGTATTCATGGAAAGAAACACAGATAAATTGGACGAAGGACAGAACGCCAGAACAAAAGAGGGACTAGGGAACATTGAATTGTCCATAAAAAGAAAGGGGTTACTGAGAAGGGAAGAGACGAATAATGCATTAAGATAAGAAGTGAGTCACGGAGAGCAGTAAAGAGAATTTTACGGATAGAACGAAATTATCACGGCAAATGGAAGTAACTTATTACGCGTACCCAATGGGAATAGAGGAAGGTCGGAAATGAAGCAACCGGAGGAAGAGCCAAGTATAGGTGTAGGGGAGTACCAAAGGTAGTTGTAGGGGAGGTGATAATTGCATCCAAGTTTCAAAGATGCGATAGAAAGGAGAATGAAACGCAAAAAGATGAGAAAATGTATAATGTAGGATAGCAAAATATCCAGTCGTCTGGACGACAGAAAAAGAGACATGCAAGAGCAAATGTTTATAAAAAATATCTATTGAAAAAGGCACACATAACAGATTCTTTGCCAAAGAGTTAAATCGTGCAATTTTAGCAATAAAAAGGAAATATATTATGCCTAGGATTTCACTGCAGATTAAAGGAAATTTAATTATATACAAAACGTTTGTGCCCGAAGTAAATTCTTGGAAGTTTCGATAAAAATTAACGCGGTCTATCAAATAAATTGAGAAATATTAATCGGTGTAAGTAAAAAAGGCTCGTACAATAGAGTTAAAGCAGGGATGTCATACAATCACGTAAAGATCACTAGCCATGCTGCTCTTTCCTAATTCTGACCCTCCTTCCTGGTCGTCGTTTTCCTTTGGCCATTTCTCCACGCTCCTTACCCATCTTCATCTTCTCCTCCATCGATCTCCGTGGACCCTTCTCCAAGTTTGGTCCTCTCCGGCCTAGGAGCCGTAACGTTCGCTCCCGTCAACGCTGGAAGCCCCATCCATCCCTTTGCGCGAGAGCAAACTTCATGTGTTTTGAAACGTTTTATGAGATAGCGTGTATCTGCTCCGTCGTCTTAAATAAAGTTCCTCTGTGCGCGCACCCCAAGGCGTGTTATCCCCTAGTTTCACCGGGAAGGAAAAGTTGGACTAAGTCAGAAGGACGATACCAACACGGCTTATCAACATATCAAATTCATCTTACATTTTAACGGAAACATAATATCCTACGGTCATCCGAAGTCATCCTCCTCCTGTTATCGTATTTGAGTGCTAATATTTATGCAGACTAAAACTTGTGTAAGTTAAATATTTCATATAATTCGTACTCTCGGGCTTGACTTTATGAAATTGACTTAACATAAAGACTTTTAAAAAACTGTGATACTCCACATAAATTGAATACTTACGACAAAAATTTGGAGGTGGCACCCCATCAACTGCATAGATTTCGATTCAAATGTATCAAAAGATGAGTACCACGTCGAAACCTAGGTAGTGTCGTTTTCAACTTATGTGTAAAAACAATTTGTTTGCATTTCTTTGTATTAAATAATACCACAAAAATGATTGGCTTCACGTTAAACTCAAATAATTAACAATGCAACTAACTCTGTAGTTATGCAAATCGTTACTTATAGAGGATATATGACAAGAGAATGTGTCATTTTGCGAAAGACAGTTTTGGAATTTCTTCGAACGGTGAATGAACATCTTGAATTCAATATAATTGTGATAGAAAGTGCACTTTACCTCGCACTGCTGCAATTTATTATCAATTATCATGTAGGTACCTGTCTCGAAGATAATTGTGCACTCATTTCTTTGATACTTTTTAAATTTACTTTTGCTTGGTCAATTTTATTGTTATAATATTGTTAACTGTACTAAATTACACATTTATTATCAGTTTTTGCCACGTATATACATTTCTAAGATTTTCATAAAAATATTATTTTATACCAGGTAAAAAAACCATCGATATCATCCCTGAAACTTTCCGCTGTAGAACGGGGTTGGCTCTTAGTTGGCAAAGCTAGTTCATTGAGAAGCGTATTAGAGAAAAAAAAAATAACCTGTATTCTCAACGTTTTAGTTCGAATTGCTGACCTCGGTAGAATTCAATGCATTGAGCAAAGCATAATGTCATAGAATTTCAAGAATTTCAGCAATTTATTTATTGAGAAGGGGGGCAATTTTCCAGCAGTATTGTTAATTGAAAAGACCTATTGATCATCAAAACGTATTATAACCTCCCAGAAGTTACCTTTTCAGAAGAAAATTACTAATTCAACATTCAATCGAATACCGATTAAAAACAGTAAGTGCCTATGGTCAACTGTTTCTTATCTCCATTAATTTCTCTCCTGTTTGTCTTCTCACAAGCTCTCTTCAGAAAGACTTTAAGGCTCATACATCATTAGAAAAGATCTGGCAGTTCAGGCAGAAAAATTATTCTCCTCTTCCAAGGATGATGGAAGCGATGTAAAGTGATGGGCATGATTTTTTTTTCCTTTCACGAAGGAGGCTCCTTGGTTCGTTTGTCTACTCAAAAGACTACATAATCACGGGTAAAAGTGATTGATATGATGTATTTAAGTGGCTTTCTCATCAACTCATCCATGAAAGCATGAGAGGAAGAAGGACGCTTATCTCTGCGGTTCAGATAACGAGATTACATTATGTGTCCCTCTTGATGTGAAAGTCGATTAAGAGCAGCCATTAAGGATGTATGTATCATGGATTGGATTTTTTCGCAACACTAGTTGCTTCGACTACTTAGTCTAACATATTTCGACTTTGAAAGATAGAATTTGGTGGCTTACTGCTACTGATAAAGAGAAAGAAAACATGAAAATACAATTTCAATAAATGTTATCCATCAAAAGCTAGCAAACAACACAATTTTAACGGCTAAATGCTGCTGTAGCAACTATGAGCCACCGATTCGAATTTTTATTCATAAGTAGCCGCTTTAATTCACCAGATAAAGGTAATATTCTCATTACACAAACCTGTCTAATCCATCGTAACATACCCAGGAATATGAACGAGAGCCGAAAAATTCAAAATTTCACGGTTCAAACGAAAGGTTTTTTTTAACAAAAGAATGAGATTTAAAAATTAGTCGAATAAATTGATACATCACAAATAAGGCGATTCAGGCTCTGCATTTCCGAGTTTCCTTTCGTCATTATAACCGAAAAAAGAGAAATCTCAAGAAAATATAATAAATTTCAGATATGTATCCGAAAACAGAAACGATTATTTCTTATTAAAAATATCATATAAGAACAATTCAATTATATAATATTTCTCATATCATGTTTTCATTTAGATAAAAGACTGATAACAATTTAATGTTCACGCGTGCAAACCTGCAGTTGGATTAGACACCTAGCGAGGACTGATAAACCATGGGTGACACGACGGCCGTCAGGAAGACTATGCTGCTACAAACTGAAACTAAATCGTCACATCGACCGAAAATGATGCCGCTCGAGTAAATGAAGTTGTGTGGCCTTCTGCCAAAGCGGCCAGTTACAACGCGTGAAAGAGTGGTTTCCACTGGCAGTAAGCAAAAAAACCTTGAGATTTGGACTGATACTCCTCTTCAGTACTTTTCACTTATTGCTTATGCATCCTCAAACAGGCTACCTATTAATCTCACATTTTCAACAGGCCTGACGGGTTTTCAATAGGCACTGATTCATGGGACTCTGATTCAATATCGGTTCAGTAAATATATATTATCATATAATATCGGTTCATTAATTAGGCGAATTAATGTTGCCATTATGAATAATTTTCAGTGGCATACGACTGCATAACGAATTACATTCGCGAGAGACTCAAAAAGAATTTAACCATACTGAGAATAGGCGCATTGATAAATTTACGGAGTCACCGGCAATGCACAAATTGTGAGAAAAAAAAGAGTCGAAAAAGAGTAAATATTCTTGTTTAGAGCATCTCGAACCAGAAACACTGGGGATCGGGTTAGTGTGGTGGCTAGAGTGTTGGCTTCCCACCCGGCGGGCTCGGGTTCAAATCCCGGCAGTGGCAGAGAATTTTCGGAGACTGCCCGATCCCTGCTTGAATGTTGTGTGGGGGACATTTCAAGCGCAACACTCCGTCCATCGGATGAGACGTTAATCCGTGGTCCCCTTGGCGCCTTTCGTTAAGAGCAGGCTAATGCCGACGCCGGGTTTCTCTTCACCCTTCTTTCCATACCCTTCCCTCATGGCGCAAATGACCTCAGCTGTCGGTCGCTTCCTCCAAATACCATACCCACGAATATTACAAAAGAGGATCCTCAAGTTGACCTCTAAATGTGTTGTCAACCACCACGCATTTAAATGAGTTTACCGAAGTCACCACTCACGTCGCTGATAGATAAATTGATCCAATTTTGGAGGAGAAAAAAGGTATAATCAGCGGTTTTAACTGAAATTTATACACATGATGATGTTGTTTATGAAATTCTTAACTTTCCGATGTTTTTCCTCGCAATTACAAACATTACACTGCAAAATATTATAAAGAAGTGGATCGCATAGTACTCTTCACCGCGCCGCGAACATTTTTGAAAACCGATTAAAATGCGACCGAAGTCGCAACGGAAATCAGCCTTCTATGGGATGAAATTGGGCCTCCTCTATGCAGTCCCCTTGACCGTACCATACCAGAAACACTTAAATACTGAAGAATAAAAAGGGATAAAATACTTATGCCGCAATATCACACCGAGAAAAGAATACGTGCGAGTCTTCTCCTACGAAGACAAACCGAGAGAGGTCAAGAATTCTCATTTCACTCACCTGCAGAGGGGAAGGTTTTGAAAGGGGAGTTTCTTGCGCAAGATCGGTGAGCGGAATGGGACGTAAGAGGAACACGCCGAGGGGACTGAAGAGGTGGGGGGCGGAGGAAGGAACTTTTGACGGGCAAGAAACGTAGCAAGGCGGGAAAATAAAAGGAGTGAAACGACAGGCGTGAAATGGAAAGTCGTGAGTGGCTGTGGTTCTGGGGGAGAATACGAATGAGGAAAAAAAGTGAAACGAAATAAATACGCTTAAGTTCGCTCAGCACTGGAATTGGAAGGAGAAGAACGGCATACGTTTGCAACGAGAGGACGGAGGGAATAAATAGATTAGCCTCCCGTCAAAGCATTGAACACTGAACATTTTGGACACAAATAATCGTGGGCACAGGCCTTTTATTGGCTTCCATTTCGTCAAATTAATGTTGATATTACTGATTAATCATTCCTCATCCATAATATAGCTTCTATGTCAATACAAAGTCAATTTTAGCCATTTTTAATACCAATGAATGTATTTTATTTTGAAAAATGTTCAAATAATTTGCAAATAACGGTTTTCCTAATAACTTGTGCCAACGTCTTTTTCAAGGATTTTTATCGTTAGTTCAAATTAAATATAGTAACCAAAATTATCATGGATTAGATGGACGTTTTTAGCTAAGTTTATTAGACGATTTTCGATGTGTGCTCGCGAAATCACCTCTCAAGTATTTACACACTTCTTGATCCGCACAACCCTGAGACGGACCAGTGTTCTCTTAAGTTAGGCTATACATCTTGAATATGACTATTATACTACTTATGTTATCAATACTTTCTACTCATGAAATAGCTAGTGTATGACCTGATATCAAAATATATTCTGTAAAAGTTTGCCACGGATGAAAGCATTATAACTTTAAAGTCACCTTTCTTTTATGAAGAAGTATATCAAGGACAAGGATTGTTTCAGATTATACTGATATATATATATATATATATATATATATATATATATATATATATATATACAATATTTGCACATTGAAAACCATTTTATTTAAGAACTGGCTAATAAATGTAAGTGTCAATCATAATACTATTTTCAAAGCAAATCATGATAACAACTGCTCTCCTATTAGTATGCGCAGATCACCAGATTAACCACTAAACAAATAACAAATGGATACGCGTAGGGTTCAAAAGGTATCAATCACAATTACAAGGGCAATATTTTAAAATGATATTACATAGGTTAAAATTTATGACTCCTGTCATCTATCAGCCCTTTTACTGTGATTTCGAAGGAAGTAAGAAACGCTAGAAAAAATACGACGAAAGGAGGGAGGTAGTTTCAGCAGAGGGTTGAAATTTTGGTTTGATGGGAAAACGGGTGGAACCTGGTACGAGTACACGGCAAGGTGATTGGCAGATGCCCTCGGAGAAACTGGGTCACTGTTAGTCCCAGGTATAAGAAAGTGACAACGCAAAGTTTACAGCACGCATATTTGAAATATCAAACTTAATTAAATGCAGATAATGAATTGACTAAACGAAAAATAACACCATAAAATAGGCAGAAAACTATATTCGTAAAATTAGATAAGAGATAAATTTATTATAAGTTTTAAACTACTTCAGTCTTCATTGATGAAATGATTCCATTTAACTTCAAGGTAAATCTTCCCTCCATAAAAACTTTTTAATGCTGGTAGTATAGGGACATAGAAAACTTACCTACAGTAAACTAAAGGTTCTACCTAATTTTATTTCCCTAAAAACAAAGCTCATTCCTATATCTATCCTATAATAAATTTATTATACTCGATGATGTTACACCACAATTTATGATAACTAAACCAACTGTAATTTTTCCAGATAAATTATTTTATTATAATTGTTTTTAAAACTCAAGTGATTCCCTAATTTCATGTCTTTAAACGATACAATATCTCTTTAGAAAAAACGAATAAAGAAAAGAGCATTTGAAGTTTGAATGAAGCTTAGAATGGCTAAGTTATGCTTCAAAACGGTTCCATAAAATACCTCTGAATAGTCCATTTTTATAATCATTTAAATTTCCTACCTATAAAGTTATAAAATTTAAGTTCGCGTATCTAATAATAATACAATAATAATTTATTACTTCCATTTGGTATAGTATTTTTAACAAATTTTAAATGATACATGGAAGCTTTTGGTGACCTCAAATATAAACACCAGTATGGGGAGAACCAAAAATTGCCGTGCAAATAGAAAATTAACGATAGAAATGAAAAGTACTTACGTGAAATAAAAAATTGAAAGATACCCGTTAGAATAGCGATTTGTGCAGTTACTGAGTCCTTAAAAAAGCCAACATATAACTAACAAACATCATTAGAAAAATATAGGTTTCGCTCGAAATTGTAACCCATTTAATGATGGAAAAACTTCAGGATTCTACAGATTGATTAATGTCTCCCCATTTTCCCCGATTCCCTGAATGAGAAAGATAAGAAATGGAATTAAGGTACATTAGATAACGACAAAGGGGATGGATGGATCGGGGTGAAAAACAGATTAGAGAGAAGAGTTGTACCAACTTGGAAGTACAAGAGGGGGCTTACAAGAGCTGAATCCAGATATTGACTCGGTTAATGGATCGGGCGATGTCGGAAGGAGAGACACGGGGGTTTCGTTAGAGTTGAGAGTAGGCGGTAGTTTCCGTGGCTTCTACACATTGCCTTCACCTGCGTGGCAAGGAGGAGGGTGCTAAAAGGTGGCCTCAAATGCGGCGGGTGAAAGCCTTATTTGGAGCCTAAGACTGTGATATTAAGCGATAAAGATTCGATACGAGGGGGTGGAGACAATACAAGCACCGTGAGATTGTAGCTAAATGAGGGTAACCATTCCAAACTACACACTAGGTTTTCAAAGTAAATGCTGCATTCAAAACTCTTGGTACTTACGCAACTAGTGCAATGCACACGAAAGAAGCCATTCCGAATAACAGACATGATAGCAACCTCGAATGAAATATATGGAATGGGTAAAGAAGAATATGAAAGATAAGAAATGGATGTGAAAAGATTAGTTGATAGGATAACTGTGTGGAGGGCTGCGTCAAACCAATCTTAGGATTGTTGACCTGTGATGATGGTAAAAAACCTTAAATGTAGCATACACATATAACAAATATGTATATCACCGAGTTAATCTTTATAAATACATTTCTTTAAATTTTTTTAATGCACATAAAATATTCTTTGATTCCTTTTCCTCATGTTTTACATTTCATTCCCATGCATCTAATCCAATCTTAACAGTGTTACAACTTTTTTTTTGCAAAAATTGTAAAATTAAGAAACCCAAATCTCCACGAGGCACCTACTAGTGGTATTCTATCCTCTTTATCCCTCCCTAGTCTCTCCCTTTTCTCCGACTTCAATCAGACATCAAATTCATTTACAATGCCCTTAACTCCCACTTCGACCGTCTTGACATTGTTTCCTTCCTCAACATCAGAGTTTCTTCTCGCCACACCCGATCTACCTCTTTACTCCACATTCCTACACCCTGGCTGTCAGTAATTAAGCGCTCTCTTTTCCATAGACTGTCTAATATAATAAATTCTCTCCCGGGTGATATTGATCCGTTTGCTCTGACAATTAATAATTTTTACTCATCTGCCATCTTCATATTTATCGCATGGATGACAAGATAGCTGGATAATTGTTTGTTGTTTTCGTTTTTATTTTTTATTTAAAGTGGTGAAAAATAATTATTTATTTAATTCTTTAATATTTGTTGTTATAATTGAACTCTTAAATTTGCAGTCTTGCTGCATGTATACCACTTTATTAAAATATAAAATAAACAACACATAAGCTAGATCTAAAAAGTATATTTCATACCTTTTAGTAGATTTTGTTTTTCCCAAACATAGAGGCCAAATGGCATTTCGAGTTTCTTTTGCTTAATTTCGCAATCATAAGGGAGAAAAAAGGCTTGCGAAAAACGTGAAAACGCCCATCTGAGTATCGCTTTCCTCATTTTTCTTTCTTCGATCAAAATTGAACGGAAACCTACAGACAACTGTGTTGCGATTTAACTATCAGGTTCTCTTCATCGTTATAATTCCTTACTGGCGTAATTGCTTTCGCGTAAAGTAAGAAGAAGGATAAAAATAAAAAAATTGAGCCCCTTGAGACGATAAAATATCCGTCCTAAGGAATGAGAATGAGGGTCTACGAGGTAAAGCGAGGGAAAAGGAATGGAAGTGGGGTTGCAGCGCGTGCTTCAGTCAAATTAGATCAGGGCACGCGTGCAAAGGCACAAGTGCGGCGCGAGAGAAGTGGCTTGATGCCCCATTTGACAAGGGAGAAGCGGGCGAGGGCGAGCCCCGTTTGACACCAGAAAAGCAGCCGGTGCGGCTCCCGCCCTCTCAAGCGGAACCGCAGCGGCAGCATTTATCACCGAGGGCTCGACAGATGCGCCTCGCAGAGACCGCGCTCCACGTACGCCATATATACCCGCGATGCATCCAGTGAGGGCAAAAACCGATGCGGGTTCGATTTTAGATCCGTTCACCGGGAAAATTTTACTGCCGTCTTCACCGGCGCAGAACGTTCTAGATCTCAAATCTCAGCTGCTGCCAAAGGATATGAACCGTAGATCAAAGTTCAAGTCATGAATTCTAAGGAATATAAGCAAGGTGTTGATTAGATTTGTACGAAGAAGCACTTCATAAGCATATAACATCGTACGGAGTTTTAAATATACGAAAAAAAAAACTTGAAGGAACTTGAACGTGAAGAAAAGCGTGTCTCAACCAGGTCACTGACGAGAGAATAAAAAAATGACCATGCGACACAACTTAATGAAATCACGCAGCTTTGAATCGAGAATTAACAATGGCAAATACCTAAAATCGTCGACCTAAAATCGTCGAGATTTCTAAAAACATATATTTGTAAAATGAATCAATTTAAAAAATTGAAGTGTACAGCTGAAATCATTGCATTACTAAAAACGCGGATGAAATGCTTGTCTTATTCAAAACTATCGAGCTACTTTTGGTTACTACGAGCATTTCCGCTATTGTTTGTACATAAATGGAGTTGCCTACACGCCTCTATGAATTCAAGTTCAGCATCCACGCATAGATATTCCAAACACTCAGGCAGAATGGAAATGAGAACAAGGGCCCGTTGTTTAAGTGGCGCACCCTCGTAAGCCAGCGGCCCTTGGACCAAAGCACGAATCTAACCCATCATCCCCCAAAATTCCATGAATAAACACAAAGCCGTATTTCTCATTAGGGTCAGAACCCGCCTCAATTTCCGAAAGGCTCATATCCATTTACTTAAAGCCGCAAACGGGACCCACCTCAGTAATACAAGAACCAAAAAGAGACCAACTTCCTCTCTTTGTCCATCATCCGCCATCTTGAGCCTTCCCAGCACGATTTGCGCACGATCTGCGCCCTCCAACTATTTCCGGAGTGAATTGCGTGGGCCAACGACGGCATGTTGATTGGATTAAGCTCTTGCCGGCTCTCCTTACCCTCTCGGAAGGGATTTCAAAATCCAAAAACGGGATAGTCTTTGGGAACCCAAACTCTAGAGAACCGAAATCTAAACCAGCACCATTACTTATCATCGACACACGAGACTTAAGCCAGCGAGAAGCAGATGAGGGAAGCAAACCTCTTCCGGATCCCTACTCGTTTGAAGTTTTATCTTACTTTTTGCGATAGGGAAGTGTATACACTCACCATCTTGCGCTGCAACTTCAAACGCAAGTCCGAATCAACGGGAATAGCGTCCAAAACTGTCACCCTTCAACGGAACAAGTATATTTTGTTGTAGCGTAATGGCGATAAAATCGAAGATTTTTTAGGAAGAAATAATGCTGTTTGACTAATATTTTTCCTGATTGTCAACGATAATACACCGATAACAGCCAATTTCCAACTTCTAAGAATGAACTTTTCATGGTCTAAGGTAAACCCAGACCTTCATTATATAAAGGTACAAATTAAGATATGCAATTATGACTTCATTTCAGTTATGATAATCGCCTTTATTAAAATAAAATTCATACTTCCAAACAGAGGAAGAAAAAGATGGTATGGCTGCATTTTTATGAATTCATGTCGTTTCCCTTAAATTAAACTTAGAAATATCAAATAAATTCCAGTCATTTCAGTAGTTTTCATAAAAGGTTAACTGCCCGAATACATATCTGTTCAAAAAGAGTGGATGGATCTAAAAAAAAACAGCGTACTGTTGGGTTTGTTAAGCACCATTTGTATGGTTTACCACAAGAGAGGGCTGTAAGGTAAATGATAGGTTTCATCATACGGATGTTACCATCACCTAGAAATGTTAATTCTTCTTTAATTTTTTCAAACTACTGAAATATATTATTTTTCGAACTTCTCGAAAAAAAACATACGCATCAGAAAAATTACTCCAGACCTCTTGCATTACGGACACTCAAAATCAAAGAAACCTTTAATTTTTTTTCCATCTTTTGACCTCTGTGTTTACTATTGCTTCAGTGTCTGAGATTATAGGTCTTGGAGAATTTTAAATGCAAATTTTTTCCATCGTTTCAATAATTGTATTCACCCAAAACAAGGCTTTTTTTAGCAATGATTTGGATTAGCCATGATTATTTGTAATAATTTGGATTATGAGCAAACAAAGAATTTGACATTTGTAAAAACATTCGCATATTTCGATACTGAGAGGCTATCAACATTCTTAGGTGGTTACTTCAGAACACTGGGCCCAAAATATGAT